>NW_028258381.1:36418284-37713984 GCF_053883595.1 Heterocephalus glaber | reverse complement strand
GGATGAGAACTGTACAAATTATAAATCAGTATGTGGGCTGCAGGGACACATGGACCTGCACTGGAGTTTAGACAGTATACAAATTAAGTGAGAAACTGGAAAAAAGGCTAAGGATGTAGCTTGTGGCCAATCATGTGCAAAGCCCTAGGTTCCATCTGCAGCACTTGAAGGAAGGAAAAAGGAGGAAGGGAGGGAGGGGACAAAAGAGAGAAGAAAAACTGAACCAAAACAAAGAAGCACCAAACCTGGAGAACTCTGATGGCAAAGATACATTTCTTCTTTCAGAGAGAGGTGAGTAAGCCGTACCTGTAGTCCCAGCTGCTCAGGAGGCTGTGGCAGGAGAATCATTTGAGCCCAAGATTCCAAGGCTATCCTGAACAACCTAGCAAGACTCTCTTTCAAAAGAAGAAAGAGCAGCTAAAGCTTATTACTTAGAGTTATGAAAACAACCATTCAAAATGATTTGAGCCAATATGGTTATCAACTAAAATAGGAGAAGAGAGGAGAAGTGGGATCCGGTGTGGGTGAACTGAATTCCAATCTCTCACCACGAGAAGTCACGGGAGAATCAAAAAGTAGAAGTTAGGGTATAACAGGATATAAAACCAGATGTTAAAAAGCGATTGTCTGTAGGAAGCAGAAGGAAGAAAAGAGAAAAGGGGAAACAATTTCTCTTTTTTTTCAGAGAAATTACTGTTTTTAATACAGAGAGAACACAGACTGGGATGCGTATTAGTTAGAAGACATAAACCCTTGCCTCATTCTATCAAATCCGAAAAACTATGTGTGAGCTAAGCCCGTAATTGTTGCATATGTTCTGAGCTAAACACAGCAACAAACCATGACTGCGTGCGTGGAGGTGCTGTGTAACCCGAATGCCATTCTCGTCTTGAATCAAGCGGACCCATGAGACCCTGTGCGCCAAACAGTCAGTGTTCCTGTGCACTTGCCCAGTCTGAAAGCGGCTCCCCTTGCTTTTCTCAGGATTTCTCTAGCTGTGATAGCTGCAGACGGAACCTTCATGTTGAAGCCCTTAGTGGGGGCTCTGGGAGCCACGGGATTGGGCAGGCGTCCAAGCGTCCAGCCTGGCCAATGAGCAGGGCCTGGGGACAGCGCCTCTGCTGCGCCTTAGGAGTCGGTCCCTGTCCAGCATGAAGCCTGGAGCCGACTCAGAGTTTCCAAACCAACAGGGGTTCTTTGAGCCTTCCTGGAAATCTCTAACAGGGTGCTCCTGTGTGTGTGGGGGGGGGGGCGGTTAAGATGAAAATCCAGGGCAGAGGGGACTCCTGTTCTACAGGCCAACTTTTGTGGGGTTACAGGAGCCTGAACTTAGGGCCTCAAGCATATTCGCATGTGCTCTGCCACCGAGCTGTCTCCTGTCCCCAACTGACTGGCTTTTAGCTAATTCATGTTAGGCTTTCATATTGTTTGTGTTGGGGGGGCACCTACAATCCTGCCGTCTATTGGGTCTTTTCTGTTCCTCTTGTGCTTATCATTTTATTTCATTACCACACAGTAATCTCCAGGCTCTTCTCCCTTCCTTCTTTCCCTTCCTCAATTCTTCCTTTTTCTTCCACAATTTTTTTCCAAATGGGTTTTTTTTAATCGCCCAGGGTGGCCTGGAACTTGTGATCCTCCTGCCTCAGCTTCCTGAGTTCTGGGACCACGCGTATGCATCGCCACACTTGGCCTCCTTCCTCCCTTCTTCTTTTCTCTCTCCTTTCTTCCCTTCCTTCATCTTTTCTCCCATTACTTTTGTATTTTCCAATAAACTCAATAGACACGCGCTGCATTTGCAATCAGAAAATATCGACTGTTTGTTTAAGATGAGAACCTAGGAAGGAGCCAGGCAGGAGCCACTGCAGGGGTCACGCGGCTTTAGTCACTGCCTGGAAACACAGCAAAGGGCGAAACCAGCCTCGGCAGTGAATATTCTGGGATGTAGCTGGCCTTGTTTTGAGGGGTATGTTTTTGTCTCAGGATCCTCCTGCCTCAGCCTCCAGGGTACGGGGATGACAGGCCTGCGCCACCACGCCTGGCCTGTTTTGTTTTTGCCTTGCCACTTCCCTACAGAAGATGGCATGAGTGATTCCATGGTGCTGGACGCCTTTAATCCCAGCACTCTGGGGAGGTTGAGGCAGGAAAACTACAAATCCAAGCCCAACTGGGCAATTTAATGTGGCTTTGTTTTAAAACAAAAACTAGAAAGGGGGTGGAGATTCAGTAGCTCAGTGTGAAGGCCCGGGGTTCGATCCCCAGTACCAGAGAAGAAAAGCAAAAGAAAACAAAGGTCAGCAGCAACGGGCCTGCTCTGAAATGGGGCTGGCGAGTGCCCCCCGCAGCCTCCTCCTGCCTGGGGGTGTGGGAGCAGAGCAGGGCCTGGCCCGGCCTCGCTTTGGCCGCCTGTGCCTGGCAGGTACAGGCCTTGCTGGAAGGGAGCAGGGCAGCCTCGAAGGACAGGCATTCACAGGAGGCACCGGTCTGTGCTAGAGGCAGCAGGCTGGGCAAGGGGCAGGGAGGAGAGGGGAAGAGGGGAGGGGAGAGGAGCAGGGTCCCATCCCCCCCGGAACGAGGAGCAGCCAGGCCTCCGGGATGGTCGGTCCTCACCTCGCCCTCTGCAGGGCCCCAGCACCGACTTCATTAAAGAGTCACTGGCTCTGCGTCCCCCGACTCCAGAGCAATGGAAGAGACCAGATAGGCATCGCGGCTGCTTTCCCATGATGTGAGGACTGACTCTGTCTTCCTAAATCACAGTGGGGCCCCACCCCACCCAAACTCCACCCAAGGGTGAGAGTCTTTACGAGTCTTTTCCTTAAAAATGTCGTCCAGGGCTGGGGATGTAGCTCAGCGCACCATGCCTGCCTGGCAAGTGCGAAGTCCTGAGTTCAATTCCTGGTAGGAAAAAAAATGTCCAAGCTGAGCATGGTGACACACACTTGTAATCCCAGCACTTGGGAGGCTGAGAAAGGTGGACTGCCATGAGTTTGAGCCAGCCTTGGCTATATAGCAAGACCCTGCCTCAACAAAACGAAACAAACCAGCCAAAAAACCAAACAAAAGTATGTTCTCCATTTTGTTGGAGTGGAAGAAAAACAATCTAAAGTTAAAAACATCACAAATCTCTCGGGTGTGGTGGTGCATGCCTGTAATCCCAACTTTCGGGAGCCTGAGGCAGGAGGATCGCTGCAAGTTTGAGGTCAGTCTGGGCTACACAGTGAGTTCAAGACCAGCCTGAACTACATAGCAAGATCCTGTCTCAGACCCTAAACTAAGCAAAAGGACAAAGCCAAAGACCCTAAGCCTAGATGGTAGTTGGCCCCTGATGCTTACCATGATTATCATTAGAGCTTATTTGTTTTGGCTCTAGTGGGCCTTTGGCCTGATCACACATGTCACCCTTTTAGCTCCTCCTCTGGCTGGCATGGAGACTCCTGAGCCCCACTGCTGACAAGCTGGGAGACACCGGGAAGGTAGGGGCCTGCAGACCCTGCAGCCTAATGACTGCTGAGTCTCAGTAAACCAACACCTGGGCGAGAGGCGTGGAGGCTGAGCATTCCAGGTGAGGATGGGGATTGCAGAAGAGGGCGGGGTGGGTGCTCGTGATGGAGCAGAGCTGGAGACCTGGAGACGGACTCTGAGGGGAGGGCGAGCACTTTGGTTCTTGAAGCAAGGAAGTGGGCTGATCTGAGGGCCGATTCAGCTGGAGTCCTCTCTGCCTTGTTGCGAGACAGCAAATGGGTGCCGAGCAGAAAGAAGGCTTGCTGGTGAATCCGAGAAGGAAGGTAAACAAATCGGACCATGGCAAAGAAATTTTTGATCTGAGGAACTGGAAAGAGAAGGCATGATTTTTGTGCTCAGTGCATTAGTGAATGAATGAGCATAGCTTTTCCGCAACTATTATTGATCCGGACCCAAGATTTCAGG
This sequence comes from Heterocephalus glaber, assembly GCF_053883595.1. Classification (NCBI taxonomy): domain Eukaryota; kingdom Metazoa; phylum Chordata; class Mammalia; order Rodentia; family Bathyergidae; genus Heterocephalus; species Heterocephalus glaber. The sequence goes on along the minus strand of NW_028258381.1, from coordinate 37,710,060 downwards.
AACTTTGTGTCTCCATTGATGTGCCTGATAAATGAATGCAGAATCCATTTGAGCTACATGCGTTCTTGCCAAGTGTGGTGCCTAGCACCTGTGATTCCCTTACTCCGGAGGCTGAGGCAGGAAGACGGTGCGTTTGAGGCCAGCCTGGGCTACATAGCGAATTCGAGGCTGGCCTGGACTTAACATAGCGAGATCCCGTTCAAACGAACAAAAAGAAGTTTTCTCTCGGTGTCTAAATGATTCCTTCCAGTGAAGGGAGTGGGGAGCTGCGGGAGTCCAGGCTCCCAAACCCGGCTCTGGAACTGCCGGGGTCCCACCTGCAGAGTAACAGGGCACCCTGCGCCCCTCAGGGCAAATGAGCCTCCACCACCCACACAACAGGTGCTGTGCTGCAAACTGACTTCACTGAGTGTCCTTCATCCAGTCAGGCTGAAGGAAAAAAGCACATTCTCAAGACTTTAACTCAGCATCGTTCACTGAAAGCCTTTTATTGAAATTCTGGTGAGTCAAAGCAGGCTCCTATATGACATCACCGAAATTTAAATTGAAAGCAGCGGAGCCCCACGCTTTGTTCCCTGCTAAGAGGACCCTCCCTCCTCCAAGGGTGCCACCTGTTTCCTGGCTGCCTACAACAAGGGAACTGTGCTCAGGGAGACTTGATGGGCATTTAGCCCTCACAGTCACCCCGCGAGAAAAGGGCTACGGTCACCCCAGATTGTGGTCGCAACAGTAATCAGTACAGGTGGGGAAAGGATAGTACAGGACTCATCCCTCCCGGGCAGGGACCGTCAGAAAACTGTCCCCATTCACAACAAGGTGACCTGGGCTACTTCTACAGAAATCAACCTTTTCTGGGAGGAAAACATGGCACAGACCGAGATTTGGGGCCCTGGGAACCGTGTTCCGGGAGCCGAGGTGCAGGTGGGGTGTGACAAAGACTCCAAGGAAGGAAACATGCAGGTTTTTCGAGCTTCTACTTCACATCAGAGTCACTCTTTTACCCTGAAATCCCTTTAAATTAGACAAAATAGTAAGTTCATCTCACTATATATCTCAGGCTGGCCTTGAACCCACTATATAATCTCAAACTTGTGGTGATCCTCCTGCCTCAGCCTCTCAAGTGCTGAGATTACCAGAGTGTGCTACCACAGCTGGCCTACAATGTTCTGAGAATCACATGAAAAAGAATAAAGCAAGAAGGATTGATTTAATCATATATTTGACTCAGTGCATCCAAAATATTGTCATTTCAACTTGTAATTCCTATAAAAATTAGTACTTTATGTGGTAGATTAACTAATGGTCAACTTGGAACTCCCTGCTGAACTGAGTCAGTGTGGTTCTGGGCGTGGAAGACCCCTCTGAGGATTGTTGCCAATGGCATGAAAGGAGAACTGGAGGGGAAGATTATATGCTGTTGATTTTCCTGGAGAAGCTTGCCTCAGCTGGTTTTCCTGGTGTGAACTTGGCTGTTCTTGTTATCAGAGGAACTCAGGTCCTCCCTGTTGCTAGGAATGGCTGCTGTTCTCATCAGGGGAGCTCTGATCTTCACGGTGTCACTTCCTGGCTCCAGTGCAGATCCCTCAGCCTGCTGCCACAGGCTTTCCAACTTCCACCACTGCCCTTTGGGCCTTCCTGGTGCAGATCCTCCATACCAACTTGCGTGAGACACTGCTTCGGGCTCTAGGCCTCTGGCTGAACTGGAGGACATTGCCTTGGGCTCTAGGCCTTCAGTTGGATTCTTTGGGTTTCTTGTGCATGGATAGATCTCTTGCACTTCTCTGCATTTGGCTTTTTGGGTGAATATTATAAAATAATCCCATAAATTATGTGTCCTGTATTAAATCTATTCTCTTGCAGACCCTGACTACAACACTTTATTACTAAGATATTTTGTATTTTGGCTTTTGTTATTTTTGTAAAAAAAAAAGATTTTTTTATATTCTGGGTTTTTGTACTGGTCTTCAAGGTCAGAGTGTGTTTTTCACTCACTGCACATCCTGTCCTGGGTCAGACACCCACACCTGGCCAGGGCCCACCACACTGGACTGTGGTCCATCACTATTCCAGTTTTCTGGATAGGGAAACTGAGGCCCAGGAAGACAGTTGTTTGCCCAAGGTCTCTCAAGGCCACTGCCCAGCACCTGCTCCAGGGTCTTGGTGCTCTATCCCAGGAAGGGGCTTTTGGGACATTTTGGCCCCAGCCCAGCCTGGTCTTGCCTTCGACCCTGAGTGTGGTTTCCAGAGCTCCCCTTCGCAGGGTGGGGACAGGACGGGGCTCAAGTCCCCTCTTCTGCTTCTGTGTGCATCTCAGGGTGGGACCAGCGTCTCCAGGAGGGGCTGCAGGAATCTGAACTGTCCTTGTGGGCCAGGCCAGGCGGCTCCCCGAGCTATCCACAAGGGGGCAGTCTCAGCTCGGTAACAGCGGCATGGTTCAGGAGCCGCAAATTCTGCCGGCCCGAGGTCAACCTCCCCTGTGCGGAGGGCAGTGTCTGCTGGCTAGGCCAGGCCCCTGCCCCAGGCCTCTGAAGAACTTCGGTCCCCAGTCTTCAGGGGTACTCCCCCGGGCCCATAGCACCCAGAGTGTGACAGTGATGTGACCTTCCCCCGCCTGACGCTCCCCGGGGGCTGCTCCAGCACCCCAGGCCTGGGTCCCACTGGCCGTAGCATCACTCCCTGTTGAGATGACTGCTCTGGCCGCCCTCGGGCTCTGGGGGACTGCGACCAGGCTCCCCAGGCCCTGAGCCCTTTGCATGTGTCCCCCCCCCCACCACTCGAGCTGCAGGTCATCCGCAGGCACAGATACAAGGCATGGCCAGGAGTGATGGCCCAGCCCAACCCTTGTCCACATGAAGTCTTGGCGGGCTGGAGGCTGACATCTTTGGTCACACGCTGTGGCTGGGCTCTGACAGCCCGCCCCCCATTCCCTTTTCTGCTGAAGAGGAGCCAGAGGCCCTGTGGTGAGACAGAGCCCTGTTCCCAGGAGCCACAGCCTTGCCGAGGGTCGCAGGGGTAGGGCTCTAGGAATCTAGAACCCGAGGGCCATGGGTGCCAGGAGAGGAATACCTTGCTCCTGGAAGGATCTGCCTCTCTCTTTCCTGAGCCGTCAGCCAACCTGGCTCCCTTCTGGGCCCCTGACACCATGCACCCAAGGGCGCTCCTGCCCATCCTCCCTTCCCTCGGCCCTTCCACCCCCGGGTCGAACCCTCCTCCTCCAGTGCCCCCCCATCCTCCCTCAGCATCCCCCTCTGTGCTTCGTGTCCGTCCTCAGAGATGGAGGTTCCTACACAGCTGTGTCATTGCTGAAGAGCAAGGGGCCTCAGGGAGAGGACCTGGGGCTGAGCCGCTGCCCTGGCACCGCCAGGACCCACCCTCGAGCCTGCCCTTGACAGGGCCCCGCCTGGAGGAGGAGCCAAGGTGTGGGATCAAAGCTGAGCAGGGTGGTGAGGAGGACCCTGGCCCAGCACCCGCAGCCTTGTGTCCCTGGTCAGCCCTGGGGCCGTCACCGCTGACAGCTCCCTCCGCGGAGGTCTCCATTGGAAGACACACCCTCTGGGACCCCCCATCTCCGCTGGCCTTTGACTCTGGACGCCACCTCTGGGGCCTCCGTCTTCACAGCCCAGCTCCTCTTTGCCCGCTGCCCCCAGGTTAAATTCCTCCCGGATCCAGGCCGGGATTTAGCTCAGTGGTTCCGCCGTCTGCCTCAACAAGCACAAGAGTTGGATCCCCGGGACCAAAAAGAAAAAAAATCCCACCCGGACCCTGCTGTCCCTCCCTCACCCTGACCCCACCCCGCACACCTCTCCACCTCCTGCCTCGAAGCCCCCCTTGGCTGCCACCCCTCAGCCCATGCCCCGGCCCAGGAAATGAGGTCCTGTTAGGCATCTTCATCCATCCTGGTTCAGCCTCAAACTGGGGTGAGGCTCGGGTGGGAGCAACCTGTTCCCATGAGGTACAGACAGAAGCTCCCTCCCGCTCCACCCAGGGAGGCCAGTGCTGGGCCACCAGAATGCTCACAAAGCCCTGAGGAGAGGGCCACCCAGAGCCAGCCCCAGCTTGGGGGCACATGAGGGAGAGAAGGGACCCCAGCTGCCCTGGAGCCTTTAGGGGACAGCTGCTGCAGCTCCTGCAGCCTCCTCAGACACCCAGAGCCAGAGCCACCCAGCCGAGGTGCTCCCCAGTTCCTGACCCACACAGGCGAGTGAGGAGGAAGGAAGCATTTGTTGTTCACTTTTTACTTTCAAACAGTGACAAATTCATAGGAATGTGCAGACAGTATAGAGAGGCCCTGGGTTTCCCCCAGTGGTTACATCTTATGTGATCATAGCGTAATATCAAAACCAGGAAATAGCCGGGCATGGTAGTGCACGCCTGGAATCTCAGCACTCAGAAAGCTGAGGCAGGAGGTTTGTGAGTTTGAGGCCAGCCTCCGCAATTTAGCGAGTTCAAGGCCAGTCTGAACTATACAGAGAGACCTGTCTCAAAAACCAAAACAGGAAATCACATTTGGCCACCTGTCATTTCATCTACCTGCAAATTGGTATAAGAAGCACCAAAATCAGGACAGAGAATGGATCAGTCACAGCAAGGGCTGCCCCTAGACTGCTCCTCCGATGTCACACCCCAGCCACCACCCCAGCCCTAGAAACCACTGATTAATTCTCCCTCTGTAATTTTGTCATTGCCAGGATGCTGTCTCAGGGGAATCCTACAGCGTGTGGCCTTGTGAAATGCAGGCCTTGCACTTCTTTTGTGATGTTTATTCTTTTTGTGTGTGTGACATTTATTCTCTACTTTAAAATAAATTTTATTTTATTTTATCCAATTCCCCCCTCAAGCCCCCTCCCCTCCTTATGTACAAAAACTTTGTTTCCATTTTTCCTTCTATTCTCACTTTTTTCTAAACCCTTCCTTTTTCCCTCCCTCCTCCCTTGTTCTCCTGACATTTATTCTTAAGTGTTATTTTTTATGATATTGTGAATGGAATAAATGGAATAATTCTTACAATTTTATTTTCAGAATTTTCATTACTTACATACATGTATCAGCTCCCTATGATGAATGTAATCAGTATCTACTGCAAACGGGTACTAAATAAAATAAAATTAAATAATAAAAAAATTAACAATTAATTTTGTATATCAATATCAAAACAGAATGTTCCTTACTAGTGTCCAGAAATACAATTTTTTGTACAATGATCTTATGTCCTACTACCTCACTAACCTTTAGTAGTTCTAACACCTTTTTAAGGGGATTTTGCAGGGTTTTCGACATATAGAACTGTTATCTGAGAGTAAAGATAGTTTTGCCTTGCGGGGGTGGGGGGGGTGGGGGGGCAGGGTCTGGCTATGCAGTTTAGGCTGGTTTTGAACTCATTGTGTAGCCCAGGCTGGCCTTGAAATCCAGGCAACCCTCCTACCTCTGCCTCCCAAGTGCTAGGATTATAGGCGTGCACCACCAGGGCAGGCTTGTTTTACTTCCTGTTTGATCTGGGTGCCTTTAATCTCTTTGCTTTCATTGCATTTTGTTTTGCCTTATGCCCCCAAGGGGACCCTGTTTGGTATCGTGCTGGACACTGAGGGGGAGGCAGGCAGCCCTGCTCTGGCCCATTCAGGGGAAAGTATCTGTCACCTACAGCTGTCTTCGATGCCTCCCACAGTGAAGAAATCCCTCCATTTCTAGTCTGCTGTTCGATGCTATCATGAATATGAGTTAGATTTTTCCAGGTGCTCTTCCTGTTTCTACGTGTGGTTTTGTCTTTATTGGTGTGGTGTATAGGGTTAATTGACTCTGAATATTAAGCTACCTTTGTACTCCTGGAATCCACCCCTGTGCCCATTGTGACTGTTCCTGTGAGCTGCTGACTGGCTTTGTAATGTTCTCTTGAGGATTCTGGCATCTCTGTTCGAGGATGCTGGTCTGCTTTCAATGTCCTTTTCTGCCTTTGGCATAAGTTAGTGCGGCTTCATAGAGTGAGATGGGAAATGTGCCTTTCCCCTGCAATTTGTGAAAGATTTAATATGATTCCTTCTTTAAATACTTGATAAAACTTAACAGTGAAGCTATCTTGGTTGGTCTTTTACTATAAATGTCTCTAATTTCTCGTTTTTTATGGCTGAGTAGTACTCCATTTTATTATTTTTTTAAAAAACCACATCTTCTTTATCCAGTCTCCAGTTGATGGGCATTTGGGGTGTTTCCAAGTTTTAGGTATCACAAACTATGCTGCTATGAACATGGGTGCACATATATCACTGTGGTATGATTCTTTTAATTCTTTGGGAAGATCCCCAGCAGGGGAATAGCTGGGTCAAATGGGACTTCCAGTCCTAGTTCTTTGAGGTATCTCCATACTGATTTCCACAGTGGTTGCACCAGTCTGCACTCCCACCAACAATGGAGAAGGGTTCCTTTCTCCCCACACCCCCACCAGCATTTGTTATTGGTTGATTTCATGATAGCAGCCATTCTTTCTGGCGTGAGGTGGAATCTCAGTGTTGTTTTCATCTGCATCTCTCGAATGACCTCGGCTATTCTTTTACTTATGAGATGGTTTTAATTGCTTTACTTGCTACAGATCTTGTTTAATTTTCAATTTCATCTGATGTCAACTTTTGAAATTTGTGTCTTTGTAAGAATTTGTTCATTTCATGTAGGTGTTTTTTTATTCTGTTACCATAAAGTTGTTGATAATACTCTCTAACACTTTTTGGTTTCTGCAGGGTCAGTGAAAGGTGCTTTAATGGCTAAACTTGATCATTTCTATTAATTTGGTTTTATTATTGTTTTTGTTACTGTTTGCGACAGGGTCTCTCTATGTAGCTCAGGCTGGCCTTGTACTTGTGAACCTCCTGCCTCAGCCTCCCGAGTGCTGGGATTACCACATCTGGCCATTTGTATTGTTTTTTTGGTTTTTTTCCCTCGGTACCTGGGATCGAACTCAGGGCCTTGTGCTTTTTTTTTTTGGTACCAGGGGTCAAATTCGGGTCCTTGTGCTTTCAAGGCAGGTGGCAGAACCACTGAGCTAAATCCCCGGCCCTGGCCTTGTGCTTTTGAGGCCAGCACAATGCCACTGAGCTAAATCCGTGGCCCCTTGTATTAATTTGTATATATTTTTTTCTTGGTCATTTTTCAAAGAACTACTTTTTGGTTTCATTTATTTTTTTCATATTCTTCTGGTTTTTATCAATTGATTTCTGTTCTAGTCTTTATTATTTCCTTTCTTGTGTTTGGCTTGAGTTTAATTTACTCTTATCTAGACTTTATGATGGAAACTTCTGTTATTGATTTGAGACTTTGATCCTTTTCTTTCTTTTTTTTTTTCCCAGTGCTGGGGGTGAAAGTCCAGGTCTCACACCCGCCAGACAAGTGTCAGTTGCTGACTCCACCTGGCCCGTTGCTTCTTTTCTGAGACTGGGTCAAAAGCCATTATTTTCACCTAAGCACTATTGGAGTCCCCATGTTTGACACATCCTGTTCTCATTTTCATTCACTTTGACATATTCTCTATTTTCCCCTAGGATTTCTCCTTTGACTAGCGTTTTTTAAAACATGTTCTTTTTTTCCCAAACATTTGAGGGTGTCCTAGGTTGTCTTCTGTGGTTGCTCTGTGTGGCTTCAGTCTCTGAAGGGCACCAACGCTGGCTCCACGGCCCACACACTCGGTCCCGCGAAGCCCATGCGTGCTGGAGAAGGCCGTGTGGAACGTTTGCAGTTCATGCAGGCTGTGTTGGTGACAGGGTGGCTCAGGTCTCCTATATTCTTGGTGATTTCCTAACTGGTTGTTCAGCTCTTGAAGTCAGGATATCAAATTCCCCAACTAATCTGTTTGTCTTTTTTCTTTCAATTCTGTCAGTTTCTGCTTCAGCATTTATACACTGTGTTGTTGACACTGAATGCATTTATGATTGTCGCATCGATACAAAATGTCCCGCTTGTCTCCAGTAGGATTGATTGATGATGGATTTCTTGTGGTACTGTAGATTGAACCCAAGGCCTTCACAAGAAGCTACAGCTCCAGTCCTTTTTTATTTTGAGACAACATCTCATTAAGTCCCTAAATTGTCCAGGCTGGGCTTGAACTTATGATCTTCACGCCTTAGCCTCTCGGAATGATGGGATCACAGGCATGTACCACTGGGACCAGCACAAGTAGTATCAATTAACTTTTTTTTTTTTGGTACCGGGGATCGAACTTGGGTCTTTGCGCTTGCAAGGCAGGAGGCAGAACCACTGAGCTAAATCCCCGGCCCTCGATTGACTATTGATTGTTGATTAATTGCAGCACTGGAGATGGAGGCCAGGACCTCATGTATGCTAGACAAGCGCTTACCACTGAGCTCCGCCCCTAGCCCTGGCAGTATTTCTCGACTTGACATCGATTTTGTTTGGCATCAGTAGCACCAACCAGTTCTCTCATGGCTGCTGTCGGCGTGTGTATCTTTTTTTGTTTTGTTTTGTTTTTTGGTACCGGGAATCGAACTCAGGTCCTTGCGCTTGCGCAGCAGGCGGCGAAACCACTGAGCCAAATCCCCGGCCCTGCATGTGTATCTTTTTGCACCCTGTGCAAAAGTCTATTCGAACAGCAATGAAGTTGGATCTTGATTTTAAGAAAAAAAATTTTTAAATAAACTTTGAAAAACCTTTGTCTTTTGACTGGAGTTTTTAGACTCCAGCCCACAATGAATGTAATTACTGACATGATTAGTGTTTATTAGCTAGTTCTCTGATTCTAGCTCAGGTGTCCTCCAGTTTGTTTTAGCTCTGACAAAGACCTAGACCTCCCAGGAGGGAGGAAGGGCTCTGACCCACAGGACTGACCTCACTTCAAACACTGATCCAGACACAACTGCACTCAGCCAGCAGGGCTGAGAAACAGCAGGAATTTAATATTTTAGTATATGTGCTGCTGAAGCAAGCACAGAAACAGCAGGAATTTAAAACCATGAGCAGAAGCCAGGCATGGTGGCACATGCATGTGATCCCACCACTGGGGAGGCTGAGGCAGGGGATCTCAGAGCTCGGCCCAGGCTGGGCTGCACAGTGAGTTCAAGGCCAGTCTGAACTACATAGTGAGACCCTGTCTCTAAATCAGCAGCCGCACACCAAGGAGGAGACAGAATGCACAAATCAAAATCAAGTGGAGCCAAGATATGAAATAAACCAAGAAACAAGTCAGAACAACGACCCTCTGAGGAGGAAACTCAGCCAGGCATGATGGCACTGGCCTGTAACCCAGCACTCCAGGAGGTGAGGCAGGAGGATCGTGAGTTCAAGTCCCGCCTGAGCAATTTAGCAACTTAGTGAGCTTCTGTCTCCAAATAGAAAAAAAATTATTATTATTTTTTGGTACCAGGGATTGAACTCGGGACCTTGCGTTTGCGAGGCAGGCAGCAGAACCACTGAGCTAAATCCCTGGCCCAAAATAGAAAATATTTTAAAAGTGGCTGTGGGTGTAGCTCAGTGCGTAGGCCCCGGATTCAATCCTCAGTCCTGAAATTAAACAAATTATTAAATACATTAAAGATGCCACAGAGCCCCCCGTTCCCCAAAGTCCAGCACCGTTTCCATGATAAGCGCTTTTCAGATTCTTGCTGGCCCTTGGTCACTTTTCAGAGTGCCAAATTTTTACTTGGTCAAGTTGTTGCCAGCTGTAGAGCAGTTTTGCTGGGAGTACTTGCCTCCCTCCTCACTGAGCAGAGCCTGGGGTCCCCTGCAGTCTATTGCCAGCTGGGACCCCAGCTCAGAGAGGCCCCACTCATGGCCTGCACCTCACAACCGGCAGCTGCTGCCCTCCCTGGGCCCGGATGTGGGGCTGCCCCTGAAATCCCAGCATGTGCAGTTAAATATGAATTTCAGAGAAAGAACAAACACTTTTAGGATAAGCCTGTCCCAAGGTTGCTGACTCCTTTCAAAGACAGGGCTCCCATACTTTACTCCCAAGTAGTCCGCTGGCTATACTCATACTCAGAACAAGTCATTATTTATCTGAAATTCAAAATTACTTTACACCAGCTGAGAGCTCAAGGCCAGCCTGGGCTACATAGTGAGTTCAAGCCTAAACTACATATTGAGACCCTGTCAAAAAAAAATTATTTTGCACCTTTGTTTTGTTTTGCTTCTCCTGAAAACCAATAAGGAATGGATGCTCTTGGGCCTTTTTCTTCCACCTCATTCTTGCCTGGTGGCCTGGCTTCTTGCTTCCCTGGGAGGGTCACAACCAGGAGAGACCTGTCACCAGCCCCGCCATGCAACTCTCACCTGCCCTGCATCCTACCTGTTATAGGCCACACCATACACCTGTCACAGGAGCCAGTAGACGAGCCCTGGTCACTTCCTGTGGAGCTCTTGTGGTTCTGGCACACAGGTCAAGACTAGTTATTTATCTCCAGTTTGGGACACAGATGACGGCTGCACAGCTGGAGGTGGGAGAGGCTACTTCTCCTACTGGTCCAGCTCCTCTCTAAGACCTCAGCCTGGCCCTCTTGGCCAGCTTCTCTGAGGAGGAACTGCCACCTGCAAGGTGCTGGAGTGGCCATGGGTCATCGGAAAAAAGCAAAAGCAATGCCTCCTTTACCCAAGACCCACATCCCAGCAGGTGCAACCAGCCCTGGGTGACTCAGGCTGCAGATTTCCCCAGGGACTTCCTGTCTCTGCCACAGGAGGACAGAGCCCAGGATCTTATGTGCTGCACAGGAGGGGTGCAGGTCTCCAGAGAGAAGGTGGGGTGTGTTTGGGAAAGGGCAAGTGGGACAGGAACGTGGCCTTTCCCTCTGGACGGGGAGGAGCTAAGGATGGCGCCATGGGGGAAGTGACCAGGCGCAGGGACACTGCCTAGGGTGGAGGTGAGGGACAGGTATCAGGGGAGGACTAGTGGCCATGAAGCTGGAAAGCATGCCAGCCACACATGCCAGTGGGAGGGGAGGGCAGGGTCGCCTCTGGCATTAGGAGCGTTGACGACCCAAGACGCTGTGTCACCAAGTGTCCCCTGCATGCTGAGCCCTTTCAAAGACAGGGCTCCCATACATTACTTGCCAGCCCAGCACCCTTTTCCTCCAGGCCTCAGTCTCCCCAAAGCCAGGCCTGCTGGAACCTGCAGCGTGGGAAAGCTCATCTGGGGCCAAGAACCCACCAGAGTGACCGTGCCAGCCCTGGGCTCTTGGGCGCCTGCCACACACTGGCAGCCAAACAATGCCCACCTCTGAGAAGAACCACAGGCGGCGGTCTCCATGGTGAGGGCCATCCATGCAGCAGCGCCAACTGCCTGTTCAGGGTCAGCCGGGCTGCGGCCCTGGCTGTGGCTTTGTCCCAAGTCAGGTCCTGGCCTGAGCTACCAGGCCCTGGATGGCTGGTGCAGGGAGGGTACACCTTTTAGCCAGACAGGGCTGGGGTTGGGGGTCACAGAAATAGCCACAGCCAGGTGCAGCTGGCCAGCGCCCACCCCACTCCCGCCTCCACACTGTCCCCTCAAGGATGGCAAGGACAGGCCTGCTGTGCTCCCGGAAGGAGGTGGCCCCACCTCCAGGTTCTGAGATGTTCCAGGCAGTTGGCCAGAGCACAGTGAGTCCCTCCAGCCCCCCACCCCAGCTCCCACAGGCTGGACGCAGCTCCATCCAGCCCTAGCCATGCCCACTTCCCACCACCTGCCTGTCCCCCATACCACCCAGACTGACAGGGACAGAGCATGGGTGTGGGGCCTCTCTGCCAGAGCCCAGAATGGTCAACTGCTCCCCAGCCATGGGGGTCAGGTCCCCCCAAAAATGGTCTTTACAAAATCCATGTTTGCAAACCAAGACTTTGTTTAATTTTAAAAAAAAGAAAGAAAGAACCCGCGTGTGATGGTGCACACCTGCAATCCCAGCACTCTGGGAGGCTGAGGCAGGAGGATTTTGAGTTTAAGCCCAGGGCAATTTAGGAAAACCCCCGTTTCAAAATTTATTTCTTTGTATTTTTTTGGTACCGGGGATTGAACTCAGGTCCTTGCGTTTGCGCAGCAGTTGGCAAAACCACTGAGCTAAATCCCAGGCCCCCGTTTCAAAATTTAAAAGTAAAGTTAAAAAAAGAAAGAGCTGGAACGTAACTCAGTGCTGAGGCTCTGGATTCAATCTCCAGTATCACCAAAAAAAAAAAAAAAAAAAAAAGGAAGAAGAAAAGCAATGAAAGGAGCCCTGATATACAATTTTCCTAACCAAAGCCACTCATATATCTAGAAGACTGGAGTCAGACTGCCTTGATTCAACCACTCTCCCCAGGGCCAGGTGTGGGCCCTCCCTCCCCAACTGCAGAGGCCTGAACTTTGGGGCACTGCAGCAGGAAAGCCAGCCAGACCCCTGCCTGCCCTCCTTCGCCCAAACCCAGGATCTGACAGTGTGTCCCCAGGGACCACTCCTCCTGGGGCTGCCCACTCCGCTGCAGGGGGCGGCGGGCAGAGCAGGGAGGGCTGGGGCGGCAGAAGCCCATCCGCTCGTCTGGGTTCCTCATTCCTGGGGAGACAAGCGAGGGGCACCAGGGCTGCCTGCGTAGGGTCTGTGGCTCCTGGTGGAGAAGGTGCGGCAGGGGGCGCGGCCCCTTCCTTCGGCCCACACCCCTGCCCGGAAGTGTTGGCGTCGGGCTGAAGAGAGGAGCCCTGCAGCTTGTGGCCAAGCAGGGTGACACCCAGCGAGGGAGGCCCCAACTTCCATGCTGGGAAGGTCGCTGTCCCCCTCGGTATCTCCAGGGCGAGAATGGCCCTCAGGCACCCCTGTCCCTCCCCTGCTCAGGTCCATCCAAACCCCTGGTTCCACCAGGTCCCTCCCGTGTCCTCCTCTCCTGAAGCCCCGGGGCCCCGGTGGCCACTGCGGAGCGGGAGACGGAGCTCAGGGTCCCTTTGCTGCTTGGGTTGGGCAGAAGCCCCTTTCGGTGCTGAAAAGACAGCTCCGCCGCGGTGTAGGAGGGAGGACCGGAAGTGACCGGGCCACGGGGCGCGGCTTGCAGGAGCGGAGCTGCGGCTCGGGCGCGGATGGGCGAGGCCGTTAGTCGCCTTTCCTGGCCCGCAGAGCACCTGGGCCCGCGCGGATCGCCTCCCCCTACGGCGGCCCGGGGGCTCTCGCAGGCCTCAGGCTGCAGACAGTTGTCTCCCCTTTTTGCTGAAAAGGAAACTGAGGACTTTTCCCACCTGCCTCAGGTGGGAGTCCTGCCTGGGAGGACCACACCAGAGAGACCCGTGCCTGGGGGGTGAGCCAAGCCGTGCCACTACCCCTCAACGACGATTTCATTTTTAAGTGTTTCATTTTGAAATAGTTTCTTGTTTCTAGGAAGATCACAAAGGCTGCAGAGTGCTCTCAGGTTCCGAGCCCAGCCTCCCACAGGCAGCTCGCTGCTTCCCAGCACCTGTGTCAAAAGGAAAACGTGCCATCAGGTGGTACGGTCAGCTAAGTTGCAAACTGTTCAAATCTCCCAGTTTTCTCACTGACATCCTTGAATTCTGGCTGCCAAAATCCCACCCAGGACCAAGGCCATCTTTGGGGATCAGCAACCCTGGGAGGAGCTGTCCCTGCCCAGATGACAGAGCATTGTAAAATGTCAAAAGTTTAAAAACAAGTCCAAGCCCTCTGCCCATTTTAAATCGGTGGTCCTTTGGTGTGGTTGAGCTACAGGCATTGTTTCCCTCCGGGGCTTAACAGTGTCATCCTGACACAAGGTTTGCGGTTATTTTCTCCTGGTTAATGAGTGACCTTTCCCTCTCTTCTATCCTTCAGTCCCCTGAAGTTTTGAGCCTGGATGAAATCCAACTTACCTCCTTTTTTGTTGTTGTTGCCTGTGCTTTTGGTGTCATACACGTGAAATCATTGCCAAATCAAATGCCTTGAAGCTTCCCCCCTGTTTCTCCAAAGAGTTTAATAGTTTTTGCTCTGACACTGGGGCACTGGTCCACTGAGGGTGGACTTTTGCACACAGCAGGAGGCACAGGTCCAGCTTTATCCCGGCGTGCGGGTATCCAGTTGTCTGGGTGCCGCGTGTTCATCGGTGCTGTTTCTGCTCCTGCTCTGCCACTGTCCTCTGCGGTCCCTGACTTACCAAGTCAATCCTAGCAGATGTGGTTGTGGAATCGCAGAGCCCTGCCCTGGTGGGAAACGAACTCACCCCAGAGTCTGGTGTTTGTATACAGTTGTTTTTGTCCTCGGCCTTGCAGTCCCCGGACAAAATAGTGTTGTCCCCTTCGTTAGATGGGCCCTTTCTCCCTTCCCCTTTCACTGAATGATGTCATACATTTGTAATTCAATTAGAATCATTGTCACAGAGGCATTCCATCCGGGGCTCCCCTGACATCCTGGCTACTTCTTTGGAAATTTGCATACAGTGAAGGTCGCTCTTTGTGGAGTGCGGTTCAATGGCTTTGGCAAATGCCTGAGGAGCTGGGAATCCTGCATCCGCTCCCAGAATCCAGTGTCTGCCCTGGCCACCCAGAGCTGTTCAGCGGTCCCAGCCTTCCCTGGGCAGCCCTTGTCCTCAGCTGTGCCTCCCTCCCCAACACCCCCAAAACCACTGTTTTCAGTGATTTCCTTTAAAAAATAAAAAACCACATAGCCTTTTTGAGATATAAGTCCATAGCATACAACTTGCCAAGGTAAAATACAAGTCACAGGCTGGGGCTAGGGCTCAGTGGAATAGCACTTGCCTAGCATGGGCAAGGCCCTGGGTCCCATCCTCAGCACAGCAAAAAAACAAAACAAAACAAAACACCAGTGAATAGTTTTTGGTATATTTTGGTATAATTTAAAAAATTGCAACAAAATGCATGTACAACTTACCATGGTAACTGTTTTTGGCAGCACTTAGCACAGAAGCCAGGGCCTTGCCCATGCTAGGCAAGAGCCCTACCCTGAACTACATGCCCAGCCCCTTTTAGTTTTAATTTTGAGACCCCAGGCTGGAGTCAAACTTGTGATCCTCCTGCCTCAGCCCCCCACAGTGCTGGGATGACAGGTGTGGGCCACCAAGCCTGGCCACTGCAACCATTTTAGTGGCATCCGTTAAAATCACAATGCTGTACAACCATCACTGCTCTTCCCAAAGATTTGTCACCCTCTCAGCCAGAAACTGCTGGTTTCTTTTTTGTGTTTTGTTTTTTGTGTTTTTTTGGTACCGGGATCGAACTTGGGTCCCTGCACTTGCGCAGCAGGCGGCGAAACCACTGAGCTAAATCTGCGGCCCCAAACCGGTGGTTTCTTAAAGGGTTATGGGACACAGTTTCAGCATTCTGTGTACACATGGAAACTGCTATTAGTGTAAGAGATACAAGGAGGATTCTGTTTACAGGAAATTCTAAAATAAGCAGCCCTAGAGTACAGCGCAAAAAAATAGTCACTGCAGCAGCTCGGGGCTGCACGGGGTTTCGTGGGAAGTTGTCTCGGTTCCAGCTGCCTCAGCGAAGCACTGGGTGACTCAAATAACAGACATTTATTTTCCTCCATGCTCTAGTGGCTGAGACATCCAAGATTAAATTGTCACTGTTGAGGGCTCTTTGGCTTGCAGAGGACCAACTTCTCACTGTGTCCTCTTTGGTTTTTTGTTTTTTTGTTTTTTCTTTTTTGAGACAGGGTCTCTGTATGTAGTTCAGGCTGGACTTGCCCTCACTATGTAGCCCAGGCTGGCCTTGAACTCACAGTGATTCTCCTGCCTCAGCCTCCTGAGTGCTGGGATGACAGGTGTGCACCACCATTCCTGGGCTACCTTCTCTTCTTATAAGGCCACAGTCCTATGGGGTTAGGGTCCCACCCTTATGGTCTCCTTTCCCCCTAATTATTGCCTACAGACCCTATCCTGAGATGCAGCCTTACTGTGAGCTTCCGCATACAAATTTGGGGGACACGATTCAACCCTAAAGTAGGACCCAGTGGAACTTCTTGAGGTCATGGTGGTGACAACCTGGATGGTGTCGGGGCTCCTGAGGTGGCTGAAAATGCCACACTTCTCCAGATGTTACATTTAAAGTGTGTACCGGCTGGGAGTAATGGAGCAGATCTGTAAACCCAACACTTGAGGAGCCAGAGGCACGAGGGTTGCAAATTCAAGCCTCACCTGGGCCAATGAGCAACAGTGTGAGACCCTATCTCAAAATAAAACACAAAAAAGTGGGCTGAGGATATAGCTCCATGCAAAGGCCCTGGGTTCGATCCTCAGTACTGGGGGGGGGGGGAGTGTTCATTTTACTGAATTTTTGAAACAGGAAGAGCCATAGGCAAAGATTGAACTTTAGCTCGCTATGCTCTCAAGAAGCTTCCGGGACACAGTGTGCTACTGTGAAATGCACCTGACCCAAGTGGACAGAATGGGGACAACAAATGGAGCACAGTGTCCAAGCGGACCCCAGGTAGTGGGTATATGGACCTTGGCTGAAAATTAAACTTTTTAGTATGTTTAAAATTTTTCATGATGAAATGTTGGCGAAAAAAATTTTTTTTTTGGTACCGGGGATCGAACTCGGGTCCTTGCACTCGCACAGCAGGTGGCGAAACCACTGAGCTAAATCCCCGGCCAGGGGAAAATTTTTGCTGAGTGTGATGATGCACACCTGTAATCCCAGTACTCTGGGAGGCTGAAGCAGGAGGATTACATATTTGAGTCCCACCTGGGCAATTTAGCAACTCAAGGAGACACTGAATCAAAATTTAAAAAATTAAAAGGGCTGGGAATGTAGCTTAGTGCAAAGGACCTGGGTTCAATCCTCAGCACCAAAAAAAAAAAAAAAAAAAAGTGGGGAAAGTTTTTAAGTGCAGATTTTAAAAAGACACTGCAGCCTCCTACCACAGCCCCCAGGTCTTGGTCCTTTGGACATAAGCAGCCCCTGCAACAGGTTTTGTGGGTCTTTGCAGAGCAGTCAGCAGAGTCAGGCACCTACCTCTCTCCACTCTGCCTCCCAGCAGCCAGCAGCTGGCTCCCACAGGCCCACCCTTGCCTGCTCACCAGTGGCTCTGGGACCCGCCCTGCTTCTCAGTGTCTGCAGACCCCTCTCCATGGACACTGAGGTTGTCTGCCACCTGACTGCCGCAGGAAGACCCGCTCTGCAGGAGAAACCCCGCATGGGACCTCTGGCCCCAGACACCTGCAGCCCCACACAGGCAGCACCCACTCCTCCTGAGTAGCTGCTGTCCTGGGGGCCACGGTGGTGGTGGCACTTGCCACCGAAGGCTACCTGCTGCTCCAGGTGGAGGGACCCACGAAGGCCGCATGGTGGCCCTGGAAGCACATAGCCCTGCTGGAGCCCTGCCGAGGCTTGGTGGAGCCCAGCTGGCTGAGCCATAGGAAGCTCCTGGCTGCCCCATGTGAGTGGCAGCCACAGAGGAGTCAGGGAAGCTGTGCCTGAGGTGAAGCAGGAACCCAGGCTGCTGACAGTGCAGGCATCTCAGGGCCAGTCCAGGCAGGCTAGGGACATCACAGGCCGACCTCTGCTGCCCGGTGGGGGGGGACATGAGGAATGCATGCGGACAGTACCTGCCTGCCCTGTCCACACCCCCCTCACGGAGGCCCATTTTACAGAAGAGGACACTGAGGGTCAGGGAGTCCACATGCGTTTATTCCCCCCACCATCCACTAGGCCTTGGCTTCTGCTGCAGACGAGACAGGTGGGGTCGGGCAGCACTGCAGCTTCTCCTCCTCAGCCTCTGGCCTCAGGAGAGGAGCACTGAACCCCAGGAGTGCAGGCCCTACACTGCAGGCCCTAGAAGGCCCTGGCTGGGCAGGTCTCAGGTCTGCAAGCTCGAGTGGAGAGGAGACAAACTCGGTCTGGAGCGCCCTCTGCCGGTCAGTCTGTTACTCTCCAGGCTGGGGGCCTGGGAAGGGGCTGGAACATGGGGAGGGGGCTCAGGAGGCTGTCCCCCCCACCCTGGGGCGACCAATAACTTCTGTCCTGGTCGGGAGGGGTGGACAGAACAAAGGCCAAAACAGGGCAAAAGTTAAGTGTTTTTGTTTTGTTTGGCTTTTGAGACAGGGTCTTGCTGTATAGTTCAGGCTGGGCTTGAACTCAAGATGATCTTCCTGGCAGCCTCGTGAGTGCTTGGGTTACAGGCGTGCACCACCACACTTGGCTGTGTTTTTTAAATAAAACATTTATGTTACTGTTATTTTTGGGTAATTGGATGCCTCTCCACTGTACTATAACTGAGCCATTAATCTTGTATCTTTGTCCATCCACATCAACTACTTCATTTCCTCACTGCTGCTGAGTAATCAGCTCTTTCTGCAGAGAAAGGTCTTTTGGGAGAGGGCAAGTTCCTAAGCTTATCCACTCTGTGAACTCTTCCATCACTGACAATGCTTTTCTTCCTAAGATTTGTGGTGCACTTAGGGATGTTCAGGCACCAAACAGTTGAAACAATTAAAGGCTAGACACGATAAACTCTTAAGGCACATTTACAGGCCAGTCTGTGTGTTCTCTTTAGATGGCATCCTACTAAAGGATGACAAATAAGAGTTTCCTTTATGTTATTAATGCCTTGTGATCAGATGGAGGTGTTTGACTGAAAGACTATTCCATACTAAGATGGACATGTGTTATAAAGAAAATGTCATCATGATTGTCATGCTAAAATACTATGTGTAGCTCTTGATCTGAAGTTTTTCTATATAATGTATAACTGTTGTCTGTTAACATTCTACAGGGATTCAACTGCTAAAACAACCGTGGTTGGTAAAATAACAGCCTTCTAACTGTGCTTTATACTTCAAAAGTGCTTGATGTCTTAACTATTATAGTAGTTAAGCTCACTGCTCCTACTGAAATACTTACATCACTGATCTTCTCTTCTGGGTGTTCAACAACTAAGTTTGGGGACAAAAACTAGAAAGGTAACTGGGCTATGAGGACAGCCAATATTTTGGCCCTGGCCCCTCAAGGTCAACAAAGAATCCAGGACATGAGGGAACCTTTTCTACAGGATCCTACATCTTTGGTAAGTCACTCAACCTCCTGAGCAGGGAGGTTGCTGGGCACCAGAGGACAAATGTACCAGGTGACAAAGAAGAGTCACAAAGGGAAGAATCTCCCATGCTTTCACAGAAAGCAGTATGGTCAGGCAAGGCCATGACCCATCCTGATGGCTGACACAGACAAAGGAGCTGAGAGGCTCTATGCATGGTTCCAAAATAATACCTGAGGAGACTTAACTGACTTTGATAGATAGCAAGAGGTTCATACTGATTGACACAGGTCTCACTTTAACTTGGTTTTAAACACCCAGCCAAAAATAACCAAAGGAGGTATAAAATAATGCCATAGTAATAAAGCTAGATATAAAAAGGGGCTTTAGTCACTGACCCCTTCTGGCAGTTTCCAGCTACATCAGTAGCTGACTAGAGGTACGGATCATTAGGAAAAAACTATGGTAAAATCTGTAAGAGCTCAGCTAGAGTTTTAAATTTCTTAAGTGAGATTTGTTCTTCAAACTGTCTCTTCTTAAAGTATCAGACTTGTAGATGGCCTTTATCAATGAAATAATCTAAGAGCCAGCAGGTTACAGTCACTCACTATTCCAGTATCTAAGTGTGACTTTCTCCCCAACCTGCCATTCCATTCTAGGGTGCTCATGCTTAGATTTTTCGTGCTCTAATTTCTTAAAAGTTTTGCTTATTCTTGCCCAGAAGCTGCCAAACTCCAAGCAGTCATACAAATGGAACCAATGGGAAATATGCTAGACTTCTTTTATTGAGATCCACCAGATCGACCTTGTAAACAGCTCATGATGGCTAAACTATACAATACGACTTCTATGTTGGATTCTGAAGTCCCCTGGACCTTCTCTTTATCCTCTTTGTGGGAGGATATTACTAGTTCCTCCCAGTGGAAATCCTTGTTGGCTATATTCATAGCAATCCTGCTGACCTTATAATTTGGCCCATGTATTAACTGTTTCTTTGGCTTTGTCTCCTCCAGACTCAAAGCTGTACGGCTATCAAGATGACAATGCCTGGTACCTATCGAGGGCCTTTAGATAGACTCTGTAGAGTAACTCTGACTGCTGGTCACAACTACGACACTCTTCAGCTGGAAGTAGCCAAAACTGTCTTCACCCTGTGCACCCTCACAGCAGTTAGGGGTACTTCTTCAGAGGGGGGATATTGCAGATAGGTAAGTTGATTAGATATCTTGTAGGCAGTTAGACAGGGCCAGCCCACATAGAGCCAACATGGAGGACAGTGAAGACACATTCACTGAAGGCCAGCACTGTAAAAGGAGAGAAATTAGCACACCCATGTAGGATGAACAGCAGTGATTGATATTCTAAACAGGTATCAATCACCTGGTGTGGGGCTAAGGCCTTAACCCAACCTCTCCAGAAAATATTTCAACCCACCCTTACTTAAAATCCTTGTACTGCAGGCTTGCCACGTGACTTGCTTCCCCATTTGATCCCCATTTAATCAATATTACCTGGGTGACTGTACTTGTCATCTTATTGGTTGGTTATGGTTTTGTCCCACCTCATGCCCACTTTGTAAATTTCCATTGGGTCTTATGAGTTTTGTCCCATTTGGTACCTGCCTCACCACATGGCTTTGCTGTATAAAACATCTTTGAAAAGTGAGGTGGGCAGGGAACCCACTTTCCGGTCCCCCTTCTGTCTCTCTTAGGCAGAAGCTTTCTTTCTCCCAATAAATTTTTCCTACTTTAAAAAAAGATTTGTAGTAACTGGATTTGCTCTGCTTTTAGACCTAAAGTGATTTGTGCTGTCTGTGTGAATATATCCCTGGGCTTCTACCCTCTTCTTTGGTTCTTGGCCATTGTTCTTGATGCCAAGCACAGCTGCTCAAGCTCCAGATGATGCCACCTGCAGGCACACGGTCCAGAAAGTTCCTGATTCTAAGACAGGGTCTCGCTGTGTAGCCCAGGCTGGCCTTGAACTCACAGTGATCCTCCTACCTCAGTCTCCTGTGTGCTGAGATTACCTGCATGTACCACAGCACCTGGCTAAACTCCAGGGATTTTTTTTTTTTTTTTTTTTTGGTACCAAGGATCGAACTCAGGACCTTGCACTTGCAAGGCAGGCAGCAGAACCACTGAGCTAAATCCCTGGCCCTAAACTCCAGATTTTTAACATCCAAAAGTTGGTCCACTGTGGGCCTCATCTCCCTACCCTGCCCCAGCCTGCCCTGCTGCCCAGCCCTGCAGCCCCAGGAGCATCCCACTGGCCACCAAACTGGCTGGAGCATCCTGGGCCTGCACACCACCTGGAAGGTACGGGTCCTGGGCCCTGCCTGCCCCTCCAGATTCTCCCTACTCAGGGCATCACCACCCAACTTGGGCCTCTGCTTCTCCACAGTGACACAGGAACCATGTGAACTCAACTGGGAGTGGCAAAGTGAGCAAATCGCTAAGGAGTGCTGAGCTATGGGGTGCAGCTGTGGGACTGAGCCGGGGCTCTGTCAAGCTCCCCGCTTCCCAGCCCCATGTCTGCCCTGAGCAGTTAGGACACCAGCTCTGCTCATGACCCTGGGCTTTATCGCTGTCCTTCAGCCTCAGTTGTACAGCAATCACATGGAGGCAAGCTAGGCCTGGCAGCACACACCTGTCATCTCAGGACTCTTCGGAGGCTGAGGCAGGAAGATCAGAAGTGTAAGCCCAGCCTGGGAAACTTAGTAGCTTAGCCAGATCCGGTCTCAAAATAAATTTTTTTTTTTGTACCGGGAATTGAACTCTGAACCTTGCCCTTGCAAGGCAGGCAGTGGAAACACTGAGCTAAATCCGCGGCCCCCCAAAATAAAAAAATTTGTTAAAGTAGAGGATGTAGCTAGTACAAAGGCCCCAGGTTCAATCTCCATTACTGAATAAAAAGGGGGAGATAAAATAATGGGTGGCAGTGCTACTCCCCAGAGTGTTGGGAAGACTTTAGGGCCAAGGACCTGGCTGGGAGCCCATCTTGGGGAGCCTGCAGTGGACAGGCAGGAGATGCACTGGCTCCTACCTCTGCGGCATGGGGCCCTGTCCCCCACCTTCTGTCCTTTCCTTGGAACAAAGCCAGCTGTCCCAGCCCCAGCCCCCACAGAACATTCAGGAATGTTCATCTTCCCACTGTCTTCCTCAGATAGGGAAACTGAGGCCTAGGAGAAGCAAGGACACTCAAGATCCCTTGCCTGTCCAAGGCCAACGGGGCTGCTCTGACTTGCAGGGAAAGGTGTGGAATGGGGAGGCCGCCCAGGGAAAGGCTCCTGGAGAAGGAGGCCTGGCTCGCCATGTGTGCGTGTGTGCGTGTGTGCGTGTGTGCGTGCGTGTGCATGCATGTGTGTGAACATCTGGCAGCCCCCCAAAAAGCTCTTGTCCTGCACAGGGACCCCAAGGAGCAGATCCTCAGGGTGTTAGGAGCCTCAAGGGCGAGAGCGGAGGCCCCAGGCATGGGCATGAACCAGACTCTGGGCTGCTGAGGTTAATTAGAGAGGAGGTGACCGGAAGGGACAACCAGGAGGCCGTGCAGCCTCTCACCCTTCGCTCCCAGGGCCTCTGCACAGGACCCTCCCTTTGCAGGCAACACTGTCCCCTCACAGCCACCCCTGCTCTTGCCTGGGCTCATTCAGCTGCTGCCTCCGCTGTTGTCTTCCCCATCCGGGAAGCCCCCACCAAGGCCTGCACCATCGTCCTTCCTCATGTTTTCCCTGCAGAAATTTGCTCACAATGCCAATGAAGCCTTGAGAGTCCATTCAGGAGTTTGCCATTGAGCGCCTGCTCCTTCCCTCAGATGCAGCAAGCTCCCGGAGGGCACGGACTGTCTGTCTGACTCTTTCATAACACAGTTTACCACCCAGTAGATGCTCAACAAATATTTCCCAAATCCATAGCTGGTGTGGTGGCGCACACCTGTGATCCCAGTACTCAGGAAGCTGAGGCAGGAGGATCATCATGAGTTTAAGGCCAGCCTGAACTATAAAGCGAAACCTTATCTCCTGAGTCCAAAAGGAAAAGTCCAGGGGTGAAAGTCAGAGGAGGGAGAGGACACAGAAGGTGCTGTGGTGGAGAACGTGACTCTGGATGGGAGGTGCAGTGGCAGACGTGGGGGTGGCTCTGTGAGGGGAAGCCCGGGACTCTCCCACCCAGCCCTTCACAAGACCTTAGCCAGGTCCCAGGAGGGCCCACCAGGAGGGAGCAAACCCCGGAGCTCCAGGCCCTGCCTGCTCTGAGGCAAGCTCTTGCTGCCTCGGTGGGGCTCGGTTTCCCCACACCACCGCAGTGCCACAGACCCTCCTCCCCAGGGGCCTGGCTCACTGTCCCCTCCAAGGGGCTCCCCTGCATGTGTCAAGGCTCCCCAGGGCCCAGCAGGGCACAGCCGGCCCCAGTAGTCTGGGCTGGGCTTGATACTGCCTGCTCCATGCCCCTCGAGCTCAGGGCTGAGGGTTTCCGGGGCAGGCTGCCCCGTGCTTGGGACTTCCTGGCAGAGGGTGGGGTGAGCGTGCACCCTCACTGGCTTGCCTCATCCTCACAGGGATGGGGGCGTCTTTCCCCCACACAGCTTCCTCAGGACTCAAATGCGTGCACTGAATCCGGGAGTCCCATGGGGGCTCTGTGGGCTCCCAGAAGACAAAGTGACACCTACCAAGTTGTCACCTCTGAGGACACTGCAGTAAGTCAGATGCTTTGTGTAGTGGGGCCCTGCCCTGGCTTCCCAGCCCAGCCACTCTGCTCTTCTTCCTCCTGCTCTTCCTTGTCCCTGGAGCCCCCTTCCCCAGACCCTCGAGCTCCTACTCATTCTCAAGACCCATAGCAGGCACCTCCTCCTCCTGGAAGCCTGCCCTGATGACCCCCATCCTGCCCTGGGGTTTCCAGGGAGAGCCTGCCCCTGGGAGGAGGCTGGGAGACTCCTGGCTTCATTATTCCCTGGCTGTGGGACCTCGCACAAGTCACTTAACATCTCTGGGCCTTCATGGTCTCCAAATCGGGTACTTCAGGATCACTCTCATGGACGTAAAGTGAATGTGCTGGGTGTGGGAGCGCACGCCTGTGACCCAAGCACGCTGGGAGGCTGAGGGAGGAAGACGGCAAGTTTGAGCTCTGCCTGGGCAACTTAGAGACTTAGCAAGACCCTGGCTCAGAATAAAAAATAAAAACAGCGGGGGGCCAGCTCAGTGTCAAGGCCCTGGGTTCAATCCCCAGTATCAAAAAACAACCCCCCCCCCAAAACGGGCTGGTACCTGGCCCAGAACAGGCCCTGCATAGAGGGAGCACTGTGTGCTGGGGCAGGATTCTGGCAGTTGTGCACTTACTTGGGCTGTGCCAGGCTGAGCAGTAATGACTCAGGAGTGGGGAGAAGATGCTGTGTTTGTTCAGAGCCTCCTGTCAACAGCTCCAGACAAAACCACACATCCGGGCCTGGAGGGTGGGGCTGGGACAGGAGGTGCGGTAGCTGCGGACAGCAGATCTGTTTGCTCCAGGCTCCTAGCCATTGCACGTGGGCGCCAGCACCCAGCCCTGAGTGGCAAGTGGGGAGAGCGCTGGCCCTGCACGTCCTCACCGAGCCTGCAGCGCTGCCCCCCAGGCACAGGTCTCTGCCCCCCAGGACTGTGCAGCCCCTGAGCCCTTGGCTCCCAGGTGTTTGGGAGCTGGGTGGCTCCCAGCTCCACCAGAGGTGAGCAGTTCTGAAGCCACAGTCTCTTGAGGGTGAGCGCCCAGGTCCTGGTCCCAGCATGGGGTGAAGGCCGAATGGGGCACCCCACCTCCTCCAGAGCAGGCCAGGCCCAGCTGTCCGAGAGCTGTAGAGCCTGAGTTGGGCATGAGCGGGCTGGGCTTCCTGGAACACGCCCCACGGCCCAGAGCGGGAGGCTGGGGCTCAGACCTCTTTGGGCCCCAGGGAGCAGCAACTGATCCCCTTCCAGCAAGTGTAGGGCCCGGCCTCCCCCCACAGCGCCCCCAGTTCCCATCAAATGGCCCCCGGGCCCAAGTCCCTCAGACTAGCGCCCTGCTGACCTCAGGACCAGGGGACAAAGAGTGAGTAGCCTCTGTGTCTGGGGACCGCACAGAGCAGAGGTCAGCATTGCTGAGCCCAGCCTGCAGCCAGGAAGGCCAAGGCCCGAGGTCAAGGCAGCCAGCCTGTCCCAGGCCTGGGCCCTGTGTTCTGCCCGGCTCCAGGCCCTGGGCCCTGCTCAGCACTGGATCTTTGGTTCCCCGGGCTCTCTGTCCTCACCGACCACCCAGCCAATGCCCCATGCTGTGGCCTGGGGTTTTACTCTCTGTCCTCCTCCAGGGCAGATGGCGGTCAGGCCCAGGGTGACCAGGCAGCAGGGTGAGCTGAGGATGGCGGGCCCATGGGACTTATCCTACGCAGCCTCACTGCCAGGGCTGCCCACAGGCCCCCAGCCCACCCTGCCCCATGTCTGCAGGACAGATGTGGCCACCAGTCCTGCTGCGCACGGCCAGGTGACAGCCTGGCCCATTCTTGTGTTCTCCTGACCCTTGGACACTACCACAGCTGTAGCTCCTGGGGGAGGCCAGGCAGGACCCAGGGTCAGCCCTGTTGGAGTGAAGAATGGGTAGGAGGTACTTGGAGGCAGGAGGAAGGCTCCAAGCACAAACCCTAGGGATCCAGAGTAGAGGCTGTGGGCAGGGACACGACAACCCTCCCATCACCCACAGCCACAGACCCACACTGTGCACACTCGTGGGCTCACACTTGTCCATGCTCACCTCATGCTCTGTGCACACAGGCGCCCCGAGGCCCCTCTTTGGCAGCTCTCAGGAGCAGCCTGGAGCTATGTCTCCCACTTAGCCCCCCCTCGGTCGCCATGTCTCCCACTTAGCCCCCCCTCGGTCGCCGGCCCTCCCTCCCTGGCTGAGCCTGAGAGGAGCCAGGGCCAGGGCACAGGGCCAGGAGGGGCGTCAGGGTGTGGGAATGGGAAAGGCTTTCCCGCCCTCAGCCCTGGAATTTGCTGACCAGAGCCGGCCTAATCCCCACTGCCCCATGGGGCCGCTGGGCCAGGGGGATGGGGTGGGGTGAGTGGGGCACACAGCGACTGTCCTGCGGTCCTGCAGCGGGCACTGGGCATCTCCGGGACCCCGGAAAGCCGGGAGGCTTGGGGCATCTCCCCCTACGCTTGGCTGGGAAGGGCAGATTTGGGAGGCAAGCAGGGCTGCCTCTTTTGGGTCTCTAGGGCAAGACCAGGAGCAGCTGTGTTCCCAGACGTGGGAAGGGTCTGGGCACAGAGGCTGGCACAGCCTGACAGGCCCGGCGCGGGCAGGGCTGGGAAGGGCAGGGGTGACCTGGCTCGTGCTTTTTTTCTTTTCCCAGGGCTGGGGATGGAACAAAGGCCCTGGGCACAGATGGCTTAGCATACAGCTACATCCAGGCCAGCGCTCCTGGGAAAGGGAGGGAAGTGGAGGGGATCAGGGCTGCTGTGCCCTGCCCAGCCCACCCTGCCTATATCCCCTGCCCGCTGGCTCAGTCCCCACAGTCACAGTGGCGAGGCAAGGGCTGTGCAGGTGGGTGACACCCAGGGTCTGGGGGGCTGCACACCCCAGCTGTGGAGGGAAGCTCTCAGGCGGGCTGAGCTCCTCCACTCTGGTGCTCATCTGGTGCTCAGCAGGGGCACAGGGCAAAGGTCCCCCAGAACTGCTGCTGGGCAGGCTCACTCCATCCCCACCACCTGTCATGCGGAGGACATCCAGAGGGACGTGGTCCCAGGGAGGGTCACACTGGGGGCGCGTGGCTGGGCAGCGGGGTGGGGAGTTGTAGGGGTGTGAGGAGGCCCCGCCCCACAGGGCCCCATCCACCTCTTCTTGGTCTTCAGTTCGAAGCCTCCCGGGCAGCGGGCCTGGCCCCCGGCTGGAGCCTGATGGGCCAGGGCCAGGCCGATTCCGGCGAGGACTGCCATCCCCTCCTGGACCTCGGGCAGGGACTGCTCAGCCCTAGGCTGTGTTTGAGATCAACCTCCTGTCTGAGGCGGGGGACACCGCCTTCCACGTTAGCCCCGATTCTCCAATGCCACCATGGGGGGCAACACCTTCCAGAGCAGCCGCTGGGGCGAGGAGGTGTCCAGCATCTTCCCCCTGGCCCTGGGGGAGCCCTTCGAGGTGACGGGGCCTGGGAGGGGCCTGAGGGAGGCTGGGAAGAAGGCGGCTTGAGGGCCAGCACAGCAGCTTCCCCTCCCTGGTGAGCCTCCCCCTGTCTGGCTCCCCATTTGTGCCATGGGACTCCCATGGGTGCCTCTTGGGTGGAAGGAGGGGTCTGCAGCCTGGTGCCTGGCCCGAGGGTGATGTTGCACTCGCCCAGATGGAGGTAAGCTCTGACAGGGAGCACCTCCACGTCTACGCCCAGGAGCACGAAGTCCTGCATTTCCCCCACCGCCAGGGGCCACTGGGCGCCATCACCAGGGTGCAGGTGCTGAGTGACCTCTGCCTGGCCCAGGTGGAGCTGGCCAAGCGCAGCCTGAGCTGGGGGCAATGTCCCTCCCTGCCCCTCTCTGTCCACCAAGGGACCTTCTCAGGCTGGGCAGGGGCTGTCCCCTGTCTATCCTTCCCCATCCCTCTTCCAGCTGGCCTCCCACATCTGGCCATGGGAAGAGGTCCTTGTCCTGCCATCCTGCCCAGGTCTACACCCTGGTGCCTGGGTCTGAGAGGTGTTCCTTGGGTGTTTGCAGGGACAGGAGCTACTGAGTGGAACCAGGACTGAGCCTTGGCCCTCCCTGTGTCCAGGGTGGCTACCCCCCCACCCAGCCACACCTTCAATAGAGCGAAAATCAACTGCAGGTGCTTGGCTGGCTGCTGAGACTTGCCTGGAAGGATCCACCAGGCCAAGAGGCCTGGTCCCCAATGCGATGCCTACACCCCAGATGCCACCTGACCCTTGCCTTGTCCTCAGGACAGGACGTCCCTGCAGGAGGGCTCCTGGCCATGGCTAAGTCTCAGCAGGACCCAGGGCCAGTATTCGCCACTGTGCTGGGTCCTCAGGGACCCCTGGGGCTCCCTCAGTGTGGGAGGAGGGTGACCCTGAGTGAAGAAAGGGCTGGCCCCACCCTGCCAGGCCAGGATGTCACCTGGGAGGCCCCAAAGCATCCTCCTCCCCCTCTTCCTGTTGGAGCCTTTCCTGTTTCCTCTTGTCCACCTGGAAGTGCGACGTGCTCCTGCCCCAGGCGCCTCCTGGGGGGATCACAGGGAGAGGAGGGGCAGCGGGCAGCTCAGAGCCACAGGGAGCTGAGCTTAGCAACAGGGGCTCCTGACTCTGCCGGCCCCCACCCGGCTCTGTGGCCTCGGGCAAGTTCCTCCTATCTCTGACCCTGCACCACACCATCCACAGGAGTAAGAGCCCTGCCTCACCTCTGGGAGAGCTCAGACTTCAGGCCGCAGCTCAGAAGCCCTGGGGTGGGTGGCAGTGACCTCGCGGCTCACACCTGGACAGGTTTCCTGAGGTTTTCATGTGTCTGAACTTCAGCACGACCACCATGCTGCTGGTGTCTGCATCTCCCAGCAGCGTCTGCGTGCCTCGTGTATCTACACCATCATCTGTCTGACTGTCTGCCCTTCATCTCTATCTCTAACTCTAGCTGTGGTCTAATCTACCTGCTTGTCTTCTACCATCTACCCCTGTGTCTGTATTTATCATCTATCTTCTACCATCTCTCTCTACACTATCAATATCTAATAATCTATATGTATTGTGTACGTATCACCTATATCTACCCTTTGTATCTACTATCATCTCTTTACGATCTATGACCCTGTCATCTATTGTATATCTATCATCTATATCTATAACTTATTTCTACTATCTATCTATCTATCTATCTATCTACTTATCCATCTATGGTCTCCCTATGTACCTATCCCCTGTCTGTTTATCTACCTGCCATCTGTCACCACTCAGACATCCCCGTCACAGCTCGGATGAGATGCTATGGTTACATGACCATCAGGGCCAGTTACCTAAAGCGAGGATGTGGCCCGCGACCACCAGCAGAGTGGAGCGGAAGAGGCCAGGACTTTGGAATGGTGCTCTGGCCTGAGTCCTGGCTCTGCTCCTCTGTGTGGGACCTGGAGCCAGACCCTGACTTCCAGGGCTTCTGACACCGCCCTGGGCTCACAGGGCTGACTCAGGCCAAGCACCTGGAGTGACGGCTGGCACATACCACAG
Organism: Heterocephalus glaber; assembly: GCF_053883595.1. Classification (NCBI taxonomy): domain Eukaryota; kingdom Metazoa; phylum Chordata; class Mammalia; order Rodentia; family Bathyergidae; genus Heterocephalus; species Heterocephalus glaber. Next base: position 37,680,976 of record NW_028258381.1, on the reverse strand, counting down.
TGTCACTGCTGTGTCATCTGCAGACACCTGGCTGACAGAGGTTTTACAGATGGGAAACTGAGGCCGGGGTAGAGCCTGGGTGGGCAGGATCCAGTGTCCTTGCTGCTCTCCAGAGCAGGGGAGGCATCTGGGGCCCACAGCCTGGCGCCAGGTGAGACAATGGTGGCCCCAGATTCCAGCTGAGCAGCTTTCTTCCTGTTTCCAGTCCCTCGCCAGCCCCGCTGGCCGGGAGCCCCTTCCTGCCGGAGGCTTTGCCTTTGTGTCAGCCCGGCTGGCCCACTCCTGGGGGCTCCAAGCCCGCGGATGTCCCTGCTCCTGGGCCAGGCACTGGCCTCGTGGTTGGCCTCGGTTCCCCTGAAGGCACCCCAGGGTAGCTCTGCCTCCCCAGTGATGTACCAGGATCTCTACTCTTCTGTTTTTTCTTCTTTTCTCTTCTTTCCAGAGTGCTGGGAATTAAATGCAGAGCTTTACACATGCTGGGCAAGCACAGCATCACTGAACTACACGTGGAGACCTTTCTATTTTATTTTGAGACAGGTTTTGCTGGCCTTGAACTTGAGACCCTCTTGCCTCAGCCTCCCAGGTAGCTGGGATTATAGGCGTGCACCACTGGGCCTGGCCTGGACTCAGTGGCCAAGGCTGGGGACACCCTGGGGCCAAGCCTGAACGCAGCAAGGCAGAAAAACCGCTTGTTTCACAGATGTAGAAACAGGATCCGAGAGTGACTTCCTAAAGGTTGCTCAGCAAGAGAAATGGAGCCAGCCCGAGATGCTGGGTCTGGCAGACTTAGACCCTCACAGGCACCACACGCACACCCGTCACCTGTCTCTCACACCCTCGCCCTGAGCTGAGCTGGCCACGAAGCAGCTCTTCTGTTCTCTCCCAACTGCAAGTTACTGTCAGGTGAATCCAGGCCAGAGAAATCCACAGCCCTCATTTCCTCCATCTGTAAAATGGGGTGCAGAGAGTGGTGAGCCCAAGCCATCCTGCCACAGGAACTGCATGCCCTCACTATCACACCTGCCATGGCTCCCACTGCCCGCAGCACAGTATGGGTTCCCATCTGCTCTGCCCCCAGCCAGCCTCTCCCACTGACCTGTACCTGGACCCTCCACCTGACCCTCAGCTGCAACGCATCCTGGGGAGAGCCTTCCCTGACCTCAGTTGGCTCCTGCAGTCTCTGCTTCCTGTAGGCTCTGCTCTCACCTCCTAGTGCCTCCTCTGGAGGAGGGAACCAGGTTTCACCCAGCTGAAGCCCAGTCTGTCCTGGAGCCCTCAGAGCTGTGGAAGCATTCGCTGAATGAATGCATGAGTGAATGCGTGAATGACTGGCTTGGGAGGATCACTTAGAGCTTGGAACAAGCTAGAGGGTTTTCCCTCCTGGGACCATGGACCCCTCGGTGTCAGTGCAGCCCCCAGCCCCTGCACTAACTGGCTCCTGCACTTGGGATAAGAAGAAGCCAACACCTTTGTCCCTGGCTTGGGCCCCTCCCTTCCAACCCAGGCTCGGTGCTGAACCTCATGCTGCCCCAGGGCCTTTGCACAGCGCCTCCCCAAATACTCCTCTCGGCCTGTCCAGCACTTTCCACATTCCAGCCTCCCTCCCAGATGCCTCCCTCTCAGAGAACCTTCCCTCACATTGATGCTGGGGTTTATTCCGCATCATTTCAGCACCTGTTCCCTATGTCCTAAATCCCTGATTCTGGTTCCTGGATTTACCAGCTCTAGGTTTGCTGGCTTTATCTCCCTGGCTGCACAGCAGGCTCCAGGAACAGCCCTGCCTGGGACTCCTGCACCTGGGGTGGGGATCTGTGTCAAATTGGGGAAGAAATAGAACCAGGACCCATTTGAATCCTTTAAACCATGGGCAGCTCGCAGGAGCTGCCATCCCCTGCCAACCCAAAGCAAGTTCCAGAGAGAACTTAGGGCTTCTCCTCCCCCCTCCCTGCCTTCCGTACCTGTCTCACATCCCAGGGCCTGGGAGCCATGCTCCCCGACACCCTAGAGAGGCCCAAGGGTGTCGGCAGGGGTCGGCTGGGGCAGCCCCTCAAGCTGGGGTGGGGGAGGTTCCTGCCCCTGTGTCGGTAAAGTGGGATGCAGCTGGCTGACGAGGCCATGGCCTTCTGGTTCCATCCTCAGCTTTCTGAAACCCCTGGCTGACCCAAGAGGCCCAGCTCTGCCTGGTTGTGACCAAGGCTCAGATGCAGCTGTGACTAAAGGCAGCAGTGGGTCCAGGCCACAGGGCGGAGGGCGGGGCAGGCAGAGCTGGCGACTGACATCTGGCCCGGAGGGGGCCCTGATGATTTCTGCAGATGGCGCAGGCTTCTCCAGGGATGCAGGCTGCACCAGTGGCTGGATTCGAAGGAAGAGCTGGGAATCCAATCTGGGGGGGCGGGGGATCCTGAGCCACCTTGAGGGGGGCATGGACCCCAGGGCCTCAGGAGCCCTTCCCTAGCACCAGGCCTGAGCCAAAGAGTCCTAGGGGGTGCAGACTGCCAGGCATGGCTCCAGCTCCTGCTCCCACAGCCCCCCAGCCTGGACCTCAGGGCAGAGACAAAGCTCCAGCACAATGGCATCCTGGACCGCAAGGTGCTCAGAAGGGAGCCAGAGTCTGTGCTGTCCGTGAGGACCACTGACTTGGAGCCCCTAGATCCCGGCCACTGAGCTGAGACATGCATGTAAAACACACACTGAACTTCATACACTCAGTACAAAGAAATGGAAAATGTCCTGTTAATAATGTTTATACTGATTACATGTTCAATTGATAAGACTTTCGGGCTGGTGATTTAGCTCAGTGGTTCCACCGCCTGCCTCAAAAACGCAAGGACCAGAGTTTGATCCCCGGTACAAAAAATAATAATAATACTTTTGATATCTAGGACTCAATAAATCAATAAAAAAACTTATTTTGTTTGGGTTTTTTGAGACAGGGTCTTGCTCTGTAATTCAGGCTGGACTTGAACTCACTATGTAGCCCAGATTGGCCTTGAACTCAAGGCAAGCCTCCTGCCTCAGCCTCCCAAGTGCTGGGATGACAGGCATGCACCATTGTTTTCTGTTTGTGACATGGTCTCAGTATGTAGTTCAGGCTGGCCTTGAACTCATGGTAATCCTGCCTCAGGCTCCTGGCTGCTATAATTAAAATTTGTTCCACCCACTCCAAACAATTGTTTAAGCATGGCCACTAGAAAATTTTAATTTTTTTTTCAGTCCTGGGGGTTGAACCTAGGGCCTTCACATTGAGCTACATCACCATGCTTTTCATGTTTTGTTTTGTTTTGTTTTGTTTTGCTTTGTTAGGGTCAGCTAATTTAAGTCACTGAATTGTCCAGGCTGGGCTTAAACCTGTGATCGTCCTCAGCCTCCCGGAGTGCTGGGATCACAGGCTTGGCCCACTCCCCAGCTCCTTAAGGAGGCAGGTCATGGAGGCGGGTGTAAGGCCCTGAGAAGAACAGGCCCGGCCCAGGCCTCTGAGGAGCACAGACTCATGTGCCCAGGCTTGGGGGAGCAGCCGGCCATAAGCAGGTCTGGGTCCAGCCCCGAACATGTGTGTGTCCCACACCACACTCCCTGCGTCCCCAGCTGCCACAGGCCACCCGCCCACCCGCTCTGGCAGACTGTCTGGCTTCGAAACTTGCTTGCTCCCGCCAAGCCGGTTGGTTGGGAAAGACCCAGGGGAGCCACCAGCTCCCAAAATAACGTCACGCCATCGCAGAACATGTGCAGGGGCGGAGGAGTCCCCCGGGGGTGCTGCACAGGGGCATGGGGGTAGGGCTGACGCAGAGAAGAAATCGGGAGGGGGGGTGGCGACACCGGAGAAAGGGTGGGTACCCATGCAACTGACTATCCCTCTCAGGCTGGGCAGCCCCTATTGTCCTGGAGGGGAAACTGAGGGAGACTGGAGAAGCTGTCTGAGGCACTCAGCCTGTGGGTGGCAGTGCAGACCGGCCTGGCTGGACACTCTGTCCCTGGGCCCTTCACACTCGGCCACCACTCACCCAGCTGGCCCACAGGCTCTGGAAGAGTGTCCTGCTCCTGCCTGGGTCCCCGGGGCATTGGGAAATGTCCTCTGAGCAGTGAGGCCAGCCCTGGGCGGAGCTTTCAGAATCTCCTCAGCTTGAGGTGGCCGGAGTGCAGCTGACGGTCCACAGCTGGGTGATAACTATAACTGGGGGGAGGAAGGGGAAACTGAGGCACTGAAGGGCACCTAGAGAGCTGGCTCTCCTGCTGGCAGGGCCCGCCCAAGGGTACCTGGGAAGCAGGAAATGAAGGGTGGTCTTTAGAGACTGAAAGGCTTTTGCTGTAAGACCTCTCTTTCCAGGCCTAGAGGTCAGTCATTTAGTCATTGAACAAACTTTGTTAAATCCTCACTGTACATTGGGGGCTGAGGACCACAGTGGACGAGGAGGATAATCTGGATGAGCCTGAGACCTGGAGGGTGTAGCCCAGACCCCGTGTGCCCCAGGGGAGAGGCACTCCCTCTGGAAGGGATGGTGCCCATGAAGTGGCTACAGCCATTGCGCCCCACACTTCAAGGTCCTGCTGGTTCTGTGCCAGGCAAATGACGTTGCAATGTCAGCACAACATAGCTCTCGTGTTCAGACGACTCAAGTGGCGGACAGAGACCTTCTGTGGACTGGAGCCTGGAGGGAGGCCATGGCCAAGGGAGAGGGGGTGGCCTGAGGAGTCCCAGGGGCCACTGAGCAGGCAGGGGGCCAGGCCACAGGGACAAGAAGACTGTCCAAGGCAGACTGGACACCAAGCCCAGGACAGATCCGAGGGACACTTTGGGGAAGAAGCGGGGGTTCAGTGGAGAGGCAGGAGAGAGGTAAGGAACAGGTAGGCCTGTTCCAGGGTGCTGTCACACAAGTGAGGGACACAGAAGGTCCAGGCGTGAGGCCCCAAAGGGCCCCTGGGCCTGAGACAGAGACACCTGCCCTCCCCCCTTGCCTCTGCCTTCCCACTGCTACCCCAGGCCCCGTGCCCTGGGGGTCCTGGCAGCCCAGAAAGGGCCAAACCCTCCAGAGTCCACCACCTCTCATCCTGCCCTCAGGGCCACCCCTACCCAAACCTGCTGTCCTCACTTTGACTGCAGCGCCCACTTCCCTGGGCCGGGCTGGGACACAGATTCTCTGAAAAACATTTCCTTTGCAAAATAACTCTTCGAAATATGTTTTTGGAAACAGGCTCCCGATCTGAACAGGAAGACGTTAATTACAGTCCCTCAGGGGGTGCAGGGGAGGGAGTGCACTGGTCAGGAACAGGAACGAGGGCCAGGTCACAGCCACTCGAGACCTGGCCCACGCCCAGTCTCACAGCCCTCACAGCCAGTCCCTCTGTCCTCAGCTGCCAGATGGCCACAACAGGACGCAGAGGGCCAGGAGGGGCAGTAGCAGGGCCAAGGTCACAGGGCGGGCCCCGCTCTGCTGCTGCAGTGTCGGGAGAGCATGGCAGGCGCGTGTGTCTACGTGTGCACAGGCGGAAGTGGCCAGGCCTGTGCTGAGCCGGAAGCCATGCTGTATGCTGGCCTCACTGGGCTGGAAGTGAGCCTCCTTCAGCAGGTGCAGAGCAGGAAGGAGACAGGACTGAGGTCCCCCTTCTGCTCATGCTCTGAGAGCCCAAGCACTCTCCACAAAGAGGCTGCCTGAGTCTTTGGAGGTTTCCACATCTATGTGCATCTCAGGGGCTCCAGTGCTCATGTTCTGGGTCATATACTCTGACTGGTACTAGACTTCGGGGTTATCTTAGAAGTTTGAGGTGCCTAAGTCCTTAAACCTCTAGCCAAGGATTATACCACTGGCCTTCAGCAGCAGGGCTCATCTGAATGTTCATACAAGGAATGAACCTAGAGGTGTGTGTCTGCTCATTCTTTCAACCATTCATCCATCTATCCGTCCATCTATCCACCATCTACCCACCCATACATCTATCCATCCATTTTCCATCCACCTATCCATCCATTCATCTATCCATGTGTCCACCCATCCACAATCCACCTATTCATCCACCCATTCATCCACCATTCACTCATCCATCTATCTATCCGTCTATCCATCCATCCATGCATCTACCATCCATCATCCATCCATCCATCCACCATCCACCCATCCATCCATCAATCCACCCATCCATACATACATTCATCCACCATCCACCCATCCACCATCCACCTATCCATTCATCCATCCATGTATCCACCCATCCACCATCCACCTATTTAACCACCCATCCACCATCCACCTATCTATCCATCCATCATCCACCCATCCACCATCCACCTGTCCATCCATCCACCATCTATCCATCCATCATCTATCCACTCACTGATCTATCCATCCACTCACCCACTCACCCATCCTTTTACTCCTGTATCCATCTATTTACTCACTGTCATACTATCTATCCACCTGTTTGGGGTAGGATGCTAACAGGGAGATCGGACAAAGAATCATGGAGGATGTGACAGGGTAGCATGGAGCCCCAATTCCTCACCCTTCCCCTGGTTAGGCATCCCTCTTCCCCAAGACTTCTTCCTGGAACCATCAGTTATTGTCACATCCCCCTATGGCGGAATGGCTTTCTCTGCAGCCCCACCCTACCCGGAAAGGGGCTCCTGGAGAACTGAAGCCATCTCAGCTGTTCCCTGTCTCTGGCATAGGTCCTAGAAACCTGGCGGTATTTTCTGAATGGACCCAGATCCCTTGGGGCCAGTAGGGTGGTTCCTGCCTCTTTTGGGACAGCCCAGGGAGCTGGAGGGGACATGCACCCCGAAGAGATGTGGAGTGTGAATGTCAGACCTCTGGGACCCTATGGGCTCCTATATCCTCGTGAGCTCAGCACAGGCGCCAGCTGGGTTTGGGGCAAAGCTGTGGGAAAGGCCCTCTGCAAACCCTGTGCAGGTCACAGGGGCCTCGTAGGGGAGTTTCTCACCCTGGGGCTGGGAGGGAGCCCTGGACGGAGCCCAGGATGATCTTATGGGGAAAAAATGCCCCCGGGATGAGGGTCCCATCCAGCTGCCAAGTCCCCCTGAGCTTCTGGGCGTCATCACCAGAAAGAAAAGGGGCTCCAGGCCCTCTGAGCCCTCAGTGGCCCCTTTGTGGCCCCCTCGAGAGAAGAGGTGTCACACTCGTACCCCTTTTCTCTCCCCCACCATCTCTTCCCTCCCTGTCTCTGTCTCTCCCTCTCCCTTGCTTGTTTCATTTGGTTTCATTTTCGTGTTCTGAGGTCTCCGTTGGTCTCCCAGGCTGGGTTTGAATTTGCCACCCTCCTGCCTCAGCCTCCCGACTGCTGGGATCACAGGCCTGCGGCAATGCGCCCAGGCCTTGCCACCCTTGTCTCTCTCAGCAGCCCGTTGCTTCCCCTCTGTGCCCCCTCTCCCTTCAGGATGCCCAGTGTCCTCTCCGGGCCTCACTCTGCACATCCTGTCCTGTTGCTGTGACAGAGGGCACTAGTCTGTCACCACCCCAGCCTCAGGCCACCTCAGGCTCCACGCCTCCAAGAAGCCCCCTTGTGGTCCCAAAGCCGGGCCTGCACATCCCTCAGAGGGCCACCCCACCAGTCTCCTGGAGAGCTAGGGTGGCCGCTGTAGGGCCCTGGAACAGGACAGAGGTGTGGTAGCGGCCGAGCCCATGCTTGGCAATCAGGAAGGAGAGCTTGGGGCAGAGGGACAGATGGGGGCCGAGGGGATGGCAGGGGATGAACTCTGAGACAGGGCAGAGCCCCCCATTGCTCTGGGCAGTGGCCATCATCCGTGCCTGAAGCCTGTCCCGCCATGGCAGACTCTGTGTCCCCCTCCCCCTGCACCGTGACCTCCAGCTGCACAGCCCCCCAAGGCCGTGCAGGCTCCTGGCACGTGCCTGTAGTGCGGCAGGAAGGGTTGTGCCCGCTTCCAGGAGCAGGGCCCGCCCAGCGAAGGGGGGACAGGAAGGGGGTGGCCATGCCGTGGGCACCAGAGGTCACCCAGGAGCAGGGCAGGGGGCAGACAGTGGCTCCAGACTCTGCGTCACCCCAGCCGGCCCCACCCAGACCCCTGTCCCCAGCCCTGCCCCAGGCCCTCCCACCCCCTGCATCTGGGGCCCAGCCAAGCCTGAGCTGGCCATGGTGCCTATAAGTCCTGCTCCAGGCCACCCGCTGGGGGAAGACCGGGCTGTGCGAGGACTCACCCCGTCTGCTGAGCCGGCCAGTGTCTTTCCCTGCAGTGGGCAGCACCCAATCCCCAGGTCTCACCACCCACCCTTAGCCTGTCCTGGGCCCTGCCCTAGCCCCCCACGCCAATGTCACTGGCCTGGGAGGCCTGTCCACCGACCACACCAACCCTGCCGTGACCCATCACTTCTCCCGGCTTTAGTTCAGATCCACACTGGCGCCACCCGGCGTGGGCGCCATCTCGGGAGACCCCAAGACGGCAGCGTGGACTCCCTGATCCCATTCCTGAGCCTCTCAGGTTGGTGGGGGCACAGGCCTTTGAATGGCGTATGTCTGTGTCACTTCTGATAGAATCCCAGCACTCTGGGAGGCTGAGGCAGGAGGATCACAAAGTTGAGCCCAGCTTGGGCAACTTTGCAACTTAGTGAGACCCTGTGTCAAAATAAAAAATTATTTATAAAGAGGCCTAGGGACATAGCTCACTGCAAAGGCCTGGGTTTGGTCTCCAGTACCTTCCCCTCAAAACAGGAGAGGGGCTGGGGGTGGGGACAGGACTCTGACAGGGCAGCAGACCCCTCCTCTGGTGGCTGCTCCCCTGCCCCGTCACCCTCACTGGGGTGCAGGCCTTGCACATAAACATTTGGTGTCTGCTGTGGACCAGCCAAGGGTGGCCCCTCATCGGCCCCCTTCTGGCCCCTCCCGGCCCCTCCTGCTGCCTGGACCTCAGGCTTTAGTCCTGATGCTCTCACACTCAATCCCAATTCCCTCTGGGGCGGAAAGGGAAACTGAGGTCCACAGGGTCGTGTCAGCCACCCCCGGGCTTGGGGCATTGAGCCTGGGGCACGCTCAGGCTGTCGGGTGGGCGGGGCTGCGTCCTGTCGGCCTGTCCATTGTTCTAGGCCAGCGACGCGCACCCCACCCCCACCCCAGCAGTGCGGCGGCGGCGGCGAGGGGAGGGCTGTTAACAAGCTTCACAAGCTTCTTCCCAGCCCGCAGGCTCCCAGCCCTTCCCAGGCGGAAAATTCAATTAGTCTCGAGCAACTGCTTTGCTGAAGAGCCAGAGAAAGGCAACCCGGAGAAAGGGACCCACCTGGCCGCTGGGGGGGCGGGGCGTCTGCTTCTCCACCCCCCCCCACTGTGGGGCCCTAAACGTGGCTCTTCTGGTGTGACTGCTCTTGGTCCCCATGCCCACCTCTGTTCCCTGCAAGGACTGGGCCCTCGGTGCCCTCCAAGTACCCTCTTAGACACAGCCGCCAGCTCCGGACTCTGATCCTCACAGCTGGATGCCTGGCTGCAGGCACAGGGAGCAGGGACCCCTTGCCAACAGCAGCAGGGTTAGGGTTAGGGTTAGGGTTAGGGATGCCTCCCCAGACAGGGCCCCTCCTCTCATTCTACACTGGCCTCTCCTCCTCAGCATTCTGCCCTTTGGCCACGGGGCCTTTGCACTCACTGTGCCACTGTGGTTGACAAGCTTCCCCTTCCAGAACCTCAGCTCAGCTAAGTCAGGCCTTCTTTTCACTGCCCCATTACCCTGGGGCTTCACAGCAAGCAGCACAAGGCTCCTTTGGGGCCTGTGGAGATCCCCTGCTTCTCTTGCTCAGGGAAGGGCCAAGCACAGTGAAGGTGCTCAATAAATGGCTGAGTCGATGCCATGCCTGGGGGGCCTGTACCCAGCTGTCAGGCCCACACAGGAGTTTAGGAAATGACCGAGTCCTGCAGGAGCCATGCCCCTCTCTGGCTGGTAGAGTCCTATGCACCTTGCTATGGCCTGGTCTCTGGCACCGACTCCTCCAGGGTGCCAGCGCAGCTCAGAGGGTAGGTGCGACGAAGCATTGAAGCTTAGCCCTCGGCCCGGTCGCCCGAGCTTTCCCCGGGGCCCACTCTCCACTAGCCGCTGGCCCATGGCCCATCACACACACCTGCACTCCCTGTCAGGAACCTCGGGAGACAAGACAGGGCTGCTGTCCTCGAAGTCCCTCCACACCCAGCAAGGCCTCCCCTCCAGCCCCATTTCCTGCACAGGGCATGGCTGGGGCCCTTGGTTGAGTTAGACCCCCAGTGGGTATCGAGGACCAGGAGCCTGGGGCCACTGTGGGCAGCGTGCTCGCATCCAGGGAGCCAGTCCCCACTTGAGCATGCAGGCCTTGGAAAGGCCAGGGACTTCCCCTGGGGGTGGGGTAGGGGTGGGGTGACATGCACAGGGACCCACTGGGTGGGTGCAGGGAGCAGACCACCTTTGAGCCTGCCTTCGTCCAGGGAGAGGCCTCTGCCTTCATGATCCTCAAAAAAGGTCAGGTAAGCTGGGGAGGGTGTAATCTCAGCACTTCAGGAGGCTGGGGCAAGAGGATCACATGGTGGAGTCCTGCCCGATCAACTTAGGGAGAGGCTAGAGCACCCTTGTTAGATCTGGGGAGGGCAGTGCAGGGCCAGCTGGGGAGGCAGGGGCTTGGGAAAGCCCCGATGTGGGGAGGGGCTGTGTACAGAGGAATGCGGGCAGCCGTCCTCTTCTCAGAGGGACAGAGGCAGATGGCAGCCTGGGGCTGAGGACTCAGAGTGGCCAGCTACCCCGGGCCCGTGAGCACTTGCAGCCCCTCCTAGGAGCCCTGGGACTTAGCCTTCTCAAATTCCTGCCCCCAACCTCTGCCAGCTGTGTGCAGCTGGGGCCTCGCCCTGAGGAAACCCAACACCAGCTGGGGGCGGGTGGCAGGGATGGCGGCCCGAGGCCTCTGTTGGCTCCCTGTCGCTTTGGCACCCCAGCCAGGGCCGGACCCTTGGTGACTTGCAGGACCATCTGTCCCGGTTGCTGGGACAGAGATGTTGAATGAATGAAAGCCCCAAGCCTGGGGGCTGGCAGGTGCTGCCACTGGGCAGAGGCCAGAGAGCACTGGGTAGATGTGGCTCCCAGTCACCCTGGGGGCCTCCTGAGGTGCACACAGCTCCTAACATGCGTATGGTCACATGTGAGCACTGAGGAAGGACAAGGAGGAGGTCACAGCTGGGTTGGGGCACAGGGAAAGTTACTAGGCTCCACAGCCACCCCGACTCAGTTTCCCCAAGACAGACCCTTGCTCCACCCCAGCCCCGCATTCCACCCCTCCAATGCCCCCCACACTCTAGATGGGGAGATGGAGGTCCTGCCCAGAGCCAGAGCTGGAGAGGGGAGGAGGGGAAGAAAGAAGGAGGCCCTGCAGGCAGGGGCTGGCAGATGGCTGTAATCCTGTGTCAACAGGGGCTTAGACACCTGCCTGGATCCTTCCTGCCAGCCGCCCCGCATTCCGGCGCATCTTGGGGCTTCCCCACACTGGAGCCTGGGCCTCCCGCTCTGGACAGGGACAGTCTGATCCCATGGACAGGTCTCCAGGCCCGGCCTGTAGTTAGTTACCCCTCCCTTAGCCTCTCTTACTCCCTGGCAAGTCCCCGAGTGCCTTTTGTAGACATCTCTGGGGCTGGAGACACCTGGGTGCCAGGAGCAGCAGGCCTGGGAGGGGTGGGAAGCCAGAGCAGGTGCTGAGGTCTGGGCTAGGGACACTCTGGGAAGGAGGGGTCGGCCTAGCCGGCTCTGCCCACCCCATGCTGTGCTCTTCCACCTGGCTGGGCGGCAGGTGCCCAGGGCCATCGGCAAACCTGCTCACCCTCACCCAGGGCCCCAGGTAGCAGGTACAGAGCTAGGCCCAGAGACAGCCCTCAGGACCCTGCCCGGGCCCCAGAGGCTGCTCAGACACAGGGGATGCAAGCAGGAAGGTGGGCCCGCATCTGCCCCAGCCCACCCCACCACCGCCCCTCTGCCACCTTGGTTCTCATTCCCAGGCCCTACCAGCCTGAGGACCGAAGACCCAGGGCTGAATTTCCATGTCAATGGGCAGCCTGGCCTGGTAAGCTGGTTAACAAGCCCCCGCCCGTGGGGAGTGGGAGGCCGGGTGTTAACACACGGGCCTTTCTCCCCTGCTCCGAGCCATCCAGGTTGCCATGGTGCCTGCCAGGCCTTGGGCCGCAGCTAATCCTTTCTCTGGCCCTTTCATCCCGACTGTCCCACCCCCAGGCAGGTCACTGGTGACTTGGCCATGCCTGACAAGGCTGGCTTCTCTGACGAGGTCAGGGGAGAGCATAAATCCAGTCCCCAGGGTCCCCAGCCCCAGCCCTGGGTTCCTGCGTCCTCCCCAGCACTCCCCATCGGGAACTCTAAGGCAGGAAATGGCCTTTTCTCGGTGGTCAGCCCCTCTCCCTGCGGACTGGAGGGTCCCGAGGACGGCGCCTGTCTCTTCTCTGCTTGCCTCCTTCCTATCTGTGACCTCAGCCCTGTTCTCGTCCCGAACTGCTCCCTCGCTGTGGCTCCATTTCTGGAATGAGCCAGGCTGGCTCCTTTTCTCGGGCTGGGTGCTCCTCCCCTGTGAGTGTCCCGAGGCGCTTCACTCCCCTGCCAGTCTTCCCAGGCTTGTCACCTTCTGCCGAGCCCGGAGCGCTGTCCATGCTCACCACCTGACCGCATGACCAGGGCGGGGCTCCAGCACCAAGGAGACGTGGCAGTGGAGTAAGAGGGAGGCCCTCTGTGGGATGGAAAGGGCACCTCTCTGCCCAGGGAGAGGTCACCTCCTGAGAGCACAGCCACCAAGGGGCAGCTGAGGCCAAACGCCACCCTGGCCAACTCACAGCCCCATCTCCCTCCAGAGCCCACTCTCACCAGGAAGACCGCTCCTCCCTCCCACATCACCTGTCCCGCAAGACAGCCCTGGCTGTAGGGAACAGGGAAAGGGGACGTTACCAGAACCTCTGCAGTGAGTCCTGGTCTCCTGTGAGCCACAGCAAATGACAGGAAAGGTAGAAAAACGAGACTGAGAAGAAGCTGAGCTTTGGGTCTGATCAGTGCTGCTCTGGGCGGCAGAGATGAGAGCCCCCAGCTTACCGCACCTTTATTCAGTACCTCGGGACAAACAGATGTAACAAATGACGGGGGGTGGGGGGGGTGGGGGGGCGGAAATCCAAGAACAAAGAGGAACCGAGTAGATGAAGAATTTGTTCCTCCCAGGATGTTCTCAGCTCCCAGGATGTTTCTTGTCCTGGAGAATCACAGACAGCATCACTGGATCATTGAGGTCACAGTTGTGACCCGAGGCCAAAATGGAGTTATGTCTCAGAATGCCAGAGCTGGGCTGTAGGCAGGAGAACTAGGCTGACCAAATGATTTTTCCCTAAAATTGTGTAGCATTGCTCCCGACCTGGCGTCCTGGGATTCCAGGCAGTGTGTGATTTAAAAGGCCAAGCAATTAGCCAGGCCTCCAGTCCATGCTGGCTCCCACTGGCCACCCTAGCCTCTGCTTGCATGCCTCGGGCAATGGGGACCTCACCCCCTGGGCATTCTTCCTTTGTGGTATGACCCAGGAGGCTGGTATGGTGTAGGCTCCAGTGAAGGCAGCCGGGAAGCATAGTCCAAATGGACTTTCACCTGCAGGGGCTCCCAGCCTTGTGGCATGGTGGGTGACTGCACCCTCTCACCTCCTGGCTCCCTGGCTGGACTGAGGGTGAGCAGATGCATGCCCGGAAAGTGGAACAAGGGATCAGGAAACGGGCACCTGCTGATGCTTCGCCACAGCCACTGTCGCTCTTCCAAGTCCAGACAGGAAGTGGTCCCATTTTTCAGCTGAGATAACTGAGCCTCAAGGGGAAGGGCTGGAGCTGGGGGAGACAGAGCCTGACCTTGGGCTGGAGGCCTTTTCCAGGCCGTCTGGCAAGGGGGAGGCAGCCCGGCCTCAGTTCAGACCCAGGCCTTGGGATCATGTTCGTAGCTAAGAGCACTTCAAGAGGTGGACTCACGTGGGCCCCAGGGAGGGGGACAGTGGGTGGGTGCAAAGATGGGCCAAGGGGCTGGATGAGATGTGGTGGCCTCCATCTGTAACCCCGCACTCCGGGAGGCTGAGGCAGAAGGACTCCGAAGTTCCAGGCTAGCCTGTTTGACTTGGTGACTTAGGGAGACCCTATCTCAAAATTTAAAAAATGAAACAGGAGGGCCGGGGATTTAGCTCAGTGGCACCATGCCTGCCTCACAAGTGCAAGGCCCTGAGTTCAATCCCCAGTACCAAAAAAGAAAAGAAAAGAAAAAGAAAGGAAAGAAACAGGAACTGGAACGTAGCTCAGTGAGAAGGCCTGGGTTCAATCCCCAGTACTGCAGGGGAACAAAAAAGATTGGCCAAGGGTGCAGACTAGGCAGGCAGATCCTCGGAAGGTGGGGACAGTAGAGATCACAAGTCAGAGGGCATGGGGGCTGGATAGGGTGCAGTGGAAGAGGCCAGCTGGGGGCCTGGCGTCTGCGTAGGGTGGGAGGGGCCTTGGCTGCCTCCATTTTCCCCTCAGGAGATGCAGCAGCAAGAGCCCTGTCCCCCAGTGTAGGGAGGGACAGCCGGGGCCTGGAGGACATGGAGCCCTTCTTGCAGTGCGTGGGCGAGAGCAGGATTCCAGAACCCTCCTGGGGGATCCCAGAGGACCCAACCACACAGCCCCCATTGGCTGTATTGTCAGGGCCTGTGGCCGCCTCCACCCTGTACTTCCTGTCTCCCCGGCCTCGAGTTCCTGGGCTGACCAATCATGATTATGAGGCTCCTCTGCCAAGCCAAGGACAGAACAGCCCAGAGAGGACAAGACGCTTGCCCAAGACCACATAGTGAGAACTGGTGAGTGCCTGCAGAATAATGAATGAGCAAAGGTCCCAGAGAGGGCTGTAGTAGGAGCAGAAGAGCCCGGATGGGGGACCCTCAGCGGCCTTCCTGTGGGCGGCACTTGGAGGTTGAAGATCAGCTTGGCAGCCCCTCCCCAAGTCCTGCCTCAGGTTGGAGGCAGCCTGCAGCAGCCTTCACCGCCGCCACCCCTTCTATGTGATGTGGAGCCAGGCGGAAGCTGGCACGGGCCCCCACAGCGTGAGGGAGGACCTGCTGCTGTGTGGGTGTCTGCCGGCCCCAGAGCAGGCTCGGCCCTGGGAAGGCCCAGCTTCCTGCACAGCCCCAGGACCCAGCCTGGCTCTGCTTCCTCCGCCCACCCACCCACCCAGCCGTTCCGCCCCCGGCTCCTGGGCACTGTCTGAGTGGGATGGCCTTTGTTCTGTTCTGAGGCTTTGCCTTTCAGAGCCTTAGTTCCTGACTTGCAGCAAGGTGGGCGGGTAAGGAACCGTGCATGTTCAGGCTGTGTGCACTGGGCACCCCAGCACCCCCACGGAGAGCTTGCGGCAGGGCGCAGGGGTCACTAGAGAACCCAATGGCGAGGGAAGGGACAGAGCCATTCTCCCCAAGAACAAAGTACCACCTAGGCCCAGAGTCCAGCTGTGAGCAAGACCTCCAGGGCGGCCCTGTGAAGGTCACAGGAAGCAGGATGGAGACGTAGCGACAATCATGCCTGCTGCCGTCCCCAGTTGCAAACGCCTCACAGGCTTTGGCGTATGCCCCTACACCACACACTCTGTGGCAGTCCTTCTGATTGCCCCTGTTTTGTTTCGTTTTGTTTTATTTTATTTGAGACAGGGTCTCACTACGCAGCCCAGGGTGGCCTTGAATTTTAGTGATCCTCCTGCCTCAGTCTCCTGAGTTGGGGTTATAGGCGTGCACCACCACACCTGGCTTGACTGTTCCTATTCTCCGACTGAAGACACCAAGGCTCAGAGAAGGACTGGGAATCAGGAATCCAGGTAATGGCCTAGATTTGAAGCTCAGGGTGGCTCTAATGGGCAGATCAACATGTAGCTGCACATCTTTGAGCAAACACCCCACCCTCTCGGTCTCAGTTTCCCACGAAGGCCCCAAGGGCAAGCCCAAGGCAGGTCTGGTGCAGTCCAGGACAAGTGGCAGGCGGGATTCCACTGGGACAGCGCTCAGGCCTTGGTGCTCCCACCATGGGAGCCCCATTTTTGACAAGAGGGCTAGGGGTCCCAACCCTCAAGAGGCCTGGGCAGCAGAGGGCAGACACCTCCTGGGCCAGCACGGCCCTTGACCCCACCTTGCCAAGCCCGAGGACCTCAGGGTCCTCCCCTACCTCGGCTGAGCAGCGGTGGCTGTGCCCAGCTGCAGGTCTGGACAGCATAGGGTGGGCACAGGGGTCATGGGAAGTGGCCTCAGGAGGTCCCTGCAGACACACCGGGGCAGACCCACCTCCTGGGAGACAGGGAAGATGGCCTTAGCGCTGGCCTGGCCTGCCTGCCGCCAGACGGTCACCCTGCCTGTCCCAGAGCTACCTGAAGCCCCTGGGGAGTGACCTCCTTCTGGCTCCACAGAGGCCAGGGTGGGAAGAGGCAGAGGGACCGGCTGTGCGGGACACCTGAGCTCCTGACCAGGCCTCCCGGGGGGCAGCCACCTGCAGGTGGGAGGCCCGGAGCAGACAGGTTCCCAGCACCTCCTCAGCCAGCCCTGCAGGAAGTGGTCAGCAGGTGGGGGCCATCTGGCTCCGCCTGTCCTGACCTGAATCTGTCAGGCTGGGGGCCTGAGACCAGACCGGGTGCTCTCAGCCTCAGGCTCCGTATCTGAGACCAGGATACTGTCTGTCCCTTCCCTGGCCCTGGGGCCCAGGCGGGTAGGCAGGACTGGGCAGGGTCAAGGAAGCCACTCCGAATCCTAGCTCCACTGCCTGGCTGGATGACCTCTAAGCCTAGGTGTCGGTGTCTTGTAGAAGGCACTTTACGGGTTGGGTGTAGTGGGACACACCTATAATCCCAGCACCTGGGAGGTTGAAGTAGGAGGATCAAAAGTTCTAGGCCAGCCTGAGCACCTGGGTAACTAACTGAGACCCTATCTCAAAATAAAAAGTAAAAAAGGGCCAGGGATGTAGCTCGGTGCAAAGGTCTGAGCTCCACCTCCAGTGCTGCTAAATAAATAAGTGGCTTTGGAAGGTGACTGAGTCTAGGCCTCACATGGAGGATTGAGCTTTGGAAGGTTGGGAGCAGCTAGCAAAGTGGGTGATCCCAGGGGAGTGCACTAGGAGCCTGGCATCACTGGCCTGGGGCCCAGGGCCACTTGCTCACGCACATGCCTGGACCTGAGGCCTGGGCGGTAAACAGCCTGGCAAGGGCCCGGAGTTTAAGGGACACTTGGCCCCCTAGGTTTGTGCCCTTGGTCCCACACTGGGCAGGTCCCTGGGGCCCCAGAACCAGCTGGGGGTAGGTTACATTCTCGATGGGCAGGCACTGCCTGATCCCTGCCTGCCCTCCAAGTTGTCACCCTGCTTGCACCAGACATAGGTGCCAAGGGGTGGCCCCCACTCATGAGTGCAAGGCAACTGGCTTGGGGGGGGAGGCCTGGCCTCCAGATCCCTGGCATTTGAGGTAGAGTAGATTGAATAGTGGTCCCCCAAAAGATAAGTCCAGTCCTTGCCCTTGAAGGAGACCTTACTTGGAGACATCTTCACAAATCCTTACATAGTTAAGGAACCTGAGATGAGGTCATCCTGATTTACAGGGAGCCCTAAATGCAATGCTGATGCTCCTATAAGAGGGGAGGATGGCACTCTGGAAGGCTGAGGCAGGAGGATCTCAAATTTGAGCCCAGCCTAGGCCATTGTGGCTATTATGGCTTCTGTCTAGACGTCCCCCCAAAGCCTCATGCAGTGATAGACAGGGCTTTTCACAGGTGGCTGGATTTGGACTATGTGATGCTGGGATTAAGGCTATGTGCTTACTAAATTAGTCCACTGTTTGGCTAGTTCTGAGTGTGGATAATGGGAAGGCCCACCCTGGCTGTGAATGCTACCCATCCTAAGGGCATGTAGCCTGGGTAGAATATAAGGGACAGATCTAGGGTTGCTGTTGCCTTTTGCTGCTTGCTTCCTGGCTACTTCAGTGCTTACTGCCCTCTGCCCACCATGAACTGTTTCTCCTCTGCCACACCACCCTGCCTTGGAGCCAACCAACTACGGACTGAAACCTCTACAAACTGTGAGCCAAATAAACCTCTCCTCCTTTAACTTTGGGTGTCAGGTATTTTGTCTCAGCAATGAAAAACATAAGATGGTTATTTAATGACTCAGTGAGGCCCTGTCTCCACTAAAAAATTAAAAAAGAGCTGGGGATATACCTCATTGTGAAGACCCTGTGTTCAGTCTCCAGTAACACACACACACACACACACACACACACCCCACAAGACAGAGACTCAGAGAAAACCCTGTGACCACAGAGGCAGGGAGCAAGGCAGCTGTGAGCCAAGGGGCCCCAAAGATTGTAGGCAATCAGAAGCCAGACAGGGACAGGACCAGATTCCTGTTCAGAACCCAAACTGCAGGAGAATCGGATCTCATTGTTGAATCCACTCAGTTTGTGCTTTTGTTTCAGCTGCCCCAGGAAACAAATTCAGGGACAAGGAGGGTCTGAAAGGCTCATCTCCTCGAACTGAACCCAGGGTGGGGAGGAGACAGGCTAGGCACCCCATGGGCAGGCCCTCCACCTTCCATGGTGCGAGGGCTACTCCACAGCCCTCTGAGCTCTGGCTCATGGCTCCAGGAGGCTTCTAGGGGTGACTCACAGTGGACCAGATTTCCCAGGTCAGGGGTCTGCGGGGCTCCCCTGCTCCCCAGGGACAGAACATGCTCTGGTCCAGCTGGAATTCCTCCTGCTGTCCCCCATTTCCCGTGCACTGGTCCCCTCAAGGTTAGCTTTCTGAGGGGAGACCCCCCCCAGCCCAGGCCAACCCTTGCCCCCATCTACCTGAGACCTAGGAGCCCCAGTGCAGTCTGACCTGTCCTCAACAGCACAGCCTGCCTTCCAGGGTCTACTGCAGGAGTGTTCTATGAGGGTCTCTGCACCTGCAGCTTCCTACACGGGCATGGTGTCCCCAGAAGCTTTGTGACACCTTCTGGGTCTCTGCCCCACCCTCTACCTTCATTTTTTTTCTTTAGTACTGGGGATTGAACCCAGGGCCTTCACACTGAGCTGCATTGTCAGCCTTTTTTAAATTTAATTTAATTTAATTTTTTGGTACAGAGGATCAAACTCGGGTCCTTGCGCTTACGGGGCAGGCGCCGGAACCACTGAGCTAAATCCCTGGCCCTTAGCCATTTTTAAATTAAATTAAATTAAATTAAATTAAACTTTATGTCATGTTTTGCGACAAGGTCTCACTAAGTTGCCCAGGCTGGCTTGAGTTTGGGATTCTCCTGCCTCAGCCTCCCGGAGTACTGAGATGACAGGCGTGCCCCACCAGGCCTGGCTCATCCTCCCTTTTATTTGACCCTGCATGGATCCCATGTGAAATCTGTGTGTTCCCACACTCTTCAGCCTGAGAGTGCTAAGTGAGTGCCAGAGGGCAAGGTCCTGGTTACTTCTCGGGCATCTTCCCTGGGAGGCTGGCATCTCAGTGACTTTTCCAGCTACAGGAAGGGGAGGGTTCGGTGGCTGCTCAGGATGGGCAGGGTGATCTGAGGTCTGTCACACTGAAGGCCTCAGCACGGCACGGCCTGCCCCCAGCCCCAGCCTCTCCCCTGTGCCTGCAGGGGTCACCTTGCCACCTCAGACCCCTCTGCTCCCAAAGCCAAGCTCAGTAGAGCCCAGAGCAGCCACCAGCCAGGAGGTCCGAAGACAGTGTCACAGGTCCCTGACCTGGGAGGCGGCTGGCTGCACAGATGGAAGCAAACCCTGACCACTTGGGGCCTTGACCGCTCCCCAGGGCAAGGATCACTTGGGTTCTGGGGAACACGTTCGGGGTCTCGAGAAGACAGCAATGCAGCCCTGGCTGGGGACAGGGAGAGCTGGGTCTCACTCTCCTGCAGTGTCACACAGAGGCCTGGGGTGCAGGCGGAGGTCACTAAGGTTTCCCGGACAACAGGAGGAGGAGGAGGGTCACAGCAGTGGCAGGGCGCTGACTCAGCCACAGGAGCGGCTTCTCCAGGCCTTGCCTTCCTGACAAACCGACCTTCCGACGTCCACGGCTGCTGGCCCATTCTGGGCAGGAAGCGTGTGTCAGGGTTTGGCCCAGGGCCAGGCCTGGCCTCCACCTCCCACCTTGGCCGGGTCGGCCCCCTCTCTGGGGACCAAGGATGAAGCCAGCCCAGCCCGCCTACCTACTCCTTCTGGAGTCTCCAGCTGTACCGGGGAGGTTGCTGTCTCAAGGCTGCCAGCATGGGCTTGGGCTCATGCACACGAGGACACACATGTCCCCTGCACACGGCCAGCCCACACATGCAGACTGGCAGCATACCGTGTCCCCTCTTCCCAGGCTCACCAGCACATCTGTGTGCACTGAAGCACACACCTGAGCACACAGGGGCTGCTAGTACCACAGGCACACTCTTGCGCAATGAGTCTGTACCCACAGTTGTGTGCCCCTACCAGAGGTGTTGGTTTCTGCTACTGACACCCTCAGTTTTCCGTGACTGTGCCGGATTGTCCCAGGCATGATTTTTTTTTTTCAAGTCAGGGTCTTGCTATGTAGCCTACGCTGACCTGGAACTTGTGATCCTCCTGCCTCAGCCTCCTAAGTGCTAGGATTACACGGATGCGCCACCACGCCCAGCTCCAGGTGTGATTTTTTAAAATTTAAAAGAAGTTTTTTTTGGTACTGGGGATCAAACTCAGGACCTTGCGCTTCTGAGTCAGGTGGTGGCACCATCGAGCTAAATCCCTGGGCCCCTCCAGGAGTGATTATTAACAGTTTCCTCCTGCTCGCTTATGGAGAGAGCACCTCTGTCCCTGGCACCAAAAGGAGCCAGGGCTTCTGCACAAGGTCACCCCACAAACCCCACACTTGACTCTTCAGAGGAGGAGACATAAAGTGTCGAAGTTAGGACCTGAAATTGTCGACCTATCCTATGTGGCATCCCCCATTGCAACAAGCCTTGCTGTCTGAGTGTGGGCCCAGGGAGGACCTTGCCAAAAGGAACAGTAGAGGCTGAAGAAAGCCTTGAGAGAGGCAGGGAGGTACCGAGGGGACATCAGGGTTGCTGTGTTCCTGTGTGCAGGTCGTGCACTGACTAAGGGTACACACTGGACATCCAGCTGAGCTCAGCTCAGAGGAGGCATGCTTTTCCCCCGCTCAGTAGCTCTGGACAGTAGCAAGCTGTCTGGCAGGCGGGGGCCATCCTCCCCCAAGACTTCAATTCTCCAGTGCCTGTCTGGCGCATCCCTGTCTGGCCTGGAGGCTGTGGTTCCCAGGACATCACAATGCCACACAACAGGGGTCCCTGGGGATGGAATCTAATCACAGGCTATTGAGGACCTGAAAGCCACGGCCCCTGCCCCTGCCAGCAGACAGGACACCCGATCCACCATCAACCTGCCTCAAAGGGGGACACTGTCACCCAGGTCCCTTGCCCCAAGACACAGACAACGAGGGAAAGTGGGTCGCAGGGATAGAGTGACAGCAATGGCAGGCAGGGATGTGACAGGAGCAGGACAGCCCCACAGTAGGGCCCCTGAGGATGTGCAGCCAGGGATGTAGGGGAGCTGCTGTCACATGAGCCCCAGAGGTCAGAGATGTGCCCCAGACCAGGGCCCCTCCCCGTCCCGGAGAGAAGTCATCGGCCCCTGCACCTGGGCTGGGGACGGACCTGGGGACCACTCAGACCACCGCCCCAGCCGCTGTCCCTCACCCAGCCTGGGAGTGGGTCTGCACAGCCCATGCACACTCTCCTGGCCAGCTAAGGCTTCCCAGGGAAGCAGGCAGGGGCTGGGAGAGGCCCAAAGTCTCCAGCCTGCCTTACTCACCCCAGCCTCTGAACAGAGGGCTTTCCCAGGGCACAGAAGGCACCAGCCAGTGTGAGCCCATGGCTGCACGTCTCACGGGCGGCCCTCTCCTGCCCTCTGCCTCAGTCTTCCCATCTGTCAAATGGGACTTTGAACTGGAGCCCCCCTGGGACCCTTTTCCCTGCTCTTCTATCAAGAGCCACATACACAAATACCTAGCTCTGCTGTATTGACCACCATTGCTGAGCACCAGACCTCTGAGCTGGAGGGGGACCCTGGGGTAAAGGCCTCATGCGGAGAGAAGGGGACCACCCTGGAAGACTCCCTGCAGGAGGAGGCAGTTGAACTGGAGGCTGAGACAGAAGCTAGGCATTCCTGGAGAAGCCAAACACAGGGCAGGAAGGAGTGAGGAGCGAAGGTATCAGGAGGTTGGCAGGGCCCAAATCGTGGTGGCTGGCCGAGGGGGTGTCAGGCCAGAAACCCACCTGTAGGAGTCGGGGCCAGCCCTCATTGTCCAGCCAGGCCCACCCACTCCAGCTCTGGATGAGGAACTGGAGCACCTTAGGCATGGGGCTGGCATGGAATGGTGGCCCAGGGAAGCCGTGGCCCAGGGAAGCCTGTGGGGTGCCCATGTCAGTTTGGAGGGCAGGGGCAGCCTCAGCCCTGACCTGTGGAACTTGGGCACCGAGTCAGCTATGGTGGGGCAGAGAGAAGGGACTGCTGGGCTTGTGCCAGGGTCAACCTCGCTGTCTGACCAAGTGGTTACCAAGAATGACCCAGAGGTCCCAGGGGAAGCCTGGCATGCCACTCTGCAGCGTCCACAGCTTCCTGTGGTGGGTGGGTGAGGAGGGCCACAGCACTCACCTACTGCAGGGCTGCCTGAGCCGGCTCCTCCTGTCAGATGCCAAGGGTGGGCAGAGTCACGCCCCATCAGGTCTGAGACCACCGCCCCCACCCCGTGTGACCCAGTCAGCTCACTTCCGCCTCTGAGCCTCCGGTTCCCCATCTATAAGAACAGCCACAGGTCCCTCCACTCCCTGTCCCCAGCCCTGGCTCCAAGTCCTTTGCAGCTGGTGAGTGGTGGGCACCTCTCCCTGGGGGTGCATCCTGGGGAGCTGCAGGAGCCTTGGCCTTGGAGGCTGGGTCTGAGGGGAGCCCCCCTCCTTTGCATGAAGCAGGAGGAGGAGGGGCCCAGGGAGCAGAACCTGGCAGCGCCTCTGTCAATACCGCCTTCCTGTTTTGGAGACTGAGCCCGGCTGAGCAAACAGCTCTCAGGGAGGTCTTCTCTCCCCTCTGGCCTGGCCTGAGCTGGGACCACCTGGAGGCTGGGTGGAGTGGTGGAGAGTGGGGGACAGCCCTGCCACCCCTGCCCCATTCAGCCCTGTGCCCCTGGCACCCCCGCCCTCTGGCCCCCCTCTGGCCACCACCGGAAGCCCTCTGTGCAATCCTTCCGCTGCTCTGTAGGCCACACTGTCCTGGCAGCCCCGCCAGCTGTATTCTGTGCCCTCATGTGACCTCCTGCAGGAAGGAAGGAAAACAGCTCCTTGGGCCACACCATCAGGCACTTGCCCACGTGTCCGACCCCAGGCCAGGCAGAAGCCACCCTGAGAGCCCTGCCACTTTTGGAAACGTCTTTGTTGTCGGGCCGCTGGCATAGCTCTGTCCCTCCCCAGTCATGACAAGCAAAAGTATCTCCAAGCATGCACTGTCAAATGTCACTCACCCCAGGACTGGAATTACCCTGCTTGGGACCAACAGGGCCAATCCCTGCAGGTCAAGAGGCCTGGGCTATCCTGAGGAGGGACGCCCTCAGGGGCCAGGCGTTCTTGGGTTGGTTTCAGTCTGCTTTGCAGCCCCGAGTTCCTGTCCCTGCCTCTCCGGGGCCGTCTGCTCACCTCCCTGGCGGCCCCCCCCCCCGACAGCTGAACCTCTGAGCTCCCAGGTCCTGCCTTCTCTCTGCAAACCCTACTGGGAGGAAGGGAGGAGGGAGTCAGAGGCAGAGGTGGCCCAAGTGCCGTGTTAGTTTCCTCCTTTACTGGCCCCAAGGACACAAGGCCAGAGGGAGAGACAGACAGACGGGGAGGCTCAGGGTTGATGAGGAATGCATAGCTCTTTCTGTGATGCATCTCCTTCAGGGCGCTTCCTCCTGCTCTCTGCCTTCTGGGGCTCTCTATTGCCTCCCACACGGCATCCTGAGCTTGCACTGGAGGCTTCTGCTCACAACGCGAGCCTCACTTCCTGTAGTGGCTTCTTCTCGCACTGTCCCTTAACCCTGTGCACAACTTCTCCAGCTTCTCCCGATGCCCCCACATCTGCCTGCTGTCTTCTCTACCTGTCCCAGGTGTCAAGCCCCAGGGCAAAGGTCACATCTTTCTCTAGAACCCTTTCAGGAAGCCCCTTCCCCACTCAGCCGTGGCTCACAGTGGATTCACGGAGGCCCTGAGTATGTCTGTACCTGACCCGACTCCGGCCCTACCTACCTCTGCGTGCACAGGGACATCTGCGTGCTTTTGGATGCTCCCCTTAAGGCTGAGCTCCCTGGGGCTAGAGGCCGGCAGATTCCTCATCTAAATCCTTCCAAGCAGGGCTTGGCATGGAGAAAATACTTAGGGACAGAGTTGGCTGGGTGAGTGAAATGGGTTGGGAGACCTGGGGACAGGTGGACAGTCAGACGGGGCTGGATGAATGGAGGTGGCTGGGAGCCTGAGCCTAACGATGGCCCTGCCCTTAAGAAGACCAAGGAAGCAACTCCGGCCCATCCTACAGAGGAAGAGCTCGGGGTCACACAGGCACCTGTCACTCAGTAAACAAGGCCTCCTTGGAGCCAAGACTCTGACCTCTCCTGCCTCCACCCAGCCTGGAGCCCCCTCCCGCTGGCCCCGGGATCCTGTCCCATGGACATGGGCACAGGGTCATGACTGGGACGAGCTTGTGCCTGATGCCTACTTGAGACCGCCACACAAGCTAGTCATTCTTGGCAAGACAAAGACCACTGGGGCAGGGTGGCTCTGGTGTCTCCCGGGTGGGTGTCTGGCCTCTGCAGGACCCCAGTAAGTGGGTCCTGGTAGTCAGGCTCTGTGACTGGGTCCTGCAAATCAGATTAGCCCCAGCCAGCCCCACAACCCAGCTGGCTCCAGGGCAGAGTCACAGGAAGAAGCTCAGCTGCCAGGCTGGGGCCTCTGCCCTCCTAGTGTGGATAAATCCAGGCCCCAGAGCTGAGACCCTCTCTCTGCTGTCCCCTGTGGGCCCCTGCGGCTTAAATGAGGCCCTTGGAGGCCCATGACAGGGGTGCTGGAACTTTCCCCAGCAGGTGGCCATGGTTCCATCACGAGTACTTGCCCCATGTGGCACCCAACAGGTCATCTATCCTCCCATCCTCCCATCCATCCATCTTTCTGCCCATCCATCCACCCATCCATCCACCCATCCGCCTATCTGTCTGTCCATCTACCCTCCCACCCACCTATCCATCCATCCATCCACCTGTCCACCCATCCAGCCATTTGTTTGTCCATCCATCCATCTATCCATCCGTCCATCCCCTCACATCTACTCAGTCAGTGTTTACTGAGTGCTTCCTTTGTGCCAGGCCCTGACACAGTGTAAGATGTGTCCCTGGCTTCATGAAGGCAGATGGGTAAACAGGCAGTTACAGCCTCAGGTGGCTGGTGCTCTCCGTGGGGTGACTTATGGGCTGGAGGACTTTCTGGAAGAGGCAGCACTTAGCTGGCTTGCAGCATTCCCAGACCAGAGTGCCCTCTTGAGCCTTTCCCAGCCTCCTAGGCCAAGTCAGACTGGCCCTAACAAGCCTAGCCACTCTGTCTGTGCCAGGGGCCAGGTCCAGACCCAAGGGTCAGGCTGCCAGTAGAAAGTGGTTGATCTATGCCTGCAGAGCACCATCCCAAGCCAGCTTGGTGGGCAGGGCAGGAAGGTGCCAACCACATCACTATTACAGCAGAGTAGAATCTGGAGCCCACAGGGAGATAGGAACTGGACCAAGACCACACAGCATGGGGCTCGGCAGTGGGTGCTGGGCAGGCAGATGGGGCTGGGACCAAGCGGGCCTCCGATCACAGCAGGAGGTTCCCTACCCCGCCTCCCAGCACAGCCATGGGAATCAGCCCTCCCCCAGCCTGTGCCACCGCTGCCTGGAAGCCATGGTACTTAGCTTCCCACAGGGCCCTGTCCCTCCCCTCCTGCCACAGTGACTGCTCACCCACAGGCTTTAGGCTGGGCCACCTCAGCCAGGCTGCTGTCCCCTAGGGGGTCTGCAGGGCCCTGGTACTCTCTCCTATCGGCCTGGAGTCAGGCATTCTTGGCTTGTCCAGTAACTGGCCCCCACATTCCTGCCTAGCTGTGCAGTCAAGGACTCTACCTTCCCTCTCTGGGCTGGGCTTCAGGTTGGGGGGAGGCAGGCCTGGGACATTGAGCAGAACCACCAGACCGAGTGATGATAGGCCGATGGGCTGCCTCGGATGACTTCCTGCCCAGTTAATAGCTCACCCATTAGGTCTCCACAAATCTTCCCAAGGCCCCTCTGGAGAGCAGCTGACAGCAGCCCCAAGACACCACCAGGGGAAGATGGCAGCCTAAAGCCAGTCCTGAGGCCCAAGGCCAGTGGGACTGACTCCGACAGGAGACCCCAGGCCAAGCCTGCCTGAGCTCAGGGGTCACACAACACTGCTCTGAGCCTGGTAGAGGGGCTGAGGGCCTCAGGAAAGCTGCAGGCCCAGGTGGCTGCCAGGATCCCGACTGGCAGGCTGTGCAGAGTGACCAGAGGCCCGGGAAGTGGGAATGCAGGTCTCTGGCCAGAAGGCCCTGGGCTGCTACTCTGTGGGATTCATTACCCACGAGTACCTTCAAAATGAACAAGGGCGGAGAATGTAGCTCAGTGGTATTGAACTTGCTTACCATGAGCAAGGCCCTGGGTTCAATTCCTAGCATTGAAAAAAAAGGTCATCATATTACAGTTGGGGAAACTGAGGCTCAGAGGAGAGGAGCAAGGTCATAGCCCAAGGTCAGCTGAAAGGTGGCCACTGTGGGTGGGTAGGCAAGAAGCCTGGCTATGCTCCTGGAATCCTGCCTGGGGCTGAGCCTTGGGACCATCCTCCCCCAGTCCCCTTCCAGGACCCCAGGTTCCCACAGGGCTTCCCAGCCAACCTGACCTTCCCTCTTTAGCCCCCTCCTAGATCCCCATTTCCGGCCCTGGGCTAAGCACCTCCCTGGAGAGCAGCTTCTGGAGAAAGTCTTGGGATCTGGGGGGAAGGGGAGGGGCTCAGGCTGGAGCTGGGCCTGGGCAAGGGCTGGGGGCAGATGGCTGGCCACCCCCTCCAGTTTTCAGACCTCAAGGAGTCACCACGAAATTCCATTCTCCTGACAGCAAAGAAATTGAATCACTCTTGCCAAGGCGGGCAGCCCCCACAAGAAAGCTGTAGTCTTTGTCCTGCTGTTCCCAGAACGGCGACCACAGCTGGCCCCCCCCCCCCGCCCCATGCCTGGCTACAGGGATACTTGGGTCAATCCCCTCGGTACAGATACTCCTGCTCCGAGCCTCAGTTTGCTTTCTGTACAATGGGCACATTGCTCCCCATGGTTGGCATTCAAAAGCCACAGTGGCCAGGAAGCCAGGAGATGAGGGCCTGAGGTCGGAGGACTTGAGTGTGTCCCAGCCCCTGATTTGAAGGACTCTGACAGGTGGTTGTGGGTAGAATGGCTGCTCCCTGTTCCCTCTTGGCAGTTGGGCCCCCAGGGGTGCCTACTATTCTTGCCCTTGACTTGGGCAAAGGCACAGATTTCAGGGCCAAGCATGCTTGGGCTGTTGGGAAATGAGGAAGGTTGCAGAAGCAGCAAGAAACAGGGCTGGGACTCCCAGGAGGCGTGTGGACACCAGGTCAGGACTTTGAATCCACTGGTAAGGGGGAACCATGGAGGACTTGACCTTTCTGTGCACAGCGTGTGGGAGAGGGCTGGATATAATCAGAGCTGCTTGGTTACTGCACCGAGAATAAATGGGCGGGCAGGCTCGGGACAGGGAGATCCGGGTGCAGGGGAGACACGGCTGGGTAGAGGAGGCTCAGCCCCCAAATGATTGGGAAGCAGACAGGTGGGGATTGGGGGTGGGGGCGAGGACACGGAGGAGACCCTGAGGCTCAGACCGAGGCTGGCACGGGGCTGGCTCCTGGGGGGGGGGGTCTCCTTTTCTTTCTCCTCACCTTCCCCAAGGCACCGAAGTTCCCCGGAGACTCCGGGGCTGGGAACGGTCTGATGGGGAGGAGTTTACAGCGGGAGGTGAGGCCATGGGAGACTTGTCACTTGGGCACAGATAGCACCATCTGCTCACAGGCATCTGCCTGCCCGAGGTGGTGTCTGCTAATTACCTGGGGCTGGCAGGAAGGGGCCTGGGAACCACTGCCCCCACCCTACCCCAACACAGAGGGGGCTGGGGGCCCACAGAGCAAATGGGCCAGAGCCTCTCAGTGGGGGTGAGGGGCAGGGCAGACGTCTATTCAGGAAGCCTTCCTAGAGCCCTACTATGGCCCAGGACCGGTCCCAGGCCTCCTAGGTCGGGGTTCCACAAAGTCTCGGCCCGTCCCTCCCCTCTGACCTTCAGGGGAGGGCCCATAACCGGGAAAAGGGACGAGCGCTGCGGACATAAAGTGGCCAGTGGGCAGAATGGGTGGGGGCTCAGCTCGGGGAAGGCACGGTGGGGTGGGCGCACAGGGCCTCCTTGGTGGGGGCGCAGCCGACTGGAGAGCCATCCCCAGCTACGCCCCCCAGAACACGCTACGGGCGGGGGGGGGGGCTCGGACCCTACGCCCGCTCCGGGGCGCCCGGGCCACTTCCGGCCCGTAGCCCCTCACCCAAGCTCCAGGCGCACATTCCTGCCGCCCCCGCTCGTGCAGGGGGTCGGCCTGGGCCCGTGGGAAGGGCCGGGGGTGGGGGCCGTGTGCTGGGGAGGCAGGGCGGGGCGGCGAACAGCTGGGTCACATCTGGCCGGAGCGCGGAGGGACCAAACGGGGCAGAAGGCAGCCTTTCATCCGTGAGGGAAGGGTCGGCCTTAGTTTCTCCTCTCCACGGGGCGCGCGCGTAAGAACTTCGGGAGGACCCCCCACCCCCACACCCAGGCACTCGGCGAAGTTAGCTGGGCGAAGGGTGGAGTTCGGTGCAGGTGTTCTCGCTGGAACCTCGCCTTCCCACATTTAGGTGCCTAGCCTCCCGCCAGGTCATTAGAAAGACTGCCTAGATGGACGATCCTGGGGCCGCTTCTGTCTGTTCCGTCGCCTTGGTCCCCAGAGGAGGAAGCAGGGCTCGGGAGGAAAGGCAGGATATCCCCTGCGGAGCGCCCGAGCCGGAGCCGAGTCCCGGCACCCTGGCCGCAGCGCGGAGGGCGCGCCCTTGCGCGTGCCGCGCGCCGAGTGCAGCCGGAGCCGGCGCTGGCCAGCCTAGGTGTCCCCTTTTGGCGCATCCGGCGCGGGCCCGACCCGAGCCCCAAGCTTCCCGGAGGCCCGCGGGGACGACCCGGGCAGGGCGGGGCGTGCACGTGTGCCGGGGGGTTTAGGGTGGTTGCAGTTCCCAGCCCCCCACCGCGGCCCCACGTGGGCGCTTCCCCGCCCCCGGGAGGACCAGAGCCAATCGGCGCGCGGGGGGCGTGACCGGGAGCCGGCGTTTAAGAGCTCCGGGCTCCGGAGGCTCGCGGTTAGACGGCGCCAGACCGGACGTTGAGCGGTGGGCTCTGTGGGCCGCG
Source organism: Heterocephalus glaber (assembly GCF_053883595.1). NCBI lineage: Eukaryota > Metazoa > Chordata > Mammalia > Rodentia > Bathyergidae > Heterocephalus > Heterocephalus glaber. The sequence continues at coordinate 37,651,442 of NW_028258381.1, read as the reverse complement.
CCCATCATGCTCAAGCGCTGCGGCCGGCGCCTACTGCTGGGGCTGGCGGGCGCGCTGCTCGCTTGCCTTCTGGTGCTCACGGCTGATCCGCCACCGCCTCGGGTGCCCGCCGAGGGCGGCCGGCGTGCGCTACACAGCCTGGTGGCTCCAGCGCCTGGTTTGGAGGCAGCGGCAGCGCCCGAAACACTCGCCCGTGAGGTGCACAGCCTGTCCGAGTACTTCAGCCTGCTAACCCGCGCGCGCAGGGATGCAGGCCTGCCGCCCGCTGGCGCTCCCCGTCCCTCCTATGGTCACCCGCGCGCCCCGGCCGAGCCTCTGGCGCCCCGCGATGTCTTCATCGCGGTCAAGACCACCAGGAAGTTTCACCGCGCGCGCCTCGACCTGTTGCTGGAGACCTGGATCTCGCGCCACAAGGAGATGGTGAGTCCTGGCGGTTGGGGCGGACAAGTGGGTTGGGGCGCGCCGCCTTGTCCAGCGGGGGCCAATGTCCTCTGGGGATCAGCTGCATCCCTGTTACCCACCTAGGGGCCGGTTACAGCGATCCAGCCCCTTTGAGCCCTGTTTACTTCCTGGGGGCTACTGTCGGTGCAGTTGTGGGAGTGTGGGAGCCCACCCTTGGTAGACTGCAGAACTCTGGGGGCTGCACCGACCCTACAGCAGCCTTAGAGCTTGGAGTTGGTACTTGTGATGTTGCTCTCCAAACTGCAGCGAGTAATGGGCCCTAATTTTCCCCAAACCTCCCCAATCATGTTCTGCTCCAGCCCATTGGGAGACACCCCCGCCCACCCCGACCCTTTCCTGGGGAGGAGCGCACCACGCCTTGAACGTGAGGGGAGGCCATAGGACCTCTGGGCACAGGCCCGTACTCATTTCAGTGTGCTGTAGTGTGGGGGCCAGTCACTGTTGGCTGGTGGGCCCTGGGAAGTACATCTCAAAAGAAGATGGGTTTTGGGGTCTGTGGAGATCCTGTCCCCTCACACTGGAGACCCTGAGGCCCCGATTTTTGCGCTTTCCTCTCCCATGTGGGCACCGTGTTCCTGGAGGTAATAAAGACACACCCCACTTTGAAATCTCCCCGGAGGCTACAGCAGCAGTTGGGCTGGAGCGGGAAGGGGCAGAGGGTGGAGCCTGCAGGGGCAGTGGGGAAGCAGGCCCAGGTGGGAGGCTCGGGGGTATCGGGTGAGGATGGAAGCTCAGTGAAGACCCCTGTTCCAGCCCCGGAGACCCAGCGCTTCTGGGCGCATTGAACTGTTTGGGCCAAAGTGAGGTTTGAGGTACAAGGCCCTGCTGATCTCGGAATGGGGCTGGGGAGCAGGGTCCTATCTGGTCCTGGTTGGGGGGTCCTGGAAACCCCATGCAGCCCCCCGGGAACCAGGCGTCCCTTTCCCAGGGGCTCAGCAGGCCAGCAGGAGAGGGGTGGCGGGTTGGAGGGGGAGCATGGGTTTTGTCTGGCGACCCGGGCCGTTAGGATTCCCAGCGCTGGGCGGCTCCCACGCTGGCCCCTTGGGCAAGGTAACAAAGCCCCTTTTCTCCAGCAAGAAAGGCATCAGGCCTCTTGTGTGCAGTTCTGTGCTCCATGGGAACCGCTGCTGCCGTGCTGGCCACTCAGGTTGCCTGGCGATGAGGGAGCCTGGGCCCCCCACCACACACCCCTGACTGACAACTCTTGTGGGGCACCATCCCTGAGCCAGGGATGCCCCCTTTCCCAGCACTTGGCCTTCCTGCTGTGTGACCTAGGGAAGTGTTCAGCCCCCTCTGGGCTGCCACCAACCAGCCATGAGCACCTCTTGTCATGGAGTTCTGGGCTTTTTCCATTGAGACCATATGGTCAGAGGGTCTTAGTTGTGAGTCTCAAGCTGGGCTGGGTAACCTTGGGCAAACCTAGGGCCTCTCTGACGGCCTTTTCACCTCTACAATGGGGGATACGGTGTCTGCCCAACAGGTTGTTGTAAGAAAGTGCTGGCAGGGGGATTCAGCTCAGTGGTTCCGCCACCTGCCTTCTGAAAGTGCAAGGTCCCAAGTTGGATCCCTGGTACCAATAAAGCAAGTGCTGGCGAGACCTGGAGGCCTCAGGCACACCCAGTGGGCACTCAGAGTCGGGGCCATCACTGCTCTGGGCCCTGATGATGCTGTTGAAGGGTTGCCCCATCAGGAGAGGTTGAATCTGCTCCCACTATCAGCTCAGATGCACACGGCAAGCACAGCCTCCCTTGTGTGCTGCAGGCAGGAGCCTCTGGAACTTGTGGTACAGGGCCTGCTTGCCAAGCCTGGGCAGTACGACTCAGACCTGGTCTCCGTGGGGGACGCTGGAGAGGCTGTGAAAGCCCATGGGCATCTGCCTTCAGGAAGGGGTGGGAAGGCTTCCTGGGGGAGGTGCCCTCTGTGCCCGACTGAGTCAGGAGTGCCATGGAAGGGCAATCTGGGCATCTGGGCCGTGAGCAAGGGCTGTGCAGGAAGCTTCCAACCACTGGAGAGGTGGGGTGGGAGCTGGTCCAGGGCCTTGAGGTCAGGGTGAAGGGTCGAGCCTACTGCTCCTCCCCCACCTAGGAGCACGCCAGGCAGCAGCGGCTGCCACCACAGCAGCCACAATGGTCGGGGGAGAACTTGGCATCCTGTGTTTCTTTGAATCGAGGCTCCAGGAACAATGCCGCTTCCTGTGGGTGTCCCCCCACCAGGCCTCGGCCAGCCCTGCTGCCCTCACTACCCAGGTCCTCCCCCTTCGGGAAGGTGGGTGTAGGTCCCAGGAAGGGACCACTTCTGCCCCAAGGGTCACCATGGCCTCAGTTTTTCCCCACTTGTACACTCGGGGTGGTGATGGTGACGGCTAGGGAAAGGGCAGTCTGTCCCCAGGGCTCTGCTCCACGTGGGTGAGCACTGCTGAGCCCATTCAACAGAGGAAGAAACTGAGTCTGAGTGAAGGAGGAGGGGGTGGCCTGCAGCTGCAGCCCCTGCTTTTTCTGCTGGTGGCTCTGTGTTCGGGAGATGGAGGTTAGGCACCCCTGCACCCCACAGCCCTGCCCCTCCAAGCGGGAGCTGAACAAAAGTGACTTTAATCTCCCATAGCCCTGGGCTGAGTTTTTAGGATACCACCAAAGCGCGGGAGAACAGGCCTCACTTGATCTCATTAAGAAAGCATTTTCCTTTTAATCCAGCAGTGCAGCGGAGCGTCTGCACGGGCCGGCCCGCTCCGCCTCCCACGGCATTCCTGGGCTGGGGTGCTGGGGCGTGGGTTGGGGGCTGAGTGCGAGTCTGTGCCCGCCCTGGGTGTCTGCTGGGCCCTGGAAGGGGAGGGTGGGTTTGTGGAGAAGGTGTAGACGGCACCAGCACATCCTCAAGCTTGGGGCCTGTGACTTGTAGCCCGAGGAGCTTCACCCGAGGTGTGTCCAGGCCTGGGGTCCTGCTGGGCGATGAGCTGAGACTGTCCCCTTGTGGGGGTGCTGCTTTCTGGCCTGTGGGGGTCCCTGACCGTGGCCAGGGGTGTGATGCGCCCCAGGCCCGAAGGCACTGGAGCCTCCCTTGGACCTGTGTGTGCACAGAAGGAAACTAAGGCCTGGTGGGTGTGGGGCCCCCCACTGCCTGCTCAGAGCACCCCCACCTGCCCCAGGGTCGAGCTCAGTCCTGTGGGGGGCACGGCGGGTGGCACGCGCTGGGCGGGCCGGGCTGGCGGGGGAAGGCACATTCCTCCCCGTGTGCCGACGGGCCCAGGCGGGCACCAGCAGCTCCTCGCCCCACCCAGAGGGCTCCTCCTCTTCCACTGAGGGATCCTGGCGGGGTGGCGGGTGGCAGGGTGGCCCAGTGCCGGCGCAGGTGGAGCTTTGCTGTGGCCTTGGGCAGGGCATGGCACTCTGGCAGGGAGCGGTTCCCTGGCCTGAACAGCAGGAGGGGTCTGGGGCCCCTCATCGGGCACTGGGGACCTGAGCGCTTGGTCCAGACACCACCACACTGAGCAGTACCGCCTCACAGAACTTGGGGGACAGCTTCGGCCGAGGGTGACCAGCCCAACAGCCAAGTCAAAGGGCTGCGGCGCTGGGGGCCACACCCCTGCCTGAGGACCTCTTGCCCAGCCTGGAGCAGTTAACCAGGCCAGCTGTATGGTAATGACAGCCTGGCCACTCCTGCTTAACTCCGCAGAGTTAAGGCCGTCGGCTCCCCTCGCCACCGGCCCAGGACCAAGCCAGCGGACAATGCCTGGTGATTCATCCTCCCTCCCGCTCTTTGTCTGCTGGGGCTTGGCAGCCTCCCAGCAGAGGCCTTTGTCCCCGACCCAAGTGACTGCGTCTTGGCTTCCCCAAGCTCTTGCCCGGTCCCCCTACCTGTCCCCTGCCCCTCCTGTGGCTCTGAAGCCCACAGCACTGTCAATAAGGGTGTGTGCCACCAGGTGCCGGGGAGGGCTGCCCAGGAGCCTTTACCTGGGGGATGGGCGGGGCGCCCCACCTGGCTCGGGCCTCCCAGCTGCCTAGGTGACCTTGGGCGTCGAGGTTGGTGAGTGAGGCCCCACGCAGCCACCACTTACCCTGGGTACTTGAGCCCCGTTTCCCACCGGTGGGGGGGGGGAGGGAGATCCACAGCTGCAGCTGCCAGACTCCAGCAGACCCAGCCCCCGCCTCACCCACCACCTCGCTGTGGCCCAGGGTCCAGACGCCACGCGGCGGCTCAGGGTCCTGTCTCTCCTTCCAGACTTTCATCTTCACCGACGGGGAGGACAAACTGCTGGCCAGGCACACGGGTGAGCCCTGAGCTCGGGGGGCCTGGGGCAGAGGGGTGCCCTCCTTCCGCACACACGTCCCTCCCTCCTCTCCTACAGGGGCCGAGAGGTCAGGGGCCGAGGGACTAGGAGGGCAGTTTACTCAAGGGTTTGCTCAACGCTCCGCCCCACCACTTGGGCCCCCAATTCTCATGCAAATGAGGCCCTTTCAGCCCCTGAAGTCCCTTTGAGCCTGGCCAGCAGCAACAGGTGGCGGGTGCTGGGAAAAAGCTGGCTGAATGGGCAGGGGCGGGGCGCCCTGGGGAGGGGCGGCTGGGGGAGGGAGGGGGCACCTGGGGGAGCCTGCGGGTGCCCGGGCCCTCACAGGCCCCGCCCCTCCCGCAGGCAACGTGGTCAACACCAACTGCTCAGCTGCCCACAGCCGCCAGGCGCTGTCCTGCAAGATGGCTGTGGAGTACGACCACTTCGTTGAGTCTGGGAGGAGGTGAGGTGGCCCGGACCCCCGTCCTCCGCCCGCCCGCGTCCCCTGCTCCGCCCCCCTCACGGCCCGCCTTGCCCTCAGATGGTTCTGCCACGTGGACGATGACAACTACGTCAACCTGCGGGCCCTGCTTCGGCTGCTGGCCAGCTACCCGCACACCCAGGACATCTACATCGGCAAGCCCAGCCTGGACAGGCCCATCCAGGCTACCGAGCGCATCAGCGAGAACAGGGTGGTGAGTTCTATGAGCCAGGGGTGGGGGCAGTGTGGGGCGTGGCTGTCCTGCCCTACGGCCTCACCACGTCTCCGTCTCCCTGTCCCCAGCGTCCTGTCCACTTCTGGTTTGCCACCGGTGGGGCTGGCTTCTGCATCAGCCGAGGGCTGGCACTGAAGATGAGCCCGTGGGCCAGGTGAGTGCATGGGTCTCGGGGTCCCACGTCCACTGCAGGCCTGGCTTAGTCCCTGCAATGGGGTTCGAGCTTATATCACCTCCCTCCCTGGGCTTCAGAGGCAGCTACACCCACAGCCACTTCCTCCACAGCTGTCCCGCTCAGAGCAGGCACCAGGGGCAGGAGCACCCCACATACCGTTGGCCAGGCCCCCTTCCTGTGTTGGAAACACACACACACACACACAACCAGGGAGCAGCAGAACTAGTGTGGAGGAGGAAGTGGCGCTGGGGCAGGGGACACAGGGTGTTCTTGACCTGTGCCTGCCTCAAAGCCCAGTCTGAGGCGTCCTGCCCAGCCCCCCTGCAGGTGCTGCCCCTGCTCACTGTCCCCGCTCTTTCCTCCTGCAGTGGTGGCCACTTCATGAGCACTGCGGAGCGCATCCGGCTGCCAGACGACTGCACTGTGGGCTACATTGTGGAAGCTCTGCTAGGCGTACCCCTCATCCGCAGTGGCCTCTTCCACTCACACCTGGAGAACCTGCAGCAGGTGCCTGCCTCCGAGCTCCATGAGCAGGTGCGCCGTCCCTGGCCCCGGCCAGGACTGAATGCAGGAAGGGCTGAGCATAACCAGGAGGGCCTCGGAGCTGAGGGATGAGGGCACAGACCCAAGAGGAGAAGAGGCGGTTGGATCACTGTCTTACAGAACAGGTTAAGCTAGGTGGGGTGGTGTGTGATTATAATCCCAGCAGTCTGAGAGGCTGAAGCAGGAGTGTATGGATCACAAGTTTGAGCCCAGCCTGGGCAACTTAGTGACTTAGGAAGACTCTGTCTCAAAATAAAAATTAAAAAGGGCTGAGTATGTAGCTCAGGGATAAGGTCCTGAGTTCAATCCCCAGTACCACCAAAAAAAAAAAAAATCAAGGGGGGAGGTCAGGAAGAGCCCCACTGTCAGCTGCTACTGGGCACCAGGGTCTCCCACCAGTTCGGGCTCAGTTCCCACTGAGTAGCCATCCTTCCGTCCTTCGCCTTCTGGGGAACCCACCTGCTGTGTGCTCCTGTTCAGAATATTGGATACTCCCCCCCGTTCACAGCTGCAGCCCCAACTCAGGACTTCGTCCTGGGCTGTTAGGGCAGGTGTCCTCAGTCAGAGGGAGTCACCCGTCCAGGGCCCAGGGACGGCCGGACCCCTCTGCCATCATGCGGCTCCTGTCCCCCCAGGTGACCCTGAGCTACGGCATGTTTGAGAACAAGCGGAACGCGGTCCATGTGAAGGGCCCCTTCTCAGTGGAGGCTGACCCGTCCAGGTGAGGACTCTGGCTGGTGTCTTTACAACATGACTGTACAGAGGAGCCCCAGAAGACTCCTTTGCTGGGGGCTGGGCTGGGGCCTCCTTGGGTGCTGCAGGCCTGCAAGAGGCACTTGGCACCCTGCCGTGCACGGACCAGCCCTCCACTCTGTCCCTGCAGGTTCCGCTCCATCCACTGCCACCTGTACCCGGACACACCCTGGTGTCCTCACACCGCCATCTTCTAGCACCATGGCCGAGACCCCTGTCCCTGGGTGCCCCTGGTATCCAAAGGGCCCAGGGACCCCTGTTGTGCCGCCCTGGCCTTGGCCTTCAAAGCTCCCCCAGGGCCCCATCCCTGTGCGTGTGTGTCACGTGCCCACCAGGAAGTGGGCTGCTGGGCAGTTCCGCTCCTTGAGCTGGCAGGAGGACCCCACACCCTGTGGTCCCTCTGTGGGCAGCACTGTGTTCTTAGGATTTTGGATCTCTTGCTCAGGGTCTCTGTGCAGGGATGTGGGTTCCCCTCCCTGCTGAGCACAGGCCCTGGTCCTGAGCCATCCTTTGAGCAGGGGAAGCTGCTCTGGGGGTGAGAGGCCTGCACCTCTCCTCCTGGGACCTCTGGCACTATGTGTGGCTCTGAGTAACAGCAGCCACTGCCCCATCCCAGTGACCCCAGGACTCCCCCAGTGGCTGTGCAGCTAGTGAACAGCCCTCCTAGGTCGGGGGTGGGGGTCCTTCCAGCCCCCTGAGATCCTGCCTTTGTCTCCCCAGATTGGGGGAGTCAGAGATGAGCATTTTATCTCCTCTCCAAAGTAGAGAGAATGTCGCCCACAGTGGGTGTGTCTGTAAATACTGTGACAGTATTTTTTACTGTGCTGTTTTGAAAGGGGGTGGGTAAAGGGGGGGGGGGTTGTGTGCTCTTTTCCAGGGTGGGTGAGGAGGGTCTTATTTTATGTTTTCTGTGGATCAGAAAAAGCAGACACCAAACTTGGGGTCCTCTTTTGTAAAGCTGACTGGGAACGTCTAACTCGCTCTGTATTTATGTGTTCCAGTATCTGGAATCCACTCCCTCGTTGTCCCCAGGCCACCAGGCTCATGTGGCTTCTGGCCTGAGGGGTATGTCCTGTGTTCTGTGTTCTCTTTGCAAAGACATAGCTAGGAAAGTGGATGATAAGGGAGAAGCTCTCAGGGAATTGGAGTGCTGTTGCTATGGTGATGCCCTTTTGCTGTGAATAAAGGTGCTCTTTGCAGCAACCCGAGGTCCTGGTCCTGGCTGGAAGTTGGGACCAAGTTCAGGTTCATCATGTTGGTTCCAGGGGGTCGAGGGGTGAGGGGGAAGACTTGGTTTGCTCTGCGGGAGTAGGCAAGAAGAAAACCCTACAAGCCAGCCAGGCACAGTGGTGTACCCCTGTAATCCCAGCTCTCTGGGAGGATGAGGCAGGGTGGGGGGTGCGATTTCAAGCCCAGCCTGGATAATCTATCGAGACCCTGTCCCAAAAAATAAAAAGGTCTGAGGATGTAGCTCAGTGCGAAGTTCCTGGGTTCAATCCCCAGTACCCAAAACAAAACAAAAAGACCGTACAAGCACCAATTTTGGAAGGAAACTTCAGATCAAAACATCTGCTGGCCGGAGCCTGAAAGGAGTGGCCAGCCAAGTGCAGGGGGTTGCTGGTGGACCAGAAGAAGCAGGGGCCTGCAGACCCAGCCAAGAGGCCAGCCTTGGGCTCTGAAGTTCATTCCCTCCTGCAAGAGGATCAGTGCCTACTATGGCTGGGCTTGGCACCTCCCTGCCTAGTTTCATCCCCATCACAAGTCCAGAGCCCATTCTGCAGATGGGAAAACCGAGGCCCAGAACCGATAGTATCCAGGGTCGGGCATTGGGGCTGCTGACATTTGGACCCAGCCTCTCCTCTTGGCATGGGAGCTTGGAGGGCCCTCCCAGGATGGCAGTGCCCAAGTGGCCACTGCCCAGCTAGACCTGCCCCCCCCTGCAGGCCCCAGGAACTAGACGGGTCTGACTCCTCTCCTCTAAGGACAGCAGCTCTGTGGGGGCCTTTCTTCCTCCAATCCAGCGTGAGGGCCACCTAGCCTCTAGCTGGGGAGTTCCCCTCACACCCGTTCCTGCTGCCTCACTTCCTCCTGTCCAGACTGAGCTGCTCCCCCACCCTCCCACAGGTGCCTGCTCTGGCCTGAGCTGGGGCTCAGGCCCTCCTTTTTACTGAGCTTCTTGGCTCACTGTTCCAGGAAGAGCTCTTTGAGAAAGGTACCTCAGGGCCGGAGATTAAGCTCAGTGGTTCCAGTGCCTGCCTCGAAAGCACAAGGTCCCGAGTTTGATCCTCGGTACCAAAAAAAAAAAAAAAACCTTCAGTGAAAGGTACCTCCCTCACCCTGACGCACCAGAGATCCTCTCCAGCCTGTTCCGGTGCCCAGGGGTCACCCCCAAATGGGCCCCTTTCTTAGCCTCTGCTGGTGGCTGTCCTGGGCTGGGGCCTGGCTGTGGAGAGGCCTGAGTCATCAGCAGGGTGTGCTTTCCAAAGACCATGGCACTGGGGGTGGGCAGTGGCCAGGCCAGGGCAGAGGAAGCACAGCCTCTTGCCTCCATGTGTCCTGGCCCGTTGTGGGTGGGGGACAGACTTGGCTGCGGCTGTCCTGGTACCAGCAGTGTGCAGGGCCTGGTAGAGATGATGGCCATGTACTCGGATGGTACTGGACTGTCTTCTGGACCAGGAAGTTGACACTTGGGGGTGTCATAGCGGAACAGGCTGTGGGCACAGCCCAGAGGCCTCCTTCCTGTCTGGGTGAGTCAGAGGTGGGGTGCTCTCCGCCTGGCCCCCCACACTGTCTCAGCAGCTGCCATCAGCCTCCCTGAAAGCCACAAACAGGAAGGGGGATGGGGGAGCAAAGTGTGGCGGGCATAGTGGCCTGTATAGCTGGGCCAGGCGGGCTGTCAGCACTGCTGCTCAGATGTTCCCAAATGGGGAGAGAACAGTGGTACAGGCGGTGGGGAGATATCCCCTGCCCTGCCCTCCCCAGTCTGGACGTCTTCATCAGAAATGGGTAGCTCATGGGGAGGGGTCCTGGGAGGGACACAGGCCAGCAGCCTCGGGCCTTTCCTGTCCCAAGGAGAAGCTGAGCAGCAAAGTTGCTCGGTCAGAAGGGGAAGCAGGTTAGGAGGGGCTGCAGGACAGGTGCCTGGTTCCTCCTAACCCTTCAGGCTATGAGGTGGGGGCTCTCGGGTCACCCAGGGCAGAGAGGGGACTCCTCTCCCTACAGGCAGGTTCCGAGGATGGCTGCCCCCAGCAGACTGACATCCTGCCAACTCTCACCCTGGCTGGCCCCTTCCAGAACTGCCCACCGTTTGTGAAACTTTCAAAAGTAAAGCCACGTGCAGGCTGCCGGGTGCTCAGCAAGGGGCGAGACTCAGCCCCAACCTCAGCTTCCGCTTTCCGGGTGGGTTGGGGGAGGGGGAGGGGCGCAGGGGCTGGACAGGGCTGAGCCCCTTCCGGAGAGGTTGCCAGTGTGAGCCGGTCCCTGCTCTGTTCAAACTGACTTCCACAGGGGTCCCCAAAACTGACGTCCTGGAAGAGGCTCCTCTTGGCTGCAGTGGGAAAGCTCTGTAAAATGAGAGCTAGCCGTTCCAGCTTGACACAGACCAGGGAAAGGTGTGTGTGTGTGGGGGGGGGCACTGGGTAGAGGCCCGGAAAGCCGGGAGGCAGGGTGGGCAACGGGATCGGGACCCCAGACCCTCCCCACCACACCTGATCCACCCCCAGGAGCAAGCAGGTGGCGAGTCCGACCTGCTGGGTGGCTTCTCCAAGCCCCTTTTCTGGACCTGTAAAGAGGGTAGCAGGGGCCAGGTCCTGGACCTCTCCTATGCCAGTGAGACAAATTGCCAGACCTGCCACTAGAGGCCTGTCGCCACCCCAGCCGCAGCCTTATTGGACGTTCTAGGAGGTGCCTCCTCCCAACTCTGCTTTCTGAGCCCAGGACCAGGCACCCCAGAAAGCCACTTGGGACAAACTTAGGAGGGATCTGGGGACCAGGAGGGCCCTCATCTTGACCCCTAGAGGTTTCCCAGATGTTGCCACGAAGAATGGGGCCCCACAGTTGTGGCTATTACCCCGTGTATCCTAAGCACCCAGTTCCCTGCCGCTACATCCCCAATAAAACCAGACACAGTCTTTGGGCGCCCTCTGGCGGCAACAGCTGCTGGCGACTCCCAGGCTGAATCCTGCTCTCCCTGAGAATCACGCCTGGACAGAGGCATGTAAGCCAAGCGGAGGAAGGGAGTGACCATTGCAGCTGTGCTTGCGCTTCGAAGCTCACTGCACACCCTCACCAACGACGCGGGGCATATTCACCAGCATTTAACTCACGCAAAATGGGGAACGTCAAGCATCGGGGCAGAACCAGCGACCTCAGGAAGCCCCAGGCCCCTCCTGCAGGCCCAAACCAGAGGTGTCTGGCAAGACGTCCTCGGGGGGACCGCGCCGCTTCTCTCCAGCAGGCTCTTGCCTGCCAGCTGAGCCGCACAGCTCCTTTGGTACCTGTGGGGTTGCGCGTCCCCGACTCGGGGGCAGGAGCCCCAGTGGAGTCCGCCCACTAGGGCTCCCGCCATTGCCGCCGAAGACTCACCGCCCCCTGCTGGCACTTGCCGGTTCCGCACCTAACTTCTGGAGCGCCTCTTCGGTTTCCAGATACTCCTATGGAGCCCCTCCAAAGCAATAAATCTCTGCTTCCAGAGGGCATCACCTGCTTCCCGCATGGGTATTCACAGGCCCCTCGCTCAGGAGGGTATTTCGAGTCCCGGCGCGGGTGCTGTTTCCTGCCCTTCTTGTCCCATCCATCCTTAGAGACCTGGGTGTAGCTGCTCTGTCCTTGTCGGCGTGGCCTCCCACAGCGCCCGCCACAGCCTCTACCCTCCCTGCCTCCCTCGTCTGCTCTGCCTCCACCTTCTGTCCAGCCCTCCCACGTGTGTCGTGACCTTAGGGGTTCTTCCATTCCCACAGACCCTCCAGGGTTTCTTCTCAGCTGGCTATACTCTCACCGTCAGGCGTCGAGGGCTTGATCTCATCTCAACCTCAGTGCCCCCCCAACCCCTCCTGCAAGCCCATCCCTCCCCAGCCTCCCTCTAACCACCTTGCTTCCTTTTCACAGCAGCCTGCCAACCCACCTCAACGCCCACCCCAGGCCTGGCCCGGTGTGTCTGCAGCCAGCCCTTCCTAGGCCATAGCTCCCAGCCCTCTTGGCTGCTCAGGAAGTCCTAGTCGGGCTTAGGGGCAGACACCTGTAATCCCAGCAGGTGAGGTAGAAGGACTGAAAGTTTGAGGCGAGCCTGGGCAATTTAGCAAGACCTTGAGTCAAACGTTGGGGGTGGGTTGGGGCCAGGGATTTAGCTCAGGGGTGCCACCACCTGCCTCCCCAGCAGAAGGTCTGGAGTTGGATCCCTGGTACCAAAAAAAAAAAGTTTGGGGTGGGTAGGGATGTAGTTCAGTGTTAAAGGCCCTGAGTTCAAATCCCAGTGCTGGAAAGGAAAACATCTACCAATTATTTTTCTCCCGTCCGCCAACAGTCACTTTCTTCTCTGGGCCCCATTAGCCCTACCACTGTGCTGTCATTCCCCACTTCACACAGGCACGAGGAGCACCTCTCTGCCCCACCCCAGTCTTTCTGTTTTGCAGTTTACTTCCTCAAATGGCTGGTTGGTCCTGTCCTCCAGCTGTCCCTCTCCCGAAGTGCTACCCAGCACCCTCTCTGGGCTTCATCAGCCCTGTCTGGTCGGATGGCTCAGCATCCAGTCACTGAATCTGCCGTCCCATTTGACGTGGTGCTTTATTCCCTTGATGCTCTGACCTCCTGTGGTACCCATACCTGCACCTCCGAACTTCCTCCAGACTCCGTGGGAGCTCTTCCCTAAGGCCCCAGCCCTGCACTGTCCATGTCAAAAAGACCTCAGGCTGGATGTGTGCATAACTGGACCTCTAACCTCCCTTGCTCCCAAACATGCCAGCTGCTAGACCCAAACCCACATCCATAGCTGGCTTGCCAGGAAGTGCAGTGAGCAATACCTTTCTTCCTCCCAGCCCTGCCCATAACTTGCTGCCATCAGCTCTCTGCGCTACAGCAGGAGCCTCCTGACTGCTCTGCGGCTTCTGCTTCATTACAATCCTCCGGCCCCAGCCTCCCAGAGTGCTGCGATTACAGCCGTGCACCACAACACCCAGTCAGGATGCTGGGTTTTACCCTCTCTGATACCCATGGGGTGCTGAGGTCCCAAAGTGTCGTGTATCTGAGGTCATTCTTCATGACCCCTGGCTGCCACTCCAACCCCACGGCTCCTGTCTTTTGGGCTCCTAGACTCCAGGTGCCCAGGGTACCCAGGTCATTCTCTCTCACCTGGAGCTGCCAGTGTCTGTGCTTTTGGAGCCCAACATGCTCTTCTCCAGAGCATGGAGCACACCCACCCTACACCCCTCTCTTGAATCTTCCTTTTTTTTTTTTTTTTGAGACAAGGTCTCACCATGTAGTTCAGGCTGGCCTCAAATTCACAGGGCTGGGATTAGACATGTGCAATCTTGAAAGCACTGATGGAGGCTGCTGGTGACCTTGCCCTGGTGTCAACATGAGCCCAAGCTGGGAGCCAGGGCCCCTGGTATGTTCCATAGCCCCAGACACTGCTGACCAAAGGCCCTGCCGGGTTCATGGGCCTGAGGTCTGCCTGTGAGGTGGGTGCTACCACCCGCAGGGCTGTGCTGTGAGGCCTCGGGGAGCCACCTCACCCACTGGAACCCCCTTCTCTTAGGAAACCTCCACCCCAGGGGTGAAGGGTTCACTGAGGCACTGTGGTGCCACTTCTGGAAGGATGAAGCGAGACGAGCAGGGACCCCCCCCCCCGCTCCATTCTGGCCCTCAGCCCCTCCACTGTGCCCACAGTGGGCCAGGGCAGGCACCTCTGCTGGAGACCTTTCTCAGACTCCTGGCCCTCCCCTCCTCATGCCAGGCAGCAGGACTGCAGAGCCAGGCTCTCTCCCCTTCTATGATCACACTACCATGCCATCTGCAAACTCTGCAGCCAGCTGCAGGCCCACAAGGCCCCACCTGCCCAGTGAGCCCCCCACATTCACTGAGGTCCTGCCCTTACCCAGTCCTGATGTCTTCCAGAGCTCATCAGGTCCCTTCCCTGAACCTCTCAGTCCTGCTGGTCTGTCTCCACCCATTGGAGTCACCTGCCTCACCCTACAAGTGACCTAGGGCTGGGGACCTTCCCGATTAACTCAGGAAAAGTCATCTGTTCTTTAAAATGTGTTTATTTTAAAACATGAAACCCAAGCTGAATAGAAACCACAGAAATTACATCGAGATTTTGCTTTTGGCAAGAAAAGTAAGTCCCCAAAGAAATAAAAATCAAACCCAAAACCTAGTTTTAGAAAACAAAAACAGCGACAGGACACACAGCCACAGGCTTACAGAGGCTGAGGGGTGCGGCCCGGTGCAGCTCTGGTGTTAATGCACACGGGGCAAGATTCGGGGTGGGGGGAGAAAATCATATATATAACAAATAGGGGAGATCACAAGCATCATGGCTAAACAAAGAATCCCACACAAAAGGCCCTGGTCGCTGGGCCCCAGGGGCTGCCAACTGATCCCTCTCTGGGCTGGGCAGAGCTAGGGCCTGGGAAGGGAGGCAGTGGTGGGGACCTGGAATTGCATAGTGAGATGGGGTGGGTGTCAGGAAGAAGGGGCAGGGGTGCTCCCAGCCAGGCCCTCCCACCACCCAACCTCACCTTGCTTGGGAGGCTGAGGGCTGGACACCCACAGCAGAACCCCATGGACCCTCCCAAGGGCCTGGAAGTGTCCTGTGGTCAGGTGGTGGCCAAGCCCCTATGGCCTCCTACTCCCCATGTGGTCAAGCTCTCATCCATGCTCCAGAGCCCAGGAGGGCAGCGTGGGAGGGGCAGGTGCCCCCGGCCTGGCACCCTAGGAGGTGTGGAGATGTGGCTAGGAAGGGTGGTATGGAAAGGGGCACCAAGAACTCAAAACAGAAAGAAAACCAAGGGCAGGAGCCACTGAGGTCTGGGAATGAAGCCCCCTTGGCTTCCCCTTTTCTTTCTTCAGCCTCGGTGGGTGAAGAGTCACAGACAGGGCACGCATGAGTGTGCGCACACACATACACACACACACACACACACACACACACACACACGATGGCAGGACTCACGAGATAGCACAGGTTCACAGCCACGTCTGGGCAGTGCCTGCCTCTCATGCTATGTACATTCACCTTGTGGGTGGCTCTCGGCCGCCGGCAGCGCTTGTGCTTCTGAGCGGTCCCGGGGCACATGACAGGCACTGCCCTCCGGACCCATGGCCAGGAATGCACCTGCGGCAGGCTGGCTGTGCCGGCCTCCATGGCTCACCTAGAGCAAGACAGTCCCCTCCACTGAGGTTCTGTCAACACTGGGGACTCTGATGTCCAGGCTGGGGGCCATAGGTCTGCTAACTCCCCTGCTCATCCCCTTTTGGTCCCAGACACCAGCATGAAGAAGGGCTTCAGGGGAAGGGCAGGATGGTCACCCCAGGAGGGGTGGGTGGTTCTGGGCAGGCAGCTGCCTACTGCTCCAGGAGGGAAAGCGATGGGTCTGTTTGGCCCTGCCACATTGCCCAGTGGCCCTCTGGCTGCCTCTGGCTGCACAGGGCCAGAGCCCACACCAGGACACACCATGTCGACTGGCTGGGCCAGAAGGGGCAGAACCTCAAAGTCCTAATTTGGGGGCTGGTTCTACACCCCCACCCCCCCGGAAGCACAGCAAACATCATATACCAAAGCCAAAAGCACCATCGGGAAGTCTTGTTCCCACTTCACAGGTAGGGAGACTTAAGTCATGGCAACCTGAGCCCATGGCCCTGGGGACAGGTCCTCCTGGGGTGGCACCTGGCCAGGCATGGGAGGGGTCTCCAGGCTCTGAGCTGCCTGTCGGTCTGTAGCCTGTCCCCAGCAGCACCCCATGAAGAAACTGCTACTTCAGCCCTGGCTCCCGCTGGCCATCCTGGGCCTTGGCTCCAGGCTGGACTTGGGTCACTCTTGTTGGCTCTGGGCTGGCCAGGGGCACCCATGGAGGCTGGGAGTGAGGTTAGTGGTTAGTCCCAAGAAGGGCAGCAGGGACTGGGTGCACATTCACAGCTGGCTTGGTTCCAGCCCCTGAGGCTGGGCTCCAGGGACACAGCATCTGTCCTGGGTAGAAATGGAACCAAGGGAGGGCCGGGGCGGCAGTACTGCTCAGCTTGCTGCCCCAGCCTGCCCTAGAGATGACAAATGTGGTTAGTGCAAAAAACAAACCAGATGAAGCTGCCAAGTCTGGGGGGGGGGGTTGGCACCAAGAAGGTGGCCAGCACTGGGAGGCCAGCGAGTGACCCGGGCTCTGTGTGGCACCTGCTGTCCATGGAGGGCTGGGTGCTTTGGGGAGGGGTGGCACTGGGGGAGAAAGCAATGCTGGGCAGGAGGCAGAAGAGAGCTCTCCTTGGAAAGAAGCTGCGGGCAGTGGCAGGAGGGCGGGGTTGGGGCCAGGGCAGCCGTGTGGATGAGAGGGCTGCAGCCAGAAGCCACAGGGCCAGGCTCCTGGAGGGCCCCATGTGTAGACCACCCATCCCTCAGTAGCCGCAATGCCAGGCAGAGGGGCTGCTGCGCGGCCTGTGAACTAAGAGTGATCCACAGAAGCCTGGGGGGAGGCGCCAGGAAGAGCTCAGCACTACGGAAGGGAAGGAAGGGGTGGTCGGGGAGCTGGGCTGAGCAGCACGGCAGACAGTCAGGAGGGCCACCTGCGGAGCGAGCACACCAGGACAGGAGCTCCTGGCACAGAGAGGGGTTCAGTCGGTCTGAGGGGACAGTGAGGTGGGCAGCAGACGGCCTGGCGCGGCTCAGGCGTGGCAGTGTCTGTCCAGATGTACGACCGGGCTGGGATGGGCATCTCGACACCCCTGGCAGGGGAGGAGAGGAAGGGGCTGCATAGGACCAGGCTGGCGTTCGGAGGGCCTAGCAGGCAGCCACAGGGTAGGAGCAGCAGTGCTGGCCCGGGGGGACGATTGGCACGTGGGCCAGGTGGCTGGTCGGTGCGGTCTAGTGCCCGCTGCCGCTGGCGTCAGGGCGAGGCTGGCTCGTGGCGAGGTATTTGGCTCTCATGCTGGAGGAGTACTGGAGGACAGAGGGAGGGAGGTCAGCAGGGCGCCGGGCAGGGCCAGGCCAGCAGCGGCCTCCTCAGGGTGGTCCTCGGTGGGGTGAGCCAGAACCAGTCCTCGGTAAGCAAACAGAGTAATACAGCACAGGGTGCAGCTGGCAGAGCCCCAGAGGGAGGGGCTCCGAAGGGGCAGAGGGCCAGGCCCCGAGCTGAGGGGAGGGAGGACTGGGTGCGGCTGAGGGAGGCGGCCTCGGCTCCACAGCCCTCTTGGATTAGATGAGCAGTTCAGTTTTTTCCGCTCCTCCTGGCTGGCATTTGGGCATCCATCAGGCAGAGCCCTAACACCCCTAAGAGCCTTAACTGTACCCCGCATAGCCAGAACCTGGAGGCCACACGCAGGCTGCCTGCCCAGAGGGCTAAGGCCCAGGCCTTTGCCTCAAAGCTCTGCCCGGAGCCAGGCCATGCCACAGGCCACAACCAAGGAGCCCGTAGGGGTGAGGTCGCCTCACCCTCCGCCCTGCCACTCAGGGTCACAGCCACGCTGCCCCACTACACCCAACTGCAGTGATGCTCCCACTTGCTCAGGCTCAGGGAGGGGACCCACTGAGGAGTTCTCCTGGGTCTCAGATTCAGGGACAGGTGACGGGTGAGGTGGCCCCAGCCCGTCTGGCCCAGCTGAGGACCCAGGCCTCTTTACCACACCCTCACCCAACTGTGATTATGAAGGCTTTGAGCAGTGAACATGTGTGCAAGGAAGTGTGGTGTGTGTGTGTGCTCACAGGGAGCACACAGACAAAGCAAGTGGTAAGGCCAGGCAGTGTGCAAACGGGTCACATGCCCAAGGTTGCCAGTGGCACAGATGCCTGACAGGCTGATCCCACTGGCCCCAGGTGGGCTCCTGCAAGCCCAGGGTCTCCACGCTGGTCCCCACAGCCCCCAGATCCAGAGGGACAGTGCTCCTGGGGTTCCCGAGGCCCTCCCAGAATGCCTAGAAGGTTGCAAACAGCTGTGAAGTGGCCATGGAGTGGGCAGGAGGAGGAGCAGCAGCACCAGGAGCCATGTCATTCCGTGGACATGCAGCAGAGACGCAGGGAGCAGCCAGACCCTGAAGGAGCTCCTTCAGGTGCCTGCACCGCCATAGGGGTCAGTGGGGCCCAGTACACACACCTGTGCCGGCTGGCATGCAGGGGCACCACAGGGGCCACACACACAGGCAAGGGCTGCCAGCCTGGGAGGGGGCAAGAAGGGCTGCGCCCCTTGTGCTGGAGGCAGAGTCCCTAGGGGCTGGGGAAGTGGGATCGGGCTCGCTGCCCCTGCTGACAGGTGGGCTGGGGACCAGTAAGAAGCCTCTGGCTAGGCAGTGCACCCAGCACGGTCCTGGGACAGGGCCCGAGGCCACCACTGGTGGAAGCTGGTAGTGGGAGGAGGGCAGGAGGCATGGAGGAGCAGGCCAGTGCCGTGCGGGGCGGGGACCGGCCCAGTCAGTACCTGTCACTCTGAGGGCACAGCTACCACAGCGTTCGGGCACTGTCCAAGGGCTTAAACTGCCAGCCTGTGTGGCTGCCAGAGTCCAGGGCAGCCAGATAGCGCTAGGAGGACCCAGGTGGGAGGGGTGCAGGAGAGAGAGAGAGAGGGGTGTCCTCAACGCCAGGTGCAGCCAGCCCCGAGCAGGCTGTGCAGCTGCTGGGCCTCGGGGTCGGCAGCCCGGGACGGCCTCTGGGCCTTACAGACTCCGTCAGGTCCTGGGCCGCCCAAGCCCGGCTCTGCTAGGGGATGACAGGACAGCGGCAGGATTTACCAAGCAAGGCGGCCTCAGCCCCTTGGCCTGTCCCCACAGCCCAGCCCTTCCAGGAAGCCCGGGGCTTGTAGCTCAGCACCAGCTCCTCTCTGATGCCAAACCCACCCTGTCCCTTCTTGTCCATGTCTCACCCTCGAGGCCAGAGACTGAGACACAGGTGGAGGCTTGGGAGGAGGAGGAAGGAAGGAAAGAAAGAAAGGAGGAAAGGCCGGTTCTGGGGAGGCGGGAGAGAGGTGCCAGACCCCCTCATAAGAGTGAAAGTCACACCCTTCTGTCTGCTCACCTACCCAAGACAGGGCCATGGGCTGCCCACTCACCCCAGGGCACCTCCATCCTAGCATCCATTGGAGAGGCCCTGGCTGGCGAGCCCCTGCATGGCCCATGTTGCCCACCAGAGGCAGGCCACAGCATGAAGGTGCTGCAGCAGCGCAGGCCCTGGGTGCCAAGGGTCCCTCCCGCCCCACCTCCTTCCCTGAGACTTACTGAGGGCGGCGGGGACTCGCGCCCGATGAGGGGGGTGTTCTCACAGCGGGGATTCTGGAAATTGGCATTCTGGCTCCTGAGGGGGGAGAGAAGCTATAAGGGCCAGTGGCCCCAGCTCTGTCAAGAGGGCTCATCTCTGATCCAGGCAGACCCTGTGCCCAGGAGGCTCTGCCCAGCACCCATCTTCGATGCTGACCTCCACAGGGCGGGCTCCTGTGTTCTCACTGGGGATTTCATGCGCCCACCTGTCACCTCTGCCTGGCTGGAGCCCACCTCCCACCAGGCTGCTCCCCACCATGTAGTCAGGCCTTCCATCTGATCGTGTGGCCCCCACTGTCCCTCTACCAGGTTGGCCCAGGGGCAGGAGGTTCTCCATACCAGGCTGCTCCCCAGAGTCCGGGGGCTACCTGTGATGCAGCCCCTTCTCCCTCCTGTGGGCCCGGCCTGCACCACCACCCTTCCCTCTGGCCTGGGAGCTCCAGGCTGGACCACCGCAGCTGCTGCTCTGCCCAGGGGCTCCTTGAGCTAGCAGGCCTTGGCTCTGCCCGTCCCCTGGGGCTGGCCTCATCCCACTGTGACTCACATGTACTCGGTGACTGGGGCGTTGCTGACCGTGTGGGCCGCAGCTGGAATGCTGGTCTCGCTGCCATAGCTGCTACCACAACTATACAAACTGGGCATATGCACACGGTAAAGGCTGTCGTGCACCTGGCGAGGCCCTGGGGCAGCCTCCTCTTCCCCGTCCTCATCTGGGCCCCTGCAGGAAGGAACATGTGACACTCAGGACAGCAGGAGGGAACCAGCATGAGGCCTGCAGGTGGCTCTGGTGCAGACCAGTTTCCAGTTCTGCTGGGCCACATGCACGCTGTGGACTGCAGCTGCTCACCCAGGCCTGAGCCCTAGCCTTGTCCTCTGAGGTTGGCTGGGTACAAAGAAACCACACAGTCACCTGCATGCCAGGCTCTGTCCACAGCCTGCACAGGAAGCAGCAGTGGCTGTCTGCTTATTAGAAGAAGGGTGCAGGCCGGGGATTTAGCTCAGTGGTTTCGCCGCCTGTTGTGCAAGCACAAGGACCCGAGGTGGATCCCTGGTACCAAGAAAAAAAAGGGTACAGTCCCCTCCTGGGGAGCACAGAAGGATGGGTGCTCTCTTTTGGCTCTTCAGGGCCGATGTGCACCACTAGGTGGCCTAAGCTGGTATTCCTTTCTGGCTGCCCTCTGGCTTTCTGTCTTGCGCTCCACACAGTGGTTGTAGGGTGAGACCAAGGTGCCTGCACCAGACCTCTGCTGCTCTGGAGCTCCTTAACGGCCTGCCTATCCCAGGTGAGACACAGGAGTAGGCTGCTGGATGGTGAGCATTTCAGAAGAGGGAGCTGCTGACTGGTGACCACCAGCTAAGCCCAGGGCAGGGTCCACACACACAGCGGCTCATCCAGCATCTCCTGACTCTTGAAGTGTGTCTTTTTACAATGGAGCTTGTGCTTGCCAGGCAGGGGTGGCACCACTGAGCTACATTCCCAGCCCCTACAACTCCTTTTTCACTGCAAGGGACACTGAGGCCCAGAGTACTTAAGGAACAGTCCCAAAACCTGCCCGTCACTCCAAGGATGGCATTAGGAGCTGAACACCGCCATGTGGCTCAAGTGCTATGTTCTCAGCCACTGCACTAGAGCTACTGTTTTTACTGCCACAGCCACCATGGCCATGATCACCACTGCACAGCATTGCCTCCATCACCAGCACCATCGCTGCCGCTGCCAGGTCACTGCCACTGCCACCGCCAGCACCGCCACCCTCACCACTAAACCCACCATCGTCACTTCAGCACCATCACCACCACTGTCGCCACCGCCACCAGCACTGCAGCTGCCTATCACCATCAGCAACATCATCATCAGTGCACTCTTTTTTTTTTTTGGTACCGGGGATCGAACTCAGGTCCTTGGGCTTGTGCAGCAGGTGGCGAAAACACTGAACTAAATCACCAGCCCAACAACGTCATCATCACAAGGGAAAATAACAGAAATCCAGGCAAAGGGAATAAATCAGAGCTGAGCCATCCAAGCTGGGCACCAAGAAGTGGACATATTTCAAATGGGAGAAGAGGCGGGAGGTCTGAGAGATGGACCGTGGAGCTTCTGCAAGGGTAGCAGCCTGACACTCTCCACCCCACTCGGCCCAGTACTACATGAGCAACATGAGGCAGAGGCTGCCAGGAACCCCACTTCAAAGATAAGGACAGAGTGGGTCTGTGGGAGCTGAATCCGATCCAGCCTGGTCACCCAGCACAGGCAATGACCACCCGGACTCCCGCTTCTGGAGGTCACATAGCTGGGGTCCACCCACAGTTCTGCAACCCTGTACCCTGAGGACCCAGCCTTAGAACAGCAACCTATGAGGCCACTCCTCAGCATGGGGGGACAGGGCCAAGCCAAGGGCACAGGAGACTCTGGTCCCCCTCCTTGGCCGAGCTCTCAGGTTTTCTCCTGCGAAATGGAGGTGCTCAGCTAGAGCCGAAGATCATGAGCTGGACATCTACGTGGGCCCACCCCTAAGACAGCCCGTGTGCTGTGTAACCGGGGTCACATTCCAGGACCTCGGCTGCCCTCACCTCTTCTGCTGCCAGGCGTGTGGGACACTGCAGACAATGGAGCTGAACATGAGGGCTGTGACGAAGGAGAAGAGGGCCAGGTAGATAAGGCCTTCGATGCCGTCGTAGCAGAAGCCCGTCAGTGCCTGCACATAGTCCTGAGCCAGCAGAGATGAGACACAGCGGGAGGGAGTCGAGGACACAAAGTCTGAGGCGGACAGCCCAGGCGAGGCTCAGCTACAGCAGCCCGGATGCCCTGACACCAGGCTGGGCTGAGGCCCCCATCAACTAATGAGTCTCTTTCTCTCAATGGTCACCCCTGCTCTCCACAGCTCCCCTCTACCCTCAGCCCCGAGCTTCCCTAACTCTTGCCCTGCCCTGCAGCTCCTCTCCAACCCCACAAGGCTGCTCTGACTCCTGACCTCCTCTGCCACACCCTCTGGCCCCGCGGCCCTCACCAGGTGCAGGCTTCGGCAGTCCACCAGGGCAGTGAGGTGCTGCAGATTCACCTCTGTGCCGTTCAGCACCTCCTGGACATGGAGCAGGGGGTCCTGGGAGCAAGGGAAACTCAAGGTCAACACTGCACTGTGGGGAGACTCAGGCCAGCCACGCCTCCCACGAGAGTTCCAAGTCTCCTCCACCCCACAACTGCCCCTTAAACTACCTTTGACCATCCACCTTGGCACAGCACTGAGGACTCCAGCCTTTAGGAAGGGTGACCTTGGAGTCTACCCTGGACTTGCAGGGACAGGGGACACATGGATGCCTGCCCACTGTGGTCATCACTACATGAAGACAGGGCTCCCTTATTATCACAGGTGAACAGACAGCCACTGCATGTCATGGGCTATGCTAACAAAAATCCAACTTTATGTAGCTAGGCCTGGTGGCAGGCCTTAATCCCAGCTACTTGGAAAGCTGAGGCAGGAAAACTGCATGTTCAAGCCCACTGTGGGCTTAGAGGAAAAAGGGCTGGGGATGTAGCTCAGTGCAAAGGCTCTGGGTTCAATCCCCAGTGCTGAAAAAAAAAGTCCTATTTAAGAACAGTGGAAGACAAGGGCAAATCCTCACACTATCTTAAGTGATAAAACAGTACACACAACTGCGCAGAGACAGCCTGACCCTGTTACGCACCCATGACAGGGTTCCGTGTGTTTCATGTTTACAGACACCTCTAGCCCTGTCCCATGCACGGAGAAATGACCATGCAGAGAACCGGGGGGCAGACTGTGGCTCCTCTAGATCACCTAGCACTGCCTCCTGTCACAGGTTTTTCTTTCCTTCTTTTTTTTTTTTGCAATCCTGGGGATTGAACCCAGGGCCCTCACACTGAGCTACATCCCCACTCCAGTTTTTATTTTGAGATAGGGTCTTGCTAAGGCACTAAATTGCCTAGGCTGGGCTAGAATTTGTGATCCTTCTCCTTCAGCCTCCCAGAGTGCTGGGACTGCAGCTGTAACACCTCTACTAAGGACCCTCTGGGATCCTGAAATTGATTTCAAGAGAAGAGAACCTACTGCTGGGGGCTGCATTGTGTCTCCTAAAACTCCTGTGCCGATGCCCCCACCTGGAACCTCGGATCACTGTGGTCAGAGACAGGGCCATAGACAGTTGAGGTCACCAGGGCCACGCCTAACCCAATATGCCTGGTGTCATACAAAGGCGATCAGGAGGTAGACACAAAGAAAGGGATGACCCTGGGACGACACAGGGAGAAGACAGGGTCTACGAGCCAAGAAGGGCAGCCTCAGGCAGGACCAGCCTTCTTCCAGCCTCTAGGACTATGAGGTGTAAATGTCATTCCAGCACCCCTCTATGGTGCTGGGGTGTGACCTTGCACATGCTACCACTGTGCTATGTCCCTAGTCCCTCATTTCTTTTAAGAGTTTATATTACTTTGAAAATAAAGAACAAAATTATGTTTTTAAAGTCTATCAAAAATCCCCAGGGAAAAGGAACAAAGGTGGAAGGAGGAGAGGAAAAAAGAAGATTCTATTTGAAAAGGGGTGGGGAACAGGAACCCCCAGACTCCTATCAGAGGCTTCCTTGGGCCCTGCAGCCCCTCACCTTGGTGGCGGGGTGCTCCCGTGGGACCGTCCTCAGAAGTTCGGCCACAATGTCCTGCATCTCCACCAGAGCCTTGTGGCTGCCTGACAGCTTCTGCTCCACAGAGAGGCATGAGTTCCAGCAGTGAACAGCCCACCCCCCACCCCCACCCAGGCCGCCTGCAAGTTCCCAGGTGGCTGGCTGTGCTGCCTCTACTCTGCAGGCTCCAGGACTCTCCCTGCCTCCCAGCTGCCTCCACACCCAGGGACAACACAGCCCAAGGTGGTGATGGAACCCTGCGGCCACTCCAGAGAACAAAGCAGGGCATCCTCAAGGCAGACAGTGCTCAGGACGCACAGTCATGCCGTCAGTACGAGACTGGCAGCAGGTAAAGGGTTTGTGCAGCTAGTGCTGCTGACCCCTTAAAATCTCACCATCAGGATGCCCAAATGGACAGCATTCTGAAAAGGTGTCCCCAAGGCTTCTCCCACACTTGCCCAATGGGCCACCTGACCTGTGCCCACTAGGGGCTGCCCCGGACAGCCCAAGGAGGGAAAGGAGACCAGGGCTATGGTGGCATTAGGCAGGTCTCGACAAAAGGCTCGTGCTAGGGCGCTAGTGTGGCAGCCCCAGGGCGGCAAGTGATGTCAACATGCCATTCACCTGGCTGCCTCTGCTCAGTCTCCACAGTGCCTGTAGGCTGTGGATGTGCATGCTACAGAGCCAGAACAGGGCCTCCTCAGCCTCTCTACAGACACCACACCCTGGGCTCTCCCCACCCCTGCACCTGGTCTGGCCTCCCAGGACAGGGCTGGCTCTCACCTGCTGGAAGGGGTTGGCAGCATAGGGTGAACAGGCCAGGTAGTACTGCAGAATGTCTGCGGAGAGAGGGCAGAGTGGGCTGAGGTGGCAGCCCTGTGTGTCTGCGTACGGTATCTATGTGTATGCATAGTGCATCCTCAAGTGTGTCTGCATGTGTGCTCTGTGTGTACATCTACACATGCTGCAAATGTGAGCAGGCACATATGTGCATATGCTCCCGTGTATATAGTTGACTGTAGGTAAAGGTATAGGCCTCCAGGGAGACCCTGCCCTGGACCGGAGCCCCTGGTCTACTCAGGCTGGGGCCCCTGGTGCAGTGACAGCACCCGCACTCAGCCCTGGGCTCTGTGCTCCCAATGAGCCTCCAGGAACCCAGGGCCGGTCAGGCCAGACACAGAAGCTGTATAGCTCATCAGGAAGTCACCAGCCCCACCCCCAAAGCACACCCCTGTCCACACCCCACCCTGCTTGTTCAAGCCACCCCTGTCTGCAGGAGTTCAACAGCCTTCCCCAGGTCCTCTCCCCCACCCCCTACTGGGCCACCTGCCCACCCCAGTCATCACTGGCCCCATAGCCTTGGAAAAATGGTCAAGGTGGTCCTGTTGGCTCCCTAGCTTCCTGGCCTAGGACCTGCTTCTCCAAGACCAAGGTCCATGAAGGCAGGGACCCCCCAGCCTTGCTCACCTGGCTTTCCCAGCTCAGCCCCACCAGGGGACCAACTCTGACAGGGCCGCAGACTCACCCCCATTCAGCACCGAGTGCTCCTCCACCATCTTGGTCACATAGGTATCGGGGTCCACACAGAAGTCGCTGGAACCCTGGGTGGGTGCAGGCAAGGAACAGGGTCAGATTGCTGGGCCTCAGGGGAGGTGGTGCCCTGGGCCCTCAGTGGGCAGAAGCTGACCCGGGTCCACTTTTGCCTCAGGAAGGTGGAGTATGATTCAGGGGACATGGACATGCTGTGTGCCCGTGTCAAGGACCCGGTGACCTGGGACGAGGTGGGAGGGGCAGACTGTTGGCTTCCTTCACCTCCCACCCAGGCCCAGCAAATGAGGACTACTGGTCCCCTGCTACTCACCACAGACACAGCTAGTTCTAAGCCCAGCGCACCCCAGCTGATGACCAGGGCCAGGACCCCCAGTAAGCAGACCCTTGGGACAAAGAAAGTCGGTCAGCAGCCCTCAGGCTGGGGGCTAGGACCGGCCACCCACTGGGCTACAGCCTGGAGGACAGAACCCAGGTATATCTGGACATCTGGCCACAAGGGCCTGGCCTCAGCCAGAGCCACCCAAGGTCCAGGGTCTGGATAAGTTCCCCTCCTGGCTTGGCTAGAGGACAGGAGGCTCCCCAGGCTTGGCCTTTCCTGTCCCCAGAGCCCTCTCTTTATCGGACAGCAGTGTGCTGTCTTTTTTTTTCTTCACAGTGCTGGGAATGGAATCCAAGGCATTGCACAGGCCAAGCAAACATTCTTTCAGTGACTATACCCTTACCTGTTTCTGCCTCACAGAGCAGTCTAAGGGGCCTGCTAGCCTTGGCCAGACCAGGCCCTCCCATGCTCCATCCCCATGGGCAGGCTTCCAGTGCCCTGGGCGGATGGGCTCGTGCCTGCATGGCTGGGGCTCCCTCACCGACCTCTTCTGGCCCCACACCCTGTGCCCACTCCCAATCCTGCAGGCCTGTGTGTTGTGTGCACCTCTTGCTCCCCTGAGCCTCTGCTCCTCCACCCGCTCCCTCATGAACCCTGGGTGCAGTGCACACACTGCCCTGCTACCTGACCAGGCTTTGCTTCTCTCTAATTTTCATCACCTGTGATCTTTGTTTTACTTATTCGTCCCTCTGAGGCCTGGGAGTGCTGCTCAGTCCTTTGGACTCTCCCTGCACAAGGTGCATGCAGGTGCTGGGATGTGGCTATGCCGTTGTTCGGGGAGGGGCAGTGACACCACCTCAGGGCCCCTGAGAGCAAGCTGTCACTCTTCCCATTTTTTGGGACAAGGGGACAGAGACGGGAGCTGATGCAACACCTGCCTAAGGCCGCCAGCCTGGTGAGTAACAAAGCCAACCACAGTGCCTCCACATCCAAGAACGGAGGGTACACGGAGTTCCAGCCTGACCTCCGGGTTTCCCTAGAACTTGGGGCCCTGGGCAGGTGGCTCCAGGTCTCCCATGTGCAGATCTTCCTGAGGCAACCTGAGCCTGAGCCAGGCTCAGGGTGCGGGCATCTCGGAGCAGGCTCTGTACCAGAAACCCACCTCGGGCAGACCACGGGCAAGGGCCTCTGGGTCCTGCCACAGACCCCAAGGCTGATGGAGAGATGGTGCTCCAGGTGCTCACCCTGTCCCTCCCACAGGTGCACCCCACCACCCAGACTCACCCAACCAGGATGCCCTTGGAGCTGCGGATGAGGCCCACCAGCACCAAGAGGCAGATGATGACGTCAAGCAGCAGCAACCCCAGGTAGCCCAGCCACCTGTGGGCACAGGTGGGTGTGAGCCAGCCATGAATGGGGATGGGATCCAGGGAGAGGGGCAGAAGGGGCAGTCAGAGTGGGGCAAATAGCCTGGTCCCCACCGGTAGCTGCAGACTTGGGGACAGGTATGGGTTCTTGGGGAAAATGTCCCCTTGGCAGATTCCTGCCACTGCTGGGGATCTCCAGCTGCCCTGCCCTCACCTATGAGGCCTCGGGTGCTAGGTGCTGAGAACAGGGTGGGCCCAAGAAGGCCATGACTGCCCCGGGTGCCCTAGGACACAGCACTGGACCACACCTGTACCAGTCGCAGAGGTCCAGCTGCTCAGCCAGCATCTCCAGGGACACGCCCGGGTTCCTCCAGAAGGGGATGGCCTCGGCATAGCCCAGCAGGGTCTCCAGAAGGCCCTGCAGCCTCTGGACAGCCCGTAGGGGCTCTGGTTTCCCAGCCAGCTGTCGCTCCAGGCTCTGAACACTGGGCTCTGCCGTGCGGTTCAGGGCCACTCCTGTGTCCCACACCTGCCGCCAGGACAAGACGGAGCTGAGGCCCTAGGAAGCAGGCCAACCCACCCCCCACAGCCCACCCACAGCCCGTGGCCACTCACGCGGTCCTGCACCCCAGCCACCGTGCGGTTGGCATGGCGGAGCGAGTAGGTAGCCCGGTGGATGCCATCACTGGTCTCCCCATTGCCGTAGAATCCCACTGCGATGCCGGCGCTGGAGAAGACCAGGCTGTGAGGCGGGGCACCATTCTTGGCTCCACCCACCTGGTGGCCCCTCCCCACCCCATCCCCCACCCCCTGACTGCCGCCTCACCTGCAAACCAGCGTGGCGATGATGACGCACCAGGCAGTGCAGCAGCAGTCTGCATCCAGGTGCTCGTCGGTCTTGCGCTGCCGGCAACACAGCCAGAAGGAATAGAAGAGCAGGAAGAGGAGGTCCAGGGCGAGGCAGGCCAGGGCAGCCGCCCCCAACAGCAGCAGCGCCTGGGGGTAGGGGAGGCTGCTAGCGATTGTGGCCGGTACCCACTGCATCCTCCCCAGTCCGGGGAGGTGGCTCTGTCCCAGGCTTGCAGGACAAAGATAGAGGTGCCCAACACCTAAGTGACTGACGCTTCAGAGGGCACCGGGAACCCCGGACTGCAGGACCTGACCCCGACCCCACTTGGAGAGGCTGGGCAGGCACAGCCAGGCCCTGCCCCCTCCCCCGGGGGGACCTCTCACATGCTGGGCCCAGGGTCTAGGGAAGGGCAGTTGCCAAACTAGGCCCCAAGAAGAGGCTCGGGTGAGCGGTACTTAAGAACATGTAGTGACGCAGAGGGACTCGTGGGCTGGAGGGGCTGTGGCCGAGGAGGTGCCCTGATTTGCCTGGGCCTGTCTTCTCTACTGTAAAAGGGGTGAAGACAGGGGCACAAGGCTTAGTGCAGTCCTGACAAGTGTAGGGCCGGGCGGAGAGCAGGACTGGGGGCGGGCTGTAAGCACTGCTGCTGCCCCTGCCATCAGGCTGCTCCAGGGCAGTGCCCCTGCCAGGCCTCAGTCCTACGCGGGATGCGAGGAGGTGGAAATGCTGCTGCCTCCCCGTGTCCTCACTGACAGTGGAGCATTTTGCCATTTTGACGCTGCTCCCCAACAGTGCTGAGATTTAGGGGTTGTTAGGAAACAGGGCCTGCCGGGGGCCACAACAGAAGTCTGTGGGGTGAGCACTGCAGAGGCACTGTCCCAGCTCACACTAACTAGTCTAGGGGCTGTGAGGGACCACTGCCCAGATGGGGCCCCGAGGAGCTGTCCTTGGGACCGGCAGTGGGCACTGCATGGGGGAGCTGCACCAGGCGGGATGAGATGGAAGCTGCCCCTCCACACACGTCCCTCGGGGTGGCACCCACACCAGCTGCCTATAGCAACCCCCACTCGACATTCAGCTCTGCCGGCTGGCCTGGGGGCGGCAGAGCCCTCCTATCCCAAGGCAAGGCGTCCCCACAGGAAACAGTTTACTCGATGCAGTGATGTGCGTCCCAAGCACCTGTCACGGGGAAGGAGGGTGACAGACCCCAGCCCCAGAGCTGTCTGTTGCTGAAGCAAGCGCTAGCCCCTCCTTCCCCTGACACCTCACTCTTCTGTTCACCTGGCCATGTGCTTTCACCAGGAAAAGAGCTTCAGAGAAGGACCAGAACAAGGGGCAGGCCCAGAAACTCCTTGTTCAGATGCACCTCTACTAGTGAGAGAAAATAATGGACGCTTCTCAGAAGAAGAAGTACAAATGGCCAATGAATAACATGAAAAAATGTTCAACACTGCTGACCATTAGAGAAATGCACATTAAAACACTGCGATTCCATCTCACTCCACAGAGGATGGCCACCATCAAGCAATCCAATAACAAATGCTGGAGAGGCTGTGAGGAAAAAGGAAACTTCTACACCGTCAGTGGGAGTGTAAACCAGTACAACCACTTCAGAAATCAGCGTGGAGATTCCTCAAAAACTAAAAGTAGAAATACATTTGACCCAGCCATGACCTTTCTAGGTATCTTCCCAAAAGAGTAAGGGGCATCATATCACAGTGACCCATGCACACCTGTGACCACACAGCACAATTCCTAATAGCTCGGTGAAACTGTGATCACCATTCCTACCGTAGGTCTCGACGTGGAGCGCGCTGAATACAAGAACATCAGCCTCGCTGTGTGGGATGTGGGTGGCCGGGGCAACATCTGGCCACTGTGGCCCCCACGACTTGCAGACACCCAAGGCTTGAGCTTTGTGGTGGCCAGCAATGACAGAGTGGGTACGGGTGAGGCCATGAGGAGCTCATGAGGCTGAGGAAGAGCCCCAGGATGCCATCCACCTGGTGTTTGTCCAGCAGGACCTCCTCGGCACGATGAATGCAGCTGAAGTCACACACAAGCTGGGGCTGCACCCGCTACACCCCAGGAACTGGTCCACTCAGAGCACCTGTGCCACCAGCAGGAACAGGCTACGAAGGGGTGGCCTGACTGTCTAGTCAGCTCCAGAGCCAGAAGTGAACCAGAGCCCCCTCCACTTCACCTCCTTCTCTCTGCCTGCACTTTCCTGTCATACCGCAAACGTGGGGCTCGCGGTCCCGAGTGCCAGAAGCTGTCTCCATATGCTGGGCACCATGTGCACGCGCTGTGTTGTGTTGCCTATGTGCAGATGCAGCCAGCAGCCCCCTTTTGATTCAGTCTAAATAGTTTGTTTCCACTGAGGCAGCTTCTGGTATTCCTATGCAATATTACTCAGCTTTTTTATTGTAAAAAAAGAATTACTTATCAGTACGGAGAAGGGATTTGGGCAGGTGGGCACCTGCTTCCAGGAGCCACTGGGTTGTAGATTGGTGTCTGGATCCATTTGGTGATTAGTTTTAAATCCGAACTCAGCGCATTTAAAAAAAAGTCAGAAATACAAGGAGACCACCTGAACACACAGTATAGAGACCATGCCTAGGGTAGGCTCTGTAGTTTGGCCCAGATGCTAGTTCATTGGGTCAGCTGTTCCTCTGGGAACTTGAGAGATGGTGATGAAAAAAACGCCATCCACTGCCTAGTCATAGTAGAGGCCCCGTGACCCACCCGTCTTTGGGGCACCTGCTTTCTAGAGCACTGTGCTTGTCCTCATTTGCCCACACTCACCCTGGGGCAGGCCAGGAGGGCCATGACAGGGAAAGGGCCAAGCCTCACCCTCATCTTTCATCAGTGTGCAGCTGGAGTGGCAGCCCATGCTCCCAGTGCCCGTTCGGACACACTAGCCAACATCCGGGTCTCTGGTGGGAGCGCGTGCCCGCTAGGTCAGTCAGTCCACTCCAGACCTTGGTCCTGGAATGCACCCTGACTCCATCTGAAGTAGCTTCCTCCCTCAGCCTGCAGGAGTGCCATTTGCCATTGAAAAAGATGACCTGCACTTTTCTCTTTTGTATTTTGATAAACACTGAAGAAGCTAGAGCTATGAAATCTATCTTGGAGAAGCTTCAGAACTGGTTTATTTGTTATCATAGAACCTCTTACTGCTTTCAGTACACCATTAGTAATCAAGCATTTTGCATACTTGTTTTCAGTTTTAATTTTGACAAGCACTGTAATTATGGCTAGTAGAATAAAGTCTCTTAACTATTTTTTAAAAAAGGATAAACTTGAGTTATTTGTAGGAAAACGGATGGATCTTGAGACCATAATGTTAAGTGAAATAAATCAGACACACAAGCTTAAATACTGCATGTTTTCTCTTATATGAGAAAGCCAAACATAAATAAAGAGCAAAATAAAAGATATAATAGGGGTGGAGAGAAAGTTTCCTAAAGGAGTTTTGAGTTCATTAATCAAAACACTGTGGAGCCAGGGATTTAGCTCAGTGGCACCGCGCCTGCCTTGCATGCGCACAGTCATGAGTTTGATCCCTGGTACCAAAAAACAAAACCAAACCAAACCACAACAAACAAAAAACCACTGTGGTTCTATTTCTGCATTTTGTGATGTTTGGAGCATCTGATACCTTTTAAAAAGTGTATAAGCTTTATACTTCACTAACCAGGGTTCTCTCTCCATTCATGATAATACTACTTTATATTTTTGTCAAATAAACCTTTTAATGCAAAAAAATAAAATCTAGGGCCAGGGATTTAGCTCAGTGGTTTCGCCGCCTGCTGTGCAAGCACAAGGACCTGAGTTCGATCCCCAGTTCCAAAAAAATAATCTACTCCTTTATACCAGAAAACAACACAAAACAAAAAAACAAATGCACCCCTACTGGCCATGTGGCTAGAAGCACTCATGTTTCCTGTGCCAGGGTGGGGGCTGCACCCTACACTGGAGAAGAACCACAGAAACTGCCGAGCCCACGAGGCTGCAGTCACAGACTACATCCCTCACCCCTCCACTGCCCAGGCCCAGTGGCTGTCCAGCAAGGAGCATTCTGGGCACTGCGAGGGCCTGGAGGTGGGCACCTGCCCATGGCTTCAGCCTGGAGCTGTCTCCCACTGCCCTGCACTTACAGGCTGGGTAGGGACGAGGCTAGTTCCAAAGCCCAGGAGACTGACCCAGGCAAGGCACAGGGGATTGAGGCAGAGCAGGCCGCAGCAGGAGTCCCTGGGGGAACGGCCGGAGCCAGTCACAGCCCTTGTACCCCGGCAACACCACAGCCATCTCGTACCAAGCCCAGCACACGGTCGGCTGTATACATTAGAGCCTGTAACAGCAATGTCCTCTCACTTCCCAGATCCACACTCAGCCGCATGCAGCTGGGCACAGACCAGAGGTGCCAACCATACCAGCTGGCAACCACAGGCCCTGGGGGGATCCCTTCCCGATAAGTGAGAAGCAAAGGACAGAAAAGAGCTGTGAGGGCAGCGAAATGCTCTCAGTGGCCAGGCTCCAAAAGCCCCACGTCCATGGCTCTGCACATGCATAAACAGGGCCACCCTGGGCTTCCCATGATTTGGGGGACTGCACTAGCCAGCCCCATCTCGGCCCTGAGCCAGCCAGCCCCCTCCATCAGGCCCTCGCTCTGTTCTAACTCACAGGCCTCTAGGGCCTTGGCTGGGGTGGCCCTAGCTCACCTGCTTGCCTGGCCCTGCTCACT
The DNA here is from genome assembly GCF_053883595.1 of Heterocephalus glaber. Lineage (NCBI taxonomy): Eukaryota > Metazoa > Chordata > Mammalia > Rodentia > Bathyergidae > Heterocephalus > Heterocephalus glaber. Next base: position 37,618,619 of record NW_028258381.1, on the reverse strand, counting down.
GAGGGATGCACCTCTAGGAGGGGCCCTGGAACACGTGTCCCCTAAGCGAAACCCTTCTGAGGAGAGAGAAGGCTGGGGAGTGAGGAGATAAGGGCTTAACCCCAGACATGTTGCAGACAGAAGGAAAACAGGTCCCTAGTCACTGGCTCCTGCAGCCACCCAGGCTGGCCTGTCCAACCAGAGGACACATCAAAGAGTCCACAGGCCTCGATCACATCCTCAGTGGCGCCAGGACCACACATACGCCCACTGGCCAGATGGAGAAACAGATACAGAAAGATAAGCATCAGGCTGATGGGGACCTAGGGAGAGGCGAGCCTGTTTCTAGAGGGCATTGCCCCATGCAGACAGCTGATGCCCAGCAGCCAGGGTGCTGCAAGGCAGCCCAGGGCGCCAGGCACAAGGTGGCCAAGGGGGGTATCCAGCAGACAGTGGCCCTGTCCTGGGGCAGTGAGGCCTCATTGGCACTGTGCAGGTGAGAGGGGCCATGAAAACAACAGATCAGGGAAGCCAGGGATGATGGCGTGTGCTTGTAATCCTAGCACTCTGGGAGGCTAAGACTGGAGGATCATCAAGTTTGAGCTCGATCTGGGCAACTCAATGGGACAGTGTCTTAAAATTTTTAAAAAAATAAAATAAAAAAGGCTAGGGAGGTCGTTCAGCCCCACCACTGCCAAAGGAAAAAAAAAAAAAAAAGACCAGGAGGAAGAGCGTCCTGAAGTCTGTACTTTACACAGTGGCCAGGGTCGATGTGTGGGAGACAGCAACACTGCTGTCCAGTAAGGCTGCTTTGAGGATGAGTGAGCATCAGGGGTGATGCTCTGAGCAGAGCCTACTCAGGGAAACCCTGGGAAAAGTCAGCTGCTCTGGGGGTGGGGAGCTGCTTCCAGGTCCAGCTCTACAGCCAAGTGTCCGAGGAAAGACGAGGACCCAGCACCTTGAATGTACAAAGTGCAAGCATACATCCACACTCATGCACAAATGTTAACAACCACTTCCATGCATAAGAGCAGGCAGGCATGTACACACACACACACACACACACACACACATACACACATGCGCGTGCGCTGGGGGGCTCCCAAGCCCCTGGGCATCCACTGGGGCACCTGGCAGCGGAGCACAGACCTGGCCACAGATCCCTGGGTGGGACAACTCCCAGTCAAGGTCAAGGGTAGGACCAGCACCCAAGTAACCCCAGGGCCAGGTCCTTGAGGATAGGAATGTGTCCTGGGGCTGGGAGGGGGTGACTCAAGGATGCAGTTACTCAGGGCCTAGAGGCCATGACAGGCAGACCAGGTGCCTGACATGCCCATTGCTCTACCCTTAGGGCAGCCCGTGACCACACCTGGTATCCCTTCTCTTCCCATCTTGGCTTTGTTCCAGGAAGCCCTTTCTGACTGTCATGACAGGGACTACCTGCACCTTCTATGCCCTGGGGGTCTGCCTGCACATCCCTGTGTGTGGTGCTGGGAAGGCTCCACCAGGTTCATCAACTGGGCAGGGAGGGGAGAAGGATACCTGCCTCAGAGCCTAGCTTCTAGTCTGCCCCTAGGACGCAGTGCAGAGCCTGGGCAACAGATGCTCAAGACAGAGCCCACCCCATCTCCGGACCCCAAACTCCTAGAGGGTCAGGCAGTTTCCCTCTGGCAGGGCTAGCTGTGAGGTAAGCTCAGTGGTTAGAAACTGGGGTCAGGGGACAGGCTGCAGGGTTGGCTCCAAGACCAAAGGAGATGGCACCAAAGGCCAGATAGCATGGTCGCCCAGGCGCTCAGTTCACCCTGCATTCCAGCAGAGCTGTCCCCACCTGGTTGTGCACAAGGCTGGGCATCAGGGTACTCAGCACTGCAGCTGCCTTGACTCGCTTGTCTCGGGGGACAGCACTCTGGCCAGCATGACCTCTGCCCCAACTCTATGGCCTGATTCACAGAGGAAAGGTGTCCACGAGGGCACCAGGCCAACAGCATTTGGTGGCAGCCCAGCTGCCGCTGTCCCTGGCCCATTCAGGATGAGAATGGGAAATGTCTGATCAGCATCTGGGCTTTGACCACATGGAATTTTCCACCCATGGCAGAAGTGATGTAAGGACTCGGTCAAGCGAGGCAGACACTCAGCACTGAACTGAGCCCTCAGCCACAGCATGGGCTGCAGGAAGGACACTGTGCTCTACAGAGGGGACTCAGCAGGGACTCAGCCATGCATAGAGGGGGCTGCAGGCCAACCCACCCTCACTGGGGTCTCTGCTCCCCCGTCTCTGAATCTGGGGTTCCTACTCCTCAGGCTGGACCACCTCATTCTTCTGGAGATTGTGCAGCCCCAAAGCCGTGGACTGTGGCTACTGAGGAGGCTGCCCCTGCCCTGTGTCCTGACTCTTCCCCAGTGCCCCCGAGCCCTCTAAACCCCCGCCCACTCTGGAAACACCCAACAGGCTGGAAAGCATGGGGTCTGAAGTCTCACTGCATCCTAGAGCAGAGCAGCTGGCTCTGAGACAGTCAGGCCTATGGAGGACCCAACAAGCCCTGAGGCACAGACTGACCAGAAGTGCATGGGTTGGGGCCGGGCCTGGGGCTCTCTGACCTCCAGACCTAAGCATACGCTGCCCTGGGTCTGGAACCCTGAGCCCTTCAGGAAGGCCCTAATGCCCCCAACATTCAGCACAGGCAATCTCTCCAGGGTGAGAGACCTCAGGTGAGAGACTGGGACCCAAATCCTGCTTGGCAGCCTGCCCTCCAAGGGTTCTGAGCCCTGGCCGGTGGCCCTGATCAGCCCTGCTCCATGAGAAGGGGGCCGATACGTGTCACCAAAGGCTTATAAAAAGGCTGGGCATGGGCTGGGGATGTAGCCCAGTGGTTCCATCACCTGCCTTGCAAGCGCAAGGACCCGAGTTCGATCCCCAGTACCAAAAAAAAAAAAAGAAAAGCAAAAAGGCTGGGCAGCGGGAGACTCCACAGAATGTATGGAACAGGCAAGCGCAGAAGGCATGGTGAGCCAGCATCCTGCCCAGACCCCCTGACAGTCTGCTCGTGCTGCTGCACACCCAGCCCCAGTGGACACAGGTCCTTCTACCTCTGGACATGTGCACCTGCGCACCTTCAGACACAAGCCAGGCTCAGTGCCAGTGTGGACCTGGAGACCGTGGAGCAAGGCATACCTTCCCCCGGCAGCACAGGCAGCTCCAGGTGGGCAAACATGGCGCTCTAAGGCCTGACTTGGGGGAGCACATGGGCAGGGAAGCTCCCATACAAAGTCACACGTGCTTCCCTGGAGTAGGGCTGAGGCCCATAAGGACAGACTTGCCCTCCTGGAGCAGGACTCAGGATCACACAGTTACACCTGCCTGCCAGAGGGTTCGAGCGTCCTCATACAAAGGGCCTCATTGCAGGCTCACCAAACAGCATGAGTTTGGCCACATGCCTGCTCTGCACTGGCCCTTCAGCTGTGTGCCTGGTCCCAGGTTGATTTCTCCTGGGTCACTGGGGAGTTGCCAAGTCCCCAACAGTGCTGACAGGAATAGGCCCTGGGAGGGGGTCACATACACAGCTAGTGGACTTTGGCATTCCTGGCCAGTGCCCTGGGAGGGAAGGGCTCATAGACAGCAGTTCCCACTGAGGCCAGGCGGAGTCAGGTGGCAGAGGTAGGGCTCTGGTGGACCAGACTGGGGCTCCGACAGGAGCTGTGAGCAGTGCAAAGGGCAGCGGGACCCTTCCCTGTCATGAGGAGCTTCCCAGGGCAGCCCTAGGGCTGCCAGAGGATAAGACCAGGTTTGGGGCATCTGAGAGGCTGCATAAGGGGCTCTGGCCCCAGCACCATCTAAAAAGACACCAGTGTGTTGAGTCCAGGGGGAGGGGCCACCAAGGTTAAGCCCCTGCCCCTGTGTGTGAGCTCTGCACAGCCCATTAGGGTTGCTCAGCAGGAGGGACTCCCCACTCTGCTGCGCTCTGGCTTCCCCTGGCCAGCCCTGTACCTAAGCAGTGCCCACCACAGGCCAGCTTCACACCTTTGCTCTAGGTCCCCAGATGCCACAGGTGTGGCTAGTTCCCACAGTGCAGCCTGGGCACCTGAGCCTGAACAGAAAGAAGCCTGCACCCCACAGGCTGGAAGCAATGTCCAGTGGCCTGCAGAGAGGCCACCCCTCCCCTGAGCAGGCTGTGCAGGCGTCAAGCTGGCTGCACAGTGCAGCCCCCACCCCTACCACACTCGGTGGTGCTTTTCAGCCACGGCGGCCAGAAATTAAAAACAGATTTTTCCACCGGGCCTGGCTTGGGTTTCACAAATTCCATGACAGTGAGCTCGTGCCTGGAGAAAGTGCAGCTGGCTACGGCTGTGCAGGAAGGAGGGGAGCAAGGCCCCAGCTCCGTCCCAGTCCATCCACCCTGAGGCCCAATGTCCAGGGACTTGCAGCTGTGCTTGTCACTTTCCTGGAGTCACCTAGAAGGAGGGCACCAAGGCAGGACTGGGCTTGGGCTTCAGAGAGCAGCTCTCTCTGTCCCCTCGCAGGCTGGGCCCCAGAATCCCTGCGGCCCAACCCTTGAGGAGGGCACAGACAGCAAGGAGCAGGGCAGGACAGTTGCCCTGCCACAGGGGACACAGCTGCCTCGAACCCCATGTTCGGACACAGCCTTCAGAGTAACGCCAGAAAGCTCCCAGCTCTCACCAAGCTAGTGTGCACGCGCCTCTACTTGGTCACCTGGGGACTTAGCCACAGGTCCGACCCAGCCAGGAACCGCTGGACAGGCCTGGCTGCCCACTGGAGCAGCCTGGAGCCCAGAGACAGAGCCAGGCCACCTACCAAGGAGAGGGGCCCAGGAGGGCATGGCCCAAACCAACTTGGGATCAGAGCTGGATACACTGAGGACCACGATGGCCAGGAACCCAGCCCAGAGCACAGGAGACGGAGCAGCTGGTGCAGGGGTGCACTGTGCCAAGCACCCTCCTCAGACGCAAAAGAAACAAGCTTACCACACAGGCCTGAGCTGCTGGCCTCTTCCCTGGGGCCTGGCTCCCATGGCATATATGCCCTTTTCCTTAAGGACCCGGGCCTATGCTAACCTCTCTGGGGCAGGACGTGCCAGCTAAGGGCTGAGGGCGCCTCGGCCACAGGACTGCCTCTAGCAGTGGGAGGGGTTGTCAGCTTGGGGTGATACAGTGCCCAGGGTGCCCATCAAAGCCTCATCAGGCTGGCTGCAGCAGCCAGCCTCTGTGTCCTCAGCCTTCCACAAGGCTGTGAGATGTCCCTGAGGGCCACGTGCACCCAGGTCAGGTAGGGGTAGGACAGCTCCCCAGAGATCCCAGGAAAGGCAGCCCCACCCTTCACAGTCCTGCTGCAGCCCTCACCACCCGCTGGCACATGCCCCAACCCCAGGCACTTCCCATGTCCCTGACCCCTAACCCCAGGCTGCAGCATCAGTTCCTCTTCTCCAAGAACTGCCTCTGGGGGAGGAGTACGGCCCCGACCCCTAAAGCTGTGTCCACAGGGAGGGAAGGAGTTGGGCTGAAACAGGAGCACTGGCCTGTCTCCAGCCCAGGGGCCCCACCTCTGCCCATGCAGGGAAAATGGTGTCCAGCTCCCAGGGCCACCGTGGCTACTCCCAAAAAGTGCTATAGAAACACACAGCATGAGTCCCTTGGGCAGGGCAGCTGTGCACTGAGGGTCAAAGCCACAGAACACCTGCTCCCCCAGAACGTGAGCAGTAGCTACAGCCAGAGGGTCTTGTGTCCTGGACTTGTGGAGGCTGGCCCGGGAAGCCCATGGGAGCCCAGAGGTGGATATGGGCCCCTGCATACAGACTGGAGTGGCCCTCAAGGAGCCAGCACCCTGGGGAAGAATGACCCTACACACTCAGCAAAAGCCTTCTTGAAGATCCATCTCCACAGCTTCCTGAGGGGTCCAGGGCCCCACTCGGATGGGAATCGGTCAGATTCCCACAAACTCCCAAGCACAGCATTGGCCATGCACATTGGAGTCTCCAAAACCAGGAGCCACTGGTTCCTACAGGAAGGGAGAACATGGCATTTCTTCCCTATTGGGTGGTAGCCAACCCCTGAGGGAGTGGACTGGATGGCCCCTGGCCACAAGGTGACACTGACCCGGGTGGTGCCCATTGAATCTTTCCCTGGGACTCAGCACTGACCACGATGCAAACACCCTGAGCCAACTGGCCCAGAAGTAGGCCCCCTGCACTCTGCACCCCTAAGCCCGGCCCATCATCTCGCACCCTCACAGGGCTGGCTCTAGAGGCTTCCACCCAGCCCCCAGGGCACTGTGTCTAGCACACTTCCATCACTTGCAACCACAGAATCCTTCTCAGCACTGTGGGGCACTGAGAAAGCACCCAGAAGCAAGGCCACGGACACATCAAAGATACCTGATGGGGCCAGGGATTTAGCTCAGTGGTTCTGGCGCCTGCCTAGCAAGCACAAGGTCCAGAGTTCGATCTCTGGTACCAAAAAAAAAAAAAAAAAAAAAAAGATACATGGTGTACCTCATGTACAAGAAGGTATACAGCTCCACTCTGGTGTAAAGTGGCTTCCGCTCCATACAGACATTCGCCAGGACACAATCCAGCTGGGGGGGTGTCATCATGAGCTTCTTTTCCCAGCATGTCCTTCGAACCTGCATTGCCTCTAAACCGAAAGACAGGCGATAACACCGCCTTTCTAACCAGAGCTCATTTCCTGAGTTGTGGGGAAATGACAATGAGTCCAGCCCTGCCCAGAGGATAAGGCCGCTTTGCCACAGGTCTGCAGCCAGGCAAGCAGCTGACCTTGTAAACCGAGGGCTATGCTCTTATGAGCTGGCTCTAAGCTCTGTAAGGAGACCACTGGCCCTGAGGGCTGTTCAAACCACACAGTGTGAGCTCACACACCTCCAGCACAGTGCGACACCCAGCACTCCCTGGGACACCCTGTCCCCCTGACCATGCAGACCAGAGGGCTTCTCCTTGGTCTGGCCTGAGGCTCAGGCTTCCCTGCCTTAGGGGCTTGGCATGTTCTATTTCTGTGGCCTGCAACCTTCTTCCTTAGCTCTGGCCACACTACCTCCATCTTTTTGTTAGGGTCTTGACTGAAACATCTGAACACTCAGGGCTCTAACAGGAAATGGCCACCCTCTGGGTGAGCCTGAAGCAAGTGCTAAGGTCTATCTGGAAGGCCAGTATGCCACTGAGCCACTGCAGGCCAGGGGATGGACACGGAGTCAGGGAGGAGGCAGCAAGCCCTGGACCTCTGGGCGCCCAGGCAGCTAACACCCCCTATGTACCACCGCTGGCCTTAACAGTCCTTTCAGCTTCCAGCCTGCCCTGAAGTGGTGGAGACAGAGAGCCAGAGGGAGAAAGATGGGCAGCAGTCAACACAAACTTGATCCCTGCCTAAGGACATGAGGTCATGCTGGGTCACAAAGGCTGGCAAGAGATGAGGAAGCAGACCCTAGTCCCACACGGAGGCCCAGAGAGCTGGGTGGACCACCCAAGGTCACACGGTAGGAATGACAGAGCTGAGATGCAGGCCCAACATGCCCTACCCCAGCACCCGTATTCCACCCCAAGCAAAGGTCCAGCTACTCATACCTGAGGACTGCAGACAGATAGGACAGGCCCCTGCCTGGACAATCAAGACTTTCACCTAGAGGACAGGCCACCCGGCTATATCAGGTTCCATCCCTTTAGGTCTTCAGGGCCTCCCTGTGCACCAAGAGCCACAACCCACCTCAAGAGACCTGAGCAGGCCCCATCAGCCACTGAGGCAGTATGAGCAGCTGGGAATGGCCCAATTCCAGGGGAACCCAGGCAGCAGCCCCTGGGGGCAGCCCAAGTTGGGGAGCCACATAGAGCAGACCCCAGAAGCCCCTTCTAGCCCCTGCCCATAGATGCCATCACACCCATAAAATCTACTCAGCAACATCACAGGCTCTCAGAGGAACCCAGAGGGGTTACTCTCCTGGGACGAAGGCCGTGCAAATATGGTATCCCAAGATCCTTTGTTCCAAGAGATCTTAATGTTGGTGGAAGCCAACCCCAACCCCCTTCCCCTGGTAAAGGCCCAGGTTCCAACAGGTCCCCACCACCCTCATAATAGCCCCATCAGTTCCTAATTCCACAGTCCCCCACCCCACCCCCCTGCAGTGGGACCCCAGGCTGACTGGCTGCCAATGGGGCAGGGACATTGGCCTCCCCCTTGCTTCCTGGGTCAGGCTGGGCCAGGCCCTCTCTCTGGGCCTCAACTTTTGAATCTGCAAAGGAGAGACAACCGAGCTGTCCGAAAGAGAGCTGGGAGTGGCAGTCTCACCCAGGCTTCGAAGTGGACTTGGGGGTCTGCTTGGGGTCTTCGCCAGGGCCCCTGCCAGTGGCCTGTGAGAGCAGGGAATAGCAAAGGATTGAGGCTGGTCTGCCCTTGCCATAACCCCTAGCCTCTGGCCACACCTTCTCTCTGGAAGCCCTCCTCCCCAGCAGGGCACAGACATTTAAGGTCAGAATGGGTAAGTGTCACTATCCTGAATGGGACACAGCAGCCACCCCCACCCACAGCTAGCAACACCTCTCGAGAGAGGCAGGATGGGGCCTACAACCAACCACTGCTCACCCACCCGGAAGGGAGCTCCTCCTGCCCACGCCTGCCGCACCCCTGCAAAGAAGGCACAGCAGCCCTCATTTCAAGAGGCAGCAAAGCTCAGAAAGATCAAGAGCCTGCCTAAAAGCACCAGCACACAGAGGGCAGGACGCATGTCCACAGCCCCGAACAGAGTGGAGGCGGCGGGGGATGGAGACAGACTGGTTTCCACACCGTGAATTATTCAGTGGCTAATTCTGCTCCTCAGAGAGAAGTGAGTCAGAGCCCTCCCACAGCAGAGCAGGGAGTAGGGCAGAGAAGGGGGCAGAAACCAGGGCCCCTGTGAGCTGCAGGCATCATTGCCCCTCACTCCCTCCTTGCCACAAGTGCAGGAATCCAGGGGTGGGAGCAAATTCAACAGTGGTTGCAGCCCGGGCATGCAGCACCCATGGCTGCAGGAAACAGCCACCAGCACGCCTCGGGGCAGAAAACAGCCACCAGGATGCCCCAGGGGCCTCCAGCCTTTCAGAACTGACAAATGCGCCCAACCCTTGGGGCAGAGAACTTTCCAAGCAAAGCACATGCTGCTGAAGCAGCAGTCGCCTGGGGAGGAGAGTGACAAAGCCATCCCACCGCCACGGTCCCGGGGAGCATGAAGTGCGTGTCCTTCCTCCCAATAGCTCCCAGGCCACGGGTTCACACCAAACCTTTACAGGCCATCTCTGGGTACCCCTGAGCCAATCCCTCACCCCCTCTCTAGTCTGCTTAGAAACACCATCAGCGGGCAGATTTGGGGTCAGGTAAGCACGGGAACAGGGCAGCAAACTTCCCGTGGTGCCCTCAACCTCTGCTTCCGGTTGTCAGTTGTCGTTTGGGTAAGGGAGGCCGGGAGAACACAGCTGAGTAGGGAGATTCTACTCGCCCCCAAACACTGGATTCCCACGACACCCAGGGTCCACTGTGATCCCCAGAGACAAACGCCAGGGTGCTCTCAGGGTGACCAGTCACCCAGGTCCGGAATCCTGATCTCCACAGAGGAAGGAAATGCCCCCAGCCCGGTCCCCTGCCCTACACTCAAACGACAGCCAGGGGTGGGGGTGGGGCCCAGACTTGGCCTAATGCCAGGCCTAGGGCTCCACAGGGAAAGAAAGGGCAGCCAAGGGCCCCCCACCGCCTCTACGTCTGCCCCGGCTCAGCCTCTCCCAGCCTCCAGATTGAGGCCCACATTGCAGGGCCTCCCTCCCGCAGGGTTCACCAGGCTGGTGTCCCACAGCCACCGACGACAGCATGTACACTCCACAGCCTGACCACAGAGCAGGGGGTCATTACCAGCCACAGAGGGCTGGCCTCTGCCCAAGGTACTCACCAGCCAATAGCCTGTGGCAGGATTCCCCAGCTGGGGCAGGAGGGAGCGAGGAATCCCCTCCCGCCTGGCCAGGGCTCTGTTCCGGGGGCCCTGGGTAGGGGGCTCTGCTGGAGAGTAGCGTCAGGCCGCCCCCGCCCAGGATGGAAATGGGGGACATGAGGGTGAGGAAGGCGACTCTACTGACCCAGCAGAGACCCTGGTAACACAGGAGGGGAAGCCAGAATCTGCAGGACCCTCAAGGAGGGGGCCCGGGGCCCAGAGGGGACCCTCCAGAAGGAAAGGGTTGGGGGTCTCGAGGCCCCAGGGGAGGGGGCTGTGACCCGGAGCCTGATCCAGAAGCCAGGGGCGCGCGTCACCTGCTGGTAGTCGGCGTCCTCGGGCCGGAACCGGCTGCTGGTGGCCTCCCAATGCAGGTCAAAGTGGGGCAGCCGATGCAAGAGGTTCACCCACCAGGGCGCCGCGTAGCTGACCCCGGCCATGGTGGCCGGTGCCTCCGCCACACGGACTCCCTCACAGCCCGGGAGCGGGGCTCAGGGACCCGCCGACCCCTGCCTGGACGCCCGCATCGCCTCTGCGCGCTCCTGGGCCCGGCCCGGCCCGGCTCGGCCCGGCTCGGCCCGGCTCGGCTGCGCTCGGCTCCGGTCGGCCACTCGCTCCTGCCGCCTCTTTGTTCGCCGCCGCCGCCACCGCCCCCTCCGCGCCCCCGCCCGTCCACAGCCCCGCCCCCGAACCTCCATTGGCCTGCCACCAGCAGGGCTCGCCCCACCCTCTCCCCCGCCCTCCCACCGTGCTTTCTAGTTACCATTGGCTGGTTTCTCATCGGTTCCGCCCTTCAGCGCGACCTCTCACCCTTTCCTGCATTTCCATTGGTCCTTTGTCCCTATAACCCCGCCCCACCCTCCCTCTATACGAGTGGCCACGCCCTCCAGATGCAGATCTTGCCCCCGACTCTTTATTGGCTCCCCAGTAGCAGCCCCGCCCACTCCCTTCCCCTCCTGGAGAAGGGTATGGCAGCCCGGAAGGCCTGAGACCCTCCACTCCTACATCCGTGTGGGGTTTCCCTATTGGCCCGGAGGCCGAACCCTGGCTGCGCGCTCGGCTGCGCTACATCCTACGTGTTCACTGGTTGGTTGGACCATTGCACATTTACTGCGGGGGGTCTAGCCTGTGGGCAGCGGGCCGGCCTTCCAACAGCTGTCAGCCCAGTCCACGTCCACAGCGCCCCTCGAGACTGTATGTAGGATGGACATGATCTAGATTCAGAGGCTGGCTCGGTCATCCGTGGCTGTGTGATCTTGGACAAGTTACTTAACCTCTCTGTGCATCAGTATCCTCATGCGTGAGAAGGAATAGTAAGGATACAGTGAGTGTAGAGTGCGGAAAGTAAGACTTCGTACCTAAGCTACAGAAGCATGTGTGTAAGGCCATGAAGCAAAGACCTGAAACAAAGGCGGTGCCTGGTAATCCAAGCACCTGCTAGGGAAGGCCTACAGTGACAGGACCGTGCTTCCTATAGGGTAGTCCTCGAGTGGAGACAAGACTCAGGTGTGGTGCCACACATCTTTAAACCCTGCACTCTAGGAGGCTGAAGCAGGAAATGGCAGGTTTGAGCCTAGCCTGGGCAATTTACTGACTCACCAAAACCCTGCCTCAAAAGAGATAAGAAGGGCTGGGGATGTAGCTCAATAGGAAGGTCCTGGGTTCAATCCACAGCACATATGTGCTCTCACACACACACAGCTCCAGTACAGCAAGGGTTAAAGGAGAGCGTGCCCCTGGGGAAGAGGGCAGGAAGGCAGGCACCCCACCTTGCCCCGCTCTGGCCAGCATTCACTGCCCAGAGGAGGAGTTGTTCTGCCCCACTGTCCTGGCACAGCTGTGGCTAGGGTCTAGACTAGCCCATTCTTCAGATGAGGTCCAGTGTTACGGTTTCGAGCTAGAATGTTCCTCAAAACTCTCGTGTTCAGAGGTGGAGCTTTGGGAAGGTGGTTGGATCATGGAGGTGCTGTGCCCATCAGCACATTCATCCTTTGATGAATTCAGAGCTGATTGTGCTAATAGGAGGTAGGGCTTGGTTGGAGGTGGTTCACTGGGTCATGATCTGGAAAACTGTATTCTTGTTTCTGGCTCTTCTCTTTTCTCTCTGCTTCAAGGGCTCCATGGTGAGCACCTCTCTTCCTCCATTCCCTTCCACCATGTCCCTTCTGCCTTGGAGCCAGCCAACCATGGACTGAACCCACTGAAACCGTAAACCAAATAGACCTCTCTTCTGTTAAATTGTGAGTATTGAGTATTTTGTTCTAGTGATAGGAATTTGACTAATACACTAATACACTGTTTGGGAGGCCCTGGGAATCATCACCCAATCAAGGAATCAGGGCTCATTCTGCAGCCTCTCCTTTTTCCTCTCCCTCCTTCCTGTCTTCCTCCTCCCTCCCTCCTTCCTTCCTCTGAGTGAAGTAAGGGCTAGTGAGGGGAACACAGGGATGAGAAAATCTGCAAGGCCTGAGCTGTTGGAAACATTTGGCAGAAGCATCTGGAGCAGAGGGAGGGGCAGTCCAGGTAAGGAGTTCCCAGGGGTTGTCCCCCCAGCCAGGAAGTGGCTGCTGAATAGCTGTCCCAAGACCCATAGCCACTGGGAGAAAGGCCAAGGCAGCTGCACGTGCCCAGACTGGGCCAGGCCCCCAGATGCTGGGGCTGAAGGCAGAACAATGGAACTCCTCGTGCTTGGACCCCATCCAGCGAGGTTCACATTTTTTGTGGAAACAGTGCTCACAAGAATTGGCAGGGAGAGGAGAGAGCTGGAGGGCCAGCTCCCCTGGCACCAGTTGAGATGGGTCTGGATGACACTTGGGCCACACAGCCCAGTGCCCAGCTCTTCACCGACACCGGGCTGCTGCTACCGAGCCACAGAAAAGCCATAGGAGCATGGCTTCCGATCTGGCCATGAGGAATTCAGCTCTGTGGCTATGCAGGCTGGGAGAGATGCCTGCCAGCAGGGTCCCCGAGAGGCCTCAAAGTCAGCCAAACACAGCAACGGCCAGAGATGACGTGAGCATCTCTTGTTCCCCTGGAGTCACCTGGCCAACAGCCTCATCTCTCCAGAAAGCCAGTGGAAACCAGGAAATCTTCAGGGCCTCTGAGCCAAGAACACTGTCCCCAGCCTCGGGGCTCCCTCTGAGTGTCACATTCAGAACTTCCCCTGAGCCCAGCGCCAATCCAAGGCAGCAGCCCAAGGGAGGCTGCTGAGGGTTGGTATGAACAGCGATGGCCAGCAAAGACCCTGGGCCTCCACCAGAAGGAGTGATAGCAGTGCCCTATGGGTGTGAGAGTCACCACACCCCTGCCCCAGCTGCCACTCAGCCTGCTGCCCCCTCGTGAGGGTGAGTGTTGTGCTGGGATATACATCAGGCTTTGCCCCACCCTGCAGCCCCTTTGGGAGCTGTGTCACCTAAAGGGAACTTGAAGGAACGTGGCTCGAATGAGCACAAGCCTTGGCTTCCATCCGTGGAATAGTGCTGTAGCCCCAGGAAGGAGACAGACACTCCTGACCCGCTTTATAGAAAGGGAAACTGAAGGCTGCAGGCCAGGCAGCTTCCTAGGGTCCAAGGTGAGCGAGGTGGGACAGTATTACCCATTTTAGCAGGCACCTTGTATAGCAGAGAGGTTGGCATGGCCCAAAGGGAGGTCTTTCCTGTGCCCTCACCTCAGGGAGCTTATCCATGTTGGACCTGATCGGAGTGTCTGTCTGGGGGTGCTGGCCATGTCCAAAAGACGAGTATGGTATGTGGGGTGGGGGCTTTGGGTCATGTGCATCAGTCAACCATGGATCGTCCATGGATCAGTCATCCTATAGGACAGACCCCCCCAAAAAAAAACCCAGGACACTGACACTTGGGGGAACATCCCCTGTTGGCTGTACCTTATTGTCACGTGTTGATGCCGGCAGGGTGACCTATCCCAAGGTCAACAGAAGTGCAGCTGTGGATTCCTGCCAGACTTCCCCACTATCCCTGCCCCAGCCAACTTCGCTCTGCCCCCTTCCTCTGCACTGGCTGTACCATGGGGATTCTGTAGGCCCTTAGAGCACATCTTCAATCCTGAGGGGTGTTGGGACCCTTGAAATTGCATTTGGTGTCTTCAGACTCCAGGTTAGCTTTGACTAGCCATGGAGGCCAGCCAGCCCACAGTGGTCTCTCGTCCCAGCTGGAGTCCCACTTAGTCCTCCAACAGGTCAAAGGATCTCATTTTCCAGAGGAGGAAACAGACTCAGAAATTAGATACACTGGCAAGAAGGAAGCCCCCCCTTTTTTTGCAGTACTGGGGACCAAACCTGGGGCCCCACACATGCTAGACAAGTGCTCTCCCACTGAGCTACATCCCCGCCTCCTCACCTTCTATTTCTTTTGAGACAAGGTTTCATTAAATTGCTCAGGGTGACCTTGAACTTTCAGTTCTCCTGCCTCAGCTTTCTCAGTAGCTGCTTTTATAGTGTGTGCCACTGTGTATATCCTAAGTGATTTTTTTTTTTGGTATCGGGGATCGAACTCAAGACCTTGCGCTTGCGCAGCAGGTGGCGAAACCACTGAGCTAAATCCCTGGCCCTCCCAAATGATGTATTTTAAAAAGGTTGATGTATTCATTACCCATTGCTGCAAATTAACCACCCCAAAGCAGTGGTTTTTTGTTCTGGTCTTTTGAGACAGGGTCTCGATATGAAGTTCAGGCTGGCCTTGAAGTCACTATGTAGCCCAGGCTGGCCTGAACTGAACTTGCAGCGACTCTCCTGCCTCAGCCTCCCAAGTGCTAGGATTACAGGCATGTGGCACCATGCCCAGCTTAAAACAAAATGGTTTTAAACGAATTTGTTGGGGCTCAGCTGGGTGACTCATCTGCTATGTGTTCCGAGTCCTCTTGCACACCTTTTTTGGGCAGCTGGGGCTGGGACAGAGTAAGATTAGCCTCATCATGGTTGGAGGTTGGTGCTGTTGGTCCATTGGCTGGAGCCAGTCACACTGCCCAGCCCAAAGACACGGAGAAATCGACACAAGGTGACTCCATATATTTAATATATTTTTTAAAAATTATAGAGCTGGGTGCAGTGGCATGCACTTGTAATCCTAGCACTTCTGGAGGCTGAGGCAGGAAGATTACAAATTCAAGTCCTGCCTAGGCAGTAGCTCAGTGCAGGCCATGGGTTGCATCCTTGTATTGGAAAAAAAAAAAAGAAAGTGTAGAGTAGCCACAGATTGCCCACAATCCCTCTACTTAGAAACAATTATTGTAGGGGCTGGGGATTTAGCTCAGTGGTGCCACCACCTGCCTCACAAGCGGAAGGTCCTGAGTTCCATCCCCGGTACTAAAAAAAAAAAGAAAGAAAAAGAAAGAAAGAAATAACTATTGTTTTGTTATTATTGTCTGTTTTTTGAGACAAGGTTTTACTAAGTAATCCAGGCTGGCCTTGAACTCAATCTGTAGCCCATGCTAGCCCTGAATTTCGATATGCCTGCTTCAATCTCCTGAATGCTGGGATGACAGGCATGTTTCCCCATTGCCAATCTAGAAATAACTATTGTTGATATTAGATGAACAGCATGGCTGACACCTCCCTGTATTGGCATATGAATAGATGCAAGAAGGGTAGATGTATCATGGATGGATGGATGGCTGCCTGGATTGATGGATAGAAGATGATGAATGGAAGGATGACTGGGTGGGCAGATGGATGGATGGGAGGGAAGGAAGGGAGGAAAGGAGGATAGGCAGATCAATACTCGGCAAAAACAATTGTACTGCAGTGTAAATAGAGTCAGATATGTACTATTATAAAAATACTACATTTGAGGGTTTGCTTCAGCAGCACATATACTAAAAAATTACATTTCATTTGATTTGAATTTTATTTGAATTTAATAGAGGAAAAAGGAACTGAAGGAATTGTTGGACTGTTGGGCTCAAACTGGTTTTAAATCTCTGAATTCTGCATTATTACGTTTATGACTAAGTTCTTTAGCACAATGCTACACTTGTGCCAAGATATCTTCTATCCTTTCCATACTGTTTTCTGACTCTGAGTTATTCGTCTCTAATTCCTCAGCAGTGTCTTACATCCTTGGCCGAGTTTATCATGGTTTTATATTGCCTGTGCTTTCCACGGGCTGCTCTTTCTCTTGTTTACTAGGGTGGAGGGGAGTTCTTGAGCACGCTGTGAGAGCCCTGAGTTTAAAGGCTGCGGGGGCCTCTGGGGGCTGCTCCTACAGCTGAGGGATGATGCAAAAGGACCTTGTGGTGACACAGTGTGTGTGTGGGGGGGTGCACCGGGGTCAGGAGGGAGGCAGAGGTGGGACAGGGGACTGCATCCTCTCCTGGGGAGTTTGGCTGAGCCCCGGGAGCTGAGGGAACAGGAGGGGCTGCTGGCCGGGGTGCCAGTGGGATTTACATTTAGAAGGGGGAAGCCAGGGTAGGAGAGGACAATGGCTCCCAGGCTAACAAGGGACTGTGTGAATGCCGACCACCTGCCCCCAAGTGCTCACTCCAGGCCCCCACAGAGGAGAGCTCAGGCGTCCCAGGCCTTCCCAGGGAGGGGACAGCTGGGCTGCAGGCCAAGAAGGGTGGAAGGAGAGAAGGTCTGGTGTGGGGAAGCAGCAGTTCCCACTGCCCCTCTACTGTGACAGCTGTGACTGGCCAGGAGATGCAGAACGGGTGTGATGGAAGCTGCAGAAGCCCCAGTGACAGGAGCCTATGGGGCTGTGGGGCCCTGGGATGTTGAGGGGAAGCGGGCCCCTGGATCCACAGACAGCAGAATCCAGCCCCAGCCCGATGGGACAAGCCTTGGTTTTTTTATCTGTAGGCACACTGGCTGTCTCTGGGTGGCTGTGAGCCAGTGGCTGGGTAGGATCTGTGATAAGCATTCGAGTGAGACGATGCCCATCTAGAAACCCACATGCCTGCCTTATAACACAAGTGTTGCTGCCAGCTCCTCACCTGATGGTGCCTGCCTGGGCCACCTGAGAGAGGCAGGAGCACCCTGGGGAGATGCCTGGGCCGTGCTCTTCCTAGGTGACTTTGGACTTTAGTCCTGAGGCCCTGGGAAGTCAGGGAGGTGCCTGTGGGGACAGCATGGCTAGATTCCTTCCTGGAGAAGCCAGGAGGGGTGTGGAGCTGCTTAAGACTAGAGGGGCAACCCTTACTGGCCCTGCTTCCACGGACCTTGACCTGATCTCCTGGGGATCTTGAGGAAGGCACTTCCTGTTCTGAGCCCAGGTAGAAAAATCCCAGTCTTCATCTGATCTGAGGCTAGAGCCCTTCCCTCAACCAGCCTGGCACCGGGTACAGCCAGACAAGGTGTCCCCAGGGGGGCCCAAGAGTCTTCACGTTTTGTGTTTTGTTTTTTGGTGATACTGAGAATTGAACCCAGGGCCTTCACACTGAGCTACATCCCCAGCCCTTTTTATTTTTCATTTTGAGACAGAGTCTCACTAAGTTCCCCAGGCTGGACTTAAAACATGCAGTCCTTCTGTCTTAGCCTCCAGAAGTGCTGAGATTATAGGCATATGCCACTGCTCCTGGCTCTACAATTTTCTTTTTATTTTATTTATTTATTTATTTTTGGTACCGGGGATGGAACTTGGGACTTCGCGCCTGCGAGGCAGGTGGCAGAACCACTGAGCTAAATCCCTGGCCCTACAATTTTCTTTTTAAAAAATAATATTTTAAATATCTCTCTAAAAAAAATAAAAGTATCATTCTAAAAAAGAAAGGGCCAATGGGAAGGCGCCCGCTGAGTATGTGAATGAGCAGTCAGAGTGGGAGCACCCACAGAGGCAGGACAAGGAGGGAGCTGTTGGCCTTAGGAGGAGGGAAGATGAGGCAGCTAGCAGCAGTCAGGAGGAGGCCCCACTTGGGGTCAGAACTGGTAACTGGTCCGGGCTGGCTGGTCAGGTCTCTCACCTTGCTGTGGATGTGGCAGCAGAGTTGAAGGCTGCTGAGGAGACAACCCCTGAGACCTGGTAGCTGTGAGAAGGCTGGGGAGAAATAGGGGTGACCCCCAGGTCTCTGGTGGGGACCACTGTATGGCTCGTGATGAAATTCACTGGACAGGGAGCAGGGATGGGGCAAAGGTAAGTCAGAGCTGGGACTAGGTATCCAAGATGTAGCCACCGATGTCCAACAGCTATTTAGAGGGACAGGCAGTTTAGGGCGTTGGGGACCTGGGGACATCCCATTAATAAATCAGAGAAGGGGCTGAGTGCCAGAGATGGGAAGAAAATCCAAAAAGCAGAGAGGCAAATGACCAGGAGGAAAGGGCAGCAGAAAACCAGTGGCAGCAGAAGCTGCAGAGGGAGGAGGCAGCTGGGAGGCGAGGGCAGGAGGCTGCCTGAGCGGAGCCGGGAAGCCTTTGTGCAGTTTCTGCGAGCTGTGCCCCCTCCCCGCCCACACAAACTCTCAGCTTTCATCCCTTGGAGGCTGGGCCTGGGAAGGGAAGGCCTGGGAGGAAGAAAGCCCCCAGGCTGGGCCCCGTGAATGAGGCCTCAGAGCCTTGGCACATGGGGGACCCTTCCTTTGAATCCCGGCTGCTGTTCAGGCCTTAATTTGCAAGTCGCTCAGGGGCCCCGGGTCTCCTCATTCAGAAAAGGATGAGGCACCATGGAAACCTGGCCCCGGCTGCTCGGCAGGCACCCACTAATAGGGCTACCCCCAGGGCTGAAGGAGCTTGCCAAAGGCCATTAGTTGGCACCCACGCGGACAGGCCAACCTGTCCCCAACCTCATTGTTGAGGTTCCAAATCCAACAGCAGTGCCCAAAAGAACCTCGGGGGTGGGGGTTGCATTTTTTTTTTTTATGTCCCCTGGACCTGGAAGAATTTTTAAGTGTCTTTGTGGGAACTGGGGGTATTTCAGTGTTTAAGGCACGCTCAGCCAGGTGTGGTGGTGCATGCCTGTAATCCCAGCACTCTGGGAGGCTGAGGCAGAAGGATTTCAAGTTCAAACCCAGTCTGGGCAACTTAATGATTTTTCAAGATCCTGTTTCTTTTTCTTTTTGGTACCGGAGATCGAATTCAGGTACTTGAGCTTGCGCAGCAGGCGGCGAAACCGCTGAGCTAAATCCCCGGCCCAAGATCCTGTTTCTAAATAAGGGGATGTGGCTCAGTGTGAAGGCACTGGTCTCAATCCCCAGGACTGGAAAAAAAAAAAAAAAGAAAGAAAGAAAAGAAAAACAGGCATGCTACCTCCGGACTAAGCTGGAGAATTCCCAAGAGCACTAGTGGGAGTGATGGGCAAGGCTCATGTGGGAATGGGTTTGCATAGTCACACCCGCGCCCACCCGCGCCCTTCCCTTAGATCCCCAGCCCTGAGGGTGAGGGTGGACCTTACCTCTCCTTCTCCTGCCAGCCCTAGCTGAGAAGTCCCTGGAGGCGACCTTTGCTCCGCTCCTAGCCTGAGCCCTTTGGGGGATCACGGCCTGGAGCTGTGGGCTGTGGGCTTGTGGCTGGCGTGAAGTGTCAGTGCTTGGTTCTCACAGGGCCCTCCAGGCTGTGGCAGCTCCTCTGTGAGATGTTTTCACATAGATCCATTTGCCATGGGGCTCGTGGGTGATCGGGGTAACGCAGCCAACATACAAGGCACCACTGGGGTTCAGGCAAACCAGAGTCAGCGGGAATAGGGGGCTCAGGGAAGGCAGCTGCATGGAAGGGAAGCCACTGGGCACCTGGTCTGTGCAACAAAACCCAGATACCAGGTCCTGGTTTTTCTCCCCTCTCTCTCATCATACCTCTGTGTTTGGTTCCTAAGTAACTATTCCTTTCCTGCTCCTGAAACAAAAATTAAACAGCAGTTGGAGAAACTTCCTCACACACACACATTTTTGTTTCCTGATGCTCAAGTCCTCCCCCCTACTAAGGAACAGAAATTCAGAGGGGTGAGGTGTTCACGATGCCTCCGGAGCTACGTGTGGCAGATGGCAGCTCAGTCCCCCACGCCATGCTAGGGCTGAGGCAAGATGCCTGGGAATGGGGCCCCAGCCAGGGGGGCAGCAGCGACAGCAAGAGCACACCTGACAGTCCTGGAAACAAAGGACTGATGAACAACCCAAATACGTGCAGGACAACTGGGCCTTCACAAAGGCCAGGAACAAGCAGCACAGGAATGAGAGTCTTGTTCCTTCAGAAGATGCCTGTGTGAATTAGGTACAAGATGGAAATATAAAATACCAAAGGCCAGCTGAGCAACCCACCCCAACTTTCCCACCCCAACTTTCCCACCCCACTCTCAGTATTAGGGGTTAAACCCAGGGCCTTTACACTGAGCTACATCCTTATCCATTGAAAAAAACCCTTTTTAAAAAAATTTTTGAGACAGGGTCTCACTAAGTCACCAAGTTGTCCAGGCTAGGCTTGTGATCTTTCTTGAACTTGTGATCTTTCTGCCTCAGACTGCCAGAGTAGTGGGATTACAGGTGTGCACCATCCTACCTGGCCTCCTGAGCCATCTTGAGAGTTTCACATTTCAGCATCCAGATGTAACTTCTCTTGCTTTTAAGGTTGTTCCCCAGACCTGGTCTGCACTCGACAGGTGGTGGGCACAGTGCTGGGACTGCTGGCAGCCCCTGGGAATCTGGGGAGGTAGGAGCCTGGAGACACAGCCAACTTAGGCCCATGGCAGGGTTTGAGCCAAGTCTCTGGTCCTCTGTGATTCTCTGAGCCACTCGAGAGTGAACACAGCTTTCAACGTTAGAGGAGGAATTTGGAATTAGTTTAGAGAGGTTGTAATGGAATTTTTATTTAGATTTTAAAGGTTATAGTGCTTTCCATAAAAGGTATTTATAGCTTTAAAGTGAAGCAAAGCTCTGCTGTACTGATCTTGGTAGATCTGGGCTGGCTGGGCTGTCTTTAATAATGTCACTGGTCTTTTTGAAGGGAAGGTTTTGGTTCATCCAAGAGATTGTGGGCACAGTCCTCATTTCCCTTGTCAGGAGACAAAAATAGACATTCATCAGACAGAACCCAGCCAGCACAAGTGGGCAGGGTCATTCAACCAATGTCCCTTCTAATACAGCCAAACCAACCCACAAAAAGCTCCTAATATATCAATCTACTTTGTCCAAGCACCGGGCCCTGGGAACTTAGCCCTAGCTGGCACTGCCATTAATTTGTCAGGTCGTCCACCCAGAGCCTGGGGGGATGGTAGCAATGGTGGCTTCCTCTGGTCCCTCCTCCCTGTGGGATAGCGCTGAAGTCCTCTCCCAACACCTTGCTCTGGGATCACCCCTCCCCGCCAGGAACTCGCTGCAGAGCTCCTGTGGAAACCACCTGCCTGTGGCCCACGCAAGCACATACTTCACTTCTGCTTTTTTTGCCAGTTTCAGGGCTGCCTGGTTGTCTCAGCCCCCTCCCTGCACTTCCTCCACAGCTCCATCTGGTGGGCTGACACATCCCAAGGGCTGCAGAGGGCTACAGCCCTGCCTGGGTGCATCTTTGTGGTCACCTAGCCTCCTTAGGAGTGACGCAGCAGCCTCCCTGCTCCCGAGGCTGTGGTGTCTGCTCCCTCCCTGTCCTGGGGGAAGAACAGCGTGCTGGACCTGCAGGAGGTGGGTCCTGAGCAGCCAACCTCCTGAGCATCTTGGGGGATGCACAGAGGACTCCCGTTGGGGCCCCCATGGAGCACACATTGGCCAAGGGGCCGGTAGCCTGCCAGCTCTCCTGGAGTCCACACTGGCAGTGCAAGGGCCACAGGTGTGGATGCTGCCAGGCAGTGCAGCCAGGGCTGGCAGATTTTCACATCTTTGTTAGCGCTTGTTTAAAGGGCCTGGGATGAGGCAAGCATGGTGGCACACACCCGTAATCCCAGCACCCTGGGAGGCTGAGGGAGTA
Organism: Heterocephalus glaber; assembly: GCF_053883595.1. Classification (NCBI taxonomy): domain Eukaryota; kingdom Metazoa; phylum Chordata; class Mammalia; order Rodentia; family Bathyergidae; genus Heterocephalus; species Heterocephalus glaber. The sequence goes on along the minus strand of NW_028258381.1, from coordinate 37,596,840 downwards.
GGATGGCAAGTTCAAGCCCAGCCTGGACAGTGTAGCAACTTAGTGAGACCCTGTATCACATAAAAAATAAAAAAAGGGCTAGAGATGTAGTTCAGTGTGAAGGCCCTGGGTTTAACCCCCTGTCCCATGAAAACAACAAAGTTGGACTACTTTCCAACCTGTACCAGAGGGAGAGGTTTCCCTATTGTTCTTCAAGTTCAGGGTGATGTGGAGGCGTTGCAGCGAGATCAGAGCAGTGAGTGATGTGTGACACGAGACACCCCCACCAGAGCTGCACACACCTAAGCCTGCCTTAGGACTGCACCTGTGAAGGTGAGGTCCCCTCCATTTTCCTAGGGATGTCTGCTTGCTACCTTCCAGGCCCTGCCCACAGGCCCCAGGAGGCCCAGCCCCAATCCGGGAGATCCAAGGCCCCAGTGGGCCAGGCCTGGGTTGGGGGTGTGTGGGACCTGACCTGTCTTACTGAGCAGTACCAGTACAGAAAGAAAGTGTAGGCCCATCCCAGTCCCCTTCCCCTCCTGCCAAAGAATCCCCTGTTCCCTGTGCTCACACACAGACCCCTAACCCTCCAGGCCCTGGGCACCGGTTGCTTTGCGGCATGCTGTCCTGGCAGAAGGCACTGAGTGACCAGTCCTGGACCCTGGACATCAGCTAAAGACACAGGCTTGAAGCACTGTCATTCACTGAGATAACTTCAAGATGGAATGTTTGCTTTTAATAGATGAGCAATGTCCCATCAAAAGAGGCAGGCAGAAAAATGTACATATTTAAAATTCTTGGAGTATTTTCTTGGAAAACTCAAGTCCAGGGGCCAATATGGATCTTGTCCTCAGCTCTGCCTATTGGTCAGGCCCAGGCTGTGCATAGGATGGCCTCGATGTGCAGACACTGCCCAAGCTGGAGTCCTGCTTTGTCCCCTGTCCCCTCTCCTAAGGCTGATGTGCTTCCCTGGCCTGAGGCAGGAATGCTCCCACCCCATCTTCCCTCAACTCAGGCTGCAGTTCTGAGGGGTGAACTTTAACAGAGAAATGCCTTCTGCTCGTGGTGAGACACAGAATCGAGGACTCTGCCCTGGCCAATGTGCAGGGACAGGGGGCAACTGTGCCATCCTTGATTTAGTGGGCAGTCCTGACGGATGGCAGGTATCACCGGGAGCAGACGCTTGGGGTGAAAGGAAGGCAGGTCCACAGAGGGACCCCAGATTCGCACGACCCAGTCAGTTCAGTGGGGAGGAGAAAATCGATGGGGTGGCCACAGACCGAGTATGGAAATCAAGCCTGGCAGGGGCCTACAGTTACTCTGCCCACCATGGGGCTGGGCAGGAACCAGTATGCCAGCTCAGGCCACCCCTCGCTGCACATGGGAAGGCTGCCACGAAGAGGCTTAGGGGTGCTGAGGGGAGGGTGCTCTGGAGGGGCTGAAGTGTCCCGCAGGGGTACAGCTTCCTAACGTGTGATCTCTCCTTGGACAGCGGCTGATGCTGGGGAGAAGTCCTGCACCCCAAGTGCCGGGCTGAGGCTGGCCCCCACAGGATTCTACCAAGGATACTTAGGTTGCTCTTGTGCCTGGACACCCCTGAAACTCTGCTCAAGCTGGAGCCCTTCATCTTGGCCTATCTGGGGTTCACCTCATGACAGGACAAGGGACAGGCCAAAGCTGTGGGTCTTCAAAGGTGCTGCAAAGCCATTGCCTGTGATGCGGCTACTGAAGGGACCAGCATGGCCACGGGGACCCTGGCCCACTGAGGTGGCAGACTTGTCCCTTGACCCACAGTGGAACCCAGCCCCACCCTGAGACTCGGGCCGGCCTCCTCAACCAGCTCCCAGCCCTACCTGGGTTGACCCGGAGGCTGTGGCACCTGCGCTGCCCCAGGGAACCATGTGCCACTGTTCTGTGGTCACTGCCGGGGCTTTGCAGTGTTCACCCCTCCAGTGACCAATCCCACCGGACCCCACCCTGGGAAGGGCAGCTGTGGGGACACGGTGTGCTTCTGCTAGGCCACTGGGTGAGCTCAGCCCTGGCTAGCTCTGGTGTCACAGCGTGAGGACTCAGTGCTCCGCTGGCTCCTGAACAGGCAGCTCTCCACAGGTGAAGGCCAAGGGAAGATGGTACATTGCCGAAAGATCATGTGTCTTTGTAGAGCTCTCTGGCTGCCCCTGGGTCATGGCAGATGTGTTTGTTGTCCCTGAAAGCCACGTGGACTGGAGACGATAGGACAGAGTGATCCAAGAGAGTGGCCTCCCCCAGAGGGTGAAATAAAGGCCACCAGGGCTCATCAGATGGACAAGCCAAGCCAAGCCAAGGCGTTCAGACCTGAGGATTCTGGTTTGGTTACCATGTCCTCTAGAGTGGCTCTGTCCTTTCCCCTGGTGACCAACACTTGGCGACAGCAACTAGGGGCCTAGAATGGGGAGGGGCTCTTCTTCGTGGGCAGTGCTGGCATGATGACAATCTCATCAGAGTCATCGGAGTAGACATCATCCACAGGCAGGGCCACTGTGGGCTGCAGCCCCGAGGGACAGGGTTCTGCTGAAATAAACCAGAGATGTTGGTCAGGGCTGGCAGCATGGACATACACCATCAGCAGCTCCCAAAGGGAAGGCCAACGTTTCACCCAGGACTGAGCCCAGGGGCAACCTTCAGAACCAACACACACCCTGCCAGAAAGCCCTCCTGGATCTCCCAGCTAGGAAGAGTTTGGCCATTTCCTAAAATGAAAGGAATCTGGACCTGGGCCAGTGGCGGGCACTAGTGCAGACAAGGCCACAGCCACCTGTGTGTCAGAGCCAGGCCTGGGCAGAGGACAGGCTCCCAGGCTGCATGCCATGGCAGGGAAGGGGGCTGGACCAGGCACAGCGGCTCCCAGGTGTTGACTGTGGTGAGCCTTCCCTGTGGTCACTATTTTCTTTTTCTTTTTGCAGCACTAGGTATTGAACCTAGAATTTGCCCTAAGCTGCATCCCCAGCCCTTCTTATTTTTTTTTTTCCCTTCTTATTTTTTAGTTTGAGATAGGGTTGCACTAAGTTGTTAAGTTGCCCAGGCTGGGCTCAAACTTGCCATCCTCTTGCTTCAGTCTCTAGGGTGCAGGGACCACAGGCCTGTGTGAACACACCCAGCTCACTTTCTTCATACACATTTGAACGCTTCACTCTACACTGGAATAAGGCGCCACCTCCAGCCCGATGAACAACCCCAGTGGGCCCTTGGGGCAGGGTGGGCCTGAGGAAGGGCAGTTCCTGCCCAGCAGCTTACCCATGGCTTCTGGGCAGAGCCAGAGCCACCCAGACCTTAGCTCTTGAAAGAGAAGGAAATTACAATTCAGCCACACAGTAGTCAATATAGCTGCCTCAGCTCTTTGGTTGCAACTTTCAAAAAAAATTAATATGAAAGTGGAACCTTAGGAAATTAAAAATGTTCAAGGTTATTTTCATTTTTTTCTTTTTAAAAGCACAACTCAAAAACAAGAGCTTGACTGACATGTTTCACATAGACGGGTGACTTCAAGTTGGCACATGCTGATGCCCACAGCAACTCTGACACCAGATGTGGACAGCGGGGTGAATCTGAGGCTTCAAAGTCACACTTAGCAAGAGGAGGAAAAGGCGGCTTAAGACACTGTAGCCCTGATCAAATAATCCAAAGGTTACCAAACACCAGGTCTGGAGGAATCAGCATAGTTTTTTGGAGAACCAGTTAAAGCCTTCTAGGCTGGAGGTTATAGCAGCTGCCAGATTTTCAGGCTTCAGTATCTGTACATCCTTCCTCCAAACCCTGGGGTGGCTGAGCTTTTTCCTTGAGCTTTGCAGATGGAGATTTTGGAGAGGATATCAAAGCTAGCTCTGACAAAGCTAGGTATAAAGTGGCTGAAGTAGATAGGATGCAATTTTGGATGTGATTTTCCAGGCCAAACATGGTGTGACATTCTTAACTTGAGTAGGAGGGTGTAAGTGGCCCCTAGTGCCCAACCCAGAGAGAGACCGCCAGGCCGAGGGAGGTGCGGGCTACCAGGTCTGGCCAAGCTGAGTCAGGGCTTACCCTTGATGGTCGACTCTTCTGTCAACAGTGAAGGGTGATCACTGCGAAGGTATCACCTCTGCCACTTACCACAGTGGGGCTGCAGGCTGGCCGGCTCCCCTGCCTCGTCCTCTGCAGCCATCCCATCGCTGGCCTTGCTGTCCTCCTTACCTGGAGGGACATGCACATTGGACCCACACTGCGCATAAGGCATTTGTCAGTCCCAGACTGTCACACACCTGCCACCCACCGCCCTTGCCTGTCCTTCCCTGGGTCCCCGGAGACCTGGGAAATGTCCCTGTGGAGGATGTCAGGTGACACAGCACCTGGGGGCCACATGCACAAGTCAATGTGGACTGCGTTTCTTTTGTTGTTGTTGGTGGTGGTGGGGTTTTTTGGTACTGGGGGTCGAACTCGGGTTCTTGTGCTTGCGCAGCAGGTGGCAAAACCACTGAGCTAAATCCCTGGCCCATGGACTGCGTTTCTTTAATGACCGTCCTCAGGCTCCACCCACACCCTGCCTCAGCCTCAGCTCTGCAGTGACATCACAGCCAGCAGTGGCTGCTGCAGGTGCTTCTGCTTTAGTGAGGCAGGAGGACTCTGAAGCACATCCACTGGGTGCCAAAAGCTACTTCTGAGCGAGAGGAGACACCAGAGGAGGGCAGCCTGTAGGGTCACCCTCCGTGTGGGCGGGGCAAGGACCAGAGCTCACAGCCAGGCCTGCATCCCTGCCCCAAGGGTTCTTTGAGTCAGTGCTTTGGGCTTTGGGGAAGCAGAGAATCAATGTTTTACTGAAACAGAGAAACACTGGGCCAAGGGAGGGAATCTGCTAGCTCTAGATGCAGTTGAGAACAAAGACACAGAGCTGGGAAGCTCATGGGTGGCTCACAGGGAACTGTGGATGGGCAGGGCTGTCCGTAAGCTCAGGGAGCTCCTGGTCACCAGGCCGAGAGGAAACTGGGCCGAGGGTCTTTCTGGGTGACATGTGGCACGCTTGGGTGCACCAACAGTGTTACAAACTTCCCTTGCATCCTTACATGGCCCCAGGCGGTCTGGAAGGTGGGTGCATTTTGGGCTTAACCATTAGAGGGCCAGCTGCACCTTGTGTGAGAATCAGGTGCATGAAATTACCAGGAGAAGCTTCGAGGCGGGTTGGGGAGGAGGTTTCGGCTGCAGCCGCTCTGCTGGACGTGATGCCAGTGGTTCTGCTGGCGATGCTGGAAAAGAGAAAAGCTCTAGCTCATCTGGTGGCACAGGACAGGATCTGCAGGCCTGCTGTGTCACTGATTGGCCCAGGGCCCAAGGTGGGGGGACTCTGAAGGGCCTCAGACATGTCCTCTGTTTATTTATTTGGGGCACATGCTGTGGCTGGGTCATGCTTTTATGAGCAGCTTAGCCATCTTCCTGTCCTCTGCCTCTGGTTCCCAGTGGACATGGTCACAGCCCACACAGGTGAGTGCCCCTTATCAGGTGGAGTCAGGACCAGGGCTCCAATTTGGCCTGGCTCTCCTCAGAACTGCAGACAATGAGACAGGTGGCTGCCACTTCCTGCCAGGCAGACAGACAGCAGAGCATGGCAAGAGGGAGGACCAGCGTGACACTCACCTGTGCCTGGCCCTGGCCAGGTGTGCCCGGAGGACAGACTGGATGATGGTGATGGCCTCCTCCTGCTCTGGACTGCCCTCAGGCTGGGTGACGGGACTCAGCACTCGCGGTGTGGAGGAGCCCTGTGGTGTGAGGATGAGGGAGAGAGCCGTTGGGCACCTGTGGCCCACAGTGCCTCCCTCAGACCATCAAGGGTCAGGATGAGCTGCTGCCTTTCAGGTGCACCCCATTACTGCTGTGTGGTTAGCAGCCTCCTGACTGCAGGGTCTTGTTTTATTTATTTATTTTTTGAGACAGGTTGGCCTTGAACTTGCGGAGTTCCTCCTGCCTCAGGTTGGGATTGTAGGCTTGTGTCACCATTCCCAGTGGGTCTTAGGTTTTAAACTCTGGAGAGGCTTTATTTATTTTTTTTGCAGTAATGGGGATTGAATTCAAGGCCTTTGAACTGAGCTACATCTCCAGCCCTTTTCATTTTGAGACAGAATCTGAATAAACTGCTAAACTGCCCAGGCTGGGCTCAAGCTTGCAATTCTCCTGCCTCAGTCTCCTTGAGTGCTGCGATTATAGGCAGGAGCCACCATGTCTGGCATACTCTGGGCACTCTTAACCATCTCACATGATTTACTGAGGATGGAACCTTCACGGCAATGTCAATCTTTATCAGCTCTCAGCTTGTCTTCACTGTGAGACAGAAGTGCTGTTTGACTCTCCAGACCTCAAAGCATCCGGCTCTGAGGCTAAGCCCAGCCAGTTCTGCAGCAGAAGTGGAAGACTGAGGGCCCTGCACTCTTCCTGATGGGTGGAGCCAAGAGAAGCAGCCATGGAGGACAGACCATGAGGCCCATGTGCAGCCCTGGATGGGTGTGCGGTCAGGACAGCCTGGCCAGCTGGGCAGTTCTGGACCACATGCTCTGCTTGGTAACAGCTTGGCTCGAGTTAGATGGCCCCTGAAAGCTGCCTGGAGCACAATGGCCACCTGGCAGGAAAGGAAAGAGGAGAGGAAGGCAGCTGTTAGCTTCCCTGGAAGACACTGTGTAGCGACTGAGGAGTCCAGGGGAAAGCTGCACGGGCAGAGAATAGCCGTTCCGTCCTGTTGCACAGCCATCAGCAGCAGCATCTCAAAGCCTTCTCTCTCCCACCACAGAACTACCCAGGGTGAGAAGGTGTCGGGCCTCGACACAGAAAAAGGCAGATGCCTGAAGCCCAGCAAGTGGATTCTTGGGATGAAAATGAATCAAGAGGCCATACACAACTACACTGAGCTAATACCAGCCCACACTTCACACAGAGGTGTGTTTTATGCTAGGGTTGTTTATTCTGTTTCATCTACTTTCCGTCATATGCGTCTCCTAAAATCGTGAGTGATACTGTAGTAAGGTCTCTAGAGCGATCTAAAGGAATCGTATATCCTTTGACCTTAATCTTCTATGCTTCTCTTGAGAAATGTGCCAGGACACTCTAAGGTCTGAAAGTGATGCTCTGTATTTGAGCAGAAGCATTCTCGCCCTTTTTAAATGGTATTAGGGCTGAATGCAGGGGTGTGTGCCGAGCTACAGTCCCAGCCTTTCTCTCTCTCTCTCTCTCTCTCTCTCTCTCTCTCTCTCTCTCTCTCTCTCTCTCTGAGACAGGATCCTGCTATGTAGTTCAGGCTGGTCTTGAACTCAATGGCAATCCTCCTGCCTCTCCCTCTGGAGTGCTAGGACTACAGGGACATGTCACCAAGCCCGGCTCTCAGCCTAGTCCTAACCTTTTGAGACACGGTCCCACTAAAGTGCCCAGGCTGGCCTAGAATCTGTGATCCTCCTGCCTCAGTCTCCCAGAGTGTGCACCACCATGCCCAGCTTGAAGCACTCTCTTTCTGAATGATCCTGCTTGGTGCCCAAGTTAAAACCATCACAGCTTGGGAGGACTTGCCAACTGAAAACTCTATGAGAATGGCAAGCACACTGAGCCCTGATGCGACTAGATTCTGAGGTATAGACAGTTCAGTTGTAACTGCCAGCCAATGTTTTTCTTGGTGGGAAGGTAAAGGAAGTATCATCTACACAGGGTAAGAAACGCAGCAAAGGAAGGCGAGATGCCAGTTACAGGGATGAGAACCTACGACAGGCACTGGCAGCACTTAGCCTAGCCTGGGAGGTCTATAGCAAAGGTGCTGTATAAGCTGAAATTAATCCAGCCAAAGCTCTCAGGAAGCATCCTCCACGCCCCAGTCGTGTGCCCTCAGATTCAGCCCTATGAAGGGGCCTCAGCCAGGCCTGGTGGCTCATGCCTGTAATCCCAGCTCTTGGAAAGCTGAGGCAGAAGGATCATGGAGAGTTTGAGGCCACCCTGAGTTACACAGTGAGTTCAAGGTAGCTTGAACTACTTAGCAAGACCCTGTCTTAAAAGGAAGGAAAGGAAAGGAAAGGAAGAAAAAAAGAGAAAGAGAAGGAAAGGATGAAAGGAAGGAAGGGAGGGAGGGAGGGAGGGAGGGAGGGAGGGGGCCTTAGTAGCACCTTTACTTTAGAGAAGCAGAAAGTGAGGCTGAGGGAAGGAAGGCAAAAGCACGCTGAGGAAAGCATATGCAGTCTGCCTAGCACCCTGGACAGCCCCACACTCCTTCCCTCACTCATTCCTCAGAAAACACTGCCCAGGTGCTGTGGTGGCAGACACCTGTAGGAGAGGGAGGGGGGCTCAGGCAGGAGAGCCACAAGTTCCAGCCCAGCCTGGGCAACCTAGCAAGTCCTGGTCTCGAAATAACAAACAAAAGGAGAGGGCTGGGATGCAGCTCAGCATGAAGGCTCTGAGTTAAACCCCAGCACAGGGTAGGAGAACCCCACACCGCATCGCACCATAGGCCAGGCACTATTCTACCAAAGAGGGGCACAGTGGGGAAGAGGTGGTCCCAGCCTGTAGGAAACCTGCATCTCACTGGGAGAGACGGCAGCAGCGGCAGTGACACAGCACAGCGTGCATGCTGTGAAGCAAGCCCAGGGCATGGACCCTCGGAAGGGTGCTCTGAAGAAGCGACATTCCAGGGAGGGGACCAGACATGCCAGCATCCTAGGAGAGCCACCAAGACACCAGAGTTGGAGGGTGGCACGGGAGCCAGGACACAGGGCAGGAGTGACTCTGGACTTACTCTCAGGTGACAGGAGGACACTACACGGTGGGGGTATCTAATGTTGAAAACGTCTTCCTGCTGGCTGCACAGGGTGGGCAGATTACTATCACGGTCTAGGCAGGAAGTGATGGGGTCCAGGTCAGGGAAAAGTCAGACTACAGAGATGAGGGTGAACTGTGGGCATGTTTCAAAGCAGCTCACAGATTTGGCTGGGTTGGTGGTGGGATGTTGGGGAAAAAGCAAGATTTCAACACTTTTGTCCCGGGCAAGTGGATAGATGGTAGGCACTACCATTGAGGAGCAGGTACAGGGTGGAAAGCCCAACTTCTGGAGCCGGGTGTGGTGCTGCACACCTGATCCCAGGAATTGGGAAGCTAAGGCAGGAGGATCACGAGTTCGAGGCCAGCCTGGACTACACAGTGAGCTTAAGGCCAGCAAGACCCTGAAAAAAACCCCAACTTCTCCTCTGGATGTGTTTGGTCTGAGTTGACTTTGCACAATCAGCACAAGGCAGCGGGAAACAGGAGTGTGGGGCGGCTGGCTGAGGTCGCTAGAGCCTGAACAGGGTAGTGAGGGGCAGAGGAGGAGTCTGCCTCTAGCAAGGCCCTGGAACCACAGCAGTGTTGTGAGGGGAAGCAGTGGCTGCGCAGCCTGCGGTCGTGTCTCACCCCTCATGGCAATGTGGCCTCTGTCCTGACAGTGGTGGGGAGCTCACACTGTCTGCTGCCCTCCGGGCCACTGAAGGAGAGTTCCAGGGTGGGTCCTGGGGCAGCCAGACAGTCTGGAGAAGGTGGAGACTCCGAGCCAAGAAACCATTCAGTGCTCAGGGCTGACTGTTCTCCAGAGGCACAGGGACATCACATACTAGGCTGCTGGACAAGGGTGGTGAGGAAGGTCTCTCTCTCTTCTACATTTTAAAGGTCTTTTTAAACTGTGGCAAAATACACATCAAGTTTACCCTTTTAGCTAATTTACAGTGTGGTCTGGTGGCACTGACCCCTGGGCTGTGCTGTACAGGCGTGGCCACCGTCATTCCAGAGCTTTCCATCGGCCCAAACAGAATCCCTGCCCTTCACCGCCACACACCGTCCCCATGGTCCCCACTCCTGGCAACCACAGACCCACTGATGTCCCAGGGGTCACCTACCCATGCTGCCCTCCTTCCGTCTGAGCAGCATCCTGCTCTGTGGACAGACCACACTCTCCAGGCCAGGCTTGAGCAACTGTCTCAGCGCCGCTGGGTGCGCACAGTGGGGAGGGGCAGTGGGGTCACAGGGCGACCCGGGGTCCAACTTTCTGAGGAGCGGTCACTCTGTGTTCCCCAGCAGCGCTCGTGTCACAGGGCTACCAGGAGAACAGAGGCTCCACTCTCCGCACAGCGCCGGGGCCTGCTACTGTTGCCACCCTGTCTCGGGACTGTGGCTGTCCCCGGGGGAGCTGGCTCGCTGTACACCTGGAGGTCAGCTGACCACTCTGTCCCTCAGAGGAGTAAAAAGCACACTGGTCAGTGGTGGTGGGGCCGAGACTGGCAGAGAGTTAGGGCCAACGTAACTGTCACTGAATTGGGTGGTCAACTGGCGAGTGGGCCCTGGGCAGTGCTGAAGGCCACTGTGCCCAGGGTCTCACAATATTCTGGTCACATTCGGGAGGCCGGGAGAAGGCAGGATGAGATTGGGCTGGTTGGGAATGAGGCACAAGGGGGACATGGCAGGATGTGGTCCAGGGGAAGCAACAGGAAAGAAGGGAAAGGTCAGAGAGTGCTATCAGAAATGGCCACTACAGCTGGGGAAGGAGAGAGGTGCCCCCAGGGTGGCTGGCAAGGGGCTGAGACACGAAGCAGGGAGAGGGAGCTGAGGCAGCTCCTGACGTGGAGGTGGAGGACAAGTGCGGCAGAAGGAGGGACTGGCATGAGGGTGGGGTAGCAGGTCTGGCTGGCAGAGGAGCTCACTACCGTGACATGAGTGTGCACTGCCAATACCCACAGCCTGGGGCCATGCTCTTCCACATCTGCCTTACTACAAGTCTGTAACCGTGTCCTGCTGTCCTTATTAGCTTGCCCAGGGTCTGCACTGCCAGGGAGCTTGCCAAGCTGAGGGTGAGGGCCCAGCATAGCCCCTGAGGCAGAGCACTGGGAAGACAGAGCGGGAAGGAGCTCCCAGGAAGGAGGAAGCTGGTACCCAGCGCTAGAGACTGTTGTCTTCCAAAGTTGCTGCAGCCTGGGGGGCCAAGAAAAGTGTTAAAGTGGCGAGGGGCCCACGACTTGAAGAAGACATGGGTTTTAGTTTTTATAGCTCACTGACAAAGGGCCATGGCTCGGGAGCAGGCTGTCCTCAGCTGCCCTCGATGCCCCAGCCACCAGCGCTGCACCTCCCTCTCTGCCCTTACCCCGGCTCCCACCGGCCACACAGCCTGCACTCCTCCTGGGGGTCGCCTTTCTCACAGGGACCCCGCCCTCCAGCACAGACGGCCTACTCCAGCACCACCTGAGCTCTACCTGGCCCTCACATGGCGGTCAGCACCTTGTCTTTCAGCCGATCAGACTGCTTGACACAGAACCGACATGGGTGCACAAGTGTTGAAAGAATGAATAAAATGAATGTTCGAAGTGCAAAGTTATTCTAATATTTATTTGATGCTTCTCTTATTTATGCATTTTAAACTTAATGTTGGGGTTTGCTTTGATGTCCTGAAAATCAGGGGTTAATAATGTGTCTTTAAGTATGCCAACAGTTTCTTTACTCAGTCAAAACAGAGATTTGGAAATTGGTGAAATTAACCTTGCTTACCTCATCCAGGACAGCCTTTTTTTTCTGAAATAAAGAAATAAAAAATGAATTAATATGACAGGAATGAATTCTTCACAGTACTTTTCATTCCTTGATCTTGCCCTGACAGGAGACAGTGCAGACAGCCAAGTCGCTCTTTCACAGACCCAGTGGCCCAGGGGTTGGCAAGAGGGAGGCACAGGGCTGCTCCACACCCTTTTGTGCCAGGTCAGAGGGCTCCCATGGCCAGATTCAGAATATCTGAACACTAAAAAGAATAAAGACACATTTAAAAATATTGAGTCCGTAGTAACCTTCAGAGAGAGAGAACAAATATATGACTCACTTGCTCTGCTGAAAGTGACTATCAGAACAATTCCTTACCCTGAAACCAGGGAAGTAACTAAGCACTGCCCTGTGTCATAAGACGGACCTGAGCTTATGTTCACTGATGAGAAAATGGTTTTACAGAGGGAATGTGGTATTATGTAGAAGAATGGAACTGGGGAAAAGCCGCCCTTCTGCCCTTCTGTATCTGGAATAAGGAGGAGGTCAGGGGCCCCAGGATGCTGAGCTGGAAGGTAAGGGGTAGAGGGACAGGACTTGCCCTCTGCAGGTTGCGTGACTCTCTTTAAAAATGTGAGTGCGCAGCCACCTCCTTACCCTGACAGTGACACTTAGAAACACTTGTGGGGCTACTGGTCTCTTTCTTTTTGATACTGAGAATTGAACCCTATACCTTTATTTATTTAGTTTTGAGATGGTCTCATTAAGTTACCCAAGCTGGACTTAAATGTATGACCCTTCAGCCTCCCAGTGTTAGAGTACTGACCTCATTTGTGTCTTGAGGCAATGTGATAAACTTAGCCTCACCTACAAGGTGCTCATGCTAGAAACCTTAAACCTGAGTGGAATCAAACCTAGAGACCTAATTTCTCATTTATAGGAAATGGAAGGGATAGAAGAGCAAGATAAATGACACCATAAGGAAACATCTGTAAGGACTATCCTATAAAGTGCCAGCCTACTCTCTTCAAAAAGAAAATGTCTTTAAAAAGAAAAAGAGGGTTGGGGCTGCTGGAACCACAGTAAGGATACTCAACCAGTGAGCTCAAGGCTTTGGTGATGAGGACCCCAATCCAATCTCAGCAGGTTAATGTCCTTTTTCTTCCAAGAAATATGGTTAAGTACTATTGTTTTTGTTTTTTGTGGGTTTTTTTTTCGGGGGCGGGTACTGGGGATCAAACTCAGGACCTTGTGCTTGGGAGGCAGGCGCAGCGCCACTGAGCTAAATCCCCGCCCCCTTAAGTACTACTGTTGAATTGAGATAAGGGCAAGTAGAACATATTGCTGAATATACTAAATTCTTTCAACTTTTCCATAAATTTTGAAAATTTTTATAATAAAATCTAGGAAGAATCAATGATTTTGGGGGACAGTACTAGGGATCAAACCCAGGAGCACTTACCACTGAGCTACAACCCTAGCCCTTTTTATTTTTCGAGACAGGGTCTTGCTAAATTGTTAAGATGCTTGGGCAGGACTTGAACTTGATATCCCTGTGCCTTAGCTTCCCTCAGTGCTGAGATTACAGACCTATGCCACCATGCCTGCCTGGCTCAGAAGCAATGATTTAACTACACCCCCCTCCCCCCACAGCAACCTGCTGGAGCTGAGCTCTTACAGAATGCAGACAAGCAGAGAATGCTACCGTTTTTGTTTTCAACTAGGGGGAAAAGGTGGTGACCATTTAAATACTGAGTAGATCTTTCAGAGCATTTGGCTCATCTAAGGACACTGCAGCACACATCCCATAGGAGAGCCACCTCAGGAGCTCAGGAAGGAAATCCTGTCCCTCTGTCACCTCACTCACCCACAGAAGGGCCTAGTGTAGAGTCACAGCCAGAGACCCATCAAGTAGACCTTTCCACCCAACTCTTTCCACCAGATAGGCCCCTCTTGTGAGTGGCTGTTCCTGGGAGCCCTGGAAAAGGGCTAGCCATCAGCGATTCCAAGTTCCTGAGTGTAGTGGCAAGGAAGCTGAGTGATCCTGTGCACCTGTGCTCAGGGCTGTAGTCAGCTTCTTCACCACCCACCCAGGCTTGTGAGCCACTCACTACAGGGCCCAAGGGATGGGCCAGGCTGCTCAGAAGGACTTCAAGATGCAAAGGTGCCCTTTTGTGCTCCCCTTTGCTTCCCTGTCAGCATTGACCATGCCACATGCCTCAGCAATGGCCTGGGACTGGAACTGGCACACAGAAGGCAAACGTTGGTGTTGGACACACAGATGGCAACTGCTTTCTCAGTGGACACATGGCCAGGGCGGGCGCTGGCCTCCTTGGGAAACTCACCATGCATGCCCGGGCCTTCCACCAGGCCTGCAGGGTCCTAGCAGCCGCCTCTCTCCTCCTGTCAGTGCTGGTGGAGGGCCAGGAGGAGCTGCCTTCCTCCTCAGAATTGGAATCCCGCTGCAAGGCTGTGCTGCCTGGAGGGCGGTTGCAGGGTGCTCCTTGGGCCTGGAGGAAAAGGCAGGTGTGAGGGGGCAGAGACTGGGGTCAGGCAATGGGATGCACTGGCCACACCTGTCAGAGGACAGTGTGCACCTGCATGCTTGGCCACCTTGCCATTTGGCTGGAGCTGCAGTAAGCAGCCCAGAACCTCCCAGCACGGGCAGCAATCTCCTGCACTATGGTGTCCACAGGCACCCTCGTCCCAACACGACACTCAAGACCTGCCTGTCTCCTGTGCTCTTTTCTTGGGTCTATTAAAAGTTTAATATAGTATCATGAAAGTGGGATTTCTAGGATGAAAGGCAAAATAGTTCCAGCCTTTTTTTTCTTTTTTTTAATGCACTATTATTCTGAACCTAGGGCTCTGGGCATGGTAGGGAATTACTTTACCACCCAGCTATACCCCCAGCTCTTTTAATTTTTTTTTCTTTTTAGTTTAGACAGCATCTCACAAATTGCCCGGGCTGGCCTTGAACTTTAGATCCTCCGGCCTCAGCCTCCTGAATAGTTGCAGTTACAGGGATGTGCCACCATGTCTAGATTAGGTAGTTTGTTTTTGCGACAAGGTCTCACATGCAGTTCAGGCTAACCCTGAACTCACCATGTAGTCCAGGCTGGCCTCAAACTCATGGCAATCCTCCTGCCTCAACCTCCCAAATGCTAACATTACAGGCATGTACTACCATGCCTGGCTTTAGCTTGGTTTATAAGGTAGAAAGAAAAAAAAAAAGCAGGAATTGCTATTGTAACCATTGAAATACCATTGATTTCTACAACTTATGAGTCCAAATTTATTACCTACAAGGACATTTTTTAATAAAACCACTGGCAAGCTCAGTAGGGATGCATGTCACTGGAGAAAGTCTGGGGGTGGGGGTGTGAAACCAGCAGCAGCCCACACCATAAGCAGCATGTCACAGGGGGGCAGCTTGCCTGGAAGAGTGGGTCAGTCAGTGCAGACACCACGTTTTTCCTGCACTTGAGGATGCTCTGACATCTGGGGCTTTGCTGGTCCTGGGGAGATGGTCCCTCCCAGGGCTGCCCACTTCTTAGAGGTGGGAAGACCCTGCCCACCCCATACAAATCCACCAAGCCCAGTTCTACCCCGCCCAGCAATTCTGTAATCCACAACCACCAAGCTAGTGTCCCCTGCCCTCTGTCACCCAGGGCCAGGTACCTGGCGCAGAGCCCAGCAGAACTGTTTAGATCAGTCAGTCTGTTGCCCACTCAGCCACATACCCTGCCTTGGCTGGGCCTGTCCACAGCAAAATCCCTGGCCTTGCTCTTCCCGCACTCCCACCTCAGCTGCCCGTTTCTGATGGTGTGTGAGGACGGGTGTGCCCCTGGTTATACTTGTGTCTCTGCACCTCGGTCTTACCCTGACTGGACACATTCTGGGTACACTCAGCATGGTCGGCTGTCATCTGGGCTCCCCTGTGATCCCTAAGTGACCTGTGTCCACATGCTGCCTCGAAGCCACCTCATCCTGAGTCCGTCACCACAGAAGGGCCTCACACTGTGGCTCAAGGCTAACACATTTTCAGACCTTCATTCCACTAAAGTGAGATGGGAATCTGTCACATCAGGCCTATGCTTTTGTGACCAAAAAAGGTAAAGTCAGACACTTAGAAGATAGAGGAGCACTGACTCCAACAACTGCTGCAAGACAGTTAAAACAAAATCTAACTTTGATACGCATATAAATTCCGGGACATAGAAAGCACGCTAGGCGACTACTCTACCACCAAGCTACACCCCCAGCCTTTTAAAATTTGTTTTCTTTTTACTTTAGACAGGGTCTCACAAGTTTCACACAGGATCTCACACATCCTCTAGCTCACAATGAATCAATCCCACATGACCACTGAGAGCTGACGCTCCCACTCAGGACAATGCTGAGTCTTCCCAGTTCACCCCACTCTTCTTTCTCTCTAAAGTGGCTATGTTTTTAAGATGGCAAAAAAAAAATCAAGCTAGAATATGCTTGACATGAGAAAAATTCAGACAATATTGAAAGGTTAAAAAAGTACTTATGGTCCTGACATAGGGAAAAAGCTGTTATTTTAGCAGTACTTTCAGACACATTTCTGATCTGGTGTCAGATGTGCTACCGTTGCCCCATGAGGCCGTCACTTTCAGAGCTATTTCTAGATATACATTTAAAAAAACTAAAATGGGATTGATGTTTGGGGAGTGGGGTGAGGGGATTATTTCCACCTTTCCATGTCATTGCTCTCAGCACTGGCTGTCCAGCCCTTCACAGCAGGGACACAACCACAGGTCACTGAGTCACATGGCACGACTGCTCCTGAATTTGTAGCTATTTCTCAGACAAGACTGTGGTAACCTCCCACGGAGGACTCTGCAGAGGACAAGGCGCTGTGTGTGGTCCTGGTCTGTGTTCCCATCATGGACTGGGACACAGAATCCCAAGGCCTTATATAAAGAAGATGCCAAAATAAAAATATTGAGCAAAATCTCCTGTAGCCTTGGTGAGAGAAGTGGAGCAATGGCTGAGGTACACAGTTCCTGGAGAAAGTGACTTCTTGAGGTCTTCCTGACATGGCCTGAATTGGGGTAGTGGAGATGTAACCCCCAAATTACTCAATTTCACACTGAAAGCAGCCGACACTGTAGCAAAGATCCCCAAAGAACCAGAGCGACCCAGCAGCCCATGAGCTGACCCTTCTGAGGTGGTCCCACGCGTCAGCAGGGGACACAGCCCACTCTGGGGGTCACCCCTGCATCTCGTCTGCACGCAACCTGGGGATGGAGAGGAAGTAAGTGCTGCAACAATCTTTTCTGTTTTCACACCAAGATGGTAACACAACAGGACAAATTTGCTCTCCTTGCTCCTTCTGTGGGTCTGCAAAACCCCTCTGAATGGGCCAAGGACAGGCAGGAGTCCTCACCAGCCAGGCAGGTGCCACAAAGTCTTCTCAATTCTGATGTGTGTGGAAACATTTTTTTCCTCTGAGGATATGACTTTTTGAGTGGAAAGTTTTAAAAATAAGCAGAAGGTGTCTGCAGAAGGTACCCCCAAGGGGCAGTAGGTATTTTTATTGCTGAGCACTAGTTAGGGGTCAGGATTTCAGAAGCAGCTAGGCAACAAGCCAGGAAGCCCTGTGAACTACCCAGTCCCTGTGAGTATCAAACTTGAGAAAAAAATCTTTCACTAATGCTCTGAAAGTGATGTGGACCCAGAGGGAACACTTAAGCCTGCTTGTCACCCACCATGCCAAAGGCACATTAGCGGACAAGATCGAGGGCCCAGGAGCTGCTTGCCTGGCCATGTCCTTGGGGTGGCAGTGAGCACATCCGGATAAGCAGGGTGAAAAGTGATGTCACATGGAGAGTGGCAGATTCCTTGGAGTGGGGACTGTCATTCTGTGTCATTTATAGAAGTGGTCCCCAACCTTTTTGGCACCAGGGATTGGTTTCATAGAAGACAATTTTTCCACGGAAGGGGTGGGGGCAGGGGGTTGGTTTGGGATGATTCAAGCATATTACATTTATTGTGCATTTTATTTCTATTATTACACTGTACACCTTATTTCCTTTATTATTATATGAGTTCCTCATAAGGAGCACACAACCTAGATCCCTTGCAGTTGACTGTAGGGTTCTTACTCCTACGAGAATCTAATGCTGTCCCTGATGTGACAGGAAACCTTCCGTTTTCCTTTTGCTCTTCTGCAAGAGTTGAACGAAGAGACTTTCAAATTAGGATCTAGCTAAGTAAGCCAGTCTTGGAAGAGGAATTTAAAACAAGTCCAGATTTAAAACAAAACCCTCTTATATCAAGCTCTGGCAGGGAACTTGGCCCTGAAGCCCAAGGGCCTACTTTCTGGAGGCCAAGGGGTAACCTCCACTGTCCTCCCCTGCTGCTGAATGCCAAGTACTTCTCTGAAGCAACACATCACGTTAGGCTCAGTCCAGGTCTGCTCAGACCATGGTGGCAGGAGGTGGTCTTGGGGAAGAGGCCACGAGAGCTGCTATGAGGGGCCAGTCATCACGTCATGGGTGCTCGGTGACCCCTCCAGGCCTCACTGGTCTCATCTACAGCACGCTCATGACAGCCCTCTTGGGGCAAACAGTGGCTATAGAATTTAACAAGCCCAGTTATTCGCCTTCATTTGCACAGATGTCAGATCATACCTGCCATCTAAACACTCCATTCATTAGAAGAGAGATTAGCAAGGAGGTATTGAAGAGAAGTCCAAGTGTAGGTAACACTGGGTCATCAGGGACGCCGGGGGTGGGGTAGGGTGGGTAGCAGGCCATGGACCTTCACAGCCACAAGGCCTAACACCTCAGTGACAGCCGCCTCCCATAGCTTCTACCTACACAGAGGAGGAGGGCAGCTACCAGGTCCTAACCAAACAGTCTCTCCACGCCACACAAGCTACAGCTTGAGGACAAGCCTGGAGGAGACCACCCTGGTCCACCCAAGAGCACCCGTCTACCCAGGGTGGCTGCAGGGCCTCTGTGGGTTTCCACTCCTTCACCACTGGTCACTCTGTTCTCCAGGGCAGAGAGCTGGGGGAGATGTCCCACCTGACACCATCTAGGAAGCTAGTCAACAGCTCCAGACTTCCACATATCGCACGTGAGTCATGGAAATGTACCGTGCTGATGACAGGAAACTGGGCTGTCACCTTCAGGTCAGGAAGAGAACCACGCCCAATGGCAGGTGAGGCAGCAGGGCCACATACCTCGTGTGTCACCTCTAGGGGATGACTGCCTGCGCTCTTCTCCTCCTTCTTGTATTCTTCCAGCTCTTGCCACTTGCTGGTAAGTGTTTGGATTTCCTCTCTAAAATGGGAAGGGAAAAGATGACACCTTGCTTGTCACCGGGCGAGGAATGGCCATTGCAAGGTGGGATACACACCCCCATGCAGACGGATGCTGGATAAGCTCTAGAGGGCCACCTCCCTGGCAGAAGCACCAGTAACCTGCTGTAGGATGGTGTTCTGTAATGTGCCCCCAAAAGCGGGACTAAAAATTGCAGGGCCAGCACCATGCTGGACACATTGTTAGCCTGAAAAATAATCACTGTACATAGCATGTGCAAGGTCTTGGGTTCGATTCCTGACACTAAAAAACCCCAGCCAAACAGAAAAAGCCATTGCACAAGTGATGGTGGTATCACGTGGGGGTTTTCTGCCGCTGGGATGGAACTCAGGCCCTCTGTCTGCTGGGCACATGCCCCCCGGCCCGTCACGCCTCAGCCCTCTATGGGAGTGGAAGGAATTGTAGCACGTGGCCTTACCAAGGATTCCAATGTAAAAATCATTTATTTCTACATAGCTGACATTTCTGATTTACTTTAACGAGAGCCTCTGATAAAATTTAGTCACGGTTCTCCAGAAAATGAAAATAAAATGTTTTCTATTCATTCCAGTCATCTGTATCTTACTAATTATTTTGAGTGCTAAATATTTCTGCTCAGATTTCTTTTCATGTTTTAAAATGTGAGGTGAGCTAAAATTATCTTAAGTTGGGGGTGTGTTTCAGGACTAGACCATTTGCCTAGCATGCACAAGGCCCTGGCTTTGATTCCTAATACCACAAAAAGACAAAAACAAAAACGCTGTTTAAAATGTATAATCATGGGCCTGGGATTTAGCTCAGTGGGTTTCGCCGCCTGCTGCGCAAGCGCAAGGACCCAAGTTCAATCCCCGGTACCAAAAAAAAAAAAAAAGAAGTAAAATGTATAATCAGGTGGTCTTTAGTATATTCACAGTGATGCGAATCCCTGAACACTCCTAGCACTTGTCCCCCAGCCAGCCCCTGGATCTGCCTGCTCTGCATGTGTCCCGCACACGGGCTGAGGCTGTGTGTGGCCACCTGACCTCTTTCCCTGAGTACAGGGGTGCCTTCCTTGTCCTTTGTGTGGGTGACCTCAGGCTGGTCATCCATTCCCTAGTGGATGGACACGGGGCACTGCCCTTCCTGGCTCTGGTGACCATTGCTATCACGAAGGAGTAGAGGTGTGAAGTCTGCCAAGGGGAGTGCAAGGCAGAGCAGGAGCATGGGCCACAGGTAGGGCAGGTGGCCACAATACCACAGAGGTAAACACTGGCTTATACAGAAGAGCTTTCTCCAGGGTTTGGCTTTGTACCCCAGAGGCAGAAGAACCCACTGAAAGATCTCAGGGAGAGGCGGGGCCTCCATCATACCCTCTCTTGCAGTTGTGCCAGGGACCCATGGGAAGGGTGGCTGGGAGGGTTTGGGTTGTGTGGCTCCTCTTCTGCTCGGTACTCACTTCAAGGCCTGCTCTCGTTCCTGCTGCTCCTTCTGAGCTTCCCTTGTACTCTCCAGCTTCTTCTCCAGCTCGGCCTTGACCTGCAGCAGCTGCCTCAGTTCCTTACTGAATGCACAGAACCAGACATTTCCGCACCATTAGAACCAGAGACTGTCAGGGCAGGAAGACTCTTCAGAACACAACAGCGCTTGACTTCCTTCCTCAGGACAGTGGACAGGGGGTGAGCAGGTCACATGAGCAGCCCTGAGGTCCTGACAGGGAACGCAGACAACACTGTGCACAAGGACCTGTCAGGGCTGAGGACCATGGGGGTATAAAGCAGCGAACCCCAGACACAATGACAGTCACACAGTAACAGTCACATGCAGGTGCAGCCTATGAGCCCAGGCTGGGGTGCTGCCCATGCTGAGCCTGAGCTAGGAATGCTGCCCAGGCAGTTCCTGCTGAGTCCTCATGTACCATGCATGGCACAGTGGCCACAAATGCAGATCCACTGCCTACTGTGTGTGTGGCCCAGCTTTTCAAAGTCCTGCAAATGTCCACAGGAAATTAGATATTCCCTGAAATGAGTAGCAGAGTGCCTGTCACACAGTGAGGACTTCATATGTTGTAGTTATTAGGTCATGTGATAGCTTAATAAATAATCCCAGGAGTTGTTCATGTTTCAAAGTGACTATCTTGATTTTAAAAACTTCATGAAACAGTAATTTTTACAAAGAACCTATCAGTTCACATGACTGCACTGGAGACTGCCCCTGCAGGTTGGGGACAAGAGTGTGGAAGGACTTGCTCCTGCTGGGGACAGAGGCTACAGAGAATTCCGTGGAATGGGAGGCAGCCAGGAGTCCTCAGACACCAATGTGCATGGACATCAGCTGGGGACATGGGACGCAGCGGGCAGTTCAGAAAGTCTGACAGCACCTGCGGTCCTGTCCCCAATCAGTGCCTGGTGGGCTGCTGCTCCTGCCTTTGCAGACCACTCTGAGAAGCAAGGTCACTGTGGTCCTGCAGAATTGAGGTTAAACACCATCCCAGAGGATGGGTGGGTTAGCTTATGACAGAGCTGGGACCAGAGAAGCCATAAGCAAGCAGGCACCAGGCCGTGTGCTAAGTTGCTAACTAACATGCAATGAGGCTCTGCCTCCAGCTCACGGTCACACAGGCATTTCACACCATTTATGTCTCATTTGACATACAGATCATATGCCATCAATATAGTACTGAATGATAAGACCACTCTGCCTAAGATCAAATTGATTTTAGACAGTCATGGCAGTAGAGCCCCCTTAAGAAACAATTTGGTGGCCCGGGGATTTAGCTCAGTGGTTCCACCGCCTGCCTTGCAAGCACAAGGTCCCGAGTTTGACCCCTGGTAGCAAAAAAAAAAAAAAAGAAACAATCTGGAAATTCCTCTGGAAGTCCATGTACAGATTTTCATGATACTCTCCCACATACCACCTTTCTTTCTTTCTTTTTTTTTTTTGGTACCAGGAATCGAACTTGGGTCCTTGTGCTTGCAAGGCAGGCGGTGGAACCACTGAGCTAAATCCCCGGCCCTACTGCCTTTCTTTTAATGATGGAATACGGCCACTTAGTTTATCTTTTTACCACTATGGCAGCTTTTATTCCACAACATAAATCTAACAAGTGTATAAGAAGCAATAAAAAAATAGTGAATGTTTAAATTGTAAAAATATTTGTTATAGTAAAAGACACATTGTCATTAATCCCCCTCCAAGTCTTCTCCCTTGCTTTGAACATACTTATTCCATTGTTCTTGCCACTTTCTGAAGCGGTTCTGGAAGTCTTCTTTCATGAGTGTCTTTAAGAGATGTGATCAAAAATATAGTCAATACTGCGGCCGAGTGCCATCTGATGGAAAGGCAGGGTCATAAAAACATGACAGTGCATGGGCTGGGGATTTAGCTCAGTGGTTCTGCTGCCTGCCTTGCAAGCGGAAGGACCCGAGTTCGATCCCCGGTACCAAAAAAAAACCCCAAAAAAACATGACAGTGCACCTTCATCTCATCTACCTTATTTACCAGATCTGGCACTGGGCAACTTTCCCCAGATCAACATGATCAAAAGGTAAACATCTTGAATCAATTCAAGACATCAAGGCCGCCATAACTAGACACTTATGAAAGAGATCTTACAGAACTGCTTCAGAAAGTGGCAAGAATGATGGGATAAGTGAGTTCAAAGAGAGGGAGAAAGGCCGGGGATTTAGCTCAGTGGTTTCGCCACCTGCTGCACAAGTGCAAGGACCCGAGTTCGATCCCCAATACCAAAAAAATAAAAAAAATAAAGAGAGGGAAAATATTTTGAGAGGGATTCATGGCAATGTGTCTTTAACAGTAATAACTTTTTTTTTTTGGTACCAGGAATTGAACTCGGGGCCTCCCGCTTGTGAGGCAGGCAGCAGAACCACTGAGCTAAATCCCCAGCCCGGTAATACATTTTTTAAAAAATTTAAACACACATTGTATTTTTCAATTACATCTCATAGAGTCCTATAAAGCATTTATGCAGTAATTACTATGCATAGAGCATTTCCTCACATCCGGGACAGCAGTTCCGCCCTGGACACACCAGCATCTAGGTACCTACTCTTTTTCCAGCAGCTGGGCCTGTAGCTCGCTCCGCTCTCCCCTCAGGTTCTTCACTGTCCCCTGAAGGTGCTCCTGCTCCTGCTCCTCCTGCCCATCCCATCCCAGCTGCTTGGGAGCTGCGCCATCAGGATTCAATTTGACCAGCTCTGAAGCGTGCGATTTTGAGCTCGTCATTGAACTTAATTTCTGGAGGCAACACCGGCATTTGTTAGATGTTATTCTTGGTTTTACATTCTATTTGTGAAACCCAGAAGAGAGATCATGGAAAACTAGTCTACTATCTTGAGAGCTTGCCATATAACCCGAGTAAGCTGGCACCATCTACTGCACGGGCACAAGTTCCAGCAGTGTGGAATCGGAAGTGAGAGTGAGACCCAGGCCCAGGAGCAGAGTAGGGTGGAGGAGCCAGCAATGCAGCAGGAGGTGAGCACAGGGCCCGGCGGGTGCATGCACTGCTGACCTGTGTGCTCATTTGCCCTCAGTTCCCTACAGCGTCTGAAACTTCCAACCTTTATTTATGCTTTCTACCTTAAATTGTTCCCATTCTGCCAGCAAAGTGACCGGCTGGAGCAGCTGCCTCAGGATAGTTCGGGATCCGCTCTAGCTTCCTGTAGCATCTAGCAAGCTTTGCTTGTCAAATACTTGCTGAGTACAGAAACTTCTTTTGTTTTTTACTTTGTAAATAAGTGAACTTATTTAAAATACACTTCCTAGGGCTTGCTCTGCTTTGCTAAAAGAGAGGCCGTCTAGCTTGTTACTCCAATAAGAAGGACTGGTTCCAGCAGGACCAGAGGTCCCATTCCAACTGGGGAAGGGAGGAAACTCTTAACTCTTCAAATGGTCGGGTCAGCACAGTGGGAGGACAGCTTCCTGTGAATTCCACATTACATGAGTGGGGAGGAGTCTGGGGAGGAGTCTGGGCAGTGGAATATTCAGAGTCATGCACAGGCACCCACAGTTGCATGCAGAAGTCCAAAGATGTGTGCTGTGTGACTCAGGCCTGGTTATCTGTAAAGTGGAGGTTGTCAACGGCGCACCCCTTGGGTCTTGTCCAGACCTGGAGGGAGCCTACTCTTCTAGGGGTGCACTTTGTGTCATCTGCTGGACAGCTGCTATCTACCTGTTCGGAGTACCCATGTCACTCTGAGTGTGTCCCCTACCAGATCAGACAGCTAGGTCCTGAGTGACAGGTGACACAGACGCCCACTCACCTTTTCTAGCTCCGCAATGCGTCTCAGCAGCCGGGGCTTGCTCCAGTCCACGTAACCTAAGGGAAGCAACAGGTCTGCACAGTGCCCATCTGGAGGATACCCTGCAGCCCAGACCACCCTTCTCAGGACTGGCCTGATGGCGTCCCCTTGCAGACTGTCAGCAAGGCCACAAGGGCATGCTGGGCAGATCCTTGACACCCAAGGGGTTTCTGCAGCAGGTGATTTCTCTATTCTCCTTGGATGTGAACTTACTGATGGTGATATCTTAGGGTGACACCCCTTCCTGATTCCACGGCCATCAGGTTTTGACCCCTCCAGAACATAATTCTATTGCTGTCAATGTCAGAGATGACTTTCACTTTGCCAAACCCACAGCCTGTTTATCAGTCCTATTTATTAATTTCAGGCCTCTGCTTGGCTCTCACGATCCTTTCCTGGCCACTGCCCACTCCGCTTTGTGGGCTCACATTTACCCCTCAACCCTCTGGATGCCCCTGGGCTTGGACTCCCCGCTCCTCTCTCTAGTCACACATCCCAGCACCTCACTGGATTCTAGCATGTCCAGCCATGCAGCCCGGGTCTCTGCCTGCTCACCCCTCCACTGGCCCAGGCTGCCCTGCTCTTCCTCCCCACCCTCACCCTCATCAGAACAGTGCTCCCTTTCTGCCCAGGCCGTCCCCAAGGAACCAGAGCCCTGCTCAGCCACCCCCTAGCCAGTGCCACCCCGGCCTCTGCTCTGGGCTTCTACACTCGCTGCCACTCTAATGCCCCCAGCTGCCCACAGGCTGCCCTTGGCCTATTGTGGGTCATGTCCAGCTGTCACTGATTCAGGGAGGCCTCCCCCAGCCCTGTCTGTGGCAGAACCCCACTGCTACCTGCCCTCCCCCACCTCTCCCTGGGGGGCTTACTAATCCTCTCCTCTCACCCTACAGCAGTGCACCCCAGGCATGCCCGCACTTTCACTCCTTGCTAAAGCTCAGGGCCTAGAACTGATCTGTGGGCAGCAATGGTTGCTGCACTTCAGAGCTAATGGACTATTTCCTAATGGGACACATTGGCTGTGAGGCACGAGAACTCAGGGCTTTGCAGCTGCAGGGAGGAAGGACAGCTGACACACCTACTGCACTGGCTGGCAGGGCCTGCCCAGGACTCCCCTGGGGCACCACCCTGCACCTTCCCTGCCTGAGTTTTTCTGAGGCAGATACCCTTCACTCTGGTGATGGTCAGGGAGTTGCTGAGCACACGGTCCAGGTCCTCCTTCAAGCTCTGGTTCTCTTCGGTCAGCTCCTGAACGCTCCGGGACAGGTTCAGGAGGGCGCTGCTCATCTTCTTCTGCCTCCTCACACCCACCTTCTTCTCCACCAGAGGAGGCCTGGGAACAACCAAGAGGGCTGAGCTAGAGATTTCTATACCGGCTCACTGAATGTCTCAACCGAGGTGCAGGCGAATCTGGCTGAGTGCAGGGCGATTTTTGCAGATGTATAGTAGGGAAACACTAACTCTGAACCCGAAGTCAGCAAAAGTTAATCTATAATAGGATTCTATTCTTATCATTAGAAACCTGTATAATAAAATGTAGTACTAAAAAAAAAATGTAGCACTCAGCTATTAGTATCATATTTTAGATGCTACCATTAAAATTTTATGCAAACTTATTACTATTTCATTATGCAAATATTGGTGTAAAAGCTTTGACTTTGCCTTTTTTTTGTTTTTGGTACCGGGGATCGAACTCGGGTCCTTGCGCTTGCACAGCAGGCAACGAAACCACTGAGTTAAATCCCCGGCCCTTAAAATTCTTGACTTTGCCTCTTATCCCATAAAGTCTAAAATACAGGAGTCTTCATTATCTGGAGAACCGAATGTATTTGGCAATTTGCCCACTCTTTAAGATTTATCTGTAAACCCAAATCAATACTCGTGGGTGTCAAGGGAAACCGCACATGTGCAAATGCGTTCAGGGTGGAAATCTGAGACTCCACGTGCATACTGCCCGCTTAGGCCACACATGGCCATGCTGTCTTCTGGCTTGAGCGCTCAGACTCTAAACACGTGTCCTTTCCGTAGTCTACTTAGTGCAAAAAGACCCTATTTCCCATGTGTTGGTGACGTCACAGTTTAAGGGGGCCAGTGTGGAGCTGAAGCACTGTGTGGTGTCCCCATGCTGTGATGTGCCCCGTGGAGAATGCACGTGTCAGGTGAGATCGACTCAGGCATGCGATACAGAGCTGCTGGCCATGAGTTCAATGTTAATGAATCAACCATCTACCTTCAGTGTCTTTAAACAGAAACACACATAGAGCTGGATGTTGTCTGATTAGTGAAAACAGGGTCAGAGGCTTGGGGGGCCTAGGTCCACACTCCCTGGGAATAGTGGACCCATTGCCCACAGATGACCCAGCTCTGCAGTCCAGGTCTCTGCCTACCTACTCCTCCACATAACCCAGGTTGCCCCAACCCTCCTCCCTACCCTCAGGAAATGCCAATTCTATCCACTGAGTTGCTCAGACAGAAGACCCTAGGACCTGGCACCTCTGCTCTTGCAGCCTTCATTTAAATTCTTCATTCAAGGAAACACGAGGCCTAACCATATTTACTATCTGGCCCTTTCAACCTGTTTTAAGCCATGAGGGGTAAAGGGAAAAAGGAAGACCGTGCCAGGCAGCGTGGACTGCAAGTGCCAGCAGCCTGCTCCAAAGACCAGAGGCATGGCCATGGCTATGATAGGGGCCATCCTCCCTTAATTTAATGAAAGCCTGTTTCATTACACTGTTCGGAAAAGGATGAGGAAATCCATGTGATAGGGAGAACCTTGATGCCCCTAATAAACTTGTTTGGGAAAAGTTTAAGTAGCAAAGTGGATTTGTAATACACATTTTCCTGGTAAGGCAGATTTGGGCTGAAAGCCAGCATTTCCAGTCCTGAGCTGGAAAGTGCTGTGCAGCAAGGGTAACAACGCACACAGCAGTGAGTGAGGGCTCAGGGTGAACATGAGTGCAGACAAGACTCCACCCATGGGCACACAGGTGTGCGGCTGGCTCTGCTGCCATGTGAGGACAGGGGATGCCCTTCCCGAGTGGAATGAAGGTACCCCAATTTCAGAGTCGCTCAGTAACACAAGGACAACACGATACCAAACAGGAGCATACTTCTTTCCTGTGGCTTCAGAACTTGCCAAGAGCATCTGGAGACGATGGATCTACAAGTACCAAATTAGAAAGCGTTAAACAAACAAACAAAAAAGAAAGTGTTAAACATACAAATGAATGCAGCGGTGGTCTTGTCCTGCGAGCTGCGGGCAGAGTTCCGATCCCTGTCCCACAGCAGGACTCAGAATCGACCTGCACCAGGAGCACGGGTATGAGCTCACCACCCTCAGTTCATCCCCAGACAGCAGCAGGCTTGACTCTTGTGCCCTGGCCACCTGCCCCTCCACACGCACCTCCTCGTAGTAGATCTCCATGGCGATCCTCATCTCCTCCAGGTTGGTGGTCTTCATGTCCGTCTGCAGTTTGCTGGGGATGCAGATTCAGAGTGAGCAGGGCAATGCCAGTGTGCCCCGGGGAGAGCTGTGGAAAGCGGGATTCCCAGAACAGCCAAGCAGGGATGGCTTTGGAAGACAACCAGGTGGGAAAGGGCTGGTCTGAGTCAGCCCTCTGTTGGCTTTGGTCTTGAATGAAATGGCTTGTTTCCAGACCGATGGGGGGATTCCTCACACCAGAAAGTGTCCCTCCTGGGTGAGAACAGCTGCTTCCCAAGCCTCCATAAAGATATTAATCTCCAAAGAAGACCCAACTTTAAAAAACTTGGATTAACAACGGGGTGGGGATTTAGCTCAGTGGTTCCCCCGCCTGCCTCTCAAAGGCAAGGTCCAGAGTTTGATCCCGGTACCAAAAAACCAAAACAAAACAAAAAAACCCAACAAACTTGGATTAATGGTACAGCCTGACCTCAGGGCTTGGGGAGAACACATCATCTTTGGAGAGTAGGTGGGGAGAATAACTAGTTCATGAAGAGAATCACTGTCTCTCCTCAAACTGTCACCTTGTCACCTTGTTCTCTGCATATCACAGGCTTCAGGCAAAAGGCACTGAGAAGGAAGAACAGCTCACCACTCTGACACACTAGATGAATTAGCAAATAACCACAAATATTTAAAGTTGCCAAATTTCACCAAGAAACAAATGGGTGGGGAAACTGGTGTAGGAGATATGAAGTATAGACAGGTTTTCCTTAAATAAACTTAAGTTAGGCCAAAAAAGACTATCCCTTTGCAATAACAAGACAGGTACAGAGACAGGTAAAATATGCCATATGAGAGACAGCCAAGGGCAATGTCTGGGCAGCAAGGGCTTGCATCAAGACCTAGAAAATTCACATTGGAAATACAAAGTGGCCCACAGAATACTAAGGGGAAAAGGATTCCTTAAATACAACAAGAAAAAGCTGAAGGGAAATACTATTCCCTAATGACATTTAGAGGAAGTGCAAATTAAAAAGAAAGGAGAGAGACAGAGACACAGACAGACAGACACACAGACACACACACACACACACACAGAGGCAGACAGGTAGTAATACTTCCCTTCACTATGGGTGGGAACGGGGACACTATGGACAGAGGTTGGCATAGGAGAAGCAGACGCAGGACAAGCACCAGCCAGAAAGGGAAATGTTAATTTGGAGGAGCAGCTGGTTCCAGTTGGCCTGGGCCCGAAACCCTCCCTCTGAGGCCCCGGCAGCGGCTCCGTACTTGATGGCACTGTCCTTCTCCTTGCACTGCTGCTCTAGCCGGAAGATCCTCTGTCTCAGCCCATTGATGACCTACCACAGAAGGCCACCACCTCAGCCACCTCTGTCCAGGACCCACAGCCCTCTGCGCTTCCTCCCTGTGGGCCCCTCCTCCACAGATCCCATCCTTCCCTCCTTAGCCATCTGCTGCCTTCTCTTCCAGGCTACAGTCCAGGGATGATTGAGGGGCTGGGACTTACTCACTAACGGCATGAGGCTGAGTGAGGGGGAAGGGAGTCAGGATACCCAACTGGGGCAGGAGGGCAGTGACCAACAGTACTCCAAGGCACGAGGCATTCGGAAGAACAGGAAGGACCTGCTGTCACTTGTTTTAAATAAAGGAAGCCACGACAACCTTAAAAATAAAAACCACTGACCAGGGTTGCCCAGGACAACTTGGTCAGTCTTCAGCTGGGGTTTCAGGGCTGACAGAGCAGAGGCCTGGAGGGGCTGCCCGAGCCCACCTCTCTGGGAAGGAAGGACCGCTCCCGGGCTCATTCCTTCCTTTATCCTTTTGGGAGATCACACACACCCTAATGTTCCTTAAAGAATATCCTTCTCTTTTGAATATATAATTTTTTTGGTAGTACTGAGCTACATCCCAGCCCTTTCTTACTTTTCATTTTGAAGGTCTCAGTTGCTAAATTGCTTAGGCTGGATGCAAACTCGTGACCTTCCTGCCCCCCAGAGTGCATGTGCCACCACGTCCATCTAGATTTTAATTTAGTAAGATGTGAATACATTTTCTCCTCAAATTTCCCCCTAACATTGGCAGAGAGAAACATCCTGTGCAAACAGCTTTTCTCACTGGATTATGCTCCTGACAGTCCTAACAGAAAGCTGTGCTGGACAGCGGCAGGACGACTATAGGTCACTAAGCAGATGTGATGCTCAGCCCGGCCAACACTGGCTTTGATCATGTGTCACTCTATGGTATGAGGCTTTATTCAGAGTAATTTAAAATAATTTCTTTTCTCAAGGATGTGGTGCTAGAGGGATGACAGGGCTGAGCGATACCATTCCTGCCTCCTAGGGCTGAGAGCCAGCAGCTGGGGACCCAGTTCAGGAAAACTGTTTGCCTCAGTGTCCTGATTTTAAAAAATGGAAACTGGAGTCCCTCTGTTATAAGAAATCAAATGAGGCCGGGTGTGGTGGCGCATACCTATAATCCCAGCACTCAGGAGGCTGAGACAGGAGGACTGTCATGAGTTCAAGTCCAGCCAGGGCTACATAGTGAGTTCAAGGCCAGCCTAAACTGCATTGTGAGACTCTGTCTCAAAAAGAAAAGAAATCAAATGAGATCATGTACATGTGCAGAATAAATATGTAATAATTTGCAATTATCTAAAAAATGTATTTTCTTGGGCTGGGGATTTAGGTCAGTGGTGCCGCCGCCTGCCTCTCGAGTGCAAGGTCCCAAGTTCAATCCCCAGTACAAAAAAAAAAAAAAATTTTCTTGTGAAACACATTAATTCACTCACAAGCATTTGTGAATTAAGTATTGATCTGTGTTATCCTAGGTGCAGAACTGGGCTTTAATCATTTATGTTAAGTAGACGGTATTTCTATGTGACATACATATTACATTTCAGGGCATACTTTGTTTCTTAGAGATTTACATAGAGCTTTTTGCATATTCTGGATAGAAAACAATGTACTGGTCAATATCCTTCTACTCACAATACACTGACTGTTTCCACATTAGTTTTTTGGGTTTTTACACAAATTTTAACTTTACATTACCAAATCCATTAATCACATCATTGTTTCTTTGTATTCAATGACCTCAAAATTGTATCCGTTCCAATTTTAGCTTCCTGATACATTTTCTCCAAATGCTAGTTTACTGTGGTAACATTAACCAAACAAAGGCTCCACCTCCCCTCATTCTGTTTCATTCAGTTTGCTTTGGATTATTATTATGTAACACATGAGAGGTGTTTGTATCCATCTTAAGGACTCTGTTCTACTGCAGCTTGGTTTCTGTGCTTTGGCTCAGAAACCCTTGTATGTAAGCACAGGTATGTTTTGGGACATGGAGGAGAAGATACCCATTGTGAGTGCTTGCTCTAGTTTGCTTTCTGGCCTGCTGGGAAGGTGGCATCTCTCCAGTATGTGGCTGTCTCTGAGTGCAATCTAAGGAGTGATCTCTGGGGCCAGAGACTACTCACCCAGCCGGTGTCGGGGCTTTTCTCTGCTAGTGTGCGAACAAAATCCAGGCCCTGTGGGAGCAGATCAAGACATGAGGGGCATGTGGTTCAGCCTGCTCCCTGCCACCATGGAGCCCATGGGCCAGAGCCCACTTGCGCTAGCAGCTTACTCGGCCTGGATCCAAGAGCTGTTCTATCTGCCGGTCCTTTCTGTTATTTTCCTCTTCCATGCGCCGGAGTTTTGTTCTCATTAGATCCACGTCTCTTTTCTGAGTGTGTAATAACTGGAGAAGAAAAGAACCACTCACCCATATCCATGCATGTAACCACAACATACGAGATATGATTGAAAAATATGGTCAATGTTTAAATTTAAGAAATTATCATAGTGAAAGACACACTGCCATTAATCCCCCTCAAAATCCTCCCCTTTAACTACATGTATCCCATCATTCTTGCCACTTTCTGAAGCAGCTCTGGAAGTGCTCTTTTGTGTCTTAATATTACCATTCTTGATTCTTTTGATCACCTTTTGTACAAAGAGACACATTGAAAGACACTTCAACTAAGCCAATATAGACTTCTAAAAAATGCGTGAGGTAGAAAAATAAAGCAGACTTGTGATACAGAAAGAACAGAAAATGGGAGACATATCCTAACATATCAATAATTATGTTATCTATAAATGATTTAAACCAATTAAAAAATGGCAAAGTAGATATGTGCTATCTATAAGAAACTTAGAAGGTACGTTGAAAGGAACCAAACAGGAAAGGATATACCATGTAAACATTAATTTTAAAAAAGTGGGAATGGCTATGTTACCATCAGATGAAGTAGACTTTGGAGAATAGAAAGGTACCAGAGAAGGGACATTATATAATGCTTTCAAAAAGTTCATCCACAGCAAGGCATGGTGGGCTACACCCATAATCCTAGCACACTGGAAGGCTGAGACAGGAGGATTACAAGTTTGAGCTCAGCCTGGGGAACTTAGCCATTTAGCAAGGTCCCTTCTCAAAATAAAAATTGCGGGAGATGTAGCTCAGTGTGAAGGCCTTGAGCACAATCCCCATTACCACTTAAAAAAAAAAAGTCCATCTGCCCAGTAGACAGAGCCCCTCTAAGCCTCTTGGAACCCAGCAGCCTGTGGGGCAGAGCCTGATACTCTCTGAGGGAAATGGACAAACCCATGGTGGCAGTGGAGCCTCAATACCCTCTCTCCACAGGTGACAAAACATGGGGTAGCATTAGCAAGGCCAGAAGAATACTCCCAGCACTGTCCACAGCTGGGGCCACCAACAGGGATCCAGCACTTGGCAACAGCTGGGCCACACTGGAACCAGGAGGGAGCCTTGGTATGGGCAGAAGAATGAAACAACGTGTTCTGTGGCCACGACAGACTCAAACTGAAAACTGCAACAGAAAATCCACAGGAACCCTTCAAATACTGGAAACTAAACCATGTAACTCCAAACAATCCAAGCACATCTCGGGGAGTTGTAAGAGAAATTCTTAAAAAATAAACTGACCTGAGTGAAAATGACAATATAATATATAAAAATGTCAAAGCCTAGGGGCTGAGGATTTAGCCCTGTGGTTCCACCGCCTGCCTCGCAAACACAAGGACCCGAGTTTGATCTCCGGTACCAAAAAAAAAAAAAGAAAATCATGTCAGAGTCTATCATGCCTATCACGATGGAAGGGCGCAGCTAGGGTCGCAGCTAGGGTCGCACCAAGTGGGAAGGGACACTGGCCCACCAGCACCTCCAGGGTTCTCCAGGGCTGCACTGAGGGGACAGCAGTCTGGAAAGGCTGAACACTTTGTGATCCCAGCTGTACTTTAGAGGCCAGTCACAGAGACAAGACACGGAGCACGGTGCCCAGGGCAGGGACAGTGAGAAGGGGAGGGGTGCAAGGGACCCCTGTAGGGTGCTGGGCAGCTGGGTTCCCACTGAATGGTGACGTGGGAGTCACACCTGTGCTGTGACACAGATCCACATCCACACACTGTACCAAGGACAGTTTTCTGATGACATTGTGTAGGCTAGGAGATGGGGTGAAGGGTACCCAGGACCCCTCTATACTACCTTCACTATGTTCTTGAATCTAATTACAGACATTCTTCATTTAACAACCAAATCATGATCCTGCGACTAATCATTAATTGGATTGCTCGCTACATGAGGAATTGTAGATAGCATGTACATTACAATATTCAGAACAAAGAAACCGTCACAGGAAACTCCAACCTATGACTTTGCTTTTATTTGCTTAACTGTTACACGCAGTATTCTAATATATAGTGTAACAGAATATAAAACTGTGCAGTACAATCAGCAAAAATTATGGTACTATACTGTAGAAGAAGCCACCATAAGGCCGCACTGCTGCTCATGTTCCTGCACTGTTAAGTTCAAATGCAGGTTATAAGTCCGAAAGTTGTCAAATAGGTAAGTCGTTAAATGAGGACTGTTTTTCAAGTAAGTTTTAAAAAACTGGCCAGTATTGTCAATGATTGTGGCTCATGTCTGAAATTGTAGCACTTGGGAGGCTGAGGCAAGAAAATCACCACAAATTTGAGACCAGCCTGGGCTACATAATGAGACTCTGTCTCAAAAAAAAAAAAGAGAGAAAAGGGTGAGCTAATCATTGTATATCAGATACTATGCAGAAACACTTTCATGGATTTGTTTTATTGCTTCCTCACAATAGGCCTATCAAATTGGCATGATTTTTCGGGGTTTTTTTGCTAGGAATTGACCCCAGGGGCTCACACATGTTAGGCAAGCGCTCTTATTACTGAGTGCACCCGCAACCTCATCCCTAATTTTAAACAGGAAACTGAGGCCCTGCTTGCATATAAAACAATGCCAATGTTCAAGATCCCCAAGAATGGAGTACTGAAAACCCAGCCTCTTCTGTCTGAATTTGGAATCCAGGCTGATTTTGCCCAGAGACCCATAGTAGCAAGTACAAAGGGTCAGTACCATTTTCCCTGAGATCTATTTCTGGAGGATTCCTCCCAGGAGTAGTATTCCAGTGATGAGTCAGTTTTGGGGGCTCTCAGGGTCTATTTAGTACAATCTTTGACCAAAAGGGAATGGTTTCTACAATGCCCCAACAAACAGCCTGCCCTCGGCTGGAAACACCGAGGACAGGGCATGTGTGTCCTCCCTGGCAGTCCTCTTGCGGGTGGACGGCTCTCATGGGCAGAACAGTCTTCTCACAACAGCCTGCCTGGGCTGTGCTGCTCAGCTCAGGTGCCTCCCGTTTCCTTGCCAAGCCCAAGCCCACTGGCTGTCAATGCCCTGCTTAGTTTATGTTGCCTGCATGAACAGTCCTGCAGACCCAGATCAACTGGGTGAATGGCAGGTCTAAAGCAGACTAACACTAGAGGGACAGGAACCCAGATAATTTCTCCTGGGGGACAAATACATATATGTACATGAGGAACCACTGTGAAACTGGCTTGGTGGTGCACATCTATAATCCCAGCAGCACTCTGGAGGCTGAGGCTGGAGAATTATAAGTTCGAGCCCAGACTAGGCAACTTAGTGAGACCTTGTCTCAAAATTTAAAGAAAAGGAGGCTGGGGATTTAGCTCAGTGGTTCCACCGCCTGCCTTGCAAGCACAAGGTCCTGAGTTCAATCCCCAGTACAAAGAAAAATTGTGGTAAATAATGTTTGGGCCAGGGATTTAGCTCAGTGACACTGCGCCTGCCTTGTAAGCACAAAGTCCTGAGTTTGATCCCCCATATCAAAAAAAAAAAAATTTAAAGAAAAGGGCTGGGGATATATTGTAGTTCAGTGTGAAGGCTCTGGGTTCAATTCCCAGTACAGAAAAAAAAAAAAAAAAAGAAAAGAGAACAAATGAGTGTGATAACAGTGGTGGTGCTGGTGATGTTTCTCAATGCCATTCACACCTGTGTCTCTGGGAGAGAGCACTGGCCTTCAGAGGCAGTGACCGAATCCTGGTTCTGCTATTGGTTAAACCTTGGACAACTAACCTCTCTTTTAAATCTCAAGTACAGATGACAGCTGTACCAATTGGCCTTGCATCTCACAGAGCTTCTGTAGAGCTGGACAGAGACAGGCCTGTGGAATGTTGCGACAGCACTAATATAGTCTCATGAATGGAAGGCTATGACCCTGTACCAAAGCCCTTATCATGACACCAAATGCCAGGGTGTGGGGACTCTGAAGTGACTTGATCCTTACCCAGCCTTCTCCATCCTACTAGAGGAGAGCACAGAATCTAAACTTTGGAGATTGCATATAGTCAGTGCTACCTAAAACTCTGTTGCCTTTTGTGGAGCTGGTGCAACAGGCTTTTATGCAGCTAGGGTGGCCGGCTCCTAAGGCATGGTGCCAGGGTGCAGACGCTGCTGTGACAATGCCCAAGACATTCCATACAGATGTGTCCCAGAACTGATACCCATGTATGGTCCACTGTTACAGACAGGTACTGCCACCCTCATACCGATCTGCAACCCACTGCTGTGGAAGGAACTACTCCTAAGTCAACCACAAGCAGGTAGAACATTACCTTCTTCAACTCAATAATCTCATCGTACATGTCTTCTTTCTCTCTGTAGACAGAGGTCCCAGGGACATGACCTAGAGGACAATATACAAACCTCTTAGGAGACCACTGAAAAGAAAAAGTGCTCTTGGCTATGCCTTAAATAAAACCTGGAAGTTAATAAAATTATCCTTTTTTAAAAAGAGAATAAAAGAGGAAAAATTTCTTTCAAAATTTTTACCCTGATCATGATACTTGCACCAAAAAGCAGGGAAACAGACAAAAAAAAAAAAAAAAAAGGTAATATATAGAAAGATGAAGCAAAGAAAAATAAAGATGTAAGCACAGAATTTAACTATGGTAAAGGGACTAAAGAAGGAATCTCAAGAAACGTGATATGCTTAGATTTCACACAGCAAATAAAACAAAAGCCAAAGACAACAAATCCACATGGCATCAACAGCCATTCCAACAAAGGACAGTTTTACTGTGGTTTTAATGTAACACCTAGTAATGTTAGGAATCCAAACTATATAAGCCTAAACTACAACTCCTAACCAGTAAAATCAGCTCAGGAGGAACAGTGTGAGATGACTGCCCCAGAAACTACCCTTCTTTGGAGAGGTCCACGAGAGAGGCCAGTAGAACATATGGACAGAAACGTAAAACATACCAGTTCCTTTGGTGGGACTAAGGGTTTGTATTATTTCTGCAATTTGTATTTGTTTCTAATATTGTTTATACAATAAATTTGCATATGATAAGGTTCAGGAAGCCTGGCACAGTGGAAGCCTGGCTGTAAGGGTCACTTCCCAGGTGGGCAGAATGACCTTCACAAGACTCTGTCAAGACATTCCAAAATGTCCCAGGGACAGAGCTTACACACAAAGCCAGCAACCTCACTCTGGCAAAGGACAGTTCCATCCAGAGTTCTTCCATCTGGTCACATCAGCAC
The DNA here is from genome assembly GCF_053883595.1 of Heterocephalus glaber. Lineage (NCBI taxonomy): Eukaryota > Metazoa > Chordata > Mammalia > Rodentia > Bathyergidae > Heterocephalus > Heterocephalus glaber. The sequence continues at coordinate 37,560,328 of NW_028258381.1, read as the reverse complement.
GCTCATCCTGGCTGGTGGGACGGCTGAGGCTGAACCTCTCCATCCTCACAGCCTGTCAGAAGGTTGGGGTGCTGCTGGGGGTGGCCCCTGCCTGCTCTAGGGTAGGGTGGAGATTGAGGGGCTGGGCAGGCTTCCCAGCTTGAATGTACATGGATTGAATATGGTGGCACCACAAACACACTGGGAGGCGCTGCCCCTCCTCAGCCTTCCTGAGACACCAGCAGTCAGCCACCAGTGTGCTAGTGAATACCTCCCCCCTGCCTCTCAAAAATACATCAGTGAAGCCCTGATTTGTAACATCTGCCCATTTCTGCAGTCTAACAGTTCCCACCATTCCCCACATCAGGTGCTAGTGTGACACTGAGGAGTTTTAGGACACGGCACTCCTAAAAACTTAACAGATGGCTCCTGCAGGCGCTGCTCCAACACACCGTCTACTGTAGCGCCAAGACAGCCTGAGCCGAGGGCAGTTCCAGTGTCACGGAGCGGAACCAGGGCGAACACACCTACCTGGGGCTCGAAGACTGACACATGCAGTCAGAGACTTTAAGAAGATTAAAGACAACATCGCTCAAACAGGCAATGTTGGAACCTCTGTCACCTCCAGCCCAGCCTGGCATTCCCGCCACTCTGCTCTGGAGGGGAGGGAGCCCGCAGGGCAGCCACACACCTTGCTTTGAAGTTTCCAGCCACAGCTTCTGTGGGGTTAAGGACATCCTGCTGCTCAGCGGCATGCTCCCTGAGGTCCTCACAGATCGATTCCACGATGCCACTTTCCTTGGCTTAGAGTAATAAGGTGACTCTAAAAATCCAACACAGGGTTTCTGAGTTGCAAAACGACAACGTCCCCTCAACAGACTGCTTTAGAGACAAAAATGGTAAACTATTCAAAGGCTATGAGGACGCTGGGTAAAAACATTCTGGCAAAATTTCTTAAGTACAGATATTTTATTCAGTTAACTTGAAAAAATGTTTTGGATTGGGTCTTGCTGTATTCGTTAGGCTGGCCATGAGCTCCTGGGCTCGAAGGATCTTCCTGCCTCAGCATGGCGAGCAGACAGGACCACTGGTGCAAGCCACTGAGCTCAGCTTTACGATTCTTTTACACACACACATCAACTAAGTATGTGAACACGCACACATTTACATTTCTCTTTTAATTTTTACCCTAAAGAAATGGAAATTAAAAAAGTATAATAATTCTACAAATATAATATTTGATGTCCCCTCCTGTTTTTTCAGATATGTATCTATCTTTACAGTCACACTCACAGCAAAGGTATAATTTTGCATCCTTTAATGTCAATATTTTTCATGGTGCTACACAGTAACATAGCAATAATGTTCAAAAAAATTTTTTTGTTTTTTGTGTTGTTGACATAGGGTCTCACTTTGCAGTGTAGGCTAGCCTCGAATTCACAGGGATGCTCCTGCCTCAGCCTCTTGGGTGGAGAGATTACAGGCATGTGCCACTTTGCCCAACTAATGTTCAAAATTTAATATGTAAAATATCTAGAAAAAATGATAAAAATTATATTTTCCAGAGCATTCTTGACTTTGTCATTAAAATGAAGGAAAGTTTTAAAATTCTTTTTATCTGGGATTTCATCTCCTCAATTATATAAGCTATGACAAATTAATGCAGAAAATGAAGGTGCCCATGAAATATTCTTACTTATTTTAGACAGCAATGAAATGTATATCTCTAGAAGGTCCAGAAAATTTATCTAATGTTCACATTTTTTAAATTGCTAAGTTTTTCCCCTGGTGTCACAAATTATGGGAAGTGTCCCATTTCACTCAGAAGGAGGGAATGATGCCACATGGGCCCTGGCTGCACTTGCACTCACCCCAGGACTCCAGGCAACCCGCAGGCCTTGCAAACTCTCAGTGTTTAAACGTAAATCAGGGGCCGGGGATCTAGCTCAGTGGTTCCGCTGCCTGCCTTGCAAGTGCAAGGTCCCAAGTTTGATCCCCAGTACCCCCCGAAAAAGTAAATCAGTGATCAGAAAAAGAGACCATGAGCTAGACATGGTGGCACACACCTGTCACCCCAGCACTCTGGGAGGCTGAGGCAGGAGGATCACAAGTTGGAGCAAAGACCCTGCCTCAAAATAAATTAAGGGCTGGGGATGTAGCTCATGCAAAGGCCCTGGGTCCAATCCCCAGTACAGAAGAAAAGGAAAAGAGCCCATAAATCACACTTCTCTTGTAATGTGTATAGAATTATTGATGAGCTGCAGGGATTCCTCAGGAAAATGTATGCATGCAGAGAAAAGCCAGGGCAAGGAATGAAAATGAAAACAGGACAGTGGAAACACTATGGTGTTTGATGCTGCTTGACGAATCCAATGGAAAAAGCAGGATGCCCAGGGTGGCTGGGAGGACAAAGAGCTTCAGAACTCCGGAAACTGCAAACCTCTGCATGAACTGATCAGGTATCTGAGACAGCTGTTGAGTACACGGGACAGATGTGGGCCCTGATGCCACCACACTTGACATCCAGACCGGAAAAACAGTTCCTGAACAAGTCTCAAGAGGTTGTGACTCATCTGGGAGGCAGGGGCAGCGTGCTGGGATGTGGCCATTGGTGTGAAGGGCTGAGAAGTCTCTCGACAAGGAGCCCTGGGGTGAGGGGAGGGGCGTGGGTCCTGTGAGCAGAGCAGGCTCCTGCGCTGTGGGGAGAGAGCTGGGGAGGACACACTGCAGGTCAAGTGCAGCCCTGACACTGACACTGCCCAGGCTCAGGCTCTGGCTGGTCTAAATCCCAGGAAAAACAATTTTGATGTTTACAAAACTCAAGAGGAAAACAATTTGACTGACTATCCAACACTTGGAATGCTTGGCATTCAATAAGAACTCAACTTTCCTTTTCCTTTTATTCTTTTGTGTACTGGGCATTGAACCCAGGGCCTGCTGCATACTGGGCAAGTGTGCTACTCTGAGCTACAGTAGCCCTTGGTTTCTTTCAAAGGTGTGCATTATTCACAATACGTACCATGAAATCTTCACAGGAATGTACATGCTGTGCTCTGGGGCCAGTACAAAAGCTCATTTGTATTCTCTCGATGTATCATGTACACAATAAGTATGTCTGAAGTACATGACACATATATGTAAAATACATACACACACACACAGAGGGCAAGGTCAGGGAAGGCCAGGCCCTTGGGAGCAAAAGGGAGCCCGTCTAGGATTTCACGCTGCCATAAACACATTCATGCAGGTGAGACTGGCTGTGCTCAGAGAAGGTGACAGCAGAGACAGATCAAGAGGCCTTGCTGGCATCTGGACCAACCCCATCTTGGCAGCCTCATCTCATGGGCGCTGCCTCCTGGCCATCCGAGTGCAGGACTAAGCTTCCCTCATCCTGCTGAGGATGCAGAAAAGAATCATGGCAGCAGAATGAACCTGAGAGATCCCAAAAGGAACACAAAGTCCCTGCCTTGGAACGCCCAGCCCTCTCAGCACAGGGCTCCAAATAGGCCAGGAAGCACTGTATCTCAGGAGAGGCCGAGCAGGGCAGTGTCCCCTGAATAGGGCCTCTCCACAGGAAAGCCCAAGAATGCCCTCGGACAGGGCAAACAGAAGTGGTCCTGCTATCACCATGCCTCACCAACCGCACCTGCACTGGAGGAAAAGGCTTTCACTGGCTCCAGGACGGCAGAAAAGGGCAGCTCTTGGAAACTCTCCACGGTGAGAGCGTGGACATCAGAGGATGGGAGACTTGGTTGTACTTACTCGGTGATGTGGGAAGAGGTCTGTGCAAACCTTTCCGCTTTGTCTTCTGAAAGGAAGAAGAAGGGGTGTGAAGCAGGCTGAGGTTCCTTCCCCACGAGTCCCACTGTGTCCCCAGTATGCAGCCTGGCTGTGTTCAGAGAGGGGATGAGGGACAGCTGAGCTCGCTGAGACCTGCGCCCGGTCTGCAGGGCAGACCCAGGGCACCACAGTGCTCTCACGGATACGGGCAGTTCCAACTAAGCACAGGACACCAGGGCCCAGGCCCTGGGTCTCGGAAGGAGGATCCCACATGAATGTGGGTCTTCTCTCAGTGCTTCTCTGGAGTGTTGGGGCACAGTTCTGTCTTGGCCAACCATGTAAGTACGGCACCTGCAAAACCCCTGAAGGAAGAGTCCAGCAAGGAATGAGCCTGCGTGAAGGACTCTTTTGTGACAAGCCTGATGCCATAGGTAGAACTGGGTGAAAATCTGCTTCTGCCACTAACTAGTCCTGAGGCATGGGGAAATGACTAACCTATTTTCCCTGTCTGCCTCACACTAGGCAGGGAGGTGGTGGGGTCATGGCCGTTTTCCCTTCTTTCCATCTGGTGGGGACAATGAACCCTCTGTCCCAAGTGGGCCAGCTTCTGCCTGGGATTGGTTTGGGCTACTGCTTCTCAAGGCAGCATTTGTGCCTGCGTCCTCAGTGAGGTCACTTAGCAGAGAGAGGTCCCTCTCTGGAGACAGGAGAACAGGGGCTATCCAAGGTGGATCCAAGTTGTGCCAGTGCTGGGTCCGCAGTGAGACTCCATTGTTTTTGCTTGTTCACTGAAAGAGCAATTGGCTGGCTTCCTCTGCCACCCAGCACAGCTTGCAGCCAACCCAGAGGGCTGCCCTGGAGACTCCTCACTCCCCACCAGACCTCCTGGCCAGCTCCCAACACTCCCAGACCTGCTGCCAGGCCAGGCTGTGCTTGGCCCTGTCCGCCTCCCTGACTTTCCCTTCTCTCCCATGTCAGGGCTGGGGACAGGTGCGGGCCAGCACCGGACATGGGATAGGAATTAGTCATCTGCCTCCATGAACTTTGCTCAGGATTGCTGGAAAAAAGTTTTAAAATTATAATCACAAATTTCCAAATCCAATTAAGGGACTGAAACTTTCCAACACCAAGGAGCATCCAGCAGGAGCTGCAGGCCCCTATTATACTCACCAGCTCCAAGTCAGAGTCAAAGGTGATTGCAGACAGACTGTCATCTCCCTGCAGGAAGAGAGGAAATGCTGTCACTGTAAGGCAGTGCTCAGCCTGTGCAATAATGAAACAGAACCCAGCAGGCTGCACACAGGAATCTCCAGACACCCAGGCTCCCAGAGAGGAGGAGACAGACAGCAAGGCCTCCTCGTGGGGCTCCTGTCCTCAGACCCACGCGGCGTGCTGCAGAAGTGCTGTGTGCCTTCTGTAAAGAAAGAGCTCTAGACTAAACATTTCACTGTTCATCCTGTTTAAATGTTCTGATGCTTAGGCACTTTGCATCACAGCACGATGGATCTGGCTCCTGTGAGAACAGGGCAGTCTTATTCTAGAAAACATACTCCAGGGGCCAGGGGTGTGGCTCAGTGTACAACATGTGTTTAGCATGCGGCAAGCCCTAGGTTCCAGCCCAAGCATTGCAAAAAACAACAAAAAAGAAAGAAACAAAACAACCAACTCCTTATTAGCACACCTGTTATTCTATGAGGAGACAGTGGGCTTAAAAAGCTTCCTGTCTTCTTACTGCGGTGACTTTGCCCTGGCTGTGGGGGTACAAGGAAAGCCCCACCATCTAACACCAGGGCCAGACCCCAGGCCCTGGAAGGGCGTGTCCCAAAGAAAGGAAGCTGTCTGTGTTAACTCAGGTTGAAGTCCTAAAAAGAGTGATGACAGCAGAATATGTTTAAAACTTCTTTCAGAATAGTGATTTATAATGCTGGCAGTTAGACAAGGCTCTTTATTTGGAGCCACAACTGCTATGGCAGAGGGTGCAGGCAAGAAGGCAGAGCAGCCACCATCAAGGTGTTCAGAAAGCCGCAGGAGGCCGTGCCTAACTAATTAAATGACAGTGTGTCAACACGGTGACTTAAGATAGGGACCATTAACAGTGGAAATTATAAAAGTACCAAGGGAAAGCCAGGCCTTGCGGCAAAACCTGTAATTCCAGTGTTGTGGCAGTGCAGAGCAGCTCAGTGTTATGGGCAAGTGTTACAGCTCAGTGTGGCAGCTCTGGGTCACAGCTCTTGGTCAGTAGAAGAGGTGGAGGAAAACCTTTATTATGCCGGGCTCAGAGGAGTCTGAGTGTCTTACCAGAAATGAAAGCCTCCGTATACAGGGATATATAGGGTAGGCGAGCATGCTCAATGAAGCAGCGCTGCAGAGTTACAGAACATTCATGAAGTAAAGGGGTGGAGTTACAGAACATTCCTGAAACACATGCTGTGTGAGCATGCTCAATGAAGCAGGGGGTCGGAGCTACAGAACATCCCTGAAGTAAAGGGGCGGAGTTTAACTGAACCTTCTTGTGAATGTCTAATAGGACATTCCTGAAAGGTCACACAATTCAGACAGTCACAAACCATTTTGGTACATTGGGCAGGAGCCCAGCAACACAAACTTACATTTCTAAAACAAAACATTCTGGGGGAAAAAAAAATGATGGCAAGGGCCTGTCCTATTATACAGCACCATCACCAGCACTCTGGGAGGTTAAGGGAGGAAGACTGCAAATTTGGGCTTGTCCTGGACAACTTAGGGATTTAGCAAGACCTTGTCTCAAAATAAGAAATCATGCTGACGTATGTTCTCTGACCACAGTGGTAAGGACAAATTGACAAGAGAAAAAAATTATAAATTCAAAAATGTCAGAATTAAACAACACATTCCTATACAACCAAGGGGGTAAATTAGAAAATACTCAGGTGAAAAGCAGGGCCCAAAGGGAAACACACATCTGTAAATGTTCACATTTAAGAAGTCACGTCAAGTCAACAACCTCACCTCTCACCTCCCACCTCATCTCTCACCTCAGGATGAAAGCTGTGTCCAACTACAAAACTACAATTTGTAGTTGCAAACACCTACCCAGAAAAGATCTCAGGTGAGTAAGTTTTCACCCTCAGAAAGTACAAAGCGAAAAGTAAACTCACAGCAAGTAGAAAGAGGAAATAATAAAGGGTAGAGACTAAATGGGCTGGAAAAAAAAAATCAACAGAACCAAAAACCAGTTCTTTGAAAAGATCAAAAAAACTGACAAGCATTTATCAAGACTGATCATGAAAGAAAGAGTTAAGACACTAAATTATCAAAATAATGGAACAAGAGGGGACAATACTACTGACTGCATGGAAATAAGGAAAAGCCCAGGGCCACATGGTCCTACCAATGAATGCCACCAAATACTCAAAGGTAAATTGACACCAATCCTTCACAAATTAGAAAAGCAGGGAAAACCTTCCAAATCACTACATGAAGCCAGCATTACCCTGACACCAGACCAGATAAAGAGACTGCAAGAAAAGAAAACTACAGATCAATATTCTTTTTGAATACATATCCCTCAACAAAATACTAGCAAATGGAATTTGGCAACATTAAAAAAAGGATTATACCAAGGAGGGGATCGGATACCATGACTAAGAATGATTTATCCCACAAATGAGCAAAAGGTTGGTTTAACACACACCAAAATCAATGTAAAACACCATCTTGACTAAAAACGCATCATTATCTCAGAAAGACAAAAACCATATCATTATCTCAGAAGCCATGGGGCTGGGGATTTAGCTCAGTGGAACCACCTCTGGCTGCCTCACAAGTGCAAGGTCCTGAGTTCATTCCCCAGTACCCCCCCAAAAAATACAGATCTCGTAGCACCTGTGCTTCTGTATAGCATGTATCACATGAGTAATCATTAAGGGCTAGGGATTTAGCTCAGCAGCACAGCACCTGCTTGGCAAGCATGAGGTCCTGAGTTCAATTCCCAGTAACAACAACAAAAAGCTGTAGAAAATGAATTTGACACACATTCGTGATAAAAATACTGAAAAAACTTGAAGAGAATTTTCTCACCTAATAAATGGCATCTACAAAAACCCAGAGCAACATCATACTTAAAGAAGAAAGATTTTGAATATTTTCCTCTTAATATGAAAAAAAAGACAATATCCTTTCTCATTACTTCAATTCAAATGGTACTGCCCTTCTAGCCAGGACAATCCAAGAAAAATAAATGAACATTATCTGATGCTCTTACATATAGAGAATCCACTAAAAAACTATCAAAACTAATAAATGTGCTGGCCATAGTGGTGTATGCCTATGATTCCAGTATTCTGGGAGGCTGAGGCAGGAGGATTGTGAGCTTAAGCCCAACCTGGGCAACTTAATGAGATCCTGTCTCAAAAGAAAAAATAAAAAAGGGCTGGGGATACAATCCCCAGTATGGGGGGTGGGGGGTGGGGATAATAAATGAGTTCAGCAAGTTTATAAGAAACAACAGTCATATGAAATATTAATTGTAGTTGTATCTGTTGCCAATGAAAAATCTAAAATGAAATTAAGAAAATCCCATTCACAGGATTAAAAAATGTGCTAAATATACACAATGGAATATTTTCAGCCATAAGAAAGAGTGAAGTCTTGTCATTATGGAGGACATTATGTGAAGCAAAATAGGCCAGGCATGGGAGGGCAAAGGCTGTGTGTTCTCACTCATATGCAGAAGCTAAGAAGTTGATCTAAACAGAAGCAGAAAGTAGATTAGTGGTTACCCAAGGCTGCGGGTGGAAACAGAGAAATACTGGTTAAGGTGCAAGAATACTGTTAGACAGAAAGATTAAATGCTACCGCAGCATAGTAGTATGACTATAGCTAACAATAATTTACTGTATATTTCAAAATAGCAGTAAGAGGGAAATTTGAACTTTCCTAACACAAAGAAATGATAAATATATGAGACACTGGGTATGCTAATTACTGTGTTTTGATCCTTATACATATGTCAAAATATCACACAGTACCCCATAAATATGCACAATTATTATACCAATTAAAAAAACACAAGTCCCTGGGTTCAGTCTACTGGAACCAAAAGAGAAGAAGAAAGCCAGTTTTGTACACTAAAAAATACAAAACATGGCTGAAGGAAGTTAGATAGTGACACAAATGGGAAGCTATCCCACGGTGATGGACTGGAAGACTGTCTATTATTTTAAGATGGCAATACTGCCCAAATTAATGTAAAGATCCAACGCTGTCCCTATCAAACGTCACTTATTGGTTTTTGAAATCTACAAGGAAATCTGGGCACAGTGGTGCATACCTATAGTCTTAGCTACTCAGGAGGCTAACGTGGGAGGATCAGTTGAGCCCACGATTTGAGATCAGCCTGGGCACAGGGAGACCACCCCCCAATGAAAAAAGAAACAAAAAGAAAAGAAATTGATAAGCAGCTCATAATACTCATTCGGAAATGCAAGACACGCAGAATACCAAAGAAAGATCTCATAAAAGTTTCAGGACTCATACTTCCCAATTTTATACGTACTACAGAATTATAATAATCAAGACCGAATGACATGGGCTGGGGATTTAGCTCAGTGGTGCCGCGGCCTGCCTCCCAAGTGGAAGGTCCCGAGTTTGATCCCTGGTACCAAAAAAAACCCTGAATGTCACTAATGTAAGAATAGACTTTTGAAAAGGGTGCCAAGACTGTATTAGGAGAAACAAGAGTAGTGCTGGGATAGTCAGTGCTGAGACTAATGGACATCCACATGCAAAAGAATCTCTTCCTAACAATATACACAAAAGAAATAACTCAAAACGCACCACGGACTAAGTAAGACCTAAAACCATAAAACTCTTAGCAGAAAACGCAGAAATCTCTATGACCTTGGATCGAGGAATGGTTTTTTAGATATACAGTGGTGCCTTGGTCCATGCACTTAATTCTTTCCATGATTCTGGAATTAAATTCAAGAACTGAGGTATCACTGTAACTCTAAAAGATTGAAAGAAGCTGGGCATGGTGGTGCATCCCTGTACTTTCAGCACTTGGGAGGCTGAGGCAGGAGGGTCGCTGCAAGTTTGAGCCCAGCCTAGACTACATAGTGAATTCAAGGCCAGCCTGAACTACATGGCGAGACCCTGTCTCAAAAATGAATAAATAAATGAGAAAAAAAAATGAAAGAAAAAAATAGGTAAACTAAACTGTATCAAAGCTGCATCATAATTAAGAACTTTTTGTTCTATAAAGAGTACCAGTTTACCACAAAAAACACAAAAACTAATAAATGAGGTGTTATGGCCCCTAAAGCCTCTTGCGCTCATAGGTGGAGCTTCTGGGAGTGATGAGATCATGGGTGTGATACTGGATTAGCCCACTGATTGGTTTAGCATAGCTCTGAGTGTGGTTGATGGATTTACTGAAGAGGGGAAATCCACCCTGGGTGTGGATGGCACCAACCAATAGGCTTGCATCCTGGACTGAATAAAAACGGAAAGAAGGAATTCTCACTGCTTCCTGTCTGCCTTATCATGAGCTTTCTTCTCTGCCATGCTGCCTTGCCTTGGAGCCAGCTGACTAAGGACTGAAACCTCTATAGACTGTGAGCTGAAATAAACCTCTTCTTCTTTAACTTATAGGTGTTGGTATTTTGTCCCAGGAATGAGAAAGTAACTAAGTCATGAGGTCAGCAAGAAAGTAAAAGACAAGCCACAGAATGGCAGAGATTATTTGCAAATGATATGTCTGGTAACAGACTACTATGCAGAATATATAAAGAACTCATAATTACAACTCAATAATAAAAAGAAAAACCCATTATTTTCAGTGCTAGGGAGTAAACCCAGGCCCCACAAATGCTAAGCAAGTGTTCTACCACTGAGCTACATCCGTAGCCCACAACCCAATTTTTAAAATGGGCAAAAAATCTGTATATCTCTCCAAAGAAGATATACAAATGACTAACATATTAAATGACTATACTAAAGCTACTGAGCTGTACACTTTAAATGAGTCCATTTTACAGCATGAGAGTCGTATTCTGGTAAAAGATGTTTTACATCTGGGAATGTAGCTCAGTGATACAGCACCTATCCAGCATGTGTGAGGCCCTGGGTTCCAATCCCAGCACCACCCAAGAAAAAATTTTTTCAAAGAAGTTTTAGAAAAAGAATGAGTATATGTATTCTACTTCATGTGGAATACATGAAGTTAAGACAACTGGCTGTCTGTCTGGGATACCAAAACATTTTCCAATGAATTAAAGACTCACATGATAAAAGAAAATGTGAAAAGTTACATCACGCACAGGGGCCTGGCTCTGCTGCCAAAGGGTCATTGCTCAGAGCAGTAGTAAACAAATACAGTTTGTGCATGAAACAGGAGACTGACAGTCATGGGTGAATCTGGAAATCTCAATTTCATGTAGGTGGGAGAGCGATGAACATCACCACCAGTACTCTTTCATCTACAGAGGAGAGTGGTAACCTCACGATTTCCTGGGAGGCCAAACCCCACAGGCCTGCCTGCTTGGCTCTGACACATCCCCCAGTTTTAGTTCTCAAGTTCTGACTGAGAACTCTATCTGCTGGAGTTTCTGAAAGGGAAAACACAGACAGCTGATGGTGTTCACAGTGAAGCAGGGTTTTCTGGCACAGTTCAGAGCCAAGGATCTGCCCAAACTCCAGGGGCACAGGACCTCTGCCAGCCTCCCTTGTGTGGATGGCAGATGCCAAGGCCTCTTGTGCCACATGGTGTGAGATTTGGTCTTGGCCACGGAGAGGTCCGGGAGTGAAGCAGGTGTCACAGAGTCAGGCAGACATGAAAGCCCCTGAGTGCTCTGCTCATGTCTCCTGGGCACCATCAGCCCTTCACAAGTGTGGCTCTCACATCACCTGTGACCCTCCCTGTGCTACTCCCCACTAGAATGCATGCAGCCCTGGGGCTGCTTGCAGTCAGGCTGAGGAGCACCCTGCACTTGGGAGGGGCTCCCAAAGCCTCACAAGCATGCCCAGAGGTGCTCTGCTCCCAGGGTTGGGAAGGAGATGGACTTGGCAGCCTCTTCCCTCAGGAAGTTCTTTCAGGTTTAGGGAAACAGATCCAAGCTCAGCAAAAGACCCACGAGCCAGGCAGCCTGGGCAAGGCTGAGTCTTCCATGGGACTGAATCCCTAGAGGCACCAGGGAGGCACCAGGTCCTAAGTTGTTTTTGTGTCCTCAGAACCTAGGACAGGGCCTGACATGTTTATCATATACACACAATTATAGCAACATTGTTTCTAAAAGAAAAAACTCAAAAGAGTAAAAACTGGGAAAAGGATAAATAAAATAGGGTTAGAATTTTTTAAATCATGTTTTAAAAAATATGTGGATATGGAAAGTGCTAACATAAAAGTAAACGGCAAAGATTACAAGACAATATAAACATGATCTTGGTTTTAAAAATGTATGGGGGAAAAGATGTGCAGAAAAATATTAGAAGGAAATTCAGCAAATGTTAGCTGATTTTCTGTAGGTAGCCAGATTACGGATAGTTTTTCAAATTTCCTATAATGGGCATGGATTACTTTCATAATCAGAACACAAGCAGTTCTTAAAGTAGAAGGAGGGCTGAGGTGGCTCACTTGCCTAGCATGCACAAGGCCCTGGATTCGGTGGGGGAGAAGGGAAGGTGGGTGAAGGGATAGTAACTCAGGGCAGGTATAGACAGGCAGGTCCTGCAGAAGAAATGGGAGTGGGGTGCCTTGAGGGAGAAGTATGGACTGCAGTTGCTCCAAGTTGGCCAGCAGGACAGAGCCCCATCCTGGGTGGGCTTGGCACAGACCACTGAGTCGTGGCCAGTGTGGAATCTTCCTCTGGATTATCTTGCACCCCCAAGGAAAAATAAACTCAAGGTGCTTCAGCACCACCAAGCCTATGCCTACCTTCCATTCACTCCCCTAACCCAGCCTAATGCCAGCAATCACTGGTGCATACCACACTGTTCCACCCCAGGGCCTTTGCACCTGCCGCTCCCATACCCCAGGCCTTTCCCAGCTGTAGCTTTTGGTATCTGTAAGCTTCGAAAGGAGCAACATCTCAAAGAGGGTGTCCGGGCCCCAGATCTACAGCAGCCCTCCTGGATCACATTCCACTTTCTGCCTTGACCTTTATTACCCGCCTGTTGCTTTGTCCTCCCCCACGGGAAAGCAACTCGTTCTCATTCAGTCTCCATCACACAGGAGGCCTTCTCTACGAAGAGACTAGCACCCTGCTGTCCGCCCACGGCCCGGGTGGGGGGCAGAGAGGAACCCCGCCTCCGAGAGGCCCTCTACAGGGAGCAGGGGCCCTCGCTCCTCACCGACGGGACGCGGCGACAGGTTCTCGGGAGGCGCAGCCCCGGAGGGCTTCCAGGAAGCGGCGGCTTCGCGAGCGCAGGCGGGAGCTGGAGGCCTGTGCGCGACGGCGGCCGACATCCTGGCGGCCTTGTGGGGCAACAATCGGGCAGGCGTCGCCGCGTCTCGGCCTCCCGCCGCCCGTGCCCGTGGAGCGCGAGGGAGGTCGCAGCGTCTTACCGTCTCTGAGGCCGTTCCCAGGCTCATGGCTACGGTGCTGCCGGGCCGCCGCAGCGCCGGGCTCGGCCGTCTAGGTCCGCAGTCAGCTAGGCCTCCCCAAGCCTTGGCGCAAGACTTCCCGTTGTCATGGCAACCGCGCCGCGGCCCAGGGCGCCCGGATGTGTCCCCGGCCCCCTACGCCGCCTGACCCGGGCGTGCGCGGAGCGAGTGTGTAGTGCCAAGGGCCTATTGCAAACGTTCCGTGTGTTGCGGTGGCCCGAGGTGGGGCTGACCCGGAAGTCGCTGCGCTGACAGCTTGCATTGTCTCCCGGGTCACTGCCGCAGTTACAGGCAGAAGTTTGCGTTCTTAGCCAGACCTTCTCTGATGCATTCTTTTTTATTTTATTTTATTTTTTGTATTGGGCATTGAACTCAGGAGCTTTCGCTTGCGAGGCAGGCGGCGGCACCACTGAGCTAAATCCCTGGACCACTGATGCATTCTTTTTTTTTTTTTTTTTTTTTTTTTTTGGTACCGAGGATCGAACTCGGGTCCTTGCGCTTGCTCAGCAGGCGACGAAACCACTGAGCTAAATCCCCGGCCCCCACTGATGCATTCTTAAAGGAAAAAAAATCGCTTGCTGCCAGAGTTATTTAGAAAAGGCAAATCTAACCAGTCCACTCACCTGCTTAAAAGCTTGTATCCTCCACGACACACACCGTAGCTCTGTTGCCTCCACCCCCAGGGGTTCGCTGTCTTTCTCTTAATAATGAAGAGTGTCTGCTTGTGACTTTATTTTTGGGGGGACAGACTCGCTATGTAGTCTAGGTTGGCCTCAAGTGCTGGGATTACAGGAGTGTACTACCATGCCCGGCACTGTCTATGATTTTGAGTTTTTTAAACTTCTAAAAATCTTTCACAATTCATTTTGTCACCAGACAGGGTCCGAGGCAGTTCCTGAAACAGGTAACCCACCCATTTTGTAGGATAAGTTTGCAAGTTCGCTGACTCCCCTCGCGGATAAATAAGTTTCAGGACTAATCAAAGGCACAGGAAGGTTTTTATTAGTTTCATTAGGAAAAAAATTAAAAATACACAAAGAAATAAGAGTGCAGGCCCTTGAGAGAGAGGCACTTATTGAGGGGGTAGGAATCCCGAGAAAAGCCCCCCACAAAGTGAAGCCCATTTTACAGGTATCAGTCCAGCTTTACAAAAAAAAAAAAAAAAATAGGTAAATATTCTTTGGATTCTCTCAACCTGCTCCTTTATCTTAGATCGGGTTTCTGCTCTTTATTTTTTCAGTTAAGCAAATTTATGCACTGTCAGTATTCCTGAGAAACTTTGGGTATGATGGGTCTGGTAGGAAAGGAGCCTAAATTTAACACAGGGAAGGAACACTGATTTGGATCGCCTTAGATAACTTCGACTGAGGCCCAAAAGCTGCAGTCTTCTTAAACGTACAATTTTTAGTTATAATTTCCTTGTCTGCTTTTTACCTATCTTTTATTTCTTCTATCCTACCTCAATTTGATGGAAAAATTGGTCTTAACTTCAACTCTTGTAGGAAAAACTCCCAGCTGCATCTACTTATTCCTTTTGGAGTACATATTAATGTTTTACTGTAGAACTGTTAATGTAGCAGGCAGTGCTGCGTCAGACTCTGCTGGGATTGTAATCTCCTATTCGTTGTATGTATATCATGTAATGCCTAAAATCTGAAAAATTCAGAATTCTGGAAGATACTAGTCCCCAAAGTTTCAGCTAAAAAATCGTGGACGAATATAGTACAGTATTCATAACCGTGGCAACTGTCTGTGTTCAAAGCCAAGCTGTGCCAACTCATTAGCTATGAACCCGTATGAATGAGCTTCTCTGCCTGTTTCCTCATCTGAGGGCATAGGAATAGCACCCGCCCTCCCAGAACTGCACTAGAATCACATACACATATTTGAAGTTCAGCATTTAGCAGAGTTATTTTGTTTTACTTTCTCCACGGCTACCCAATCAGGTTAATATTAGCATTCACTACCATCTCATCCTACCATGAATCAAAAAGTTCAGGGCATCTGTCTACGTTTCAATCCTTTTCAGTTAAGGAGTCATACCTGCCTGGGAGAGGGCCCACACGGTTAGGGAACGAAGTTGTGCAAAGTGGTTCCCTCATCGATGTTATTTCCATCTTAATATCCACAGAAATTCTCCTTTCTATATAAAATTGGTATTTGCTTCGAAGTCTTGCTGTAAAACCGTAAAACTGATGCTATAGAAAAATGAGCCTTATTTATCTGCGGGCTTTGAGAGCCTTTGGCACAAAGCTGAAAGCTTAGTTTTGAGGTGCTGAGGCCAAAGGCCTTCCCCCCTCTCGGTCTGGGCCGAAGAGGCCCCGCCCCCGAGCATATCCCCGCCTCTTCCTTTAGGAGCTCCGCCTTCGGGACGCTCTTCCGGTTGGCTGCTTGGGCATGTACCACTGAGAGTCCTGTGGGGAGTGATCGGTCCGAGCGACTGATGTGGTGTCACTTTTCCCAGTTCCACAGAGCTTCAGCTCTTTTTTCCAAGTCTTAACTCTCTAGGCGACCTGAGTGTCCTCTAAGTAAACTATCACGGTTCCCGACACCCAACATCCTTGCCCTCTTCCTCCCTGGGCCCGGCGGTGGCACATTCTGAGTGGGTTGGGCGGGGCCTCAAGAGGCTTTGGGGCGGGGTAGAGGTGGGCGGGGTTTGAGACAGGGAAGGAGGCCAGAGACGACGTGGGGCGGGGCTTGAGGCGGTGCGGTGCGGGACCTGTGGCGGACGCATTGGGCCGCGCAGGTGAGGAGTGCGTTGGCCGCGAGTGGTGGTCTAGGTGGCTGCCGTGGGCTGGTGAAGTCCGGGCTCGGCCGGGAGGACAGGCAGGCGGGCGGCGGGCGGAGCGTGGCAGGCCTAGGTTAGGTCCCCGTCGCCGACCGCGGCCGGCACGTCTGGCCCCTTGTGTACCCTCAGGCCTGGCGCGGGGCGGGCCTCCAGCCACAAACTAAGGCGGAGTCGCCGGAGGGCTACTCTTACCTGGGCGGAGCCTTTCTGGGAACAGGCACACGGATGCCCCAGGCAGGACAGAACCCGCAGAGCGACAAACGGCCTCCCCACGTTCTGGGTCGGACACGGGACTGATGGACAGCCTGGTCCTGGGGAACCACTGCTGGCTACCTGATTGTCTACTGCAGCCCCTGCTCACCCTGCGCGAACAGACCCTGGGGCTGGGCACACAGGCTGACCGAAAGCTCCCAGCCCCGACTCCGGGCCACCTGCAGCAAAATCAGCCCTTACCTGTGTTCCCCAACCCACTGTGCCAAAGCCGAGGTTCCACAGATGCTGAATGCCAAAGGAATGGTGGGTTTTGCCGGCCTCTCAGAGCCGGGCCACCAGTACTCGGGGTCCTGTGTGCCCTTCATCTCTGCACGCGCGCGCGCGCGCGCGCACACACACACACACACACACACACACACACACACACACACACACACACACACACACACACACACACACACACACACACACACCACTGAGCTTTGGGTCCATCCAGACAGCTCGGAGCTCCAGGCTGAGGGCTTGTTTCCAGGCCTAGCAGGCGCCATGAGCTGCCTGTGATTAGGGAACCTGGGGTCTGCAGCCAGGCATGAGTTTCCCTCATGTTTCCTGTTTAGAAAACCCTGGGCTCATCATGGACCCCGAGTGCTCCCGCCTTCTCCCAGCTTTCTGTTCTGTGCTGGTGGATCCCAGGCAGGCGGTGGCAGATGACACCTGTTTGGAAAAGCTGCTGGATTGGTTTAAAACGGTGACTGAGGCTGGTAAGGACCACAATGCTGCTCTTGTCTGTTGTCCAGAGGTCAGAGGATGTGTGCAGAGCGATGGACAAGGTGCTCAGGGCTCTCCTGTCCATCTAGAATCTTCCCCTCACTTCCTAGAGACCGTGGCTTATGGGGATAAGCAGGCCAAGGCTGGAGGCAGTGACCTGGAACTGTTAGTGGAGTCCAGCTGCCATTCAGTCTTCCTTCCTTCTCCCCGCCATGTGGTAGCTGCAGAGAGCCCAGATGAGCTGTTGTCTGTCTTGAGTCAGATTTGGTTTCTTTCTGATTATGAAAGAAGTACATATTTCTGGTTTTTGTTTGTTTGTTTGCAATACTGGATATTGTATCTGAGATCTTCATGTTGAACTATATCCTCAGCCCATTGTTTATTTTTTATTTTGAGATAGGGTCTCAGTCACTAAGTTGCCCAGGCTGGGCTTGAACTTGGAATCCTCCTGCCTCAGCCTCCCAGAGTGCTAGAATTATAGGCATGCACCACCACACCCAACAGGAGAGCACATTCAACGCAAAAGAGTAAAGAGGGGAATTATACCGCCATCATTTTTATTTTCTTCCAGCCTTTTTTCTGTAAGTCCATGTTTTTCTTTTCTTTCTTTTTTTTTTTTTTTTGGTGCCAGAGATTGAACTTGGGTCCTTGTGCTTGCGTAGCAGGCGACGAAACCACTGAGCTAAATCCCCTGCCCTCCACTTTTTTCTTATAAATATAAAGTCATACCACAAATACAACTTTAGAGTCTTGCTTTTTCTCACTTACCAATAGAGTGGATGCTTTCCCCATGGAACACATTGATTTTATTCACTCCATTTTATTTGCTATCTAAGCAGCCCATGATTTCATTTGTCATTAGATATTTTGTTATTATAGGGCCAGGGATTTAGCTCAGTGGTGCTGCACCTGCCTTGCAAGCACAAGGTCCTGAGTTCAATCCCTGGTACTGAAAAAAACAAGAGTTGGGAATATTTTGTTACTATAAATAGGGCTGTAATGGCTTTCCTTGTGCATATTCTTACACCTAAATGTTTACTGATAGTTGCCCTACGTAGATTTTATGATATTTATTTATGCTTTCATTACTTCCTTTGATTTATTCTGCTATTTTGCTCTCTTTTGAGTTGAATATATCTTTCTTGTTTTTGTATTTAAGGCTACAGATCTCTATAAAAGCATTACTTGAGGTGCATCCGAAAGGGTTTTTCCCCCCCCTTAGCCAGGCATGGTGGCACACGCCTGTAATCCCAGCACTCGGGAGGCTGAGGTAGGAGGATCATTGTCAGTTCAAGGCCAGCCTGGGCTGCATAGCAAGTTGAAGACCAGTTTGAATGACATAGCGAGACCCTGTCTCAAAAAACAACAAAAAAAGATTTTTTCCCCCTCAGTACTAACAGTTGAGCATAGGGCCTTTGCAGTGGGCTACATCACTGGCTTTTTTTTTTTTTTTTGGCAGTACAGGTGGGGGGGATATCGAACTCAGGACCTTGTGCTTGGGAGGCAGCCTCGGCACCACTGAGCTAAATCCCTGGCCTGGTTTGCGGGGTTTTTTTTTTGGACCTTTGGTACTGAGACCTGAACCTAAGGCCTTTGCACTGAGCTAGATTCCCAGCCATTTTAAAATTTTTTATCTCACCAAGTTACTAACTTGCCCAAGCCGGGCTTGAACTTGTGGTCCTCCTGCCTCAGCCTCCCAGAGTACTTGGATTATAGGCATGTTCCTTTGTATCTGGCCAAGTTTTTTAGTCTTTTTATTGTTGGATTCTCACTTATTTCATTGGCTAGATAAAAGTGTTTAACTCTCCAACAGGTAAATTTAACGTTTTGTTTGCTGAGGTTGCATTTGAACTTAATTTATCACGTTCTTTTACATTTGGCCCTCTGCCACCCATCTCAGCTCCTCTTCTGCCTGTGGCAAAAAGATAAAGCTTCTCTTTCTTTTCTGGTTTGGAAATTTACACATCCTGTTTATGTTCTCCATTGGTCACCCTTACACACTTACTTAACACTTAAACTAGTTTTTCATTTTAAAGAATCTGAAATTGACTGGAATCTCTCAACCTCCAAAAATTGAAGATCTGAAAGCCCTTTGGCTTTGGCTCCCCGATCCTTCCCATCATCACTGTCTAAGACTTTCATTCAGTCTTATTTCAGGAGTCTTCAACAATGATTTATTTTTAGGGTTCTTTTGGTACTGGGGATTGAACTCAGGACCTTGCACTGTGAGGCAGGTGACAAACCACTGAGCTAAATCCCCAGCCTTTATTTTTAGTTTTTTAAAAAATACAACATGCAGGTCTAGTTTTCAGACTTTAATTTTAGAGTCCTTTAGTTTTTGCTCTTTTTTCCCTTAGGCTCACACACGTGTTTATTGGTTCTGTTTCTGACTCCCTCCCCTTCACCCTGCTGTCTTCCCACTGACTGACCACATTTATCTGCTCATCCTTCCCATGAGGACCTCCCCTGGGGACACTCCCTGCCTCCCTGCTTCAGGGAAAACTGAACCATGTATTCTGGGGCCAAGTGCCTAAGGTGAAAATGGTGTTGCTATTTGGGGATTGATCCCAGGTCCTTGCACTGGGCCACATCCCCATTCCTTTTATTTTTTATTTGGGATAGGATCTCACTAAGGCTGGGATCAAACTTTTGATTCTCCTGGCTCAGCCTCACTCAGTACTGGGATTATGGGTGTCACTGCTGTTCCTACACTTTCATAGTCAGTGGGACCAAACACTTTCCCAGGGTTGTGGAGTGCTGTGCTTCTTCTGCATGGCCTTTACCTGTGGCTCTGCTCTTGGCTTTCTACCACCCCCCACCCCCCGCCATGGATTAAAGTCAGGATTATTCACTTGTTGCAAATATTCTTCCCAGTTGGACTGTGGAGTCCAGCACCCTGAGGGACAGGGCCCCTGAGGTCACCCTGGGGATGCAGTGCTGTGTTGGAGTCACATGGAGAGAGTGCAGTGGTGGGGTGCACATTTCCCCACTGTTAGATGGGTTCATGAGTGCCTGGTCACCCCTGTGACAGTCCTCTGGGCTGGGCTGTCCCTGCAGGGTCCAGCCTGCTGCTGCTGCAGGAGAACCCTTGCCTGGTGGACCTGCTGTCTCATGTGCTGGACCTGAAGCCACAGGATGTGAGCCCCAGGGTCCTCTCCTTTTCCCTGCGCCTCGCCGGAATGTTTGCAGCCCAGGAAGACTGCTTTGAGTACCTTCAGGTGAGCCCAAACCCGCCCACCTGCCTGTGCCCTGCGAGGTAGATTCCTGAGGCATTGGAGCCATCCCTGTCCCTGGAGCTCAGAAGGGTCCTGCTCTGGGGTCTGGCAAGTACTGCCAGGTGTTCACCCTGTTTAACCCCCCTCTGAAACATCCACCAGGAGTGATGTTGTGGCTCAGGCGGGACTTGTTAGCAATTGGGCAGAACTGGGATGGTTCTCAGATCTGTCCTGTGTCGTGGCTCAGGCGGGACTTGTTAGCAATTGGGCAGAACTGGGATGGTTCTCAGATCTGTCCTGTGTCGTGGTCTTCGTCCTGAACCTCAGTTTCTTCCCATGGCAGAGAAGGAGCCCTGTGTCAGAGGCTGCCGTGGGGGTCCTTGGGCCTGAAGGCCTGGGTGGGAGGGCTCTTGGCTGTTTGCCATGGGGTGATGACCAACAGAACCTCCTGGCCCTTGCCAGCCCAGAGTAGTGGCTCCTTCTGGCTCCTTGGAGCCCCTCGAGGCAGTGTGAAGACATTGCATTCTCTGTGCCAGGAGCCCTGGGGATGCGTGCTGTATTGGAGTCATATGGGGAGAGGGAAGTGGTGGGGTGCACTTTCCCCCACCATTAGATGGGTTCCTGGGTGACCTCCATTCAGCAGCCTCAGACTTTAAGAGCCAGGCCCCATCTTGATATGGGATGGACTCTTCAAAATATTCTGAGCACCCCTGCTGTCATGAAATGCACATCAGGGCACAACTCTGCTGCTGCCCTTGCTTGTGGTCTGAGTCTGTCCATACAGAGCACTGCAGGGTTTATAGAGTGACTTCTGTGACTCATCTGCCAGTCCAAGGTCTTCCACTTGAGGAGGAAACATCCAGGGGCCAGTCTGGGGCCACCACAGAGTTGGGGAACCCATGCTGGAACTGAAGAGTCAAACTGTCCCAACAATGTGTTCCCAAGAGTGAATTTTCAGTTGAGGATGTTCTTTTGTTTTTGTGGTGCTAAGAATGGAGCCCAGGGCGAGGTGGGGAATCACACCACCATGGGGCCACACCCCCCACCACCAGCACTCTGTTTTCCCCTTCCTTAGTTTCCTGTTTCTCTTTCTGTCTCCTCCTGAGGCTGATGGTGCTTGGGGCTTGACTGCCCTTGAGGGTAGCAGGTCCCCTGTGTGTGAGGATGAGGCACACAGTCCCCTCCTGGTCCTGCGGCACAGGGCAGGCCTCGGGTGCCCTTGCCATCCACCCTGGCCTGGTGGTCTGATAGCCTGAGGCCTTTGGCAGCTGCTCAGCACCACCCGACTCTGTATTGCCTGGGACCCAAGGCAGGTAGCCGAGCCAGGAGTTGCACCCAGGAAGGGTGGGACTTCAAGGAAAGGGCTCCTGTTTGAGCAGCCAACAGCAGCACCCCTTCGCCTGGGGTGGGGATCTCAGGCTGAAGTGGGGTCAGGGTGTGGGCACGTCTTATACCGTTAAGTTGCACCATGCAACTTAAGTCCCACCAGGGTGGAACTTAGAGGAAAGGACCAAGAGGGACGTGAGGCAGGAGCTGCTTTGCAGAGAGAGCCCACATCCTGAGACGCTGATGTTCCCCTGGAGCCTGCAGTAGGGAACAGATTTCCTGCCCCAGGAGGTGAGGCTGTACCTGATGGGATACCTGAGGCCTGGCCCACACTGGGCACAGTCCTGGCTGCCATTTCTGAAGTTAGTCGGGCCTGCCAAGGTGCAGGGAATGACTGAGCCAGTTGAGGGCTCCATCAGCCAGTCAGGATCAGGGGTAGCACAGGGCTGTTAACATCTACTAACACAGGCAGGACAGTGTGATGACACCTAGCAAGGTCCTTGGCAAATGGTGGCTCCGCAGGGACCTTGTGGGGGAAGTGGCTGGGAGCCTGGGCTGTGTAGATGGAATAGCTGCGGGGATGGCCCATGCTTGCACGGTCGGGCTTAGCTGATTCACTTGGAGTGTGGGGTGTCCAGAAGGTCTGAAATTGTCAAGGTGGGGGACACTCCTGTAAAGGAGGTGTGTGCAGGCTCAGCTCAGAGGCTGTGGGCAAGCATGAAGGTCGAGCACCCTGAGGGGCACAGGGCGTGTGGACATGTGAAGGTGAGGTTGTGGGGCTGGAGTCTTAAAGTACAGCCACAGGAGTGATGGACCTTCCCTGAAACCCAGTTTCTTCTCGGAAGCTCTTGCCCTGCAAGGCAGATCTGGCAGTGCCGGGCCCTACCCACTGGCTCTGAGAGCTACCCCTGCTCAAAGCACAGCTGTGTCCCCAGAAACAGACCTGTTTCCCATCTGCCCCATATCCCAGCAACCTCAGATGCCACTTTTCTTTGCTTCCCAGCAGGGGCAGTTGCTGCTGGGGCTCTTTGGGGAGGCGGGACCCCTCAGCTGGGCTGTCTGGAGCGTCCCCACTGTGCGCAGCGGCTGGATCCAGGGCCTGAAATCCCTGGCACAGCACCCCGGGGGCCTGCACTTCCTGGGGGACAGCGGTGAGTGCCTCATGCCATGGGACCCAGGGGAGTCTCTGCACCTGCAGAACCTGGTCCTCAGCTGCAGGGCTGGCAGTCATGGCCCAGGGATGCTGTGGTGGTCATGTCCCTGGCTAATAGGCCAGGCCCTGGGAGCTGGGGGACTCACTAAGTTGCTCACACACTAGCCATGGGGAGTCAGTCTTTTAAATTTGTTAGAAAGAATCAGGAGGTTCCATGGGCTGAACACTTATCCCCAGGTCTGGCTGCTTCTGAATGGGCTGGTTGGGGGCCCTGTGGTACCTACTGCTGTTCACATCTCTCCACCTCTTTCTCTGAGATGCTGAGGGGTATGATTAAAGTGGTCCTGTGCCCCCCACTCTGTAGGTTGACCCCCATTTTACCTGTCCCCCTTTGGTCCACAGGTGCGGTTGATGCCCTCTTCTCCCTGCAGGGAGATTCCAGCCTGTTTGTGGCCTCTGCTGCCAGTCAGCTCCTGGTGCATGTCCTAGCTTTGTCCATGCAAGACAAGGCCGAGGGGTCCCCTAGCCTGAAGGGCAGTGCCTGGCCCGCATGTGCCCAGAAGATTGTGGCCCATGTAGAAGCGTCCTTGTGCTCCACAACTGCCCTGCAAATCACTCAGGCCCTGAACGTCCTCACCACCACCTTTGGGCGCTGCCACAGCCCCTGGACAGAGGTCCTCTGGGGGCAGCTGAGTCCCCTGGTGGCCCACCTGTTGGACAGTGAACCCGTCCCAGCCACACACTCGCTGGTGGACCTCCTCCTCAGCGTGGCCCGGTCAGGTCCCTGGGACATGGTTGGGGGGGGCCCAGGTGGGTGGTGATTCCCCCAGGAAGTCTCAGAGCAGTGGTCACGCCTGGGCACTCCTCATGGCAGACAGAGATGGAATCAGCCCCTGAAAATGCTGCCATGATGGCAGTGTTCCTGAGGAGGACCCCTTGCCCTGGCGAAGGCCATCCACAGGGCTGGGCATCTCCAGCAGGGGCCGTGGCAGTCCCCACTTGTCACTGTGGGGCCTTTGTGGGATAGCAGAGTGATTTTTCTCTCTCGGGTCCTTCCTGCAGTTCTCCTGTGTTTGCTTCTGCAGACTGTACCCTGTGGGAGACTATAGCCCGGATGCTGAGCTGCCTGAGCCCCATGCAAACTGGGCCTCTGGCCTTAGGGACCTTGAAACTTCAGCACTGGTATGATTGGGCAGCTTTGTCTCAGGTGGGGCTCTGGGAGTGTGGTACTTATGGTCAGGGGACTTCTGGGAGAGAAGGCCAGCAAGGCTGGGCAGTGCAATGGGCAGGGCCAGGTGTTGGTGCAGACTGGCTTTCTTAATGACAGAAGAATTATTTTAAAAGCTTATTCCTAGAGCTTCTCTGGTTGAGGGGATAAGCAGAAACCAGAATCTGCTCTCAGCCCTTGAACCCTTCTTGGTGACCATGGCCATAGGTCCTGGAGCCTCATGAGTATCCATATACAGGAGGTGCGCTGAGGGTTGGAGAGAGGAAGGATGTGGAAGGCCTTCCAGGGTCCTGGGTTGGCATACATTTGGGGAGGAGAAGTGGCCTGAGCAGCTCTCCAGAGGGGCTGTGAGTGTGTCACCAGCCTGCCTCTGGGCTCTTGCCCTCCACATGCTCAGAGAGAGTGGACAAGGGGAACAAGGGACCAAGCATCCTGCCCTTAGTGCTCTGTGCTAGGATAATTGCCCCTCCAACCCCAAGGCCTAGACCCTAGGGTGGGCCCATCTACAGAGCATAAGAAAGGACATCTCAGAGCTGAGTATGTTGTTGCATGCTTGTAATCCCAGCCTAAACAACTTACCAAGGCTCTATCTCAAAATAAGAACTGAAAGATAGGTAGAGATATAGGTTGGTGCAGAGGTCCTGGCTTCATTCCCTAGTACCACAAAAGAAAGGTCATCTCAGATCACTGTGCACAGATGGCAAGATGGAGCATGCCTGGGCATGCTCTTGGGAACTCGGAATTCCCTGTTACCCTGAGCAGGCATGGCCCTTCTGGGAGGGTGTGACTATCTCTTCCTGAGCCCCAGAACCCCGGTGGCTGGACACCATGGCTGAGCCCTAAGCCTTCGTCAGGCTTATTCTCCACCCAGCAAGATACCCTGCATAGAAGCTGCTTCTCAGGAGGTGCCCAGCCCCTGGCTTTGTGCGGATTTGCCCAACTTGATAGGGGTGTTAGGGACACAGCCAGCCTGCCTCAGCCCAGTGCAGCAGCCTTCACGTGTGTCCTGTGTCCACAGTCCACAGGCACTGAGATCCCAAGCCTTCGGGGTCCTTCTCCAGCCCCTCGCCTGTATCCTGAGAGCCACTGCTCAGGCCCCTGGACCCCCAGGTACACTGAGTAGTGTGGGAAGGTAGAACCCGGATCTCTCAGCTTTGCTCCCACCTCCTGCTGAGAGTGAAGGGCGCTGGGGTGGAGGTGCCACAGCCCTGAACTTGGGACCTGGTCTGTGATTGGGTCAGTGACTACCGCAAGGGAGCTGTTCCTGTTTTGCTGCAGGCCTGCTGGATGAGACTACCCAAGGTTGCTCCATGACGGTGGACACTCTACTGTCTTCTAAGTCGGCCTGTGTGGGGCTTCTGTGCCAGACCCTGGCCCACCTGGAGGAGCTGCAGCCACTGGTAGGTGTGTCCCTGCTTGTGGCAGATGGGCAGCGGGACTGTGACCTCTGATGACCCTCCTGTCCTCCTGCAGCCCCAGCACCCCTTGCCTTGGCCCCAGACACTCCTGGTGGAAGCTGTGGTGATCATCTTGCGGCTCTGCGATGGCTCAGCAGCCCCCAGCTCCAGTGAGGGGTGCCGCCTCTGTGGGACCCTGGCAGGCTGCATTCGGGTCCAGCGAGCAGCCCTTGGCTTCCTAGGGACACTGACCCTGGGCACAAGTGAGTGACTGTGGGGTTGGGTGGGCTGAGCCCCTTCCCTCTCTATGTAGAGGTTTCCAGGAACTCTGAGGCCTTGTGCTCAGCCGCCTTCCCTGCTCCTTGAGGCTGGATGCACAGTTCCTGCTGGGAGGGAGCTCCTGGGGTGACTCATCCGTTTATGTGTGTCTCAGGCAGCTGGGAGCTGGTGCCACAGGTGTTTGCCATCCTCTTGGAGACCCTCAAGAGCCCCGCCTCCAGCCCGACGGTACAGGGACAGGATCTGGGCTCTGGGAGCCATAGCTGGTCCCCTTCTGACATGGGCCTCTTGGACATGGGTCCTGTGGACCCAGCACTGCCGCTTAAAGTGGAAGGCAGGCAGATGCCTGGGTCCACAGGGGCTGTGTGTGAGGGGACTTGCCGTTCCCTGGTGAGCCAGGCACCCTACAGGGAAGCAGGCTGAGTCCACTCATCCTACAGGGAATCCCAGAACTGAGCCAGGGTGGCCACTATGCTTGGGACCCAAGTTCCTAGAAATGTGCCTGTTTCAGTGGTTACAGACTTAGTGCCACATGCCACATGCCACAGGGCAGACAGTGGGCCTGGGTGAAGGGCTTGCGGGATTCTTGAGCCTTAAGGAAGAGGTGCCCCAGAGAGCTTGTGGTGTCTTGGTGCAGGGCGGGCAGGGCTCCTGGCCAGAGCTCTCCCCTGCTGTCTCCTGGGG
Source organism: Heterocephalus glaber (assembly GCF_053883595.1). NCBI lineage: Eukaryota > Metazoa > Chordata > Mammalia > Rodentia > Bathyergidae > Heterocephalus > Heterocephalus glaber. The sequence goes on along the minus strand of NW_028258381.1, from coordinate 37,533,935 downwards.
CAAGCGCCAGGGCAGGTAAGGGCTCACCCTCCTACCCTCCTGCTCTACAGCCCATCTGCCCACCCACCTGCTGCAGGTTCTGAAGAAGGCCTTCCAGGCCGTACTCCACTGGCTCCTGGACTCACGCACGCCCCCTGGCTGTTCCGACCTCGGCCCACACACCCCACTGTTCCTCAGAGGTAACCCTGGCCCCTTGGGGGGTGCCCTGAGTGGAACCTCAGGGTGGAGGCAACTGGGGCTGAGGGTGGGGGGTGGTGACCCAGAGGCCACTTTGACCACCCTCTCCTGGCCCAGAGCTATTCCCTGTGCTGCAGAAGCACCTGTGCAGCCCCTGCTGGGAGGTGAGGGACTCGGCGCTAGAGTTCCTGACGCACCTGAGTATGTGCTGGGGAGGTGAGTGCCAAGGGTGAGGGTCTTGCTGGCCCTGGGTCCCTGGGCCACCTGGGCTGCCCTAGCAGCAGTGGCCACAGCTCCTTTGCCCTTTGATGCCCAGGGGAGGCCAACTTCAGGGAGGTGCTCCTTGCTTCTGATGTACCCAAGCTCGCCTGGCAACTCCTGCGAGACCCTGAGAGCTACGTCCGTGCAAGCGCAGTGACCGCCATGGGGCAGCTTTCCAGCCAAGGCCTCCAGGCTGCCTCCGATAGCCCTGGGCATCCAGAGGTCCAGCAGGTAAGAGGGGGTGGGGTCCTCAGCCATGTGCCTACCCTGGGAGGCTGGGTGTGGCTTGTGCGCTGGGTGAGTGGCCAGCCAGGCCCCGAGCAGCTACTTTGGGATTAGTCTGGGCCAGTGCTGGCAGAAGTAACCTCTGAAGTGCTAGGGACTTGGTGAACCCATTCGCAGGGGTGTGAGCACAGGGCTGAGGGCTGCGTGTGCCCCAGCACAGGCATGACGGAGCTGAGCAGCACGCGGCCCCAGCTGCTGCCCTGGTCCTGGGTGCTCATGTCCCTGAGCTGCTTGCTCCCTGGCCACCAAACTTCCCCACTTTTGGTCCCACAGGGCCTGGTTGGGGAGCTCCTGCATATCCTGTCCGTGGACTCGGAGGGGTTCCCGCGAAGGGCAGTCACCCGGGTCTTCACTGAGTGGCTGAGGAACAGCCATGCCGATGTGGTCCAGGACACGGAGTGGTTTGTGGCCACTGTGCTCCAGATGGTGAGCCGGGACCTGGACTGGGAAGTCCGGGCCCAGGGCCTGGAGCTGGTGCAGGTGTTCCTGGCCCAGACACTGGGGCAGCCCAACCCCTCCTGTCCCTATGCCGTGGCCCTCCCCAAGGTCACCCCACCCAGCCCACTCCCTGAGGTGCTGAGGACTCTCTGCCAGATGCAGATCTTTGACTTTGCCTTTCGTGCTTTGTTTGACTGTGATCGACCTGTGGCACAAAAGGCTTGTGACCTCCTCCTCTTTCTGAGGAACAAGAGTGCTCCCTGCAGTGGCCTGCAGGAGGCTGGGGACAGCTCTGATGTGGCCTCTGTGGAGGCCACCCTGGAGAGGTGGCAGGTGGGTGAGCAGGGCCAGCCCCTGGGGAGCCTAGAGCCCGAGGTGGTGCTGGCTGCCTTGAGGTCCATGGACCTGGAGGGCCTCCAGAGCAGGCTGGCTGAGAGCAGCGACCACGTGGAAAAGAGCCCCCAGTCGCTCTTGCAAGATGTCCTGGCCACAGTGGCCCTGCTGGAGGAGAATGTGGCCGACTGCTACTGAGGCCACGTGCCTGTGGGCTCCAAGCAGGACTGGCTGCACAAGTACCAGATTAGAAAACCCCACATTTTGATGAATTATTAAAAGAAATAGCTCATTTTCTACATAAAACATTCCAGGTCAATTTTGCCTTTGGGTTAAGCCCAGGCTCTGGTTCTGTTCTTCTGCACGTGGCTGTCAGGTGTCCCCCTTGCCATTCACAGAGGAGCCCGCCTCCCCACCCCCCTGTGTGCTCTCTGTGCCTTGGTGGATCCGTGACCCCTGGGAGAGGGCTCCTTCCTGGGCTCTGCCCGCCCCCTGCTGGGTGAGTCTGTCTTCATGCCACACTGATGGAGTTGCTCTAGCTCTGCAGTAGACAGTAACATCAGGTAGTGTGATGCCTACAGCTTCTGCTTTTCTTCCTCAGCATTGGTTTATTACTCGGGGTCTTTTGTAGTGCCATATGAACTTTGGGATTGCTCTTTCTATTGCTGTTGTAATATACGGTTTGAGATTTTGGTAGAAATGACATTGAATCTGTAGGAGACTTTGGGGAGTATGGCCATTTTGACACCATTGCTAGTCTCAACCCTAGAACTCAGGACATTTTTAATATATTTGGGTCATTTTGGTTTCCTTCATCCATGTATTAGCATTTTCAGTGTGCAGGACTTTCACCTTCTTAAGTTTATTCTTTACTTTATTCTGTTTTCCTTTGTGTGTGTGTGTGTGTGTGTGTGTGTGTGTGTGTGTGTGTGTGTGTTACTGGGGATTGAAACCAGGGGTGCTCTACCACTAGATACATCCTCAGCCTTTTTTTTTTTTTTTTTGGGGACTGGGGATCGAACTCAGGTCTCTTGCACCTGCACAGCAGGCGGTGAAACCACTGAGCTAAATCCCCGGCCCCATCCCTTTTTATTTTAAAACAGGATCTTCCTAAGTTGGCCAGGCTGGGGTCAAACTTGGGATCTTCCTGCCTCAGCTGCCTGAGTAGCTGGGGTTACAGACATGCACCACCGTGTTCTTTTTTATTCTATTATAAATGGGATAATTTTTCTCTTGGTACTGGGGATCGAACTCAGGACCTTGCACCTGCAAGGCAGGTGGCGGAAGCACTGAGCTAAATCCCCAGCCCAGTTTTTCTTGATTACATATTTTTATTATTATTTCAGTTTTTATTGGTACATGTTTGCAGTACATAATGATTTCACTTACTGTGGGGATTTGATATGTGTACCTTACACATCTTAATTCTTTTTACTCGCCCTTCCCTCTATCTCTTGGTGAAAATGGGATTATTTCCTTCATTCCTTTCTCACAAAGTTTGTCATTAGTGCATAGAGATGCTTCTTATCTTTCTACATCGATTTTTGGTGTCCTGAAAATTTACTGAGTTCATTTAGCCATCAGTCTTTTGGCAGAGTCTTCAAAGTCTTCTGTATAGAAAATCATGTCCCCTGTGAACAGATTTTCTTTCTCCCTCCTTTCTGGTTTGATGCTTTTTGTTCCATTTTCTTAGTCACTCTCGCCATGACCTCCACCGTGGTGGTGCAGAAGTGGTGTGAGAGGCACCGTCTTGGTCCTGACCTCGTGTGAGAAGCTTTGGCTCTCTTTTGTCAAGCATGATGTTAGCCATGGGCTTGGCCATGAGGACACTGAGTCAATCGCTTTTATACCTAGTTTGTTGAGTGTTTTTATTGTGAAGGGAGTTCAGTGCTTTTTGAAGGGGGTTCAGTGCTTTTTCTGCATCTGTTGAGAGCATTGTGTGATTTTTGTTTTTCTTTTCAGCTCATGTGTGTCACATTTATTGATTTGTATGTATTGAACTGTCATTGCATCCCAGAAATAAATTCGACTTGATTATGGTGAATGATCCTTTTAATGTACTGCTGAATTATGTTGGTTCATATTTAGTTGCAGACTTTTATATCTGTGTTCATCAGGGATATTGGTCTATAATTTTCTTTTTTGTGCTGTCCTTATCTAGCTTGGTATGAGGCTAATGATGGCCTCATAAAGTAAGTTGGGAACCATAAAACTAAAAGAAAACACAAGGAGCCAGATGTGGTAGCACATGCCTGTAATTCCAGCACTCTGGGAAGCTGAGGTAGGAAATTTCCAAGTTGAATCCTGGACTGGACAACTTAGTGACTTAGCAAGACCCTGTCTCAAAAAATGAAAAAGGTCTGGTATATAGCTCAATGATAAGGACCTGGGTTCAATCCCCAGTACTACGGGGCGGCGGGGGGGACACAGAGAGAGAGAGACAGACAGACAGAGAGGGAGAAAGCAGAGGAAAAAAGTTCCTTGACTTTGGTGTTGGCACTGCATTTTTTGGACATGACATCAAATGCAAAAACAAAACCTGTCAGTGGAACTACATCAACCTAAACAGCACCTGTATTGCTAAGGAAACAATCAACAAAATGAAGATACTGTCAATGGAATAGGAGAGCTTATTTGCAAACCATAGGTCCAATAAGGTTTTAATATTCGAGTGTATAAGGAATTCACACAACTCAGTAGCAAGAAGAAATAGAATAACCTGATTAAAAAATAAGCAGACTTTTTTTTGCCAAACACGACATTGATATATGAAAGGATGCTCAACATCACTAATTAGCAAAGCCACAGCGAGCAGGATACAAAATCAAAACCAATAGTGTTCCTGTACAGCAATAATGAATCCACTGAGAAATTAAGAAAACAATAGTTTCAAGAAAAATGAAATATTTAGGAATCAGCCTGCCAAAGAAAGTGAGAGACCTTTATAGCAAAAACTGGTAGCCTGAAAAAGGATATAGGACATCAGAAAGAGAAAAGATTCTGCTATTCCTGGATAGGCGGAACTAATATTGTGAAAATGGCCATGCCACCAGAACTGATAGATAAATTTCATGCAATCCCAATCAAAATACCAACAGCATTCCTTATGGAATTAGAAAAACCAGTTCTAAAGTTCATATGGAATCAGAGGAGACCTACAATAGCAAATGCAATCCTGGGCAATAAGAGCAAAACAGGAAGCATGACAGTCCTAGATTTCAAGTTATATTTCAAAGCTACAGTGATAAAAACAGCATGCTACTGACACAGAAACAATGTGGATCAGTGGAACAGAATAGAACATTCAGAAACAGCCCCAGGCATATTCAACCATCCAATACAGGATAAAGCAAAGGCAGCCTCTTTAGCAAATAAGTGCTGGGAAAAATGGCTATCCAAAGGCAGAAGACTGAATCTAGACCCGTATCTCTCACCATGTCCTAAAATTAAAGACATAGTAAAACAAACACTGTAATCTGCTGGAAAAATGAGATAGGTAAAACTCAAAGACGTAGGCATAGGCGAGGACCTTCTGAAGAGAACATCAGTTGTACAAGAAATAACATCAAGAATCAATGAATGGACTTATATCAAAAAGCTTCTGCACAGCAAAGGAAGCAACAGAATGAAGAGACAACCAACAGAATTGACAGAGGATTAATATTTATAATATATAAAGAACTCAAACTAGCCACACTCATAAAAGACCCAATCAAAAAAAGGCCAATCGATTGCTGTTTCCCCTGCTGTTCTTAGCTGATCTCTTGATAACAGCCATTCTTTCTGGAGTGAGATTGTTTTAATTTGCATCTCTTCAATGACCAGTGATGTTGAACATTTTTTCATATGTTTATTTGCTGTTTGTACTTCTGAGAAGTGTCTATTCATTTTAGATGGTCATTTTTTGATTGGGTCTTTAAACTTGGGAGGTCTGATTTTTTTTTTGAAGTTCTTTATATATTCTAGATATTAGTCCTTTGAGGAACAGTTGGCAAAAATCTTTTCCAACACTATGGTTTGTCTCTTCACTATGTTAATGATTTCTTTTGCTATGCAAAAGCTTTGTAATAAGTTGTTGATTCTTTGTGATATTTCCTGTGTGATTGGGGTGTTGTTCATAAAGTCTTTGCATACACCAGTGTCTTCAAGAGTTCTACCTATTCTATCTTCCAGCAGATTTAGTGTTTTTGTTTTAATATTTAGGTCTTTGATCCATTTTGACTTGAATTTAGTGCATGGTGAAAGATATGGGTCTAGTTTTAATCTTTGGCCTGTGGAAAGTCAGTCTTTCCAGCACCATTTATTAAAGAGGCTCTCTTTCTTCCAGTGACGCTATTTGGCTTGTCAAAGATAAGGTGGCTGAGTGTGTGTGGCATTGTTTCTGCATCTTCTAATCTGTTCCATTGATCCTCAGGTCTGTTGTTGTTGTTGTTGTTTGATTTTTTTGCCAGTACCATACTGTTTATAGCACAGTAGCTTTGTAGTATAATTTCGAGTCAGGGATTGTGATGCCCCCTGCCTTCCTTTTGTTGCCCAGAGTTGCTGTTGTTATTCTATGTCTCTGGTTCCAAATGAATTTCAGGATTGTTTTCTGTAATTCTGTGAGATATGCTATTGGAATTTTGATTGGGATTGCATTATAGCTGTATAACAATCTTGGAAGTATGGCCATGTTCACTGTATTGGTTCTTCCTACCCAAGAAAAAGTGATATCTTTCCATTTTCTGATACTATTTTCAATCTCTTTTTTTGAGAGTACTGTAGTTTTCCATGTAAAGGTCTTTTACTTCCTCTGAGGTATTTCATTTTTTGGATGCTATTGTGAAAGGTGTTGTTTCCCTAATTTCTCTCTCAGTGCATTTGTTATTTGTGTCCAGGAATGCTGTTGATTTTTGAGTGTTGACTTTACATCCAGCTATGCTAGTGAATTTGGTTATTAAATCTAGAGGGAAAAAGGAACCCTTCTCCACTGTTGGCGGTAGTGTAGACTGGTGCAACCACTGTGGAAATCAGTGTGGAGATTCCACAAAAAACTAAAACTAGAGGTCCCATTTGACCCAGCTATTCCCCTTTTTGGTATCCTCCCAGAAGAATTAAAAGCATCCTACCACAGCAGTGTATGCACATTCATGTTTATGGCAGCACAGTTTGTATTAGCTAAATCTTGGAAACAGTCCAGATGCCCATCAACTGACAAATGAATAAAGAAGATATGGGTTTTCTATACATTGGAATACAACTCTGCCATAAAGAAGGATGAACTTGAGACATTTCTAGCTAAATGGATGCACCTTGAGGCCATACTCCTAAGTGAAATAAATCAGACACACAAGTTAAATACCACATTGTCTCTCTGGTCTGAGAAACAAAGTGGAAATAAAAACCAAAGTGTATAATAGATAGAGAAATGAGAAGAAAATGTTCATATAAGAAGGGGAACAAGGAGTGGAGGGGAAAAGGAAAGAAGGAACAAAAAAAAAGAATGGAAGGAAAAAATAGAAACAGGAAAGAAGGGACAAGAAAAAAAGAATAGAAGAAAAAATAGAAAGAAAACAAATAGGGGAAGAGGGGTTGAAGAGTGAAGGGAATGGGAGAAGCAGTAAGATGTATCATGTACAGGTACAAATTCCCTTTGATGAATGTGATCATTATGCGTATCTAAAATGTACCAATATGGGCCAGGGATTTAGCTCAGTGGTTTCGCCGCCTGCTGCGCAAGTGCAAGGACCCGAGTTTGATCCCTGGTACCCCCTCCGCCAAAAAAATAAATAAAATAAAATGTACCAATAAATGTTTTGCTTAAAACAAAAAAACAAAAAAGGCCAATTGAAATGAACAGACACTATATGGTCATATGGTCCTGCCCAAATACATGATTCCGGGGTTGTCATGACAAGTGCCTGAGATTGACCAGTGGGACTCGTCCCCCAGAGTCTGCTGCCTTGTGGTGCAGTTTCTTTGGGTCCTTGAGATACCTACCTATCTATCTCCTGGGAATTGAACCCAGGGTCTTCACAGCTACCTCCCCAGCCCATTTTATTTTGAGATAGTCTCACTCAGTTGTTCAGGCAGGACTTAACTTGCAAGGATTCAAGTTCAAGGATCAAATTCAAGGAGGATTGCAGGTTCGAGCCTCCTGTCTCGGCCTCCCATAGTGATGGGCTTACAGGTGTGTGCCATTGTGCCCAGCTTCTTGGTTGTCTTTAACTGTGTGCTGCTCCACTGAAGTGTCCTGTGGGGTTCTTCAAGGTCTCAGATGTGGTGAACCCGACTAGGAAGGAGTCAGGTCAGGGCATTACTCCTAGGAAGCTCTCCAAACCCAGACTGCATGGAGTGCTTTCCATCCCCAAGTCTCTGATTTCTTAGGAATCATTTTTCCCCACTTTTGTTTTGCTCCTCTTAGCATCACAACCAGTCTTTCCTCTAGTCCCCTGAAGTTTGTGGCAGGATGGGGGTATGGGTAAATTTGGGTTCATGGCTAGGCTAGGAGGATGGCCCCTTAGGTTTGCCGTCTAAAGTGGGGAGGAGGGTAGGTCTGGCCTGGATTTTTCTTCCTCCTCCCTCTGGAGGCCACTGAACCAGAGCCCAAGTTTGCTGGTATTGGCCAACCCTCTCCGGGCAAAAGGACGCTGACCAATCAGGATAGACATTGGCTGGTATGCCCAATCAAGATGCAGCAGCTGATGTCAGCACTGTTGCTATGCAGATTTCACTTTCCAGTGAAAAACAGGCTGGTTTGTCTAGAGCAACCATCTCCCTGCAAACAATGAAAAATGCTGGGGATATAGCTCAGTGGCAGAGTGCTTGCCTGGCATGCATAGGCCCCAGGTTCAATCCTAGCAAAAAGCAAAACAAAACAAAAAAACCCTCAAAACCTAGATAAAATATTTAATAACCATCACCTTAGGAACTCTGAAAGGCTGACAAGACAGTGGGTCAGTGCCAGGCCAACTCAGGGGACATTAGATCTCTCAGATGCAAGGCCCTCCAGGAAGGTGTGGTACAGCCGAGGTCAGCTCTAGGCCTAGGGGAACTTCGAGAGAAAGGGGACCCTACTGTCCAGGTGCCCACAGGCAGTAGCACTGAACCTGGTCCTCAGAGGAGAGAAAAGACACTCAAACCATGTGGGGCTGAAGCTTCATTTTGTCAACTTGATTGGATCGGGAGCCATCCAGGCGCTTAGCAGAGCATAGTTATGGGTGTCTGGGTGGGTCATGGGGGTGTAGCCTTGGGGACTATACCTGATCCCTCACTTCTTCCTCTCTGGCACTCTTCCCAGCCACCATACACTGAGCAGCCTTCCACCCCCACACCCTTCCACCATGATGGTTCTGTTTTGGAGCCACCCAACCATGGACTGAATCTTTTGAAACCATGAGCCAAATTAAAACTCTCCTCCTTTAAGTTGTGGTGTTAAGTACTGTATCTCTGGGACAGGAAAGCTGACTGACACACACTACTTGCTGCCTACCAAGTGCTGTTTGAAGTAACACACTTCAAACACGGGTCCTCAGGGAAAAACACTGACACAATGGAGGCTCAGACCCAGCCAGGTACTTATGGCCACACCTGCTCCCACAGGTCCCAGGCCTTCACCTGCCCCATCTGTAGGCTGGGACAGTGACCCTCCTCGGTGTCAGTGTCCTAAAGGCCACAGGGGGCTGTATGTGGCATTTCTGTGCTGATGTCTAGTGCAGGCCAGCCCATATGAGACCTGTGTATACCAACATGGGCATTACCTTACTAACTAGTTGGCCCCAGGACGCAGGACAGGCACATGGGTCCATTTCACAGGTAGAGAAATTAAGGCAAGGGAGGGAGTAGAGACTTGGGCTTCTGCTGTAGCAGCTAATGCCATGGGCTTGAAATGGGAAGCCCCCTCCCATAAACTCTTCCACCAGGCCCTCTGGTCTGGGCTGTGGCACTGGCAGCCAGCAGGGCCAGACACAAGCCCTCAGTCTGTCCTGGCTCTCAGCATCCCTGGGGAGCTGTTAAAGTATTCAGCAAGTGCTGACTGTGTGAGTTGAGTGGCTGCTAGCCTGGACCCTAGGATGAGCATGTATCAGTTAACTAGTGCTGCACAACAAACTAGCCCCAAACAGGACACCTAGAACAACAGCCTTATCATTTCCAAAGGGTTGATGGGCCTACCAGGCATCCACAGCCCTGGGGTGGGTGTGGCTGACCTTGGCTGGTGGATTGGTGGAGGGTGGCTGGTCCCCAGTGGCCTCAGTGAGGACAGCCCTACTGCCCTCCCCATCTAGCAGGGCACCTGGGCTCACTTCCCTGCTGTAGCCAGAGTCCAAGATGGCAGGTAGAGGCATGAATATCTCTCAAAGCCCAATCTCAGGACTGGCCGAACTTGGTTTCTGCAACTTTCACTGGCCAAGTACTCTACCTTTGGGAAGAGCTGGTGAGTCAAGGGGTAGAGAATTGGGGTCACTTAGCGATTGGCCTGCCACAGAGGGGAGCCAGCACCATCACCTCATAGATCCAGCTCTGAGGAGGGGGTGGTGGTGCTCAGGGGGCCATTGATGTCCTCCCCAAGACAGGGCCTCCAGTGGGGTGGTGAAATCATTGGTTCACCTGCAGGACTGGAGCCCTTTATGAGCATGTGTCCTAAGCAGCTTTGCAGCCTCAGCCATCAGCCCAGAGTGGCTATCCCAGGAGGTTTGTTGAATGACTGAATGACCTAAGTCAGCTTCTCTACCAGGCAGCCCAGAGGAACAGTCCCAGAGCCTCCTTCTTGGAGTGCAAGCCTAGTTTGGGGTGGAGGGTGTCTCCATTTGGGGCATCCCCCCTGTGTGTGCCAGGAGCTGAGGATGGAGAAACCTCCCACCCTGCCCCCTCTGAGGGGACCCTCTTCCCCACACTCATCAGTTCCTGTCAGAGCCAAGATGTGTCGCCATGGAAACTGCTTGGCAAATGCTGGCAGGCAGAGGCGGCCAACAGCAGCTTGTGAGCTCTGGGTGCCCGTTGGAGTGACGCTTCAGGAGGGCGTGAACAGGCACGCCCGGCTGTGACATGTGTGTAGCAAGTGAGGACTTGGGGCAGCGAGGGTGGGCAGGGGTGGCAGGGGCATGCGTTTCTCTGTGTGTGTGTGTGTGTGCATGCATGTGCAGGTATGTGTATGTGCGTGTGTGCATGTGTGTGTAAATGGAGGGAGCTGTGCTCACGTGCGTGTGTGCTGGGTGTGTGCAGAGATGGGAATGTGTGAGTGATGCTGCCACAGCTGGGTGCTCACTGTGGTCTGGGCTCCCAGTAGGTGCTGACGAGAAGGGATGAGGCGGCCACCGTCCCTCCCAGGCCCCTGCCACATGCAGCCGCTGACCAGGTAACTGAGTGGAGACGGAAGGTGGGAGGGCTGCTGGGAGGAGGCAGCGGGACCTGCAGCCTGACCGCAGGTGGGAGTGGTCCTGGCAGTGGGCAGGAGTCCAGGGCCCCAAGGTGCGGGGCGAAGCCAGACTGCGCGGGATCAAGGTCAGGGGCCTTGGCCCACCGAGGGAGCCCAGCTAGGCTAGGGTGCCCTGGGCCAGCAGCTGGTAAGGCTGGGAGTGCGGGCGAGTGGGCAGGCTTGCTCTGTAGGCCGGGGGCCTTGGCGGGTCACTATTGGCTGGGCCCTGGGAGGACGCAGTGGGGCTGGGGAGGGGCACTCCAAAGAGCTGGAGGGGCAGGATGCTCCCTGGTGACTGGGCGTGTGGGTACGGAGCAGAGCGGGCCAGGACGGGGACAGAGGAAGGTTTGGGAGCCCCTGGCCCCAGGGCCTCTCTCCAGGCCCCTGGCTGGGTTGCGGGAGGGCCTCTTCATGTCCCCTTACCCCGCACTCGTGTGGAGCTCCAAGGCGCTGGCTCGGGGTGTCCCGGCCACTTCATCTGGCTCTGGCGCCCCCAAGACCCCCTGCAGCCTGTCCCACCCCAGTCCTGAGGACTTGGACAAAGCTGCTGGGCCAGGAGTTCTGTGACTTCTGTGACCTTGTGTGCCCACAAAGCTGTGGCCCGCGGGCTAGGCTGGGTGTGGCTGCACCTGAGCTTCTCACAGGTAGCCCCTGCCCTGGGAGTCTGTGCCCTAGGCTTGCTGTTCTGCGCTCTGCCTCCTCCCTGGGCTCCCCTGCCTGCTGACCACAGGGGAGGGGACTCCCAGGACCTGGGTGCGGCCCTGGTGGGCACCCTGGGCAGATCACCACACACAGAGCCTTTGAGGTCATGGGGATGACAAGGATGAAAGCCATGTGTGTGCCAGGCAGAGCTGCTGCTCTAAGCGGAGAGCTTGGCGCGTGCCTGGGGCTGCCAGTGCTCCTCCCTCGGTGCCCCTCCTCCTTGTGCAAGTCCATCAGCCCCGCTGCCCCTTGGGGAGCTGAGGGGTGGGTCTGGGAGGGGAGGCTGCCTGGACTTAGCAGCCGGCTCAGGTGGGTGGGACCCAAGTCTGCCCACCACACCCTGTCCTGCCTGGGCAGCCAGTGTGCCTGGCTCTGGGCACCAAGGACCACATTCATTGTGTCAGGTCCTGGTGCAGGGCCTGCGGGATTGTCTCCCCGTAGCCCAGAGCCAAGGTGAACCCTGACAGGCATGGCAGGCTGTGGGGCGGGCCTAGGGCGCTGCCCCCAGGACACCTTCGTCCCAGGAGATCTCTCCCAGGGGAAGAAGTGACAGGAATTCGCGTGGCTCTGACCGCAGGAACCCACCTGGGCGGAGGGAGGGAGGGAGGGTGACAGTGAGACATGAGTGAGACACCAGGAGAGACAGACGAGAGACAGAGACCCCTCCCCAGAGAGACGGCAGACAGGGATGGGGACAGAGAGACGGCAGACAGGGATGGGGACAGAGAGACGGCAGACAGGGATGGGGACAGAGAGACGGCAGACAGGGATGGGGACAGAGAGACGGCAGACAGGGATGGGGACAGAGAGACGGCAGACAGGGATGGGGACAGAGAGACGGCAGACAGGGATGGGGACAGAGAGACGGCAGACAGGGATGGGGACAGAGAGACGGCAGACAGGGATGGGGACAGAGAGACGGCAGACACAGAGACACAGAGAGAAGCCGATGGGGAGGGGGAGGGGAGAACACAATGTACAGAGGTGAAACGGGGAGACAGGCAGGGCGCAGGGACCAAGACTGCAGACAGTGCCCGCCCTGCCCAGCCTCCCCTCCCGCAGTACAGCCCTGGAGCCTGGGGGCGGGGCGACCCCTCTGCCGCTCGAGCCACACGAGGCCTTCACTGTGTGTGCTGGAGGGGGGATGTGCCCTGAGCCCCCAGCCCTGGCCCCACCTGCTCTCTGGAGGGAACAAGGGCACTCAGAGCTGGGGGACTGGGGCGAATGCCAAGCCCAGGTGGCTCAGACCGCAGGAGCAGTGCAGGGCCCAGCCCAGGACTGGCCGGGGTGTCAGGAAGCCTTATGGCCCCTTTACTGCAGCAGGAGGAGCACCCCACCTCCCCCAGGCCTGAGAAGGGCCCTTGGCTCCCCAGGGCAGGGTGGGGCCGAGGACCTGGAGAGTCAGAGTCCCTGGAAACCTGCCGCTCAGGAAGCACCAGGCAGATGGCAGGCGCCTTAGCTTGCTGTTGTATTGCAGGGGCAGCTGCTCAAGCTGGGGGAGCGGGGGGCCCTGGAGAAACTGAGGCATGGGCCAGGAGCTTGGAGGAGGGCTTGACTGCACCTTACCCTCTAGGAGTAGGTCCTAAGTCCTGCAGAGCGGTGCTGGGCTTTGGCCTTGCCCCTCATGCACTCCTGTCTGAACATCACCCACCCCGCCGCTCCCAGGCGCCTCAGGCTGGGTGCAGACACCCCTGGGGCCTCCATCAGCCCCGAGGCCCCTCTGCCTGTGGCACAAGCCCACCCTCCATCTCAGTCCCATCCTCCTCGCTCCTCACTCTTGTCTGCTGGCACTGAGGCTGGCACTGGAGGGAAGCCGGGTCTGAGCCACACAGAGAGGCCAAGCTCTGTCCTGGGGCCCAGCGCTTCACACAGTGTCTGCTAAATGAATGAATGCCCAACACCAGGGACCGTGTGCCGGGAATGTGCGTGAGATTGTTCCTAATCATTACACCCATCGGTGTGAACCATGTTCATCTTTTCCAAACTGGGTGAGTTCCCTGTGGCTGCCAGAATGCTTCACCAGAAGCACACTGGCCCCTAGCAGCACAAGCTTGACACTCTGGAGGCCAGAAGTCTGACAGGATGGTGTCCACGGGGCTGCTCCCTCTGGGGGCTCCAGGGCAGGGTCCTTCCTCTTCTTTTCCCTTGAGGTGCTGTCATTCCTACTTCCTGTCTCTTCTGGAGACACACGCGGAATTGTGGCTCACTCTGAACTCATCTTGAGGCCCTTGCGCTATCTGCAGAGACCCTTTCTCCAAGTAGGATCCCATTCTGAGGGTGCAGGTGGGCACACCTTTGGGGGCTGCTCTTCAACCCACTGTGGGGGACATCGAGGCATGGTGAGGTGAAGCAGCTTCTGGAGCACTGAGGTGTCTGGGAGCCCAGGGGTGCAGGGTCAGAGGATGGTGATGCAGGTGAGGTGAGGACCCTCCTTGTCCATCTGGCTGAAGGGACAGGGTCCCCACATCGAGGCCTATTTCTGGAATGGACTGTGGCATCCACTGGAGAGGTCTGGAGTCCAGCAGGGTGGAGGCCAGTGTGTCCCGTGTGCAGGAGAGGGCATTAGCCTGGGGGTCCGTTAGCCTGAGGGTCCATCTGGACGCCCCCACTGTGGGGGTGCTTTCCTGGTTACCAGGAACCCTGCAGGGTCAGTGGGGCAGCTGGGGGCCTGACACATGGGGACTCTCAGCGGCTCCAGCCTTCCCCGCTGGAGCAGTGGTGGGTGGAGGTAAGGGACAGGTGACCTACACTCTCTCCGTGACCATCAGGACACAGCATGGATCTTTTCCAGAGTTCTGAGTTTCCTGTCCCAAGCAGAAATGCACGGGGAAACACACGTGTCAGAAGTGTTGGAGCACATTGAGTCAGAATCTGTGTGGGAATTTATCCCAAGGGGATACACTGCAGCTCAGGTACCTGTGCAGATATCTGTGGAGACAGATTCCTCATCCCCGTGGGCTCCACAGAGGGAAACTGGGAAAACCCAGATGTCCCAAGGCAGCAAGTGACTCAGCCACGCAGCAGGTCGTGGCGGTGTGGACCATCAGGATAAAGGTGCTGTGGCTGGCAGCCACTGACAGGGAGGCCTTTGAGTGACTCAGCTGTCGGCAAAGTGGAGTATGTTGGGGGAGTCCCTTACGAACCTAAGGGATTAGTGGTGCAGCAACACATCTGTAATCCCAGCACTCTGAGAGACGGAGGCAGGAGGATTGCAATTCAAGCCTCAGTTGGGCAGCTTGGCAATACAGTGAGACTTTGACTCAAAATTTAAAAAAAGAGAAGAAAGGAGGGCCGGGGATTTAGCTCAGTGGCGCCTCGACTGCCTGGCAAGTGCAAGGTCCTGAGTTTGATCCCTGGGATGTAGTTCAGTGTGAAGTTCTGGGTTCAAGCCTCAATATTGCAAAAAAACCCAAAAATAAATAAATAAGTACTGTCTGTAAGGAGTGGGGTGTGCCTCAGTGGAAGAGCCCTTGCCTCCCATGCACGAGGTTATGGGTTCTATCCTCAGTCCAGGAAAAAGAATTTTGAATGTGGAGGGAAAAACATTGGCTAGCTGTCTGGCAAGAAATCAGGAAAGTGGCTGAAGTTAGGAGAGGGTGGATGATGGAGTCTTTAGCTTTTCTATTTTTCTGAAGTTTCCAGAATTGTCTACAATGGAGATTTACTGTTCTCATTTTTTAAGGCTTTAGGAAAGCTCTTTCCAGTGGCTGGAGGATGGCAGTGATGCACCCGTCAGGCATGGCAGAGGCGGTTCTGCAGAACAAGGCAGGGTGGGTGGGTGATCCAGGGCCCAGAGGAAGCTTCATCCTAAAGGGCACTTAGGGAAAGGCCTATGGGCCTTGCTGGAGGCAGATGCCACCTTTGCTCCATGGCTGGGCACAGGCTGCGCCACAGCTGGGGGCGACTCGCAGGGGTCCAGGGCCACACTCCTAGCCAGCCTTGGGGATGCCTGGCCCCAGCGCTGCCAGCTGTGGGCACTAAGAAGAGACTGCTGGCCAGCTGAGATGCCTGGTCCTCTTCCTGTGTCCCGAGCACTGAGCTCCCTACTCTGGCCAGCACCCCCAGTCTGCCTCACCCTAGGTGGTGATGCCAGGAAGGGGGCAGAGACCTCCTGTTAGCCAGCAGTGGCCGGTGGGGGCCGTCAGGGGGTGACTTCCACCTCCCAGAGCCACAGGGGCACATGGAGGGAGCTCCCTCTGAGCACAAACCCCACATCAGGCACCTTGGGGGCAGTGTAGACCCCCCATCTCCACCCCTCCCTGTTCCTAACCTGGCACAGAACCAGTGCTGCTTGCTGCCCAAATTAACTGCCCCCCACCCAATGGCACAATAGCATTGGCTTAGGTTTGGTGACAGTGGCCCTGGGTGGCTCTGTCCCCCTCCCAGTGCTGCCACGTGGACTTTCCTCCTGGGGAGGCTCCTCAGCTCTCTGTCCCTCTCCAGGTGGGCAGCAAGGGGGTTTGGTGGTCATCACGCAAGTGCTCCAGCAGGCTCTCCTGTCTCAGCCGGGAGCGAACACAGGCAGCTGGGCTACCCTTCATTCACCTGCTTGGCTTTAAGATCTCAGGCCTCCCTAAGGGCATTTCTGGGAACGTTGGGTGTCCCCCGAGATGTGGCTCCTCATACATTGTCCTCCTCTTCCTCCTTTCCTCTCAGGCACTTTTCTCAGTCCCGCCTTGTCCCTGCCCCTTGGGCTGACGTCACCCAGGACCTCTTGGGTCTTTCCAGCCCGGCGCTGTCCTCTCGGGTGGCCTTGGGGAGTGCAGGGTTCGAGGTAGGGGCTCGTGGGACAAGGAGGGGACCGTGAAGGGGTGGGGACTGACGCGGAGAGCATGCTCCAGCCGGCTGGCCATGGGGGAGCTGGGGTCCCAAAGGGAGAGCGGAGCGGAAGCCCTGAGGGATCGCGGGATCTCCGGGAGGGGGTGCAGAGAACCTCAGGCCACAGGGGTCCTCCGCAGCCTGTGTGTGGGGAGGGAGTGTCTCTGAGGCCAAGTAGCCTCACCTGGGGAAAATAGGACACCACGTCCATCAGCAGAAACAGCAGAGCAGCGGAGAGACTGAGCCAAACTTCAGCACCATCCCGGGTTTGAACCAGGGGTGCACACCCTTCCCTGCCCGGGAAGGGAACTGGGATGGATTCGGGGTTCTCCAGTGAGGGAGCAAGAGGAAAACCAAGGTCCGCTGGGGAACTTTGCTGGTGTGGTCTGAGCCCTCAGGGTCTCCTCCCTGCCAGTGGAAACCTGACCACTGCAAACCCGGAGCTAGTGATGGATAGCACGTGGCTGCGGCTGCCTGGCATTAGCAAGCGCATTGAGAACCAGAAGAATATGATTCTTGCCCAGGGCTGGCCTCTGTCTGGGCAGGTGGGGGAGGACAAGTGTCTGGTGCTGGGCCGCTGACCTCTGTCACCCAGCAGATCAGGCTGCCCTTGTCCGAGTGGCAGACCCTCCGGGAAGGAAGAGCCAGGACAAGGATGCACCCTCCCCAGGCAAGGAGGTGGGAGGGGACTCTGGCCAGGGGTGGTGGGCAGGAAAGTCACTGCTTAGGAACGGGACAAGTTACAGCCCTGCTTGTCGTTAGAGTATAGAATCCCCTCAGTGTGCTAGGAGTTGGGGTTCCAGAGTGGGGCGTGGCATGGAAACCAGGCACCGCTGCCTCCAAGCTGTGTGTGACCATGGCCAAGTCATTTAAGGTCTCTGAGCCTGTTTCCCTATCTGAAACAGAGGCACCTTTGTCTCTGCAAGATCCAGAGGCTTGAGTGATGTGGGCAGAGCATCCAGGGCTGGGGCACAGCGGCTCCGTCGTGAGGCTAATTAGGGGCAGGTGGCAGACTGGCAGGCCCCAGACCACAGCCAAGGCCCCAGATTTGGAGGTTTCTTTCAGAGCAGTGACCACAGTTGATGATGGATTGGTGGGTGGCAGAGGCGGCCAGGAGCTGCCCCACACTACTAACTGTAGCTCCTGGCCCTTCGGGGGACTGTGAGTCCATGGCAGGGGCTCCCCCTAATGACCCAGGAACACAGGAGTGGCCACCCAGGCTTCTCCAGAAGAAATGCGATCTAGGCAGACATCTGTGTAGGGGACCCCAGGGACAGAGAGACAGGAGACTTGTGCACTCTCCCACCTGACTTAATAGCCTGTCAGCCATCCCCTGGGCTGTGTTGGGAGGTGGCTGCTTTCAGACCTGCCTCTTATGTCCCCCTGAGCTCCACCTGATCATGTGGAGCTGGGCACCGCCTCTCCAAGCCCAGTGGCCGCCATGGTGCTTCGAAGAGCCATCCCAGGGAGGGCGGCTCAGCCGGAAACTTCAGCCCTCATTCTTTTTTTTTTTTTTTGGTACCGGGGATCGAACTCAGGTCCTTGTGCTTGCGCAGCAGGCAGCGAAACCACTGAGCTAAATCCCCGGCCCGCAGCCCTCATTCTTGAGACCCTGCACGAGGTTACAATTCCCACGGTGTCACTACTTGGTCACTTGTCACTTCCTTTCCCTCCAGAGCTACTGTGGTGTTTTCCAGGGGCAGGTATCGGGGTCTTTATGGTCTTGGGCTGCCTGTATTTCTCTAGAGCTTCGTTCATCTGCTTTCTTACGTCTGCTGTTCCACTTCAGAGAGTCCAGGTGGGTAAGTTTGGGATTGTTCTACCTCATTGTCCCCAGGGTTTGCTTTTGGTGAGCTGAAAATCTGTGGGAGTTACACCTTGTTTAAGTGTCTTCTCATTTCTATGTTTTAAAAAGTTTGATTCCTTGTTTGATGCTTATAAATTGCTTATGGCGAGTAGCTTTATCGCCAGTATTCAGAACCCTTAGGAAATGGCTACTTCTCAGAAGCATCTTCTATGTAGCTGGCTTTTGGGTTTTGAATCTGTTGCAGGATTCTACCTCAGTTTATTGGGGATGAGAAGTTTCTGCCTACTTGGACCAGCTGCCAGTTCTTTGGCATTGGCCAATAGTTGTTTGTTTTTTTTTTAAGACCCTTAGGCAATCTGTCTTGGTATACCAGGAGGAACAATTGATTAGCACAATTATGTCACCTTGGCTAAAATAGTACAATCAACAATAACAATAGCATCAAATACAGCCCAGAAAATGACAAACTGTAGCCCTTAATATGACAATTTTACCCTTAGAGGAGAAGATTTAAAAGGGTTAGAGGGTAAAAAACAGAAATAGAAGAGGAAGAGATCAGAAGCAAGGCTGGAGGACAGACATTAGGAAACTGGTGAAGCAGACAGGTGAGAAAGAAAAGGAGAAAAAAAAAAGAACAGAACAGCAACAAAAACCTAGAAAGCATGTTCAATCAGGAAAAAAACAAAACAACTACAAAGGAGGAAAACAGAAAGAAAAAAGAAAAAAAAAACAAACCCAAAATGTTCAATTCAAGGTGTGTCTCTGCTGTCACTGGTAGGCAGTGTGGGCAGAGTCCAGAGCCAGATTGATTATTCCCAGCAAGCCAGCTGCAGGTTCACGTGGGGTAGTGGATAGTCCCAGCCAGCCTGCGTCTTTAGTTCCTCTGAAGTTCAGGTTGGCTTTGGGCTATGAGGCTGGAACTGGATACCTTGAGCCTACAACAGTTTATATGTCTCCTGCCCACTTGAAATTTGTTCCCCGATCTCCTGCTGACTTGAACTCAACACCCACTGAGGCACCGGGAGCCACTAGATGGAGTCGGCCTGCAGCTGTTCTGAGTTCCGAGCTCAGCTGCCCCTCTCCTAGATGGCTACCAGCCAAGGCCAATCACCCTCTCCTGGGTGAGGTCTGAACCCCAGCTGCTGCAGTCTGCTGTATCCACTGCTCTGTTCCACTGGTGCGTTTCTCCGTGGAGGCCTCTGGGATCGCCAGTAGTCACTGTGCCTCTGCAGGTTCGGGCTGCCATTCCCTTGCCAAGAGTCCGCGCTCTGAGAGGGAGCTCTGCTTGGTACCTCCCTCCTCTTTGTTAAAGTCTCTCTGTTCACTCTCCCTGTAGACTTCAGTTCTCACCTCAGATTCTTCCTGGGTCCTGGGGATCCACTTCCCTCCTCCATCTCCTCCTCGGACTGCTATATTCCAGTGTTAGGACACCAAATCTTGAAGAGGCTCTTTCTCTGCTGCTCACCACTCCACCATCTTCCCGGAAGTCTCCTGCATTTCTCAATATTCATGGAGAATATTGATAGATAAAACCAGCTTAAATGGAAGGTCCCCACTGCTTTAAGAGGGGCCCTAAACCAGAACATGGAGCACTTCATTGCCAGGACCTGCCCAGCTGCACCGATGCGTGGCTGAGGTCTCTGGCTGATTCGGACAATGTGAGTCTGACCTGGATGGCACCTCCTTGCGCCCACCGGGGCCCTTCCTGTGACCCTGGGGTTTGGGCTTCAAACAGCTGAGATGAACTGAGTCTGCTGTTTGGGTCCCGTTCACACTTGGCACAGACACTGCTAGGCCAGCGAACTTTTGGTAAAAAGAACGCATTTCTCAATTCCTGAGGCTTTGCCTGGGGTAGGGGTGTTTGCTGGCAGTGAAGGCCCTGACTGGGACCTGTGGGTGGTAATGGGGGTGGGAAGACCCTATGGGTAGAAGTTCCGCAAGGGGAACCTGAGGGAGAGCACTGAGTTGGGAGTCAGGATCTTCGTGAACTGTGCCGACGCTGGGCAGGTTGCTTCCCCTCTCTGAGCCTCAGTCTTTTTTCTTTGCACTTTGGATTGAACCCAGTACTGAGCTACACCCCTTACCCTTTTTATTTTATTTTGAGACAGAGTCTCGCTAGGCTCACTAAATTGTTCCAGTGTGGGCTGGAACTAGCAGTCCTCCTGCCTCAGCCTCCTGAGTAGCTGGGATTGGAGGCTTCTAAATTATGAGGTGGGCGATTACTGGTAATCTGTGTCTGGGCTGCCATAGAGGTCAGATCAAAAAGTGCCCTTGGGGACACTACAGGGCAGCGGATGTGGAAGAAGGGCATCATTCAGGGCTGTTCAGACCATCTGCAAATGTCCACTATGTCTCATTTCCCTTCCTCTGGGAAGCTGTGGCACAAATCACTTGGGCAGGGGGCAGCTGGGGCTGCACTTCCCCAGTCCAGAAAGCTGGCTCTGGGCTGGCTGCAGCACTGAGGAGTCATTCAGAGGTGACTGAGCAGCAAGGCCTTGCCTGCCTTCTGCTGGGGGTGTCTGTGGGCAGAAGGTCTGGGGTGAGTGAGGTGCTTGGAATCGAGTCCTGTGACCTATGTCTGGAGACCAAAATAAGCCTGTTCGAGGCAGGAGGAGGCAGGTGCTGGAGACATCTTGCCAGCCTCATGCCTGGGCACCTCCTCTCTCCCACTGGGCTTGGCTGGGCTCTGAGCAGGGAAGGCAGGAGGTGCCTGTCTGTGTTTGCTGGGAGGAAACTGAGGCACAGTGGGGTTAGTGGTCAGAGGGCCAAGTTCATGTCAGAGCCCCAGCTGGTGTTGAGGGTGTTTGGGGTTCAAGGGTTTTCTGACCTCACAGCCCACTGACCAGCCCTGGAGCTGGCTAGGGCGTTGCCCCAGGGAGGGGAAGGCCAGGCTTCCCAGCAGCTTCTCCATCTCACACAGCGTGAGGCCGGTGCTCCTAAAATGGCCAGAGCTCCCTCACCAGGTCCTGGCTCTTTCCCCTCAGGCATCCCAGCCACAGTGTCCTCCAGATACCCCCGTGTCCCTGGTATCCCCTGGCTGTCTACAGGGGCGGGTCTTTTGGGTCCTTCCTCCGCTGGGCCATTAGCTTCCTCCCGGCCTCCTGAGTCTGCTCAGGTGACTCCCACACCCTCTGGCCATGACCACCCTGCCTCTTTCCTTTCCACTGGAACCTAGCACTTTCTGATTTGCACATTTCTTTTTGTTCAGTAGATCCTGACTTCCAGTCACCAGCTTGCTAGGTTTCCAACTCGCAGATGTAGGCAGGGACTTCTCCCCTTCTTCCATTTCCCTCCTGTTGGTTGTTTCTCCCTCAAACCTGCACGCAGAAACTACAGGCCCAATGAATGAATGAACTGAGCAGACAAACCCATGGGCCCTCTCACGCTGGGACCCTGCCCAGCCTCCTTTGGAAATTCGGCTGTGGTCTCTGTGTGTGGGGAGGGACCTCCTTGGATCCGTTCCTCACTGCTCTTCCCCCATCCATGGCTGTCTGGAAAGCCCCACCCATAGGCTTTTCCACTGCGGGGAGGGTCACCCTCTTCCTCATCTGAGGGTCAGGTGGGGCACCCCCACATCAGAATCAGGTTGTACATCCTGTAGCAGAAGTGCCCCAGATGGGAGCTGGAGCAGGAACTTCCCTGGAGTCCGGTGGTGGCCCTCGGGCACAAGCTCCATCTGTGAAGACCCAAAGTATCCCCAGCAGTAGGCATCATGGTGCTGGGAAATTGGTGTGTTCTGCTCCCACCTGATTGTTTCTGGTACTGGGGATTGAACCTAGGGCCTTAGCACTGAGTTACATTCCCAGCCCCTTTTACATTTTGAGACAGGACCTTGCTAAATCATTAAATTGCCCAAGTTGGGCTCAAACTTCCGATCCTCCCACCTCAGCCTCCCAGAGTGCTGGGGTTACAAGTGTGTGCCCCTCCTGTGATTCTCATGTGTGGTGTGGCTTGGTCTCCTGCACCTCGATTTCGTCCTCTTGAAAGGTGTACCCCTGTGTTCTCGTGTGAATATGGTGAACCCTGCCTGGGGCATAGCAGGTTTGGTGAGCTTGGTGGTTCTTATTTGCTGCTGGACTGTACATGGGTGGGCGTGACCTTTCCTGGAAGTGGTTTGGTGTTACAAAGCAAGATGCACTAAACAGCTGCACTTGGTCTTTCCCCTTCTGGGGATCTGTTCAGAGGACATGGAAAAAAACCTTGTGTACAAAGACATGTGTCATGGCATTTCAGGGCAGTCATTGACAATGGATTATTTTGTTTTGAGACAGGGTCTCACAGTGTAGTTCAGGCTGGCCTTGGACTAACTCTGTAGGTCAGGCTGGTCTCAAACTCATGGCGATACGCCTGCCTCAGCCTTTCGAATGCTGGGATTACAAGCATGCACCACTACGCCTGGTGACAATGGTGTTTTTATAGATTGCTTAAGCCTTTGGGAAAATGCCCATAACATACTAAGCAAAAACATGAGAGTTGTTTAAAAATGTGCAAATATTGCAAATTTTTATTTGTAATAAAAAAATATATATATAGAAAGAGAAAGCATAAATTTTCT
This sequence comes from Heterocephalus glaber, assembly GCF_053883595.1. Taxonomy (NCBI): domain Eukaryota; kingdom Metazoa; phylum Chordata; class Mammalia; order Rodentia; family Bathyergidae; genus Heterocephalus; species Heterocephalus glaber. Next base: position 37,511,165 of record NW_028258381.1, on the reverse strand, counting down.
GGGTGGGAGGGATGGCGATGAAAATTCAAGGCCAACTCCTTCCCTCCTCCTACACCAGCACTGTGTTTTGGAAAAAAAAATATAGGTTTATATATGGACATGTTACAGTCACATGTACTTGAGTATATGAGGTGTGATTGAAAAATATGATGAATATTTAATTTTAAAAAATTACAGTAAAAGACACATTGCCATGGGTCCCCTTCAGAATCCAACCCATCACTTTGAGCACACTTATCCATCGCTCTTGCCACTTTCCAAAACAGTTCTAGAGTCCTCTTTTATGTCTTTAGTTGCACTGTTGTGGCTGCCTTGATGTCTTCAGTTGATTCAAAATGTTCCCCTTTTGTGGTCATTTTTTTTTTTTGGTACCTGGGATCGAACTCGGGACCTTGCGCCTGTGAGGCAGGAGCTGGAACCACTGAGCTACATCCCGGCCCTCTTTCGTCATTATTTTGACTTTGGGGAAGATCCAGAGTCCCACAGTGCCAGATCCAGTGCATAAGGTGGATGAAGACACAGTGTCATATTTTTACCAGCCTGCTTTCCATTGGATGGCACCCAGCAGCAGTGTTGACTATATATATATATATTTTTTGGTACCAGGGATCGAACTGAGGACCTTGCACTTTCAAGGCAGGCGCGATGCCACTGAGCTAAATCCCTGGCCCTATTGACAATATTTTTAATCACACCCTGTAAAGACTCACGAAAGAGGACTTCCAGAACTGCTCAGAAAGTGGCAAGAACAATGTGGTGTGTTTGCAGCGAGGGAGAGGACTTTGAGGGGATTCGTGGCCATGTGTCTTTTACCGGGACTGTTTACACACCATATATCTCCGCTGTACTCTGTAAGCTTATTTTGCAGATTCGTGTTTTAAATTAGGGTTGGCTGAAGAGCTCATGAAGCTCTCCATTCTCCCCACTGCTGGTTTCCCCGAGGGGCTGTGAGGGCCCAGAACTCGCGCCCTGTGAGGAGGTTGTGCAGGCTGGGCTGGGCTTCCTGGGATGAGCGCCCCGGCCCCTGTGTCAGCTCAGCCCTGGTTCGTCTCCCGCCCCTCTGTCTTTTCTTTGCCCCTCCACTCCTGTTTCCCCCCAGCACTGCCCCTTCCTTTATCTCTGCTCCTTGATGGCGCCCCAAGCTGCCCCCCAGCCATGTTATCATCTGCACAGGACATAAGGGCAGGCCTAAGCACTCAAGGGCAGAGCCAGGCACTGCCCGAGGCTTCTCAGGTGTGTTTCGGGTGAGCACAGTGCCACCCCAGTCCTTGGTCCGATTTGCAGCACGATGGTCACAGCGCCCATCTGCCTGGTCCCCTCGCCCCACCTGGCTGTCCCGCTGGTTCCAAGCCTCTCCCTGCTTCTCTCCGTCACACCCGGGCCAGCCTTGCCTACTTCATTTGTATCTCTGGCCCCTGGCACTCATGTGGCCTGGAGCTTCTGGGTCTGGGGGCTGTTGGGTGGCTTTCCTCCCCCACTTATCCCCCCTGGGGGCACATAGGGCTCCCGTGGGAAGCTGAGGTTGTAGGCCCTGTGAAGGGGTCCACTTTGTAATCATGAAGTGGAGAGCCATCTCTGGTGTCCTGTCTGGAGGGACTCCTCTGGCTTTTCAGGGGCCCGGGGCAACTGGTGGAGGTGTCTTGTCATGTCCCTTCCTCCCGAGGGCTCAGGGGAGAGTTGGTGGCCTTGCAGGGACCTGTGGAAACACCTGCCTGTCTGGGGCAGAACAGGCTCCCCTGCTCAATTCTGGATTAAGGACTCAGCCTGCTAGAGAAGGGGAAGTAGTTTCTCTGCCTGGGCTGCGGGCAGTGTCAGGTCCTGGGGCATAGATGCCAGGCCCTGGGAAAGCTACCCTGTTCTCCTGTGGAGACCACAGGCCTGCACATGCCCAGCAGTGACAGTGGCACCTCTGTCTACTCCACAGGTGCTAGGCCTGGAGGTGCCCATGCCTTCCCTCAACGTGCTCAGGAGGTGCAGCGCCAGACAGAGCCATGCCCCATGTGCCCACTGGTGGCCCCTGCAGCCCTGCCTGTCAGCCCAAGGGACAGTTCCATAGGAGACCGTGACTGTCCCCTGGGCAGCTCATGGTCAGCGACAGGGGCTCCTGGGAGTGGCTAGGCCCCACCTGCCTGCCATGCTGCCCTGTAGGCCGGCCCAGGAGTTCAGCTTCGGGCCTCGCATGCTGCGGGACGCCCTGGTCTCCAGCGACACAGGGCTGCAGCAGTGCTACACTGGTGCCTTCTCCCTGGCTGAGCGGCTGTTCCTGGCTGAGGCCTACAACCCACACAGGACCCTCTTCCACCCACTGCTCATCTACTCAGCCTTCGACTGGCTCCTGAGCCGCCCCGAGGCCCCTGAGGACTTCGCCAGCTTCCACGCTGCCCTGCCACACCGCACACAGAGTCTGCCACGGAAGCACATTTACCTGCAGCCCATAGGTACAGAGGGCCAGGACCAGCCTGGCACTGCCCCCTGTGGGGCTGCAGTGGGATGGGTGGCTCAGGATTTGGGGTGGGCAGGGAGGCCTGGTGCCCTTGGCTTGCCCCACCCGCCTCTGACACGGTCAGAGGCTACAGGAGGGTTTGACCTGCAGGTGCTTCGTGGCCCAGGTGTGCATGGTCCCAGCCACATCTGCTGAAACCAGCACCACCCCAGGGCCCATGCTGTACAAAATAACTTCCGTTTGGGTTGTTAGATCAGCTCATTTCACAGGTGGGGAAACTGAGGCTGGAGGAGGTCAACTGACCAGCATTGGAAGAGGCAGGATTTGAATGCTGCTATCCCGGGAGATGCTAGGCTGAGTGTGGCTGGTGTAGCCTAGGGCTTTTTATCTGGCAGAGGCTGGGGACACTGGGGGCCGAGGGCTGTGAGAACAGCTAGGCCAGGCGCTGGGGGTGGTGAGGGAGACTGGCCTCTGGGACCTCAGCACACAGGTGGCCCAGTGTGGTGGGGAGGGTCTGCAGGTAATACGGCGCCGGGCTTGGGAGCGGAGGCCAGGTGTGTTGGCCTTGCCCGAGGCAGGTTGTTTCCCCCTGGGATCCACAGCGGCCCCTCCCTGCCGTGGGGGACAGCGCTGTGGGCACTGAGAGTCTCATGCTCTGTCACCCTGCAGCTCGTGGGCTCTGCTCAGACCTCTCTGGGACCAGTCCCTTCTCACCACGTTCCCTGCAGACAGCTCTGGTCTTCTCACTCTGCTGGGTGACAAGCAGTGCCTCACTTAAGTGCGGGGTTTGGGATAGGGGCAGGTGACAGGTCAGGACGAGGACGTTGGTCTTCACCCTGGTCTGTGTCCTTGTCCTCCTAGTGTGCCGTCTGGCTTAGTCCCTCCCTTGCCCACATTGGTGCCAGCCCTTCTGCTCCAGCCAAGCTGGTCTTTTGCAGCCTGCATGGAGCACACGAGCTGCTGCCGCCCTCTGCTGGCTGCCCTTTAAGTCAGCGCTTCACTGAGCAGGGCTGGCCATTCTGCCTCCAGATCTGAGCGAGGCACCAGTGGGCTTCCCCCTGCTGGACTACCTGCGGAGCTGCGCCGAGGCCTTCTTCCTTGGCCTGAGAGTCAAGTGCCTGCCCTCCGTGGCTGCTGAATCCATCAGCTGCTCCTCACGTCCCCGCAGGGACTCAGATGGGCTGCAGCTGAATACAGGTGAGTAAGGCCAGGGCAGGTGCAGTGGAGGAGGGAAGGAAGAGGTGAGGGAAACAAGGTCGGTGCCCAGCTTGAAGTGTCTGTGGACTTCACAGCCCAGGGCCAGCTGGAACAGTGTGCAGTGGGCATGGCAGGTGAAGCAGCTGCTGGAGGGCGCTGGGCAGCTCTCCAGCCTCTTGTTTGCAAAGGTCTGTGTGTCTGTCCAGGGAATTGCTGACCCTGCCCCACCATCCTTGGGGTCACTGGCCGCTGGGATGGGGCCAGCTGAGAGGCAACCTCGCACAGGACTCTGGGTGTGAGCGCAGGGAGGTCCCTGAGAAGGGGCTGATGTGGGGCCTGGGATCAGTGGGTTGGAACTCGATTGGCCACAGTTCTGGGAAACTCAGCCATTCGGATGCTGCCCAGCCTGTGCCCGATCTCTGCCTGGGGCTCACTGCACGCGTAGGAGCCCGGCTGCCCTCTTCCCTGGCCATCTTCTCTGAGCTTTTGGGGTTCTGCTGGTTCTCCACCTATGAGGACTGACCGGGGCTGCATCTGTCATGCTCTTAACCGCATACGGAGTTCCTCCTCTCTGCCATGTGTCTCAGTTTTGCGGCTTCCCTCAGATCCTTTCTCAGCTCAGCAGCGTCACCATTCTGCCTGTACCCAGCGGCCCTGTCCTGGGCCCTGCTGTGGACAATGTTTGTTATTCCTGCTGTTTTGCCTCAGTTGTTTACTTGTGCTATTTTCCATTATTTATTGACGTCTTATTTGAAAACTCAGTGTACCTGTTAGGATGATTTCTGCCTGGGATGAGCTTTTTCTGCAGATGGGATTTTCTCTTTCTGGTGTTTTGAGGCAGGGTCTCCCTTTGTAGTTCAGGCTGGCCCTGAACTTACAGTGTTCCCCAAGCTGGCCTTGAATGCATGGTGATCCTCCCGCCTCAGCCTCCTGAGTGCTGGGATCACAGACGTGTGCCACCATGCCGGGCTCAGATGGAATTTTCTTTTCCCTCTGCCAGGCCCTGGCTGGGACAAAGACGCTACACTGTCCTGGGTGACTCTGTGTCCCCCAGGGGCATTGTCTGCATCCACCCCAGGGTGTGGCATTTTAGGGATAACATGAGGGTCTCCCTGCCTGCTCTCTGCTTGGGAATGGCCCAGCTCCGTTGCATTTAGTCCAGGGCTCTCCTGTTCAGTTCCCTGGCAGGTCTCTGCTTGATTTAAGGTGTGTGGGGTGTAACTGAGTGGTAACGTTCCTCCCTGTTAGCCTTAGTCACGGGCTTTCCTCACTGTCCTGCACTCAGCCCTCCTCGTTGATGTTGAGGGCAGGGGCAGCCCTGCTGTGGTTCCCCAGCCTGCCTTGCGTTCGGGTTGACAGGACTCCCAGGCTGGGGTGTGATGCCCTCCCCCAGTGTCTGGCTTCGCAGGCGGCCACTGAGCAGGCCTGCTTGCTGGGCACAGCCCACACCCTGCAGGGCCTGGAAGGGACCCAGGGACAGCATGGCCCAACCTGGCTCTAGCCCCGAACAGAGCCTGCTCTCCCAGCGCTCTCCTCCGTACCACGGGAAGGCTGGTCGCGCCTGTGCTTATGTCACCTAACTGCTGGCCCTGGGAGACACAGGGATGACCTTCTGTCCTGCCTGTCCAGAGACTATGATACCTCAGGGACCCCTGACACCATCGCTCCCACACTTTAGGGGCTGCCTGGACACTGGGGGCTCTGACAGAAGCAGCCATGGGCAGGGTGTGGGCTCAGGACAGTTGTGACTAGGCAGAGCCTGTGGTGGTGCTGAGCTGAGCCTGGCTCAGAGCTCTGTGTCTACTTCTGATAAAGTGCCAGGGACTGAGGGGCTCCCACAGTGTGAAGCTCTTGTCTCGTGGAGGCTGACAGCAAGGTGTCAGGGGCCTGTGCCCTCTGAAAGCTCCAGGACGGGACCTGTCCAAGTTCCTTGGCATCCGTGGATTGCAGATGCAAGGCTCAATCTCCTCCCATCTCTTCCCTGGCCTTTTCCCATGGCTCTTCCTTCTTTTTAGGACAGTAGTCATGCTGGGTTTCAGTCCCATACTAGTGAGCTCTTGGTGACATCTGCAAGAACCTATTTCTAAATAATGTCACATTCATAGGTAGGAAAGGGTTAGGGCTTCTTTTGGGGGGACACATTTGAGTCTTTCAATCATTATCATCATCATTGTCATGTTCACAGCAAAAATTCCTTGGCCCCTCTTCAAGATCTCGGCCACTCATCTCCCAAGGTCATGCCCTAGACCCGAGCTGTCCAGGGTGGTGGCCACTGGACGTGTAAAATGTGGCCAAGCTGAGATGTGCAACAAATGTAAAACATAGACCAGATTTGAAGACTTAGAAGGAAAAACAATGTAAAAACTCCCAACCTTAAAATTCTGATTACAGGTTAATAGTTTAGATATCAGAGTTACTTGTGTAGCTTGGGCAGTTTCCATTGGACAGCAGTACCCTTGGGTGTCACCAACAGTCTGGACCATAAACATGGCCTCTGGCCTCTCCTGCTCGGTCCCTGACCGTGAACTCCTCTAGTACTGCGGAACCCCATAGTCCCACCCGCTCTGCCTCTTATCTCTTTGTCTGTCCCAGGCCGGGCTTCGGGGCTCAGCACTGTCACCCTGTGTCCTTCCACCCTCCACCCTCACAGGAACGCAGGACCATGACCCGAGGGCCCTGCCTGCTTCCCCTTCTCTTCCTTCCTGTCCTTTATGCCAGGGAAACACCATCCATGGATGATTTTGTCCCTTCCTTCCGCCCAGCTCTGACTTGGGCTTCCCTGTACCCCTTACTGGGACTCACCGACCCTGTGTAGTCCACCTTCTGCCTTAGCCCCTGTGGTGAGGCCTCTGCAGCCACCACCCTGCTTCTTTTTGGGTACAGCTCCCTGGTAGATGCTTTGCCCCTCTGCGGTCATTGAGACCATCCCCTGGGTTTGCTGGGACCGCACACCCCTCTCTGACCCTGGTCCCTCCCTGCCCCCTCTTCCCTCGGTTATGAGGGCCCCTCAGATAGAGCAGAGGGATCCCCAGCTGCACATCTCTCTCCACACCTCCAGTCCCTTTTTCCATGTGATTTAACACATGCACAGTCACAGCGCCTGGGACTGGGACGTGAGCTTCTCTGGAGCCACTGGTCAGCAGCCGTGGCAGCTGTCCCTTCCTGTGGCTGTGGTGGCACTTCCCTGACGCTGTCTCATTGGCCTGGCTGCCTTTCCAGCAACTGCACTGGGTTGTGAATGCCAATGGTTGTCTCCGTCCTGCCGGTCCAGCTTGGCAGTGACCCTGGAGGAAATAGTTGAGATGTCACTGTCAAGGGGACCCACATTCCCCTGACTCTCAGTGTGTAGCTGCTTTGAGGTCTCACACACCCAAGAAGGTGAGCTTGTGCCCATCCTAGGGAAGGGTCCCAGGCAGAGGGAGGGGAAGGCGACAGGTTTGCCTTCCCAGAGCTGCCTCCTGCCTCGCAGCTCCCGCCCTCCCTGCAGACGGCATCCTGTCCTTCTTGAAAAACAACAAGCCGGATGATGCGCTCTGCGTGCTGGGCCTCACACTGTCCGACCTGTATCCCTGCGAGGCCTGGAGCTTCACCTTCAGCACCTTCCTTCCTGGGCACAGTGAGTGGGGAGGGGCCTCACGGGGAGGCCAGGACCTAGGGAGGGGACACACACGGAAGCAGCCTCGAGGCCCACAGTCCTGGGTGAGGGCTGCTCCCCAGGCTTGGCTCATCCTCGGCTGTGGTTGGAGAGGATGGGGTGGGGGGACTGTGGGCTCCCAAGGCTGAGGCTGCCCCTGAGCCCCTCTTCCCCTCTTTCCAGAGGTGGGCATCTGCAGCTTTGCCCGGTTTGTGGGGGAGTTGCCACAGGCAGGGTCCAGTGCCCCCTATCCGGCCCCACTGGAGGCGGCAGTGGACGGCTCTGAGCGCCTGACGCAGGACAGCGGCCAGAGGCTGTGCTTCAGCGCCCTGGGGGTGGTACAGTGCTGCAAGGTGGGCATGGGCCTGGGAGGGCATGGGTGGGTAAGCAGATCCCGCAAAGCTCCCTGCCTGGTCAGTCCTCACCACGAAGCGGATGGTCCTCACTTTACAGAGCGAGGAAACAGGCTCAGAGATGCCAGGTATTTTTCCCAAAGCCACACGGCTGTGAGGCCACAGGTTGTGCTCTGACTCCATGTCTATCTGGCTCCCAGGCCCTTTGTGCCACCCGGGAGGGGTGCTTGGACCACTGCCCACAGTCTTGCCTTAGCCTGGGCTTGGGCTTCTTGAGAGCTGCCCAGATTGTCTGCAGGGTCACGGGTGGAGGCCCAGGCAAGGTGGTGTGCCCTCCCCCAGGTCACCTGTCACGAGCTCTGCCACCTGCTGGGCCTGGGGAACTGCCGCTGGCTGCGCTGCCTCATGCAGGGGGCACTCAGCCTGGAGGAAGTCCTGCGCTGGCCCCTGGACCTCTGCCCCATCTGCCTGCGAAAGCTGCAGCATGTCCTGGGCTTCCAGCTCCTGGACAGGTACAAGGTGAGCGTGGTGCGTGCTGCTGCCTGCGGAGTTACTCAGGTCAGTGGAGAGGAGCAGGCCCTCACTGGTCTCTCTGGCGGTAGGTTGGATCCTTAGCAGGGGTCTGGCATGTGGGGTACGCCCAGGACTGTGGCTGTGTTGGGTAGGGATGAGGGGCTGTTTCCTATCTCAGCCAGTTGGAGCCTGGCACTTACTGGGCACCTGTGCTGCTTCCTGCCCTGCCTTTATCTTCTCCGGAGTCACTTTCCTTGGGGTATGGGTCACTGCTGCCCAGAGGAAGCACAGTCACCGGGGAGGGAGACCCCCCCCGCCAAGTCCAGAGGGACAGGCACTTGGTGAGGGGGTGCTGCTCTCTGCAGGCAGCCTGGCCACATGGCCCATTCCTTACCGCTGCAGGAAGATTTGTTTGCACACTCAGAAACTGCTGAGTTCAGAGTGCAAAGCGAATGGTGTTTACCTTTCTTTAACTCCACCTTTGGCTTCAGTGAAGGCGGAGACTTGCCTCTTGGGAAACCAAACGTTTCCAGGCCCCTCAGGTGTGGACAACAGCTCTGGGAAGCTCCCCCCCCCACCAGAGCAGAGGCTTGGGGGCTGGGGAGCCTGTGTCTCAGTGACTCAGTGGTCTCCTCAGAGGGGCAGCTGGTGTGACCCTTGCCACGTGGTGACACTCTGCACAGGCCACCGTCTTCATGAAGCTGTGTAATGGGTGAGGGGCAGCTCTGGCCTGCAGGGGATTGAGACTTGTCATTTTATGTCCATCGTTTGTGGTCCCGTTCAGTTATCCAATGTGAGCATTTTTACCTTTCCTGCCGCCTGCCTGCCTGGACCCTGATGAATAGCCCTGGTCATTCAGGACCCTCGGGGTAGGCATGGTACCTCGTTTGCACCCACACTCTCTGGGGTCCTTGGTGGCCACAGCTCCCTGGGGACAGGCTGGGGAGATGGGTAGGAGCAATGTGAGGCCTGGGGCGGCCCAATGACTGGAGCCAACAGGGGCCTGGCTAGAAAAGGCTCTGCTCTGTAGCATCTTCCAGTGTCCAGGGTCACTGCTGGGCGGTCTCGGGACTGCCCACCTGTGGGTGGGAACTTATGTGGGAGTGACTGTCCAGCTTAGGCACAACGGGAGCCCCGCCCCCGAGGTGCTGGCCGCAGGGTAGCTGAGGACAGCTGGGGCCCCGACGAGTGCCCAAGCAGAGGACTCAGGTATGTCTCTCCCTCTCAGAGACTCCACACCTGGACCCAGGCAGTAGTGGGGACATGGCCCAGCCTGGAGGCCGGGGAGCCGTCGGTGTCCGAGACCACCCTGCCCGTCAGCGCCGACTCAGGCATGTGCTGTGAGAGTGACTCAGAGCCTGGCACCAGCCTGTCCGAGCCTGGCACGCCCGATGCCTGGAGTCGCACCTTCCCCGAGGGGCCGGAGGATGAGCTGAGTTCCCTGGCAGCCGCAGAGGTGCTGCCAAGGCTTGGGGGCCCTGTGGAGGCCATGGAGGAGCACGGACGGTGGCTGGCCACATGCATTGAGGCCCTGGAGCGGGAGGTGGCTGAGGAGGAGCTGGCGCAGGTAGACAGGGCGGTGGATGCCCTGGAGCCATGGGAGATGTTCACGGGGCGGCTCCCGGCCATCAGGCAGGACCGACCCTGCAGCAGGGATAGTGCAGGGCTGCGGAAGGTCCTAGGGGACAAGCTCTCCTCCCTGAGACGGCGCCTGGGCATGCGCAGGCTCTCCAAGGTGGATTCCTCCCCCTGTCACTGGGATGGGCAGGAGAAGTAGCGAGGCAAGGTGCCCTGCAGGGCTGAACACACTCCCTTCTAGAGGCCAAGCAGGGTGCCTCCTGTAGGTTCTTTGGGTCCCTGCGTCCACCCTGGCCATGGGTACCTGTGGCTGGGGGCCCTTCCCCCTGCTGGCTGGGGGACCTGCTGGTCTCTCCAGCCAGGGCCCCAGTGGCCGTCTAGGGGCTTGGCAGCTGTGCACCCACTTCCTGGGGGAAGCGATGGTTTGTTTCTGTGTTGCCCCTCTGTGGAACTTCAAGGCACTGCTGCATGGGTGGACTCAGTATTTGCTGGGGCTGCAGTTTCTCTGATAGCTGCTGTTGGAAAGGAGAGCATCTAGTTCTTAGGGTTGAGCACAGGAAGGGAGAGGCCTTCATTGTCCCTGGAGGCCACTGCATGCTATCACTGGCAGTGGTGGAAACAGACTACAGTGACATTTTGGGGCAAGTTTTCTGAGGCAGCTGCACCATTGATACCAGTTAGGCCAATACCAGGCAGGGATGGGTGTCCAGTTTATCTGTCTTTACAGATATTTTATTTTGTGGTCTGGTTCTATCAATTCCTGAGACAGGGGTGTTAAAATCCATCACAGTTATGGAGCTGTCTGCCTCCCTTCACTTTTGTGTCACATATTTTGAAGCTCTTTTGTGTGCACACACTCGATTGTGTTCCTGAAGTGACCAGTCATCACTGGTGTCCCGGCCGCAGTGTCAGAGTCACAGGGAGAGATGCTTCTGTGGCAGAATCCTAGGCATTCCCACCTGAAAAGAGCCGAGAGCAGCAGCCTGTGCATTTGCTGGCTGGGGGGCTCAGACAGCTTTGCAGCTTCTAAGAGAAACAGCCCACAGTACAAATATAAGATTAGCAGGGCCACGCAGAGGAGGGAAACTGATGCCTTCCTATGAACCAGTCTCAGGGCCTGATGGTGCCATCCTGGTCCCCAGGTTCAGCCTGGGCAGAGGAAGAGGAGGCAGACTCACAGCTGAGCAGCAGGGGGTGTCAGGCCCGTCAGGCCTCTGCTGTTTTGGCTCCAAAGAGACTGCCACACAGTCAGGAGGCCACTGGACAGGGTGAAGGGGAGCATGTGACAGGTTAGGAGCCCCAGGGGACACCAGGAGCAGGCGACATGGCAGCAGGAGTGGAAGGCCTGGCCCAGGTGCCTGTGGCTGCCAACAAACGACAGCCATTGCCCAGAAATCCAGTTCGGGCCGAGCGGGGGTGGGGGGTGGGGGGGTGGCCGCAAGCACAGCTGGGACCGCGGGCCTCAGCTCCGGGCTCAGGGCTCCTTACCCCACACACAGCATGGCCCTCCTGACTCAGCCTGGAGTTCCGGGTTGCCACTCCTCCCCCCATCTGGCCAGTCACTGAGCCCTCTGAGGGGCCCGGTGTGGCTTTCAGCCCAGTGCCCCAGCCTGCCCGTTTTCAGTGTCCTTCTGTCCTTGGTGAAAGGAGAATTGCTGAAATCAGATAAAGCAGAGCTGGTGAGAGCTCGTGGGGCCGGGTAGGTGGCTCTAGTCCTCAGTGCTGTCCACCTGCACCTGAGCGAGGCCTTTGGCGCCCACCTGTCACATGTCCCCACAGAGCAGGAGATGGAGGCACGGCGGTGGAGGCACTCAGAGCAAAACTCGTACCCACAGCCTTTTCAAAGACGTGTGAACTCTGAAAGTTCAGCTTTAGGGTCGATCCATGTTCCTCTCTCCTCACCGGTCAGCCCCAGGTAAAGGGCAAATGGGGATGACTGCCATGGGAGGAGGGTCGTAGAGGTGACAGTGAGTGGGCTGCCTCAGTAAAGCCGCGGCTCCCGATTTGCACAGGCCCCGCTGTGTGCGTACTGAGAGGTTTACAGAAGATGGCCTCTGAGAGCACGGGGCCATGGGAGCCTTCAATGTCTCCCTTTTTCTTTTTCTTTCTTTTCTTTTTTTGTGGTACTGGGGACTAAATCCAGGGCCTTCACACTGAGCTGCATCCCCATCCCTTTAAAAAATGTTTGAGTCAAGGTCTCACTAAGTTGCTCAGGTGGGCTTGAGCCTGCGATCCTCCTGCTTTAGCCTCTGAGTATAAAAATTTCTTTAAAAACTGGGCAAAATTAGGTTGGAGCTGTAGCTCAGTGGCAGAATGCTTGCCTAACATGCATGAGCCCGCTGGGTTCCATCCCAGGATTGCTAAGGGGGAAAAAAATAAAAGTGACCACATAGTAGGCTTAATTGCTTCCTCATTTCCAAGTCAGCTGAGACCCCATGGGCTTGGTGGTCCTTCTGAGCTCCTTTCTCAGGCTGTGATGGGTGAGTATGGGTCCTGCACCTGGCAGCCCCACACCTGGAGCCCAGCCTTGCTGTGGGAGGAGCGGGGGAGAGTGCTCTGCTCCTAGGGCAGAGACGCATGGGGCAGGAGGCTGAGCCAGCTCTGCATGCATCTCCAGGGCAAGGTGGGGTGCTGCTGTGTGAGTCCTGTCTGGAGACATCAAGGCATCAAGGCAGAGCTCTGACACACACACACACACACACAGAGGCTTAGCCAAGCTGCTAATGGTGAAGCTGCGGGTCCAGATTTAGATCCCACCAAGTTCCCAGGGGCTGCTGGCATGTGCTGGGGACAGAAAGTCTGTGCACAGTGCCAAGATGAGGTGCCCTCCAGACCCAACAGGCGGGCAGGACTGTGCCTCTGAGACTGGCTGCTGGCCCCATGGCTGCTCGGGAAGGACAGAAGAGCGAGGCCTCCTGAGTGCTGGGAGTACTTTACACCCATCACTGTCAGTTCTCAAAACAACAGCACCAGGCAGATGTCATCAGCCCATTTCGTGCCTGCAGAAGCTGGTGCAGACAGGAGCGCTCACCTCTAGAGCCCCACAGGCTCCATTTGCCCCCTCTGAGTCCACCCTGGCTCCCAAGATCACAGGGAAGTGTGGCGGCTGCTACACCTCCAGACCCATGGAGAAATGAGGAGTGTGCAGTGGGCACCTAGCACCAGGTGAGGATGACAACCAAATCTGAGCCCAGAGGTGCTGGGGCTTCGTGGACTTGTTGGTACGAAGATGAGTCCCCGACAGGAATGGTTCCTTCCCATGGAGATGGAGCAGCAGGGCCCCCAGAGGCAGCACCCACACCCGGTGATCAGAGGCCGCCTTCCACAGGGCTCCCCATGCCGTGACAGGTGGGCAGGACGCCGCTGCTTCCTGGGGACTCCTGGGGCTGTGGACCCCTCTTGAGCCCGTTAGCTTGGTCCCTGTGGGGGCAACTGCACACAGGGACCTAGTCTCAAGGAAACAGCAGATCTATTTGGGACAATAGGCTGTCAAAGGTCCACAAGCACGAGTAACTGAGGAAACGCCCCGCTTCCCTGTAAAGACCTGGCTTTGAAAGCGGGTAGAATAGATGCAAAGAGCTGCAAGTGGTGATGGCCCTTTCCTTTTCCAGTATTCACAACATCCTCCCGCGGGTGAGAACCCAAAGTAACTGAGGGTAAGAGGCAAACAAAAATGAGCGTAAGCCAACAACTTCTGAGAAATGTCCACTGCAGGCACTATGAAGGGATTGCTCCTCAGGGGCTTTCAGCAGCCAGGCCAATCCAACCTCAGACCTGCTCTAAACTGGCCTTGGCCTCCACTAACCAGACCCGAGACCAGCCAGCTCCCCGAAGTGAGACCATCCCAATGTCATCCCCCAGCATGCTGGTGACACCACTGTCACACAGAACCAGGCCTGTGTCGCCTGGGCTTGTCAAGCCCTCATGGCCCTTACCCAGGCTTCTCTCTGGCACAGGGCTTGAGTATGTAGAAAACAGCGTTCAGAGAGGGTCACAGTCATGGCAGGCAGGCTGTGGCCAATGCCAGCTGTATTCCAAGTCGCGCTTCCAGGGGATAGCAGGAGAAGGTGCAGGGAGGGGCAGCGGTGAAAGGGTGACTTCGTGAGATGATACCAGGCCTCAGCCACTTCCAGTCCCCCCAGTGACACATGGGGGTCCCTTGATAACTCACCAGGCCTTCAGGGGATCCCCTAAAGGCCCACAGGGCAGCAGCGTCCCAGCCGCCACCCTACCTCCTCTGATGTGACAGTGAAGGCCGCCCGGGCTGGTGCGGGTGGCAGTCTGAAGGCCAATCACTTTCTCCTTCTGCTGTTGTGCCCACCTCCCCCAGAAGCATTGCTCTACATGGGGGTCTTGAGACCACAGCCCAAAGCTTGTCATGTACCCTAAGCAGGAGCCATGTCTACAAAAGGCAAAGGGGGACTGCCAGGGGAGGGCCCCACTGTAGGACCCCAGATTCCCTCGAGGCAGCAGCATCGGCTCTAGGACAGGGCTCTTAGCTGTGCGAACAGCTCTGCCTGGCCACATGAGGTATGAGCATGCCTAACTCGGCGGCAGTGTTAACTGCCCCGTCCACGTACTGAGATTGCTGGTATCTTTTTTTTTTTTTTTTGCGAGGCAGGCACTGTGCCACTGAGCTAAATCCCCAGCCCGATTGCTGCTATCTTTGATGTACAGAATACATTTCTGTGTTACTCAGATTTTCCATGCCTACAGGTTACCTTTTCCCTCTCAATTCATAAATACTATGAAACTGAAATAAGGCCTTGAGCCAGTTGCGGTGGTGCATACCTGTCATCTCAGCACTTAGGAGGCTGAGGCAGGAGGACTGCCATGAGTTTAAGGTCAGCCTGAACAACATAGGTAAACCCTGTCTCCAAAAACCAAACAGAAAAAGACCTTGGAAGAGGAGGACACCAGTCTCAGAGTCTAAGTGAAAACAGGACAACTCATCATCTGAACTTGACCTGTGTGGGTGTTGAGGTTCCTGTTCAGCTGTTCACAAAATTGCCATCACTGCCGAGGCGAATGAAGGGAATGAGGCCAGGGCCATGCGCCCGGCCACCACTTATCCCTCTCCTGCCTGGTGGCCCGGGTACTAGACCCACATCCTACATCCACGTGGACCACAAGGAGGCCCCTGCTTCTGGAGAGGCACCACGTGGAAGGTGAGATTCTGCCCTGGAGGCCTGTGGATGCAACGGTGAACGTGTTCAAGGATCCACTGTTACCCACACTTCTGCTCAGAGGTGGCGGGTGGTGACCATGTTCAGGAAGGTTCCAGTGGGAGACAACATGCCAGGAAGACAGATGTAATTTAAGGCAAATTTTAATAATTTGTAAAAATCATATATACAAAACATGTTGAACCAACCACCATGGCTGCAAGACATACTCTGTACACTTTGTCACATACATCTTAGCCTAGACCCAGTACATGTAAGCGGAAAGCAGTTCCAGTGCAGTGGTCCTGCTTAGGTAGTTTTGATGGCCACTCCCCGGTGCCCCTGTGGCAGAGCATCGTGCCTCTTGGTGTTTAAGACCTCTGCCAGGCCAGGGGAGCTTCAGGGACAAAGCCATCTGCACCTCCTCCCTTCTACAGGCCCTCAGCTGCATTCAGTATATGGGCTGGGCTCCCTGGGTGACAGGTTAGGCACACGGTGATGCAGGACCGGGTGGTGCTGAGTGGGGCCAGCACATTAACAGTGGGGACAGACAGGACCATGGTGATGGGTTTTTGTTGGTTGTAGTGGCATTAATGGATGCTGAGACTGTTTTAAGTCAATCTGCGTAAGAGGTCAAAGGTAATTCTGTGAGGTTCCTGGGACTGGCAGAGTTGATGCAGCGCTACCTTCATGTTTCCAGACCCTGTGGGCAACTCACACTTGCACTGCAGCCCAGCTCACAAAAGCTGGTGAGAAGTTCTGTTCACTGATCTGAAGGTGAACCTGGAAAAACAGCATCGTCCTGATGGCTGAGGAGAGCAGGGAAGCCTGAGACTTGACATTACTGGTCTCAGGCGCAAGTCTGGTTCGGTTCTTGATGTCTGTTTCCAAGTCTGCCTTTGCTGTGCACCAACCTCACTGAGGCAGAGACCTCCAGAGTTACTCTGAAGCTGTGGATTGGGGTGGAGGGGACCCCAGTTGGGCAGGATACATGGCACGCACCTCAGAGCTCTCAGACCGTGGTGAGCTTGCAGACCAGCTGAGGATGGTGGCTGCAGGGTGGAGCTGAGGTTAGGTCCTCATCTCTGGGAAGTGAGGAACAGGCCAGATGACTGTCCTGCAGATGTGAGGCCTGCGGGTTCCATCACACAGGAAGCTGAAGGGCAAGGTTAGATGCCAGGGCAACCTTCATCTCAGTGCACTGGGGAAGGCCCTGTGGTCGCCCGTGCCCTCCGTTCTGGGCAGGAAACCTGTCTATTCTCAGTGCTCCCATTTCCTACCCCTTGTGATGTACGGACAGACACCAACTCCTGAGGACACCCATCCTGCCGGGCTATTTTGGTGGCCTCTGCTCCTCTTCTTCAGCTTTGGGAGTGGTTCTGTTGCACAGGAATTTCACGTGTGGGAACTGCTTAGCTTGCTAAGGGACCGTTCAGCAAGGTGTGGGCAATATCGGAGATACGAAGTATAGCCGTCCTGGGGGCTCACAGAGTGGGATGGCCGCAGCCTGCAGGTGGGCAGAGCTGTCTGCTTGTTCTGGGTGTGAGGCATTCAGGGTAGTGAGCAGGAGGGGATGAGGGGCTTCAGGCCACTGGTGACCTGCTTGTAGTTGGAAGTCAGTGGTCACCGACAGAGACATCAGTGCTGCAGTTTGGAGGTCAGACCCCCTCCTCTAACATCCTGAGAACAACCAGGCTTCAGGTTCTAGAGAGCTCTGAATGGGACAGACCACAGGTCTCCAACGCTCTGATGTCCCTCCTCAGGACAGCATGTGAACAGTCTGGAAATCTGGGCTGCTCAGGCAGAAGTGGTGCTGCCCCAGCTGGGGTTACCTCCCAGATTCAAGACCTTCACCCTCCCTGGATATGGGCACTAGCTGGCGTGTCACCTGCCCTGAAACACGGTTCATGCAGCAGTATCAGCTCCTGGCCCATCTGAGCTGCACCCAACAGCTTTTTACCTATGGATCAGACCCCTTCTCCCCAGGGCCCAGTGCAAGGCCTCATGTCGGGGCTGGAGCCAGAGACCATGTCAGCCCCGTCGGCTGGGTGGACTCTCTTCCAGCACTTTCTTTATGCAAGTGTGTGGGCTGCTGGCTGGAGCCCCAACCTTGGCTCTCAGACTGGGCCAGGCCCGGGACCCCCCAGGGCCAGGGTGACAGGAACACGGGCCCCGCCCCCAAAGCTCCCTGGAGAAGCTGGCCCCAGGCATCTGTACAGATGCCCACTCAGGCACAGGAACACCTTGTTGGCAGGCAGGGGCTTCTCTCCTCCCGAGCTTGCTATTGTTCACAGCCAGGGGCTCGCTCTCTGGTGAGTGACCTCGGTCACCATGCTAAATTCAGGACTCCACCCACTTGGGGGACACTTTGAGGACAGTCTACTCTTGAGGCCCTCTACCCTGCACTCATCTTCCGGGACACACAGATGAGGGTTAGGTCTGAGAGATCCTGAGAGGGGCAGAAGCTGCTCAGGGGAGCCAAATGTGTCCCCTGATCTGAGAATCACCATTCTGTCCGACTTTCACAAATGGAGGCACTGAGACCCAAAGCGCTGGGCCCTTGGCCTTGTGGGCATGGTTCCTGGGGTTTTCTGCTTTTCCCACTGGATAGCACAAGCCCTGCTGGCCGCACAGACAAGGGACCGAGTGACACGCAGTCTCCGTCCTAGAAGCCTGCTTGCTGGGAAAGTGAGGAGCTGGGTAGCAGCTGTGCTGATGACTGGAGGGCCTCTGGGCTCTGTTCTCTGGCTGGAGCCGTCACCTACCCCCAGGAGTTGTGAGCACAGGGCCTGCCCCATTTCCTGGGCCCTGCTGGTCTCCAGTCAGTTGCTGGATCCTCCCTCAGCGCTCTCACACACGAGTGTGCATTCACGTCTGTGCTACATGCTGCTTTCAGGCACTTCGGAGGTGATGGTCTTCGTTCCAGATAGGATTTCTGAGGCTGCCTCACACACCGGCTTTTCTGGTGTGTGGAAACGGAAGCTGCGATGGACATGAGTGGACCTTCTTCAAAGGAAACTAGGGCTGGAGTTTCTACTGAGAAACAAAGAATCGGTGTTCACTGTGAACACTGAGCGATATTTTATATTAAACAAAGAAATCTAAGGCTTCATTTTAATCAGCATCAGAGACCAAAGGGGCTCAAATCTTCAAGCCAGACCTTCCTGTCCACTGCTAACGCAGGTGCAGAGTCAAAGCTGTGAGCGGCTGGGTCTGAATGGCCACCCCAGGGTGCCTTCATCCTGTAAGGCCAGGTGAGGAAATGGGTCCCAGGACCCCCAAGTCTGTCACTCACAGCTGAACAGCTTATTTCAATATATATATATATATATATATATATATTTATATTTTCACTTTTCTTTTTTGGTACCAGGAATCGAACCCAGAGCTTCGCGCTTGCCAGGCAGGCGCTACACCACTGAGCTAAATCCCCGGCCCTCAATATATTTTTTTGATCATGGAGTTAAAATAACTGTACTCATTTTTTATCAAAGAAGTAGGAAAATTACAAGAATAAGAATTCTACAGAACTCTATAAATTGGGCTATGACTCAAAATCTTCGATTTCTTTACAAATAGAAGAGTTAAAAATAGATATCAGTAAAGATCTACACTGTGTTCTTTAATAGAAACAGTATAACTATGAGGAAGAGTCTTATTTTGAGAAAGTTTATTGTTACATTTCTGCAGTAATAGATGAGGTATGACTACCTCCCGCTTCTCCAACATCTGCAATAAAAAAGACAACAGTCAAGGGTAACAGTGAAATTAAAATAAAAAAATACAAACAAGCCTAAGGTTTTGGAGACAAAAATGACTAAGATCTATGTGTAGAAAAGTTGTAAATGATCTCAGTTTAGCCTTCGAACAGGGCTCTTCTCCAATTTGGACACCTCACAGAGTTCCGAGTAGGGTGTCCTTCCAGATGGATGCTCTAATCCCCTGTGTTAGGAAGAGGCTGTGCAGGCTCAGCTAGCTCAGCTAGCTAGCTCTCTGTTGAGTTAAACAGAAGTTACCATACCTCATCACCCCTGTGCTTCTGGGCTTGAAAGTGACTGTGTGTACGTCAGGCTGGGAGAGGGAAAGCTCTCCTGCAGAGGCTGGCTTGGGGCACCAGCCACAGTGGCCTCCAACAGAGCCAGGGAGCGTGCCCCAGCATGAGGGAGGAACAGCACGAAGCCTAAGAGATGTGTGAGATACAGAGAACTGTAGACAGGCCACCCTTCACTGTGCCCAAATACGCCTGCCCTAATAGGCCCTACCAAGGCCACTCATTCCCTTAGACATAGCATTAGCCCTGGTGTCACCCCTCAGCCTTGAAGATCTGTACACGAAGGAGTACAAAAACAGCAACTTCTCTTCAGCCAAAGAAAAGAGGCAAAACCCCAGCAAACACTGACACAAACGCTTGAACACTGAAAGGTTTCCTGCTGTCCCCTAATGAAAGCACTGTGATCACAGGATGACTCAGAAGCAAGCTTCTCTCCCTCTTTGGTCTAGTGTCAGCCACAGACTCCTATTTATCTGCTTGCTGAAAAGAGCCAAGAGCAAGAAGCATATGGGACACAAGGTCAGGAGCAGCGTGGCCTTGGGACTGGGCCCTCAACGGGCTAGTGAGCTGCAGCATCTGTTGCCAACTTCTCTCTTTGAGAAAAGCCTTCCTTCTACTCCCAGACAAGACTCTTGGGAGAGTAACGGAGGGCCGGTTTGGAGTGCAGTGTGTTCATAAGCACAGGGACACACCGGGCAGGTAAGTGGACAGGCTGCCACGGCACCGGCTCACATCTGCCCGCCAGCCTCCCACCCTGCAGCAACACAAGCGAGAGTCCTGCCAGGAATGAGACCGAGGGCTGTGCTGAGCACAAGCTCCCCTGGGTTTCCAGGGCTTTCTGAGAAGTCAGCTGTGACAGACTCTGGAGCAGCCAGGGCACTCACAAAAGCTCTGTGAGTGCTCCTGTCAGCTTCTGGAAGCCCAGGAACAGGAGATGACGCTCTCCACTATTTCCCAAAGAAGGGGTGCTACATGCTGCCAACTGTCCTGTCAGGAGACGACTTGTCAGACTAAGAAGCCATCTGCAAGGCCACTTGGTTTATGTATCTTTGCCATCAGGTGTGGGGGAGGGTAAGGAGGTGAAAAGCACCACTGTGTGACCCAGACAGCAAGAGCCGTGGCGGGTGGCCACCCGCACTCTGCGCTGTGTCGCTGGGCAAGCCGACGAGACCAGGCCTGTTGCCAGGGCATTAAGGCAGGGCCACAGCCCCCAACCTCGTCTTTCACAGTGGGAGCAGAGTGCCCTGGCACAGCCCCTCAGGGCACCTCACACACCTAGGACATTGGCATAGTTGTGAAGGCAGTGTGTTCACTTTGGGAGGTGGTGCTCAGACCCTGAGCCAGGACTGCAGGGCCATCTTGAGCTCTGAGCTTAGCAGCATTGCCATGCATCTCTACAAAATACTGCAAGGCAAAGCTTTCGGGTTAGTCTGTCTCTGCGGAGATTGCAAGTTAGAGGAAAGCCATCTGCGAGGCCAGCTGGGTCTGCATTTCTGTCATTAGAGAGTGAGTGTGTGTGCACACACACGACCTTTGATTATATTGTGTCAGGAAAGGCATAGGGTTTCTGTAAAAGAAGGAAGCTGTGTTATCAGGGATTACAGATTAACACCAAAGTGATCACTTGGGATTTCAGTAGTTTCACTAGTCCCCCAGATTCAGTAGCTAACATCACAGTCCCCATGTCCTTTTCCTGACGCTTGCTGGCTAGGCTGCTGTCCAGCATTGTGGGGCCAGGTGTCCAGTGATGTGGATCTGAGAATGCCACAGAGACACACCCCCTGTGAGACCCGGCCGGCAGCCACGGGGCTGCTCAGGGATGCCATGAGACGAGAGGCTTTCTCCTTCACTGCAGCATGATGTCCTTCAGGTTCTCCTGCAGGATTGTGTCCTTCACGGCGTGGAACACGAAGCGGATGTTCTCGGTGTCGATGGCAGTGGTGAAGTGGTGGAACAGGGGCTTACTGCGGTTTCGTCTCTTTCTGTCGAAACACTGGACCAGGTAGCGCTGGACGTCCTCCAGCCGGTGTGGGTCGCCCTTGAAGTCTGGGAAGTGCTTCTTGATGCTGACTGTCTTCACCTTCTCCACCAGGAGGTCCATCTTATTGAGGAACAGGATGATGGAGACGTTGAAGAACAGCTTGTTGTTGACGATGGTCTCAAAGATGTTCATTGACTCTACCAGCCGGTTGGTGCACCTGTCCTCCATGAGGACCTGGTCAAACTCACTTGAGGACACCATGAACAGGATCGATGTGATCCCGTCAAAGCACTGGAACCACTTCTGGCGCTGAGACCGCTGGCCACCTACGTCCACCATCTTAAAAGGGATTTTTTTAATGATGAAGTCATGTTCCACAATTCCCTTGGTGGCCTTCCTGGCTAGCAGGATATCTTGCTTACTAGGGAAGTAATTCTGTAAAATATGGGATGCAGGGCATTCAGGAGGGGAAGAGAGAACAGGAGAGAGAAAGAACAAAAAGCAAAAAGACAGAATGGAGGGAAAAGTTACACCAACTTGCAATATATTTAAGCAAACACTAAAAGCAAATTTCATTTATAGAACTATAAATTTACAGTGAAGCAAAGTGAAGAAAGGATTAAGTGCATTTCAGTCTAAGGAAGAATGACCGGAATCCTCACTTCCGGGCTCTGGTGTAAAATTTCACCCATTTTCTTTTCCAGAAGAAATTCACTGTCTTTTTCGGTTTGTTTCTGCACCACAGCTACATTTTACTTTTCTCATTTCTAAAGCATATGCATTATTTTTTTTTTGGTACCAGGGATCGAACCCGGGTCCTTGTGCTTGCGGGGCAGGTGGCAGAACCACTGAGCTAAATCCCTGGCCCGAGCATATGCATTCTAAAACCTTATTATAGGCTGTTCTGCGATGCAATTTATATTTAATGTTCAGTATAACTAACATGCTATTCTTAGAAAAAATTTTTTTCTTTGGTGCTGGGGACAGAACCCAGGGCCCTGTGCATGCTGAGCACACCCTCTGCCATCAAGCTCCTCCCAGAAAGCCCCTCGGAAAACTCTTTAGTCTTTAGCAGCACAAACACAATGGCGGCAACTCTCCAGCCACTCTAGTCATGCATTGTTGTGTCCTTTAGGTCCCGGTGCACAAAGCCACTCACAAAGTAGTCTCCCCCAAATTCCTAACCCTAAACTCAAACTGGAAGGCTGGCTGCCAGTTCACAGGGCATAAAGGGGACAGAGGAGCAATGTCAACCACACTGTAGGGCAGGTCAGCAAGATCTAGACTAAGATACCCCATAGGATGAGTGATCTAGTTACTTCAGTCAATAAATGAAGAGGAAAAAAAGGTGGGAGGAGAAAATAGATTAAAAGAAATTTAAGTGACACTGATCAATTGTGATAAATGGTCCCTACTAGGATGCTGATTCAAATTGTTTTTCTTAAAAAAAAAAGGCAGCAACATCACCAGGAAAACATTAATAAGGCAGCTGGGAAAAGTCTCAGAACCAGATATTGGTTGACAGGAAGGAACTGTTGCTAGTTTTTCAGGAGCTCAGGGGTATTGTGGCTGTGACTTTTAGAGTCTCATCTTTATTTTTTTTGGTACCGGGGATCGAACTCAGGTCCTTGTGCCTGCAAGGCAGGCGCCGGAACCACTGAGCTAAATCCCCAGCCCTAGAGTCTCATCTTTTAGTGAGCGATATGCTCTAGAACTCCAGTGTTGAAAGGGTGTGATGCTGGATCTGCCCTTGGGGGTCAGCAGGGCACAAGTGACCCTCACTTGGGATGCACTATACTACTTGTTTTTGGATTTGCTTGACTTTTCCATTAGGAACAAGTTACAGGAAACCCTCCATTGATGGAAGGACTCCTCTGTCCCCTCACAGTGATTTGGGGTAAGTCCTTCTCACAGAGCAATTTCTTTCTTTTTTTTCTTGGTTTTTTTTTTTTTTTGATGCAGGGTTTCACAATGTAGTTCAGGCTGGTCTTGAACTCACTATATAGCCCAGGCTGGCCTTGAACTCACAGTGATCTTCCTGCCCCAGCCTCCTAAGTGCTGGGATTACAGGTGTGCCCCACCATGTCCAGCATCATAGCACAATTTCTTTTTTTTTGGTACCGGGGATTGAACTCGTATAGCACAATTTCTTTCCTTCCACCTTGGACAAAATAGAGATCCAAGCAAGAGCATGACATTACGGTACTGTTCAGGGGAGCTGGAATAAACACACTGTCCCATTAGCATAGCCACAGCTCTTATTGCTTGCTTTGGTATCAACAGAAAGGTTTTCTAACCCTGGATGTCAGACAGGGGGATGGGGTGTGTTACTCACCAGTTGGCCGATCCGGTCCAAATTATCCAGGAAGTACTTCACTGATTCACCCTGTCACAGAGGATAAACATTCGACACTCAGTATGGATTAAGGGACCTGATTAAAAGGACTGAGTAGGGCAACAGCAAAGTTATTTTGCTGTGCAAACAGGAAAGCAAAGTAAAAAGACAGAGTGCACTTTAATTTTTAAAATTAAAAACACAGTTTTAAAAACAATGCTGTTTCTCTAGCTCCAACCTCGAGACTCAAAATCTGACTATCTTTCTCAAAGTTGCCTTGCCACATACAACCTGATGCCTGGTGGGTGCTGGGCACCAGGGCAGAACAGGGCCAGAACCAGGACCCTGGACATTGGCTTTAAAGATAGGAGATCCTGAAGAGAAGTGGCAAAAACCACCTATTTCCCAGTTTCTAGAGGTACTCCATTATGACTTCACATACTTACGATGGTCTGATTTACAGTATAGAATGAGGAGGATCTTTCATTTGCATGTTTGTGGTGGTCTGACCAGTCTTTCTCCTGGACTAAACACTGACACACACAGAGCCACATTCCACAGCCAGAGAGGCACCTTCAGGGTCACGCATGAGCCTGCTTGAGGAAATGAATGACTTCGTGCACTCATGGGGTGTGAGGAGTTGAGGGCCTCAAATGTGGACTTACATGGGGCCAAGTGTAGGGCAGGCAGGTGTGCCAGGCAAGCAAAAGCTCTCCATGGAAAGCAGGGTGCTGGACAGCAACTCCCACACAGGACAAGGGTGCTCTCTTCAAGAGGCCGCCCTGGGACCTTACTCTGAAAGATGGATCCTAATGAGGCTGGTCTTGAGTGTGATCATCACAGGGGTTTGTAGAACAAGTCACACTGCATCTTCTCATGCACATGGACAGAGGCCAGGCCACACACACACACAGATTTCTAAGAAGATTGTTGGAAGGGCACCAGATCACAGCTTGTGATTTCACAAGAAAAAGGACAAGGAGTGACAGGAACTACTAGCCCCGGGTGAGACTGTCTTTCCCTCCTCTCTGCCCCAGATGGCCCAAAGGAAGGACTGGAGAGCAATTTCCTTGAGTGAAGGGTCAGCCTTCCCACTGTGGAATGAAGGCCCTGGGGATGATTCTGTCTAGGGGATGAGAACACACAGACATTTCTCCCCTTCCAGCACGGATGCTAATCAGCAAGGTGGTTTCTTCCTCATGTCGATGTGCTGGAGCACGGGCTGCTTTGGTGGGGCCCTGCCCTGCAGTGGGTAAAGGCACGGGGTGCACGATGGAGTCCTTACCTGCCCAGGCTCCGCAGTATGGCCAACTGACCCCACGCCGCTCTTTCCCTCTGCACAAACCCTTCCACGTGAGGAACCATCACATAGACAGTGAAAGAGCTTGGCCCTTCCCGCCAGTGGCTCCAAGCCTTCCACCTTGGCACCACTGCCTGTCCCCCACATAGGCAGGAAGCAGCTGGTGGGCGGGGGTGGTGGTTGGATGCAGCGCATCTGACTCAGGAAGTCTTCCTTCCCCAAGATGCCTTGCTCTTCCAACTCCTGCCTTTCACTCTGGGCCTGGGGATGGTCAGGAGAGCTCAGCAAGCATCATGACATGTCCCTCACATGCCCTCCAGAATGTCCTGCAGGCAGGCTCACAGGGACAGCAGCTCTCCCGGCAGGGGTTTTAGCTGGTTGGACATTACAAGTCATAGCAATGCAGATGCCGTAGCCAATGTTCTTGCCACCACAAGATATGACGAGACTTGGGCACAAGTAAAACAAAAAGGGCCTCAGAGGACATAATCAAGGATAAAGGTAAATACAAAGTATTTAGATAGTAAGAGTATTTCCACAGTTTGCATTTAAATATCCCTACTGAGTTTGAAATCAGTGTCTTCTAACTATACTTTGAAACATATCAATGTTAATACAGAAAAATGTTTGTCTTTCTCCACCAAAATGGCCCACTCTCTCAGTTTGTTTTATTTCTTTGAATGCACATAAGTTATTTAAGGTTATTCTGTTTTAGAACCAGCCAACCATGGACTGAAACCTCTGAAACTAGAGCCAAATAAACCTCTCCTCCTTAAGTTGGGGGTGTCAGGTATTTTGTTCCAGTGATGGAAAAGTGACTCATCACACCCTCCTTCACAACAAGAAAACAAACAAACAAGCAAAAAGGAAAATCGACTACTTAAACACATCAGAGAACTGAGGTCACAGGGCAAACTGTTGCTCCCAAACTGGAAAGACAGGCAGGCAAACACAGAGAACTGAAGCTTAGTAGGAGCAGAGAGTATAGACAGAGCCAGCAACTGATATGTTCTATGCAGCTTTCAAGAAATACCAGAGCCATATTAGAAGACAAAAGAAAAACAACAACAAAACTCACTATAGCTTGAAGAGACAAAGCAAGCGTCAGAACAAGATTCACATATGGCAGAGGTTTAGAATGATCAGATTGGGAATTTGAAATAACTGAGGAGTATGTCAAGAATGCTAATGGTGGAGGCGACAACATGCCCAGACAGATGGAAATGTACGCAGGAGAGCCAGGAACTACAAAACAGAAGCACCCTGCAATGTATACATCAAGAGGGAATCACAAAGTAAAATAGAAAATACTTCGAGCTTAATGAAAATAGTAACATCAAAATTCCTGAGCTGTGGCTACTGTAGTCTTTAGAGAGGAAATCTGTACTTTCAAATGTTCTTGTTAGGAAAGATAAAGGATCTGAAGGTTTTACCTCAAGGGCTTAAAGCAGAGCAAGGTAAAGCAAAGGTGAGCCAAAGGGAGAGATGACAAGTTAGGAGCAGATACTCATGAGACGAAGGAGGACAGGGGAAGGGGGAAAATAAGAACCAAGAGAGATTATGTAAAGGTGCAAATTTCCAATGATGAATGTCATTATATTGTATACCTAAAATGTACCAGTAAAATTAATAAAAAATAATCTTCCCAAAAGGAAAACTTCAGGCCTAGATAGTTTCCTGGTGAATCCTATCAAATATTCAAAGAAGAAATAACGCTAATCTTATGCAAATTGTTTCCCAAAAAATCACAGAGGAAGAGAATTCTCACCACATTTTATTAGGCCAGCATAACCCTGATACCAAACTGACACTACTGAAAAAGGTAAATTGGATCCCAATATCCCTTTTGAGCATAATCTTAAGCAAAACCTCAGCAAATGCAATGCAACAATATAAAGGAGAGTACATCAGTAACATAGAATATGAACACTATTCTAACAAAATAAGGAAGAAAGGACATACGAACAGTTTAATGCATAAAAAAGGCACTTGAAAACATTGACATACATTCAAGGTTAAAAACTCCCATTGTGCACTACAAATAGGCTGGTGAAGGACAGCTGCACAAGACCTCCAGTTAGCATGTCATGAATGGTGAGGTGCGGAATGCCTTCCTCTAATGCTGGGGAACACAGGGGTGCCCACTGTACAGCTCTGGCCAACACTGCAAGGGCGCCCACAGGTGCAGAGCTGTGAGACAGCAGGTTGGCACACACACAAAGCAATCAAGGAGCGGTGGGGGGGAAGACTGGGAAGCAAGAGATGAAACTGAATTTGTAGGCTTCATAACTGCTCAAATAAAAAATCCTGAGAAATCTATAAAAGAGCTAGTGATAGAACCAGTAAGTGAGTTTAGCAAATTCAGAAGATACAAGGTCAATGTACAAAAATCAGGAGTATTTTTATATACTAGTAGTAGAAACAATAAAAAAAGAAGCAATTCCATTTATAACACCACTAAGAAACAAAATGTTTAGGGGTAACTTTTTTTTTTTTGCTACCAGGGATTGAATTCAGGACCTTTCACTTATGAGGCAGGGGTGGTGCCACTGAGCTAAACCCCCGGCCCTAGGGGTAACTTTTTTATTTGCTACACACTATGTATTCTGAAATATTTATAGATGCACAGGAAGTCCCAAAGATCATACACAATGGTTTCATGTACTTGTCACCTGTTTTTCCCAGGGTTACACCTCATAAACATACAGTACAATATCAAAACTAGAAACTGTGCACGTGTGTGTGTGTGTGTGTGTGTGTAACACACACACTGAGGGTGGAACCCAGTGCCTCAGGCATGCTAGACAAGTGCTCCCTCACTGAGCTACACCCTTAGGCACCTCCTCCCTTATACATTCTTTGTCACCATGCCTGGCAGAACCAGGGAGCTGACATTGGTGTAATGTGTGTCGAGACCCAGCACTGCAGCCCTGCAATCAGGACCCAGGGCCGTCCCATCACCAGGGCCTCTTGTTTTCTACTGGGGTAATGCTCTGCATACTGGGTTAGTACAGTTTTGAGGGTAGGCATGGGTCTTTTCAGTCTATATGTTTTCTTTTCATGTCAGGATCTTTTACAGAGCAAAAGTGTCAAATTGTGATGAAACCAAAACTATTTCTTAAAGATTTCTTTTTCTCTTACCAGCCACATTTTAGGTGTCATGTCTGAGAACTCTTCACCAAGTTCTGGGTCCCAAGGAGTTTCTACTATGTTATCTTCCCAGAGTTTCAGACTTCTACATTAAACTCTGTGAGTCAATTTTAGTCAGTTTGTATATAAGGTGTGAGATTTAGGCCACGGGTCAGTTTTCTTGCTTACAGATGCCACTGGTTGCAGCACCATCTGTTGAAAGGCACCCTTGTTTGGGACTGCTATGCCCCTCCATTAGAACCCAGCTGGCACAGCAAGCAGCTGTGCATGCGTCTGTTTCATGGACTCACATGGCCACCCCTTTGCCAGCCCACACAGGCCCTAGTGCTGCAACTCCACAGTAGCTCTACCCTCAGAAGAGGGCTCCCTCCCACTGTTCTCCTCTTTTCATTTTTTTTTTGGTGTGGCTATACCAGTGCCTTTCTAGGCAAATTTTAGCATAGTCATGTCTGTATCTACAGACCTGGAGAGATTTTGGTAGGAACAGTTGAATCTGCACACCAGTTTGGGAAGAAGTGACCTCTTTACAACACCAAGTTTTCCAATCCATGAACAAAGCACCGTGTTTTTCCTCATCATGTAGATCATCTGATTTTTTTTTTAAGAAAAAGTTTTATTGGGGCCGGGGATTTAGCTCAGTGGCACTGTGCCTGCCTTGTAAGCGCAAAGTCCTGAGTTCAATCCCTGGTACCAAAAAAAAAAAAGAAAAAGAAAAAGAAAAAGAAAAAAAGAAAGAGTTTTATTAGGAGTATTATTTGTGGGGCCGGGGATTTAGCTCAGTGGTTTGGCCGCCTGCTCTGCAAGTGCAAGGACCCAAGTTCAATCCCTGGTACCAAAAAAAAAAAAAAAAAAAAAAAAAAAAAAGAGTATTATTTACCTCCCCATCAGGTAGATCATCTGATTTAAATTTTTAAAAATTAAGTGCATATTTGTGATACACAGTAATTATATTCAACTTGGGGAATTGGTACATACACATACTGAACCTTGGTCATTTTTACTGTCCCTTCCCCAGATCACTTTCCTGTCTCTGATTTCTTTAGTCAGTGTTTAATAGTTTTCATCACACAAGTCTTGTACATGTTTTCTTACATTTACACCAACGTATTTCATTTTTTAAGCAACTTTTAGTGCTGTGGAATTTAAAATTTGTTTCCATATGTTTAGTAGTATATAGACATAAAAATTATTTTTTGTATATAGATCTGCTATGGCTTGTATCTAGATGTCCCCCCGGTGCCTCATGTACTAGTCATAAGTGGGGCAACCAGAATCGCTGAATGAATTCTACAATCAGAATCATGGAAAGAATTAAGTTTGTAAATTGATGTACCACTGTATTTTGTCTCAGCAACTATAAAAGTAACTAAGACAGATTTTATTATCAGAGAAGTAGGGTCATTGCTATGTCTGTACCTGACCATGTGGTTTAGGAGCATTTGGAACTGGTTTGGGGGAAGAGTTTAGAAAGGTTTGGAGTCGCCAGCTGAAGCAGTCCTAGGATGCTGTAAGCTGAACTTGATGGGAGATTCTAGTCAGTGCTCAGAAGACCAGAATGCTGATAGAAATGCATCTGGTAAAGACCAGGCTCAGGACATTTCAGTAAGAAACAAGGACTGCACTGGCTGTTGGACTCCAGACCATGTGTGCTATGCTTTGGCAGAAAATTTGTCTGCATTCTGCTCTTAACTAGAGACTGTGCTTGAGACTGAGATTAAGGCTGGTGGACCAATTAATCTGGCAGAAGAAATTTCAAGCCAGTCTAATGTTTAGGCAGTGGCATGGTTACTGCTGGGGGCTTTTAGCCAGATGTATGTTGAGAATCAAGAGCAAATGGCCTAGCAGAATGATTTAAAAAGTTTTTGAGTTTGGCCAGAAAGAAAGGTCTAGTAAAGTTGCACACTGCAAAGAGGGAGCAGAGAAGAACTTGGTTGCTAAGAAGAAACAGGACAATAGAAAAGATGGCCTGAGGATATCGTAACAACCAGCAGGATTCCACTCTTTATAGCTTCAAAATTGCAAAGGTGAAAGACTTTGCTTTGAGATGAGAGCCCCAGAGCATGATGTTCCAGAATGGTGGTGGCCTAGAGAATTTGTTCCTCCAGATTTGGTTCATAGCACTCAGCAATCCAGGACCTCAATCCCTACAGCCAAGAGAGAAGGAAGCCTGGCTGCTGCTCCAGCTGGTGGCAGACTCTGGCGTCATCCCTGTGGTGCTGGTTTTAGGTGCATGCAGAATGCAACAGTCATGGGATCAGGAAGGCTTCCATCCAGATTTCAGAAAAAGGCCTCAGGGGCCAGCCAGTGTGCCCCTGAGGGGCCAGTGTGTGAAGCTGTGAGTGTGAAGCCAAAGGTGCAGTGGAGACCCCAGAAGGTTGGAGAGGCCAGGAATGCAGATCATCTGAGGAAAACTGCAAGGAGTGAGCAGAACTGGGCCAAGAGAGAAGCTGTGGGAGCTACAACCACCAGCAATGCCATAGGAGGGGAGCCACTCAAGCCATTTGGAGTTCACAATTTGCCACAGATTGCCCACAGATTGCCAGGGACACTGGACCTGGAACTATGGGATCTAATGTTTGCCCTGCTGGATTTTGGACTTGATTTGCTTCCATTCCTTTCTACTCCCCTATTTGTACCTTTTGGAATGGGAATCCTTATTTTGTGCCATTATATGCTGGACACGTTTAACTTTCTTTCCATGTGTACAGGGGCCTGCAGCTAGGAGTTTGCCTTCAATCTCAGAGGAGACTTGGGACTTGGACTTTTCAGCAGTGCTGAAACTCTCAGGACTTCGGCAACTCTTAAGGGATGTGCAGTAGTCTTTTGGGGGCCAGGGTGGATTGTTATGGCTTGTATCTAGATGTCCCATCAAAGCCTCTCGTGCTCTTATGTGGGGCTTTTTGGAGCTGGCTGAATCTAGGGTGTGTGATACTAGGATTAAGGGTTTTGATAACTAAATGGCTTTAGCATATTTCTGCGTGTGGACAATGGAAGCCCTACCCTGATGTAGATGGCATCCATCATTTGGACTGAATATAAAGGGAGAGAGGGAAGCCAGGCTTGCTGCTGCTGCTTGCTGCCTTCTGGCTGCCTCGCCACAAACTGTTTCTCCTCTGAGATGTCCCTCTGTCATGCCGTCCTGCCTTGGAGCCAGCCAACTATGAACTGAAGCTTCTACAAACTATGAGCAAAAATAAACCCTTTCCTCCTTTTACTTTGGGTGTTGGGTATTTTGTCTCAGCAACTAGAAAACTAAGTAAGACAAGATCTCATATCCCCTTTAATAACCTTGCTAAATTAACTTACTGGTCTACAGCTTTCTTGGCGGGCTCCTTGGGGTTTTCCACCTCATCTGCTCACAGGAACAGTTTCACTTCTCCTTTTCAAATCTGTGCCTTACATTTCCTATAGGCTGAGGCCTTACTGCATTAGCTAACACAGGATTTTTTAAAATGTGAAAAACCTCCACTGAAACTATTGGGCACTTACACAAAAAATTCAAAACCTAAATAACTGATGTGATATGCCATGCTCATGAACCAGTGGAAGGGATCAACCCTTCTGAAGTCGATTTATAGACTCACTACAACCCCAAGGAAAATATTGATAAGTGTTCTGACAAGCTTGGGTTAAAATGTATCTTGTAAAATGATGCAGAATAACACAAACAATTCTACAAAGGAAGAACAAACTTTTTATTAGACCTGATTTTAAGACTTGTCGAGAAGCGACAGAGTTTGGTACTGGCAGAAGAAAAGACATACGAATCAACTGAATAGGAGCAATAGGCCAGAAAGTGCCTCACACATCTACGGCCGACTGAGTTTTGAAAAGTTGTCAGGGCAACTCAACACAGAAAGGAAATAGTGCTGAGAAACTGGAGATCTGTGGGGGCAAAACAACAAGAGAACATTGACCCTGACCGCATCATACACAGAACGAATTCAAGCTGGGGCCCAGATCTAAAGGTACAAACGAACTACAGACTTTCTAACAGAACACCTTTGTGATTTTCAGTAAGGAAAAAATTTCTCTGCTGCCAGAATGCCATGAAGAGCCTCAGTGACACACACCCTGGTACCGTTCCTTCCTTGTGTGGGAGGACCGTGTAGGTATTGTGGGACATCTTCCTGCAGCTGGGCTGCTTCAAGCCAGTCCTGGGAGGTAATCTTGGTGGGCCTGATCTAATTGTGCAATTCTTAAGAAGGCCTTTCTTGGTGGCTTGCAAGAAAGCAGAAAGCCATCCTGTGAGAGGAGGGCAGATGCCAAGGATCTGAAGGCAGCCTTTAGAGCCCAGAGTGGTCTTTGCTGGCAGCTACAAAGGAACAGGGACATCAATCATAGAACCACAAGAAAATGAATTCTGTCAGTCAGTGAGCACGGAGAGGACAGTAACGCCGAGATGAGAATGTGGCCGTAGATGATACCATATTGGGCCTGTGACACCCTCAGAGCAGAGGGCCCAGCCAACCCCCGGCACCAGGCTCTTGATCACACATGGTGACGGACACATCAAGTATGCAGCAACAGAAAACTAGTAGTTTCTTAGGGTGAAAAATCACGAACCGCAGGAGATAGTGTCACACTCTTGTGTGCACCCTCAACCCTGGGAGTCCCCTGCACTTCAAAGGTACCATCTGCTGAGTAAGTGGAAATGTGATTTTTTTCAGAGCTGACTCTTACTGCTAGCTTAGATATTTTTGTCTTTTGACAGCTGAGCAATTTCCTGACTTCTGTGGAGGGTCTTGGGCCTATCTAGGAAAGCTTGCTCCACACCAGAATAGCAATGATAATGAATGGCTCCCACCCCAGGTCCTGATTAACAGACTCCAAACACTGAAAACCCAATAGCCACCTGAGAAGCCTCTCTTAACCCCAGAATTAGTTATTAGTTAGCTTCAAAGGCATGGGATGAGTCAGCACCTGGCCTCTCCAGCTCTTTTTTTATTTTGGTACCAGGGATCGAACTCGGATCCTTGAGCTTGTGAGGCAGGTGGTGGAACCACTGAGCTAAATCCCCAGCCCTGGCCTCTCCAGCTCTTTATGGAAAGCCCCTGTAGTTTTACTACCTTGTTCCCAAATAAAACAAAGACAGGAAAACCAAAAAATAGCTCTCAAACTAGCAAAAATTATCATACTAGAGATGAAAACTGAGCATTTCAAACACCAAGAATATCCAAGCCTGTATCTAGCCAGCCTTTCAGTGACGATGTTCACAGTAAAAGAAGGTAAGAGGCAAACATCTTAGTATTATTGTGAAAACTATTTTAACCTTTTAGAGTTCTTGAAAGGGTCTCAGGGGCCCCAGAGCACACCTAGAGACCCCTGCTCTGGAGAGATAGCACATGTGGATGGCTGCCTTAAGGCAGGATTGCTTAGCACAAAGTGGAAGCCAACACTGTGCACCTCTACATTCAGCTGCAACCCCTCCACACCAGAGACCACAAGCAAAGGGTGAATGTGAGCACGTCCCTGCCGTGTACACACACACACACACACACACACACACACACACAGAGTCTCAAAATGTAACAGAAATGTAGCAGAAATTTTACACCATTCTTTACTTACAAGAACTTAAAAAACAGAATAGGGTGTAGTGGCAAGTGGCTGTAAGCCAAGCACTCTGTGAGGCTGAGGCAAAAAGACTGCAAGTTTGAGCCTAGCCTGGGCAACGCAGCCACTTCCAAGGCCAAATGAACAACAGAAAGGCCTGGGATGTAACTAGGTGTGAAGGCCCTGGGTTCAATCCCCAGTACCACAAATTAAAAAAGAAAAAGCAAAACTAAACACAATGCTAGTCATAAAAGTGAATACACACACATAGTGGTTCCTAAGTGCCTCACATTATTTATTGTTCCTCACAACATATAGGCAGGTATCATGGTTACCCCGCCTTACAGATGGTGGTGAGGACTGTGCCTGAGCAGCAAGTGATACACGGTTCCTTAGTTTACTGTTTAGGGATAAACAGGTGGCAAAGCTACAGTACAAGGAATCGTCCTCCAGCAACCAGAACGGTGGTCCCAGGTGGTGGCAAAGGTCCGCATAAGGCCCCACCAGTTCCCACTTTTGTTTTCAGCCTGAGTGGTACATCCTGATGTGTTTGGCTTGCTATTTTACATGCACACATGTTTTCAGATTTCCCTGCAATCATACAGGACATAAGATTATAGGATTCATGATTTTAAAAGAAGCAAAGAGACGAACACACAGTGAAGAGGATTAAAAACTGATCCTAAGGCCACACAGCTCCCTCCAAGCAGCTTCTCAGAGGTCACACACACTAAAACACCATCCTCTGCCTCTCTTCAAGCCCCATGTTCAGTGAGGCCCCTAGAAAGCTCAGCTCCTCTGCAGTTCACTGCTAAGGCCAGGAGCAACTAGCAGCTTTGTCAAATGACCATGAACACAGAAGGAGGATATATTTTTTTTAAACAACGGAAAGCTATCTAGTACCTTAAGATTGAGGAACTAAAGGTGAAAAACAAAACAAAAATACAAGGACCTCTGTTGCCAATATACAAATAGGGTACATGGAGGAAAGCAAAGTGAGCGTGTTGAGGTGTGTGTCTGCTGCCTGGCAGCTGTTTTCCTATTACTCCTGTCTCCACCTCAGGGAAGGAGGACAGAATGCGGAGGGATGACTTCAGAGAGCAGACTGCAAACTGCTCAGGCTCTCCAAGTGGGAGGGAGGTCACGTTTACCGAGATCATTTCCTAGCAGGCTGCTGTCCAACCCTACCTATGCCTGTTCTCCACCAAGCCCACAGTCAGGCCAGAATTCCAGGAAGCCCACTGTGAACCACAGGGCAAATCAAAGGAGCTGAAAATACCCTTGCACCTACTTGGCACAGGGCACAGTTTATTCTCTTCCGAGGGCATAAGGACAATGGCATGATGTCAGGTCTGTGGTCTCTGACAGCGCTAAAGAAGAGCCTGTGAAGGGCTCACGCCCCCAACCAAACCACCAAAACCCTGCTGCTGTCTTTTTAAGTCTTCCCAGCCCCCTCCTTCCAAATCCATCCTCACTTCCTGCTACAGGCAGCTAATCCAGGGAGCTAAGTTTAGCTACAGCCATTGCTAATCTTTCCTCCAGGGACAAGGCCGAGTTCTGCCCCAAAGAGGCACCAGACTCCACTTTACTCTTTAGATGTGGCTCAGGCAGCTGCAGGTCCTTGTCACAACTTTCTCTGGACCGGGTGCAGTACAATGGGACCTAACTTCTCCTGCCTCCACCAGCCTGTAAATGCCATGGCTTCTCTTGGGATGCCTGGTGATCTCAGACCCCAAACAACCCTAGCTCTGTACTTCGAGCCTAGGGATGGCAGGTCACCTCTAGGGGCCTCAATTTCCTTCTCTGTGAAGGCAGAGCAGCACCCCTAACTGAGAGCTGTCTTCAGGCTATGTGATGGTGGGAATCACACCAGGCAGGCCTTACATAGCAGCAGCATGTCACTGCCGCCAGACCTTTGGCATGTGGTTTCATGATGGTTGGTTTGATGACAGGATTTGAGGCATTACAGAAGGAAGTACAGAGAGGAGGAAAACCTGGCAAACTTTTTATTTTTATTTTTTAAAACCTGATGTCAGGTCAACTGGAAAGAGAAAGTTTAGGGAAACATCCTTCTCCATTCTGCTGGAACTATGCCACTGCTCTCCCACTGCCATTTCATCTACTTAATTTTGTTTTGTTTGTTTGTTTGGTTTTCTGAGACAGGGTCTTGCTTTGAAGTTTGAGTTGGCCCTGAACTCACTATGTAGCCCAGGCTGGCCTCACACTCACAGTGATCCTCCTGCCTCAGCCTTCTGAGTGCTGGGATTACAGGTGTGTACCCCCACTTCCGGCTCAGCTACTTAATTTCTAAGGACAGAAACAATTCCATCTCACAGAGAATATGTTTCCAAAACCTGCCTTTCAGCCCTAAACTCAAATTAAATCTCATTTGGTTTAAAACTTGCAGCAGTTTGTATTTTGATTGTATACTTGAATTTACTGAAAAAAAAAAACACCCCACAAAAAACCATTGCAATAAATAGTTGCCAAAATGGACTTCTAGAAAATGAAAGGATCCTCAGCACCACTGTAATAAAAAGGCGAGTGCTACCTGAAAGGCTGAGGCAGGAGGACTGCTTGAGCCCGTGAGTTCGATACCAGCTGGGCAAAATGTAACAAGACTGTCTCAAACGAAAAATAAAGCGCAGACAGCAACCAATAAGTGTTTACACTCTTGGTAGCAGTTAGCACCAAGCAGCTCTTCAGATCACTAGAGCTCAGTCCATCTAGTGCAGTTTTCCATCTGTCTTGTCAACAAAGTGTGGTAATCAGTGCACAGCCTGGTCCTGTGGAGAGAGTGCTTTTACCGATGCTGTGGTGAGTCCACACCTGACCACAACCCACCCCTAGCTCCAGGCGCTCCACAAAAAAGCAAAGTAGAGGAGCAACTCCTGAAAACAAGACTTGTGGATTTAGAGCACCAGCAGGTTCTGGTTCTTAGGGTGAGGAGGCCAACATGGGTTTCCTTGTCAGGAGAGGCTCGGGGGCCTCAGGCACTGCAGGTTACAGGTAGCGCATGTGGCCAGGTCTCAGCAAAGTCACAGCTCAGCTGGTTAATCGAACAATGGCTCCTGCTCCAGACACTGCGTGACTGCATCTGACAGACTGCATCTCATTTAATCTCAACACAGTACAACTCTCATTTTCTTGAAGAAACCAAAGCATAGAAGTTAACTTGGCCAAGGGCAAAAAGCTCTGTAAGTCCAAATTCTTAGCTACACTGTGCAAAAGCTTGAGAGGGAGACAGTGTAACCATCAGTACACACACACAGCTGGGCACAGTGGGGCAGGCCTGTAATCCTGGTACTCTGGGAGGCTGAGGCAGGAGGATTACAAGTTTGAGCTCAGCCTGGGCAATTTAGTGAGACCCTGTCTCAAAATAAATTAAAAAAAATGGCTGGGGAGGTAGTTCAGTGCAAAGGCCCTGAGTTCAATCTCCAGTACTGAGCAGTGGGTGGGAGGTGGGGAGGAAGACAAGCAAACTACACCCCACACCAGGCTGAGACATGAGGTGCAGTTTACTCCCTAAGAATTAAACTACAGAATCTGAGCAAGGGCAGCAGCTGCACTCCTGATAAGGCCGAGTGCTGCAGACAGGGCACAGAGAGCTGTGAGACAAGGAGAGGACAAGGCACACGGAAGTCACTCTGCTCAGCTGGAAGCACGCCAAGGGGAAGCGGTCACAGCACTACCCCATGGGATGCTCAGCTGCCTCATCCTCCCCACCACAGGCTGCTTGAAGCGGCTTTCTCTGCCAGACACTGAGTCGCTGCGACACAGGACCACTCTGCGCTCTCTGAAGCAGGAGGTGGCGAGCTCTGCCCAGCGGCATTGGGCTGTAGCAGTGGCAGGGCGAGGCTGAGGGCAGGGATGCCCAGACTCTCCTGAAGCTGCCCAGGGCCCTGCTCCTCATAAAGAACCCTTGTGCTGTCCCTCCTGGCTGGCGCAATGGCCGACAGGCCTGCAGGCCGCAGGACACTGACTCAGCACGCCCACCCTCCCCAACACTCTGAGCCCAGACCGCAGGCCAGGGGCCAGAGCTCCAACGAACGGCCTCAGAAATCTCTTCCTCTCTCCTCCCCAAATCATTTCTCAGATTTGCTGCTGACAAAGGAAACTCATGGAAAAACTTACATCCTCATGGCCCATAGAAGGAAGGGTATGAGAGGCAGACATGGAAGCAGTGCGCCTAGCCTGTATGAACTCCTCCCCACTGACTGGCTGGGAGTCAGGCCCTCTTCGAAACAGCTGCCCGAACTCCCTCAATCCAAGGCCTGGGATGAAGGCAGCGCTCTGACATGTGTATGTGCAGCAAGGAGTGTTTGAGCCGGAAGTGGACCCAGGAGCTAAAGCTAGCTCAACACAAAAAGAAATTACTTCAAGATCTAAAATGTCTGGAGAGCTATGATGAAAACATTTATACTTCCCAATGACAGACATCAAAAAGGAGACTCTGGACACGGGTATCTCTGGTGCCTGTGTTATTTATTATTAGATGGACCATGCCATCATATTCAACATTTGGCACTTTAACTGCTCTTAATTAACCTAAAAAATCACATTAGTAAACTCCAGCCTTAAAAAGAATTACCTTACAAAACAAATCAGGCTGAACAAAAATTCTTTGAGGCCCTAGTTTGTCCCCAAAGGAGACAACTTCAAAACAAGAACAGCTCAGGCAGCAGATCAGAGTCTGGATGAAGTTACATATGTGACACTGATTTGCCAATCCATTCAGAGATCAAAGCTCAACTGGTAAACAAGCTTCCTGATCACTCCCCGTCTTTTTCTCTGTGTTTGGAAGTGGATGTGGAATATATACCCAGTGGTTTCCATCCCTGAGAGTCAGAGCCAGCCTTGCAAAGATGGGCCTTGGGCCTCTGCGAGCGAAGTGGCACCTGGTGTGAGCCCTGCAGGGAATGGCCCTGGCTACTCTGGGGACCCTCCTTGAAGCAACACTGGGGGTTTGCTCAGGGACAGCGCCAAGTGAGACGTCAGCCGCCCACAGCCAGAGCAGCAGGGGCCTCCTGGACAAAGGGGACATTTGAAAGGTGTCAATAAATTGCTTCTCAAAACAACATGTTTTCCACCTTCTCAGAAAATTTTGCTTGATGCTCCTGAATTTTTTTAAGCTTGGTAAATGGAAGTGAATTTAGGGTTACTTCACAAAATTTTGTTTCTTAAAGCTCTGTTACTAGCTGGTCAGGGAAGATAGGCTATTTTATCACATTTACACTAAAATTAGTCAATGAAATTTCCTTTAAAAGAGAACATTCATCGAGAAGCCAAAGAACAGATTACAAAACAAAACAAAATAAATGCTGCTGAATCTGAAAGGAACAATACCGTGAGGAAGAGGCACACAGGAACACTGCTGAGTCACTGCTTGCTGCTCACAGACTTTCTAATGCCACACTATGTTTACATGGGAGACACACTGTCCTTCCCAAAGACCGAACTTTAGGAAACTGCCTATGAACATACCATTATCAAGAGAACGTGATTCTCACACAATGCTGGATGAGAAGGAAAGGAGAAAAATAAACACTATTTATTACAAAAATCACCCCCCGGAAAAAAATCACCCCAAAAGAGAAAAACTTCAGCTCTATAAGTACCATTAAAATAATACTTTTTATTTAAAAAAGTTCCACAGGAATGTCCATAGCAGCATTGTTTTTAATAGTCAAAAGTGGGAACCATTCAAATGCCCATCCCACAACTGGTGAATAGATTTTTTAAAAAATGTGGTTTCTTCACACATTGGAATACTATTCAGCAATAAAAATGAACAAATCCTGATACATGATGAAGGGTATGAGTAACCCTCAAATATACTATGCCAAATGAAAGAACCCAGACAAGAAGGTCACCTATCGATAAGTCCACTTACAGAAAGTCCAGAGACAGAGGTGGCTGAGGGGCTGGCTGTCTGGGGCTGGGAGGTGCTAAATGCGGCTAGGCAGGAGGGACCTCACTGGGTTGATGGAAGTGTTTTAAAAATGGGTTTATGGTGATGTTTGCACAACTTGGTAAATTTACTGAAAGTCATTGAATTTACACTTTTAAAAAACTGCATACAAAATTTCCACAAAACCCAGTTATTTACTTAAGAATGCTTCTGTTTTGCTCATACTGAGTTTAATCATCTCCCATCGAGTAACTCTCCTAAGTCACTCAACACCGTTCAGGTCTAAGATCTATTTCAGAGGCTTGAAGCTCTCAGCACAGGAAAGCTCCAATTATAAAGTCTCTTACTGGCTGTTTTCATCTTTATTAAACCACAGCTATTTAACAAAATTGCAGAAGGAAGTTAGACAGACCCCAAGTGTCAATTAAAAGGAAACCGAGTAAGGTTCCTAAATGGAACTACAGGCTCAGGCAGGCTCCCTTCAAAGGTCCTGTGAGCTCCTGGGAGTGGAGGCGGTGGCACACTGTCAGCTTGGTGCCACCCCACAGCACGGGATCGCAGAGATGCCCACTGCTTCCTGAAGAGGTAGCTGGGCTGTAGGATGTGCGCTTCTGTCCTAGAGGCCCAGTGACAAGGCAGGCCAGGCAAGTCTAACCAGAAACCTATTTTGCTCCATTCTACCCATTTTTATCAAATTTGTTTATTGTCAAAATCCTGTTTTGTTTTTTGTTTTTGTACTGGGCAATGAACTCTGGACTTTGTGCTTGCGAGGCAGGCAGCAATCCTTTGTAATATAAGACTAGAGGGCTGAGGATGTAGCTCAGTGGTGCCATGCCTACCTTGCAAGTGCAAGGTCCTGAGTTCGATCCCTGGTATGGGGGGGGAAAAAGACGAGAACTACTCTACTCCTTAAAAGTTAGAAAAGAAGAAAAAAGCCCTTTTTAATAATGTGATTTAAAGTGTATGTGTGGGGGTATCAATGTCTATAGTTGGACACTTTGGCACCTAGCTGGAAGTTTATCAGGATGTTCGTATCTTACAGCTCTGAGGGGTGGGGAGTTGGGATTGGTAAAAAGACATCATTCAGAAGAGAGAGAGTGAGTAGGGGGAAAAGGAGGGAGGAAGAGAAAGCAAACGGGTGGAGCAGAGCAGACTGGAACGCTCCAGAGTATGCTTAGTTCTCTAGGTTTGAAATTATCTCAAAAAATTAAATTATAATTGGAGATGTTGTATGTTCATGAAAACAAGCATAAATACGAGCTGAAGATGACTATTAACAGACAAAGTCAGAGCCAGTTAAAATCCTCTCTCCCCTAACAGGAGAAAGTCAGAGAGAGGCAGGGAAACCAAGGTTCTTCTCAAAGTGGTTTCCCCACAGCAAAGCTCCCCCAGTCTCGGCCTTCTCCCTCGCAGGCCTGGGGATACAGCTGCCTGGGGCATCCTGGCAAGGCCTCTGCAGCGAGGTCACCAAACATCGGCCCTTGGGGCATGTGTGCTCTGCCAAGGACTTATGTGAATGGCTCCTGTATGCCTGCTCTCGGGGAAAGCTGTATGCACAGACTCACAAGAGCACACTCAGAGCTCTCCCCAGAGGGAGAACAGCAGAGCTCCCATTAAGTCTGGGCCCAGTGTTATCCACTGAGCAGCACACGGGAGGCTCCAGAGACTTTTCTGACCAGCTCACAATTGACATTCTGTCTGAAGTTGATCTGTTCAATTGTCTGAACCCTCCCCATGCCAAACCATGCTCACGATTACTATGACTCACACTCAGCCGTGATGTCACACTGCACGCTTCTGCTGGCTTCTGGGCAGGAGGTGTGGTTTCTAGCAAATACATGAATTATTCTATTTTTTCTTTTGGTACTGGGGATCCAACTCAGGACCTTGCGCTTTCGAGGTAGGCGGCGGCACCACTGAGCTAAATCCCCAGGCCCAATGAATTATTTTTTTAATCAAAGCCTGGGCTTGCCCCCAGAGCTGGGAGCACACTTGACCTTGGCCTTGTTTCTAGCAAACTGTAGTGGCTTTGGCCCCAGCTGGGCACGGGGGTGGCTCAGAACCTCCTCCTGTTCCTCCCAGGTTGTGCCAGCAGGTCCTGCAGGGAATGCAGACATTGAGGCTCAATCCTCTTAGTGAATGAAATCCTCCAGCACTTAAGGAAGCAATATTTCTCTTAAATACCTCTGTCCAGGCTGAGGACAGTGTTGAGGTAGGTGGACTGCATTTCATATGGCAGAAAATTAATAATCTGGTTGCTCTCTGTGTCATGAGGAAAATGAAAAACTTTCTTTAAAGGAAAGAAGCATAATTCTATGGGTTGGGACACAAATAATTCTCTGAAGTTTTAGTTCCTGATATTTATAATCACTTGCGTTAAAATTTAAGGGAAAAAAATAATTCATCAGTTTTGCCAGGCTGACAGCAAAAACCACTACAATAAGATCTGTCACATGACTGAATGGGCAGAGGACAGTGCCTGCTCTGTGAACTTGAGACTCCACTTCTGACTCAAATATTAAATTCAACGTGAGGAAAATCAGCAACAAGGAAGGACTTCTGTATCCTGTTTCCACCACAACAGTGTATCTTGTATGTTCTGTTCTGTATCACCATGCACTTGTACACATCTACCTGTTTTTATTGTGGTAAAAAAAAAATCACATTAGCATCCTCACCATTTTTAAGTGTATGGCTCAGTACAGTACATCCATCTTGTTGGGAAACATCTCCAGAGTCTTTCAATCTTGTAAATCCTAAACGCTATACCCATCAAACAAAACCCC
Organism: Heterocephalus glaber; assembly: GCF_053883595.1. Classification (NCBI taxonomy): domain Eukaryota; kingdom Metazoa; phylum Chordata; class Mammalia; order Rodentia; family Bathyergidae; genus Heterocephalus; species Heterocephalus glaber. The sequence continues at coordinate 37,469,212 of NW_028258381.1, read as the reverse complement.
TCTTTTCCACCTTTCCCCTCACTCTTGGTAATCACCGTTCTATTTTCTATCTCCATAAATTTGGCTATTTTAGACACATGTCAGGTGCAATCATATAGTATTTGTCTTTTCTGTTTTGTTTGTGCTTCTGGGTATTGAACTCAGGGTCTCTCCCTAGTCCTTTTTACTTTATTTACATTTTTAATTTTTAAAATTTAAAGGGTCTTGCTAAGTCACTAAGTTGCCAGGCTAGGCTCCTGCCTCAGCCTTCCATAGTGCTGGGATCACAAGTATGTGCCACAAATACTTCCTTTTTTTTTGGTACTGGGAATTGAACTTGGGACCTTGTGCTTGCGAGGCAGGTGGCAGATCCACTGAGCTAAATCCCTCGTCCTCAGAAATACTGACTAGTACTGTGGTACCTTGGTTCATGCCAGAATCATGGAATGAATTCTGTGACCAGATCGTGGAAAGAATTAAGTTTGTAAACAAAGGCACAACTGTAATTATCTTCAAGCTTATTTCATTTAGCATCATGTCAAGTTCATCCTTACTGCAGTGTATGTCAGTATTTTCCATTTTTTTTTTTTTTTTTTTTTTTTGAGACACAGTCTCACTGCATACTTTAGGTTGGCTTCAAGTTCACTATGTAGCCCAGGCTGTCCTTGAACTCCTGCCTCGGCCTCCTGAGTGCTGGGATTACAGGAGTGCACCACCATGCCCAGCAGTACTTTCCTTTTTAAGCCTGAATAAAATTGTTTTGTTTCTTTTTTTGGTACCGGGGATCAAACTCTGGACCTGTGCTTGTGAGGCAGGTAGCAGAACCACTGAGCTAAATCCCTGGCCCAAAATTCTGTTTTTTATATAGACCACATTTTGTTTATCCATTCTTCTGTGGATGGAAATCTGGGTTGCTTCTACCTTTTGGCTATTGTGAATAATGCTGCTATGAAAATGCATACACAAACACCTCTGAGACTCTGTTTTCAGTTCTTCTGGACATATACCCATGAGTGGAGTTGCTGGGTAATAAGGTAGTTCTAGTTTTTCCACAGTGGTCACACCATTTACATTTCCACTAACAGTACACAAGAGTCCCCATTTCTGCATACCTTCACCAACGCTTGTTATTTTCTATTATTCTTTAGGCAGCCATCCTAATGGGTATGGGGTAGTATCTCAGGTAGTTGTAATTTGTATTTCTCTGTTGACTTGTGATGTTGGACATCTATTCATAGGCATGTTGACCAGCTGTATACCATCTTTGGAGAAATGTCTATTGATGTCCATTGTCCATTTTTAAAGTGGGTAATTTTATTTTTTGATTTTGATTTGTAGAAAGCTGTGTATATTCTAGAATTAATCACTTGTCTCATATAGGATTTGCAAATATTTTCACCTATGACAGAGTTCACCTTTTCACTCTGTTGACTGAATTCTTTGATACTCAAGAGTTTTAAAATTTGATGTAGTCTCCCAGTTATCTATTTCTTTTTTCTTTTGCTGCCTGTGCTTTTGGTGTCCTATCTAAGAAAGCACTGCCAAGATCAATACAATGACACTTTCCCCCTATGTTTTCTCCTAGGTGTTTCATAGTTTTTTTAGGTCTTATTTTAGGTCTTTAATTCATCTTGAGTAAATTTTTGCATATAGTGCAAGATAAGGGTCAATACTTTCTTAAAAAATAGGTATACAGCTTTCCACTGAGTAACTGCTAGCCCAGTTAACCCTGACTGTTAGCATGGTTAGATTAAGAGACTCCCAGAGAGGTGCCTAGATCATGGAAGTGCAGCACGCACCAGGGACGAACCCACTGATGTTCACAGCTGACTGTGCTATCAGGAGGTGGGTCACTGGGGCGAGCCTTGGAGGGCAGATCTCTCATTGGGTCTCTACCCTGTGCTCTGCTTTCCAACCACCAGATGGTCCTGGGTGGCTGGCCAGGGACTGAAACCATAAGCTAAATAAACCATTTTCTCCTTTAAGTTATATACATCAAGCATTTTTTGTCCCCAAAGCTGACCAATACAAATGTAGTTCCATTGTTTTGTTATTATAAACAATGATGACACAAATACTCTTTATGTAAGCTTCTCACATGCCCGAGAACAAACATCTCCCAACCTATGTAACAATTAAAATCAGCTCTTAGCTGGCTTGTTTCACACTTTATTTTTCACTTCTTTATTTTTATTACATTCCCTTACTTTGAAATCCCCACTAGATATATTTTGGGACTCAGAAAATTTCAGGTTTTGGAAAAGTAATATGGTATATATATTATATAGGTCAAAACATCACCAGCCAAGGTCTGGGCTAGCACTTCAAAAATCAAATATGCTAATATGTCCACAATAACACACCCAAATCTTTTCCTCACCCTTCCTTCCTCCCTCTCTTTTCCAGTGCTGGGAATGAAACCTCAGGTATTGTACATGCTAGGCAAATGCTTCACCACTAACCTGCACCCCCCAGTCCTATACACAGTATTTCTGCTGTTGTCATGAACACCACTCACAGTGCTCTGAGACATACGTCTCTAAGCTAGAAACTTGTACACAGAACTGCTGGGTCCAAGTATGCACATGACAATTTATCTTTAATATAGATATTCCTTGTTTAAAGCCCTACTGGTTTAATGACTGTTTGGACTTGTGACCTAGGTGCGCTGTTTGGACTTGGGATGTCTTTTCTTTTTTGGGGGTATGGTACAGTTCTGTTTATCTTGTTTGTAGAGCCTCAATGTCTCTTTTTTGTACGGTATACCTTCTTTATACAGTATTGTATTTTTTGCTAATTATACTGTATAGTACAGTAGTCGTATATTGTTATATATTACAGTACTGCGTGTAAGAGTTGTACAAATAAAAGCAACGCCATCAAGTTGGAGTTTCACCATTTCTTTGCTCTGAATATTGTAATGTATATACTACGTACAATTGCTCATTAAGCGATCAATTCAATTAACGGCTGAGTTGTGGAACTTAACTCAGTTGTTACACAAGGAATATCTGTAGTCTGTACAAATCACCTCTAGAAATGGTTGTTCCAACTTATAACCCAATGAACAAGAGTTCAAGATATCTATTTCCTCTTAGCCTCATTACACTGGATATTATCCCCCAAATTTGATGGGTAAAAAGTAGAATTTTATTACATTTCAAGTCTAGGTTTTTTTTCATCCTGAAGGTTGAAGGGGTAGTACTTTTTCATACTTACTTTACTTTTATCTGTTTAGACTTTTGTTTTTATTTAGTTATTTATTTTGTGGTGCTGGGGATTGAACCCAGGGCCTCCTGCATGGTAGGCAAGTACTCTACCACCAAGCTATAACTCCAGCCCTTACTTTACTTTTACAAAGTAAAAAATTAGATAAAAGTCACAATAAAAACAGATCACGGTAAATGCAGAGGTAAGATTCAATTCAAGCTATATGCTGGCCTAGTTTTGTGTGGAAAATATAAAATATGTTCCAAACATCATTAAAGTGCACTGATAGCCACAAATAAATCTAAAATACATGAGTTCACTGACATTCACTGCCCTGATACTACAAATAGGATAAGTACTTAAATGGAGACCTGGTTGAGCCTATTCTCTTGGCAAAATTATTTAGTAGATTCCTTTTCACTTACAAAGATGCTATGATTTGGCTATCACATTATATGATCACATAAGTTGTTACTACTATTTTTGTGGTACTGAGGAGCACACCTGGGGCACTCTACCACTGAGCTACATCCTTTGAGACAGGGTCTCACTAAGTCTGCAGGGTGGGCTCAAATTTATGATCTTCCTGTCTCAGCCTCTGAGAGTGCTAGAATTACAAGAACTGTATATCTACCACCAGGCCAAGCAAATTTAAATTTAGATACCCTGTGGCTCCTTGGCCCCTCTAGAACCATTATCAGGTACAACCAGCTCAAGTCTGACCCAGTTCAGCTGGGCTTGCGGTAGCTGGTAAGCTGGTCTACCAGCACTTTCCCAGAGCCAATGGGGTTGTGTGCATGTAATTCTATTTCTACACTCAGGATCACTGCAAATCAGAACTAGTAAAGTCATTTGTTCTTTGCTGGACACCAAAGGAACAGTGGTGCTGCATTTAAGTGCTAACACATCATGCAGGGTTGGAGCAATGTTTTGGGAGTGTAGGATTATGGACCTAGTTAGCAGCAAGGGCTCATGAGTTCTTGCCAGAGCTAATGGGCAGGGAATAGAGACAGTAAGCCAAATTATTAAAATCAAAGAAAAGAACCAGAGGCACAGAGCTCAGGTACCTTCAATATGTTAACATGGAGTGACAGCCCACATCTCTCTGCAAGTGCTGCTGCAACCAGTTTCTTGGTGTCTGGCTTTTACTGCAAAATTCTTGGTTGAGTTATCCCTTTTCTGGTGTTGGTATACTGGTTTTTATTTCACAGCTGCAGGGTTAAATATTACCACCAAGTGGGCTGGAATGATGTAGAGCTACTGAATTGCCTTGAGAGACAAAGATTTAAACGTGGGGTCTAAAGACATTCTGGGAGATTTAAAGTGGAAAAGAGTAACAGAGAGGAGAAAAAAACACTGTGAAAGTAAAGCTTGATTCTGCCTCCCCCTGGCTTAGTGCTCAGGGCTCAGCAGAACCACAGTGCCCAGTGTCTTGGGCAGCACTGGGAGCAGCTCTCTGCCAGCTCTATTAATAAACACAGTGGCAAGACAGAACTGCCCGGCCTATGTGTGTCTGAAGAATCCTGGACACTAATGCCTTGTGTCAGACTTGAACAGACTGTTCCAAACTGCTGGGTTTTCTTAGGAAGGACAGATACCATTAACCCTGCCTAGTAACTAAGGCAGAGGGTACCAGGCTTCCAAGTCATGACAGGATGCAAGGGACCCAGGAGTTCATCCATGGTCCTCCAACAGGCTGGGGAGTGGAACCACAGAGGAGCATCCCCCAGAGATGGTTGAGCCCCCACCCAGGAATCCCTGAACTAGAGCATCAGGAGCAGAGGGCCCAGACTCACACTCTGAAAGGCCTGTGCAGCTCAACTGGAGAGCAGCTGCTCTGTTTGCTGGTGAGACAGAATGCAGGTGGCCTTGACCACAGGTGGCACTTGAGGCTGGGGGCTACAGATGGGTCTCGGCAGCAGTGGACACTGACTCTGGACTGAGCTTTGCTTGCCTCATGGTGGGTACAACACTCAGGATGCTATAAAAGGTACCAAAATGATGGTGCATGCATTTGGACGGCTGAGTGTTATTTCTTCAGCCTAAGGACACATTGTGGAGTCCCTTCTGTCTGATAACAGCAGAGACCCTCCTTGGAGTAACAGCCAGAGAGAAGTGGGTCAGGCGATTGCAGCACCAGCTGTTTGAAGGAGGCCCTGGCTCACACCATTCACTCAGGTACTCACTGAGTGTGAGTGGGGCCAGAGCAGGACCGCCACCAGACAGTGCCAGTTTCTTGGTGGATCTGTGGACGAGTGGGAGCCTGCTGGTTTAATGATCATACTTTTTCCTTCCTCTTACTGCCTCAGTTTCCCCTACCTGAGGTGGAGGTCACAAGACCAGGGGCTACAAATACTGGGCGCAGGGACGATTCCTAAGCTAGACTGTGTGTTTTAAAACCCTATGTCATTAATTCCTAAGGACTCGATGGCAGTGGTTGGGTTTCACCCTGTCTGGCAATACTGGAATAATTGTCTTCCCATGTCACTTTACCTCACCTGTATGTGGGTGGACTGAAGGGGGCACCTGCTGATTATAATGCTGCCTGGACCTGGACAAGCATCATGGCCCATCTCAGTGTCCAAAAGGTGGAAAAGTTTGAGGACAAGCAAGAGAAAGGAAGAGTAGCTGAGGATAAAATGCACTGGCTATGGAGAGCTAACAGTTCCTCCTATAGTACATTAGCACCTCAGAAAGAACTGAAAACAAGAGGAGACCTTGTCTCTTAGCTCAGTTAACTAAATGCCTCAGGGGTGAGCCAAGTGTCTCTGGAGGACAAAGATGTGTTTTGCAACATCATAGCCCTGGTACAGACTGAGTCAGTGTCCTCCCCAAATTTCCGGGCTGAACCCTAGGCCCCACTGAGGTGGTATTAGGAGACAGGTCTGGGGAGGTGATTAGGGTTGGATCAGCCAGGACAGTGGGCCCCACCATGGACTGGTGCCCCTGAAAGAAAAGACCACCAGATCTCCCTCCTTTTTTCCTCCACTTGTGACAAGAGGGCAGAGGCTGTGAGCCCAGAGGAGAGTCTACAGCAGGAGCCTGACCTGCAGCACTGGGGCTTGGACCTGCAGCCTCCAGGGCTATGAAAAGCAAATGTCTGGCTCAAGCCCCCCCAGCCTGTGGTATTCTGATATAGCAGCCTAAACTAAGACAGAAAACATGTGAACGTAGTACTACTGTGGAATCTGAAAGGCTCATAAGGAACCCAGATCTATTTCTAAACCCTGAACTCAAGCAATGAAATGGAAAAGTTGACAAAAGCTTTTGAGGGGTTCCTGGCAAAGCTGTTGTGTACTTACAGCCCTTGACCTATTTATTAAAGGGCAAATCACAACTGTCTTCTTAGCCACAAGGACTCCCTCACAGCCAGGGCTCAGCAAGGCCACCCTGCCCTGTGCTCTCTGAAGACTCTGGGGCGCACCTGCTCAACTGTTCACCCTGCTCAGCTGGAGAGGTCTAGTGGCAAGAGGCTTAAAGAGGCATAGTTCACCCCAATCTTTTCGTACTAAAAAAAGAAGAAAGAAAAAAGCCACCAGAAGTTAATAAATCAATCATTTCATTTGGCTCAAGTGCAGTATTTTCAGAATAGCTTGTGCAGGACCTCCTCCTTGGCTGGAGGAACCCAGCCTCCTAGGAGGAGCTCATTTCCCCTCCCTCACATTACAGTCTCCTCTCTGAGACTCAGACCTCCAAGTCTCCCACTCACATGGGCTGCAGCGCAGCTCTGTTCAGGGACCTGCTGGGGGGCCCTGGGCCCTGGTGCTCAGTGACAAGAAAGGAGGGGAGTCAGGGTTCCTTCGGCAGCTTCAGTGTCAAATGCCACCAGCCTGCAATGACAGGCAGAAGTGGGGACTGACAGCCCGGGGCTCCAGTGACTGGAGGTTGCTAACTTGCTGTCAAATAGGAGCTGGTGTCATAACATATATGATTTATACAATGGTTTTCTCTGGACACTAATTTTCATGTGTTTCTTTTTTGGTCCCGGGGATCGAACTCAGGACCTTGTGCTTGAGAGGCAGGCACAGCGCCACTGAGCTAAATCTCAGGCCCTGGACACTAATTTTTATAATTCATTCTAAAAATGTTTTCATGGCCTTTTTTGATGATAAGAAATATGTTTTCAGCACAATTAAAAATACTTTAGAGCTAGGTATGGCCGTGTGTGCCTGTAGTCCCAGCTACCTGGAGAGTGATTCAGGAGGATCACTTGAACCCAGGGGTTTGAGATCAGCCTGGGCAGCAGAGGCCCTGACTCAAAAAAGAAAAAAAAATTAGAAAATGCTTGTTTTTGCCATTGTAAAAACACATAAAATAAAAAAGAAAGGCCAGCTGAGTGGCTCATGGATACACTCACAAGAAGTTTTAAGTTTCTGTGCACTTGGGTGTATATACTATTTTTTTTCCTAAACAGAAACAGGATATAGATATCTTTTGCTTCTGACCCCGCTTTCTCACTTACTGTACCAGGGACTTCAGCCCATGTCACATACCGAGCTCTCTCAGCTTTTCTAACCCATCATGTGGTCAGTATTCTATTCTAGTAAACCTATTCCTACTGGTGAATATGTAGGCTACTTCCTTTCTGTTATTGTTTTTGCCTTTATAAGCAATACAACTAATGTTTGAATATTTATGTAGTTATACTGCCTTTAAAATTCTTGCTGCTGTGAATTATAATAATATAGGAAAAGTACATAAAAGATAAATGTTAGCCAAATTAAACTTTTCTGCCTTAAAAAAAGATAAGTGTGCAATTTAATTGATAAGACAGCAACACCACTGTCAAGAAGGTGGCCATGACCAGCACCCCAGGAGCTGCCAAGTGGGGTGCAGCTCACTCTGCCAAGTGGGGTGCAGCTCAGTGGTACAGTGCCTGCTCAGCATGTGTGAGGCCCTAGGTTCCATCCCAGCACTGCAAAAAACAAAACAAAGAGCACTCACTCTGTCTTCTAGAAGTGACTGTTGTGTTGATGTTGATACGTCTTTACTTAGCTTTATCATATATGTATGTATTCCTTGGTGGTGTGGTGTTTTTAATGTAATTCACAGGAAGGCATGTATGTAGGTGTGTATTTCTTTTGTGTCTGATGTCCTGGATCAGCACTGATGCATCTGTGGGACTTACCACACTGTGGAAGAGCAGCTGTACTCTGTTCATTTTCACTACTGCACTCAAGAATCAAAGCTAGGGCCGGGGATTTAGCTCAGTGGTTCCGCCGCCTGCCTTCCAAGTGCAAGGACCCGAGTTTGATCCCCAGTACAAAAAAGAAAAAAAAAGAATTAAAGCTGATTTCTTTGCCTGCCTCACTGCTAAGGGACACATGGACTATTCCCTGCATGAATGACCTTGCTGTGAATGCTGACACACATACACACATGCATGTGCGTACACGTACCTGGGGACGCTGAGTCACAGAACACACATCTTCACTTTGGTCACACAGCTCCTGTCACTCCAAGTCCTTGCCACTTCGGGGGATTGGCAGATATCTCAATACTGCAAGACTGGTGAGTGCCTAATGATACAATTTCTCCCTCTCCCAAGTGCCTGTCCTGTTTCCTGTTGAACCACCTCTTTGTTTTTTTTTGGTACCGGGGATGGAACTCGGGTCCTTGCACTTGCCCAGCAGGCGGCAAAACCACGGAGCTAAATCCCCGGCCCGAACTGCCTGTTTCTTGTAGGTTGTGGGACCTCCTGAAATTGTCTGGGTGCTTACGTCCCAAAGGTTGCTACTGATGCAAACTTCCCTCTCCCCAGCTGGAGGTGCCTTCTGGGGCACACAAGTTCTGAACGGACTGTACTTAAATGATTAACTTTCTCTTGGGTGTGCACTTTTAGTGCCCGAGGAAATCCTTTCTTACACCAAATCATGAAGCTTCTTCAATGTTACTTCCTAAAAGATAGTTCTGCTCTTCATATTTAATCTCTGATCCACTTAAAATTGGGTAGGTGTGTGGGTCGTTTCAGGGGTCTCTATATGGATGTTGCACTGTTTCATTTCCCTTATTGTGACTCTATACCCCACTACACTGCTTATTAAAGCCGTTTAAAAAATAAAGCTTACTATCTGATCAAAAAAGAGTTTGCAAACTTTTTTGGTAAGGAGCCAGTGGGTAATTATTTTAGATTCTTCAGGCCACAAGTAGTTGCCTCTTATTGCATATTTTTTCCCAAGCCTTTAAAAATGTTAAAAAAAAAAAAAAAAAGGAGAGTCGAAAGAAAATGAGTCACAAGACATTTAGTCCACAGGCCATAGTTTGCTGACCTCTCTGACAAGGCAGCCCTCCCACTTGATTCTTCTTCAAAATTTGTGTCGTCACTGGGCCTCAGGGGAATGCAAATCAAAACCACAATGAGAAAAAGAAAACAAACTGAAGACTCAAACTTCCGGATTTTAAACCTCAAGACAGCTGAGTACCACATTAGAAGGGCAATGCATCAGGATAGATGTACTGACTAGGGGATAGAACTCAGAGCCCAGAAACAAACCCAAATATCTACAAGGCAGGATAAAAAAAATGGCGAACATTTAAATTAAAAAAAATTATTATAGTAAAGGACATATAGCCACGAATCCTCCTCAAAACGCTCCCCTTTGCTTTGGAATACACTTATCCCATCATTCTTGCCACTTTCTGAAGCAGCTCTGGAAGTGCTCTTTTGTGAGTGTGTTTAGTTGCACTGTCACAGCTGCCTTGATGTCCTGAATTGATATAAAATGTTTCTCTTTCAAGTCATTTTGACTTTAGGGAAAAGCCTTAAGTCGAGTGTGACAGATCTGGTGAACTGGGGATGAGGATGCACCATAATGCTTTTATGAGCTTACCTTTCTGTTGGGTTGGAACTCAGCAGCATTTCCTGTATTTCTGATCACACCTCATAAAGACACTGATGAACTGCTTCAGAGTGGCAAGAATGATGGAATAAGTGTGTTCAGAGCTAGGGGGAGGATTTTGAGGGGAATTTATGGCAATGTGACTTTTACTGTAATGCATTTTAAAAATTTAAAAATTGACTGTGTATTTTGATCACACTGCATATGGTCATATGAAGGACTGAGGTGAAGAAATTGTGCTGGAACAATTCACTGTCCACATGGAAAAGAATGGATGTGGACCCCACCTCACTCTAACACAAAAGGCATCAACAACCTAAACATAAAATAATAACCTAAATCTGAGAAGAAAACAGGAAAAAATTTTAGTGACTTCAGACTTCGCAGTGAATTCTTAGATATGACATCAAAAGTAGGAACAACATATAAAGAACTGAAAAAAATCAGACCCCCCCAAATTCAAAGACCCAATTCAAAAATGGGCATCTGAAATCAACAGACATTTCTCAGACAAAGAAGTAAAAGCAGCAAATAAATATATGAAAAAATGCTCAACATCACTGGTCATTTGAGAGATGCAGATGAAAACAACACTGAGATTCCACCTCACCCCAGAAAGAATGGCTGCTATTAAGAAATCAACCAATAACAAATGCTGGCGGGGGTGTGGGGAGAAAGGAACCCTTCTCCATTGTTGGTGGGAGTGCAGACTGGTGCAACCACTGTGGAAGTCAGTGTGGAGACACCTTAAAGAACTAGGGTTAGAGGTCCCATTCGACCCAGCTATCCCCCTGCTGGGTAGCTTCCCAAAAGAATTAAAAGAATCATACCACAGTGATATATGTTCACCTGTGTTTACAGCAGCACAGTTTGTAATAGCTAAAGCTTGGAAATAGCCCAAGTGCCCATCAACTGGAAACTGGATAAAGAAGATGTGGTTTTTTTTATAAAATGCAGTACTACTCAGCCATAAAGAACCAGAAACTAGAGACATTTATAGCTAAATGGATGCATATTGAGGCCATCCTCTTAAGTGAAATAAATAGGACACATATGTGTAAATACCGAATAGTTTTTCTAGTGTGAGAAACTGAAAGTGTAATTAGGGATACACATGGATGAAATCGCCTAACAACATATTTCTCGGATTGTGTTTCTGTCGCGTGTCATATGACTGTATCGAAATTTAAATTAGGGAGAAGCTTGGCTTATGTGGAGTCTGCTAACTGGAGTTTTTTCCAGATCATTATTTGTTCAATGTTGGTTTTGGGGATCTTTCTGAAACAAATCACATCCTCCGGTGTCGTCTTGGTGCTTGAGACGCTTTTTTAAGTTATATGGAAAAATGTTTAAGTGCTTTTCAGTTTTGTTTTGGTTGAGTTCTACTGTATTTGAATATTATTGAAGATTTTTCCCCCTTGCATTGTTCTTCTTTGAATGGTTTAAATTTTTTGTATGTGTGTGTGTTTGATAATAAAGTTATTTTAAAAAAAAAGTAGGAACAACATGAAAAAATCAAGTAGTTGTCATTCTTTTCTCAGTTTTCAAATCTTTTTTCCACAATCACTTTCTCTGACTTGAAGGATTTGGTACTGGGCACCTCTCTCCAACATGGTGTGAAAATGCCTTGTCTCTGCTCTCATTTTATACAGCTCTAGAGTGGGGGTGCCGCTCTCTCACAGATGCCACCTCTAGGGTCATTATACTCTGATTTCTGTGCAGATTTTGGGAAGAAAACAGTCAAACTCTCACTCCTTGAAAGTCCATAAAGTCCATCTCTACATTTTTCTGTAACTGCTTTTAAGATTTTTAAAACATCACTTTTAACAGTGTCATTTTTCTCACAGATAGTTTCTAACTTTTATTTCTTTAAACACAGTAAGTCTGGGCAGCTGAGGCAGGAGGAGTGCAAGCCCAGGGAATTTAGGGACTCAGTGAGGCCTTGTCTCAAAATTATGAAAAAAAAGGGCACATTCAGTGCAACTGTGTCTCAGGCCTGCTCTCTGAAGGCTGCACACAATTCTGCTCTGTCCTTTGGATGCTGGCACTGCCTGGTTTCCTTGTGAGTCTGGCCATCTCTGCGATATGAGTGGCCCTTAAGAACATCTGTGGGGAATCTTGCAGATTTGGGGTTAAAGTGTGATTTTTTTTTTTTTTGGTACTGGGGATCAAACTCGGGTCCTTACGCTTGCAGGGCGGACAGCGGAACCACTGAACTAAATCCTCGGATCCTAAAGTGTGAATTTTTAAAGAGAGGGCTTCCATTTGCTCCTACCAGGTACAGCGTGTAGTTCCCGTCTGGTGTCACCTTAAATCCGCGGCACAGGGGTTGCCTACACTGCTCTCACGAATCTGTATGACAAGTCCCTGGAGCAGCCAGCCTGTGGTGGCTTTTATTTGGTCTTTTCACACTGGTTCTCTACTTTTTTTTTTTTTGGTACTGGGGATAGAACTCAGTACCTTGAGCTTGTGAGGCAGGCAGCGGAACCACTGAGCTAAATCCCCACCCCAGCTCTCTTCTTTTGTAGGTTCACTTTTGGCTCAGTTTTGCCCTCTGAGGTCCCACCTCACTATAGGGGAGTCTCTGGCCCGATCCCCTAATTGTGACAAATCTTAAATTTGTATCCCCTTTTGAGACCCCCCAAATATTATAAAAAGCCAGAGCTCAGGTTCAGAGTTTAAGCTTTTTTTTTTTTTTTTACCCAGAACTGGGGATGGAACTTGGGACTTTGTGCGTGCGAGGCAGGCAGCAGCACCACTGAGCTAAATCTTGGCCCCAGGTTCAGAGTTTTGATGTCCACAGCTGCCAGGGCTCCACTGTCTCTCAGGGCTCTCACCCCTTATAATCCTGCTGGTGCTTAGAGGCTTTTGTAGTTATTTTTAATGTTTTATCTAGCATTTTAAGTTATTTTCAGCAGGTCTTTGGATAGCCACTCTGCTACAGATAGAAGCTGGAAATCTTACAATTATTGCTTTAGGATAAAATCCTTGAATGATGGATGAATTACTATCAGAGGAACATGTTGTTTTGACCCAAACAGGGAACCTTCATCACTTTATACACCTAGCACTTAGGTAGGATAGTACCTATCTCCTGCAGCTCAACCTGCCTGGTACTATTCTCCAAGGTCACCACCAATCTAACCAACAAAGAGTTATTGCTTTAATTGGTATTCCCATGATTAGGAGTTAGGTTAGTGATCTTTATTTCTTCCTTCACTCAATCTTCTACTGGGGATAAATCCCTCATTTACTACTTCATAAGAGCTTGCTCAGCTGGGTGTGGTGGTGCATATCTGTAATTCCAGCACTCTGGAAGGCTGAGGAGGAGGATTGCAAATATGAGTCCTGCATAGGCAGTTTAGCAAGACCCTATCTCAAAAAAGAGCTGGGGATGTAGCCCAGTGGTGGTGCAGTCCTGGGTTTGAACATCAGTGCAGGAAAAAGAAAAAAAAAAAGAGAAAGAAAAAAGAAATGAAAGACCTTGGTCATTCCTGTGGTTGTTTTACATGCTTTCTTAAAATAAAAATGTAAAAACCCACTTCTTTTTATGTCGCAATTTTCCACCTAATTTGTCATTTGTAATTTTCTTCATGCTGACTTTGATACACAAAAATTACAGATGTTCATGTAATCAAACTCATTATTCTTTTCTTTTAGGATTTCTGGTCTTGTTATCATGGATAGTATTCATTCTCAATTCCACTACACATCACATTGCCACCCCAGGGCCACTGTGTTACAGGCTGGCAAACCCTCCAAAGGCACAGCTGGGAAGCAATGTGTCCACAGGACCTGGGTTTCTAAAGGTCTTCGTGTACACAATTTAGGGTTAATGAGGTAAGGGGACAGTCGCCCCAGCATAGGAAGGCTTCCTCTCCCTGGCCTTTGGTGAGGGGCACCCGAGAGATGATGCCCGTCTGCTCCCAGGGAGAGCTGGGGCAGCACAGTCCTGCTTAGTCACCTCTCAGTCTCACACTCTCATCTGGGACAGGCCATTCATTTGTCACATCAGGCACATTTCCTCTCCTCTCAGGCCTCAAATGGTTTCCTATTAGACAGGGTTTGCTTAGCTTTTCAACTCCTGAATCAAACACCAAGTTTCTACCACAAGTCACACCGAGACAGTTAATTTAATCTGGACAGTGCAAAGCTGTCACATACATCCACAGTACCAAACTCAAACTCATACAGTCATTTCAGATACTTGAGTATCTGAAAACTCCACTTTCTCTAAAAATTATTCTCTGACATTTCTTTTTTCTTTTTCTTTGGTACTGGGCATCAAACTCAGGACCTCACCAGGCAGGCACTGTGCCACTGAGCTAAATCCCCAGCTCCTCAGACATTTCTGATCTATCTTTCCAGTATGTGTCATAAACCTTTCACAATGTGGAGCTGCTGGGGATCTGTCACCTCTCACCTGTCTGCTCCAGAGGCTTTGTCTTAACCCAGCCTCTCTTCACTCTGGGACATAGGCCACTCTTGCCTCAGGGGCTTTGCACCTGCCTCTCCTCTCACTGGAATACTCATCTTCCTTCATCCAGACATCCCTTTGGAGCTTTCCAGAAAGTGACTTGGTTAGGACAAGCCAAACAAGGAGGGCTGGGGTGCCCTGCCACACACTGGGTGGTCCTTCCACTTTATAATTTGCATTGGATTGTGCTTCTGGAAGCCACCCTGAGAGGAAAGGGAGGACTCTTCTTTCCACCCCACTCTGTTGGTCTGGAATGGAGTCTGACAGTTAGAACTGAGAATAGGAGCCGTGACACAGGACAATGGAAAAGGCTGGACACAGACCCCGTATCATGCCTGGACTTTCTACACCAGGGCTTCTGAGAGGTTAAAGATGACTATGTTTGGGTCTCACTGCTGATTTGGGTTTTAGTACATGCAACCAAACTGAATAGCAGGAGCAGCACAAGTACTGGGGAGACTTGTGTCTGCTGCAAACAGCAGAAGACTCACACAGTTACAAAGCAGAATCTTCGAAATGTTTCAATCATTTCAGTGTAGAAGCAACACCAGAAGCTTGGGCATTGTCCTCATCAGTACTCTTGTTTTTACTTTCTTCCTCTAGTCTAAAATCTTGGATTGCAACAAGAACTTTTAAAAAACATCAAGTCTGGAGAGAAAAAAAATTAAGTCTGTAGCAGAGAGTAGAATAAGGAAAAGGCAAAGAAGTACACCACAAAGGATTGCAACTGCTTCTAGCTGGGCCTCAGTAAAACACATGAGCAGAGACACAGCTAGACTCACAGATCCCACAGGGACACATGGAGAACAAGTACTTTTGCTGTCCCCAGAGAACATGGAAAGTAACCTGCCTTTTGACAGGTACTGCTGGTGTTTTAAGTCTTATTCCTAATGGACCAAGTGCAACAACACTCTTTCCTGAGTATCCGACAGTGACCACCAAGTCACCACATTGAAAGTCTCTCCTAGGAGGAAAGGTACTCAGGGAAAATGCACAAACACACCTTTCTGTATAAGGTACTTTGTTGCCTGTGGCCCCAGAACATTCTAAGTTACTCTAGCTACAAACCTCCTCTTCCATTAGCCCAGACCTCTAGTGTCTCAAAAGCTTTCTAAAAAATCTCAGGACCAGCATTTTAAAAGTCATTTAAAATAATATCAGCAAAAGGATAGCAAGTTTCCAAAGGCATATTGACTTGGGCTTGTCAAACCACCTTGACAGGTGATTCTCTTCTGAAAAGACACAACTGTCATACAGCACAGATCGACACTCCTTATTCCAGAGCTTTACCAGAAAGCATTCTAAGCCTGAGAACTTCAAGCCATGTTTCTATGGCCCTTGGCCCCTAAAAAGTCCAAGACATTGAGTGAATGCTGGAGAAGGAAGAAAGTAGTGCTAATGACCTGGATCCTAGGGGAGCTACTACCTGCATTTTCCAATGCTGAAGGGAAGACATATCAAGAAGGCACAAAGTCCTGCCACTCTGGAATAAGAACTGAGAGGATATCAGACACATTTGTAGTCAGATGACTTAAGGACTGAGAAGTAGGGAGCAAGAAGTATGTGAGGAGAGCACAGAGGAGATCAGCCAGTCCATATATGGCACCTTTACCTGAGTGAGGCTCCCCAGCTCCAGACCAAGCAGGTGCTTAGCTCTCAGGGACCTGTGGTCACAGGTGTCCCAAACTCCTGGGGTAAATGTTCTATCCTCGGAGCATTCACAGGCACAACCAGTCCATGGCAACAAGGTGGATGTTCCATTTAGTTAACTGGTCACAATTTCAAGAGCACATCATGAAAGACAATACCCATTCTCTGGGAGATTTATCCTGTACCTAGTGATTTCCCAAGCTGCTCACGTGGCAGGTGTGAAGGAAAGTATGGTGATATCACAATTAACTAGGTAAGAAGCAAAAGGTTATGCCAAAAACTAGTTAGAGACCACCAGCCAAGGCAAGCCATAAGACATGAAGCTAAGCATCAAAACCACTGCACCCTGGTGCCAGCCCTGTCCCCCTATCAGGCTTTTACACTACTTGCAGAGGTTCCCAGAAATACTGCAACTCACATCTGTTACTTTCTGCTCTCTATACCTCATTGGCGCCTCACTGCCTGCAGCCAAGTCCACAGGGCTCAGGCCAAATGGTCACAGGGAAATCTCCCTTCCCACCCTGGCCCTCTCTCTTGGTGCCCAGTCCCAAGGCAGGGCTCTCCCATGCTTAAGCGACACATGCACAGCATTGCCTGGCTATATGCCTGGCTCTCTTTGCTCTTCTTTGTCCCCTTATGAGCTCTTGGGCTGCTGCTACCCTTCTGCAGGCACAGGAGACATCTAGCCCAAAGAGAGCCAGCTGAGAGGCATGGGTAGGCCATGTAGCTTGAATGTCTCTCTCCATCCCACCTCATTCTCCATCTCGGACTTTGTCTGTTCCCAGCAAGTAGAGTTGGGGTCCCCAAGCATGCCAGCAAGGTATGAGCCCTCACAACCTGCCTGGCCCCTAAGGGTGGAGCTTCTGCCACTGAAAACAGTCTTCCCAGGCCCCATCTCTGTCTCTCTCTATCTCCCCATCCCAACTATCTATCCCCCTGGCTCATCCCTGCCAACCTTTAGAAGAATCTCCAAGAACATCTCCCATCCCCTTCCCGCTAGGCAGAATTGCCGTTTTTCTCTTTGTGTCTGATGTAGCCTGCATATTTGTTAGTTGTATTTTCCATTACATTTTATTGCAATTATTTGCTTGCATATCTGTCTGTGTTATGAGACACAGCTCTGTGAGGAACTAGGACTTAGCATACAGTTCCTGTCATCCAGGAAAGACCCACTGGAAGAACAGCTAGCACATGGCCCGGCAGGGTGAACCACAATGTGCAAAGTCACTGTCATGGGCACCTGGACACCACAGAACCGGCACACGAGATCAGACCACTCTAATTCACTAGATCCCCAAACTAAAATGTAAAACAGAATGCACATAATTCATGGTAATATCATCCATATACTGTATTGTAAGCACATTGGTGATAATCTGCATGCTATGCTTAAAAAATTCTAAATTCACTTTTATTTAAAAAAAGGACATAAAAAGATAGTATTTGTAGTAGTTATGACAAAAACCTCTCTGTTGAGTGCCTGCTGTGTCTTCTTTTGGTGGGTTTTAAGAGCTGAAGTCTGATGTGGCAAGGTCACTTTCCTTCCTCTGTCACTGGGCCACAGACAAGACATCAACCCTGTAGTCCAGGCTGGCCTTGAAGGCAATGGATGACAGTGAGTGTGCAGTACTGAGAGATGGGGAGGAAGCCAGCGAGGTGTCTCCTCTTTGTCTCAGGGGAGAAAGGCCATCACAAGGTGGTCACCAGACCCAGCCTTTTTTCCTGCTTTTGTCTCTGTCTCCGGCTGGAATGGAGGAAAGTCCAAAGCATCAGAGGGACAGGGAGGGTGGCCACCTGGCCCACAGCACTCTCAGCAATCAAAGGCTTGAGTTCTGCCAGCTGGGATGGAAAAGAAGCAAGGCAATTCCAGGGCAATGCTTATTTGTGACACCAAGAAAAAGATTCAGAGGAGAGAAGCCAGGGCAACTGCAGAGCACAGGAATGAAAATGATTATGCTCTTGACATTTCATGGTGATGGTGTGTCCTGACCGCGGCAATTATTAGGGCCTACTGTCTGGCTACTTTAATAAAAAAATGCTATACTTTTGAAAAATACAAAAACGTATTAAGTGTAGGAATAATATACACTCCTGTACCCACAACCAAACAGACAAGAATTTAACACGATCACACTTGCTTTTGGTCCTATTACCTTTAAAAATATATAAATGACTCGAGCAGTGTACTTTTCTGGTAGCCACAGATTTTAAAAGTCTTGCTGTCTGAAGTGCAGGATGAAAGAGAGAACTGTGGACCCATCTTGGCAGCCTGATTGTATGTCAAGCCTGTATCTAGATTCAAAGCTCTCTGGGCACAGACACATGTTTGGTCTTACTCGCTGCTGTATTCCTAGCATACAGCACAGTGTCTAACACACAGTAGGTGCTCCATAAGTATTGAAGACATGGTTGAATACAGGGAGAAATAAGCAGACTGGACTGAGGCACAAATTTCTCACAGTGATTACCAGAAGACATGGCTTTGGCCAAGCCTTAACCTCTCTGGGCTTATTTCCAAGGCAGAAACAATCAGAGGCTTGATTTTCTAAGCTCGGGTTACCTCCCAGCCCTAAAACACTGTGCTCAATGGAATAAGGCACATGATAAGTTTGATAAAGCCACCCCAGCATACTAATATCCTACAGGAAATGAGCACTCATTCATTACACATCAGTTGTAAATAGTCAGCACTGGATGCTTGTTTCCTTCTTTGGTAAATACTCAATCGATAGTAGCAATTTCCATTCCAATTCCAGTTCTAAAGAGAGTTTATGGGGAAAAAGACTTAACCCAAGTCTACACTTAGATTCTAACATGCATTCTCCCAGTCACTTCTTACATTCCTGCCCTTAAGCAGACAATTTTTCTTTCTATGTCAACAACTTCTGTTTACTCCTTCCTTTTAACTACTGAATGTGCAAATGAAAAAGGGTTAGTAAAATGTCTTTTTTTGACATAGGGTCTTGCTATGTAGTTCAGGCTGGCCTTGAATCTGTGATTCTCCTGCCTCAGCCTCCCAACTGCTGAGATTACAGGTGTGCTAAAACTGTAATCTTTAAGATCCTGAAATGGACATTAAGATTCGTGGGCAAGAGAATTCTGGGAAGATAGTGGAGTGGTGAACAGCAGAGAAATAGCCTCTGTAAGATTTGGTGTCCAGATGCTGGAATATAGCAACATGAGGAAGAGAAGGAGGGAAGTGGGTCCCCAGGACCCAACAAAGATCTGAAGTGAGAATTGAAACCCATAGGGAAAGCGAAGAGGGAGACTTCGATGCAGAAGAAGGTGGCAAGTGGCACTTTCTCCCTGAGCCCTGACTCACTGTATGGGAGGGGCAGCTTAAACCTGTAGATGTATAATAATGACTTTTGACCCCAGGAACCTCCAAGGAGAAACGCACCAGTGAAATGGAGCAGTGGATGCAGCAGACTGTAGAGGCTGGTAAGATATTTGGGTTCAGACATCCCCCAGAAGAGGTGACTGGCTGGTAGCCATCTTGGAGAGGGGCCAACTGAGCTCAGAACTCAGAGCAGCTGCAGCCTGGCTCCATCTAGTGGCTCCCAGTGTTGGGGTGAGGTGGAGCCAAGTTCAAATCGGCAGGAGGTCAAGGAGCTGAGTTCAAGCTGTCAGGAGGCATATGGCGTATTTCAGGCTGAACAAATCAGGTTCCATCCTTACTGCCAGAAACCAGCCTGAACTTCAGTGGAACTAAAGGTGCAGGCCTCCTGGGAATATTCAGTACCCTGCCGTAAACCTACAGCTGGCTTGCTGAGATTAATCAACATGGATCTGGGCTCCATCTGCCCCGTCTGTCTACCAGTGACGGCAGAGACATGTTCTGAAGTGGATATTTTTCTTTCTTCTTTCTTTTCTCCTTTTTGTTTTTATTTTGTTTTTTTTCTTGATTGTTTTTCTATGAATGTAAATATTGTTTCTAGTTTTTGCTGTTATTGTTCTCTTTGTTTTTATTTCTTCCTTCTCTTTCCCTGTCTTTTTCACCAGTTTCTTAAAGTTCACGTAATCCTTTTCCCTCCAGCCTTGCTTCTAATTTCCTCCTCTTCTTCTATTTCTCTATTTTTATCCCCTAACTCTTTTTAAAATTTTCTCCCTTTAGGGTAAAATTGCCATATTAAGGGCATTTTTACTGTATATAATTTTCTGGTTTGTTTTAGATTTTGCTATATAACCACAGATAGAGTTCATACAGTTAAAGACAGCAAATTAACAGTTACCACAGTTTGTCATTTTCTAGGCTGTGTTTTTTTTTTTTTTTTTTTGGTACCAGGGATCAAACTCAGGACCTTGCGCTTGGGAGGCAGGCAGCCATCTAAGCTGTGTTTGATGCTATTGTTATTGCTGATTGTACTACTTCAGCCAAGGTGACATGATTGTTTTAAGCAGTTGTTTTTCCTAGTATGCCAAGACTGAGATTGCCTAAGGGTCATAAACAATACTACAGGCCAGTGCCAAAGGACCAGGGACTAGGCCAAATAGGCAGCAACTTCTCATCCTCAATAAATTGAAAAGGTAGAATCTTGCAACAGACTCAAAACAGAAAAGCCAGCAACAACTGGAAGACATCTCTGAGAAGTAGTCATTTCCTAAGAGTTCTAAATACTAGCAAAAAACCCCCACTAGCGATAAAGCTACATGCTATAAGCAACTTACAAGCATCAATTCAGGAATTAAGCTAGAAAGAAAGAAAGAAAGAAAGAAAGAAAGAAAGAAAGAAAGAAAGAAAGAAAATTAGAAGCCATTTAAGTAAGAAGCAACCCCAGACTTCCAGCTCACCAAAGGCAAACCTGGTGGTCAATGAGGCGGAATAATTCGAAAGCCACCTACCTGAACTCTCTGAAGTGGTAACAGCAGAAGTAACAAAACAGATGAATGAGGCTCTAGAAAAAAAAATCAAATTGGAAATAATTTCTCAGATAACTACAGAGATGATGACCATAATGAAAGACATGGTTACTGACTCTAGAGCAGATACAGATAAAAAAATTGAGGTGCTTAGGAAAATGATGGAAAGCATGAATGCCCAACATAGGAAAGAAATGGATCCATGAAACAGATTCAAACAGATATCCAGATTAAAAATTCTACTGAAAGTATAGGCAGCAGAATGAGCCAATGTGAGGACAAAATTATCTGATATAGAAGACAGGATTGTGGTTAGCCATCATCAAAGATTTCTTAAAAATAGCAAGGGACCATGAAAAATCAATCCAATAGCTGCTAGATGATGCAAAGAAGAATAACAAAAGACTGGAGTCAATGAAAAAGCAGGTGAGAGCTCAAACAACATAAAAAACCTGTTCACAGAAGTAATGGCAGGAAACTTCCCAAGAATGAAAAAAGAATTTGACATACAGGTAAGTGAGGCATACAGAATTCCAATTAGGGATGATAAAAAAACTACACCAAGGAATATAATAGTCAAGACTCCAGAAATTCAACTCAAGAACAGAGTATCAAAAGCTATTAGAGAAAAGAAACAAATCACCTATAAAGGAAAGCCCATCAGAATCACAGCAGACTTTTCAACACAAACCCTCAAGTCAAGAGCGCTTGGAGTGAAGTATTTCAAGACCTAAAAGAAAACAACCTCCAACCCAGACTGATGTATCTGAAAAACTATCTTTCAAAATTGATGGAGAAATAAGATACTTTCATGATAAAGAATATCTGAAGAAATTCATAAATATCAAACCACCATTCCAAAATGTTCTGAAGGGCATTCTAAAAAGAATAATGAGGACTACAACTCTATGAATCCCAACAGAATGAGTCCAGCAGGCAAGGCAAGTAATTAAACAGAAGAGGGGGAAAAAAAGGGAACCAATAACAGGAAAATAACATGACAAGGATAAGTCAATACATATCAGTTACAACTATCAATGTAAATGGTCTCAACTGACCAATCAAAAGAAACAGACTGGCAGAATGGATCAAGAAGCAAGATCCAACAATATGCTGTATTCAAGAAACACATTTAATTCAAAAAGAAATTCATAGACTGAAAGTCAAAGGATGAAAAACAATATTCTATGTGACAGGAAACTGGAAAAAAGCAGTGGTAGCTGTTCAATTGCAGACAAAGTGGATTTCAAGCCAAGACTGATTAAGAGAGACAACAAAGGTCACTACATCTTTGTAAAGGGGACAATCCAAGAGGAAGGGATAAAAATCATAAATATATCACTAAATATCAGCATACCAACTATATAAAACAAATATTAACAGGCATGAAAAATCAAATAGGCACTAATACAATTGTAATGAGGGAACTTATACTCCACTGACACAAATAGATCAACTAGAGAAAACAATCAACAGGGAAATATCAGAACTCAACTAAACTTTTAAACAAATGGACTTAGTAGGTATCTACAGAGTGTTCCACTTCACAATATCAGAATATATTCTTCTCAGCTGCACAAGGGACATTCTCCAGAACAGACCATATACTAGCTCACAGAACATGCTTAAGTAAATGCAAAGGAACTAAAATTATCCCATGCATATCACCAGACCACAGTGCAATGAAATTGTAAATCAATGGCAAAAGAAACCACAAAAACTTCATAATGTATGGAAATTAAAAAATATCCTTCTGAACAACCAATGGGTCACTGATGAAATTAAAGAAGAAATCAGACAGTTTCTACAATTAAACAATAATGCCATTATAACATACTGGAACTTATGAGACACAATGAAAGCAGTCCTACAGGGAAATATATAGCGGTGAATCCCCATTATCAGAAAAACACAGCGAGGTCAAATAATGTTGAACCTCAAGCTTCTAGAAAAAGAAGAGCAAGTCAAGCCCCATGCTGGTACAAGGGAGGAAATTATAAAGATCAGAGCAGAAAATAATGCAATGGAGAGTATTAAACAGTACAAAGAATCAATGGGTTGAAGAGGTGGTCCTTTGAAAGATTAAATAAAATTGACAAACCCTTAGCCAATCTTATCAAAAAAAAAAAAGAAAGAAAGAAAAGACTCAAATCTATGCAATTAGGAATGAAAAAGGTGAAATCACAACAGATCCTGCAGAAATCCAGAGGATCATCAATACCTACTTTGAGAACCTGTATTCTAATAAGATGGAAAACACAGAAGAAACAGATGCTTAGATACATATGAATTACCAAAGCTGAATCAAGAAGATATAAAAATTCTAAATAAACCATTATCAATCAATGAAATTAAAGATGTAATTGAAAACCTACTGACAAAGAAAAGCCCAGGTCGTGATGGATTCACTACTGAATTCTACAAGACATTTAAAAAAGACCTAATGCTGCTACTTCTCAAACTCTTTAATGAAACCAAAAGGGAAGCAACACTCCAAAATTCATTCCTGGAAGCAAGCATTACCTTGATACTAAAAC
The DNA here is from genome assembly GCF_053883595.1 of Heterocephalus glaber. Lineage (NCBI taxonomy): Eukaryota > Metazoa > Chordata > Mammalia > Rodentia > Bathyergidae > Heterocephalus > Heterocephalus glaber. Next base: position 37,445,660 of record NW_028258381.1, on the reverse strand, counting down.
CAGAAATGGATCCAACCAAAAAACAGAACTACAGGTCAGTATCCTTAATGAACACAGACACAAAAATCTTTAATAAGATAGTGGCAAACAGAATGCAGCAAACCATCAAGAAGATTATACACCATGATCAACCAGGATTCATCACAGGGATGCAGGGATGGTTCAATATACGCAAATCAATAAATGTAATACACTACATTAACAGAGCCAAGGACAAAAACCATATGATCATCTCAATAAATGCAGAAAAAGCATTTGATAAAGTCCAACACCCATTCAGGATAAAAATTTTACAGAAAATTGGAACAGATGGTCTTTATGTCAATCTGATGAAATCCATCTATGACAAATCAACAGCCAACATCACACCAAATGGACAAAATGCGAATGCTTTCTCTCTTAAAATCAAGAACAAGACAAGGATATCCATTATCACCACTATTTTCTTTTTTTTTGTACCGGAGATCGAACTCAGGTCCTTGTCCTTGCAAGGCAGGCAGCGGAACCACTGAGTTAAAACCCTGGCCCTATCACCACTCTTATACAATATAGTTCTGGAAACATTAGCCAGTGGAGTTAGATAAGACAAAGAAATAAAAGGAATAAGGCTAGAAAAGGAAGAAGTTAAATTATCATTATTTGGAGATGATATGATACTCTACATAGAAGACTCCAAAAATTCCACCAAAGACTTCTAGATTTGATAACTAAATTCAGTGGTGTAGCTGGATACAAAGTCAACACTCAAAAATCGATAGCCTTCCTGTACATGAATAACAAACTCATGGGGGAGAGAAATTAGAGAAACAATCCCTTTTACAATAGCATCCAAAAAAAGAAATACCTAGGAATCAATCTAACAAAGGAAGTAAAAGACCTTTAGATTGAAAACTACAGTACTCTTAAAAAAGAGAAAAAGATATCACAAAATGGAAGGATATCCCTTGTTCTAGAGTAGGAAGAACCAATATAGTGAAAATGGCCATACTTCCAAAATTGTTATATAGATTTAATGCAAACCCAATCAAAATACTAAGAGCATATCTCACAGAATTAAGAGAAAACAATCCTAAAATTCATTTGGAACCAGAAGAGACCTAGAATAGAAAAGCAATTATGGGCAACAAAGGCAAGGCAAGAGGTATCATAATCCCTGACTTGAAATTATACTATAAAGCTACTGTGATAAAAACAGCATGGTACTAGTAAAGAAAGACCTGAGGATCAATGGCACAGATTAGAAGATGCAGACACAACTCCAAAAACACTCAGCCACCTTATCTTTGAAAAAGGAGCCAAACGCCTTCACTGGAAGAAAGAGACCCTCTTTAATAAATGGTGCTGGAAAGACTGGCTTTCACAGGCCAAAGATTAAAACTAGACCCATATCTTTCACTATGCACTAAACTCAAATCAAAATGGATCAAAGACCTAAATATTAAAACAGAATCACTAAATCTGCTGGAAGATAGAAGAGGTAGAACTCTTGAAGACACTGATGTTAGCAAAGATTTTATGAACAAAACTCCAATCGCACAGGAAATATAACAAATAATCAACAGCTGGGATCTCATCTTATTAAAAAGATTTGCACAGCAAAAAGAAACCACCAACAAAAACAAAACAAAACAAAAAATCAAAAAAAAGAAACCACCAACAGAATGAAGAGACAATCCACAGAGTAGGAAAAAATTTTTGCCAGCTGGTCCTTAGACAAAGGACTAATATCTAAAATATATAAAGTACTCAAAAAAAATCAGACCTCCCAAATTTTTTTTTTGTATTAAATTCTTTTATTGGTACATTGTAGGTATACAACACAATTACATTTCTCATTGGGAATTGTACCTTTATATAATGCATCTTGGTTCTTATTTTGTCCCCATTCCTAGCCCTCCCTTCACGCCCTCCACCCTTCCCTATTTACAAAGACTTTATTTCCATTTTTTCCATTTCTCAGCATTTTTTCCTTTCCTTTCTTTCCTTTCCCCTGCCCCTCCCACTACCCCTACCCCTTTGGACCTTTTCTTCCTATTTTACATTATCGATTATTCATTCTAATCATTTGGTACATTTTAGGTATACAATATAATGACATTCATCATTGGAAATTTGCACCTTTACATAGTCTCTCTTGGTTCTTATTTTTCACCCTTGCCCAGCCCTCCCTTCAACCCCTCCAGTCCTCCCTACTTACAAAGATTTTGTTCCTATTTTTCCATTTCCTCATATTAATCCCATTCCCTTCTATCCTTTCCCCTAGCCCTCCCACTTCCTCCCCCTTTGCCCCTTTTCTTCCTATTTCACATTACCTATTATACATTTAGTCCTTACTTACACTTTCAGTTTCTCACACCAGAGAAACTACTCGGTATTTACACATGTGTGTCCTATTTATCTCACATAAGAGTATTGCCTCAATGTGCATCCATTTAGCTATAAATGTCTCTAATTTCTCATTTTTTATGGCTGAGTAGTACTCCATTTTATTAAAAAACCACATTTTCTTTATCCAGTCTCCAGTTGATGGGCATTTGGGCTGTTTCCAAGTTTTAGCTATTACAAACTGTGCTGCTATGAACATGGGCACACATACATCACTGTGGTATGATTCTTTTAATTCTTTGGGGAAGATCCCCAGCAGTGGAATAGTGGGGTCAAATGGGACTTCCAGTCCTAGTTGTATGAGGTATCTCCATACTGATTTCCACAGTGGTTGCACCAGTCTACACTCCCACCAGCAGTGGAGCAGGGTTCCTCTTTCCCCACAGCCCCACCAGCATTTGTTATTGGTTGATTTCATGATAGCAGCCATTCTTTCTGGAGTGAAGTGGAATCTCAGCGTTGTTTTCATTTGCATCTCTCAAATGACCAGTGATGCTGAACATTTTATCATGTATTTATTTGCTATTTCTACTTCTTTGTCTGAGAAATGTCTGTTCATTTCAGATGCCCGTTTTTGGATTGGGTCTTTAAATTTGGGAGGTCTGATTTTTTAAGTTCTTTATAGATTCGAGATAGTAGACCTTTGTCTGAGGAAGAGCAGGTGAAGATTTTTTTCCCACATTGTGGGTTGTCTCTTCACACTGCTGGTGGTTTCTCTTGCTGTGCAGAAGCTTTTTAATAAGAAGAGATCCCATTTGTTGATTGTTTGTGCTAGTTCACAGGCAACTGAGGTTTTGTTCATAAAATCTTTTCCTACACCGATGTCTTCAAGAGTTCTACCTAACCTCTGTTCCAACTGGTTCAGAGTTTCTATTTTAATATTTAGATCTTTAATCCATTTTGATTTTAGTTTAGTGCATGGTGAGAGATATAGGTCTAGTTTTAATCTTTGGCAAGTTGAAGCCCAATTTTTCCAGCACCATTTATTAAAGAGGCTATCTTTCCTCCAGTGAGGGTGTTTGGCTCCTTTGTCGAAGATGAGATGGCTGAGTGTGTCTGGCGTTGTTTCTGCATCTTCTAATCTGTTCCACTGGTCCTCCAGTCTGTTTCTTTGCCAGTACCATGCTGTTTTTATCACAGTAGCTTTGTAGTAGAGTTGCAGGTTGGGGATTGTGATACCCCCTGCCATGTCTCTGTTACCTAGAATTGCTTTTGCTATTCTGGGTCTCTTCTTGCTCCAAATGAATTTTTGGATTGTTTTCTTGATGTCTATGAAGTATGCTGCTGGGATCTCAATTGGAATTGCATTAAATCTATATAGCAGTTTTGGAAGTATGGCCATTTTCACTATATTAATCCTTCCTACCCAGGAGCAGAGGATATCTGTCCATTTTCTGATATCATTTTTAATCTCTCTTTTCAGAGTGCCATAGTTTTCAGAGAAGAAGACCTCCCAAATTTAAAGACCTAATCCAAAAATGGGCACTGGAAATGAATAGACACTTTTCAGATGAAGAAGCAGAAATGGCAAATAAATATATGAAAAAAATGTTCAACATCACGAGTCAGTGGACAGATACAAATTAAAACAATGCTGAGATTCCACCTCACTCCAGAAAGAATGGCTATTATCATGAAATCAACCAATAACAAATGCTGGTGGGGCTGTGGGGAAAAAGGAACCCTTTTCCACTGTTGGTGGGAATGTAGACTGGTGCAGCTACTGTGGAAATAAGCGTGGAGATTCCTCAAAAAACTAAAACTAGGGAGCACAGAGGAGGAGGTTTCCAACGTTCCTAGCGCAGAAGAGGTCAGCCGCGTGGGTGCCAGCAGCACCCCCCCCCACACACCCCGTTCAAATGAGAAGACACGTAAACAAGCCGCAAAACCAGACTTCCTGATCACCTACAGCAATCCCAAAGGGAAATGAGATGCAACACTCTGATACTCAACCACCTGGACTCGCTGAACTGGTAACAAAAGAGGTCCTGGAAAAAATGAAATCAGAAAAAATTTCTCAGGTAACAGCAGAGATTGTGCCATAGTGCAAGACATGATTAATAAATCTAGAGAGGAGCTCAGGAACATGATGGAATCTCAACATAGGAAACAAATGGAATCCATAAAACAGATGCAAACAGATTTCCAGGAGATTAAAAACTCCACTGAAAGTCTATGCAGCAGAATGCACCAATGTGAGGACAGAATTTCAGATACAGAAGATAAGATTGCAATTAGTGACCAGGAAAAGAAAAATTGCTTCAAAATTGTGAGGGACCACAAGAAAGCAATCCAGCAGCTGCTAGATGATGCAAAGAAGAATAACATAAGACTAATCAGAGACAATGAAGAAACAGGAAAGAGGGCAGATGACATAAAAAAGCTGGTCACAGAAGTGAGGGCAGAAAACTTCCCAAGAAGGGGAAAAGAACTTGACATACAGATAAGTGAGGCATATAGGACTCCAACTAGCCTTGATGAAAAAAAAATCTACGCATAGGCATATAATAGTTAGGATTCCAGAAACGTAACAGAAGAACAAAATTCTACAAGCAGTGAGAGAAAAGAAACAAATCACATACAAAGAAAAGCCCATCAGAATCACAGCAGACTTCTCAATGCAAACCCTCAAGGAAAGAAGAGCTTGGAGTGATGTATTTCAAGCCCTAAAGGAAAACAGCCTCCAACTCAGATTGATGTACCCTGCTGAACTGTCTTTCAAAATTAACAGAGAAATAAGATACTTTCATGACAAAGAGCAACTTAGGAACTTCATGAATACCAAACCAGTACTCCAAAATATTTCAGACAATATCTTAGGAAAAGACAATGAGGATCACAACCCCAGGAAGCCCAGCAGAATGAATCCACTGGGCACAACAAGAAATTAAATGCAAAGAGGAAGAATCCATCAGAAAGAAAAAGTCATGACAATGATACGTCAATACGTATCAGTTATAACCGTCAATGTTAATGGTCTCAACTCACCAATCAAAAAAAAATAGACTGGCAGAAGGGGTCAAGATCCAACAATATGCTGCATACAAGAAATACAATTCAAAAAGAAATGCATAGACTGAAAGTTAAAGGGTGGAAAACAATACTCCATGCGAGAGGAACCCGAAAAAAAGCAGGAGTAGCTATCCTCTTTGTAGACCAAGTGGATTTCAAACCAACACTGATTAAGAGAGACAAAGAAGGACACTACATCCTTGTAAAGGGAACAATCCAAGAGGAAGAGATGACAGTCATAAATATCTATGCACCAAACACTAGTGTGCCCAACTATATAAAACAAATACTAACGGACATGAAAAACCATATAAGCCCTAATACAACAGTAGTGGGGGACGTCAATACCCCACTGTCACAAATGGATAGATCAACTAGACAAAAAATAAGCAACAAAATACTAGAACTCAATCAAACTCTTGAACAAATGAACTTAACAGATGTCTACAGAGGGCTCCACCCCACAAAATCAGAATACACATTCTTTTCAGCTGCACACAGGTCATTCTCCAAAATAGACCACATACTCACTCATAAAACATATTTAAGTAGGTGCAAAGGAAATGAAGTTATCCCCTGTATATTATCAGACCATAGTCCAATGAAATTGGAGATCAATAGCAAAAGAAACTGCAACAATTTCATAAACACGTGGAAATTCAACAACACACTTCTGAATAACCAATGGGTCACACAGGAAATTAAAGGATAAATCAGACAGTTCCTTCAATTAAATCACAATGACAATACAACATATTGGAATCTATGGGACACAATGAAAGCAGTCTTATGAGGGAAATTTATAGCAGTGAATACTCACATTAGGAAAACAGAGCGAGCCCAATTAAACAACCTGATACTGAACCTCAAAGTTCTAGAAAAAGAAGAGCAAGACAAACCCAAAACTCATACAAGGGGGGAAATTATAAAGATCAGAAGAGAAATCAATGCAATGGAGACTAAGAGAACGATACAAAAAAAATCAATGAAGCCAAGAGCTGGTTCTTCGAAAAAATAAACAAAATTGACAAACCCTTAGCTAACCTTATCAAAAAAGGAAAGAAAAGGCCCAAATCCATGCAATGAGGAATGAAAAGGATGAAATTACAACAGACCCAGCAGAAATACAAAGGATCAATACCTACTTCGAGAACCTATACGCCAATAAGATGGAAAACACAGAAGAGACGGACAGATTCCTAGATACTTACGAATTACCAAAGACGAACGAAGATGAGCTAAAAATTCTAAACAGCCTAGTATCAATCAATGAAATTGAAAAGGTAATTAAAAACTTATCAACTAAAAGAAAAGAGGGGCCGGGGATTTAGCTCAGTGGTTTCGCTGCCTGCTGCGCAAGCGCAAGGACCTGAGTTCGATCCTCGTTACCAAAAAAACCAAAATAAATAAATAAAAGAAAAGAAAAGAAAAGAAAAGAAAAGCCTGGGTCCTGATGGCTTCACTGCTGAATTCTACAAGACATTTAGAGAGGAAGTACTGCCACTACCGTTTAAACTCTTCAATGAAATGGATAGGGAACCAATACTCCTGAATTCATTCCTGGAAGCAAGCATCACCTTGATCCCCAAACCAGAGAAAGACCCAACTGAAAAAGAGAACTATAGGCCAATCTCACTAATGAACACAGGTGCAAAAATCCTTAATAAGATACTGGCGAATAGAATGCAGAAGATCATCAAGAAGATCATACACCCTGACCAAGTGGGATTCATCCCAGGGATGCAGGGATGGTTCAACACATGCAAATCAATCAATGTAATACACTATATCAATAGAGCCAAGGACAAAAACCATATGATCATCTCCATAGATGCAGAAAAAGCATTTGACAAAATCTAACACATATTTATGATAAAAACCCTACAAAAAATTTGAATAGACAGTCTCTGCCTCAATCTGATAAAAGCCATCTATGAACAACCAACAGCCAATATACTAAATGGTCAAAAACTGAAATCCTTCACACTAAAATCAGGAACAAGACAAGGATGTCCACTATCACCACTCCTGTTCAATATAGTTTTGGAAACATTAGGCACGGCAATTAGACAAGAGAAAGAAATAAAAGGAATAAAGATAGGAAATGAAGACATCAAATTGTCATTATTTGCAGGTGACATGATACTTTATATAGAAGACCCCATGAACTCCACCAAAAGTCTTCTAGGCTTAATAACCAAATTCAGTCAAGTAGCTGGATACAAGGTCAACACACAAAAATCAATAGCTTTCCTCTACACCAATGACAGACTCACTGTGAGAGAAATAGGGCAATCAATTTCTTTCACAATAGCATCCAAGAAATTGAAATACCTAGGAATCAACCTAACAAAAGAAATCAAAGACCTCTTCTCTGAAAACTATAGGATTCTGAAAAGAGAGATTGAAGGGGATATCAGAAAATGGAAAGACATCCTGTGCTCCTGGGTAGGAAGGATCAACACAGTGAAAATGGCCATACTTCCAAAACTGCTATATAGATTCAATGCAATCCCAATTGAAATCCTAGCAGCATACTTCACAGACCTTGAGAAAACAATCCAAAAATTCATTCAGAACAAGAAGAGACCCAGAATAACAAAAGCAATTCTAGGTAACAGAGACATAGCAGGGGGCATTACAATTCCCAACTTAAAACTACAAAGCTACTGTGATAAAAACAGCATGGTACTGGCAAAGAAACAGACTGGAGGACCAGTGGAACAGAATAGAAGATGCAGAAACAACTCCAGACACACTCAGCCATCTCATCTTCGACAAAGGAGCCAAACACCCTCACTGGAGGAAAGATAGCCTCTTTAATAACTGGTGCTGACGGCCGGGGATTTAGCTCAGTGGTTTCGCCGCCTGCTGCGCAAGTGCAAGGTTCCGAGTTTGATCCCCCATACCAAAAAAAAAAATGGTGCTGGTAAAATTGAGTTTCTACTTGCCAAAGATAAAAACTAGACCTATATCTCTCACCATGCGCTAAACTAAAATTGAAATGGGTTAAAGATTTAAATATTAAAACAGAAACACTGAACTGGCTGGAACAGAGGTTAGGTAGAACTCTTGAAGACATTGGTGTAGGAAAAGATTTTATGAACAAAACCTCAGTTGCCTGTGAACTAGCACAAACAATCAACAAGTGGGATCTCTTCTTATTAAAGAGCTTCTGCACAGCAAGAGAAACCACCAACAGAGTGAAGAGACAACCCACAATGTGGGAAAAAATTTTCACCTGCTGTTCATCAGACAAAGGTCTACTATCTCAAATCTATAAAGAACTTAAAAAATCAGACCTCCCAAATTTAAAGACCCAATCCAAAAATGGGCATCTGAAATGAACAGACATTTCTCAGACAACAAAGTAGAAATAGCAAATAAACATATGAAACAATGTTCAACATCACTGGTCATTCGAGAGATGCAAATGAAAACAACAATGAGATTCCACCTCACCCCAGAAAGAATGGCTGCTATCATGAAATCAACCAATAACAAATGCTGGTGGGGCTGTGGGGAAAGAGGAACCCTGCTCCACTGCTGGTGGGAGTGTAGACTGGTGCAACCACTGTGGAAATCAGTATGGAGATACCTCAAAGAACTAGGACTGGAAGTCCCATTTGACCCAGCTATTCCTTTGCTGGTTATCTTCCCCAAAGAATTAAAGGAGTTGTACCACAGTGATATATGTGCACCCATGTTCATAGCAGCATAGTTTGTAATAGCTAAAACTTGGAAGCAGCGGAATTGCCCATCAACTGGAGACTGGATAAAGAAAATGTGGTTTTTAAAATGAAACGAGAGTACTACTCAGCCATCAAAAATAAGAAATTAGAGACATTTATAGCTAAATGGATGCACATTGAGGTGATACTCTTAAGTGAAATAAACAGGACATACATGTGTAAATACCAAATAGTTTCTCTAGTGTGAGAATCTGAAAGTGTAAATAAGGACTAAAAGGTATAACAGGTAATGTGAAATAGGAAGAAAAGGGGCAAAGGGGAAGGGGAAGTGGAAGGGGTAGGGGAAAGGAAAGAAGGGAATGGAATTAATATGAGAAAATGAAAAAATGGAAACAAAGTCTTTGTAAATAGGGGGGATTGGAGGGGTTGAAGGGAGGGCAGGGGAAGGGGGAAATATAAGAACCATGACAGATTATGTAAAGGTGCAAATTTCCAATGATGAATGTCATTATATTGTACACCTAAAATGTACCAATAAAATAAAATTTAAAATAAAACATAAAAAATCCCCTAAAACTAGGGCTGGGCATTTAGCTCAGTGGTGCTTCACCTGCCTTGCAAGCCTAAGGTCCTGAGTTTGATCCCTGGTACAAAAAAAAAAAATCCCCTAAAACTAGAGGTCCCACTTAACCCAGACTATTTTCCTTTTCTTCCCGAAAGAATTAAAAGCATCATATCATAGCAATATATGCACACCCACGTTTATAGCAGCACAGTGTATAACAGCTAACTCTTGGAAACAGCTCAAATTTCCATCATTCAGTGAGTGGATAAAGAAGATGTGTTTTTTATACAATGGAGTACTACTATGCCATAAAGAAGGATAAACTTGAGACATTTCTAGCCAAATGGATGGACCTCGAGACCTTACTCCTAAGTGAAATAAATCAGACACATGTTTAAATACCACATTGTCTCTGATGTGAGAAACCAAAAGTGGAAATAAGGATCAAAATGTATAATAGATATTGGGAAGAAAATATTCAAATGAGAAGTGGAACAAGGGAGGGGGGACGAAGAAGGGAGAAAGGAAGGAAGGGAGAAGAAAAAAAACCCAAATAGAAGGAAAAAATGGAAGCAAAGCTTTTATAAAGAAGGAAGGGAAGAGGGGGTTGAAAGGAGGGGAGGAGATGGGGAAAAAAGAAGCAGCAAGATATATCATGCACAGGTACAAATTCCCCATGATGAATGTGATCATTATGTATCTAAAATGTACCAATAAAAATGCAGTAAAAAGGGCTAGGGATTTAGCTCAGTGGTTTGGCCGCCTGCTGTGCAAGCGCAAGGACCCAAGTTCAATCCCCGGTAACAAACAAAAACAAAAACAAAAACAAAAAATGCAGTAAAAATAAAATCAGTGGGCAAAATCTTAAGGAGAAACAGGATACAGGCATAGTGTCAAAGTATCTCAAAACTTCGACCATTATATAGGGAAAAATAACAGCTTTCCAGGGGAGATGGCTGGCAGGTGCTGCCTTGACCACTGAGGCTCACTTCACAGTAGCTGGACTTGTCCACACCATGTAGACCTGACGGGGTGCTCTGGATTTGGGACAGTGTCACTTCTGTGCTTTTCTTGCCAAAGAATGTATTGCCTCACTCTAGTGATGAGAAAACACCAGAAAGATCTAGACAAGGACATCTGCAAGATAACTGGCAAGTGGTCTGTATATGTCCAGGTCAGAAAAGCCAAGGAGAGACCAAGGAGCTGTCACAAATCGAAGGGACCAAGGGGACAGACACCCACCACAGTGGGGAATTCAGGGCTGCTCCCTGGGTGAAAGAGGGACATCAGAGGAAAAACAAGTTAAGTTTAAATAAAGTCTATAGTTGATTAATTGCACAGTGCCTGTAATTTCCTTGTTCTGATCACGGTACTGAGGTTGGTAAGATGTTAGCATTGCAGGAAATGAGCTGATGCATATGTGGAAACTGAACTGAGAGGGTGATCAGCAGACTATCTGCAGAGCCTCATGGGTGCTCAAGAAAATAAAACCAACTCAGGAGGGAAAAAATGGGTGAAGGACACAGCAGGTATCCCAGAAGGGAAAACATGTAGAGCTAGTAAACTCAGGGCAACTTCCACGAAACCATAATGAGATACAATTAAAAATTCAAGTCTGTTAACATGAAATATTGGCCTGTATGTGGAACAACTGGAATTCCCATGCTGGTGGGGTGTAACTGGTACTGCCATTTTGGGAAGTTGGTTATATTGTGTCTATTTGGAGATAAACATGCTTGTAACCTGGCAATTATATTCCACAGTGTACTTCCTACAGGAACCCTTGATCAAGTACATCTGGAGAAGACAAAGATTGTAGGAGTTTATCTGCAACAGCAAAACAGGAAACACTCTAGGACTGTGCCAGTGGGAGCGAGCAGACCCAGCGTATTCACAGGATGGAACATTAGGTAGCAGGGAAAACGGAAAACCAGGTGAGTAAATCTAAAATTGCCAAGTGACAAAGGCAAGCCCAGAAGACTAGGTACAGGAGGAAACCATTCACTTAGAGTGTGAAAATCTGTAAAAAGCAAGGCTCTGTTGCTTAAAAATAAATATATATTACAGTAAAACCAGAAAGGGAAAGCCAGGGACAAATGATGTGAGATTTGGGATCTGGGCACTTAGGACAAAGACATGAAGAGGCCCCAGCAGTGCTTCCGGAGCCCAAATACACTGGGTGTGCACAAGGGTCAGCCGTGCACACCTGATCTGGTCAGGGGAAGATCAGTACATCTCTCGGCACTCTGTCCATGCTAAAAGTAGTCAGGCAAAACCAAAAGGCAGACAGGCAAAACACTCACACTTTCTGATAATACTTATGCTAACCCGGTCTAGATGACTAAAATGACTAGCTAGCCCTTTCACAACTTCAGACCTTAAAGCAGGAGAATCAGATCTGAAGGGAACAGAGTAGCAAAGGGCCAGATGCTTCCAAGCTTGACCAGGAAATGCTCAGGGTCTGCTGTCCCCACACCCCCAGGTGGAGAGCTGTGTGCAGGAGAAACTCATTTCCTGCTATGGACGAGATTCCCAGTTGCACCAATCTTTCATATTTTAAAAACTTTTCTTTTTCCTTGAACAAAAGCGTTTGGCTAGAGTGAACTGTTTCCTCTTGAACCATTCAGATAGCTTAATTGGGTTCCTTGTGTGTTTTTGTTGTTGAATATTAGGATCTATAGCAATGTACAGCTTGCCGATGGTTTTACAATTTTTAAGGAAATTCTACTAACACGTAAAATATCAGGTAAGCTGGGCATGGTTGCACATCTATAATCTCAGGTTGTACTGTGGGAGGTGGAGGTAAGTTTGAGCCAAGCCTGGGCAACTTAGTGAGAGCCTGTCTCAAAAAAAAAAAAAAAATAGAGGTAAAAGCAGGAACTCACTCACCAGCTGGAACTCGCTCCTTCGGCTGAAAGCCTCCCGGATCCCAGAGTCCCCCCAGAGCGCGCTCAGAGCCGGCACGTAGAGCTGGAAGGTGGCGGGTTCCACGGGAAGCCCTGCTTTGTTCTCGAAGGCCATCAGGAACATCCCATGCTTTTCATTTTCAGAGTGCTGCCAAGGAATGCCAAGCTTGTCTCGTGCATCAACAAGCACCCTGGAGCCCTAGGAAATAAGAGAAGGGAAAAAGATTTAATTGTGCTCTGAGACTAAATCTTGAACGAGAACCTCCATACGAGCCCTGGGTGTCATAAAGCAGAACACTCTCAAACTGTCAAGTTTGCAACCAGAGCTCATCTCATGGTTTGTTTTGTCATGGCACGAATGTCTAAACTCCTAGGACCAAGCTCTTATGGAGACAGACAGACAGACAGACAGACACACACACGCATACACACACGCACACATGCACAGAGGCTGGCCTTTCCCTCTCCTTGTATAAAAAGCACTGGAAAGAGGCCAGCTGAGGGGGGAGGAAGCACAAAACAGCAAGTTTCATTGGAAAATCAGCCGCACTGTAAAAAGGACAATGGTCTGAGAACATTTACAACAATGACTAGCACTGTTTCTGCCATCGCCCCTGAACCTTGTAGCTCCTAGAGGACACAGCTGATTGTGCCCACTTAAAATACATGGGAAAATGTGTGCACAGGCATCACAGCCACAAGACAGGACCAGACAGAAACGGGACAGGAGTCAAGCTAGCCCACATGGCAAGGGAGCCTGTCCTCAGCCTAATGCTGCCACTGTCTGTGGCATGAGAAACCATTTTCCTTTCTTTTGCTTCTTTCCTCACTGTTAAAAATAAAGTTGGCATCCCCCCTTTTCTAACCTCACAGACAGGTCGAAAGGATGGAGAAACTGCCTAAATAAGTGTTAGGGAAAGGAAACTGCCTTGCCAGGCAGCAAGCAGGTCTACTTTGTCCTATGCTAGCAGTGCTTTCAAAGTAACCAAAGTGTCTCTGAAGGCACCTGAGTCCTCCAGGGTCACTGGGCCCCCGCTTGCTCAGCACTCATAGAGCAGTGGAGGTGGGAGGAGGCAGTGAGGTGCGTGCAAGGAAAGCCCCTGCCTCGGGGTACCCTAGCAGGCCGGTCCTCCAGAGCCATCACTCCCACCTGGTACTTACTCTTTTTTTTTGGAGACGAGGTCTTGCTAGATAGCTCAGGTTGGCCTCAAACTCACAGCGATCCTCCTGCCTCAGCCTCCCAAGTGTTGGGACTAGAAGCATGTGCCACCATGCCCAGCTCTTTTTCCTAATAAATATTTTATTTTTATTGGTACACGTTTGCAGTACATAATGATTACATTCCTTGTGTGGAATTGGTACATGTGCATAACACATCTTAATTCTTTTTCACCCCTCCTTTCTTTCTTTTAATATTGGCCTTACTATAAGATAGCTCCCATACCAGCCAATTCACCCCTGTAAAGTGGACAGTCTGATGCTTTCAATTGACACTTATTCTAAAAGGCTTTGCTGCCAATGACTGGGGCAGAGCAGATGTGTCAGTGTGGCCTGCTCCTTGAACCACAGTGCCTGTCTGGATAAAGGTGCTCCTCAGAGTGCCCGCTGCAGGGCTCGGTGACCATGTCCGCTTCTGTGAATCCACACACAATGGAAGAAAGTATTTGCCAACCTCATATCTGACAAAGGACTCATGTACTGAATATGTGAAGAACACTCTAAATTCAACAGTTACAAAAAACAAGCAATCCAGATAGAAAATGGCCCGTGGACATGCTGAGAATGTCACTGGAGGACCTACACAAAAACAGATCAGCAGGTAAAGGATGGTCTCACACACACTGGAAGAAAAGACCACAGCATCCCTGAGAGGCAGTGAGGATACAGGGAAGCTGAGGCTTTCACACATTGCTGGTGGTGGTGGAAACTTGTGCAGAGCTAAATGTACACTCACCATACAAGCAGGCAACTTCACTCCCAGGCACTTGTTTCAAAGAAATGATAACCAGGGCTGGGGATTTAGCTCAGTGGTGCCGCCACCTGCCTCGAAAGTGCAAGGTCCTGAGTTTGATCCCCGGTACCAAAAAAAAAAAAAAAAAAAAGAAAAGAAAAAAAGAAATGATAACCAAAGTCTATACACAACCTCTCTAGTGATGTCCACAACAGCTAGATGCAAAGAGCCCCAAGCTGGGGAACAAACGGTAGTATATTCATACCATAAAATACTGCTCTACAATAAAAGGGGCAAATGAGGCTGGAGGTGTAGTTCAGTAGTTACAAAAAAAAAAAAAAAAAAAAATGAATGAACTACTGACACGCAGCAACCTGGATAGACCTGGAGGACACTGGGCTAAATGAAAGAAATCAACCTCAAAAGGTGACAACCTATGATTCTGTTTATAATATTCTCAAAATGACATTATTATAGAGATGGACAGCAGATCAGCAGTTGCTAGGGGTCAGTGACGGAAAGAAGTGGGACTGACTGAAAGGGGCTGGAGGACATGTCTGTGGTTTTGACTGTGATGGTCACACAAACCAGACAGAGGAGACAGCACTGTCCTACCACATGTACTGCATCAATGTCATTTCCTGGCTTTGATGTCATACTCCAACTGTGCATATCATAACAACTGGGAAAACTGGGTGGCCCCTCTCCATGCTATCTTTGCAACTTCTTATTAACCTATAATTATTTCAAAATAAAAAGCTTTCAAAAAGTTACCTAACAATCGTGGCAACGTGTTCCCACTATACGGCTTGGAAATGGAGGGGCATCAGATGTCAAAGGAAAGAGAAAGTGGGAAAAGGTGAGGCTTGCTGGGATCCCAAGAGGAGCTGGCTCTCTGGCTAACCTCCTGCCAGTGCGCGTTCGTGTGAATGAGCAAGAACAGTGGGTCAGAACCTGTCCCGAGGACTGCAGACATGTCCTCCACGTTCTCCTCCCTGCTCCTCACTCTCACCGCTGCCTCTGGCTTTCCCATCTCCCATTCTCTTAGATTTTACTGCAATCTCCTGCCTTCCCAAAGAATGAAAGGCCAAAGGTTTGAGAACCCAAGGTCACAAAGATGATTCCTATTCTCCACATGCTGCACAGCAAAGATCATCGGGACACGTAGAAGGTAGCACAGATGTGCTTGGGGAGGTCTCAGAGAGTCTTGGCCTTTTTGTCCCCATCAGAAGAGTCCCTGTCATCTGGGTATCCAGCCCCAAGCGTGGTGAGGGAGCTGGGGCAGGACTCCAGCCTCCAACCAAGGTCAAGGGGATGGAGAAACAGCCTGAGGAAGAGAGTGTTAGGGGAAGGAGAAGGCCTTGCTGGGTGGCAAGCAGGTCTGCTTTGTCCAGATAACCAACCTATCTGCCAGGCCTGCAACTCAATGTAGAAAATGGCCTCTGACCCACAAGGTACCTTTTTAGGTGCCATATTTAAACACTAAAGAGTTTAGCTTCACGAGGAGTGTGACCTCACCCCAGTTAAACCCACGACCCCTGAGGAGTATAATTTTTATATATCAGAGACAAAGGCAAGGGGCCAAACCAGACTCAGAAGCCTGAAGGTCATTTAGTGAGACTGTTTCCAACAGTGCACACACCAGGCCTTCCCCAGTGACTGGGGATGAACCTGAGTTTGGCTTAAAGCACACACACACATACACACACACACACACACACACACACACACGAATGCACACACGCACAAAGCTAGCCTGCCCGACAGCAGCTGGCCTTGCCTCCCTCTGCACAGCGCCACCCAGCAAGCTGGAGGGGTCCCAACTCATGGGTCCAGCCACAAGGAAAAGACTTCTTGTTCTCTTTTCCCAAATCCAAGGCAGTTGGCAAAACTGAGATCAACTCTGAATTAAAACAGTTAGCAGGGGCCCGTGGTCAGTATCTTCCTCTTCATTTGCAAGAAAAAGGGATCAAGAGCGACAAAAAGATGTTTCTCTTTTGCCCATTTAAATTATTCAAGTCAAAAACTGCTCCTTACCAATTTTGTCCTGGCAATCTGAAACTGAGTTTCAGGTAAGTTTTCTACTTTGTGATATCCATTGAAGTTCCAAGTCCACTTTTCTTCCTTTTTAGAGAGAGATGTGAGCTCACTCTGCAGCTTAAGGTCACTGGCAACACTGTGTTTACTTCTACAGAACTAATGAGAGCTGCTAGAGTCTGAGAAGTAAGATATCAGCATAGGAGGTGTAGCATAGTAAGACATCTTACCCTATCTTTTCTAATAAAAGGCCAATTTCCTAAAATATGAAAGCCGAGAAAATCCTGAAATTCATATACACCTAAAAGGGGGAAAAATGGCCAGAAGACAACTGACGTTTCCTTGCTGGCAGTGTTACAGAAGGCTTAATTTTTTGATAACCATACATTTTATTCGGTTGTGCAAATATAAATAGCTACAGTCTGAAGCAGTTTGATGACTTCATCTCAACACAATGTAACACTTTAAACTGTTCAAGGAGCTTTTTAAAGACGATTTATTAATCTAGCAATTTAAACGTTGAGTCAAGGGCTAGATTCCCTGCCTGCTGGGGATGTAGATCTGGGGGTTTTTTTTGTTTTACTGGATGAAGACCAAAAACTGCAACTCCTGTTTTCTCATTTCCAAAGAGACTTTGTCAGTTTATGCCCTGATCAAACCAAATCTTTTTAAAGCAGTCATTCCTCACTAAAACCTTTCCATAGTAAATACTAAAGCTAAATTAGACATAAACGCTAGTAAATAGGATTAGCTTTCCTACAGGATGAAACAGTTAGATGGAAGACACTTTCTGGTTTTGAATGTGCACTCATACAACACATGTGTATTTGGAAGGCTGTTTTTAAAAAACCCACTCAGCCAAATTGTTGGCCTTTGGCCACCATCCAAATCAAAGAAATGTTGCCAGAAATGTAAACAGGATACATTTCTTTAAATTAATGAATCCAGCAAGCAAAGACAGACAGCCCCTCTTAGCTTCTCTTTGCACTTGAAGTGCAGGGTACCTCCTCATCCAAAGGTCAGACAGTGAGAAAGCAAGGGGAGGCAGACGAGCCTGTCCCCAAGGTCCCACCAGTTACAGTGGGAAGCTGGACAGGGTCCTGGAACAGTCTCCTGAGCCCTCCATAACTCTCCGTGGGTGTTTTAGACAAACACATCGTTGTATAGAACAGGCATACATATTATTTTACTAGGAAAGCCACCCACAGAGTTTTACCGGCAGCTACACCAAGGGCCTGGCTGGGGGCAAAGGAAAGTACCAAGTAATAGGAAAAAAATCCAAGAGGTGGTAAGCATGGCTCCTGTTCTCAGCGTTGGGACAGAGCCCAGCAGATGTGCCACAGGCGCATCAGCTATGGACTCCAGAGACAGAGGCCACAGTGGAAGGCCAGAGCAATGCCAGGGAAGCCCAGAAATATCACAGCTGCTAAGAGGAGCTGGTTAAAGACAGACTGGGGCGAGCTAAGAAATCTGAACTTCTCCTGAAGAACCAGGACAGTGTGTGGAAAAGGGGTAAAGCAAGTCAGAGCTCTGCCTCTGAGGGGTGACTCGTGCAGGGCCCAAGAGGAAGGGGCCCCCTAAAGTGGGACAGCCACAGAAGGACACCACGTGCCCACACCCGGGGCGCCAAGAGGTCAAATCCAGAGGACCTAATGTACCAGCCATGCACGACAGGGAGCAGCTGACAACCAGCAGGCCTCAGGGCTAATCCAGAGGTGGTGGGGCTGGGGAGGGTGACCCTTATATTGGTGAGCGTTTGACAAACTTAATTTAATGGGACAGTGGGAAATCCCAGGTAAAAATCCCAGGAAATCGATGAAACTGCGAGAAACATTCTGGTTTAGGAAGTGTACATGAGAAACAAGCTGTCACCGTTAGCCTTTTCAGGCTGCCTAGGAAAGGTTTTCCTGAGAGTCAAAGGATGAAAGAAAAAGAACTCGGCACCAGCTCAGATTTCCTTAGCTCTCCAGAGCTGGAATGTGGAGAAGCCTTGCTGTATCTCAGAACCTGAGAGCTGAAGACCTCTGGGGTTGCCTCCTGGAGCCACATGCTGGCCACGTCTTCTGCTCTTCTGTTCTTCCAGGTAGCAGGCTAGAAGCCTTAAATATTTCACAGGAAAAAAAAAAGAAAAAATAAAGAAAGAGAAATAAAAAATAGACAAACATTGGTATGAGGGGAAAGGAAGCCTTCCTGTAAAGTACACAAAACACTAGAGAAGTCTGAGAATACTAAATATCACTCAAAGGTGGTTGTGGGGGGAACCTGCAAAGGTGGGTAATATAGCTTAAAGTGCCAATTCAGTGTTTTCAGATTCAAGTCAGGAAGTACAATGTGAATAATCTAGTAGGTATTTAAAAAAATAAAGTATAAATGTAAATCCTAAATAAATTATAAATAGTATAGGTAGGTGCCTCATAGGATTTTTGTTTTAGGTAAAAGAGATATCTATATATAAGGAGAACTAAATCTGGATGAGCAGGTACATGTGTCTATGTGCTCTCACACAGGAATATACTGGGTTCCGAAATGTGATTTTTTTGTGTGCAGAGAAGCCTGACAGCTACTGGGCCAGACCCTTGTAGTTGAACCCGCTTTGAGCCTGGCCTTTTTTCCTGCCTCTTGCTTCAAATTGAACAGTACTGTCCGAGAGTCAAAAGTCCCAACCCAGTGAGCTGGGTTTTGTGACAAACTGACAACAGAGTAGAAAGAAGCTGTGTAAGGAGGTGTGAGAAATTGTGAAATCTCAGTCCTCTGGGGGCAGCACTACAAGGCTGGTTTTGAGAGAACCCAATTGTGTTCCCATTGTCAGGGTCATGCTGGACTGTAAGGTGAGGTCTGGCCCCACAGTGCCACCATACCCTCTCTGCCACTGAAGGCACAGAAGGTGAACAGTCTACACTCCCTGTGGAGAGACAGCCTGTGATTTATGCAGACCTGACGAAGCTTGCAGTCTGGGCCTACTTGTAGTAAATTCAGGCACCTGGGATCAAAAGTGACTGAAAAGCTTTCCCATAAAGCCTTTAAATACTGACAGAGATGTCAAAGGCACAAGCAGATGCAGATGTAAACTCACGTTAGTCTGACAATGAAAAGGCTGCTTCAGAGAAGCTGTAGAGACACAGGACCTTTGTGACACCCAGTACTTGCTATGGGGACCACACTGCATGACGTGCAGAAAATTCATTGGTTTGTTGGTTCTTTACAACTCTGTGAGAACAGTGTTATGCTCACTTTACAGATGAGAAAACTGAAACTCAAAGCCATACAGCCAAGAAGCATGATTCAGTGATTTCAAGCTAGAATCTTAAAAGCTATATTCCATGCTGTGATGGGTACATCTGAGGACATGGGCACAGAAAGCGGCAGATGGCAGAAGGTGTCCTGCTGGCCTCCTGATCTTACACAGCTACCAGCAGGCGCCAAGACTAGAACCAGAGCCAAGTTGACCTTGGCTGACCCAACATTTCTAGTATTCTCCAGACTAGTTTTTATGAGACAGTAATTAAAATCTAAAGTATGGGATATGCTGTGCTATGTGCTATGGCTTATGTCTAGATGTCCCCCCCAAAGTCTCATACAGTCATGGCTTTTCAGAGGTGCCTGGGATCAAGGGTGTGTGATTACTAAATCAGTCCACTGGTTGGTTTGGCACAGTTTAAACTAGGATTAAGGGTGTGAGTGCTACACCTGCCCTAGGGCAGGTAGCCTGTGTAGAATATAAGGGACAGAAAGAGGGCTAATGTGCTCTTGCTGGCCTGCTTGCCATGGACTATTTCTCCTCTGTGATGCCCCTCTGCCATGCTACCCTGCCTTGGAGCCAGCTGACTATGGACTGAAACCTCTACGAATTGTGAGCCAAATAAATGTTTCTTCCTTTAACTTGTAGGTGTTGGGTATTTTTGTCTCAGCAATGAGAGAAAAGTAACTGAGACATGCTGTAGGCCTGGCTAAAGCAGAACATTCCATGAGTTCAGATATAAGTTTCATCTACTCTCCAAACCATAGGAAATGACCTGCATCTCCACCATACTCAGCAGCACAGAGCTGGAATATCCCATGGCAGCTCTGTCCTAACCACAGTGGATGCTGACTGGTGGAAAGTGACCAGTCTGAACTGAGACACATTACAGATACATGTTGGGTTTCAAATGACAGCATGAAAAATAAATGAAACATCTTTTTGTTAATATGATTACATGTTGGAATTGTAGTATTTTGCATATTCTAATTTAAGTAAAATACATTATTAAAATCAATTTTTATCTGTTTCTTCTTGATGTGGCAAGTAGAAAACATGTTCACGATGAGGCCGTAATTCGTTATGTCTTACTGCCAGGTGGCTCTTATTTGAATTCCATCATTTGATGTTAAATGTCTACCCACTGGTGGTTCAGGTCACTTGAATGGACAGTCATGCCTGTGCCGCCAGTGGCTCAGGCCGGCAGGAATGTGTTAAAGGGCACGTGTAGTTCATGTTTGTGGTTGACATTTTTTATTGGACAACACTGCTCTGTGCGAACATTTCTGCAAATGCAATCTATCTCTTTCTGATTATGCAAATGACATTTTTAGTATAGAAAGTAGAAGAAGTACAGAAATGCAGAAAGAAGAAACCTGAGCCATCAAAAACATCGCTGCTTAGAAATAACTTATTCACATCTTGGGATGTTCATGGTCTCATGCTGCACAGAAACTCTGTTTTTGTCTTTGTGAATATACATAAACATTTTACAGTCCTTGAAGAGTATTTCTAGCAAAATATCACCACCATTATCCTGTGTCACTGAACATTTCAAACTGCTGCACAGTAGGTCAACATGTGGGCCATACTGTAGTTACTTACACAAACCCTCTTCTTTTAAACAGCACTCATTTCCACAAATGGAAAGTACAAACAATCATGTAAGAACTCCTTGGTTAGATGTACTATATCTGCACACCTATCCTAAACTAACAGAGGTTGAATTACGGACTTGGTGCATCAGAAGTATGCACATGCTTGTGAGGCTTTTGATGCACAGCTCTAAGCTGCTCTCCAGAAAGGCTGTACCAACTCACACACTTACACTTTTAACTTTTCATTTTCCTTTAGCTTCCCTTAAATTGTTTAATTGATCTATTCACTTCACGAAACTTGTCCTCCCTCCAGTAACATCCACGCAGCCTCAAATTGTAGCTGAGAGTAATCACACTAATTGAAATGAAAATGCGGTAAGTTTAGCAAATGTTTCTTTTTCCTTTTTTCTTTTGGTACTGGGGATTGAGGCAGGAGCGGTGCCACTGAGCTAAATCCCAGCCCCAAGTTTAGCAAATGTATTTCAACAACCTAAAATAAAAACAACCCAGAAACAATAGATACTGGTTTCTATACTTCAAATAAGCTTTTATATACATTTCTTCTAATTCCTATTATTAATAAAAATCATTTAATAAAGGATAAAATAATAAAGTTACTACTTAGTCCTCAAAGTGCTTAATTTCACAAGCATGTTAGATTTCTAAGGTCTCCTGCTTCCAATTCCAGAACTAAGCTCAGTCTACACGTCTAATAAAATTTTTATATCAAGGCAAAGGCTAATTTAAAACATTTAGCCTAAGATCTTTGATGTTTCAAAATCAGGAGTGCCTTGAATTTGGTGGGATAATTACCATTAATTATTATCTATATGAACAGAAATCCCTTTGATATAATGATGCATTAAAATAAAGTGTTAGAAGGAATCAGCCAAAGTGACAAGACGGCTTGCTTACTGATCTGTTCCTTTTCTCCAAGTACGAACTAGGTGGGGGCTGGGGTGCGGCTCAGGCAGAGCCTGAGGCCCTTAGGTCCCGCCCGCCCCAGCACTGCAAAACAAACCAACTGACCAACTGCACACTCACACACACAAACCTATCTGGGGGAAATTTTGAAGCTGACAAGACCAACTGGAGAAAAGTTTAAAGAAGGTAAAATTACCATTGTACAAAATAAACTCAATGGTTAACATAAACAGTACCAAAAATGCATTCAGACGAGTCAATAATGAAGTATCAGCATTATGCAGAGTAGCACCCAACTGTCACACTGAGGAATTTCAATTAAGGGGCAAGTCTTAGGCACAGACTCAAGAGAAAACAGCTACCAAACGTGTTAAAAAGCAAACCAAACCAAATGAAACCAAACCTCAGACCTAGGGCCAGATATGGAGGC
Organism: Heterocephalus glaber; assembly: GCF_053883595.1. NCBI lineage: Eukaryota > Metazoa > Chordata > Mammalia > Rodentia > Bathyergidae > Heterocephalus > Heterocephalus glaber. The sequence continues at coordinate 37,422,922 of NW_028258381.1, read as the reverse complement.
GTATGCCTCTAATCCCAGGGACTCAGGAGGCTGAGGCAAGAGGATCACAATTTAGAGGACGGCCTGGGCAAGCTTAGTGAGACCTTGTCTCAAAATAAAAGATTTTAAAAAGGACTGGGAGTGTTGCTCTGTGTGAAGGCTCTGGGCTCAATTCCCAGTACCGAGTAAGGGGTGGGAGGAACTTGTTAGGAACATGACAGACCACTCCTCTGCCCGGTGGAAAGACTAGGGTAAAGGATTAGGTGAAAGCAGTTGGCTGTTCCCTTCATTCTAGGATGAGGGCATCTGTCCCCATGGGCTAGGTAGGTAACAGTTTAGATAGCTAAATCTAAATTACACTTAATTAGCACTTACAAAAAAGCAGAGCTGGTCTCTGCAATTTTCAGTATCTATTTCAGGAACCTGTTAATATATTTTCTCCTCACTCATATCCCACTCCCTTCCTTAAATAGAGTGACTGTTGTGTACAGCGACTTCCAACACTACAGACGGCAGTCCAGGTCGGTGGTTAACCTGGCTTAGGCAGAGCTGGATCTGGCAGTCCAGGGCCCTGCCCTCACTGTGTCTCTGGATAAGTTCCCTCAGAAGCCTCTGCAGATCGCTAAGGGCACAGGGCAAGAGACCCCATGTGCCCTCCCAGGGGGGCTGTTCCCTGGCAGCAGCAGGACAGTGCCCAGCACACCAAGATTATACCACTGCAGGCCTGGAATCGGGGGTCAGGGCCTGTCCTGGACAGGGGAGGCTCCTGCTCCCGCAGGCCTCTCCCAGGAGTGATGTGCCCACCTGCCTTGCATCTGCGTGGCAGCGATGCTGACATCTACTTCCCACCACTCCCACAAGGTTGCTGTGGCTCAGCCAGCACCCTCTTGCCCTAGAATATGGCAAGCCTTCTAACTGGTCTCCTTGCTTGTACACTCGCCTCCACCAGTCTTTTCTCCACACCAGTGGGCAGGCCAGTCTGTCAAACCAGGACACTTTTCTCAAAACTCGCCAGTCCCCACCTCACTCAGAGCACAAGCCTAGCCTCACAGGGCCCCGGAAGGTCTGAAGGACCTGGCCCGCTACTTCCTCTCCACTCCCTCTACTGCACCCTGCCTCTGCCTCCTTGTCTCTGACGGGGCCTTTGCACTTCTCATTCCTGACAACAGGAGCCCATCTGCCCCCACCCCCATGGGGCTCACTCCTCAGACTTCCTGTGAGTATCAGCTTCTCAGCAAGGCCTGCCTGCGCTGCATACCAAGGTACAGCCTTCACCCACACCATGCCCATCTTCCCCAACACCTTCCTGCACTGTTTTCCTCTTCAGGTGACACATGTCATAGTGCACTTTTTTTTTTTTTTTTGGTACCAGGGATCGAACTTGGGACCTTGCGTTTGTGAGGCAGGCGGGGGAACCACTGAGCTAAATCCCCGGCCCACGTAGTTTACTCTTGTTCATTATCTCTGCCCTCCCTGAAAAGTCCGCCCCACGAGAACAGGACTCTGTTCTGTTCCCTCCTGTGTTCCAGGGCCTGCTACACCCAGTAGATGACCTGCATGGGGAGGAAGAAAGGTTCCTCACCTGGGGGACAGGGACCAAGTGAGGGCAGCTGAGCCTGTGACGCTTTATTTACATTAGCTTGATCTTCCTTGTACCAACACTGATCGACAAGACACAAACCAAACACCACTAGTCACTTCACTTCCCACTGCACATCCCATCACATGAGCTCATGACTTAGCTTAATAAATGGACACTGGCCTATCCTGTAGTTGAAAAACAATTTTGTTGTATAATGGGTCTGTAAATTCCTTTTATAAATATCTCTTTTTCATATGTCAAAGATAAAAGAAAAAAGCCAATTGACAGGAAATGTTCAACTAGAGAGATGACAGCTTAATTTACTGCTGTGGGTATATTAAAACTGCAAAGTGACTGATGGCATTTACAGAGATGCTATTTCCTCACATCTGGGTTTTACTTCTGTTCAGAGTGTGCAGGTGCCTTTAATGATTAATAAGCTGCAGACCCTCCCTCAGCAGCATTACCGAACCTGGCTATCTGCTGGCTTCTCCCAGCTGTCACACACTACATGCACAGCTCCTGCTTGCAGGAAATGGCTGGACCCTAGAAAGAGGTCAGTCCTGCCAGGGATCTTTTATGAACATCTAGCTTGCTTTTCCAGGGTTCACTGCACATCTTAGTCCATTTGGGCTGTTACAGCAAAGCACTGTAGACTGAGTGGCTTATAAACCACAGAAGCTTATTTCTCAGTTCTGGAGGCAGGAAACCCAAGGTTAAAGCCGACTCAGAAGTGCTGGTCCCTGGGTCACCAATGGTTGTTCTTGCTGGTTCCTTATGGGGTGGTAGTGGTGAATGACCTACCCCCGCCCCCCTCCCCCGCCGGCAAAGGCCCATATATTTTAATAGTCACCTTGGGGTTAAAATGTCAACATATGAATTTGGGGGGTACACATTCAGACCACTGCACCACAAATGGGTAAAGGATGAGAGTAGCATTAGTAGTACTACTGCTACTAACCGTGTGACCCCCCTTAGGAGCAACTCAGCTCTGGGTGATTACAATACTAAGTTGGATCCCAGCAGTCCTGGTATCCAGGCAATGACAGAGGTGTGGAAGTAAGCCCCCTCGACAGTTCCAACTCGGCAGGACTTCCGGGAAATCGAAGAAACAGATGTTTCTTGAGAAGGCAGTGAGGGGATTTCACTTTCTAACAGCAAAAGATCAGAATCTGAAAGAAAACTTACAGGCTTACAGGAACCCTGGCTAGGCATCGGCTGCTTCAGACCCAGGAAGAAGGCCCAGCCTTCAAAGAGGCAATGCTAGCTTCTCACTGCATCTCCTCATACCTGGCTCTCTGCCCATGACCAGGCCCAGAGCATGTTACCCGTGCTGTAGTCAGAAAGTGAGCAGGCTATTGTCACACCAACTTCCAGGAGGTCAGAGCAACTCAGCACTGCCAGAGAAAGCACAGGACAACTAGAAGTGCTAACAGGCTCCCAAGGTGCAGGAATACACATCTGCTTCTTTGTACTCCACAGTTGACTTTTTTTTTTTCCTCTGTTAAGAAACAGTATCTCACTATGTTCCCTGGCTGACCTCGAACTCCTGGACTTAAGTGGTCCTATAACTTCAGCCTCCTGAATGGCTGGGGCTATAACATGTACCAATGCCTGGCTACTCTGATAAATTTTATATGTCACAACAACTAAAATAACTTTCAATAATTTTTTGGTTTTGGACATAAGGTCTTGTTAAGTTGCCCAGGCTAGGCTCAAATTTGTAATCCTCCTGCCTCAGTCTTCCAGATAGCTGGGATTACAGGTATGAACCACCATGCCCAGCTTCAATATTTAGTCTACTACGTAGACTAAAAAAAATCACCTGCACAAGACCAAAGAGTAACATCAATTTACCTGAGCATGCACTGGTCAACTGAATTAGGTGATAGTGCGGTAATAAGCACTGAAAAAGAGTGATGTGGGCCCCATGGAGAGGGCACATTGCTAGCACAGAACGTGACCTAGAGCCCAGCCAGCTGACAAGCATGGCTGTGGTGCCCAGCAATGAAGCCCAACCTCAGCGGCACAAGCGCTGTTGAGATCAGGCTCCCTCCATGGGGATTCTGCTGGCTCCCAGAAAACTGGTCAGCTGCCGACACTGGTCACCAGCGCCCACTTCTCAGCATGCACCTTACACTAAGGGCAGGTTGGGCAGGCAAGAGGTGCTGATCTCCTCCATGTGAAGTGGAAGGACATCAGTTATTGACACACAAGGCACTAGGTAAAGAAGCAGAGGTGCTGTTCCTACAAGCTGCCCTGAGAGGCTGCACCCCAATTTCTGAAGGCACTCGACATCAGTGCTACCCAGAACAACTCTTCCCCAGAAAAGCAGAAGTGAGCAAGTGAATCGCTGTGGTATTAATTCTATGAGAAAACTAATTTCAGTCTTCAAGGAAGGAAGAATTCTTCCCTTAAGGACTCTCATTTGCTTTTCCTCAAAATCATGACAAATCATTTAGACTATGTTGTTCTTAGCCTACTTTCTTTTCCTCCTAAAGCTACTAAGACACTGGCAGAGCCCACAGACCCTGGCGGCTTGCTGACACTGGTGACTTTATGCTCCTGCTTGGGCAGAGACCCTTTCCATAACTGTGCCCAACAATGCACAGACAAATGCTTAAGACTTTCATCTAACCTCAGAGTCTGTCTCAATGTCCAGAAAAACAACCTCTAACTAATAATAAAGCTGGCAAACACAGTATAGTTTTTGATGGGTTTAAGGGTAAATACATATATAAAATATGTAAAATTGAAGGAACTCAGTAATCTTTTAGATGTAATCACATTACCTCAGTAATAAGCTAAACTTGTTTTCTAGCCCTGGGATGAAACAAAGTTTTATAAGCTTTGATGAAACAATGCCTTTTCTCAATAGAGTGCTGTGTTTACTTTAAAAAGTGGATGAACACATGCCCATAGCACAGATTTCACAAGGCCCACGGAGGTGTCCAGGGAAGCCTCCCTCTCAACAGGTCCTCCCCAGAGGAACAACATCACTGTCCCTGGAGTGAGGGACACCCAAGGGAAGCAAACTATGACATCCTTACACCCTGGTGTGTGTGTGGGGGTCCATGAGAGAAATAAGGTGGGAGATGAGGCAGCACCCAGCTCGAGGTGGTGGTGGGAACGGAGAGGCAGGAAACACTGCTCGGTCACGTGACTGGGCCATGTTGTTTCTGGGTGTCCCGGGGTGAGATTAGCTCCAGGCTTTATCCCTGGGCTCAGTAAAGCAGGTAGCCCCCAGATGTGGGTCAGCAGCCCCTGTCCCCTTGACAGGATGAACAGACTAAAGGATGGAGTAAGGAGGGAGGAGGGATTCACCACTTTTTTGCCTCACAGCCTGAGCTGGGGCACCTTGAGAATTTTCCCCTCAGCTGAGAACCCCACCATGGGCTCCCTGGGCTCTCAGGCCTCTGGACTGGCCAGCCTCCCTGAGTCTCCAGCTCAGATACAGACCCTGGGATGTCTTGGCCTCTGTGATCACAGAGCCAATGCTTATACAAAATCTCCTTTCAGTTCTCTACACATCCTCCTGGCTGTTTCTCTGGAGAAGCCTGGCTGATGTGAGAGCAATGCCCTGTCTGGGAGTTGAGGGGACTCCACCTGGGCCAGTGCGGGACTTGAGTGCCCCAAGTGCAGTGCTTTCCATTCCATGTTCCATAGGGTAGGTTTGTGAGCAGCGTGAGCCAGTGTTTATCTTAAGAGTTCCAACAACACGGAGCAGAGACAATTAAATACATCAGAACAAATCCCCCTCTCGATTCCGTTCAAAGTCTAAGTCACAAACCAAGACTATTAGGAGATTTCTTTCTCACCCATGAGTGTTTACTCAAAAGGCCTTCTCAGAGGGGCCTTACCTGACCATCCTATTTAAAACCACAGCTGCCACCACAAAACTCCTTGTTTTCTTTTTCTGTTTGATTTTATTTTTCATGGCACAGATCTCATAGAAGAGCAGAGCTTGGAAGGAACTCCAGAAAGTACTGCATCACACCTCCCTCAAGATGTAATCTCCTTGTATATAACAGCCTTGTAAAATGTGTCAGCTTGTGCCTGACACTTTCTGGAAAGAGCCCCGAATCACCCGCAAGCCTTACACAATCCCGTGTGGCCTGCCCCACCCCGCCTAGCAGCTGAAGTCTGAAGCGGCCTCCAATTTGATCTGCTTGGCTGCACTCTTACGGTACCTGTGACACGTGGATCATCTTGTAGTGTGTAACAGCCGGTATGCTGTAGGGGACGTAGATGACAAAGAACTGCTCTTATCCTGAGGCACCCCCTTCCATCCAACTTGGTTTACCCCTGAAGTAAGTGTATGCCCACACTGGGGCAGAACCTAGGCCACAGTGAACAACAGGTGTGGCCCAGCCCAGGGCTGCTCTGCAGGGAGCCAGGCCACTGAGGGAAGGAGCCCAGGAGCTGTAGTCTAGCTCTCTCAGAGCACTAAGGTGGCATTGGCACCAGGAGCTTTCCTAGAAAGAGGCACCCCATGGGCAAGGGTCCTGAGCCTAGCATTTTTGAAACTAAAGATATGCAAGTGGTGGGCAGATTCTCAAGGCAGTAGAGTGTGGGGTGGAGTGGCACCCAGGATCCATGTGGGTCTTTCTGATTTTTCCTTCACTACTGTTTGAAAATAATACAGAAGATTTTTGGATAGGGTAAATTTAATGTCAAAGTGTCATTTTATCAAAAAAATCTTTAAAAGTTTGCCCAAGTAGCCTCAGAAGCTGCCCGTGTGGGAGCTCAGCATTTTCGGTTATTTGTTCATCTAGGTGTGAAAGACAAAGAAAGGGACACCTAGAGGGGCCCAGTTGGTCAGACAGTGACACAGTGGAGGGGTCTACTTGCACATGTCGTCACCACACAGCAGATCTAAGGAGAGTCAAGACTTGAAGACATTTTTTTATGTTGACCCACAGATCCACTGCCCTAGTCTTTACCTTCCCTCTGAGGTCACGTGAGACTGTCTTCTTCAGACCTGAACTTCGTTATAAAGTCTATAATTCAGTTTGAAACTCAGGATGAAAACATCAACCTCAGTGATTTATGAGTGGGTCTTTATTATAATACCACAAAACCAAAGAATAGAATTAAAGTTTCCCCCTATCCAATATTGCCCTCAGCCAAGAACTGCCAGGGAGGGAGGGAAAGGGGGTTGACTTGGACCTGAGTCCAGCATAAGACAGGCACTTGTCCTAGGCTTATCTCCAGGGGACAGACAGGACAAACCCACCCTGTCACTTTGTAGTATTGTTACTATGAGACAGAGTTGCACTAAGTATTCCACGCTGGCCTTGAACTCACTATATAGCCCACACTGCCCGAATTCTCCACAATCCTGCCTCAGCCTCCTGAGTGTTAGGATTACAGGCATTCAACATTACCCCTGGCATCTCTATTTTTGTCTTGCCCAAGAGCTAGGAAAGGCTTTTACAAAAGAATATTTGCACCTGACTTTAAGGTTAGGAACAACTTTGCATTCTAATTAACTAAAACCCCAAGAAGTCCCATGCGTCTCAGTGGAATACTTGTATTATACAAAGCTGTACTCTATCGTCATCATTACACTTTGAATTTCTTTTTTTTTTTTTTTTGGTACTGGGATTGAACTCAGGTCCTTGAGCTTGCGCAGCAGGTGGCAAAACCACTGAACTAAATCCCCGGCCCTACATTTTGAATTTCATCAATGAGAATTTGTGGAATTTGTTTTCTCTCTTGTCACGTAGATAACACATAGTATCCTTGATATTTCCTCTTGGCCTGCAAGGCTGTGATTTTCATTATCTGGCCTTTTCAGAGATAGAATGATGACTCCCAGGCTTTGGCTTCTTCCCTCAAGGTGAGTCACCTCTGCTAGAAACCTAAGCAGGTTGGCAGACCCCTTTCCAGCTCAGGCTTCTCAGCCTTTGTGGTACCTCAGAATTGCCTGCCTCTAGGCTGTACCCCAGACCTATTGAATCAGGGTCAGTGAGGCTGGAGCCCAAGCTGAGCACTTCTGAGGCCCCCAGGAGCTGTCCCCAAACCTACCTGGCTAGCAGAGGAGAAACTGACCTCATGTCTCTCTCAGTGTTCCAGGTCCATAGAATGCTTCTCTTCGAATCCCTTCTTGTAGTCATCATGTTTTCTACTTTCTGCACTTACAGGGCTTTGTTATTGGGGCCTTGCTAATCCTGGAGACACTGGCCCCCCAGGGACAGGAAGAGCTCCTCTGTGAGAAACTGTTCAGGATCAGCCAATGGGGAGCCTGCACTCAGAGCTGCCTCCTCCTCCTGCCTTGTGTGCCGCAGGAGGTGATGGTACTCTGCTGCACTCACCTCCAAACCAGGGTCACCCCAAAGCCCACTCCCAAGGTGCACACTGCCCAGTCTCCTAACTGCTTGCCCGGCCCTGCCTCTGTCTTCATGCCCATGGCTTCCCTGTTCCCTTGGCCTCTGACTCACCCACCCTAGCTCCTCCTCAGGAGGCCTGAGTGGTGTCCCTCCTGTTTCAGGGGTCAGTGAGTATAATCTCTTCCACTGCAGTCATCTTCATGACTGTCAGTCTCACCACCCCAGAGTAAAATGACGCTCCTCTCTCCCTTGCAGTAGCACATGTATTTACTAAGTCTCAGTAATCTACCTAATGCATTTTTCATTAATCTAAAATAAGTAAAGTGGTTTCCCAGGTGAGTGAATAGTTGCGTTAACGAGACTCCTGGAGCAGCACTGCTGGCTGCGACTGGTGTGGCGGGCCTGCCCACAGCTCTGACCCGCAGGCCCACATCTAAGCCCACGTTCCAGAGAAACCCTGGCCACAGGGCACTGAGGGCCATGGATGAGGATACAGTGCTGCACTGTTGTTGCAGAGAAAAGGGCAAACAAGCTAACTGAGCATTAGCAGGGGACTGGATCACACATCACAGCACGCAAATCGAGGCTGGAGGTGCAGAGAGGGTCCATCGTGCTGCCAGGGATGGCCTTGAAGAGAAGGTTGGACAAACCAGTTCCCAAGCAGCATATTCAACAAGATACCATGTGTATACACTCTTAAAGAAAATAACACATACTTATTACAGACACATACAGGCAACAGAAGTGTAAGAACATGGGTTGAACAAATAGCAAATTTGTGACAGTGGCTGGTGCTGGGAAGGATGGCAGCAGTTGCAAGAATAACAATGATGCCAACATACTCAGATCCTTGCTGTGCCAGGCACTAGTCCACAGGCACTAACTCTATTCCAAGGACAACCATGAGGGAGCAACACCATTATCCCTGGATCCCAAATGACAAGACCCAGGCTTGGGAAAGGGTGGAAGCTGAGGTGCCTGCTAGTGACTTACCATGAATGCTGCTCCTACCTGGCTGACAAGCAAGGATGAGTGTGGACCTTGGTGTCTTCTCAGGGATGGACTCTCTTTCCCCCTCAGCCACACTCCCACAGCCTCCTGAACAAAGTGCTCCTTTAGAAAGCACAAGTCAAATCATTGCATTTCTCTCCGTACGCTTGCTGAAGGCTTCTAGTCATATTCCACTTTAAATAAAAGTTCTTACCATGGCCTGCACCCTTCCCCGTGCCTCAGGCCAGCTCTCTGCCCCTTCTTCACCATGCTGGCCTCTCACGGCTGCCTCTGGGGTGTCTCAGTCCTGTCTCCCTGCCTGGAACTCTCTCAACCCACATGGTTAGCATGGCTGACGTCTTTGCTCCTGTATCACTGAGCCAGAAGCCAGCCTGCCAAAGCAGCACAAACCACACCCACTCTAAACAATTTTTACTCCCCTTGGCTTGCCTTATTTTCCCTGAGACCACTTATCACCTGATATTAACATTTAACAATTCTTTGTCCCTAGCCTGCCCATCCCAAGGACATAGGTACAATGACAGCAAGGACTCTATTTGGGCCACTGCTGTCTTCCCAGTGCACTCAGCAATGGTGGGACGAATGAATGAAGCCACTCATCTGAGGCCACAGAGCTTGCAGAGGGTGAAGTCAAAATTCCAGCTCAAGCAGTCTGGTGCCAGGACCAGGAGTCAGGAGGAGAAAGGAGTACAGAGAAATGTCAGAAGCAAATAGAGGGGAAGAAACATCTACAGTAAATATGACAAATTGTGGATAACGAATACTCGGAGTATTTATGACATTCCCTCCCTCCCTTCCCCCCTCTTCCTTTTCTCTTTCCTTCCCTGCATCTCTCTCTCTTCCTTCCTTTTTGGGTAGTTTCATTTTTAAGTCTCTGTAAGTGTACTACATGAGTTACAAGTTTAAAATGCCCTAGAACACCAGGAAATTACCCGTAACAATTCAAATGGCACTAAAATTCAGTGTAATAAGTCAATTCACTGAGCATGGAATGACTGAAATGCCCTAAAGGAAGTGTCAGGGTTTGGCAGGTTCTGGGGGAGTCACATTAAGAATATTATTTACAGCCAGGAGTGGTGGCACATCCCTATAAAACCAGCACTCGGGGAGGCTGAGGCAGTAGGATCACAAGTTTGAGCCCCAGTGTGGGCAACTTAGCAAGAACATGTCTCAAAATTTATAAAAAGGCTAGGATGCATCTCAGTGTGAAGGTCTTGATTCAATCCCCAGTGGTGGGAAAAAAAAATTATTTATATACAGAGAAATCCTGTTATTTAACAACAGCTCATGTCACAGAGCAAGGCTTCTCCCCTAGGTACCACTGGCCTTAGGGCTGGATGATTGGAGCGGGGGGGGGGGGGGGGGGGGGGGCTTGTAGGACATTTGGCAGCAGCTTTACCCACTGGATGCTGGTAGCACCCACAACCAAAAATGTCTGCAGATATTGGCAAGTGCTCCCCAGGGTGCAGAACTCCCCAATTGAGAACCACTGGTCAAGTGACTAGACAAATTGACTGTAGTTTCTAATGAGAAAAACATGCCTGAAATCCTAGCACTCAGGAGGCAGGAAGATCATGACTTCTAGGCCAGCTGGGGCTATACAGTGAGATCCTAATCTCAAAAAAAAAAAAAAGGAAAACATTCATTCAAAAACAAAAACAAAAAAATAGAAGTATATCAAACCAACCTCGCTTGTGCTCCACCCTACCCCCTGCCCACCCCTGTACTGGAGATCAAACTCATGGTTGTCAAGTGCTTTACCACTGGGCCACATTATCAACCACATTTTTATTTTGAGGCAAGGGTCTTGCCAGGTTGCTCGGGCTGGGCTTAAACTTGTGATCATCTTGCCTCAGTCTCCAAAGTAGTTGGGATTATAAACATGTTCCACGAGTACCACTTGTAGTTTTATTTTCTCGGTGCCTGGGTGTTCTCTCTGAACAGTCCACAGCTGTTTATTCTGCCCCCTCACCAACAGTGGCACATGTGGCCACAAGATATTGGGGTAGGTGGAATTTAAAGATGACCTTTGTTATCCAAGCAAATGCCATCTATTGAGGTGAAAGGATTTTGCAGATGTAATTAAGGGTGCCCACGGGGTGATCTAAAACTAGGGAATTACCCTGGATTATCTCCTGGCCTGATGTCATCACATGAACCCTTATAAGCTAAGAGGATGAAGTCAAACAGATTCTAAGGTGGCCAGATTCACCTAGCAATGGGAACGCTGAGATTCAGGGGCTGTGCGCAAGACCAGAGGGAGGCCCAGGCCCGCAGCCAGCAGGAGGGGACCTCAGTCCTCAACCACAAGGAACTGAAACCTGCCACAGCCTGAATGTACTTGGAGGCTGAGTCTTCCCCAGAGCCTGCATAAAGGAGCACAGTCCAGCTGACACTTTCATTCCAGGGCCCTGAGACCCAGAGCGAGTGATGGAGCCGCACTGTGCCCACACTTCTGACCCAGGAAACTATGAGCTAACAAGCATGTGCTGTTAAGGCTCGAAGTCTGTGGTAATCTGTTACGACCCAGCCATGGAGGTGTACATGGTAGAAAGTAAGATGCACAACAGTCAAAACAGCCCAATCTCTAGAATAAAGCAGCAACCCAAATGTCCATGGCCCGAGGAATGGATAAACAAAATGTAGAGTATCAAAATGGAAAACCACTGGGCCATATAAAAGGATGAAGATATCATTCTACAATGTGGAAGAGCTTCAAGAGAATCATGCTAGGGAGTCAATCACAAAAGACCACATATGGTGTAGCTCCACTTACCTAAAATGTGCAGAAAAAGCAATCAGTGGAGACAGAAAGGTAGGTTGCCTGTGGGAAGGGAAGGAATCTGGAGGGGGTGGGTGTCAGTGGTACAGGATTTCTTTCTGGGGTGATAAAAATGCCCTAAAATTGACTGTAGTGATGGTCATACACTAAAATCTACTGAACTGTAGATTTGAAATGAATAAACAGTATGGTATATGCACCTTTTTGTTTTTTTGGCAGTACTGGGAATTGAACCCAGGGTCTTTTTATTTTGAGACAGGGTCTTGCTAAGTTGCCCAAGCTGGGCTTGAACTTGCAGTCCCCCCAGTGATGTGGAGCAGAGTGTGGAAATGCCAGAATCTGAAAGCTACATGTTTCCTGAGCCATTCTCATCACTCCGTTAGGGTCTCTCAGTCAATCAGCCACGTGGCCTGTGCCTTATAACCTTATAAACTGCTACCACATTCTAATCAACACGGATAAAGTGCTAAAAGCGTCACTCCACTCTACTCAAATGCTCAGTGAGAGGTGCTAATGGATGACTTTCTAATTAATATACTGCTTATTCTAGGCTTAGGAATTTTTGTGACAACACTTAAGATTACAGTTGTTCTATAAAGCCAGCTGAGAAATACAATTGCTCTGGCTTGGATTTCCTAAGACAACTCCCTCTTCTCTCAGTACTGGGGACAGGCTGCCCTCCATGGCTCAGTTCCCTTCTTGGTGCCCTGCAGAAAGACCATGGGAATGAACGAACCAACCAGCACTCTCTTCAGTGTAAATAGGGAGTGTGAGAAAATGGATGTCGGCCCCAGCTGATGGCAGAGAAATTGTACCCACGTGTTGTAAATTCCAGAGAATAATGAGCAGAGGATGGCTTTTATCCTCTGCTCATGCAATGCCCAGACTCTATGAATGACGCTATATAAGGAAACAGGGCCTGCAACTCCCAACTCACTGGGTGGCCCCAGACAAGACAATTCATCCCTGAACAATTTTCCCAATGGACAATAGAAATTCCTCCAGTTATTCTATTCTCTCAACTCTGCTCCATTGTCCCCTCTACTTCAGCAAAAGAGCAATACATACTACCAGGTATTTTCTTCCTTTGGTAAGCTGGCCAGCAAAGGGCTAGCTGCCAGGAAATACAAGGCTACATCATATTCCTGCCCAGAGAATCCTGACCCTTATGTTACTAAAATGTGGCAAAAGTTTTGTTTACAAGACTGTCAATATTAAAATTTAGTTTCCAAGTCCCCTCAGAAAAAAGTCCCTAAATATTTATTTAGATGTGCAATGAATATCTGAATGCCTGCTATGTGCCAGCACTGCACCAGGCTCAGGTATATAGGGGACCCAGACTAGGCCCTACACATGATGGCCCAGGACTGACATGCTGGATGCACTGCCACCATAAAGTCACACAGTTCGATTCAGGGCAGCACTGCCTTGGGCAATGTAAAACAGTACGCACACAAACAAAGAGGATTTGAAGTAACACTAACATTTCTTGACAAAGCTAGCTAGAAATGCTGGGATGTATTTATTCAGCCTTCCCACTTTACTGTGCCAGGGGTGCAGGTCAGGGTACACTTGACTAGCATGAAGAAGGCCTGGGTTCCAGCCCCAGCACTGCAACGAATGAACAAACAAAATTTACCTTTTTACTTAAACCTGCCAATCTTGAAGCTACTACTGGAAGCTTTTCTTCCTTTAAAATGCTCCCTTTGCAGGTTTTTCTGTTTCACCTCCCAGGTTTCACTGGAACCATTTCTTCAGAATTCAAAAATCCACCTGTTGGAACTAGTATCTGTACACTATCCAGTAACGAAGAGTGGGAATTTGGCATCCTTTTATGAGCTGAGTCTGAGCTGTAACTTAAGTGAGGCCCTTTCTCAAACCCTAATAAAGATCAAAGACAGACTTGCAAAGGAGTCAAACAAAATAAACTTTCTCGAGCCTCCAATCCCAACACAGTCTGCTAAAACCACTCCTCAGAACATGAACAGCAAAGATGCTCCACGATTTGTCATTGAAGTTTCTCTGTCCATCCGTGACCTCCCACTGACTGGAATTCAATGTGGTTTGAGAGATTAGAGACAATAGGTCTTTCAGGAACGTTGAGGCACCATTATGGCCTTGGGAAAGTAGCTGTTATGCTCAGGAACTATTCAGATATTATTTGTAACAAAAAAAGTTGGGCCTGAGCCATGTGTGGCAGGCTTTGTTGAAGGAACCTTTTCCACATTTTGGGTGCCAGGCAGAGCTGCCTGGTCCTGATGTGCATTTCTCCCCACTTCACACAATATACAAACAAGCCCAAGGGACCCATTTTCTAAACTGCAGAAATAAGAGGGAAGTTTATATAGAAAAGGGACTTATCTAACTGAAAGAGAGTAGGGAAAAGGTATGCACTGACACTCTAGCTTCTAGAAGCTCAAATTAAGGTAGGGGTGTGTGTGTGTGTGTGTGTTTGTGTTTTAACAGTACTGGGGATTAAATCCAGGACTTTCACACTGAGGTAACCTAGACTTTTTTTTAAAAATTTTGAGTCAAGGTCTCATAAGCTTCTAAATTATATAGGCTGGGTTTAAACTTGAGATCTTCCTGCCTCTGCCTCCTACAGTGCTGGGATTTGAGGCCTGTGCCACTACACTGGCTTCAAATTAATAATTTTGGATGGTGTGTGGGAGAGCCCTTGGGCCAGATGGTAAGAACAGCACTTACAGGGGGAGAAAATGAGGCCCCAAATGAAGACAAGCATCTTTGGTCTTCCAGCTATGCTAATAATAACTGCAGATTTAGAAAAACAAAACTGTTTTGGAAGAGGCCAGGCATGACATGAAATCAGAACAATTAATTCAAAAAGCATTCAGGAAGGATCTGCCACAAGCGGGAGAAAGAAGTCGAATGCAACTCTGAGCTTCAAAGGAGCTGGCACTCTAGCTGGCTAGACAAATACGACTACTGAACAAAACTTAGAAGGTATACTGTAGACATAATGAAGCACAAACTCCATACTGATAGCTATGAGATGCAATGCAAATGAATAATCTTGGCATAAAGAACATGCAGTAAATTACGCAAAGAAATAGAAGTCTAAAGTTTAAATTTTCTAAAATAATGTGCTTTCTAGAAAATAAAGCCAAAATAAAAATAATTCCCCTTTAGAGACAAATACTCCTTGTTTTGTTCAATGTCATTATACCCTACCCATCACACTTTTTTTTTTTTTTTTTGCACTACTAGAAATTGAACCCAGGGCCTTTGCACTGAAGTACATTACAACTTTCTTTTTAAATTCTTTTTTGAGACAGGGTCTTAAGTCACTACATTCCCAAGCTGGTCTTGAACTTTTGAACCTGCTGGGATTACAGGTATGAGCCACAGCATCTGGCAATCTTTTTTTTTTTTAACATGCAAGAGTTTACTCCTTTTCTAGTTAATTATCACAACCATGTTTCCATGTCTCAAAAAGCTGATTTTCAACACCACCCTCCAAACACTTCCAGGCTCCTGACGACCTCTCCCTACCTCCACTCTGGTCTCCTGGATCATGACTACCACCTCCCATGTCTGCCCTTGTGCCACCCCTGCTTCCCTGCAGTGCCAGCAGCCAGAGTCACCCTCTGAGTGTCACCTGGCTGCTGAACCTTCCAAAGGGCTCCCATGCATCTCAAAGCAGGAGCCCAAGCCGTTCCAATGACCCACAGCTGTCTCTGCCCCTCCCATGCCGGCCAGGCTGGTTCCTGCAGATCCCTCCTGCCCAGCCGTGGACTCAGCTGCACTCTCCTCACGCATGTGCCTCCCCACTTCTTCCTCCCTGCCTGCCCCAGTGTCACCCCTCCCTGGCCTGGCTCTTTCTTTTGCTCGGGGCACTCTTCACTTTCTAACATTTTCAAGATTTACCTATTTATCGTGCTGTCTGTGTCCTGCACAAGAATGTAAGCACTCTGAGGCAACAGTTTGTTTTTGTTTCTTTCCTGTGACGCATCCTAAGCACCTGACAGAGAGCAGGTACTCACTAAACATCAGGCGATTAAACACCTTAGTAACAGCCACATACCTCATGTCTCTTCGGCTATCGGCAGTCAGGTTGTTTCAGGGTTTTAGTATTGTGAACCTCCCTGCTACTCAGTGTAGTCCAGCAGCAAAGACACCACCTTCAAGCTTAAAGAAATGCCAAACCCCAGGCCCATCCCAGCCCTGCACAATTGCACAATTAGAATTTGTATTTTAATAAGACTGCCAGGTGAACACATGCACAGGAGCAGTCAAGCTGTAGGACTGGACTAAGGTGCAACAAGGAGGCTCCTCCTATTCTCTGGCCATCCATCTGCTGGGACAGATGCTTGGCTGGCCTCATCCTAGAACAGCCTTGGGAATCACCATTGATCTTCCTATTGCCCTCAGAAGAGAGGTTATGCCAGTTTACACACTCTAAATCACGTGGTGCCCAACAGGAAACACCACACTCAAATTAGTGAAATACAGAGAGGGGAGACCACAAGAAATAGTGCTGAAAGAAACTTCTCTCTTCTTCTTCATCTCTTGCCAGAGTCCCCCGGTCAACACAGCAGCCAGAAAGCAGAAACTTGCTGCTGTCATCTACCAGGTGAGGCTCCAGGGCAGAGAGCAGCTCTCTATATCCTCCCAGAAGTGTGGCAGGAAGCTCTTTTCCTCTGATAACACGAAGAAGCCAAGGTGCGAAGAATGTGTACCGTAGGGAAGAAGGCACTGGTGAGTAGGAGCTATCTTAGAGAGGAACACACTTGAGAGGACAGACAGTACAGCAACTGTGGTTATTTCTGGCTTAGAGATGACTAGACCTGGCTCTCTGCTTCCTGGCTGCATGAGGACTGTGGAGTTTGCAGATGGATTCCTAATGTCATCAAAGATAATTTTTCTAGTTCTAGTCCAATAAGCATTATACCCCTAAGATATACAAAAGCATGTGATTTGATGGCGAAAGGGCATGTCTTAGTCACTTTCCTCACTGCTGGAACAAAATACCTGACACCTTAGAGGAGGAGAGGTTTACTTTGGCTTACATTTTAGAAGTTTCAGTCCTTGCATGAACAGCCTGCTCCAGGTAGAAGTGGCATGGTGGAAGGGTTTGGCAGTGGACAGCTGCTCACCTCATGGCATCCAGGAAGCAGAGTCAAGGGAGGAGAAGGGCAGGGAGATAAACCCTTCTGCGTCATGACAACAGTGACCCACTCCTTATGGCCAGACCCCATCTCCTAACAGCCAGTCAGTCATAACACCCTATAATCCTATCACCTTCCAGACACATGAAGCTTTGTGGGCCATTTCGGATCTAAACCATAACAGGCCCCAATATACAAAAGATACACAAAAACAGGAAAAGAAATTAGTTGAGCTGATGGGAGATTAGGGCCCACTGTAATTTCACAAGCAGGAAAACAGCTTTATGAAGAATGTCTTAGAGTTGGGCACTGTGGTGCATTAATACCAGCACTCTGGGGGGCTGAGACAGCAGGATAGTAAGTCTGAGCCCAGAGCAGGCAACTTACTTAGCAAGAGCCTGTCTCAGAATTAAAAAAAAAAAAAAGAAGAAAAAAAGAGCCAGGGAAGTAGGTCAGCGCAAAGGCCCTCAGTTCAATCACCAGTACTTGGGGGTGGGGTGGGGATGGGGTTCTGAGAAAGCTTCTGAGGACAGCAGGTGTGTTCAGGACACCCACGGAGCAGTGGGCAGAGGTGAAGCATCAGCAGAATGGTGGCTTGAAGACATCTGCAGAACACTGTAACGATGGACACATTTGTCAAAAGCTACAGAACAAGCCAGGTGGTTCACACCTGTAATCCTAGCACTTGAGAGGCTGAGGCAGGAAGACTGCCATGAGGTCAGCTTGAACTACACAGCAAGATCCTGTCTCAAAAAAACAGAAAGACAACCCCCTCAAAACCAAAACACAACCCCACAGAAATACATGACACAAAGAGCAAATCCTAATGTATACTAGGAACTTCAGTTAGTAATAATGTATCAATACTGGTTTAACACTTATTAAAAAAATCACATGAAAGGCAAGATGTTACTAATAGGGAAAACATAGGGCAGGGGAGGGATGGGGTGTGTGTGTGTGTGTGTGTGAGCTCAGGCAAGTCTCAGGCAACCAAGAATTCAGACAAGTTTCCAATTTTAAAAAATGTTGAAGATGTTGTGATCTGCTTGGCAAATATTTACACATTCTGAAAATATTCAACATTACAGAAATTCTAAAGGAAGATTCAAACCAGAAATTAAGTTACAACACCTACAATTCAAAATGAAAATTTCTGGGTAACTGCAGAGGAATTAACATGGGTAGAAAAGGCTTTAATCACCAGTGGACAGTTAAATCTTATTCCTAGGGATTCGTGTTTTAAAACTGCTATTATCAATGCAGCTTCTAAAATACTGTTTACTGTAGAAAATATATTTTTGAATTGACAAGTCCATAATTGTATCACAGAAATAAAGGCTTCTTTTCTACGTATGGTTACATACATCTTTACTACAGGACTGTAGTACTTGAACTGTCCTATGGTGTACTGCAGGCATGAGTGTCATGTGAGAGTGTGCATGTGCGAGTGTGTGTTAGGGTGATGGGTGAGAGTGAGCAACTGTACTGCATGTGATTCCCCTGGAGTTCTGCACTGTCCTCTATGAGATACAGCTGTGCTGTGTTCACTTGTAGCAATAATCACACCATGTTAGAGTTCCTGCAGCTACCACTACCTCACAGAACAGGGAAACTACAACTACTCCTGCCCCCATCATCCTCTCTGCAACACCCATATTTCAGGGAGACTGAGCCCAAGTGGCCTGACCGCCCACTGCCACTAACTTCCCAAAAGGCAGTCACGTGTTACAAAGGGCTGCCAGCTCCATTTTCTCATCTGAAACATGACCCTTGCCTCGCCTCTCCCTGTCACTGTGGGGCTGCTACAGTTAACAAACAAGGGATTACATGAAAAGGGGGTTGGACACTGTGAAGCCAGACATGGGAACTTATTCAGTACTGTAACAAGGTGCTGAGGAGGCAGGGAGGAGAAGGGCCAGAGCAGCTGACCCAATCTGTTGCTGGTGCCACCAGAGTTGCCTTCCGCTCCCATTACATGTGGGTACCTGGATAAACAGCAGGGAAAGAAAACTGATCACATCACTCCTGCTTTTAGAGGCCCTCAGTTTAGCAGCTGGCCAACAAAATCAACTTCCCTCTGTTTGAATAGGCTCCTTTTTAGTGGACACACCCACATCAGAATGGCCTGCTCTCTGCAATGAAGTACAGAGGATTCACGGCAGTGCCAGCAGAGATGGGCTAGGGCACCACCTACCACCTCTGGCCCTGACAACCACATTGCTGCCTTGGGCAGTTTATTTCCAGAAAGAGAAGGAGAAAGTAGCCTTGGAACTGGCAGACACCCCTATTTCCCTCTGCCAAGGAAGACTGTACCAAGCCTTCTTTGGACAGAAGTGAGGTTTCTGTTGCAGGTGTCCAGAAATGCCTAACTCTGCAACTGTGTGGACATGGGTGGTGAGTGGAATCGGGACATGCACCCCTCTCTCCACATTCATTTACTCTTCGGCTGTATCTTTTCGCTCCTTCCTGTTTGTGACTTATCTATATGTTTGTTATTCTTGTATGATAGAAAGCACTCTCAGGCAATCTACTTCTATTCCAGTTTGCCTTTTTCCCAGATAGAGTTTTCCATCTGTCCTCTGCATGCTATCCTGCCTTCGCCTTCGCCCTCTTTTGGCTCTAGTACTTAAGAGCTGCCAGGTCATTTTTTTTTTGGTACCGGGATCGAACTCAGGATCTTGTGCTTGCAAGGCAGGCGGTGGCACCACTGAGCTACATCGGGCCCCAGGTAATTTCTTTTTAACTTTCCCATGCTTAGCTCTCTGCCAGCCCACTCCCTCAGAAGCATGCTGGCCCATTTCCCTGACACCATTTCCAACTACTTGTCTTCTCAGGTCAGAGCAGACTCTACTTTCAGTCCACGTCTGAGGAAGGAGGTGAGTAAAGCTCAAAACTGGTCTGGACTGAGTGGGTTTTCTTCTGAAATCCTAGTGGTGTTCTAGACCTCCAGCCCACTCTGCAGGCCTCTGAGCTTGAGTTCAGCACATTTTCTGCCTCTGCCATGGTCCTCTGGGTTTGAAGTCCCCTGCCCTTTCCCTGAGCTTTATGTTCCAGATCCCTGGGCCTGCTATTTCCCAGGGTGGAGGGCATTAAGGAGACTATTCAGACTGAGCTCAAGAGATGTGCTACCCAGCCCTAGAATCCTCCCTTTCTGGCCTTGGCTGTGGTGTTCAGAATGGCATCAGATTCAATTTGTTGTCTTTTGCTCCCAAGATTAGAACCAATTTGATAGTTAAAACAGGAGTCAGAAAGATGGAGATCAAACTCCTGGCTTTTTTGCTAAAGAGCTTGGTTTAGCTTTGCAGCCAAGTTGGCCTGTTCTCCCTTGCACAGCTGGACAAACAGGGGGAAGGGGGCCCTACGCCTGGGGGCATGAAGGAAGAACACACACTCCTGTGCACAGGTGGCTCCACAGCGAGGGTGATGATTGGGCTGCTCACTCCTTCCTGGACTGGCCAGTCTAGCAAGTCACTCCTCCTCCATGATTAGGGGCCAACCCCTCTACCAGGGAATACCAGCTGGGAAAGTAGAGATCCTAGTCCTTGGAGGACCCCCAACCTTCCCTGACAGGGTTGCTCAAGGAGCAAACACCCTCACAGAGAAGGTGTCCCCAAGCTAGACGCTCCCCACACCTAGGAGGTTTCCGTGCTGGGCTGGCTGGCTGGCTCTTCTTTGGAGTTTTGGCAGCACCGAGCAGAGGCACTTCATAGGTACTTGCTGACTTGGCTTCCCAAGATGATTTCTTTTAATGAGACATCTGCTCTAACTAGTATGTTCTGGTAGCCCTGGTATGTTTGTTTAAAAACAATCTCATTATAGTTGTACCAAATATGTACTGATAAGAAGGTAAATGACCAGTGTTCTGTTTCTCAATTCTGGCCAGCTAATCTCCCCGGGAGCCTCTCCTGCTGGCCCGTATCATTCCACACTTTTAACAGAGTTTTTGACCTATATCTATCTCATCAAGTCATTGGAACCCTGGGGAAAAATATTTGCTCTCCCCATTCTAAAGCTGAAGTTATGGGATCTTTATTTCCTTGAAAAAAGTTAAGCGTCCACAAAAATATAAAGTTATTAGTCATGTGTGTGCCAAGAACTGTAGATATAAAACAGTATGAGCAGGAGCTGGACGTGGTGGCGCACACCTGTAGTCCCAGCACTGGAGAGACTGAGGCAGGAGGATCACCACAAATTCAAGGGCAGCCTGGGCTACATAATGAGTTCAAGGCCAGGCTGAATTACATAGCGAGACCCAGTCTCTAAAAACAAAAAAATGAAAACGAAACCTAAAACAGTATGAGTGGAAAACACAGATTAAAGTCTTGTTAACAAGTATAGAAACTCTAAACACAAATGTCTGAAGTGGCTGGTCCCTGTACCTGTGATGACAGTTATAAGTAAGGTGAGACTTTAAATAATGACTATCTTTCCTTTCTCAGTTAATGTCAAGTCTTCTTTTGGCACACCGTGTGTCTTGTCTGCAAAGACAAACAATTCTACCTTGAAGATCAATGCAATTTGCATCTCTTCATACTTTGTCAGTGACTGGGATGGTGTGCTCACTGTGACCAACGCTAACCACCAAACCCTAATAAGAAATTCCTCAGTAGTCAGAGTCACAGCCCCAGCACACTGCTCACTTGGTCTGGACAAATTTCATCACATACGTCATTGATAGCAGACAGCTCCATGAGACAAGGACTGCATCTCTTCCACCCAAGCTGTATCCATAGCAAGGCACAAAGTGCCTGCTCTGAACAACCAAGCAGGCCTGCTGCTGTAGAAAGGCAGGAGTCAGGAGTAGTATCTTACCGGGACACCTGGAACAATCATCTGTATTCCCTCGGACTACTTCTATCTGCTCACAAACCCTCCCAAGGGTAAGGACCATCCTCTTACTGTCCTATGGACACTGCACACCCAAAGCTCAAGTTCCAAATAGTAGGTCTATGGAACCTCCACAGAGGCATCAGCTTCTCTTCCATAATATCAATGAGCCTGGACATGCCTGGACACTTATCCTAATGTAGATGCAGATAATTTAGGTTTTTTTTTTCTTTTTTGTGATGCTGGGGATGGAACCCCGGGCCTGGCACATGCTAAATGCCTGTTCTACTCCTGAGCCACACCCCTAGCTCCAAGACAAGGATCTTAATTGGCAAATGAAACATAAAGAAAGACTATCACACAAGTCAGCAACTATCATTCACACTCTGCTCACTCCTAAAAGGACACTTGGTGATGTCAAGTAGAGGCTTTTCCGGTCCTGGCTCCTCCCCTTGTGGTACCGGGGATTGAACTCAGGTTCTCTGCATCAAGTTACTTCCTCAGCCCTTTAAAAAAATTTTGTTTTAAATTTTGAGACAGGGTCTCACTAAGTCACTAAGTTCCCCACAGTGGGCTGGACCTGACTATCCTCCCTCAACCTTCTGGAGTGCTGGGATTCCAGCCCTTCCCACAGTGATTTGAAGAATCCAATTCTTTGGGTGCTCCCCACCCCCTGAATTGGGGATCAAATTCAGGACCTTATGCTTATCAGGTAGGTGCAGTGCTGGTGAGCTACATCTCTGACCCCTCTTTGGTTTAAACACAAACCATAATCCTTATAGTATGAAATGAACTCACTTGTTGTTAGGAGGTGGCATTGCCCTTCAGGGAAAGCAAGTGACACACCAGGTCCATTAGACAGCATTAGCTTCTTTGGCTTGAAGACCACCCTATAATTACATCTCTAGATAAGCCTTAAGTTTAAATGTGCAGCTCCATTTAAAAAAGATATGATCCATGGACCCACTCTCAAGTATGTAATAACAAAAAAATTATGAGCTGTCAACAGAGCACTACCTGGCATCAAGCACAGCTGTATTCCCAATCTCACATGACAGATGATGGGAGGTCAAAGACTGCTCCTCTTACGAGATCTGGTTGCAATAACCAACATGTAAACTTGAAGCTGGAGGGCAAGACCCATTATTTATGGCTCTGCATCCCCAGAAATGGCTAAAGGAGTCTCTCTGGATTTTCTTTCAACTGATGGAATGATGCTTTTTTGGGGGGGGGGCATTATAAAAGGATCAACCATGTGTGTTCAAGTGTAAAAGTAAATTTGCTTACTTAAATGCAATTTGCCAACAAGGCAATAAAAATCCAACTGTGCTCCAGAACCCAGAAGCTGATTTATGCTTCTACTCTCACGCAAACCCACTATAGCACAGGAGTGGTGCTTCTTTCCATCCAGGGAACTCCTTGAAACTACACACACGTATATGAATTTCCTGGGGAAAAAGCCCACCACTTTTATCCAGAGTGCTGTGACCATAATAGTCTCTATAGCAAGCTACCACATCCCTATCACTCCTTTGGACGATGCTGATTCTTTTTAATATCTGTCCCTACTAGAATTTTCTTAGTTGGCAGACAAATGTAGAGCCCCAACACGGTCTCATTTGTGTGCTCTTCTTCACATGCTGAACTCAATTTTATTTTTTTTTTGGTACTGGGGATTGAACTCAGGACCTGGCACTTTCGAGGCAGGAGGCGGCAACACTGAGCTAAATCCTCGGCACCTGCTGAAATCTGACAGAGCTTTCAAAGGCTAGCTCAAATCTACTTCCTGGACAAGGCCTCTTCTAATGCCCCAGCCAGAAGTAAACTTCCCCGAGACACCTTTGTACCTTCACAGGGGCCTTTAACACGGCATCTGTTCCTACTTGCCACTGCAGTTGCTTGTGCAACTGTCTTCCCAGCTTCAAGAATGCCGGAAGGGTTGAGAATAGGGGGTATTCACTATCCCTTCCCTCACCAGCACCCAGCACAAAGCCTTACATATTTTGTTGAACTTTAAGTCTTTTATTTCAGTGTCAATAAAAGACCACACAGTATAATAATCTAATTCTTCAAGATATTCCTAAAATCAGCAATACATCTACACATAAAGCAGTCTATAATGGAGTGATTAAATAAATATGAATGCAATTATTGTATATACATGGTGTTATGATTTCCCATCCATGTAGCAAAAAACCTTCAGCTTCCTTCTAACTGGATGTGAAATTCAGTATTTAAAAATGTTCTTGCAATGTAATGCATCACATACAGATCAGGGAGCGGAACCTCTGTGAGACAAATCCAAGCTTGGCTGAGCGTCCACCAGGCCGAGGCGTACACTGTCATCACAGGCATTATTACACAATTTCCAAAACACCAAATCCACGAGCTTTAAGGAGAACCCACTCTGGAAGTCAGAGAATATCCCTTTAAGATTACAAAAATAAAAAGAAGCCAGGTGTGGTGGTGTATACCTGTAGTCCTAACACTCTGGGAGGCTAAGGCAGGAGGATCGCCACATTTGAGCCCAGCCTGAGCAACTTAGTGTGATGCTGTCTCAAATTTAAAAAGGGCTGGGGATGTAATGGAAAGCAAAGGCCCTGGGTTAAAGGGGTGGGGGAGAAGGAGGGAGAGAGGGGGAGAGAGACAGAGAGAGAGACCACATAGTCCTCCTAATATTATTTATAGCATGCCAAAGCACATGCAACTAGGACATTCAAACAATCAATTGAAGAGGATAACTGGAAGTAAAGAAGTCAAATTCCTATGTTCAAATCCAGGCTCACCTGTGACCTGAAAGAAGCACTCTGCACCAGGAACCAAAAGACCAGAGTGATAGACTCCTGACTACCAAGATGGAGCAGCTCCATTTCTTAAAAAAAAACAACAAACTTTGGACACAATACAACAAGCATGAAAAACAAAGTGGAAGGAAGGCAGAAGTCCCAGTGACTTCATAACTTGAGCAAGGACAAGGAAGTGAATACTGTGGGTGACCTCTGCTTCCTGCCCGCCACTGCAGAAGCCAAGCTGAAACACCAAGAGGCACAGATGAAAAGAGCTCAATATGGGACTGTTCCTGGCCACAGACCCAGAAGGACTCAGGTAGAAGACCCTTGCAGCAATGCCATTCTCCTCCAGCCAAATTTCAAGAGAAAACCACATATGCCATCTGCTGAGGTTGAGGGAAGCTGATTTCCCAACTCCTTCCTGACCTGAGGAACCAGGTGGTGTCCCAAGTGACCCAGTAGGCAGAGGTGGCAGGGCCAAGCAGGGATCTAAGCTCTCACCCTCTCTCTGCCTTGAATCAGTGGGGGATGCTCCAGTTCCCTCACTGAAGAGAGTCTACAGGCCCAGCAGGGAAACTGAGCCTCCAACCTCAGCCAGGACCACAGACACAGAGGAAAGGGGAGGCCAGCTGGTTGTCACTCTACTGCCTCCTCTCATTCCTGGGACTAGCCAGGCCCAGAGTGGGCTGTTACAAACACACTCAACAAACCAACAGGCTCAGGGACCTGGAGGTCTTATAGCTGAAAAGCAAACAGCTCTGTTGTCAGAGCTCCAGGAGAAGAGCAGAGAGTGAGTGAGAATGCAAAGTATTTACATAAATCATGCCTAAAGACTTCCCAAATTTGGCAAAAGACACAAATATACAGATTCAAGAACGCAAATAAACCCCAAATGTAAAAAAAAAAACCTGAAGGAAACATACATAGAGATAAATCAAATAATTAAACTTCTGGAAAATAAAGACAAAGAAAAAGTCTTAAAAGCAGGCTGAGAAAAATAAAACATTAGTTTATAGAGGAACCTCAATTTCTCAACCTGAAACCATGGGGGCCATAAGAATGTGACACACTTTTCTAGTACTAAAAGAACTGCTGACTATGAATTCTATAGCTGGCAAAGATATCCTACAAGAATGAAGGATAAATAAAGACATTCTTTGATGAAAGACAGCTAAGAGTTGCAAGCAGACCCACTCTTAATGGTTAGAAATCTCTAAACAGAAAACAGTGACAACACAAGTCCCACCTCAGAGAGAGGATGGTCAGGTGGGTAAGAAGAGGGGCAGAGGCACAGTAACAGGTAAGAAGAGGACAGAAATAGAATATCCTACTTCTTATGTGTTTCTTAAGTCATATTTCATGACGGAAGTAAAACCTGATGTAGCTAGCATTCAAAGTCTAATAGGAACTACTAAGACATTTGTATTTAAAAAATTAAGACAGCAAAGTGACCTGAATGGAAGTAAAGCTTTTACTCTTCACTTAAAAGTTGTAAAACACCAATGTCAGCAGACTGGGATGAGTTGCACATGGATACTGTAACCCTGGAACAACTACCAAGGAAATGGTTCAGAATGCTATACTTCAAAATCAACTGATAAGGGGCTGGGGATTTGGCTCAGTGGCACTGTGCTTGCCTCCAAGCACAAGGTCCTGAGTTCGAGCCTCAGTACTGGAAAAAAAAATCAACTGATAAGATGCAATCCTAAAACAGCTTTAAATAATCCAGAAAAAAGGAAGAACAGAACCAGAAAAGGGGAGGGACAAATTATGTGCCCTGACACATTAATAATGAACTTATCTTAAATGTAAATGATCTAAATATATAAATTAATTGAGATTGCCACAGTGGGTAACAATGTGTCTGTGCGAAACTCACTTCTAAGCCTCATGGGTAGGTTACAGGTAAAGGATGGGAAAAACCAGATACCATGACAGCATTAATGAAAACAGAACAGATTACATTAAAATATCTGATAGAGTAGACTTCAGCATAAAGAAAACTACTAGAGAAAGCTCCCTGACTAAGATTCAAGTTACGATTTTTCAACTTTACAAAGTACAAAAGCCACACATACCCAGTAGAAATCTATTTCAAATTCTGAATGTTGGTCTTTTCCAGGGCTAGTGAAATGCACTAAGATACTTTTTTGATCATGGGCAGTAGCAGTGAGCTGAGGATCCCAGCTGCACACAATCATGAGGATAAAAACTGCTCCTCTACACCTCCAGTGTTGCTCAGAAAGGGTGTTTGTTAGGTTAGGTGTAAATGAAATGCATTTTTGACTTACAATATTTTCAACTTGTGATGAGTTTACTAGGAAGTTATCCCACTGTAAGTTAAGGTGCATCTATAAAGACAAGGAGGGACATTACATAACGACAAAAGGTCAGTCTACTAGGTGGATATAATAATCCTATATGTTTATGTACTACACAACTGGACCTCCAAATACATGAAACAAAAACTGACAGCTAAAGGAGAAATAAGACAAATTCATAATTATAGTTGGGGAATTCAATACTCCAGTCTCATCAAATGACCAAATTTCTAAACAGAAACTCAGCAAGGATACAGAGTTCAACACCACTGTGAACCAAGATCATCCACTAGCAAGGTAGAACACTCCAGCAAGCAACAGAATACACACCTTCTGGAAGTGTCTACGGAACACCTACCAACACAGGACCACAAAACATACACCAAACAGACCATATAAACTAGGCCATAAAGCAAACCTACACAAATTTTACAGAACTAAAACCATACAAAGTGTGTTCTCTAGCCATAATGGAGTCAAACTAGAATTCAATAGGGGCTGGGGATTTAGTTCAGTGGTTCTGGCGCTTGCCTTGCAAGCGCAACGTCCCAAGTTCAATCCCAGGTACCAAAAACAAAACAAAACAAAAAAACAAAACTAGAATTCAATAACAAAAACAAGAAAATCTCTAAGCATTTGGAAACCACAACATACTTATAAATAATGCACGAGTCAAAGAAGACATTTCAAAAGAAATAAAATGCACACAAAACTGAATACAAATGAAAGTACAACATATCCAAATATATGGACACAGCTAAAGCAGTGCAGAGAGGGAAATTTATAGTTCTTAAACTGTTTATATTAGAAAAGAGCCAAAATCTTAGTAATACAAGTCTCTACCTAAGCAACTAAGAAAAAAAAAAAAAAAGAACAAAATAAACCCAAAGTAAATGGGACAAAAATAGTAAAGAAGAGAAATAAAAACAGTAAAACTATAGATGGGGAAAAATAAATCAATGGTATTAAAATGCTGGTTGTTTTGATTAGGAAAAACAGTTAATAAAACTTGTAAGCCTCTAGGAAGACTGACAAAAAAATGGAGAGAGAAGACATAAATCACCAATGTCAGGAAATAACAAGACATCGAAACTCTCCCTACTCTTACTCAGCATAACACTGGAAGTTCCAGCCACTGCAGTGAGGCAAGAAAAAGAAATAGAAGACATACCTATTGGGAAAGAGAAAACAGAACTGTCTCTACTTGTAGATAACATGCTGATCTGTGTAGAATATCACAAGGAATCCTCAGGAAAGCTCTCTCAACCACTGTGTTCAGAAGGGTCACAGGAAGCAAAACCAGATGCAAAACTGAATCATGTTGTTTCACTAAAAGTGGGCATGTGAAAACTGAAAGTAAAGGCACAAAATCTTTTACAACTGCTTTAAAAGAAAAGTAAATAATTAGGGGTAAACTTAAAACATCCTGAAAAGTGGAAAAGGCAGAGATGGATCAAAGATTTAAATGAATGAAGATAAAGTGTGTTCATTAACTGGCTGACTCAACATAGTAAAGATGTTAATTTTTTCCAATTTGATCTAGAGATCTAATGCAATTACTATCAACATCCCTACAAGTTTTTTTTTAAATATAGGCATAAATAAGACAATTTCTAAAATTTATGTGGAAAAAAGGCACAGGCCTTGGAATAACTAAAGCAATCTTGAAAAACACATGGCGGGAGAAATCACCCTATCTGATATTAACACTCACTTATACAGCTACAGTAACCAACACACTGTAATAGTATCAGCACAAGGACAGACATACAAATCAATGGAACTGAGTAGAGAACTCAGAAACAGACCAAATATGCCCAACTGATTGACAGACATACAGAAGCAATTCAATGGCAGGATGGCCTTTTCAACAAATGGTACTGGAACAACTGAATAGTCACAGAAAAAAAAAACACAAAAAAAACCCCAACTGTGAAAATTAACTAAAAATAGATCATGCACTTGAATGTAAAACTATAAAACTTTTAGAAAAAAAATAATAGAAAATCTGTGGAATCTAAGGCTAAGCAGAATTCTCAGACTTAATACCAAAAGCAATCATCCATAGCAGGAAAAATTAAAACTGGATCTCACTGAAATTAAAAACTTTTGCTGTGAAAGATACTGTTAAGAGGATGGTATTACAAACTACAGACTGAAAGAAAATCTGTGCAAACCAACATGACAAAGGACTAGTATCTAGAATACATAAAGAATTCCCAAAACTCAATAATAAAAAACAAGCAACCTTGTAAGAATATTATAAAAAAATAAATATTTTACTGAAGAGGGTAAATGGATGGCAAATAAACACATAAAAATATGTTTAACATCATTAGGCATGAGGGAAATAGAAATTAAAACCATAAGAAGATTATCATTACTCATCTATCAGAAAGGCTGAAATAAAAAAAAATAGCGACACCACCAAATGCTGGCAAGGATGCAGAGAAACTGGATCTCTCATACATTGCTGGTGGCAATGTACAATGGCACACCCCTCGGCAAACAGTCTGTCAATTTCTTATAAAACTAAACATGCAACTACCATATGAGACAATAGGTGTACTCTTGGACCTTTATCCCAGATGTATGAAAACTTAGGTACACATAAAAGCATGTATATGAATGTTTAAAGAAGATTTCATAATGGGTAGAAACTAGAAACAATCAAGACATCCTTCAACAGGTGAATGGTTAAATGGTATGCTACTCAGCAAAGGAAAAGCAAGAACTATTGATATTCACAGTCCCCTGGATGTGAATCTCCAGGGAATTATGCTGAGTGGTAAAGGCCAATTCTAAGAGGTCACATTCTCTATGGTTCTGTTTATATGATATTCTTGAAATGATAACACTATAGAATTAGGGAACAAATTAGTCACCACCAGGGTCAGGGAGGGGAAGGAGGAAGGAATGACTATCAAAGGGCAACATGGAAGGATTCTTTCAGTGACGGAACTGTTCTGTAACTTGTCAATATATCAATGTCAATATCCTGCTTATAAGTTGTACTATAATTTTCCAAGATATTATCATAGAGTACAAGTGGGTAGAGCATACACAGGATCTCTGTGTTATTCTTACAATCACACAGGACTCTACAATTATCTCAAAATTAAAATTTTAATTAAAAAAAAGACAAAAGACTAGGTTTGGTTCTCAGCTCTGCCACCTGATAATCAGGCAACTGATCTTGAGTAGAAAATTCTTTATCCTCAATTCCTTCATTTACTAAATAACTGGGACACCACCACTTGGGGCCTTATAAAAATTAAATGCCACATATGGAAGTCTCTGACCCAATATGCATAGCACGTAGTACTTTAAAAGAAGCCTGTTAATATGAAATCTCTATGTAAATATTAATCTGAACAGTATCATTCAAATCCATAACTAAAGCCACTACAAGAAAGTCCCTTTTCAAAGTAATCTGGCCAAATAAAAACGGAGGTGTAAAAAAAGAAAAAAAATTGGTTTTAAATGGAAAGATGAATTTCTAATTAAAATGCTCACAATGGAGAAAATGAGTTTAATAAGGAACTACACTTAGTAAAATTTGGGAAGGAAAATAGAATATTAGTTAACATATCTTATTTCTGTTGATAAGGAAGCCAAGAAAAGTTAATGTTTTATATGCATCAGGAAAAAAGACTGCATTTTTTAATGTACTTAATATACCAATTTAGATTCGAGATCTGTTTCTAAATATTTTCTCTGCCTCCCAAGTTGAAAGAAACCAGAATTTAAACTGGAAGATAGCCAGCCAAATCTGCCTAGTTCTGAGGTTTAGGAAGGCAACGAAAATAAAATCAGGCTCTTTGACAGAGAAATTAGACAGCAGGCCCAGAGAGACAATCGGCACACTTCACCCCGGAAGATGGGGGGAATTCTGAAACACACAGCAGATCTCTAGTGAGCTGCACTGGGCACCTCCCCTTTACAGTTGATGAAGTATTTGACCAGAGACTTCACTCACTGAGAGGCTTCTGAAAGAGGTGAAAAGGAAAGGGATGTCTTATCATTCAAATTATTTTCTTCCCATCACAATCCCAACCGAGGTATTTTTATCAAAATGAAGTATTTCAGAAACAAAAATGTAAAGTGAGAATACTGGCCTGGAAGGTTAAAGCCCAGGATCTCAGCACTAAGGCCAGGCCTAGAGGGCCTGCCCGCTCCCCCCACCACCACAAAGTGAAAGAAAATTTCCCAGATGGGTTTCTAGGGCCCTTTTGCTAAATTTAAAATCCCTCAGGCACCATATAAGTTAGTCTCTAGGCTGGTTTTTTGGTATGTCAAACTTCTCTCCACCTCTGCTTTGATACAGCTTTGCTCAGATCTGCCTGGAAGTTGGCTTCCCCAAAATGGGCTGGCATAAAAGTGAGGAGGGGGTAAGAAAAGGGTAGAGATAAGAAACTCAAAGAGGAAATGATGCAATCTAGGTGCAGGGCAGACTCTCCTTTTCCTACGTCAGTTTTCTTCAGATTTCCTTTGAAGCCCTTTCCACAACTCTCAGAGGTAAGAGTCAGGACCCCAGACTCTGTCAACTGCAGTGTTTCTTTCACAAATACGGCAAAGACTATAAAAGGAACAAGAAACAGAACCTGGAGCTTCGTCACAATGTAAGGATATTATCTGTATCCGGTTCAAACACATAAAACAACTGTGCAACAATGGAGGAAATCTGGACACTGACTAGATATTCGGTGACATTAAGGAGTTATTACTATTTTTTAAGGTTGCTCGTGGTACCGTGGTCATGTTTGTAAAATAAGGCCTTGTCTTTTAGAAATACATACTAAAATGTTTTCTAAAGCATCTATACAACATCTGGGGTTTACTCCAAGATTGAGGGGGCGGGGCATAGGTGAGGAGACTGGCACAGAATTGATCGATTAGTGGTGAAGCTGGGAAACGGGTTCCTTACAGTTCTTCCCACTATCTTTTCTACTTTTGTATGTTTAAAATTTGCCTACTAAAAAGCAAAAAAAATTAAGACTGGCAGCTGGTTCCCCCTAGCCTACAGAGTTCTTAAAAGCCTGATGGTGGGCAGGGGAAGTTCAGAGTCCTCACCCTAGGAAGCTGCAGGGGAAACGGGGGATGCCAGCCAGCAGGGGGGGAGGGGCTTCTCTCGCACCAAGAACCCCTCCCTCAGTCCCCAAGTCCCCAGAAGTTGGCCAGCTTCCAGTAGCTATGTCCTCAGGGGTCCGAGAAAGGGCAAAGCCCCCAGGCCCTTGGGGGGGACTAAAGAAGATGTGCAGGGGCGGGGGATCCCAGGTGACCCTGAAGCTGTCCCCTAGATACTGCGCTGGGGATAGACATCTGGCCGCCGCCAGGCAAGGGACAACGGGGCGAACCAGGCCAGCGCCGCAGTCACCCGGGGGGACAAGGCGGCCGGGGGCCTGCTACCTGCGCCCCACCTGGGCACAGGTGTGTGGCGGGTGGGCGGGGCCCCGCATCACCTTGAGGATGTTGTCGAAGATGGTGTCGCGGAACTCTAGCAGCGCCTTCTGGTCGAACTCGCGGCCGTGGATGATGCGCATCTGCTTGAGAAAGGTGGACTTGCCGCTCTCGCCCGCGCCTAGCAGCAGGATCTTGACGAGGCGCCGGACCGCGCGCCGCTCGCGGGCCAGCAGCGCGTCGATGTCTCGGCTGCGACGCCGGGCCTCGCGCTCCGCGTCGCCCGCCCTGCGCTCGCGGGCCCCGGCCTCAGCCGGCAGCAGGCAGCGGCTGAGGGTCCGCACCACCCCGGACATGGCCCCTCAGGCCGCAGCCGCGCCCCGCCGGGGCCCGCGCGCCATGGACGCTCGGCCTGCCGCTCCCTCGGTCCGCGTCCACCGCCGCCGCCCGAGGTCCGCACTCGCCGGGCAATAGCTTCGCCGGCGGAGGGGCGGGGAGCGGCACCGCGCGAGGCTTCATAGATTGGACTACTGTCCGTCCATCAAGCCGAAAGAACCCTTCTATTGGCTCAGATCGCGGCGGAGGGGCGGGCGCTCCTAGCGCTCTCGGGGCGGAGTCGGCGTCAAAAGAGGCGGGATTTTTGGGGTGGCGGCGTTTGTCATTGGACTCGGGGGCGAGGTTCTTTCTTTCAGAATGAAAGGGAGGCGGGGTCGGCGAGGAGGCGGAGCTGCCGCCGGCCACTGCCGATTATAATTGCTCTAAGGACATGTCAATCATGGTGGAAGGGCTTGGAATTGGGGGTTTCGCGGGATGGGGCGTGGCTAGAAGTGCCAGGTGTACAGAAAGAGTCTCCCTTAAGTTCCCAGGTTGGGTCAGCCAATAAGACTGGCAGCCTCCCGGACCAAAGTGGGACGTGGCCAGAAAGTTTTGGAAATACCAATAAGAGGTCCAACTACTCTTGTTATATGTAGGAAGAAAGCTGTTCCTAAACCATTTACCTTCCAGAAACAATGGGGGGATGGGCCATACATTTCAAACAAATGTACTTTTTAGAGTTGCGTGGCCTCCCGGTGGTTTTCATAAAATCTGGTTAATCATCAAAATCACTAGAAGCTCCCTGAAAAATTCTACATAGCGTTGCGATTGAGAGAATGGGGTCTAGAGTTGCTGGGGCTGAGTTAAATTCTTCACTCAACAAGTTACTAGTTGTACTGGTTGCATAATTTAAGCCCTAACCCCGTTTTAGTGATTACCTCTCATGGTTGTGAAGATATAAACTGAGAACATGAACTTGTAAAACACTTAGCACAGTGCCTTGCCGAAAATAAATTCTTGATAAGTGTCAGCTGGTTTTATGAAGTTCTTAACTCCTCATAAGTCCATTGAATCAGAAAACTAGGAGCTTGGGTGTCTCAAGATCTTCAGGAGATTGGTTAGATTTGGGAACCAAGGTTTTAAAAGATTATCTAGTCCCTGACCCGCCTTCTCCCAGGTACAGGTGAATATGATGAAGACTAGCAGAAAAACCACTGACCCAATGTCATAAAAGGATGGGATGGAATTCTATTCTTTTTTTTTTCATTTCGAAAATTCACTTGGTGTTTAGATGACAGGAACTAAGAGCTAGTATCATTTTTAAACTCTAAAAAACAAACTTTCCCACATACAGATTTTTTAAATACAGAGGAATGTTATAAAATAACATCTAAAAAAACCAGCTGTGGGGGTTATTCTTTCTTCCAGTAGGTGTGATTTTACCAGTACTCGCTTCTGTGCCTAATTGTGTGCTGGTGGCAGCTCCTCCATGCGAGCAGAAGAGCGCGAGTCTGGCTTCGTTCGAATGCCAGCTCTCCAGAAGGCCTCGCCATGCAGATGTCCACCGGACCACATGCAGCCCCGTCCCTCTGGCCTGGTCCTTCCCTGTGGACTGACAGCACTTCTCCTCTGGAGCTCAGCCTTTCACCTTTGAGAGGTCATCGCCAAAGGGCAGCACACCAGAGGTGAATCTTCCATCAGGGGCTTTAGGCCCTGAGAGGAAGGGCAGCACTGCACTGTCCCTGAGGAATGATAATATCCAGGGGCTCTCGTGTAGGAGAAAATGGAATGCTTCAACGCATTCTCAACCGTCACTGCAGCTGGTGGGACTTACCGGCCCCTAAGATTTCAAGATTGAGTCAGTTCTGGGCAGGCAGCTGCACTGCCAGCCCACTCTTAGCCAGAGAAGGTGCTGCCTCTTCACAGGGCTCCATGTGTCCAGGGAAGGAAAATTCACATGATCTCATGGCTCACTTGGGTGCATTGGCAAAATAATTTCTTTCCAACAAATAAAGGTAAGGCAAGTGGAGGAAAAAATTATGTTTATATTCTACTTGGCAACTTAAAACACCTTTTCCAAAATTATTTACTAGAGACTTTCAGAAGAATCACAAGTAGCTAAGAATATTACTATCATCAATGGCTGGCGTAGTACTTAGCTCACAGCCATCCTTCAAGAGTTCACTGCAAGAGTCAGAAGGAGCAATTGCATGCTGTCCCATCTGAGCCGGGACAGCTGGGGCCTCTCCTTGCTAGCACTGGAGGAAAGGCGCTTGCAGGGAGCCCACTGCCTGCAGGCTACAGTCTGCACACAGCCTGCTGCTACCCTGTGGCAAGGGGCAGACCAGGGTCCTCAGTGACTCTGTCCCTGGGAGTGGGCAAGTGCCATCTGGAGAACTTTACTTTTGGTCTAATGCAGGCAGGTCACAGAGTCGCACTGATGGTCTCAGCCATGACTGTGCAGCGCTGGTCTGGGACGATTTTGATCTTTCATCCTCGAAGGAAACTCAGGTCCACCACCAATACCCACCACTTATCACTTCCTGCTCCTGGGCGATGAGTGTGTCCTTGTTGCGATCTCACACACCTCACACTCACCGATCTCTTTTACATGTTTTAGTAAGTACTTCATCATATCCCCCAGGGAGCCTCAATTAAAATCACTTCGATTTTCTTTTGTGTGCAAGGATCCTGCCGACTAACTCACACTGCATGGTGTCACTGGGCTTCTTGTGGAGAGGTCTTTATTCAGATCACAAATGCAATTGTTCACCAATTGTTCATTGCAGCCTGTAGCATGGGGAGCTGGTAGTTTTTTAGCCAAGTGATTTTTAATTTTTCGTTTCTGTTTTTTTTGCGGGGGGAGCGGGTACCGGGGATCGAACTCTGGTCCTTGAGCTTGCGAGGCAGGTGGCAGAACCACTGAGCTAAATCCCTGGCCCAATTTTTCTTTTCTAATATCAAAATTAAAGTTACCTACTAAACACAGTACACCTACTGACCCAGGTACTGGCTGCAGGTGCTTGTTTCCTGCATCAGTATTTATATTTTAGACAGGTTATCTTTTACCCAGGTAGCCATCATGTCATCGATGTCTTGGCTAAAATGGAGGACAAAGGCATGAGGTATATTTTTCTCACAGAGTCGAATATCTCCTGGAAAATCTTTCTTTATGTCCTCATAGTGTGTTGCTGGACACCAAGAGTCTGAAGTTCCATAGTAAAATGTAAGCTTAGATAAATGTTCCTTTATAATATCATAATCTTTCTTCACAGTGGTCATCATTTCTTGGGCCCCAAGTTAGGCAGCATTAGCGAGGCAGAACAGTTGTATTACATTCATCAGCGTTGACTCAGTCTTAAGGTTTATCACTCAAAGGACAATGCTGACTAACCAGGACTTGACAATGTCAGGACACAGTGTAAGCAGTAAGTAGTCAGTAACATAGACAGCATATTGAAACCAGCACAAAAGTGGAGTGGCAATCCTGCCTTTGGGTGTCTCAGCCATTCGCTCAATTGTTGGGAACAGGAGAAAAGTATGAATGACTGGGAGCTCGGGGGCATACTCCAAGATCTGAAGAACCATATAGCTGCCTACTGAATGGCCAACAAGGATGAGCTTCATGTCCTTTGGCACCTGACTTCTCAGAAAAGCTATTTTGTGTTCTATTTGACCACGCAGTCCCTAGATGTCCTTCATTTCTTGAGC
Organism: Heterocephalus glaber; assembly: GCF_053883595.1. Classification (NCBI taxonomy): domain Eukaryota; kingdom Metazoa; phylum Chordata; class Mammalia; order Rodentia; family Bathyergidae; genus Heterocephalus; species Heterocephalus glaber. Next base: position 37,386,744 of record NW_028258381.1, on the reverse strand, counting down.
ATCTGGATCAGTAATGATGAAAATAAGCATCTTAGGCCTGTTGACATTTTGATCATTAAAGAGGTCAGTCCAGGGACCACACTTTACAACCTGTGTTTCAACTCCACCACACTGCAAGAATTTCTCATAAACAAGAATTTCTTCCTCAATTTTTGAGTCCATTTCTTCCCTTCCTCTGCCTGGCTTCCCTGCCTCCACCACGCGCTGCATCCATTCCCTTCCTTACACACATAGGAAAGTTGACTCTCAGTTGACCTCATTTGTTAGCATTCTGGAATTCTATTCTTTTACTAACTATATCCTGCTTCTAGTTAGAGAGAGATATGGTCAATAGAAAAAAAATTAGTGGAAGTGATTCTATTAAACTCTATAAACAACGTTTAAATAATCTCAAAAACAACCAGCAGTGGGGAGTTCTGGAGAGGAATCTGGAGATACTGTATGAAAGATTCAGGCTTCACATTAAGAAGCTTATTCATCCACAGGAAGCTAGACTGCTCAAATCACAGGTGGAGTAGAGACTAAAGGAGTCCTTATTTTCTATCAGAGAACCGTGATAGTCAAGGATTTTTTTTTCTTTTCTTTTCAGTACTGGGGATGAAACGCAGGGCCTTCACAGCAAGTTACATCCTCAGGTCTTTTTATATTTTACTTTGAGACAGTGTCTCTCACTAAGTTGCCCAGGCTAGGCTTGAGCTTGCAATCCACCTACCTCAGCATCTCAGAGTGCTGAGATTACAGGTGTATACCACCACCCAGGCTAGAATTCAAGGATTTAAGTCAGAGATCTAAACTCCCCAACAATCATGTTGCATGCCCATGATTTGTTGCATTTGATATTTGCTACAATTATGGCATGAATTTGAAACATTGCATCTGATTTATTGCACTCAATATAGTTGTGAGAATTATCAGGTTGTCAGCTATGTCATTGATTTGTTTTTTTGTAGTGCTGAGTCTCAGTGTCCATTGTATGAATATATTTACCTTTTCTGTTGTCGATGGACATTTGAGGTGTTCCATACGTTTTTTAAAATTTTTCTTTTTATGTCCCCTTTCCCTCCTTCCCCTTCCATCTGGATTTTCCCCTTCCCTCCTTCCCCTCCTTCCATCTTCCCCCCCCCCATTATCTCACTTTTATTTTGCTCTCTATTTGTATTTTGGGTTTAGAAGATAAAATAGGGTTTGTCATATAAGAGAAACCATGTGGTATTTGAGCTTTTGTATTATTTCACTTAACATTACGGTCTCAAGGTGCATCCATTTTTCCACTGATGACTCAAGTTTATTCTTCTTTATGGCAGAGTCATACTGCATGTAAATACCACCTTTTCTTTATCCTTTCATCTGCTGATGGAAATATAGGCTATTTTCAAGATTTAGCTATTGCGAATTGTGCTGCTATAAACATGGCTATGCATGTACCAATGTAATATTATGCTTTTAACTCTTTTGGGACGATACCTAGGAGAGGAATACCTGAGTTGAATGGTATTTCTTGTTTTAATTTTTTTGAGGCATCTCCATACTGATTTCCATAGTGGTTGTACGTTCCCACCAACAATGAACAGGTCTTTCCCCCACTCCCTGAAGCCTTGCTAGTATTTATTGTTATCTGATTTCCTGATGATGGCCATTCTTTCTGGAAAAAGATGAAATCTCAATGTTGTTTTCAATTGCATTTCTCTAATGGCCAGAAATGTTAAACATTTTTTCATGTATATATTGGCCCTTTGTATTTCTTCTTCTGAGAAGTGTCTGTTCATTTCAGTTGTCCATTGGGGAGTCTTTTATTTGGGGGGGATCTATTTTCTAAGTTCTTTATATATTCTAGATGTTAGTTCTCCATCTGAGGAATACCTGGCTATTTTTTCCCCATTCTGTAGGTTGTTTCTTCACTCTGTTGGTTGTTTCCTTTGGTGGGTGGAAGTTTTTAAAATTTGATATGGTCACATTTGTTGATTCTTGGTGTTATCTCTTGTATAATTAGTGTTCTGTTCAAAAGTCCTCGCCTATGCCTAGGTCTTTGAGAGTTTTACCTATTTTATCTTCTAGCAGATAAAGTGTTTTTCTTTTAGGGCCAGGGATTTAGCTCAGTGGTTTTGCCGCCTGCTGCGCAAGCGCAAGGACCCAAGTTCGATCCCCTGTACCAAAAATAAATAAATAAATAAAGTGTTTCTCTTTTATTATTTAGATCTTTGACCCATTTTGATTTTGGTTTGGTGCACGGTGAGAGATATGGGTCCAGATTCATTCTTCTGCATGTGGATAGCCAGTTTTCCCCGTACATTTGTTAAAGAATGTATGTTTTTGGCCCCTTTGTCAAAGATCAGGTAGCTGAATGTGCTTACAGTTGTTTGTACATCCTCTCTTTTGTTCTGTTGATCGAATTGTCTGTTTTTTATTTGCTTGTTTGCCAAACCATGCTGTTTTTTTTCAATCACTGTAACTTCATAGTATAACTTGAAGTCCAGAATTGTGATTTCCCCTCCCTTGCCCTGTTGCCCAAGATTGCTTTTGCTATTCTTGGTCTCTTCTGGTTCCATATGAATTTTAAAATTATTTTCTCTAGTTCTATGAGGAATGCTTTTGGTGTTTTGATTGGGGCAGTGTTAAATCTGTATATCAGATTTTTAACATGACCATTTTGACTGTATTGGTTGTGTCTATCTAGGAATAGAGGGTATCTTTCCATTTTCTGAAGTCCTCTTTTATCTCCTTTTTCAGAGTATTGTAGTTTTTGTTGTAGACATCTTTCATTCCTTGGTTAGGTTCGTTCCTAGGTATTTAATTTTTCTTGATGCCATTGTGGTTTTTTGTTTGTTTGTTTTGTTTTTGTCTTTTTGGTACTGGGGATGGAACTCAGGACCTTGCATTGTAGAGGCAGGCGGTGGAACCACTGAGCTAAATCCCTGGCCCTTGATGCCATTGTGAAAGGTACTATTTCCCTAATTTCTTGCTTGGTGAGTTTATTATTCATGTGCAGGAGCACTCTTGATATTTATGGGTTGACTTTGTATCCTGCTATGCTACTGAATCTGGTTATAAATTCTAGGAATCTTTTGGTGAAATTTTTTGGGTCTTCTATGTAACGGATCATGTTATCAGCAAATAATGATAATCTGAATTCTCCCTTTCCTATACATATCCCTTTTATTTCTTTCTCTTGCCTGATTGCTCTGGCTGATATTTCCAGAACTATATTGAACAGGAGTGGTGATAGTGGACATCTTTGTCTTGTTGATTTTAGAGGAAAAGCTTTCAACTTTCTCCTATTTAATATGATGTTGGCCATTGGTTTGTCATAAACAGCCTGTAGGTTTGTGAGAGCTGTGGCAATGTTCACGCTGAGATGTGTCCTTGCTCAAGTTGATGGACAGGGAACACAGCCAGACCTCAGATCTGTATTGGATGTTGGCAGCAGGGCATAGGCTTAAGTCCTTAATGCCAGCAGGCACTTTCAAACCCAGCTGCTTTTGAGTGCAACTCAGCCTGGACTTGGCTTCTCACTGCAAGGTATGGGGCCCGTGTCCTACCTGGACTGTTTAAACTTCTCAGGGATCTCTTTCTAGCCCACTCCCTGTCCATGTCTGTCCTTAATCCGGTCACTGTGGGAGGGTGACACTAGGAACCCCCTAAGTGAAGTTGTCTGTTAGTTGTTCTGAGTCCAAGATTTAAATAATCAACCCCTTCCCGAAATGTCACCTGACCAAGCACTCTCTGGCAATATGGCAGGCGCCCACGCTTGAATCCCTCTCTGGCTGTTGCCCTCTGTATGGAAGGAGTAGCCTCAGAATAAAGCCCCTGCCCTATTTTTGTAGTTCACAAAGGCAGTAGGCTCTGCTGTGTTTTCTCTTGGGATCTCACAGGCGTGGGGGCTTACCTTGCTTCTGGGGGACCTGATTCCCCTCCCCAGGAGTCACAAGAGCTGGGGAGAAAGTAAAAAAAAAAAGTTTCCTTCTTTTCTTTGTGTTGTGGACCATCTTTCTGACTCCTCTGTAGCTTCTAGTTTTTCCTGTCAGTTTCCTTCCTGATTCCTGGCAATATGCTTCTCTTTTTTTTCTTCAACAAGTTGTTACTTTCCACTGTCTGGATTCTAGATCTCAGAGAAGCTAAATTTTGCTACCGATCACCATTCTGATATTTTCTTTCTCCTCAAATTTGCAGCATTTTGAGTCAACTTATTATCCAGTACTTTACAATCTTTGACAAATGATTAAAAAGAAAGTCTGTTTCTTTGTGAAAATGGCCTCCCACAGAAAGCCTTTATGACAGAAGTGAAGAGAAATTGGAGAGGTGTAAGAAGGCGATGCTTCTAAGACAGAAAATAGGGAAATTAAAATAAAGAGAAAACCGTAGAATTTAGAGCAGAGCTTGTCCCTTAGTCAGTTAAAAAAAATTAAGAAATAATTCACATAACAGTTTCAGTAAGTGCTCAAGACAACATTTACAAATAACTTTATAAATAGCCTGATGCCTGTGTTTATATAATCATTAAATATTTTAAAGGGTCACTTACATTTTTTAGTGACACATTATGGCATTTTATGGGAGAAATTATATGGTGTCAGCGGTATCTAATTTGGGAATTTGATGAGGTCTCTGGACACATCCTTCCCATTTGTCAAGGGGCTAAAAGTGCTTGAAATAAACAAGCTTATCTGTGCACTCAATAATAATCTCTTACACTTATATAGCATGTTATAATTTTTAAAGTGCTTCCCCATACGTTATCCCATCTGTCCTTTCTACAGTGCTGGGAAGGAGGGAGGCAAAGGTGACTGAAACAGAAGAATCTGAGTCCCAGGTAGCTAATGCTGCTCATCGGGGGGAGTGTGGGTGGAAAACGGCATACCCGGGACAGGAAGCCTGACCTTGTGTATTCTCCATGGATGGTGTGGGGTGGGGGAAAGCTCGAAAGCCTGGAAACTTGGCTCCACCCACTAGTGCTGTTGAATGAGTCACTTAACTTCTCTGAGACGTAATTTCCTTATCTGTAAAATCAGGATTAAAAAAATAGGGCCTTGGTAAGTATTAAATAAGCTGACAGATATACCCTAGCTCAAGGCCTGGCACATAATAGGCACTCAGTAATTTGTAACAAGGTTTTTTTTATTATCATGGAGTTTTGGGAATCAAGTACTGCAAATTTAGACTAATAATTACGCATAAAGATAAATAATTTACAAGGACAATACGTTGTATGATGTTAGAAATTAAAAACCCAGGAGGCTGTGGGTTGTAGCTCAGTGGTAGAGCTTGTGCAGCACGCGTAAGGCCCTGGGTTCAATCGCTAGCACCAAAAACCAAAAACAAAATGAGCCTGGCATAATGGCAGGAGTCTGTAGTCCCAGCTACTTGGGAGGCTGAGGCAAGAAGATCTCTTCAGGCCACTGTGTATTTAAAAATTGGTAGGGGTAAGAGGGGTGCCCTGAATGCTCCTCCCAACTTGTGTTCTTAATGAGAACACAAGCTAAGAAACAGCCAGGAGGAAGAGTTCCACAGCAGGGCCTGCAGCTGACCTGAGAAATAGAGAGTCCATTGGAAATCTCTAGAGAGGGGAGCAGCCATAGGATTCTCTGTCCATCCAGCAGGGTGAGAGGGAGTGCCTCAGAGCTCAGATCCTTGGGATATGGGTTTCTCCAGTGGACTGTGGTCCCCTGCGGTCACGCGCACTCCTCCTCCTCCTAGTGAGGGCCCAGTAGGGTTCCCTGGGCTGGGGAGAGGTGAGTGCTTCCTGGGGGGAGGGGAGATTTTCTCCACTGCGAAGGCCAGGAGGTCCCTCTTGGTTTTCATCAGAGGGGCAACTTGTCAGTTACCGTGTCTTTCTCTACTACATAAGATTTTCTCGACCTCAAAGATTTTCCCTGAAAGCCAAAGAGTAATGAGTAACCAAATCAAAATAGACTTAAGGGGACTCAGGTGCCAGAGAGAAGATAAATAGTGGTGAATAGAAGGAAAATTCACACCCTTTCCCCATTGCCACCACTGTCAGGGCCACTGTCACCATGGTCACCATGGTCTGCACTGCCACCACCATTTTACCAGGGGGTGTTCATGGCAGAAAATGACACTGTTCTTCCACAGACAGACACCACCGCAGAGACAGAGGACAGACAAACTCCTAGGCCCTCAACCTGTTACTCATTAAAAGCATGATTTGTGTTTTGTTCTGACGCAGTCAGGGACTTTCAAGCTGTTTTTGCTAAGACAACAACAACAACATCATCATCAACAACAAGAGAAATAGGGACCGTTCACTTGGGCCTATAGATATCCAAAGAATAACTAAACACAGAGCTGGGGGAGGTGGTGCACTCCTGTGATCCCAGCACTCTGGAAGGCTGAGGCAGGAGGATGGCAAGTTGGAGCCCTGCCTGAACAGCTTAATGACTTAACAAGACCCTGGCTCAAAATAAAAAGGGCTGGGGAATGCATGTCAGTACAAAGGCCCTAAATTCAATCCCTAGTATGGAGAGAGGGGAGAAAAACAAAGCGTGACCTTTATTCGGCATCTGTCTCCTCTACTGCCTTGAAGCTTTGTGTCAGATCCCTGTTAGCTCTGTGTACAGGCATGGCAATCATTTAGAAAGTATCTATCTAAAAGCTAGAAAAAGAAAGTTGATTAGTCCTCACCAACTTACATGACCTACCTCCACCCTATTTCACAACTCAGGATACAAAGATAAGAGATTTACAGGCACGTTCAAATACCAGTGAGGACCCGGAAGGCTTCAGTCGTTGTGGTAAACCTGTGGCCACCCTGGATTCCGGCAGAACCTCAGGAAGAGTGAGACAGCTCCCAGCAGAAACACTCATTTGTGGAGACAGGATTAAGCAATAAGGATTCCTTCCAAGCCATCCTGTAAAACCAGAACTGAGCTCATGATCAGGCAGTCCAGTCCACCCGAGAAACCCATAAAAACTGGTCTAATTCCTCTGTTGATGGGCAACCCTGATCTCCCTCAGAGCTGCATCCCCACCAGCTCCTCAAGCTGAAGTCCCTCCCTGATTTCCTCTTACTCTTTAACGCTGCCTAATAAATCAGCCTCTGCCTCTCACTGATGCATCCTGGTGTTTTTTGGTACTGGGGATCAAACTTGGGACCTTGTGCTTTCGAGGCAGGCGGCGGAACCAATGAGCTAAATCCCTGGCCCCACTGATTCATCCTGAAATGCTTTTCAGTGACAATGTCAAGAACTTGCCCAGACTGAGTTGAGGTCCCCATCTCCCTCTTTAAGGGGACCTCCTAGGACCCTGTCTGGTGACAGTACGGGGCAACAGCAAATCATTATTAGAAAAATTAATAGACAACAGATTGGAAACCACTGAGAACTGTTTAAAACAAAAAGAGAAACCTAGATGATAAAGTAAAAGAAAGATCTCAAAACCCAGGGGAAATGTATGAAGAAATGGAAGTTACAAGAACACTAATAAAAACAGAGCAAAGACCCAAAATAAAGAGTTAAAGATCACAAAATAAATCTTAAGAAAGAAGAAGGCATTCATTGTTGCCTAACATGAACACCCAGAGCTCCCAGTGAGTGGGGTGTGAGTTCTCCAGTGACGCTGTCATTCCCTGCTTCTTCCAACCCTTGGTCTCTTTCCCATTTGTCAAAGCTCTGTTCCCAGGTTGCAACACTGCTGCCAAAGCAGCAAGCGGAGCTGACAGCATGGAGTTAGTTGGTGCTGGAGGATGCTGGGGACCCTGCGAGTTTCTCTGGCTGGTGTCTGCGATACAATGGCGACTGACTCTCTGTTTCAGGAATTTACACAGACTAGGAGCAATGTGGTGACTCTGCAGCTCCTCAGAGGCCCCTAGAAGCCTGTTTCTCAGAGCAGTCCAGGACTTCCAGCCCCATGGAGTCCCCACTCCCACAGAGCACCCCTTTGACTCCCAGATCCATCAGGGTGCAGCCCCTTCTGGACAGCTGGATGCTCCACAGCTGGCTCCAGCACCGACCCTCCATCCTGCCCATCGGCCAGATGAAGACCAGCCACGTGGAGAATGACTATATAGAACACCCTGGTCTGGTGCCCCCCACTGGCCCCAAGTGGCTCCCGGTAGGGCTCCAGATCTGGCCCTGACACCTGCCCACTATGACCAGGACGTCACCCACTACTGGATCTTCTTTAGTGGGCACCCCAGCTCTGTGAGCAGCAGCAACAGCACCTCCTGACTACTGGCTCCTGGGTCACATGGCCCCGCTGCCTGTGGCCACACAGGCCTCACCCAGGGCTGTGTGCCTCCAGCCTAAGCTGGTCCACTGTAAGCTGCTGGACCTCAAGGGCCCCAGAGCTGAACAAGACTTCTTGCTGTGTGAGGCCTGTGGGAGAAATGCAAATGCAAGGGATGTTGAGTTCCCTGGACATTGTCCTCTTACTGACTCCGCAACCAGGAGTGCTTCTACTCAGGCCAGACCCTGGGCAACTACAGCACATGCATGTGCCAGGTGCAGGGCGTCTTCTACCACTGCACCGAGGACGATGGGGGCTCCTTTGCTGACCACCACTGCTTCTGTTCCAGCTGCTGCCCCCGCTGGTCCTTCCCAGGCATCCTCTCCGTGGCACTGCCCTGCCTGCTTTACTACCTGTCTACACCAGCTGCATGAATCTGGCCCAGTGTGGCTACAACCAGCTACACAGTCCAGGTTTCCAGAGCAAGCACATGAACGTCATCTGCAAGGCAGCCACTGGGGGCGCCAAAGGCAGCAGACCCGACAAGCCTTTCTGACACTGACTTGAAGACCCAGAGCTGTCCCTAGAAATGTGGGCGGCCCCGACAGCCTCCTGAGGCTGATCTTGCTTGTCTGTCATCTCCCTTCCCCTAGATTAGGAAGTAACAGGTAGAGATAGTTCATCACTGTTCACCCTCTACTCCCCAAAAGGAGGAAAAACACTTTGGGGGTATTCAGGGACTTTTTGTCAAGCAGATGGGCAGGGTGTGGCTGGGGGCGGTTCTTTTCTGGAAGACAGACCACAGACGTGGACACATATATAGAAGCTGCACCTGCTTGGTGGCTTTCCAGGTCGCTCTTCCTCCTGCTCTCTGCCTCCCACTTGGCCATTGTCTCTGGCTCTCCTGGGAGCTGGCTGCCTGGGAGGAATTTTTAACTGGGAGGACCCTTGGAGACCTGCCTTCTGCTTTCTTCTCTTCCCCTTTGTCCCCACGGCAGTTTGCCCCAGCACCTTAGGGAAGATGGAGAACATTTTAGGATCCTCCCTGTAGCTACCTGGGAGTTGCTGAGAACAGAGGATAGCCAAGGAGCCGAAGCCTCTTGGAGCTGAAGGACGGATTTAGGAGCCGCTGAACAGCCTATTCCTCTCTCCCGGCCTTGCCCACTCATCCTGCACTGTCCTCTGGTTCTTTCCTGTCACGGACTTACCGGCCTGCTATGTGTCCTCAGATTCTTTTCAGAATCATGACGTGTAGAGAAGCCTGGGGCAGTGCGTATGGGACCAGATATTTCGCCAATGAGTCTGAGGCTGTGGTCTCTATCCAGCCGTGATGAATCATTATTTTAATTATCTTATTAATAATTTTATTATTTTATAGAAGAATTAAACCAGATGCTAATGGTGTTTTATAAGACAATAATAAAACTATTTGCTTCCTTTTGGGCCACCCCCAGGAAGGTCTGGTTTCAAAATCTAAGGTGGGCCGGGGATTTAACTCAGTGGTTTTGCCGCCTGGTACACAAGCTCAAGGACCTGAGTTTGATCCCCGGTACCAAAGCAAAACGAAACAAAACAAAACAAAACAAAATCTAGGGTGAGCACCCTCAAGGAGCACAATTCCCCTGCCCACCAAGATGAGGATTTTAACAGAGGAGAAGAGGCAGCACCTTCCATTGGCAGAATGACAGTTGAGCCTCCCTGGGGTTGGGTTTCCTCTCCTTAGATTCTGCTGCTTGTTAACATAGCCTTTTGGGAAGCAAAAGACCTCTACACTGAAAACTACAGCACCCTGAAAAAGGAGATCAAGGAGGATATAAGAAAATGGAAAGACATCCCTTGTTCCTGGGTAGGAAGAACCAATATAGTGAAAATGGCCATACTTCCAAAACTGCTATATAGATTTAATGCAATGCTGATTGAAATTCCAACAATATACTTCACAGAACTAGAGAAAAAAATTCAAAAATTCATTTGGAACCTGAAGAGATTTAGAATAGCAAAAGCAATTCTTGGCAACAGAGACATGGATAGGGGTATCACAATCCCCAACCTGCAACTATACTACAAAGCTACTGTGATAAAAACACCATGGTACTGGCAAAGAAACAGACCCGAGGATCAGTGGAACAGATTAGAAGATGCAGAAACAACTCCAGACACACTCAGCCACCTCATCTTTGACAGAGGAGCCAACCACCCTCATTGGAGGAAAGATAGCCTATTTAATAAATGGTGTTGGAAAAACTGGATTTCAACCTGCCAGAGATTAAAACTAGACCCATACCTATCACCGTGCAGTAAACTAAGATTGAAGTGGATTAAAGATCTAAATATTAAGACAGAAACACTAAACTTGCTGGAAGATAAGTTAGGTAGAACTCTTGAAGGTATTAGCATAGGAAAAGACTTCATGAACAAAACCTCAATAGCATGGGAACTAACACAAAGAATCAACAACTGGGATCTCATCTTATTAAAAAGCTTCTGCACTGCAAGAGAAACTACCAACACAGCTAAGAGACAGCCTACAATGTAGGAAAAAATTTTTTAGCAGCTATAACTCAGACAAAGGGCTACTATCTAGAATATATAAAGAACTGAAAAAAATCAGACCCCCAAATTCAAAGACCCAATTTAAAAATGGGCATCTGAAATCAACAGACATTTCTTAAAGAAGTAAAAGCAGCAAATAAACATGAAAAAATGTTCAACATCACTGGTCATTCGAGAGATGCAGATGAAAACAACACTGAGATTCCACCTCACCCCACAAAGAATGGCTGCTATCAAGAAATCAACCAATAACAAATGCTGGTGGGGGTGTGGGGAGAAAGGAACCCTGCTCCACTGCTGGTGGGAGTGTAGACTGGTGCAACCACTGTGGAAATCAGTATGGAGAGACCTCAAAGAACTAGGACTGGAAGTCCCATTTGACCCAGCTATTTCCCTGCTGGGTATTTTCCCCAAAGAATTAAAAGAATCATACCACAGTGATATATGTGCACCCATGTTTATAGCGGCACAGTTTGTAATAGCTAAAACTTGGAAACAGCCCAAGTGCCCATCAACTGGAAACTGGATAAAGAAGATGTGGTTTTTTAATAAAATGGAGTACTACCCAGCCGTAAATAATGAGAAACTAGAGACATTTATAGCTAAGTGGACGCACATTGAGGCCATACTCTTAAGTGAAATAAATAGGACACACATGTGTAAATACCAAATAGTTTCTCTAGTGTGAGAAACTGAAAGTATAAATAAGGATTAAAAGGATTAATAACTAATAATTGATACTTTAAATAAGAAAAGGTCTAAAGGGGTAGGGGTGGTGGAAGGAGATGGGGAAAGGAAAGAATGGAAAAGAAAAATTATGAGAAAAGAAAACAAAATGGAAATGAAGTCTATGTAAATAGGGAAGGGAGGAGAGGTGAAGGGCGCACAGGTAATGGGGAAAAAATAAGAACCAAGATACATCATGTACAGGTACAAGCACCCAATGATAAATGTAACCGTATTGTATACCTAAAATGAACCAATAAAAGAATTTAAGCAAAAATCCCCCCAAAACATAGCCTTTTGTGTATAATATGCGATGCTCTGTAGCTGTATTTAAATAGGTGGTGAAAAGAGAGCCTATTTTAGGGTTAGGAAGCCCAAGCAGGGAGTCAGAAGAACTCAGAGATGGTAGAGAAATTCTCCAGGGGCCCACTAGTATTGACTCGCGCTTTTGTGCACAGTGCACCCCTCTTCCGACAGCCCCCAAAGATGTAGCCACTCTTTCAAGGTGCTAAAGGACTCAGAAAGTACAGCACATCCAGTGGGTGGATAGTACGTCAAACATGAAAAAGCTGTAGTGTGTCTGGTCCTCCCCGACCCCAGCTGTTCAGGGTTTTTGCTCAGTGTGGTATTTTGTCTCCTCCTCCCTCCATGACAGGAAGTAGCCTGGGACAGAAGAAAAGCCCCAGGTGACTTGGGAAGAGCATTAGGCAGAGCATCTGAGAGTTTTCAGCTTGTTTAGTGGAAACAGCTGCCTCCAGAAAGCAGATGAGGTGGCAGACAGCCGTGAGTGGCATTGTACATAACGCTTCCAAGGCACCCCCACTTTCCTGGGAAAAAGTAGTAACATCTTATGATTTAGAATAAGTTCATTGTAACCATAGGTATTCATTGATTGGAGGAAGGGAGGGTCTTATTATTTTCTGCCTTATTTATGTAACATTTGCTGGCTTAAGAAAGGTGAGCACAAAGCACTGTATCTTCATTCTCTATGGCTAATTCATATATCTGCCCTTACCACGTGTGACAGAGGTATGGTTCTTGCACAGTGGAGGGAATGGTAGAAAATGAACACATGCAGCCAACCACTTGCACTAATTGAATGTATCAGAAGTGTGCTGAAGGAGCTGGAGGTGATTTTCTCGGATGAGGTATGCAGAAGTGGCCCCAAAACAATAGTGCACACGTGTACTCTCTTTGTGAGGCCTTGGGACTCTTTCCAGGGCACCGGCCTGAAATCTCCATGGGAAGCTTGATGCAGTGACCAGTTGCACTTTGGTGATCCTGGTCTACACCCCCATCCTGTGGAAAGCTGTGCATAACTGTGCACATATGTACACACACACATACACACACACACATCCTCAACCAACATAGACCCTGTTTCCTGGGAAATGGCCTTCTGAACCCTGACTGTTGTGTACATAGCCGTAAACACAGATTTTTTTTTGTGGGTTTTGGTTTTCTTTTTTCATTTTTCCTCTCCTCCCTCTTCTGGCTGCATTTAACCTGCTAGACGGATATCTGCAGAACTTTCTCATGGAGTTCTGCTTGGTGCCTTGTGTGCTTAGCAGAAAAGGGAAGCGGTGAAGGAAGCGTCCTTCTCCTCCCAGCTCTGTTGTATAGCAGTTCCTCAGCAGTTTTTCTCTGGCTCCTTAGCAGAAAAAGAAAGAAAGTAAACATGACTTGCCTAGAGGTCCACTCTTCCTCTTCAGGCCAGTCAAGGGACCGAGGGACCAAGCTCTTGGAAACATGACATCTTCCTGTAGCTGCTCCTGGGGGTTGTTTCTTGTCACTAGTTGCTTGCTTGGGGGAATTAATCCTCAGTTTGAAAAGTGCCAGCGGTTCCCACTTCTCTTGGACCTGGGTGGGGTGGGATCCTCTTCCAAGGGTGCCGTGGCTGCTTGGAGAAGATCAGCACTCAGAGAGCACTCTGGGAACTGCGTCTAGGCTGTCAGAGCCCTCCAGGTAAATGGCAGGCGCAATGACGGAGCAGCTGCCTGGAAGGGTGAGGATGGACACTTTCTGCTGGCATGGGCTCTTGTGGGTGAAGGTATTCACGCGATGCAGGGTTCTTTCAGTGTTTGGGGTCTCCGCTGACCCTGTGGCACCTAAGGGGGGGTCCAGCTAGGCAGTGACTGTCCAAGGTTGCATACGTGAGCAGTGTGGGTCTGAGCCAGAAGCCAGGTAATTGTCACCTTGAAGCTTCTTGTTCTCCGGAGCTGCCCCTGGGAGCATGCGATGAACCGGCCTCTGGTTCACGCCCTTGATGAGCTCCTTCACGCCGTTCTGCTTACCATCCCTAGACATCAGATCCTTCGCAGCCATTACTGCTGTGGGTAACTGAGTGTCTTACCTTGCCTTCTCCTTGCAGGACCCCACATCTGGGTTTCCTGTCACAACCAGAAAGGGCTCCTGGCTCCCACTCTGCTACATTCCTATTTCACTGTCCCCCTTCACCGCAGCCCCTTCTCACCCTACCTCACACGTTACCGCAAAAGGTTTCCTTTGCATAGAATATTTACTTGGAAGCTCTATTTTTTTGGGGGGGGGTACCGGGGATCGAACTCGGGACCTTGCACTTGCGAGGCAGGCAGCGGCACCACTGAGCTAAATCCTGGGCCCTTGGAAGCTCTATTTCCATTTTTTTCTTGTTTTCCATGCCCTTTCCCTCCCCTCCTTCCACAATCCCTCCATCACTTCTTCCCCTTCCCCTTTGAAAAAGATCTCCCTACATCCTATTATCTATCCTTTATTTTGCTCATTATTTGTATTTTTGAGTTACTCATATAAGATAAACCATGTGATATTTAAACTTGTGTGTCTGATTTATTTCATTTAATGTGATAGTCTCAAGGTGCATCCATTTACCTACAAATGACTCAAGTTTATCTTTCTGTATGCAGAGTAGTACTCTACTGTGTATAAATACCACATTTTCTTTATCCATTCATCATTTGATGGGAATATAGATTTAGCTATTATGAATTGTGCTGCTATAAATATGGCACTGTAATACTTTAACTCTTTTGTGCTGATATCTAGAAGGGGAATAGCTGGGTCAAGTGGAACTTCTATTTTTAAGTTTTTGAGGAATCTCTATACTGATTTCCATAGTGGTTGTACTAGTTTACATTCCCACCAACAATGGAGAGGGGTTCTTTTCCCTTGCAGCCTTGTCAGCATTTGTTATTATCTGATTTTTTGGTGATAGCCATTCTTTCTGGAGTGAGATAGACTCTCAGTGTCGTTTTAATTTGCATTTCTCTAATGGCCAGAGATATGGAACAGTTTTTTTCATGTATTAATTGGCCACTTGTGTTTCTTCTGAGAAGTATCTATTGATTTTGGTTGCCCCTTTTTTTGGTACAAGGGATCAAACTCAGGACTTTGCACTTGTGAGGCAGGCGTGGTGCCACTGAGCTAAATCCCTGGCCCTGGTTGCCCATTCTTTGATTGGGTCTTTTATATTGGGGGGTTCTAATTTTTTTGAGTTCTTTATATAGTCTAGATGTTAGTCTTCTATCTGAAGAATAGCTGGAAATTTTTTTTTCCCATTCTGCGGGTTGTCTTTTCACTCTGTTGGTTATTTCCTTTGATGGGCAGAAGCTTTTTAATTTGATATGCTTCCATTTTTTGGTTCTCAGTATTATTTCTATGTAACTGGGTTCTGTTCAGAAAGTCCTTGCCATCGCTTCTTGGCCTTTTGGCCAAGGTCAAGTGCAGAAAGTCCTTGTCTATGCCTATATTTTCAAGAGTTATCCCTATTTTATCTTCCAGCTGATTGTTTCTGTTTTAACATTTAGATCTTTGATTCATTTTGATTTTAGTTTAATACCTGGTGAGAGATATGGGTGTAGACTCAATTTTCTGCATATGGATATCCAAATTTCCCAGCACTACTTATTAAAGAGGCTATCTTTCCTCCAGTGTATAGTTGTGGCTCCTTTGTCAAAGATCAGATAGCTGAATGTGCCTGGAATTATTTCTGTGTCCTCTATTCTGTTCCATTGATCTACCCGTCTGTTTTTGTGCTAGTGCCATGCTGTTTTGATCACTGTAGGCTTATGGTAACTTCAAATCTGGGATTGTGATGCTTCGTGATTTGTTTTTGTTGCCCAGGATTGGTTTTGATATTCTGGTTACCTTCTGGTGCCGTATTAATTTTAGGATTGTTCTCTCTAGATCCATGAAGAATGTTGTTGGTATTTTGAGTGGAATTGCATTAAACCTATATATCAGCTTTGGAAGTACAACCATTTTGACTATATTGGTTCTGGATTCATAGGTTGCTGGAATAAACAAGATCATGTTGACTTTACATCTTAATTTCTGTTGCTATAGCAATCAGTACCTGGATAATTACAGGGTCTAAGTCCCTGCAATCAGCTCTCAAATGACTAGGTGTCCCCAGAGAGTGCTCAGAAGCCAGGCTCCTTGTTGAGATCAACTGTGCTCCAAAAATATCTGCCATGTGTGCAGAGTGTCTGCCCCCTGTGCAATGACACTGTGTTCCTCCCTCTCTAAGAGCTGCCTTTGTCTGGTTCACGCTAAAGCTAAGAACAAAAACATGCCCAAAGAGTGGGTGCTGTACACTTTTTGCTTCCTCAAAGGCCCATGTACAAAACAACATCATTTTTGTCATTTGAAAAATGCAGAAACCTTGAATGCCTTTTAAATTCTGAATCCGTGCTAGGCCTTTCAAGGTGCCCACATGAGCACAGGGCTGAGCTGACGTGGAGACTGGACAGGGGCAGAGCACCTCAGAGGCGCCTTCCCCTTTGCTCTGGGCTCTGCTCTCACCTTCAGCTGCTAAGGAAGGAAGCAGCAGGTGGAGAATAGCAGCTAGCAAACAGATGCCAAGGGGGTGGCCCTGCTTCAGTGCTCATGGCCAGTGTCTCAGTCTGTTTTGTGCTGCTATAACAGAATGCCCAAGTCTGGGTAATTTGTAAAGCACAGAAATTTATTTCCTCACAGTTCTGGAGGCTGAGAAGTCCTTGGTTAAAATGCCAGCACTGGGAAGGGGCCTTCTTGCTTGGTCCTCTTGAGGTGGAAGGGCAGAGGGTGCAGAAGGAGCTGAACTTGCCCTTTACAATGACATTAATCCCACCTGTGAGGGTGGAGCCTTCAGGGCTAATCACCTCTTAGTACTGTGACAATGGCAATGAAATGTCACCATGAGCCTGGAGGGGACATTCTAACCAAGCCATCAGGTTCTGAGTCCCCTGCTGAAGGAGGAGCTTCGTGTTCATTGCATCCAGGTTGAACTAGCAGAGCCAGTGAAGCAGCTCAGGGCTCAGCAGTGTGGTCTTAGGTGCCCGGGGCTCACCTGAGGGTCAAGGGTTGGCTCACGTGACCCTCAGACCCAGATGCTGTGGCCAACCAGATGGGCAGCTGCTTCATAGCTGGTGAGGAACCACCTTGCTTAGACCATCCCTGATCCCAAGAAATGCCTGCTCATAGGGGTCCTGGAAATCATGGTATGTATGCACCATTTTCCTTTCTCTGTGGCACTGGGGGTGGCCTCAGGGCCTCATGCATTCTAAGCAAGCATCTACCACAGCAGCCCACCCCCATGCCTGAAGGAGCCTTCTGGTGGTGGGGCTTTAGGGGCAGATCCAGGTTCCGGGAGGGAGCCTTCAGAATTATCTCTGTGGAGTGGAAAGGGCACCAAGACACCTACTCCCATCACCCCGTGGTTGGGGATCAGAAGTTGCCAACATCCTGCCACCTACCCTGCCTCGAGTTGCCATGCCCCTGAGGTGTAGCAGAGCTGGGACCACTGTGCCCCTGGATGTCCAGTTTCCTGGGCCAACAAATAGTCCATGACAAAAAACCAGGCTGTGGGAAAGTAAAGACTTGGGGTGAGAAGACAGGACAGCTGGGTGTCTTGTCAGACGAGAGACCCTCCGGGCCCCAGAGTCCTCAGTGGCCAAGCAGGCTTCTGCCTCCCTCAGGTGTGTACCAGCCAGGGCCTGACTACTGCACTGACAAATGGCCCAAGGAAATATTTCCACTCCTGCAGCATGGGGAAGCCAATGACATGTAGGTGGAAATCACTGGAGAGCCTTCTAGAAGCTCTTTGAGGGGCTGCCCACTGGGCGGGAGCCCACCATTTGCACCCTGCCCTTTCTCCCTGCAGAGCCTGGTAGCTCCATGAGAAGGACAGTCAAAATCTGGAGGTTTTGCCTGAGGTGGGGCTCTACAGAGAAGTGGAACCAGCAGGACATTGTGTGTGTGTGCGTGTGTGTGCGTGTGTGTACATACATACAGAGATTTATTTTAAGGAATTGGCTCACGCAGTCATGGAGACTGGCAAGCCCAACATCGGCAGGGTGGGCCGGCTGGCTGGAGACCCACCAAGCAGATGCTGTAGATCGAGTCCAAACATGTCTGCTGCCGAATTCCTTCTTGTTCCAGGGAGGTCAGTCTGTTCTACTCAGGCCTTCAACTGACCGGATGAGGCCCACCCACATTATGTCTTATTCCACATCTACCTACTTAACTGTTAGTCTTGTCTCAGAACGTGCTCACAGAGACACACAGCATAATGTTTGACCATATGTCTGGGCACTGTGACCCAGCCAAGTCCACACACAAAATCAATCATCTGAATATGCATCCAAAACACACTCTGGCCTCCATAAAGCTTGCTTTGTTCCTTTCGTTTTCTTTTATTTTAGAATTTAGAATTTTTAAATTTTTGTTTTACCATTTATTTTATTTATTTTTAAAATTTTGCTGTGTTGCCTAGGCTGGCCACAAGCTAGAGGTCCTCCTACCTCAGCTTCCCGAGTAGCTGGGATTACAGGCATGTGTCACCATGCTTGGCTTTCAGACAAGTTTTCTTTCTTTTCCTTTTTTTGTGTTTCTGGGGAAGGAACTCAGGACCTTGCATGTACTCGGCAAAGGTTCTACCACTGACCTGCATCCCCAGGATTCTCAAAGGGCATCCTTGGCCCCGGTCTGCTCCTCCTAGGAAGTATCTTAGAAGGCTCTGTGCACTGCTGCTAGGAATAAACTAGTGACAAGGCCCAGCCCATGATGCCTGAGCCTTGATCAGAGCCTGAGCTCAAGCCAAACCTGCCATCTTGCTTCTTAAAATCCCATCTAGTTCTTGTACATGTCCTGCTGGGGTTGGGGACAAGTAAGTACAACCTGGGTACAGGCAGGACACTGTGGCAGGGAGTGTGGCAGAGTGCACATGCTGTAGGTGGGAAGCTTGCAGTTCAACACCCAGGACCAAAGCAACAAAAACAACAAAACAAAAACAAGTAGGGAAGTGCTTCAGAACACGAGGCCTGGGGTCCACGATCAACTCTTCCTTAAAAAAAGTACTCATTTAGGGCTGGGGATTTAGCTCAGTGGCATCACACCTGCCTCGCAAGTGCAAGGTCCTGAGTTCGATTCTCAGTACCCACCTCCTCCCCCGCAAAACACTCATTTGTGCAAGACAATAATGATCTTTTCAACTGTGGCTGGCAGCACCCTGAAGAATCCCCTTGTCCGATTCTAGAAGTGACAAAAGCCATTATAAAGAGAGGGCTGGTGACAATGCTCGAAAGCCCAACCCCTTCACCCCTTTCTCTCCTGCCTCCCACCAGCCCACTCTCTGTAGGCTTTGCCAGTCCTGCTCACTGCCCTGGGAAGAGGTGGCTCTTGCCTCGGGACTTGGCTCCCACTGTCTCTCAGCCAAAAAACTGTCCCTCTCTGATTCCGGCCCCCCACGGTCACCCTTTGGAGCTCAGCTTTCTCAGGAAAACTTTCCCGACCCCAGACTCTCCCTCAGCCCATGAAACTGGCCCAAACCCTGTGATCTTTCCTCATAGGGCCCCAGCTTTTCTTCACTCCTGGAACTTATCAAATTCAAAACTCTTGTGTGCAAATATGGATTTAATGTCTGTCTCTCCAACTGTGTTCACGAGGCGGGTGCTGTGTGCATCTAGGTAAGGTGGAAGGCCCCATGGCTGCACATAGGAGCGACTCCATCACTGCAGACCGGGGAGGGAAGAGAAGGTAGAGGGATAAGAGACTGGTGGATGGATGAGTGGGTGGGTGAGTAGATGGATGGGTGGATGGACAGACAGATGGAGTGCCAGACACTGACCTCCGGGAAGACACAGGAAATAGCTTGCTTTCTTCTCACTGGTGACTCAGTCGGTTCAGCCTTGCCCTTTCCAAGCCCGGCTTCCTGTCCCTTCCCGGCTGCCTGGACATAAAAGGCTGGTTTGGCTGAGTCTAAAACTTCCATGGCACATCCAGCTTCACATCTATCGTGTCCCCCTTGGTAGAAGCAGCTGGAGGGAGGAGGAGAGGGAGGAGGAGGAGGCAGGGGTGAGGATGAGGAGGAGGGGCAGGGTGTTCTGCCTTCGGGCTCTGCCTCTTTCCAAGGCCCTCTCCACGGTCCACATTGAGGGGCCAGGCTGAGGTCTCCAGAACCCCAGCCTCCCTCCACCACTGCCCCGCCCATGACCCCTGACCTGTCCTGGTGCCTCCTCCTGCTGCAGGGCTGTGAAGGGGAAGGGGCCAGTGGCAGAGGGTGGGTAACATTTGTCACTTCTGACCCCTTTTGCTGCTGGCTGAGCACACTGGCTACTGCTCTGCCTGCAGCCCTGAGGTATCAATTTTGGAACCACAGGAAAAGGGCCACTCAGCAGGATGAGACAGTGTAGGACGCTCCCAGCCCACTGGGATTCCAGACAACAAGCAGGCGCTGGGCTGGATCATGTGGACAATAATGGTAGCAGGGACACCAGATGCTAATGTCAGCGACCCTAGAAGCTAAGGTGTCCTTAAAGTCTTCCTTCTGGGACAGGGAATGCTCCATGCGCTTTACTGATTTTAGAGTACTTAAGGGGCACAGCTGAGTGATGGATCCCATTATAATTCTCATTTTTCTCTGCCAAGGAAATGGAGGCTAAGAAAGGTTAAGAAACGAAATTTTGGTGTGCTGGTGCTTGCCTGTCATCTCAGCACTATGGAAGGCTGAGGCAGGAGGAGTCCAGGTTAGAGCCCAGTGTGGGCAACCTAACAACTTAGTGAGACCCTGTGTCAAAATAAAAATAAGGAAGTGCTGGGGATGAAGCTCAGTGTAAACACCCTGGGTTCAATCCCCAGTACCGCAAAACAAACAAACAAACAACAAAACCTATCCCAAACTGGAAAATTAGGAGTCAGGGTGGGTTCTTCTGCACTCCAAATCCATTGCTCATAGCTGCTGCTCTCTGACCTTCCGTGGGGCTCCACACAAAGAGCATAAATCCCGGCAGGAGGGCTAGTCCTGCCCATGGAGTGTCAGGGACGGGACCTTCAAGAGGAGGTGACCCTTGAGGTTATTGGCAGCGGGCACTCAGATTTGCCAGGGTGAGGAAGTGGAAGACGCCACAGCCAGAGAGAGGGGCACGGGCCAGGGCCCGCAGGGCTCCATGAGGCCGGGGCCCAGAGCCCACGCTAAGGTGGATGCTGGGAGGCAGGGCTGAGATGAGCTCTGTTGGGCTGCTAAGTAAGGCTTTGAACTCTATTCCTGAAGTTTGTGAATGTTCACTGCACCCAGCACAGTTTGTAATCAGCCTACCATGTTCGTGCTTGTTTTCTGTTTCCTCTGAGTATGTAAACCATGAAGCCAGGCATCTGATGGTGTTGTTTTCTTTCTTTTCTTTTGTTTTCTTTTGTTTTCTTTCTTTCTTGCTTTCTTGCTTTCTTTTTCTCTCCTGGTCCTGGGATGGAACCTAGAGGTATTCTACCACTGAGCTACAACCACAGCTCCATTTATTTTATTTTTAGACAGGATCTTGTTAAATTTCCCAGATGTTTTGAACTTGTAATCCTCTTGCCTCAGCCTCCTAGAGTCCTGGAATTAGAGTCATGGGTCACCACGCTTGGCTTTATTTTGTTCAGCTTTCTAGTCCTAATGCTTGGCACGCAGTAGATAATAAATGCTCAGGGGGAATGAATGAATGCAACACCTTCTGCCTGGGAGTCCTCCCTGTATCTCTCTCCCTGTTCCAGGTCCTCAGGTGCGTGCTGAGCTCCCATCTTGGTGCATGCGGTTGCTTCTGCCCTTGGGATGGGATGTTCCGGCATCTTAGTTAACAAAACTTGAAATTCCACATGTGACCACCAGAGGCCGCTCATGCCACACAGGGAAACCCACAGATGGGCCATGCAGCACTGGGTGGAGGGAGCGGGGACATCTCGTGTATGAGCCTCAGATGTGTTCTCCAGGCGGCCATCTGTCCTCATTTGCACCTGGATTCCTCCCTGGTGGGAACGCAGAAGAGTGTTGGGTAGGCAGACGCTGGAAACGAGGCCTGGGACTGTCACCTCCATCCAGTCACGAGCCCTGCCACTGTCCAGTCTTCCTGCGCAGCAGCTTGGGCCCGGTCTCCCGGGAAAGGCTGGCTTGGCATGGCCGCTCCCCAATGTCAGCAGCTGGGACCCTGGATCCCTCTGCGGGGGTCCTAGCTGGGGGGGCATGCTTCAAGCCCCAGGGGTCCCCTCAGTTGCTCCCCAAGGCTGGGTTGGCCAATCCTGTCTTGAGCCTCCACAAGCAGGTTCCGGGCTTTCTTCCTGGGTGCCATGGGAGGATGCAGTCGGGTCACTGGGCCCGTGGGTGGCCTTTCTCACTCTGTACCTGGTGGTGTGGAACCAGGATTGTGTTTTTCTAGAAGTCGATCTAATGGCCATTTGGATTGCCTGTTCTGATAGTGGAAAAAGTCACCCTGGCTGGTTGCATATAAATTTGGTCTCTTATACTCAGACAATTCCAGTGTCCTTCTTTCGGTCTGGAGAGGTAGTTTTATCTCCACGGGGTGGGGGCATACAGATTTTGCGGTTATTTTGTTTTGAGACAGGGCCTCACTATGCTGTCCAGGCTGACCTTGAACTTGCTGTGTAGCCTAAAGCTGACCACAAACTGGAGATCCTCCTGCCTCTGCCTCCTGACTGCTGGGATTATAAGTGCGTGCTGTCACGCTGGGCTTTTCATACAGATTTAGCGGCCTTGGGGAGACATGGGTCACCCACTGGTGCTGGCAACCCGAGGGGACACTCTCAGGTCCCCTCCTCCTGTGTCCTCATCTCGGGGGGCCAGTGCTCTGGGGGGAGTTCCTTCTGTGTCAGCCTGCTAGCTATCCTCTCCTGATCTCCCTGCCCTTCCTCCTGTGTCCCCTGGGGCCATGGGAGACAGGGGGACTGGTATTCCTGCCCCAGTGTCTGCTGGATTCCTGCTAGCGTCGCGGGCCCGGACTTTACTGTCTCCCTGGGTCCCCCCGTCCCCAGGTGCCAGCAGGCCGGGGATCCTCTCAGAGCCTGTCAGCACTGCCCACCCTGGCTGTCCCTGGCCTCACTCCTGCCTCTCCAGTGGGAGAGAGAGCTGGCTCTCCATCTTGCTTTTTTCTCTCCTTTCTGGGGCAACATGGCTTGCACATAACGGTCAAGGTTCCACATTCTTTCCTTTACCAGTGAAGTGTCTCTATTTGTTATTTAAAATTTTGATTTGTAATTGATAAATAACCATTATATATACTTATCATTTACAACATGCTGTTTTGGAATATGTGTCCATTGTGAAATGGCTCATTTGAACTAATCTATGCATTATCTTACATGTTATTTTTTGTGGCAAGAAGACTTAAATCTCTCGGCAATTTGCAAAGTACATTTATTGTTTTATTTTTTATTTTTTGCAAAGTACATTTAAACGAGGGCTAAGTTTTGTTTGCCTCACATTATTCCATAGTTACAAGATATCAAACAGCTAGGAAATGCTGCATCCATTAATTTCAAGCCTTCCTCCTCCTTTCCCCTCCCCCTCTGCTCTTTTCTTTCTTTCTCTCTCTTCTCTATTTGACAATAATTGTGTATATTTATGGGCTAGAATGTGGTGCTTTGATCTACGTATAAATCTTACACAGATTAAATTAAATTAGTAAACATGCATCACCTCAGCCTATCTTTTTGTTTTGGTTTTGCCTATGGTGGGTGAAGATTATACACCCTACGTTCTCTACCCCATGGGGACAGCTGACCGCCCGACGGGGGCGGCGTCATGGGATTGAAAGGAAGAGGGGGCATGCGTACATGTGGATATGTTTGTGTGACACAGGTCCACATTGTCTGTCACGCTGTCCTCTTTCTGAAGTGCTCCTGCTCCACGATACCCACCTGTGGCCTCTTTCCTAAGGTCTGTACACGAGGAGGCCTCATCAGACTCCTGGGCTCACTGTGCCACTGACTTTCTGTGTGCCCTGAGGCAGCTTCTGCCATTTCTGTGCCTCTGTTTCCCTGTCTGTCCACTGAATGATTACTGCTAGGGTCCTTGGACCTACAGATGACAGTGACCTGACTCACATCCCTAGAGATGCCTCCTGACTTCTCTTCCAGACAGAGGCTCCTAATGAGGAGGTGTGTGGCCAGCCCCGAGGCCCTGGTGGCCCGTGTGCTTCTCTGGACATTCCACAGCCACGATGTCATCTTGAGCATCAGTGGGCAGAGCCATGGTTGGAACTCGGTAGAGGACAGTGTGGTCTCCACAGGGCTCTCTAAACCTCGAAGCACGTCATGACCCTGGATCCCTGAGACAGCTCCACTGAGATGGCCTGGCAGGTGTGAGTCCAGCAGCCCCCCTCATCTGCAGGATGCCTTCTAAGATTCTGTGGATGCCTGAAACTCAGAGAGCACTGACCCCCAAATTGTGCAGCCTTCTCCCTCACTCAGCTCATCATGGGCTGTAGCCACAGCCTTTGTGATTTGAGGTGTGACAACAACACCAGCAGCGTCTCTTCTTCCGTCTTCACAATTTTATGGATGGAAGACTTGTTCTTACCATAGATCTCAGCAAATTCAACTTATGATGGTTTTCTTTCCTTATTGAGTCAAGAACTTCCAACTTTTCTGTCTAAAAGGAACACTTTAGAGCTTCTTTCTAGTGCCCCCAGCTTGCCAGCATCACCACACTTATGCATGAAGCCATTACTAAATAAAATAAGGGTGACTTGGACACAACCACTGTGATTCCACAACAATCACTCTGATAACCCAAGCAGCTCCAAGTGGCTACTGAGTGGGTAGCGTATACTGCGTGGACACATTGGCTAGGGGATGAGTCATTTCTGGGAGAGATGAAGCAAGGTGGCTCCAGATATCACCATGCTACTCAGAATGTCACACAATTTACAGCTTAAGAATTATTCTGAAATGTTCCATGTGATGTTTTTAGACCAAGGTTGACTGTGGGTAGCTGGAACCTCACATAGGTAAGGGGAGCTACTATAGCCTCGTTGTAGCTGAGAAGACTAAGACACAAGAAAAAGAAATGGCAATATGCAGTGGCCAGCTCTGCTTTTATCTACCCAGTGTCTTTTGTTTCCTGTTCCAGTAGCGGCTCCCAGCTTTCTTTGGAGGATTCTTCATTCCCCATTCCAGTTTTGAGAGGATCTTTCCATCTACACATATACCCCACCTGGAGTCATGAGCATGTATATGCAGCCCACATGGACACACACACACACACCATACACTCGCGCATGTGGTCACGCACTCTCTCAGAGGCATGGTCACATAACCTGGACCTCCTCCCTCCTCTGGCAGCAGTGATGGGCCCAAGGGGAGGCATATATGGGGGGGTCCCCTGGTTGTTTCTCCTAGGGGGAAGACACTGATAGCCCTGTGAGTCCCTGTGGAGAGGACCTACCTGCAGGGGGCAGGGGTCACCCACACAGAGCTGAACATCTGGCCTGGGCCCTATCGGGTGCTGGGAGCACCTGAGTGGCTTTGAGATACTTGTCCGAACAGATTTTCCTCTTTGCTCACCTCTGTGGTTCAGGAGCACATTGTCAGTTCTGATACTGTTGTACTATTGCGATCTACGGTCCTCTCTGGGCCTCCCTTTCCCACATGCAAAGGAGGGGAATCTCTCAAGGACCCCCATTTTGACTCTATGAAGGCAGCACCTATTGGGAGGCATTCTGACCCCATGGCCAGCCCCTCCCTGCCCTGGCAGGGCCCCACGGCCAGGTCTGGCTGTGCACAGCATTGCTGGCAGGTAGACAGCTGGACTCAAATGCCTGCTCTGCCACTTACTAGCTGTGACCTAGGGTTTGCTAGTCACTTTGCCTCTCTCTACTTCAGATTGCTCATCTGCGAGACAGGGATGGTGGTGGTCTTTATCTTTAGGGTTGCTGTGAGAACACAGGTGAGCCCTCTGGAGCCTGGGATTTGAAACTAGGGAGGGCCAGGAATGGGGCACCGTGTGAACTCTGTGACAGTATGCAAGGCTGACCACAGCTCAGCCAGCCTCTCACTGCTGGTGAGGGACTGAAGCTGGGAGCTGGAGGACAGATCTCCCTACTGCACCCCATTGTTGTGTCCAGGCTGATTTGGGGGTCTCTGTGGCACCTTGACTGCACTTCTAGTGTCTAAGCCTGTCACCTGGCTTAGGCAGGTTCTGGCCAAGACCCCCTGCAGCCTTGGAAATTCTGCCCAGCACAGCTGGCATGGTACCCCAGGGCTAGGTTGGTGACCCTTTTCTGTAGGGCAGGGTTTCAGCCCAGAGCGGCTCAGAATGTGATCTGTGGATCATCATCATCATCATCATCATCATCATCATCATCATCATCATCAGCAGCAGCAGCAGCAGCAGTAGCAGCATCTGAGGGCTTATTACAAATGTGGGTTCTCAGGCCTGCTAGGCCCCACAAAATCAGCATGTCTGTAGGTGGAGTTGAGAACCTGTACCTTATGAGCTTCCCCAAGGTCCTTAAGTCTGGAAAATGCCACCAGCCTTGTGCCATCGCTTCATTCCACACGTGCAGGACTCATGCTGAAGCTTTCTCTGGTGCCACAGCAGAGAGTGGCTGAATGGGGACAGGCAGCTTATCATGCCTGTGAGCTGTGAAGCGTGTGGCCAAAGCCTTCCATAAAAAAATGCATCTGAAGGCCCAATTTGTGTTATGTCAACACCTGCACGACTGGTGTCATGAAATAGGGCTCACAAGCTCATTCTTCTGGAAAATAAATCCACCCACTTGTCTGCAGACAGAGGAGTTGTTCAGGCCACACAGATGGGGTGCTGGATGCCATGGAAACAGCACGTCTCAGTTAACACCATCCTCCCCTGCACACACTCTCTGAGACAGACGACAAACTCACTATGTTATCCGTGCTCTGAACTTATTCCTGCTCTCCCAGAATGGGCCCCTCTGTTCCCTCAATCTTCCTGTCAGGGTCCTATCAACCTTTAATACCCAGCCCAAATGTCCGTTCCTTCCCACGAATGCCCATCAATTTCCTCACCCCATCCTCAAGCATCCAGGACACGTGACTTATTTGTCCTGGAACTGATTTTGTCCCTGCACATAGAGCAGGCACGTGTCTCCCTCACTGGGCTGTGGCCATCAAGGTATTCATCAGGCTGGTTATTCGCTGCCAACGTGAGGTCAGGTAGAGTGGGTTCCCTAGAGTGTCATGGATGGAATGGAAAGATGCTGGCGAAAATGCAGCTGGGAGTGACTGACCAGGGATGACCTGCCCTGGGATTGCAAGAGGTAGGAGGGACTCGCTCACGAGAGACGTGGCAGGGCCTTCTTGCTGCAAAGCCATCAGGCCTGGTCTCCACTGTCACAAATTCAGTAAGGAATTTATACTTTGAGTGGCAGAGAAACACCAGATTCCTGCATGTATCCTGGGGTTGTGTGGATGAGATTAATGTTTACAGCAATGCCCTTCCCTACGCTTAACTTAGACCTGCACACGAGGCCTGCTGTGGCCAGGGACTGTGCACTTGGTGGCTCTCTTGCCCTCTCCCTGCCTCTTTCTCAGCATGAGAAGAAGGTGCCCCCTGGGGCCTGTACCCCACCTGCAGCTTGGGGCCCCCCAAGGGGACCCAGACTAGTCAACAGAATGCAAGAAATACTGTTTCCTAAAGGATGGGCTATTGATAAGTGAAGCCTATGATATTACTAGGCAAAGGGGTATTGATAAGGAAAGGTGCAATACTGATAAATAAAGGGTGGATGGTGATAAGGTGACAGAGGCTTTAGTTTCTGTAAAACTTTTTGCTGCGGTAGCAAAGTACCACAAACTGGCCAATTTAAAATAAGGAAACTGTTTCCTCAGTTCTGGAGGCCAGGGCTCTGCAATGAAGGTGCCACGGGCTCCCCTTTGAAGGTTCCAAGGCAGGACCTTCCTGGCCTCCTGCAGCTCCCCGTGGTGTTCTGGGCTGGCACACGAGCCTCTCCAGCCTTGGGCTGTGTTGTCACATGGCTTCCTCCCTTTGAGGAAGTGTCTCTGTCCTCATGGTCTTTTCCTGCCTCTGTGTCTCTGTCCAAGTCTCCCCCTTCTTAAAAGGACACCATTGTGGGATTAGGGCTTTCTCTTCTCCATTCCACGTGCAAAAATCCATTTTCCAAATAAGGCCACAATCACAGGTATTCGGGGTGGGTAGGACTTGAACATATCTTTTTTGGGGGACACAGTGCAACCCATAACAGAGGGGTTATAGCTTTGGGCAGTTGGGACTCAGTCCTGGTGGCAATTGTCCCCGGAGGGGCGAGGAGCTGGGGCCATTGTTCCCTCCCTCCCATCCAGTGGTTCCCTGGGGCTGGCTTGGACCAGATGACGAGCACTCAATGTGGGGATTTCTTCAGTGTTGTTTCATTGCTAGTTGAAAGGAGCTATGGTGGGAATATTTACATCAGAGAAATTGGTGAATGTTACAGATCACACTTTTCTTTTAAAATTTGTGTTAGCTTTCCATCACTGTGATAGAACACCTGAGATAATCAACTTACAAGGAGGAAAGATTTGACTTACGGTTTTGGAGGCCAGTCCATGGTTACTTGGCCCTACTGCTATAGACCTGTGGCAGCATAGTACGTCATGGTGGGAGCACATGGCAGTGGGACCCGCTCACCTCATGGTGGCCAGGATGAAAAAGAGATGGAGAGTTTCCTTCTGTACTTCTGAGGTAGCATTTTTAGTATTTCTGCAGTGTCTGGTGGACCTGGATGCATCAGCAACTCCGGTGATTTACTTCCCTTAGAATACTGTGAAATTACAGAAGAGTAAGATGGGATCCCTGCTGATCTCAAAGCTTCTGATACGCTGGGTTTAGGATTGTCTCTTCTGTCAGGGAACCTTATTAATGGTGTATGTGGCTTGACTACCTGGACGACCCTGCTAGCAGACGCCATCTTGCTGCCCATCAAGAGGAAATGGAGTTTATCCAAAGTGGAGGTCAGAATAATGATTGTGGCTGCTGTTTGTCATCAGACAAAGGGAATTACCTTTACAATAAAGGACTTCCAAAATGACATATGAAAAGTTGTATATTAAACAACCTTAATAAATCTTCTGCAAAAAGAAAAAAAGAAACAGAAAATTTAGATGGATACTTGTATCTTCTAATTTATGTATCTCGGTCAGCTTCTCCACAAGCTTAGCTAATTGTTTACATACTTCATACTTATTAAAGTATACATTTGAAAAAAAAATAGGGGGGGGGATGGGGTGCCATTGTCCCTTACAAGGACACATCCCCAGTGATGTAACTGCCCTCCACTTGGGCCCATCTGTCAGAGGTTCATTACCTCCTAATGGGCCCCCTTCCCCCATTGTCAGTTTCCTGGACCACTTCTGCTCCCCCATGGCACTCTGGCCTGCCAAGGGCTGAGCACGCTCTCTGTCTAAGGACCCCTCAGTTACCGCATGTGGGGACTGCTGCCAAGTGACCTTGGGGCTTGGCTGAGGGGGCACGGGCAGAGCACCAAGAGTGCCCACCACATGGGGCCAGGCGGGTGCACACTGGGGCCCACATTCCAGCTGCACCGGGGCCAGGTCTGCCCACAAAAGTGAGCAGCCGACAACGACTCTGTGGAGTCCCAAGCCGAGTGACAGGTGTGGCCAAAGGGCAGAGGGCGTTATTGTAAAAGAGAGGCAGTGTGATTTACAGTGCAGAGCCGTGGATACCAGGAAGATGGAAGGGCGCTGGCAGGGTGCTCGCAGGATGAGGGATCTGCATTTGATTGAGATGGTGCGGTGGAGTCTGCGTGGCCAAGATTAAATAGCCCGTGGCCCAATGCAGAGAGGCAGAAATAAATCAGCCTTTGTTGTAAGCCTGGTGGCAGGAGTTAATGAGGAAAGGGAGAAGTACATTTCCACTCACAAAGAGGCTGGGCGAGCAAGCAGGGGAGGAGAGTCCACCCCACAGTCCCTCTCTGTACACCTCACAAGGCCAGGAAGGGCATCCCCTTGCAGGTGGCAGGATCCAAGTCAGCGAGGGTGATGCCGGACGGCTGTGCCATGAAGCTGAGCTAGGTCTTGTGGGTGCCCGGCCAGCGTGTCTAGTCGGTCCTGATATTTCAGGTGAGAAGCAAGTCTCCAGGGCCGCTGGGGTGTAGGGCAGGGACTGCGGGTCATGTCCCGTGAGTGCTCAGCAGTCCCCGACCTTCCAGGCTCACCTCTGTGCTAACTGTCTTAGCCCCTCGGGCCCTCCCTGCGCTGTGACAGTGTTCACTGTCCCTGCCTGGAGCGCTCTCCTCACCCCAGTCAGGGGCTTGGCTGTCCCCCAAGTCCATCTCTATTTCCAGCTCCCAATTACACATTCATTCAACAATCATGCACTGACCCCTCTTCTCTGCCAAGCCCCTGCCTGTCCTGGAGTTTGGCTTAGTGCTGTCTGGGGAGGGGGACACAGAGGTGACCAAGCAGCCATGCTGCCATGTGCCGTGCGTGGAGGAAGCCAGGCTGTGGGCGCGAGAGGAGCCGTCCAGCCTCACTGCGTGGCAGGGCAGGAGAGTGGTTATGTGGTCGCTGTAGGGATCTACCCCAGGCAGAAGGCGGGAGCAGGAGGCTGGGCTGCAGCAGTGACAGGATGAAAGCACGCACAGCTCAGGGCCTTAGGATGACGAAGTGCTGTGGCTTGGTCACACACAGCTGGATGTGGGCCCCTCAAGCCCTCAGCTGGCTGTCCTTGGGTGGCTGATGTCTCCTCTCAGAGAATGCCAGTTTGTGACAGGACTGGAGCCTGGGCAAAGGCAGGAAGGGCACAGCAAAGCACATGGCTGAAGTGTGTGTGCACCGTGAGCTTGTGTAACACAAGTGACATGAGTGTGTTTGCGTATGTGCACGGGGATGCACACACATGTGCTCATTTGTAACTTCGTGCCTGTGTGGTATACATATATGGAGGGGTGCACAGGATGCAGGGAACAGCCTGCACGGGACAGCGGACACTGGACATGGAGCTCAGGCTCTGTCCTGAGGGCGGCAGGGAGCCCCAGTGGGTAAATACTGAGAGTGACCAGGCCACATTTGCAATAGGAAGACCCTGGGCTGTGCTACAAGAAGGGCAGCCTGGGGATCCTGAACTAAACAGGACGAGACTGGTACTGAGCCGGGGGCAGGGCGGACTGCTGTCTGGGCTGGGGGTGGAAGCGATGAGGAGACATGGGGATGGCATGCTGGCCTTGCTCCTCAGCACCTGCCGTGTGCAGTGCTTCCCTTTGGAGCCTGTCCCTCCACGGAAGGCGGAGAGCATGCCTGAGAATTGCTTGTAGCCCATAGGGATACAACAGAGGCTTTAATAAATACTGGTTCCTGAAGGAGAGACATGCTGAGTGGGGAGGGAGAGCCTTGCTTCCCTGAGGGGCAGGTCCCTCGCTCCATCCTGGAGATTCCTGTGTGCACGCACAGAAATACCTGGCCCCACTTCCTGGTGGCTGCAATGCCAGATGTAGGCCCAGCTCCTTCAGCTGAGGCCACAGCGCCTCTGCCAGAGGCTGGGGGATGCTGCCTGGCTCTGGCTTCGGACAGGACCCAGCTTCTCCCACAAGGCCCCTCTTTTCTCCTTCCTTTTGCTTTGGCTCTGGGCAGTCTCCTCTCTGGCTGCTCTGCAGCTTCCCCAGGGCAGGCCAAGGAGGTCAGAGGTCAGGGAGCCCAGGCTGGTTGCCCAGTCCCAGAGAGGAGCTCAGGGTCCCAGACAGGTTAGATAAGTTTGCGACTTGGAGTGGAGGAAAGGGGTGGAGCCCTCCTTCTTGATGTCCTTGATGTCCTTCTTGTGACACATCTAGATGCAGACAGATGCACTGCAGGGGAAACATGGGCTCTGAAAAACTCTGGTTCCCAGAGATAACAGTACAGACTCTACATAACCAGCCTCCCTGTGCACACGCAGACCTTGCATTCATGCACATGAGTATCACACACGTGTCATGCTTGCTGGCTTGCACTTTGCTTCTTCCACGTGACCCTGTTTCCCTTGGCTGTGTACAGCAGGACACATAGCACCGCTCTTGTCCCTAAGTCGGAAGTTCACAGGTTCCTGTATCCATTTGCTCTGTGGGCTGCTGATAGCTGTTGGTCCTTTCTCTCTGATTCCAGGCCGTTGCTGGCAGTGCTGCAGTGGGCACCATGGGCATAGTGGGTGTACCCAGGGGAGCACTTCTGCCAGGCAGAGACTTGGAGTCTGCCGGCTGTGCCTTCCGATGGCCTCTCTGTGCCTGCTTGGAGCTCTGTGATGTGCTTCTTGCTTTACAGGATTCAATGTGACAGCATCAGGCTGGTGGCCAAGCTCTCTGTCTCAGGTGTCCTGCCTGGGTGTGGGTGGTTTAGGGGTCTGTGTCCAGCCCAGGGCCCCTGGTCTCCACCAGAGGCCACCCAGATGGAGGACAATGCCCAGCTTGGGAAAACAACAGGCCCTTCCCTGGCTGTCAAGAAGTGAGGATTAGATGCAGAATAATGCAGTCCCTGATCAAACCTGCAGCTGTAACTCAGGCCCCAGACGCTGCCAGCACCATAAATTTGGACGGAAAGTGCAGCTCTAGCAGTTTGTGAACAAGAGCGGGGGAGGCCGAGTGAATTACAGCCAGGGGAGGCGGTGGTGGAGGTCCCCTGCCCAGCATTGTTAGCTGAGCTGGGGATTGATTGCTCACTGCCTCTAATGAAATTGAATTTTAATTTACATCCCAGCCCATGGTGGGCCAGGGCGTGCCTGGCCAAGGTGGGCTCAGCCCCAGCACAGGGGCTCCTTCTGCGAGGGGGACCTGCAGCCGACCCTACAAGAGGCAGTGATGGGCATCAGGGAAGCGGCTGCACCACAGAGTTTCCAGGTCTTGCCAGATGCAGGCTCTGGGCAAGGTGCATCCACCATGGGGTCACCTCCTTTGCTCAGGGGAAAACCTCTACAGGCTCAGCAAAGGGGGCTCCCATGCTTTCTCTTTGGAGGGTACTGGAAGCTCTGCCCAGTGTAGGAGGAGATGCTGGTGGAGGAGGGAAAGGATGACACACTGAAACTCCTGCCGCTCACAGCCACAGCGCCAGGGCCTTTTCAAAGGCTTACTGAGCACTGGGCACTGCTTCCTGTGGGCATCTGTGTGTTCCCTGATCCCTGCCCACTAGCTGACCTCTGGGTGGCCATACAGGGCCAGCCTCCCAGGGCCCAAGAGGCCTGGATCCAAATAGGCTGCACATTTCCTGACCCAAGACTTAGTTTCCCCTTTGGCAGGTTGGAGATGATGAGAGAGAGAGAGGGAGAGAGAAAGAGGGAGAGAGAGAGAGAGAGAGAGAGAGAGAGAGAGAGAGAGAGAGAGAGAGAGAGAGAGAGAGAGAGAGATTCTGAGCCCTGGCCTGGGGGAGGCGAACTGAGGAGCTACAGTCCCTCACACTTCCCTTGCCCTGCTTGGAATTCACCATGGTGGGAGGCAGGTGCCACCAGGACCCACCCCTGTGGCCAGGGGGGAGCAATGGTCTCCTTAGGGCCCAGCAAGGAGAGGGCCAAGACCTGTGGGCATCCTGGGAGTAAGGGATCCTGGGTGGAGGGTCACACCTGCAGGGGCAGGGCTGGAAGGACCAGGGGCTTCCCTGAGGGTGAAAGGAGGGAACAGGAAGGACAAAGAGGGGTTTCAGCCTTCCCCTGCCCTGCTCGGAGGCTGGGAGCCACACCTGGGGCTTGTCCTCGGTCCCTCTCCGTGTGGTAGCCCCAGCAGGCCACTGGATGTTCATCAGGACCCTGCCAGGAGCCTGCCAGTGAGTCCAGGACCAGTGGCCTCCGCTTCAGGCCTCAGGCCCCTATTAGCGAAGCAGGAATGGCTGGGAGCCTGGGGACCCCTTCTCACCTGTGCCCTGCCCCCCATGGCACCTACAGAGTCATCCATGAGCCTTCAGGGCCAGTCCTACTGCCAGTCCCTCCTGTGGGCTTGAGTGCTGCACTGCCTGCTAGGAGAGAGCTGGGGGTAAATGCATCAGCCCCCGGCGGATCTGTCGGCATTGGCTTAGACGCAGGGTTCGCTCACCGGAGAGATGCTGGAGCACAGACTTCCAGACTGTGGGCTGGAGGCACCTTTAGAAACCACCAGAAACCTTTATCTCCCACCTCTGATAGGCAGGTGGAGAAACTGAGGCTCAGAAAGGGACAAGTGCTCACCTGAGGTCACACAGCAAATGAATGGGAGTTCAGACCAGCCTCGAGGCATGGAGGGGGTGTGATGTGGTCCAATCGGTGGTCCCTAAGGATGCAGGGGATAGGAGAGATGTGGGCGGC
Organism: Heterocephalus glaber; assembly: GCF_053883595.1. Lineage (NCBI taxonomy): Eukaryota > Metazoa > Chordata > Mammalia > Rodentia > Bathyergidae > Heterocephalus > Heterocephalus glaber. The sequence continues at coordinate 37,352,753 of NW_028258381.1, read as the reverse complement.
TCCGGGGTCGTCAGACAGGAAGGAGGTTGGGTGTCTGGCCATCCCAGTTGCCAGACTTCTAGCTCCTCCTTCACAGCTCCTGGTGAGCAGGTGGCCACTTTGTGTGTACAAAAATATGCGCCTTCCTTTGGGTAGCGCAGCCAGTGCCTGGGGGCGTGGCCTCCAAGTGGGCTCTGGACTCAGCCTTGCTCAGCTACCCGTGTGCGTCCCCAGTGCCACCCTTATTATTTTTTTTGTACCGGGGATCGAACTCAGGTCCTTGAGCTTGCGCAGCAGGTGGCGAAACCACTGAGCTAAATCCCCGGCCCTCACCCTTATTTTTAAGTCAAATCACTCTTTTTCAATATAGGCAAACTGACTATAAAGGAAACTATTGCCGTGACTTATGGGGAACTGACATTGCTCACCAACGAAAGAAAATACAAAGGTCAAGGTTTCCCATACATTGTAGACTCCTATATTCCACGTGTGGATATATACTCTTCATATCTATCGCATGTATTCTTCCATACATTATTATCTTAAGGAGTTTGTGTACTCCCCACAAAGCTGCTGTGCCCCAGCCTGCCACAGTTCTGGCAAGGGATTCGCAGTGAGAGCAGATCTCTCAGGAGGATTAAGTGGCTCCGTTTTGGGAAGGAACATAGAATGGGTGAATTTTGATGGGCATGGGTCAGAAGTGGTCAGGGAGTCATGAGGAGGGCTGTCGTGCAGCAGTGGCAGGGACAGATGAGACGAGCCCTGGCTGAAACCAGATGTCCCTCCCCCTGCATCCCCTTTACGCTTTGCAATCTCCTTATGAAATAACTCAGAGGCATAGAAAGCCAGAGAGGAGCTGGGCAGGGTGGTGCACACCTGTAATCCCAACTCAGGAGGCAGAGGCAGGAAGATTGCTTGGAGTTTATGGCCAGCCTGGGCTGCATAGTGAGTTCAAGGCCAGTCTAAACTACATAGTGAGACTCTGTCTCAAAAAAACAAACAAAATAAAATAAGCAGTTGAATTGGGATATTCCTGTGTGGGCGTTTTCTTTGGAGTTTGGGAGGAATGGGCTGTGTGTTATTAAAGCCCCATGCCCCATGGCCCCACCCAGTCCTTTTCCCTCCTTCCCTCTTGATACAGAGTCACATTCTCAATCAACTCTGCATTTTTCATCTCAGGAATATATACGCTTATTGTGTACGTGCATAACTGCAAGTGATTTACACGGTACTCACAGAACTGCGCTCACTTTACGGCTGGCAATCTGGGGACTCAGGGGGCAGAGCCAGGCACTCAAGTGCACAGAAAAGAGGGTGGCAGAGGGAGGCTCATACTGGGAATCTCTCCAAAGTCCCTCTTGTGGGGCATTCGGCAAACACAAGGGACCCTGGAAATAATTTCCCCTCCCTGCAGGCTGCTTTGGGCCAGAGACCAGGATGCTAGAATTTACTGCAGAGACTTTCAGTGTCTGGGTGTCCCAGGCCACGTAGGGAGAGAGGAAGCCAGGAAGAGCTTGCCCCAGGGCTCTGGTGTCTTGAGAAAGAGAATCAGCGAGCTGGTGCACCGCACTGGCCTGAACAGTGACCAGGGCTAGGGCCACATCTCTGGCGGGCAGGGAACCACTTCATGCTGGGCAATTTATATCCCTCAGGAGTGCAGAATTTGGGGCTGGGGAGCATCATCAACCCCATCTCTCCAGGCAGCTGCAGGAGGGGCAGTGGGCCTGAGGCAGAGGGTTCCGGAGGCTGGGTTTATTGAGTTTCTGCTACCTGCTTGGGGGACAGGAGGAGCAAGACACCCCGGGGGACACCTGGCCATCACAGGCCCCAGATGGGGGTGAGGCCACTGGAGAAAAGTTGGGGTGGGGCCTGCCACCATGCATGTGGGGCTTCAGAGAGCCCAGCACCCCCGTGTGCTCCCTGTGGACTGGACACTCCGCATTGCAACGTGAGCGGATGTGAGTGCGCACACAGCCAAATGCATACATTTGTGTCTAGAAACACATGCTCATGCACATGGAGCACAGTGAAACCCCTCCTGCCACTAGAGGGCACTGCAAGCCTGCTCAGCAAATTCACTTCCCCAACCGGATGTACACACACACACACACACACACACGCACGCGCGCACACACACACACACACACAGCAAAAGGGAAAGCAAAAGAAATCTCTCAAAAAATATAGCAGTTGATGGTAACTCAAGATGACTGCAGCCGTAAATCCTGGAGGCTGATAACAATAATAATGAAGTATGAGCGGAACCATGCCAGATTAACAGTAATTCCTCAACCCTTTCTCTCCCAGAATGATATGCCCGCACGTGGTCTCTTCCTGTCACACGTACCTCTGTGGGCATCAAGCACAACTCCTCCCAACACCCCTTCTAACTTCTCTCTGCACCCCAAGAGCAGCTGTGGTATTGATGGTCAAGGGCAAATTTAAGAAACCACGTTTCCAGGTAGGCGTGGTGGCGTACGCCTATAATCCCAGCACTGTGAGAAGCTGAGGCAGGGGATCCCAAGTTCAAGGCCAACCAGAGCAACTTAGAAAGACCCTGTCTCAAAATAAAAAACTAAAGAGCTGAGGATCGGTTTGATCCCCAGTACCACAAAAAAGGTCACATTTCTGAGGGTCATCTGCTCCTTTACCACGACCGGAAGTATAGGAGGCACTTGGTCCTGTAGATGTCCATGTGCAGACAGTCTACTCCCTTGTGCTGGCCCAGGAACCCATCCCTTCTGGCTGGGTCTCCTGCCTAGCCCAGGAGAGGCAGCTGCAGCTAGGGGACCCGCCCTGCGTCTGTCATCTGTCATTGCTCCTAGAGAGCCAGGATAGGCCTCGCCCTCATCTAGGGCAAACTGTGACAGATGTACCTGTGCAGTGGACTTCAAGCCCAGGGGCTTACAAGGACAGGAAGGATGGGCTCTATGGGAGGTGAGTTCAGGGCCAGGCCTGCAAACTGCAGTTTTGTTGCGGTTCTGCATTCCTGGCTGCGTATGGTGCCTGGGTAGCTTGTCCCCAGCCATGTCCCACGTCAGGGTCTCGAGTCTGATAGCCAGAGGGCCTGCGCCCTGGCACCCTCAGTGCTCACCAACACCAGAGTCCAGAGTGTGCCCGTGATGGGACCTGGTTTTCCGCTGGAAGACCCACCCTGGGTGTGGGTGGCACCAACACCACGCCTCAGTGCTCGGCCCTGAATGGTGGAGGCAGAGCTGGGCTCCCTGGCTTGTCTGCAGCCTTCCTCCCCCAGCTCTTATATGTTCCAGGCTCTGCTGGGATTGGGGGAAGAGGGGGAAGAGTGGAGCGGTGCTCTCATTGGAGTGGGGACGGCTGAGCAAGGTGGATGGAGCCGCAGGTGGCAGTTAGCAGTGAGATCCCACAGCAGTGGTCCCCCAGTCTTTTTGGCACCAGGGGCAAGTTTCGTGGAAGACAATCTTTCCACAGACCAGGGTGCCTGGTAGTTTGGGGTGACTCAAGCATATATATTTACTGTGCACTTTATTTCTATGATTGTTACATTGTAACAGGAAATGAAATAATCACACAACTCTGTGGTAACCCTGAGCTTGCTGTCCTGCAACTAGATCAGGCACAGCTTAATTGTTACTTGCCACTCACTGATTAATCTTTGATATGAGTCTGCAAGCAGCTGATTTATCACCATCTCTGCGCAGTCAAACCTGCTAGTGTTGATCTGTATTTGCGGCTGCTCCCTGACTCTAGAATCACCTTAGATTCTCAGGCATTAGGGTCTCATGAGGAGCACACAACCTAGATTCCTTGTTTGTGCAGTTCACCGTAGGGCTCTGCCCCTGTGAGAATCTGGTGCTCACTGATCCAACAGAAGGGTGATATGATCAAAGGCAGCAGCGATAAATACAGCCTGGTTCTTCACGGGCTTCACCCCAGGCATTACAGCTTGACCTAGATGTTTCTCCATTTTTGGGGAGTGTCTGGAGCATGGGTGTTGGACACTGGATCAGTCCACTGATGAGTTTAGCATAGTTCTGGGTGTAGGTGATGGATTAATGAAGAAGGAAGACCCTACCTAGATATGGGTGGCACCAACCACCAGGCTTGCAGCCTGGAAGGAATAAAAAGGAGAAAGAAGGCAGTTGCGCTGCTTCCTGCCTGCCATGCCATCTACCATGTCACCCTGCCTTGGAGCCAGTGGATCATGGATGGAAACCTCTACAAACTGTGAGCCAAAATAAAACTCTCTCCCTTTAAGTTGTGGTGTTGAGTATTTTGTCCCAGCAACTCAAACATAACTGAGGCTGGACAGAGGCTTTCCTACTTGAGAAGGTATTCATTCTTTTAACAAACAGTTACTGAGCACTTACTGGGAGCCAGGCACATGCACACCAGGGGCTAAGAGGTCAGCGTCCCTGCTCTGGGGTTGAGTGCCACTTTGAGTGCGTATGAGTTTCCTGCAGGTGCTGCAACAAATCACCCAAAGCTGGGTGGCTTAAAAACAAGGCAAACTTCTCTCAGTTCTGGAGGCCAGGGCCTGGGGTTGAGGTGTGGGCAGGGCCATTTAGGGCCCTTCCTGCCTCTGCCAGCTCCCAGGGTCCTTCGGTTTGTGGCCACATCACCCCAATCCCTGCCTCCTCACCTGGCCCCTTCGGTGCTCTGGATCCAGCCTCCTCCCCTTCTCTTACGCAGACAGCATTGGGTTGGGGCCCCTTTCGGCCAGGGTCTTAGCTAAGTGCACCTCTCAGACTCTCTTCCCAAGCAAGGTCATGGTGCAGGTGCTGGGGCCAGGACTCAGTGTATCTTTGGGGGGCATAGTTCAGTCTGCTGCGGGATGAGAGGCAATGAGCCAGGAAAGCACGAAGCAAAGGAGTGTGCAGGCTGACAGGGGCTAGCTGGGAGGGAAAGGAGGCCTCCCACCCACCCGGAGAGTTCGGGAACTCTGGCTGGAGGGGACCAAAGCGGGCTGTGGTGGGAGGCTCTGGGCCGTGCAGCAGGTGAGTGGCTTTTGTGAATTCTAGCGCTTCCTGTAGGGAAATCTCAGGCCGGAAGTGACTTCCAATTTGTGCTCTAGGAAGATTTCCCCATCAGGGGCTCTTAACCTAAATCTTGCATAGAGAGAATTCATGGGGCCTGCGAAGTTTGAGTGGAAAAACTGGCCTCTTAATTTCCCCTAACTGCTAGTCACCATTTCCTTTCATCACGGACAGAGGCAGGAAGCCCAGGCACCAGGAGGCACCGGGACCTGTTCGCCTTCAGAAAGCCTGGGAACCTAACACTCTCTGCAGCTGTCACAGGTGACTCAAGGTACCAGTGACTTTGGAGTAGTGACAGCTGCTGGCCCATGGCTGAGATCATTATCAAAGCTTATTATTCAATGCAGTCACAAAAAAGCCCTTAAATTATCAGATTACAGATTTTCTCTTAAATATTTTGATAACTATTTTCAACAAAGTTGATTTCCTTTCCAATCCCACCTGTTTTATTTTATCCATTTAAAAGTGTTGTTTTGAGGGCCAGGTGCAGTGGTATACACTGGGAATCCCAGCTACTTCGGAGGCTGAGGCAGGATGATTCCAAATTTGAGGACAGGCTGAACAACTTAGTGAGACCCTAACTCAAAATGAAAAAAAAGAGGTGGGGATGTAGCTTAGTGGTAGAGTGCTTGCCTACATGTGGGAAACACTGGGTTCAATTGCCAGGACTGGAAAATAAAAAGGATGTTGTTTTGAGAAGGGGTCCCTGGGCTCCCAGATGTTCAAAGGGCTCATGGCTCAAAAGTGTGTTTGCCCCGATGCTGACTGGTTGGACACCAGTGGGAGTGGGCATTAAAGGCTGCAGGCTTCTGGCTGGGTGACCAGTGGCGTGATGATGTCACGTATGTGGGGGACAAGAACTAGACTTCAGGGTACAGCGTCTCTTCACTTCTGGACATGCAGTTTGGGGGAATCCACGCAAGAGGCTCTGGCAGTGGCCAGGTGAAGGCGGGAGAGGCCAATTTGGGCGTCACCTGCATGAACTCACAGTTCCTGAGTGGCGCGTTGTCCTCACGGAGGGAAGAGAGCCCCAGGGGCACTGAAATTGGTCTTGGAGCTCAGATGTCCCCATTCTCACCCTGGGATCCCCTCCGTCCCACAGCACGAGCATCTCCCAGGCCCCGACACCCAGAACCTCTTACCGCTCACAGCTGGGGCTCCGCTGTCTCATCACCAAGATGCCCAGGGTCCACCGGTGCTGGACCTCAGGCTGGGGATGTGGATCAGTGACTGCCATCCTTATTCTCAGGAGTGAAGTTCTCTCCACGTGGCTCTCTCTCTCCCCTTCCCCTCTGACAAATATACAGGGGCCCTTCACCTTACAGCCTCCTACCACTTTCCGGTGAGGAAGAAAGGGTCCCCTGTGAGACCCCTCCCCAGTCAGCCCACCGGAACGGAAGCCTGCAGCAGAGAGTGAGCCAGGCTCCTGTGTGCAGAGGATAGTAGACTGTAGGGCCAGACACGGGGGCTGGAGCTCCTGTCCCTGAACATTGACCATATGGAGAGCCAGCTTCCTGCCTGTGGGGCCAGGGTGGTAGCAGCCTTGCTGCTGGAGCCCAGGGCCCAGTGACTCAGCGCTCTTTTGGCACATGAGCAAGGCAGGACGAGGGTGCTGGGGTCAGTGTGGAGGAGTGGGTGGTGGGAGGACTGGTTTGGGTATCCATGCCCCCAGCTTAGGGGTGCTTCCTCCTCCTCCTCCAGCCCACCTTTGACACCCAGGGGCTCTTTTCCAAAGCTTCATCTGACCTCGACCTACACCCTCAGAATGGAGCCTGCTACAAACCTGGTGGGAAGCCCTAGGAGGGCTGTATTGTTCCCAGAGACAGGGGGTGGAGGCACATGTCTATAATCCCAGCATTTAGGGGGAGCCTGAGAGAGAAGGATCACAAGTTTGAATCCAGCCTATTTTCCCCTTTTCCTCCCTCCCTGCTTGGGGAACAAGCACGGAGAGGACCTGATGGCTGGATCTGTGGCAGCCACCTTGTAATGACAAGGGAACTAGCTTGACATAGAAATATCAACAGTTCTTGTGAACAATCTGCTCTGGTAAGAATAGCTTGGTTCTACAGGACCCCAAGCTTGGAGCTGAAAGCCAGCTAAATGCCCTTTTAGGTGGATTACGTGCTCACCAGTTTGCCAGGGTCTCTGTTCATCCCTATCACATTACCCTGGCTCTCTTCACTCACTTACCTTCTTGTGGGCCCAGGGGCAAGTCCAGTGGCAATGCAAGTGGCCCACCCCAGCACGGTCAGCACCCTGAGAGGACCCAGCCCTGTGCGGGGCACTCAGCAGGAACTGGCGACGGTTGGGCTCGGGCCTTGATGGAGACAGCTCTGCCCACTGAGGCAGCCACGGGCTCAGGACTGACTGGACTCTGAGATGTGAGCGGTGACAGAGGAACTGGATTTTCAACTTTGCTCGATTTTAGTCGATTTAGATTTAAGTAGCCACATGTGGCTAATGGGAACAGCATGTCAGGGACAGCATGGCAGAGTCACGGCCACCTTCCCGCACGGTTCGGCTGCCGAGGTACACAGGGGAGCTACTCCTAGCACCCACGTCCCTGTCCCCTACCCTGAGCCCCTCCTGCCTGGGTCCCAGACTGCAGGTCGCTGGCAGTCCGTGAGCCTCTGCCTCGGGCACTGCTGCGGGCGGGATGAGGTCCATGGAGGGCGCTCCGGGGCTCTGTCCTGGCCAAGGACACTGAGGCTGCAGCATCTCCGGGTCTCCCCCGGGGGGACTTGATTTCCCTCTCTCAGGACCTGGGCTGTCGGGTGACCCTGCGGGCGGTCTGCTGGCACCTGGGGACAGGCTCCCAGGTGCTTCTCGGGATGGTTTCTGGGAGCACTGAGCTGCCACTCGGGGGGCTCCTGTGGGCAGAGCCTGGCCTTCCTGCTGTCCCCATGCCCCCAAGGCCTCCTGGGACACCTCAGTTGCCTGGAGCTGGAGGAGCAAACCAGGACAGAGGCCCAGAGAGCAGACATCCCGGCTTTCCACGGGAGGAAATGCTGAGGGCCAGGAGCCTCGGGACCCTCCCTCCCTCTCCCGACCACAGAAGCCCTTGCAAGCAGAGATGAGCTGTCCCCGCTCACCACGGTCAGTGTGACACTGCAGACAGAGCCAGACCCAGAGACTCTTGGGTTCCGCCGGTGCCCCCAGCCAGGTGCTGCCCCTCCCGAGGCAATTTCCTCTATTGCTGGGGTGTGGCAGCTTGGCCCAGAGAGGCTGGGGTACCTACCTGGGTCACACAGTGAACATGGGGCCTGCCCAGGATGAGAGCCGACACTTAGCTGACCTGGAGGTGGGGGCTTTGCTCACTACATTCTTGCTCTGGATGTGTAACCACGATCCTAAACACAGTGCCTTATTGTTGACACCACAGTGGTATGATCTGACTTTTTTTCCTAGTACAGGGTTTGATCCTGGGCCTTTTCACTGAGCTAGATCCCCAGCCCTTTTTTATTTTTTGATTTTGAGACAGATCTTGCTAATTCACTAAGTACCTTAGGCTGAGCTCAAACTTGCAATCTTCCTGCCTCAGCCTTCCAGAGGGCTCCTGGTTCTTAACAGGCAGCTCAGGACTCTGAGTGACCAAGGCGAAGTTGCAGTCACTTTCAGCAGGCCATGGCCTCTCCTTTGGGGTCCAAGTAGCCCCAGGCCAGCCCCAACTCAGGGAGGGGAGAAGCAGACACCCTCTCTGCAGGGAGCACTGATCTGCAGCCTCTGGCCCACCACAAGCCCACAAAACCTTTCTTGGAGCTAGGAGAGGAGGGTGAGCTCTGTGAGCCCTGAGAGGAGCAGGTGATTCCCAGGACAGAGCTAACCTGGGCCTTGGGGGTCCTCAGTGTCTCCAAGACCATGCATACTGTGGTCTTCACAGGGGGATGCCCCGCATGTAGCCCCTTTTCTTTGGGGCTTGATTTGCATCACCTGTAAAGACCACAGAAGCCAACAAGGGCAGGCTTGAGGCCACCCTGATTGGGGCCCCACGACACTGTGGGTGATGTCCCCTCCTGCCTTCTCACTCCCCAAAGCAACCCCTTAGGGACCAGACTAGCAAGCCAGTGCTCCCCAGAACTATGGCCAGTTAGGAGGACACCTAGATCAGCTGGGGTGGTCCTGTTGGGCATGAGCTGCAGCCTTGCCCATGAGGTCACAACCCCTACATCCCACTGTCCTGCTGCCCTAGCCCCAAGCACGTCCCTGGTCCCTAGAAAAGCAGAGGGGAGCTGCAGTCTGAGGCACCAGAGCCTCACAGGGCACGTGAGTCGGAAGATCCACCAACAGCCTGCAGTGGGCCAAACCACCAGACCTGTCTGCAGTGCTAGCTTATTAGCTGTGTGACCCTGGCCAAGTCACTGAAGCTCTCTGAGCCTCAGTGTTATCCTGTATAAAATAGAGAGGGTTGGAGATGAGTAGCTAACATAACATTTTCAACTTTGTACAGGGTGGGAGCTCAAAAAACAAACAAACAAAAAGAATAGGGGGCTGGGGATTTAGCTCAGTGGTTTCGCTGCCTGCTGCACAAGCGCAAGGACCCGAGTTCGATCCCCAGTACCAAAAAAAAAAAAAAAAACAGAATAGGGGGTAGCATTTGCCAAACCCAAGAGCAATGGTTCTTAAGCTTTGTGGGATTACAGGAAACCTTTGGGAATCTGAGAAAGCCTGGAATTTCTCCCCTGAGCCAGGTGTGGAGGTGTAGGCCAGTAATCTGAGTACTCTGGGGGCTGAGACAGGAGGATCACAAGCTTGAGCTCAGTCTGAGGAACTGAGCGAGACCCTGTCTCAAAATTCTAACAAGTGTCTAGGGTGATTTCCAAGGTTTGTCTCTCCTGTGTGTCTGGTGTCCATGAGGAGCCAGCTGCAGACCCTCACACAGCCCCAGGCGGCTCCTCCACACACAGGAGCCAGAGCCCAAGCCCTGGAGACAGTGCTGGGTCTCCCTGGAGTCCTCCTGAGACCCTGGGGGCCACTCCTTTCATCCAGAGGGACATTCAGCAGGGCACCTCCCTTCCTCACCCAGTCTTCCACCTCCCGCTCCACAGCAGGGCCCTGCCACCTCCACCTCCTGGCAGCAGTATGGCCAGCTTCGGGAGGGGAAGGGCCAAACCAGCCCTAGTTCCCTCCAATCTCTCCCCAGCACTGCCGCCTGCACCCGATTCCCCAACCCCAGGTGAGCGAAAGTTGCTTATTCTGCACAGTGAGCCCCGGGATTCTGGTGTTAAGAGAAGTCAATCAGCAGACCTTCCGTTAGGGACTCTTCCAGGCACGTCTGTGCGCTTGCGCAGCTCTTAAATGGGGCTTTGAGAGCCTGGACTTGGGGGAAAATTGACTGCTAAACTCCAGGCTTTAACTAGGCGCCTGCAGAGGCCTCCAGCCCCAGCGTCTCCTTGGTGGTGCTTTATCTCGCCTTAAATAGCTGCAGCTGGACTTCTCCAATCACGGCCTCTCGAGCCCCGCCCCAAGTTCCTGGCTGCTTTCTTTTCTTACTTTCACGTATGTATGTATTCATTCTGAATTGGATGTTGAACCCTGGGCCTCTGCACGGAGCTAGTTCTCCAGCCCTTGTTAAAGATTTTTATTTTGAGGCCGGATCTTGCTAAGTTGCTAGGTTGCCCGGGCTGGGCTCAGACGAGTGATTCTCCGGCCTCTGCTTTTCAGGTGTCACCCTTCCTGGAAGGCACAGAGCCAGGGGGGAAGAGAGGGGTCATCCGGGGAGGGAGGGGAGACCATCTACTCCCACCTTCCCGGATCTGCAGTGCTACTGCAGTTTGTCTTCTGAGAGTCAGGCTGTTGGAAAATGCTACAGGCTGTGCAGTGTTTTGATTTTTTTTGAGGATGAGACATTTATTAATACAGTTCTTCTGTTAACAATTCATACCTTGGGCTGGGGATTTAGCTCAGTGGTTCCGGTGCTGGCCTCGCAAGCACAAGATCCCGAGTTCAAGCCCTGGTACCAAAACCAAAACCAAAACAAAACAAAAAAATGTGTAACAATTCACACCTTGATAATGTGGCAAAAACCTAGTGGAGGACCAAGCCTTGGTATTTGAAACTAGAAAGAAAAGGGTTTTCCTGCTTCTGTTAGGAATTCTTCTAGGCTACAAGTTTTAGAGAGCTGAACTAGACACTTAACACAAGATAAATATTTATTTCTGCCTCATGTAAAAGAAACCAAGCAGCAGTCCCAGCTCCCAAACGTCAGCAGTGACTCTGGCTCTTTCCACTCCCATCATCTTCTGCTCAGGGATTTCCATCTGCACAGTCACCTCAAAATTCCGACTCCTATTTGACTGTTACAGCTCCAGCCATCATGCTGCACCCCAGGCCGAAAAAGGAAGGGAAGCCCTGTCTGTTTTTTTTCTTTGAAGGCTTTCCTTTCCTTAACTAGCTCTAGCTGCAAGGGAGTCTGGGACATATGGTCATTTAGCTGTATACATGGATGTTCAGGGTAAAATCAGGTTTCTGTGGAAAGGAAGGCAGTGTCAGCTCACAGCTGCTCCCACAGTTCTACCACCTTCCTGAACACATGGGGTGGTGCTCTGCTGGGGTGGGCCTGGCCTGATTTGGCTGGGCCCAATCTGGTCATAGTTGGCAAGTTTGCCTCAAGCTGGCTAGGAGAAGAACAGCAGGTCTTTGCTACCTGCCCTGGTCCCAGGCAAGGGAAATAAGCGTGCTAGAGGACTGTGTGGTAGGGACAATGAAGGCAGAGGACAGAGACAACACCATGTGGGGAGCTGGGCATGGTGCCATAGGCCTGTGATCCCAGCACTCAGGGAGGCTGAGGCAGGAGGACTGCAAGTTCAAGCCTAGCCTGGGGAACTTAGTGACTTAGCAAGACCCTGTCTCAAAATAAAAAATAAAAAGGGTTGGGAATACAGCTCAGTGCAAAGGCCCTGGGTTTGATTCCCAGTACTGAAAATAAACAATACCATGTAGGGAGTGCTGAGGGCATCTGGCCTCAGGGCTGGGGCCGCAGCTGGGGTGCAGGGTCTCACACAGTGCAGGGACAGCCTGCCCCAGGTGACTACACTTCTTTTCAGGTCAGGATGCACCAGGTCAGAGGGTGCAGACCCAGGCATTGCCCTGTCCTTGCCTCGTGCCGCTTCCGAGCCTCAGCTCAGCGGTGGACAGCTTAGGAAGCCGGTGAGAGCTAAACCTCTGCAAACGGTGGAAGTGCAAATGATGAAATGGAGATTAGAGACGTGGAGACATGTGATGTGAGGGAACCAGCACAGCGCCTGTCCCCTTCCCACAGGCCTGTCCTGTCCAGGGTGCCTCACTGTGGGTCCCCAGGGCCCTGCCACGCTGGTGGCACAGGCATCCCACATGTTACATTCAGCTGCTGCTTGGACTGTGAGGAGCCAGCCGGCCGTGGGGCTCGGGCTCCATGGCCTCTGCTCGCCATCTCTGCGCACTGGCCGGGCAGCCACTAGCCCTGCTCCTGCCCGGAGTCGGGGCCCTTGTGCATCCACCTGGCTTCCCGGAGGGGGCTCTCTCACGGCGGCGCAGAGCCCTGCCGCGTGGCTCTTTGCTCACTGCTAGGCCCCGGGGCTCACAGCTGGTCCTCGTCCACCCAGATGGTCTTGCGCTGCTCCTCGCAGATCCTGTCTTTGAGGACACGCAGCAGCTCCTCGACACTGCTCCAGGCCTCGGCCTCCACTGTGGAGTACAGGCAGGGCAGTGCCTCCAGCTCCTTCTCCCGCAGGCGGCAGGCACGCAGGAACTCCTCCTCTGTCTCGGGCCGAGGCAGCAGCTTCCTGGCAGCAACACACGCGGCTGTGGGCAGGCACCGGGGCTGGACCCCACGGTGGGGGACAGAAGCAGCCCCAAGATTGCAGATGTTGTGCCCACCCGGAAGAGCCTTGGGAAGTGGTCCCGCTCCTGGCCACTGTGGTGCAGAGTCTTTCCTGGGCCACCAGGCACCTCACTGAGTGCTACCGTGTGCTGCTGGCTCTGTCTCCCCTGGTCCCACTGCCTCCTAAAACCCTGAACACTGTGCCTTTGTAGGGACAATACTGACACTTGAACCCAGAGCCTGTGCACTGAGCTACATCCCCAGCCCTTCTTTATTTTTTATTTTGAGACGGGGTCTTACTAATCTGCTAATTTGCCCGGGCTGGGCTTCAACTTGATATCCTCCAGCCTCAGCCTCCCGAGAGGTGGGGTTACAGGTGTGTACTAGGCTGGCTGTGCACCATTTCACACCATTTTGTGTTCTACCCGCAGTTCGAGGGGTCCTTGCCGGCACTTATGGGGAGTCTCGTCACCTGTGCTCACTGATGGATTCCCCAGTGCCTGGCACTACCAGGGGCTGCACAGGCGTTGTCCAGGAGAAAGCAGCCCTGACCTTGGAGTCCCAGCGCCCCGTGTGCGCAGTGGGTAATGCCACTTACTCTGCACTGCACAGGGAGGGGGGACCCACCGTGATGATGGTCAAGGGCCCGTCTGTCCCTGGGGCTCAGGCCCAGAGCCTCTGTGCCACCCCTATGCCCAGCCCCACAGCTGACCATGTATCAACGCCTATGGCTCAACCGTGGATGGGGCCCAGAGCCAGAATTTGTCCTTGTCCCTGCCAGGTGTGCCCTCCCCAGGGAGGAGCAGTGGGCTGCTCCTGCCTCCTTTCACCACTGCCAGACCCTGGCCTCCTTGGGGCTGCTTTCACCCGAGGGAAGGAAGGGTCTGCTCAGCTCATCCTCCCGCCCTCGCCTCAGGCCCTTCTGGCACCTGGGCCCATGCGATGTGTCCCTCACGCGGGAGCCACGTCAGCACCAGGGCTCATCTGCCCGAGACCGGGGTCCCCTCCTGGTGAGGACACCTGAGGGACGAGTGGGGTTGGCAGGCCTGGGCTTGGGCTTGGGCTGGAGGAGGCCGGGCCCCGTTCCCACCTGAAGCGCTTGATGTTCTTCTCACACACGCGCACGAAGAGCACGATGGGGTAGATCCCGCACTTGATCAGGTCGCGCACACAGCCCATCCCGGCCTCCAGCAGGCAGTGCTTGTTCTGAGGGGTGTGCGACAGAGAGGTCAGCAGTGTCCCCCGCCCGGCCTCCCCGTCTGTGCGGGAGCTGCGCCCAGCCTGTAGGCAAGGACAGGCTCCAGAGACAAGAGCCCCACGGGCCCCCGCCTGACCAGTACAGGACCAGGGCCTGCACACCCGACGCTTCCCATGGCCTGCAGCACACAGCTGCACCGAGGCTGGGCTGGGGAGGGACTGATGCCAGGGACGCCTGCCTACCTGCCGGCCTCGAGGGCACTCTGGGGCCAGGCGAGAGTGCTGAGAACACTGCCAGGGTGAGGCGGCAGCTTGGAGGTCCTGGGAGGCCCTTCAGGGGTCTCAACCATGAGCTCCTCATTTCTGAGGAAGGACAACCCACAGAAGGCATCACTTTAAAGAAAGCAAGGCGGGCGTGGTGGTGCTCGCCTGTCATCCCAGCACCCTGGGAGGCTGAGGCGGGAGGATCACACGCTCAGTCCCAGCCCGGGTGCCTTAGCGGGATCTTCTCTTAAAATTCAACAACAACAGAAAGTGCGGTGGGATGCAGGGTCTTCAGTGTGAAGACCCTTGGTTTGATGCCCAGTACTGAAAAAAAAAAAAGAGGCAGAAACACCAGACTTGGCATCTTGACCACACTCGCATCCTGAGCATGGAGCGTGTCCCAGTGTGCAGCTCTGTGACTCCCCTGGGCACACTGGAACAGCTGGATGGCGGGAGGGCCCTGGGCGCCTTCTACTCGCTGCCCCTCACTGGCCTGACTTGAGCGGCACCGACCCCTTGGCTCTCCTGCTGAAGCCAACTCAGCTCCAGCCCTCCCGCTCATTTTCTCTCCACTGGGCTGTCAGAATTTCTTAGAGCGCTCTGGCCCGGACAGAAAGAAAAAGTCAGCCGACTGCTCCAGGCCTGTGGGCAGCTGGGCCTCTGCCCTACTCCGTGTCAGAGTCCGTGTCACTGAGGGGCAGGGTGAGGCCACTGCAGCTGGATGGGAAGTGGGGGGCCCAGCGGGGCACCTGCCCCCGGGCCTCTGTTGCCTCAGGGTGTTGTCCGGCCCTCCACGGCTGCAGACTGAGAGCTTTTGGTCGAGGAGGAAGACGTGCGCGCGTCACACTGGGGGCTCTGAATGGCTCCCGGGCTCTCCTCTGCTCAGCCACCAGCCACCCCTGTGCTCTTTTTCCCATCCTGGGGTGGACACCAGCCCACCTCTCACCCTGACTCGCCTGCTCTTTCTGTCACAACCAGACACATACACGCCCCTGAACAGGAGATCCAGCACCCAGCACCAGGGCACCACCACCAACAGAAGGCAGCTCCGAGATACAAGTCCTGAGGACCGGGGTGAAGGAGGTGATAGAGGCAGGGGTGGCGGAAGCCTCGCCAAGGGGAGCTGGGAGCACCTCTTTATCTGCCTTCCCCCAGCCCAGGGGTCTTGGGTGGGTCGCCGGCCGTGTCGCAGGCCTGCCTAGCCCCTCACCTTGGCTGCCACAGCTTCGATGTTGGCAGGAACAATGCACTCAAAAGTGTTGGGGTTCTTCTCTCGGGAGTAGATGATGGTCTCTGTCTTCTGCTTTTTGAGGAACTCTTCTCTTGTGACAGTATCTGTAGAGAGAAGCCAGTCTCGAGGGTGGCACGGGTGGTCTGGGGGGTGGTCCCCTCCAGGCCCTGCCTGCCCCCCTCCTGGTGCCACAGACTGGATGTCTGGTCCAGTCACAGTTAGCTGTATCTCATCCCTTCCACTAGACTGCAGAGCTCCTTCAGGGCAAGGCCAAGGTCACAGTTCACGTTCCCTGTGGCAGACCAGAGAGGTGTTTAGGCAGTGTTCAGGGTCTGGAGGCTCAGTAGGGTCAACACAGTAGTAGTTCAGGCACTACAGGGCACACTCTTCACTAGCTGCCAACCACAACGAAGCTCAGCCATTGATCCATTCACCCATCATCTGCTCACGCATCCATGCATCTGTGCATCCGTCCATCCATCCATCCATCCATCCGCCCACCATCTATCCATCTACTCTCTCCATCCGTGCATCTGTGCATCCGTCCATCCATCCATCCATCCATCTGCCCACCATCTATCCATCTACTCTCTCCATCCGTGCATCTGTGCATCCGTCCATCCATCCATCCATCCATCCGCCCACCATCTATCCATCTACTCTCTCCATCCGTGCATCTGTGCATCCGTCCATCCATCCATCCATCCATCTGCCCACCATCTATCCATCTACTCTCTCCATCCGTGCATCTGTGCATCTGTCCATCCATCCATCCATCCATCCGCCCACCATCTATCCATCTACTCTCTCCATCCGTGCATCTGTGCATCCGTCCATCCATCCATCCATCCATCCGCCCACCATCTATCCATCTACTCTCTCCATCCGTGCATCTGTGCATCCGTCCATCCATCCATCCATCCATCCGCCCACCATCTATCCATCTACTCTCTCCATCCGTGCATCTGTCCACCCACTCACCTACCCACTTTTCGTCCATCCCCCTATCCATCATTCATCCATCCACCATCCACCCACTCACCCACTCACCTTCCCACCCAACACTGCTAAAGGTCAGGTATTAGGAATAAAAATACGATAAAAGCACAGCTCATCTATTCAAAGAAGCAATGATGTAGCTAGGGAGAAAAATGTGGGTCACAGACAACGAGGCAACAGTTTAGTGAGTGCAGTGGTGGCTACTGTGTGGGGGGCAGAGGGTGCAGGCGGGCTCCCTGGAGGAGGAGGTGCCCACTAGAGGCCTTGCTCCCTTGCTGGGTGACCCTGAGCATCCTGTTTCACCCTCTCTGGGCCTCAGCGGAGGAGGGTGCAGTATGCCCAAGTGTGGACACAGGTGGAGGGAGGTTCTCTGGGCTGGAGTGGTGATCATTTAGGGTGTGGCATTTCAGTCTAGCTGACAGTGGTCCACTTAGATGTAGTCAGGACAGTAGAGTCTGTGCTATATCCATTTCCTATGATTTAAAAAGATCTTGGACATGTAATGTTTAATTGGTCCCAGGTGGGCCTGGACATTGGTGCTTTAAAAAATTTTATTTATTTACTTTTTGTGCTACTGGGACTTGAACCCAAGGCTTTCACATTGAGCTACATCCCTGGCCCTTTAAAAATTAATAAACTAGGTTTTTTTTGAGTCAGGATCTCACTATGTAGTTCAGGCTGGCCTTGAACTCATGGCAATCATCCTGCCTCAGCCACCTGAGTGCTGGAATTACAGGCATGCACTCCCATACCCGGCTTATTTTTTATTTCGAGACAGGGTCTTGCTAAGCTACTAAATTGCCCAGGCTGGGCTTGAACTTTCGATCCCTGTGCCTCAGTTCCTGGAGTGCAGGGATTACAGGCATGGGCCACCATGCCTGCTTCCACTTGTACATTTAAATACAGGTGGGGACTCTGATGGCAGCCGGGATGGGAGCACAGTGCTGGCAGTGGGTGTCACCACCCTTGGCATGCCAGGGACACAGAGGCTCAGAGTGACGGGCAGGCTGGCTGCGCACACTGCACCTGCAGGGGACTGAGCTCCTGGACACCTCTGCCCTGTCACCCACCATGTCAGAAGGGGGTTCCCTGCTCCCTGGGCCGCTGCACATGCACGGGGGACAGTGTGGGGACAGAGGGAAGACTCCCTCTGTGTGCGCTCTGGCGGGAGCAAGGGGAGAGGATCGACGGGCAAGGTGGGAGAAGTCGCACTGTGGACGGCTCCCCCACCTGCCCTGCGCAGCCTGTGGTCACCTGACTTGCAGAGTGTGAGCTCCATGGCGCCACCCGAGTTCAGCAGCTTCTGCACCAGCGTCTTGGTCAGCACAGTGGGTGTGAAGAGCACCGGCCGGCGGCGCTCGCAGTGGAAGGCACGCACCAGGCTGTAGGGGGTCAGGCTGAGGTTCCTGCTGAGCTCACTCTCAGGGTCCAGCTCTGGGCGAAAGGGAGCTGCGGTCAGGCCTGGGCCCCTGGACCCCGGATGCCCTCAGGGCTGCTCTTTTTCTTTTGGTACTGAGGGGTGAACCCGGGGCCTTCAGGCTGTGCTACATGAGACAGGGTCTGAGTTGTCCAAGTTGGGCTTGGCCGTGCGATCCTCCTGCTTCAGCCCCTCAGAGTGCTGGGATGACAGACCTGAGACCTGAGACCGCATGGCCAGCCTCAG
The DNA here is from genome assembly GCF_053883595.1 of Heterocephalus glaber. Classification (NCBI taxonomy): domain Eukaryota; kingdom Metazoa; phylum Chordata; class Mammalia; order Rodentia; family Bathyergidae; genus Heterocephalus; species Heterocephalus glaber. The sequence goes on along the minus strand of NW_028258381.1, from coordinate 37,334,610 downwards.
GGCAGGCTCTTGGAGGCCACTGCAGGCCTGGGAGCCTGAGGTTCTGTCCCTAGCACCCAGGGATATTCTGGGGGTCCTGTCTGCCTGTGTGGGAGGCACACAGGGGGTGGAGGACATAAATTAGCCCTGGTGAGTCTCTGAAGGAGAGGTTGCCAGGGCAGGGTGGTCCAGGCAGAGGGAAGGTGACCACAGGAGAGCAAAGTACAGCGTGAGATGATCAGGTGGCAGGACAGCAGGGCCGCCTGGGAAAGCCTGGTGGCTCTCAGGGCTTTGGGAAGCTTCTGGGCTTGTGGCAGGGTGAGCACATGGCCTTGGCTCCGCCTTTTCCAGGCCTCTGTGGCTCGCCTGGGCAGAGCACGGAGGAGCCCCCAGGCGGGATCTGTTAAAGCCAGCTGGCAGCCCCAGGGTCACTGGCCAGAGGTCAGCAGCCTGTCCCTTTTTTGCCCCCTGGCCTGGTGCTCACAACCAGTGGTGGGGCTTTGGTCTCCTTGCCCTTGAGTGGGCTTGGCTGAGAGGGCAGGCAGGGCTAGCTTGTCAGCAGCTGGGCTCACCCGAAGGAGAAGTGGCAAAAGGTGCTCGTGGGGAGAAAGACCAATACATAAACACTGCTCAGAGGGCAGCTCTGAGTAACGGGGCATCTGGACTCCAGGTGACTGCGACTCATGTCGGTCACCAAGCGGCAGACTTCACGCCTGTGGGGATGGACGCGCCTCTAAGTGGGGTGAGGGGTCACCACACACCTTCCTGCTTCTCGGCCGAGAGCCTGGTGGCATCCAGAGAGGCACGGGCCAGGCTGCCCAGAGGGCTCCCAGAGATGACTCGGACCCGCTCGCTGCTGTTCATGCGCTTGTACTTGTTCTCCGACCTGCTGACGAACTGTGAGGACAGAAGGCACAGTGGGTGGGAGGCTGCTCTCCCTGCTCTCGCTTCCGGCCACATGGAGCTGCTTCAGTTGGACAAACTTGGACCTTGTTCCGATCCCACCTCCGCCCTGGGGCTGGGGCAGTCCCCTCCCTGTATGAACAGGGGACACCAGAGTGTGGTGGCACAGGTCTGTTAGGCCAGCACTCTGGGAGGCTGAAGCAGGAGGATCACAAGTTTGAGGTTAGCCTGGACAATTTAGTGACTTAGCAAGACCTTGTCTCAAAATTAAAAATAAAGGGTTAGGGATGTAGTCCAGTGCAGAGGCCCTGGGTTCAACCCCCAGTGACACTCAGAGGTGGCTGGAGTCCTTCAGCTCCTGGACAGTGGCCATCAGTAGTGAGCAGATGGAGAGAGACCACTGTCCCTCACCCAGCTCCCTGTGTCACCCACCCACCTTCCCTTGGGCCTCTGGGTGAGCTCGGTGGCGACTGCACTGACTCACTCCCGCTGGTGAGACACTGTGGCTGGGCCCCCCGCACTGGGCCTGTGGGGAGCTGTCTCCCCAGCACCATGCTCCTCCACCCTCCACTCATCCGGGGAACACTGCTGCCTCCTGCAGCCTGTGAAGGCCTGGTGAGGGGCACAGACCCAGCTTCCTGCTTTGCCCTCCCAGCCACAGGGAGGCAGATTCTGGGGGCTGGCTGTGTGCCTTAGGACAAGGCCCTCAAGGCTTCAGCTCCTGTGTGACCTGTGCGCACAACGGTGTGCCACCTTAGACGGCTGCCTCTCAGAAGACCTCTGACCTTGCCAGGCTCCAGCCCACCTGCCTGCGTCCACCCGGGTCCTGGGGTCACACTGCTAACCCTTTCTGATCACCTCTGCCCCAGCATCAAGCTGAAGCCTCGGAGTTCCACAATCTCTCCACTGGGGTCTGCTTGGCGCAGCACCCACTTAGGAACATGCTCATGGGCTCTGTTTTCCCATCACCCCCTGTGCTTGTCCTCTGTCATATAAGGATGCTTCTTCTTCTTTTTTTTTTTTTGGTACTGGGGATCGAACTCTTGTCCTTGCACTTGCTGGACAGGTGGTGGAACCACTGAGCTAAATCCTCGGCCTCTAATTTTTTTTTTTTTCTTTTTGGTACCGGGGATTGAACTTGGGTCCTTGAGCTAGCAAGGCAGGTGGTGTAACCACAGATGCTTCTTTTATATGAAGTAACTTCTGAAGATATCACATGATATGCTAGTTAATGTTGCTTATATAAATCCAAGCAAAAAGGTTTTTGTTTTTTTCGTACCGGGGATCGAACTCGGGTTCTTGAGCTTGCACAGCAGGTGGTGAAACCACTGAGCTAAATTCCCAGCCAAAAAGGTTTTTTTTTAAGGTTAAGTACAAGGGAAAAATCTTTTTCTGGTCCCGAAGAGCTAAAATGTTTCCATAGACAGATGAAGATTTAAGAACCTGTTTGGTTTCCCTTTTCTCCCTGGCTGCCAGGATACTGAGATAAAGCTCTATCTGAGGAACTAACCTGGCCTAGATATTTGGAATGTTTGTTTTCTCTTCCTGACATGCCATTTCGGATTTTTCTGTTAATATTTTCACAACCAAGTTGTCTGAGCTCCTTTTGGACATATGTTTTCTCAAATCTTTTCTGAAAGTGTCGTTTGCTTCCAATAGGAGCACAGACCATTTCTTGAGCTGACACTGGGAAACGGGATGAAGAGACAGGAGGCACAAGAGAGCTGCGAGTGGGCTGTGCACAGAGAGCACTGCTATTTTGGCGCAGCCTTTTCTTACCTGGAGGAGCTGGCCGAAGAGGAAACTTGCTCTGGAGAGGCGTGGGCTGACCCGGGGGTCGCTTGTTGAAAGCGGCTCTTCAGGCTGCAGGGTGTTCTGGAATGAGTTTATCAGTAGGTCAGGAGCAGTGGGGCCCAGCTGGGGCCCGGCTGGATCCATGGGCACAAGAATGCTGCTAGAGAAGCAGAGGACACCCCCAGGTTCCCTCTGCTGAGTGCTGGGCAACCTGTTCCAGCAGGAGTGGGGGCAGCCAGGAGCCATGCTCCAGAGGTGGCTTTCCCTGTGGTGTTGCAGACTCACCCGGAGCCCCCGCAGGGTGTGGTGCACCGTGTCTGCCTCCTCCCGGTTACCCCGGTGCATCAGGCGCTGCAGCTTGACCAGCAGCAGCTGCTGGGCCCTGGGGAGCAAGAGGGAGGCATCCAGGCTGGGACAGAGCTACAGCCAGGGAGCGCTCAGCCTGAGGAACTGGGACAGCATGGGCTTTTGCCTCTGGGGGGCCCTGGCTCAGGATGGGGTCAGGGCAAAGGGCTCCTGTCCCCAGTTGGGGCTCCTATGCTGGAATCTGGCCAGATTCTCAGGGCTGGCCTTGGGGCTATCACCATTCGGAAGCACAGCTAAGGTCTTAGAGATGCTTTCCATCCTGGGAGGCAGGAAGGTTTCCTGAAAAAGGAGGAACTGGGACTTCATGGCCCAGGAGGCAGAGGTGTGTGCTCATAGCACCACCAGCCCCTGACTCCATGGTGCCCCGCCAGGCCCTGGCCTCACCGGCTGTAGCTGGGTATAGTGCCCATGTCCAGGTCATGGTCCGTGAAGGGGTCGACCCTTGCACACAGCCACTCGTGCCTGTCCTGGTACATGGTGTCACGGACGTGCACAATGTCGTCACACTTCAGGGACATGGAGCAGGCATCCAGCTGGCTGGAGATGTTCAGATTCAGGCGGATGTAGAAGGAGTCTCCCGATGTGATCAGGCCCTCTGCCATGTCCCTGAGCAGCTTCTGGTACCCTGGGCAGGCAACAGTCCGAACAGGGCATGTTGATGGGACACCAACCTTAGCTGAGGGGCCTTCTTGGTCCATTCCCCACAAAGCCGGGGGTTGGGGCAGGCATTCCTGCCTGATGATGTCATTCATGGGTTTCCCTTTTTGTCTCTGCTGCCAGGAAGCTCAGAGCTGAATGTGTCAAGTTGCAATGATCACCTGCATGAGCATTTCTGCCGCAACTGCCATACCTTCCTCACCATGGGGACACACATTTGCTTTTCATTCTCCGTTTTTCCATCAACACATAACTTATATAACAGTAAACTGCATAAATTCTTAAATTTTCTCAAATGCATGTGTGTGGGTAGTCTCCTCCCAGAACCTGCTCTGTCAACACTTCCCAGGGGTGACTTTCATCCTGACCACTATTCCCCAAGCTAAGCTGCAGCTCACTGCACAGACATGGAGCCAAACAGTACAGGCTCTCTCCCTTCTGGTGGCTACTATTCCACGTTACCCCTGTGAGATACATTTAAAAGGCTGCCACGTAGCAGTACTGTGGTCCTTTTCATTGCTGCATAGCACTCCACTTGTGTGCAGGTATCCATTCTCTTGTGTACATACTTGGACTTTGGGGGAAGTTTGGGGCTATTCTGAATAACTCTGCTGAGTTTTTCTTCTACATTACTTCTGGCAGACATACACACATATGCATTTCTCTTGGATACATACACAGAAGTAGAATTACCAGGTCATGGGTTTGGATTATCTATACATTTAGATTCGGTATATACTGCCAAATGGCTTTCTAAATTAGTAAGATCTAACGTGTGGTTTTAACCTTACTTAAATGTCACTTTCCTTTTGAGTAGATTTTGGCAAATACATTGGAAGGAAGGAAGGCCCGGACTATGACTATAATAAATACAGCAAGTTCTGAGTGAATGCTCATGACATAAGTCCCTAAATCAGCCCCACATGCAGAGGGCTGCATATGACAGCAGAAGCTAAAGCAGTTCTGCTCAGCCCCAAGTAGCTCCTCAAATGTGCACAACACAGAAATGTGCAGGGACATTTCCACCACTGAGTCAGTGTTCCTTGGGGCTGTGTGGGGAAACAGGCTTCCCCATGGGTCCTTCTGTGGCAGCCTGGCTGTGCCCTATTGCCAGACCCAAGCCACGTGCTCCCTGAGCTCCCTGCACCCTGGACAAGTTAACTTGCCCCAGAAGTCCGGACCGCAGGGCTCGCTGCTGCCCACTTCTGGGGTCGCTCGTCACACTGCTTCTGTGGCCCTGCTGGCCAGCGGTCAGGACCCCACCCAGAGTTTTGTGTGGGCCTAACACGCCAGGCTGTAGGAGTGGGGGCACCTGTCCTACGTGTAGGGCCGACCTGCCCGTGTTTGGGGAAGGCACCACTGTCAGCCTCACTGCAGGGCACTGCTGGGAACGGTGTGAGCCGCTGGAGAAGCTATTTATGTTCTGCTGAAACATTCATGAGTCCCGAGGTTAAAAATAAGACCCAGCTGCAGAAATAATCATGCAGGAAAAAGCAGAGGTGAGAATGAGGACTCAGACTTCGGGAAATGGAAACAAAGCTCCGTGTGCACGGGGTGGGAGTTGTGGCAGGGCAAGAGGAGCCAAGGCTAAAACCTTCCAGGGCCTGACGAGAAGGGAGGCTGAGGCCCAGCTGCTGCCTGCAAAAGGCCAGGAAGCCCAAGAGGATGCTCACTTCACCCCAGCAGGGAGAAAGGTGGGCTGGGCTGTGCCTGGTGAGCATCCTGAGGCATCCTGGACAGCTGGGTGTGGACATGGCCAGGTTGAGACAGACCAGCTGCTCCTGGTCACCTGCCTGCTCCCCTAGACCTGCTCCCTTGGGTCCCCTGATGGTGCGGGGACAGCTAGTTCTCTGCTGAACAGAATAGGAGGTGTGGGTGCTGGGTGGTGAGGTCCCTGCCCAGGTGCAGGCCATCCCCAGTGTGAAGTGGTCCTCCCAGGCTCACCTTCGTGGTTAGCCTTGTAGTGCAAGGTGACAGGGCCACTGCACCTCTGGATGGTCCAGCGGGCCTCTTCCTTCGTGCACGTGTCCAAGGGGACACTCTGCCTCTCCCCTCTGATGCAGCCTTCCAGCTGGACAGCAAAAGACCTGCGTGGGTTCTCACCATTGGCCCAGCTGCTCCACCCCAGAAACAGGAGCACCCTTTCCCCCACTGAAGGGGAGAGAAGGGCCTGGAGGTACTGATGCCTGGCCACCCTCCCTCCAATCCCTCCTCCTGGTGTAGTTCGAGGCCCAGGGTCCCCTCCACCAGCAGGGCACACAGAGCACATGGCACCCAGGCACCCAGCCCTCACCAGCAGCAGCTGGTGGCCCTCACGGAGTCCTGCCTTCTCGGCCAGCGAGCCCTGCTTGACCACGTGGACGAAGCTTCCTCGTGCGTTGCCCCCCAGCAGAGTGAGCTGAGTGAACAGGCCATCACCGTTGACTGTTGCGTGCTGCACTGATGGCCCCGGACCCCGCACCTGCCCCACAGAGGTGACCGAGGGCCGGAAGGGCCTAGATGGGAAACAAAGTGGTGGTCAGGCAGCAGAGGGGTTAGGGTTAGAATGCCTGGACACACTGCAGAGCTGGGAGGGGCTGCAGTGACACAGCTGCCCAAATTCCCCAGACACTGGGGCCTCCTGGCTCCAAGTGAGTCACTGTCTCAGCCCCTTGACTGAGCACATCGGGGGACAGCCACCCCCATGCTGCAGTAAATAGACCTGGAGCTGAGCTGCTCTCACAGCCCACAGTAGCCACAGAAGATGCCACCAGCACCTGAGCTGGCCACTGCTCCATCCCATCCTTGCTACACCCGGGATGCTGTGCAACCACTGCCCACTGGGCCTATCTGGCAGGAGTCTTGCTTCTTGGGCTCTGCCACACTGGTGGCCCTGGGCAAGCCCTGCCTCTGCAACCTCGGTTTCTTCCCCAGGACAATCAGAGGGTCTGATGGCAGCAAGGGGGACTCTAGGATTCCAGGACTCTGGGGAATGGGGTGATACAGAGGTCCCTCTCTGTGGGGGAGCAAGGAGGTGACAGGCTGAACCTCCTGTACCTTTCCAGAGAGAACTTCCGGAACATGAGGTTGACCTGCTCCAGGTCGTAGGCGTCCAGGCTCTCTGACTGGTGGGAGGAGGAGGAGGAGTGGATGGAGGGAGGGCCGAAGGAGTAGCGGTCGTGACTGTCATCTGCAGAGGAGCGGGGCCCATCAGGACCTGGAGAGGCCAGGGGCACCGAGGGCTGCCTGGGATACCCTTGCAAGGATGGCTGGGAATGCCCAAGGGCAGGAGGGCCAGGCACTGGGGGTGGCTTTGAGCCCCACAGGGCTGCGCCCCCATAGTGCCAGGGGCAGCTGGTGGAGCCCCTGCACCCCACCAATAAGAACATCCACCTCCCTGCAGGAGTCCTCTCTGATTAAGACCATGGACAGATTCTGGGTTTTAAGAATACCCTCTTGGTTTTGCCCAGGGAGCTCCCATTAGCAGTTGCTAGCTCTGCCTTTGAACTAGGACCCTTGGTTTTCATTCTGGGACCCCCTGAAGGCCTCACAACCACCCACTGCTGCAGAGACCATGGGCCTGGCATTCCTGTCCCTCCTCACCAGACATAGAGAGGGAAGACATCCCCTCCACACAGCGTTGGCCATCTGTGGAGGGATGTCTGAATCCTGCCCAGGCCTGATAACAAAGGCTCTCTGGAAAGGGAATTTTTCCCGACACTGCAGAATACTTTGGATGGCTGCCCAGGATCCTCTGCCCAGTTTCCCCTTACCAAAACTCTTTCAATTCTTCTCATTACGCAGCCTCGATTAGGTGCTAACCTCTCTTTAACACTTGATAGCTTCTGATGGTCCCCAATTAAGGAGGACCACTAATCTTTCCTCTGATCTGCTGGCAGCCCGGAGGGTGAGGGGCAGGGTGGGGCAGAGGTCCAAAATAGAGAGGCTGGCAGGGTGCACCCCAGGGCTCTGAGCCAGGCTTAATGCTGCCAGCTGCAGGGGTCTGGGGATGCTGCCACCCTCCCAAGGGGCAGAGCCATCTCGATGTTCCCTGTTGCCCTTGTCCTTCAGGTTCATCCAGATGCTCCCCAGGTTTGGGAATCTGCATCCAGCCGCCCCACGGGTTCCCAGCTGTGACACCACAGTGTTCATGCAGGCAAGAAATCGGGGATGGAAGTCTGTGTCCCAGGTACCCAGCAGGGGCCTGTGAGGTGTGCTGTGCTGAAGCAGACTTCCTGGCTGGGAGGGGAGGGTGGCCAGGGCTACACATGCACCCTCAGGCCTGGAGAACACGGGTCCTTGCTCTGGCTTTGGGGTGGCCCACCTGGTGCCAAGGGAATATCGCCATCCCCAGTATCTCCCCAGTGCCAGTGCTGCCACGGGGTCACTGCGGCACTGTCCCACAGCCTGGGTCCCCGGTGTCTGCTCCTCCCTCTCCAATTCCAAGGGATGGGACACACTGAGGCCTGCTGCCGCCTCGGCTCTGACCCCGTGTTCCCTACTCGTCTCAGGCAGGCTGGCAGCTCGACGTGCTCCCTGCTTACGGGAGCTTCTGCATCCAGCCGCCCTCTCTAGCTGCGCTTTCTGGCCTCTGAGACCCCATTTCTCCATGTCCAGAGAGTCAGCAGCACTGCTGGAAGCAGCCGTGGAGATCGGATGACACTGGGCCACGCGTGCAGGCTTAGTGCCTGGAAGTGCTGGGCTCCAATGCACGAGAACTGCTCCTTTTAAAGCTCAGATCCTCTTCTGGTCTTGCTCAGCAGCCGCACAGGCCTCGGGGACCTGGGGGACTCACGTGACCTTGCACTCCAGCCCTGCCTGGAATGTACCCCGCACCTGCCCCATGGGCCCACCACGCACGTGCATGCTGTTTCCTCAGTGGCCGTGCTGTCACCAAGGCACCTGTCACCCCTCTCAGATCCAAAGGAACCTACCGTCCAGCTCTAAGGCGTCGAACCCGCAGCTGTCATTGTCTTCTTCAACTGCACTGCAGGACACAAGCCAGGAGAGGGCACTTGTGAGTGTGTGTGTGCAGGGGGAAGGGGCGGGAAGCTTCTGGAATGTTCCAGCTTTCCAAGAAGCCTTGGTCTGGAGCAGCAATGTGGGGCAGAGTGGGTGTTGAGGGACAGGCAGGCACAGGAGGAGGAGGCAGGACCAGCAGTGGGCGTGAGGGGGTGAGGGGTGGCCCGCCCAGGCTCGTAGTCCAGCAGGTGAGGAGAGACCCTAGGTGCTCCTTGTTTCCCCGAGTTCTGGATCCCCATTTGTGCTCAGATGAGCCTAAGGGAGCAGGAGGGAGTGACCTCCCACTGCCCATAGGAGGCTCTCGAATAGACCTCAAGGTCTTCGAGAATCTACCACACCTCCCCATGCCGGCTGGAGTGGGGTGGGCCCTGGAAAACTGTGGGGTGGCTCGATGGGATCTCCAGGACAAGGCCACGAACCCAGTCCCTCCACTAGCCCTCGCTCTTGGCCCTTCCGGAAACCATCACCACTGTCTGACTTGGAAAACAGCAGCCTGACTGGATGGACCATTGCTAGATGCAGCCCTGCCGAGCGGATGGTTTTAAGGGGCAAGGAGGGTGGGGGCATCTGTGGGTCTCTGGTTCTGGTAGAAAAAGCCAAGCTCTGGTGCCACAGGACCCAAGAATGGACTTCTGGGCAGCACAGGGCCAAGGGACACTTGATAGCTGGTGGATGACCCGGAAAAAGCTGCTCGCCTGCTCTGATCCTCGGCTGCCTCATCTGCACAATGGGTCCCTGTGCCTCCCCCGCCTTCAGGGTCGCCACAAGGGCGGCTGGGCTGTGAGTGTGCTGGGCGGGAGGCAGGATGGGCGGGTGGGTGGCTGTTCACCTGCGGGGTGGCGCGTCTTCTTTGCAGCGCCTGACGATGGAGTCGTTGCCCGGGGGCTCGGCAGTGATTGACATGATGCTGCTCCGGCTCCGGTGGGGCTGCTGCACACAGGCACACATGGACGCGATTCAGGGCCCGGGCATGTACGCACTAAGGCTCCGAGGGCATAAATATTAGAGATGTGGAACTAAATTTAACTCGGATTCATTCCTGCCCACAACGCAGCCATCGTGGGCACTGCAAGCCAGTCCTAGGCAGCGGCGACCTTCAGAGGAGGCTTGCGCTCTGCCTGGGGCAACCACTGAGCATGGAGCACATCTGCTCCCCTATCTGCTCACGGGGAGGACATGGGGGTGGCTAGTGACCTGCACTGGCTGGGCCCTGTGTTCCTGCTGTGCCTGCTCTGGAAGCGATGACGTATGGGGTGGGTGGCTGCTGGAGGAGGGTGACCTGGGGAGCCAGGCCTGCAGCACCTTGGAGTTCGGTCCCCAGAACTGTCACTGACAGGACTTGGTCATTATAGAACCTCTGCCTCCCCCAGGGCCTGACTGGGGACGCTGAGCTGACATGCTTCCTGGAGCTTCCCTGGGGTTAGAATTTCTAAACCTGTACTTTCCACTGCCCGGCTGGGGTTGCTGGGGGTGGTGACACCAGGTTTGGGGCTTGGATGTTGCCTGGGTCTGCCCAGGTGGCTGGAGCCGAGGACTGGGGGGCACTGGGTCAGCGGAGGGGCATGAGCCTTGGCTCTGCTGCCACGGCACCTGCAGCTGTTGGTAGCCCCCTGCCCAGCCCACGACTCTCCCTGGCTATTGGAGCTGCCCAGGCTGAGAAGTTGTGGCAGAATTCTGGGCTGCCTGTGCAATTCGCTACAGGCCCTCTGAGGCCCATCTCCTCCTCCCACCAAGTGTTAAATTGGGAAAGGAGTTGGCAAGAAGGTGTAAATACATCGTGAGGCCTCTGAGATATCTTTAAACAAACACCAGGAAGGCCCGGGGTGTAGAGGGAGGGGGGCCTAGCTTGTGGGCTTGGGCTTGTTGAGGGGAGGGAGGTGGCCAGGCCTGGAGGTCACGGCTGGGGCCCAGGCTCGGCTGGCATGGGGGAGCAGGCAGCACAGAGCCTGCAGCTTACCATCTTGGAGAAGGAGCTGGTGATGGGCAAAGAGCGGGCAGAGCTGGGGCTGGCATCTGTGGTGTCGTCTCCGAAGCCCTTGACTGTCCCCATGGGGGCAGGGAAAGGGGAAGGAGCAGGGAGGGTTGGACGCGGAAACAAGGGAGGAGAGAAAAGGGAGGAAAATGAAAATCAGAGTCACTGGTCAGCGCCCCAAGCCTCCTGCTGACACAGGTGGCAACAAGGCCCCTTCCTCTTGGGGGCGGCCTGGCCTGCACTGGTGTCTGAGGAGGAAGAGACCCCTCAAGCATCTCTGGTTATCTCCCTGCCTGCTGTGGCTGCGAGGGGGAACTGGGCTTATTCTATGACATATCCCTGCCCCAGCCAGGGCTGGGCCCAGAACAGCCCCAGTTAAGGCTGTTTATCACTTATCTCTGAGAATTTTTTCAGTGGTCCCCATGCAGGGTCCCTGGTTGGCACTTTTGGCAGAATGATGCCCACGTGGAGCATGAAGTCCAGCAGAGGGGGGCCAATCTGTCACCTCCTGAGCAAAGCCTCCTTCCATGTCCACCAACCCTGTGCTCTACCAGGCACTGCCCAGGCTGTGTGCCCGGTCCCAGGCCTTGTCTGACAGCTCTGCTTTTCACCCTCCAGGCCCAGGGAGATCTGCCTAAAGCCCAGGTCTGGACTCCTCACTCTCTTTATACCCAAAGCCACCTGAAGGCCTTACCAGGCTTCAGTCCCAGAGCTCTGTGCTTTGGGATGGCAGGTCAGCTTTCCAAACCCCAAGCTTCGGGTACATCAGGGGTCCTCCCCAGGACTCTCTACTGATGCCTACTCTCCCCTTCCAGGCCAGTTTAACTGTCCCAGCCCTTCTCTGCCCCTCCTGCAGGTGGCCCTGATACTGTTCCCTCCTCACTGTGGCTCAGGGACATCTTCTAGAACCTTGTAGCACCTAGGCAGTAGGAGCTCGATTCCCTTTGCAAATCCCCCGTGGCTGAGCATCACTCTGACTTGCGGTAAGGACAAAGGAGAATTCTGAGGAAGTGTGTCATGGAGAACTGGGGTTGTGGATGGAGCAGCAGCCTCAGACACCAGGGATGATGGCACAGACCTCGGCTCTTGGGCCAGGAGCAGGCTTGGTGGAAAGAGAGGGACCGAAGAGGGGCGCCTCGGAGATTAGGGCCCATTGGATGACAATGATCACTGGTGCCTGATGGACCCCCTGCCCCCCGAGCCCCCCAGGCCAAGCCCGGATGCCCCACTGGGCTGATGGCTGCATTGGGAGGAAGAGATGGGCCGAGAAAGGCAGTGACAGATGAGGATGGACGAGAGGGATCCGTGCATCTTGCTGACCTTGAAAATCAGATGCTCGCTTGAGGCTGATGGGGGATTTGGCTCTCTGCAGCTGAAAGAGAGAGAGGAGGAAAAACAGGACAGAGGACACAAATCAAACAAGGCCCAGACACATGTCACCGGAGCTAAGAGAAACCAAGCACAGCAGGGTGAGACTATTCTGCTTTATGTCCTCGGGCCACCCGGGTCGTATGCTGGAGGCTTTTCTGAGGGTGGGACTGGGTGTGAGGTCTTCCTGGACCTAGCTTGGGGAGCTGCTGGTAAGGCAACCTCCCTTCCAGGGAGACTCAGCCACCCAGATCACAGATGGGCAGGGGCACTGGGGAATGGGACTGAGCCACACTGCTGCAAGACACAGGAGACTTCCGGAGAGGAGCGTCGCCATCCTGGGCCCCTGGTGTACCGAGCCCTGTGAGGCCCCAGGGTGGGAGAGGCAGAGAATCAGGCCTGAAGAACTGTCCCGTTCGTTAATTTATTCATTCATTTATTTATTCCATTCTTCCCTCCACTCATTCATCACTCATTGAGGGTTAGCCATGTGCTACATGGACTACACTGGACGCTGAGCGAGAGGACAGGATCACTGCTGTGACAGCAGCTTCCAAATGGGGCCTGGCGCGTGACAAGCACTCTAAACTTATTTGGGGAATAAGCAAATGAATTTGGGAATAATGCTCATTCCACCCCTCGCTTTGTACTGGTGTGGGCTTCACACTGAGCTACTCCCCAGACCTTTTTGTCTGTTTGTTTGGAGACAGGGTCTTGCTAAGTTGTGCCAGTTGGACTTTCAAACTAGCAGTTGTGATCCTCCTGCCTCAACCTCCCAAAGCACTGGGATTATAGGTGTGTGCTCTCACGCCTGGGTTCTCTTTTAAAATTTTCCATTATACTTTTAGGAGAAAGGGAATCACTAAGAACAGAAAACAGGTTCAAACCACAAGTTGGCATGGTTTCTGTTTCTCAGGCTAAAACAAGTCAAGTCACATCTAGGTGTCTCAGACCTGGGCAGCACTGTGCATGGTCTAGGGGGTCTCCCACCCTCAAGGCTGCCAGGGAGGCCCTGCCATCGTGCCCTGAGCCCACACCTGGATGCCCTTCAGGTTCATCCTGCGCCGAGGTGGGTGGTAGGGTGGAAAGTACTTGCTGTCTTCTGGTGACTCCTCAGAGGTGGATGAGTCATCAGCTTCCTGACCATTGGTCCTGGGGCTGGCATCCCCAAAGCTCTGTGGGATGATGGTGGCTGGCAGGTTCCGGGGAAGACTCTGGGGACAGAGAGACACCAGTGCTGGAGACAAGAGTGAGCAGCCGACAGTCAACTGGACAGCTGGCTGATGGCACATCATTCCCTCAGGCACCTGAGCTTGACACTTGTCTTCCTTCCTTTCTTTAGATGCCAGGGCCTACCACTCTAGCTCAGTGATCTCTCCTTCCCTCACCTTCCTGTCCCTACCTCTCTCCTACCAGGGTCTGGGCCCTGCCCTTGCCTTCCTATGTAGTAGCAAAGCAGCTGCCCCAGGCCATCTTGAGCCATTTCACTTGCATGCCTTGACTAAGGTCCCAATGTCCATCCCTATCTGAGCAACAAGTATAGAAAATATTGTGGAAGCTGGGTGTGGTGGTGCACAACTATAACCTCAGCACCTCTGGGAGGCTGAGGATCACAAGTCTGAGCCCAGCTCAAGCCACGTGGCAACTCTGCCATGTCTCAAATATGAAATAAAAAAGGGCGGGGATATAGCTCAGAGTGAAGTTCCAGGGTTCAATACCTGATGCTGGAAAAAACGCACTACAATAATAAAAAACAGTGCTTGGTATATCCTGAGTGTTTTCTAGCCATTACCTCATTTAATCCTAAGTTCATATTGTTAATAGTCACTGTATACAAAATAAGAGGCTGAGTCACAGGGCACTACGCAACCTTGGCGTGCCCTCCGAAGTGCTCTCCTGTACTTCTCTACACTAAATCCCTCAAAGGTGCCAGAAGAGCTGCAAAGACACTCAACACACTTGGTGCACCGTTCCTGCTCCCTCCTCCCACTCTGCTGTCCCCAGTCAGCAGAGCTGCGCGCCTGCCTTCCTTTGGGGCCTCTGCTCATGCTCCTCAGGAACTGGGGTGCTGGTCCCACCTTTCTTCACCCAATCAGGTGCCTTTGGCTGCATGCGTATATTCAGCAGATACTCACAGGCATGTCCCCTATGCCTGGCACTGGGCCGGGCGTTGGGAACAGGAGGACCTGTAGGGAGCGTCCATGTAATCATAAACTGTGCTAATCACTTGAAGGAGAGGGTGAGAGCATGTCACAGTGACTGTGGTTTCTACTGTGGGGCTGAGTGACTGTCACCTGGCGACACTTCAGCAAGACCAGCTGAGCAGATCTGGCCAGGTGAAGTCGGAGCAGGAGCATACTGGGTAGGGGCCACAGGCCTCCAGGGAGTACAGGCCTCCCTGGGCCCTGGCACTCCTTGAATTTGGAGTTGACAGTACTGTGTTGAAAAGCCATGTTCCTGTATTTGCCTTCTCTGTAGGACTCTGCAGTCTCTGAGGGGGGTGGGTGGCTCTGATCAGACTCCCCAGGGCTCAGCCACTCAGCTGCCTGGGTCGGAGTTCCTCCTTTGTAAATGAGAACGGAAAGCACAGTTTCCCTGCAGGATTGTTCTGTGGGTTAAATGGTGCCAGCACAGTCCCAGCCAGGAGGGTACCCTGGAGATCTCCGAGGACAGTGATCATGATGTCATCTGGATCAAGGGCAAAATTCATTCATTTCTGGGTGCCTGGGGTCATAGGCAAAGGCACTCTGCAACTCATACTGTCCCTTAGGAGTGTCACTCATGGGCACCAGCAACCTTAACCTACTGGTATCTTAAACCTGATGACCGTGCTCATTGGCAGGCGGCCTGAGGAAGGGCCAATGGCCAGCTGTGGTCAACTGGGAGGGGTCAAAGGTCCTGATGGGGAGGTCACTTGGTCCCCAGCTAGGATGTACCCAACCCAGAATTGTACCTGCACCTTTTAACTCCAAGACGAGTGGCTTCTACTCAGCACTATAGAGACATGGAGTCAGAGGACATGGATGATTCTGAGCACAGGAAGGAAAGATACTTCCAGCCCCAATGTGCGAAGAATACCTGCACAGGAGGTAGAGGCCCTGGCCAGTCATGGGCTGGTGGTGGGAGGGCACCGGGCTGCAGCCCACCTGGTCAAGTGTCCCGCTGTCCTTGGAGAGGCGCCGGAGCTTGCTCTCTAGGTTGACGATGCAGGCCTCCCGCCGCACCATCTCAATCCTCATCTCATCGTTTTTCTCCTCCAGCTCACGAATCTGCTTCCGGTACTTGTCTTTCTCGATCAGGCACTGTGAATACTGGGTCTGAGCTTCGTCTCGGGAGTGGAAGGCCTATGGGGGTGTTGGATAAAGGCATGTTATGGGTGGCATATGGTGTGAATCCCAAAAGGCTCACTGTGTAGAAGGCTTCATTGCCGGCTGATGGGGGTTCAGGAAGTCACTGGATCATGAGGGCTCTAACATCATCAGTGGGTTAATTCACCGTGAGGACCATAATTCCATGGCATTATTGGGAGTGGTGGAAACAGGAGGTGGGGCCTAGCTGAAGAGAGTGGATCACAGAGGCATAGTCTTGGGGACTCCATCTGGTACCTGACCTCTTCTTCTCTAGCACTTCCCCTTTCTCTGTACTTCCTAGTTGCCACGTGCCCTTCCACCATGATGTTTCTGCTTAGCCAAAGGCCTAACGCAATGGAGAGGCCCTGAGACCATGGACTGAAACCTCTGAAACCATGAGCCAAAGCAAGCCTTTCCTCCCCTACACTGACTTTCTTAGGTATTTGGTTATAGGGACACAAGTCTAACAGAGGCCGCTTTGGTGCCTCAACCTGACGATACCAAAGTGGTCCTAGGGACACACATCCACTCCAAGCCAGGTACCAGCCACAGTGTGGGGCTGCTGCTCACTTCTTGACCCTGACTCTGGGTGTTTCACCCATTCCCTTCTTCCTTAGTGCCATCCCTGGACTAGGCATCCTGCCTTGGTTCCCTGCCTGGCACTGTGTGAAGAGCATCCATGCATATCATTTGGAGTCTACACTCTGCCCCTAGAGGGGGTACAACTGTGGCTATTTCCACTTTACAGATGAGGACACTGAGGCCTCACGGAGCAGCCTGCTTGGATCTGAACCCCAAATGGCTGTGGATTCTGAAAGACGCATAGGATAGGATTCATCTTTGGACTAGAATTAGGAAAGATGGATTCCTGAGCAACCCTGTGCAGTCAGTGCCATCACACTGGTCAAAACTTGCTGAGGGAGCCCCGTGGCCTGGGGCAGAGGCCCCAGGGTGCAGCCTCCTGTCCCTGCACCTCAGGTAGGTATACCTGGTCCCGCTCACGCTCCACCTCCTCCAGCTGCAGCATGACAGTGGTCATGCGGTGCTTGTACATTTCGCAGTCCTTCCCCAGGGTTGAGCACTTGAGCTCCAGGTCCTCCTTCTCCTCCAGATACTGTGAGTGACAAAGAAAATCAATATGTGCATCAAGCAATCTATAGGTCAGGGCTAACAGCTGTTTTCTGGTGGTGCATCCTGTGGGCTGGAGCTGGCCTGTGCTTCCTGAGCTGGTGTGGTCAGAACATGGCCTGTCCTTCTGAGAGCCAGCTGCCTGACTGACAGAAAGGAACTTTGGTACAAGGTAGTCAATCTCACAGGAATGGATGAACCTACTGTGTGACCGGTAATGGGGTGCTGGGTGCTGGGAAGCATGGGGAATTGATATCAGGGGTCAGAGCTAGTCCTTGGAAAGGGCCAGTGGGCTCAGTGTACTCCGCTTGGAGAGCGGACAGGCTGAGGGTACCGGTTGGCCAATGCTGCCCCCAGCACCCCCAGGGCTCCTACCTTGTCCCGAAGCTCCTCAGCCTGGCGGACCTCCTCCTGCAGGTTGTAGATCTTATTGACCAGCTCCTGCCGGTCCTCCAGTGCTTCCTTGCGGTCATGCTCCAGGATGTCCAGGATGGCTTTGTCTGAGTCTGGCAGGCTGCGCTTGCCGGCCTGGGTGGGCAGGGAGGAGGGTGTGATGGTGCTGGGACTGGGGCAGTGGGGAGCAAGGTGGACAGGGAAGGCAGGGACCAAAGAGCCAGCCACACTCTCGGAGAGCAGAAGATTTTGTGCCAGGAAAGCAGAGGCAAGAAGAAATATCTCTTGGGGTCTTTAAGCAGCTTATCATTTAAGAAGTTTATCACCTGGAAAGAAGCATAAAACCTACTTCTGCTCAGGAATACTCAGAGCCCATTGTTCTCCCCCAGCTCTTCTCAGAGCCTAGAGGAGCACCAGCTGCTCCTCCAACCCCTTCGGAGGCAGAAACAAAGGCAGGGCTGCCCTGCTTTCCTGATGCCGTCCCCAAAGTATCAACTAATCTGCTCTGATTAAACTGGGATTCAGTCCCTGCTCTGAAACTGAGCCTGCCCCAGGCAGCCCATCCTGGGGATCATGCTGGAGAAGTACAGGGGATGCTTTTACTTTCCTTCCCCTGCAGTGTATTCTAGGATGTTCTGTCTCAGTGTTGAGGCCCTCCATATCCACACATGATTCTGGGATGGCAAGTCAGGGAGAAATTTGAAAGAGCCCTAGCGTGTAGCTGAGTTTCTTGGGATCTTTAAGAGCAAGGAGGCTTCCTAGATGTACTTTTCTATCCTCAGGGCTGGGGAATTGATTTCTGCGTGAATGGGGATTTTCATGGAGTATGTCAATGAAAGAAGCGATTTTGCAAGTGTGACCTCCTGTGATGTCATGTTTCTCATAAGGAGGCGGTTATGGTTCAGATCTAGACATCCCCCAAAGCCTCATTTGCTCTGAGGTGGGAGCTTTGGAAGGTGACTAGCTTGTGGGGGCGTTTACAGCCGATTTGCTGGTGGGAGGCAGGGTCTGGTTGGAAGAGGCAGGTCACTGCAGACATGACCCAGAAGGTTATGTCTTCCTTCCCAGCACCTCCTTTGCCTCTCTGCTTCCTGGTTGCCATGAGGTGAGCAGGTCTCCTCCCCTCAGGCCCTTCCACTATGCTGTTCTGCCTTGGAGCCAGCCAACTATGGACTGAAACCTCTATAAACTGTGAGCCAAAATGAACCTTTCCTCCTTTAAGTTGTAGCTGTCAGGTATTATGTCTCAGTGACAAGAAAGTGACTAAGACAGAGATTGGGTGGTCACCTCACAGAGGAAGAAAGTGTGGTGCCCAGGGATGACCTTCGTTGTCCCTGGTCCTGCAAGCTGAGACTCTGGACCCACACCCAGGTGTGTCCAACCCACTTCCCCTTCAGGACAGACAGCAGCTCCTCACCTGGATGATGGACTGCAGTTCCTGGATCTTCGTCTTCAGCATTTCATTTTCTCGCTCCAGTTCCAGGACCTGCTCCTTCTTGGGCCGACTCTCGATGTCATTCTTCAGCTTCAGAGACTGATTTCTCTCCAGCTTACATTCCTCCTCCATCTTATTCAACCGGTGCTTTAGTTGATCAATCTGAAACACCCAAAGGAGCCAAGGGGAGACTGCGGCTGGTGAGGACTACAGGGAAGAGCAATGCTTCCAATGCTTCCCCAGGTTTCGCTGGGGTTCCAGCACAGCCAGCAGGCCAGGGTACAGGGAGCTGTCTCCAGCAAAAGACATCACCATCTCCTTGCTGATGGACAATTCCCAGTTAGTTCATTTACACTACTTTTAAGTGGCTATGTGTCTCTTAGAAAATTCTCTCAGGGAACTGTTGCCGAAAAAGTTACAGGTCAGGACAAAATATACCCAAGCTGGTGTCTCCCTGAGGTGTGTTACTTATTTCAGTGGCCTTTCAAATGGATCCCTGGAACCCAGGGATTCCTCTGAAGAGCCCTAGGGTTATGGAAGGGAATGAGGACATGGATGCCACCCTAACTTCATTCTCCAGCAGCTCTGCTTGTACATCTTTTGTCATCTTGGACTTTACACAAGACTATTGGGAAAATTGGTACTGTTGTTAAAAAACAAAACAGCTTGAAATCCACTGACCTCTAAGTTCACAGGATCTCTGGCCTAAAAACATGTCCAGATTCCATGCCAGGATGGGTGGCTTCCTAGAGGAGGCAGCTACTACATCTGAAAATGGCATAACTGGAGATGTACTGAGTGTCATCCTCAAGAGTTTAGCATCAGGAGCTGGGGCCAGTAGATATCTTGATCCCTTGTGAGTAAACCTGTGTGCTTCCCCAAACTGGCCTTAGGAAGCATCCTGAACAAGACTGTGCTAAAGGGCTGTGGGGAAGAATAGAGGCACTGAAGGAGTGGATGTAATTTTCCACGTCTAGGATTGTGAGGAGAACAGCCTCGAGAAATCTGGCAGGTAGAAGGCAGTGGCTTCAACAAAGAAAGGTCTGGTACTGCACTTCTGTGGCTCAAGAAAAAGGTACATAGAGGGAAAGTAGCCTGGGGCAGAGAAATAATCCAGAGACTCAGCTGGCTGGATGTCCTTTCAATTCCACACACACTTTCTCATTATTAACACATCTCCAGGGAAACATAATACAGGAGAAAGTTCCAGGAGAGAAATTTCTAAGTCCCTGTCAGAGGTTAGTTTCTCTTTTTAGTCATGCTGAAAACAAAACAAAACAAAAACCAAACCAAACCAAACAAACAACCAAAAACCTCTTTAGGATCTCCGAAGATCAACCCAAGTCCTGGGCTGGGTCCATATCCCCAGTTCCACAAAGGTTATCAAAGACTCATGGTGCAGAAGCTTGGGAACCCTAAGGGCGGATAGGGCAATCCAGGGCCAGCTTCCTTATTGTCACTTACAAGCAAAGAGACCTGAGGCCAATAGCTAAGTAAGTGGTAAGGCTAGAAGCCAGAATCTGAACTCAAACCTACAGGCCTTTACAGTTCATGCTCTTAGCTGAAATGCTCTACTGTCTGCTATGCCACTAACTCAATTCACCTGCACTCTGTGGATTGTTTACTGATCTGTCTGCCTCACTAAATTGTAAGTGACCCAAGCAGAGCTCAGGTTATTTATCCCCGTGTCCCTCACAGTGCTTAGCACAGTGCCTTACACATGGCAGGTGCTTAATAAATATTCTGAGAGTCTATTTTCTACCCAGGAGCCAGAGTGATCCTTCTTAGATATAAATCAGCTGTCACTCCTCAGCTCTCAATCCTTCAGTGGCTTCCATCACAACTAGAATAAATTCCAAAGTTCTTACCGTGCCCTCATGATGTGGACCCCCGCCATCTCTCCCACCTCCTTTTGTACCATTTGTTCATCTGGCTCCAGCTCCAGTGGCTTTTCTGCCATTACTCAAGAAAAAAAGGAAGAGAAAAAAAAAAAAAAAAAGAAAGAAAAAGCCAGCGCCCCACCCCCACCCCCTTCAGGCCTTTGTATTTGCTTTTCTTTACACTGCATGGCTGGCTTCTTCTCTTCAGATCCTTACTTACATATTCCCTTGTCAGAGTCCCTATAAGATGGCATCCTTCATTTTCTATCCTGACTCCCTCTTCTCTTAGTAGCACTCAAACTATGAGGTATCTATGTATTTGTTTTCTGATTATAATGTGAACTGCATGACGACAGGGTCTTGGTCTGGCGATAATCTATTCCTGGAAATGAGCCGAGTTCATGGTGGGATTCAATAAATACAAGGAAAGAATGAACGTGGCGAATTCCCTCTCTTTCTTCATTTAGGCGGTAAACTCTTTAATCACGTCAATCACTTGGCTGGTGGTTTGTTGGCTGATAAATGCATCGACGACCCCATTGTGCCAGGAACCATGCTGAGCTTTGTGGATACAGACCTTATGGACAGCATCATGGCCCTAAGGAATTTACCTCCCACAGGACAGGCGCAACATCCATTTCCTCAATTTCCCTGCATGCCACATGACCGGGTCTCTCCGTATCCCACTTTCTCATCACTATGCCTGGCACAGGATGTGTGCGCATGTCTGCACATGTGCAGAAGTAATCTGGACCCAGTAAGTTCACTGCATCTTTGTGCGCATGCGTGCGCAAGCGCAGAGAGGATCAAGGGCGCAAAACCAGAGGCTCTAAACCCGCCGAAGTCAGTCTGCTCATGCACACAGTGGGTTTAGATCTCCCTCCCGCCAGTCTCCTGTCATCTGGCTGGGTAGGACTCTCTGGTGTTGCCTGTATGAGCAGGTCGGCATGTGCCCCTGTGGTAGTACTGAGCCCCAGGGACATTCACTTGTCCCTCCCTCAGCTTGGCGAGTAGCTCCATTGCCCCTACCTCAAGTTGGAGGTCTCGGCTTCTCATCACAGCCATGTTTTTCTCTTCACTGAGCTGGGCGTAGCGCATGGCCAGGTTATAGTTGTCGTCCTTGACCTTGACCAGCTCATCATTGTAGCTGTCCCGCTCGTCTTTCATCTTGTAGTACCGGTCCTGGAAGGTCAGCAGCTCCACCCGTGTAAGCGTCAACTGCTTTTTCTCATCCTCCAGCTGCCGGGACTTGGCCAGCAGCTCGCAGCGCTGCAGGTCCTTGGCCTTCATCTGCTGCTGCAGCTTGATGACTTCGTTCATCAGGAAGTGCGTGAGGCCCTCGTGGCCCTCCTCCACTGCGGAGAGGGGCACCCTGTTAGGCTCAAGGGTGAGGCAGGGGCCATTCACTCAGCCACTCACCGACACTGTGCTGAGCTCTTACGCCCATACACCCACCCCCACAGTCCAGATGAAGGCAAAGCCACTTACCCACAATGGTGGAGAATCTCCGGGTGGGCTCTTTCCCAGTCACCAGTTTATACAGTTCTGGGTAGTAAAATTCTAGGCTCTCCAAGAAGACCACATAGCCTCTTTGCCCTTTGGTGTGTAGAATGTCTAATAATCGGCCTAGAGGAAAGACCACATCACTCAGGAGAAAATTATATATCTGATTGGGTGCAAATCTCCACCTTCAGTCTTACCTTGCATTTTCTCCTTCAATAACCTTAAAGAAGCTAGATAGTCTCACCATGTTCTACCACTCCTGAGTTGGACCATGGAGTCAGATAATGTAACCAAGGTACCAGGCCCTTGGCATGGGTTCAGGGAATGTTCGTCTTTTGATAATCAATTGGTAGAACTAGGATTAAACAGAATTGCAGGCATGGGAAGGAACCAGCAATTTCGAAGAGCTTCCCCATGACCAGGGTTAAATTATTCATACAAGCACCTGCTCTTCTGGGATTGAAGGAAGTTAGAAGTATATGAAATAATATATGGCTCCCTGGGATTCAGAGCAAGAGGACAAATATTTGGGTGGGAAGCTTTTAAGAAAAGTCAGAGGGAGGAGGCATAGCTCCATGTTTTTTGGATTTTTATTCCACAGCCTGGAAACATCTTAACCTACTTTTACTCTTCCCACTTGTTTACAGTTTCCATCCTACTCATGAAGGTTTGGATGTCATTTGTCCCCCAAAAGTTCATATGTTGGAAGCTTGGTCCTCAATGTGGAGATACTGGGTAGTGGGACCTTTAGAGATGGGACTTAGTGGGAGATCCTTAGGTCATTTGGGGTTGTGCCCTTGGAAAGGATGGTGAGATTCCGATCTCTCTCTGGCTTCCTGTTGGAGATGTGATCTCTTCCTCACACACACACACTCCTGCCACGATGTGAGACAAACAAGAGGGCCCTCATCAGAGCTGAGTTGATGCTAGTACCATACCCTTGAATATCTCTAACTGCGAGCTAAATGAACCACTTTTCTTTATAAGGTTAATCTGCCTCAGTTATTTTGTTCTAGAAATAGAAACAGGGTAAGACACTACTGATTCCATGTATTGTTTACACTTTATGGCCTTTCCTTAAACATTCTTTTCAGATATTTTCCCCCTTGAGGTCTTAGACTTTATCTTTTCCCCAAGAAGATATGATATAAATAAATTTCATCTTGTGTCAATCCTGTGTTTGAGGAAGCTGCTTGGAGCCCTGTGTTAGAAGGATTCCAAAGTTACATTCAAACCCAGTGGGAAGGCATGCTGTGATTAATTAAGGATGTTGGCCACGGATGCAAAAGAAAGTTACAGCATACGAACCACTTATCATCAGTCACACTGCAGGACCGTGATTTCCAAACCTTTTAAACTACAGTCACAAAAAGAAATAAATTTTACACTGTGACCTAGTGCCTATATACACAGATAAGTATACAAACATATATATGTGCACACCCACACATACATCAAACTGAAACAAGTTTCACAAATATGCAAATTACTTTTACTGAGTATTATGGAGTTCCACGGCCTCCCAGGCACTCCAGAAAAGCCTGTGGATCCCTTCTCAAAATAATATTTAAAAAAAACTGATTAAATACATCTGGTTACAAAGAAAGCCAATTATAATACAATTACCAGATATTAAATAAATCTGTGATTCAGTAATAAATGTGCTACTTTTAATGCGTTGAATAACAAGATCTCTTGGTAGGTCTGATAACTACTGTAATTTTGAGGGAGAGATGAGTGTAAATGGTATTTTAAGACACCTGCAAAGCTGTAATGTGGGATACAGAAATATATGTAGTTTTTATTGTTGACAGTGTTGCAGGGATTAGTAATCA
Source organism: Heterocephalus glaber (assembly GCF_053883595.1). NCBI lineage: Eukaryota > Metazoa > Chordata > Mammalia > Rodentia > Bathyergidae > Heterocephalus > Heterocephalus glaber. Next base: position 37,311,046 of record NW_028258381.1, on the reverse strand, counting down.
CTACCGGGATTTGTTGCCTGCCACCATTCATAGTTGAAGGCAACGCTACAGTTTAGTTTATGTTTGTAAAATCAAGATGTAATTTCCTCCCTCTCTAAGTTCATGGGCTTTGAATCCTGTATCTTAGTGGGCTGACAAGTGTAGGTGGTGGTCTGTGGACCCACGTTTGAAAAATCCCTGGCCTAGAGAAACCCCAATTTGGGACAGCTAGGGTTGGCCCTCCTTGTGCCCCAGGGGGCTCTTCAGGTTACCTGCCCGGTTGATCTTGGATGGCAGCATGGGGGCGCTAAGCACTTCATCTTCGTCTTGCTCATCAATGACCTTGCACTGGCGCAGGTAGGGGGTGAGTTTGGCCGGGTTGATGTAGCGGCTCAGCATGTGCCGATTGCATTCCACGTTCTCCCACAGGGCGTCCTCCTCGTCCTTCAGCGTCTCCATGTACTCGTCCATCTCGGACCCGCCTCCTTCGGACAGAACCTCGCGTGGTTAGTGCCAGCACCTTCCCAGAACACTCCATAAGCTGCTCTAGCGCGAGCTCACAAATATAGTGTTAAGTTTTTAAAAAAGTATGATAGAGAAAAGTACATCTGGCATTTTACCTTTTAGCTGAGACAGGGGCAATGAATATAATATAAATGTATTTTCCTTATATACTAATCGTGAACAATGGAAGGACGGGCCATACAAATTTTAAAAGGTTGTTTATTGGCGGAGAGAGGGAAAACTTGGCCATTGGAGTATACTCTTCCCACCTAAGGTTTTATCTTACTAAATATATCTTTCCCCAAACAACAGTAAATTGTTTTAAAACTTCACATAGATGGTATTCTACTGTATGTTTCCTTTTTCATTTGGCTTTTCCCCCCTCTGTGTTTCTTTGAGATTTATCTAGGTGGATTTGTTTCATTTATTTTTTAAAAACAGCATTATTGAGATATAATTCACATACCACACAACTGCCAATTTAAAGTATACAATTCAGTGTTTTTAAATACACTCCTGAGGCTGTGCAATAACCACCACAGTCTAATATTTTAGAATATTTGTGTCCCCCTTAAAAGAAACTCACAGCTGGGCGAGGTGGTGCAGCCTGTAATCCCAGCACTCTGGGAGGCTGAGGCAGGAGGACCCCAAGTTTAGCCCAACCTGAGTAACTTAGTGAGTTACTGAGAACCTGTCTCAAAACAAAAACGCAAAAAAGAGTTGGGGAATGTAGCTCAGTGCGGAGGCATTGGGTCCAACACTGAGTACTGCCAACAAACAAACAAAAAACCAAACAATCCAACAAGCCACCAAAACCCATAAAACCAAACCAAAACCAAAACAACCACAACAGCAAAGAAACCACAAAACTCATACCACTAGCAACCTCCTGATTTCCTTGCCAATGCCTTCATTTTCAACCACTAATCTACTTTCTGTCTCTATGGATTTGCCTACCCTGGATGTTTAATATACACAGAATCATAAAACGTGTTCTTTTGTGACCAGCTTCTTTTAGCATAATATTTTCAAGGTATATCTGTGTTGAAGAATGTTGTACCTCTTTCCTTTAAAAAAGTTTTACTGAGATATAATTCACATGCCATACAATTCACCTTTTTAATAAGTACAATTCAAGGATTCAAAGAATTGTGCGACAATCACCACAATTAATTTGAAACCATTCCTGTCCTTTCAGAAAGAAACCTCACACCTTCGTCGGGCACTCTGCCTCTCCCCCTAAATCAGGCCCTTAGGCAACTGAGCCAATTGCTGTCTCTACCGATTTGCCTTTTCTGGATATTTCTTATGAAGTCTTATATTTATAGTATCTGTGACTGGCTTCTTTCCCTCAGCTTTCAAGCTGTAGTATGTATCAGTATTTCATTTAAAAATTGCCAAATGATTTTTCATGGTGTGAATAGAACACATTTTGTTATCCCTTCATCCATTGATGGGCATTTGAGTTTTTCTACTTTTATTCTATCATGAACCTTCCTATACAAGTTCTCATGTGGATTTATGTTTTTATTTCCCTTGAGGAGATTCATAGGAGTGGAATTCCAAAGCCATACAGTAATTCCATATGTTTCACATTTTGAGGAACTGCCAAACTGTTTTCCAAAGCAGCTGCACCATTTTACAGTCCCACTAGTAATGTGCTAGTGTTCCATTTTCTCCAGTCTTGCTAATAATAGTTATCCTCTTTGCTTATATCATCATTATGCTATAGGAAGAGAGGTGGTATCTCATTGTGGTTTTGATGTACATTTTCCTAATGACTAATGATGTTGAGCATCTTTTTATTGGACATTTGTGCACAGAGATAGGAAGGAATCATTAAAAAATATGGTGAAGATTTAAATTTTTAAAATTTATTACAGTAAAAGACACGTCAGCATTAATTCCCCTCAAAATACTCCCCTCCCCCTTTGAACACAGTATCCCATCATTCCTGGCACTTTCTGAAGCGGTTCTGGAAGTCCTTTTCTGCGACTGTATTTAGTTGTGTTGTTGTGGCTGCCACAATGTCCTGAATTGATCCAAAACATTTATCTTTCATGGCCATTTTGACTTTAGGAAAAAGACAGATGTTGCCTGGTGCCAGATCCTGTGAAGAAGGTGGATGAGGACACACTGTCATGTTTTTGTCAGCCTGCTTTTCTGTTGGATGGCACTTGGCAACAGTATTCACTGTGTTTTTGATCACATCTTGTGAAGACACTTGGGAAAGAGAACTTCCACAATGGCTTCAGAAAATGGTAAGAATGATGGGATGAATGTGTTGGAAGCCAGGGGGAGAATTTTGAGGGGGATTAATGGTAATGTGTCTTTTACCAAAATAAATTTAAACATTCACCGTATATTTTGATCACACATCATATCTATTGAAATCCTTTCCCATTTTAAAATTGAGTTGTCTGTGTTTTTATTATTGGGTTGCAGGGGTTCTTTATGTATTCTGGATGCAAGTCCTTTATCAAAACACAAAACTTGTGAATATCTTCTCCCTTTCTGTCATGTGTCTTTTTACTTTTTAAGGGCAATGTAGCATAAAAATTTTAAATTTGATGTAGTTCAATTTGTTTTTTCTTTTCTTACTTGTGCTCTGGAAGGCATAAAATAATTGTTTAATTCAAAGTGAGGAAGACTTATTCCTATTTTTTTTTTAGAGTTTTATATGTTAGCTCTTACATTCATGTCTATAATCCATTTTTAGTTAATTTTTATGTTTTATATGAAGTAGTGATCCAACTTCATTGTTTTATGTGTGGACACCTGGTTGTCCCAGTCTAATAGGTCAACAAAACAAAACAACTCCCCCTGCTCCCCCAGAAATCCTTCTACTCTTTCTCCATTGAATGATTCTGGCACCTTTGTTGGAAATCAACTGACCACAAATATAAAGGTTTGTTCCTGGACTCTCAATTCTATTCCATTGATTTATATGTCTCTCTTTATGCTAGCACGACATTGTCTTGATCACTATTGAGTTTCGAAATTGGGAAATATAAGTCCCCTAACCTAGTTCTTTTCAAGTCTATTTTGGCTAGTAGGGGCCCTTTTATAATTCCATTGGAGTGTTAGTTCAGTGAATCCACTGAATATGTAGCTCAGTTTGGGGAATATTACTCCCTAACAACATTAAATGTTCTGATCCATGAACATGGGATATCTTTCCATTTATTTACATCTTTAATTTCTTTTAGCAATATTTTATAGTTCTCAGGGTATGATATAATTTACATACAAGGTTTGTGTGTAAAGCGTTTGTCCCCAGGGTGGCACTCCTGGGAGGTGCTATGGGCCTTTAGGAGGTCAGGCCTTATGGAAGGTCTTTATATCATTGGGGGGCATGCCATCAAAAAGGATTGTGTTACCCTGCCCCTAACTCAAACCATAACTGCTCGCTCTGATACATACTTTCACTGTGATGTGCCACTGTCACCAGAACTCCAAACCAATAGGACCCCAAACATTGAACTTGAATCTCCAGAATCATGAGCCACAATAAACTTCTCTTCACTTCATAAGTAGCTTGTGTCAGATATTCCATTATAGTTACAGAAAGCTAACACAGTATGCAGGTTTTGCACTTCTTTTGTTAAATTTTTCCCAAGTATTTTATTATTTTGATGACATTGTAAATGGGAATTGCTTTCTTAATTTCATTTGTGGAGTGATCACTGTTGGTGTATAGATACACAAATTCTGAAACCTTGCTGAAACCATTTACTAGTTTTAATAACTTATTAGTAGATGCCTGAGGATTTTCTCTACATAAGATCATGTCACCTGTAAATAGAGTTTTAAATCTATCTTTCCAATATGGATGCCCTTCATTTCTCCTTCACACCTATGTCCCCTGGCTAGAACTTCTAGTACATTGTTATTTGGAAGTGGAAAGAGTAGACATTCTTCTCTTATTCCTGATCTTAGGGGGGAAGTATCAGTCCATTCACCATTAGGTATGATATGAGCTGTTTTGTTTTGCTTTTAAATGGATAAAACATGTTATCAGGTTAAGAAAGTTCCCTTCATTTCTAGCTATTGAATATTTTTGTCATGAAAAGATCCTTGATTTGATTCTGTCAAATGCTTTCTCTCAATCTATTGAGGCTATCATGTGGTTCTGTTTTTTACCCTATTGATACGGTACACTGCATGAATGGACTTTCAGATGTAAAGCAAATCTTGTATTCCTGGGATAAATCCCACTTACTCATGGTAGTGGCTTCTTTTTCTTCTCCTTCATCTCCTCTCTTTTTTTTTTTTTGGTATCGGGGATCGAACTTGGGCCCTTGCGCTTGCACAGCAGGCGGCGAAACCACTGAGCTAAATCCCCGGCCCTCTTCATCTCCTCTCTTATTCTCTCCCTTTTCTGAGGCAGGCCCTCACTCAGGTTGGTGTCAGACTTGCTGTGTCGCCCAGATAGACCTTGAGCTTGTGAACCTCCTCCCCCTCAGCCTCCCAAGTGCTGGGATCACAGCACACACCACCACATCCAGCTCAGTCATGGTATTTACTTCTTTATGTGTGTTGCTGGATTCAGTTCATTAGTATTATTTAGAAATTTTTTTTGGACCCAGGGATCAAACTAGGGACCTGGTACTTGCGAGGCAGGTGGTGGAACCACTGAGCTAAATCCCCGGCCCATTATTTAGAATTTTTACATCCATATTCATGAGAGACACTAGTCTAGTTTCTTTTCCTGTGATGTCATTTTCTGGCTTTGATATCAAGTCACACTGACTCATAGCATGAGATGGAAAGTGTTTTTTTCTCTTCAACTTTTGGGAAGAGTTTTTGAAGAATTAATATAATTTCTCTTGTTAAGTAGAATTTATAAGTAAAGACACTGGCGTATAGACTTCTATGAGTTACTATTTACTTTATGAGTCACTATTATTTTCATGGATTTAATCTCTTTCCTTGTTGTAGGTCAGTTCATATTTTCTGTTTTTCTTGAGCCAGTTTCAGAAGTTTGTGTCATCCTAGGAATTTGTCCACTTCAGCCAAGCCATCTAATTTATCAACAATAATTGCTCATAGTTTCTTTCCTAATCTTTTTTGTGTCTGTAAAGTTCAGTTATAATGTTCCCTCTTTCATTTTTCTTTCCAATAATTTAAATTTTCCTTCTTTTTTTCTAGTCAGGCCAGCTAAAGTTTTCTCAATTTTGTTGATATTTCAAAGAATCAACATTTTTTTTCTCATGTTGGGTATTAAATCCAGGGACTTCACACTGAGCTATACCTCTAGTCCCTTTAATTTTTATATTGAGGCAGGGTCTTGTTAAGGCACTAAGTTGCCCAGGCTCTCAAACAGCTGGCATTATAGCATGTGTCACTATACCCAGCTGAGAATCAACTTTTGATTTAATTGATTTTTCTCTACTCTTTTTCTATTCTCAAATCAATTTATTTCTTTGCTAGTCTTTATTGTTTTCTTCTTTCTCCTCATTTTGGGTTTAAGTTAGTCCTTTTTCTACTTTTGTAAGGTAGGAGGTTGTTTGTTTCAGGGCTTTCTTCCTTTTCAGTATAGGCATTTATAGGTATAATTTTCCTTGGAATATTGCTTTAGTTACATCCTGAAGGTTTTGGTACATTGTGTCTCCACAAACATATTTGCTCACTTCTAATTCCCATATGATTTTCTAATTTCCTTCACAAATTTCTCTTTGACGCATTGGTTACTTAGGAGTATGCCATTTAACTCCCCCCCATATTTGTAAAGTTCCTAAATTTCCTTCTATTATTGATTTCTAACTTCATTCCATTATGGTTGGAAGACAAACTCTGTCATTGTGATACTTTCAAACTTATTGAGGTTTGTTCTATAGCCTAGAATGTAACTTATTCTGGAAAATGTCTTATGTTGTGGTTGAAAATATGTGTAATTCTACTGCTATCAGATGGAATGTCCCGCAGATTTCTGTTAGGACTACTTTGTTTACAGTGCTGTTCAAATCTCCTGTTTTTTGATCTTCTATCTAGTTGTTCTACCCATTATTGAAAGTAGGGCAATAAAGTCTCCAACTATTATTGCTAAATTGTATATTTCTCCTTCCAGTTCCCTAACCTTTGCTTCATGTATTTGGTGCTCTGTTAGATGCACATAAAATTCCCTGGTGGGTTATTATTATGAAATGTTCTTTTCTATTTCTAGCAATATTTTTGTTTTAAAGTTTATTTTATCTGCTATTGGTGTAGCCATTCCAGTTCCCTTATGGTTGTTGTTAGGATGGTATATATCTTTCTGTCCTTTTATTTTTAATCTCTTTACATTTTTTAATCTAGAATGTGTCTACTGTATACAGTATACAAGTGATCTAGTTTTTAAAAGTCCAACTTGATAATTCCTCATTTTTGATTGGTTTATTCTTTTTTAATTGTGTATATTATTCCATTGTAAGAATATACAATATTTTATACATTCTGTCATTGCTGGATATTTAATTTCTCCCCAGTTTTCACCTGAATATTTAGAAAAAAAATGGAAACAACTGAATTATTCAGCAGTAGACATTCCTGATCTTTTTGCACTACAGGGTGCTCAGTGTGCATTTTAAAAGCACATGGTAGCTGGGTGTGATAGTACATACCTGTAATCCCAGGATTCTGGGTTACTGAGGCAGAAACATGACAGTTTGGAGCCAAGGCTGGGCAACATAGTGACTTAATGAGACTCTGTCTCAAAACGTGAGAAAGGAGTGGAGGATGTAGCCCCGTGCAAAAGCCTTGAGTATAATCCCTGGTAACCCCTACCCCACCCCCACCTCCACCTCCACATATGGCTTGCTCAGTGCTGTAAGCACAGGAGAGAACTGAGAATGAGGTGCTAAGAACTTATGCCCTGCAGGTCACCAGGAGCAGCCTAGGAAGCAGGGGTTCCTGTCCTGCATGGATGAGGCGCTGTGGATGGCATGTGAGACCATAGGTACGGGGTGCTCAGTGCTGCAGAAATGCTCTCTCCCAGCCCAGGTGGTGAAGCCGTCACTCTGGCAACCATCAGCCAAGAAGGAAATGACTAGGTGACATCTGTTTTCCCAAGCAGAGATGAAAGGGGCTTCCTGCCTCAGAGCAAGCAACCACAGACCTTCAGCCTTGCAGGAGCCACGATACCAAGAGCACTCTGTGCAGCACGGCTATGGGGCCACCACGGGCTGAGTGGTCCCTGGGAAAGCTGGCCAGCATGGGAGCATGTGGTAAGCACCACGCTGGGCACGGAGGTAGCAGAGGCATTTCCTGCACAGTTCCTGACCTTGAGGTGCTCAAGGTTCAGTGCTAGGTGTTGGCCATCTACACAAACAGCTGCAATGTGACATGCAAGAGGCAGCCCAGACCCACAGAAGGGGTGGCAGGGAAATTGCCAGCAGAACAGGAAGTGCCACCCTGTGCCAACACTGCCTCTGACCCTTCATAAAAATTGTACCACAGCCACCCAGAGAGGTGCCGTGATCGTCCCTGTTTTGTAGACAAGGAAACCCAGATTCAGAGAGCCTAACAATTCACTGTAGGTCACACGGCAAGTATGAACTGGGATCCCACTTAGACCTCCCACACCAAGACGCTCCTAGGACTCCTTGCCTTGGGTCAGGGGGGGCTTCTGGAGCAGGTGTCTGCTGGGCAAGGGGGGGCTGTGGTACACTGGGCCCAGCTGCCCCCATGGGGAGCCACGAAGAGTCAGGACAATATTGCATCTGCTGCCCAGCAGGGTTCAGCTGCAGACTTTTGCCAGTGGCTGAGAGGGGCTTTTGTCTCTAGTAGGCCTGAACACCTGTTCACCATGGCCAGGTCTCCCTCCCCACTGTGATCCCTGGAGAAATGACCCAAGTGCATCAGGGGACCTAGTCAGGAGGGTGGGTAGAGGTGTCACAAACACTGTCATGTACGGCAGGGTTGGTAACACATTCCATGGTAGCATCCACTACTGCAGTGACAACACTAAGAGACACAGCTGTGTGCAGCAGCCCGGATAGGACTCAGGAGCATGAAGCTGAAAAATAGAAAGTCACTGAAGGCACAATACAGTCACTGAAGGCTTGTCCAAACAGGCTTCAAAGCACATCAAATAAAGTTGGGTGTGGTGGTGCACACCTGTAATCCTGGCACTCTGGGAGGCTGAGGCAGGAGGATGGCAAGTTGGAGCCCAGCCTGGGCAACTTAGTGACTTAGCGAGACCCTGTCTCAAGATGAAAAAGATGGAGGATGTATCTCAGCGCCAAGGTACTAAAGTCAATCCCCAGTACCACAATAAAACACCCCAAACAAACAAAAAGTCACATGCAACAAAACTCTGCTGTCCAGGGCATTCAGAAAAACTGCACTGGGGAGCAAGGGGCTGGTCTGATCAGAGTGGAAGCTCGCCTTGGGGAGGACAGCCACACACATGTGACCTTGGGAGGGTACAGGGGACGTCACGATGCTGCTGTAGCTGAGGTCAGGGTGTCCATGTTGTTGTTCTCTGCCACATGGATGCGTGCTGTGCATACATCTTTACTGCGTGTGAAACGCTCATGGACAGTGGGTAGTGAAGCTGCCCTCAAAATAGAACAACATGCTTTGGACCCCATTCAGGCAGTTTTTCTCTTCCAAACACTATAACTCAGCCAGACTCAGTGCCATCACCAGGCACCAAACCAGTGGCCTGTGTCAAGCTCCGGCAGTTTCTCTGAAAACAGTTTGCCCAGAAATGCAATCTTAGATGAGGAGGCTGTGAATTCCATTGGCCCTCTCGGCTCATGGCCCATCTCTAACCTCAGTCAGAGCTGCAAAGTGTGGCAGCACTGACCCAACCTGGGTGGGGTCTGGCTTCCAGGTCCCCGGTCCTTGGGTCCCTCTATAAACAGCCCCAAAGCAAGTTAGGCTCCAGGACCGGGTTCTGCGGGGACTGCCTTGGTGCCTGCCTTTCCTGGGAAGCACAGGTCATGGGGACCTGCCTTCCCATGCCCAAAGTCCATGACAGCCACAGGCACCCTCTTGCCCTCACTCATTCGAGGCATTTATCATGTGTCCCCTCTCGCCATTACTATCAATCCCAACATCTTGATCTCAGCCTCAAGTTACCATCCACCTATTCCATGGCCTCACTGCAACCGTGACCCTGGGCTTTTCTCTGACTGTTCACCAAACAGGGCTCCAAGCACAGCCTGCTTCCTGCCCCTCCCTTCCTCAACTTTCACACTGAGTCTCAGAGAACCCCACTTGCCATTTTTCAATGTAAAAGAGATGACACATGTACAGTACCTGGCATGTGGCAGGTGCTCAATAAACAGGAGATGCGGAGCTGTCCCTGAGCTCTGATACATATACTTCCTGCTGGCTCCTGTTCTCCCTTGGCCAGTCTCCCACTGGATCTGCAGCCTGGATGCCTGGGACCTGAAAAGAGAAAGACTATCAGACCTGGAGCAGGGGTGCAGGGTAGAGGGGAAAGGGAAAGTAATAGATCAAAGGGTGGGTGCTCTGCTATGGAAGAAAGACCTGTCACCTGACAGTGACAGGTGGACCACACCTGGCAGGGGAGAAGGGCTTCTGCCCCATCCAGTGGTGTGGACATCTGGGAAGGCCACAGACCTCTATGGGTAGAGACCTTGGGTTGCCATGGGGTGACTCCCAGCCACCACGAAAGTTCTCTGCAGGGTCTGACCACAGCACCTGTAGAGCTGAGCTGCTTTCAGTGGCTACAAACTCATCAAGTTGAAGGCAGCAAGCAGTACTCTGACCTGGCAGAGCTGGCTTCGCTGTGAATCACATCTCCGGCCTCCAGCTTGCCATGGGCCTGGGTAGGAAGCCTCCGTGGTACACACACTCTAATTTCTCAAGGGTTGAATTGCTCACGGTGGCCGACAAGGCCATTTCAAATGCCAGACTCAGCTGCTCCAAGGCCCAGCTGGGCCTCTGAGCTTTTCGGAGCAGGACCAGTTCTCCTGGAAAGGAGGCCAGGGAGAGGGATGGGGTCCTCACAGCCTGACAAGGTGAAGAGGGAGGGGTCTTCCACCTGGCCTGACAGCTGTCCCAACTCCCAGAGGTCTTGGGAAGCTGCTCAAGACCTCTCTGTGCTGCAGTGACAAGGACTCTGGACACTGCTGTGTAATCAAGAACTTGCTGGTCTTGGCTTTGAGCATTAATCACAGGTGACACCAGGTCTCCCAGGGCTGACGGAAGCTGTTCCTGCTGGTGCCGTGCGGGTGGGGGAGCTGACAGAGGCCCGGGGCTGGGGAGGGACAGGGATGCATCTCTGGTGGACACTTTCTCCTTGGTCTCCTTACAGGCATCCTGTGCTGTGGTGGGGACAGGAGGCACATGGCTGCCTAGGACTGTGGCCAGGGCTGGGGAGGTTGTGAGAGCTCTCACCCCAGGGAAGGTCCACAGACCCACAGGCTGGCGAGCAAATTCAGGGGAACTGATAATCTTCTGCATTTATTAAAAAAAGAATATTTCTTTTATCAGCCCCCAGAAGAGGATTCTTATTTATTTTTAAATTTTAAGAAAGGTTTTAATTCTAAGAAAGGGAAAACAGGTCTGCACAATTGCTCTTTGCCATTCTCCCTTCCTGCCATGTCAACACAGATTGGGGAAACTGAGGCACAGCCAACAGTGAGGCTGGACTTTTTTTATTCTGGTTTTAGGACTTTGATTTAAGATTAAAGAACTTGGCCCTAAGGCCAGGGAAGACTTCTAGGGTTCTTTTTTGGTAAATCAATCTTTTGACTGCTTGAGATACTGACTTTTGGGTATAATATTGAGTAGATAGATGCTTATGTACAATCTGCTGTGTGCCAGGCACATTGTTAGGCACAATTAAAAGCTCTCAAGGACTCCTTGAGGTAGGTGGTATCACTGCCACTATCACCATCTTACAGCCAAGAAAATAAAAGCCAGGAGAAGTTCAAGGTCACAGCATAAAGGTGGGATTTGGATCCAAAGTTCTCTGATTCTCCTTAATTGCTATTGTACAAAACACTAGAATTGTTTACCAAAAAGCTTACTTTCCAAAGGGCTAAGACCAGAAAATGTGTGTATAAAAGCCACCTGTAATATCACTTCAGTACATAAGTGTAAGGCAGAACTAAGACCAGGTTCCAAGATGGCAGATGTGAGCTAGTCCACGGGGAGGCATGTGATAGGCAGAATGCACCTGCACTTTCTTTCTTTTCTTTTTCTTTTTTAAATACTGGGGATTGAGCCCAGGGTCTTCACACCGAGCTACATCCCCGTCCCTTTTTAAAGTTTTTTTCTTTTAAATTTTGAGACAGGGTCTCAAGTCACTGAGTCTCTTGCTTTGGGTTCAAACTTGTGATACTCCTGCCTCAGCCTCCCTGAGTGCTGGAGTTACAAGTGTAATCCACATCCAAGTGTACACTCGTGTCTTGTATCCTCCTTAAGAATAAACAAAGAGCCAAGGCAGCAGAAATTTTAAACCAATAGGTCTGGAAGATTAAATTGAAAAAATTTCCCCAAAAGTTCAATAAAAAGTTAAAGAGAAGGAAGATAAGAAAGGGAGGGGGAGAGAAGGAAGTCAATTTAAAAGTTCTAGTATCTGATAAACAAAAATCCCTGAAATACCTTATAGAGATTGTGAAAGAGAAATGATGTTAGAGATTGCCTTACAAGCTTATTGTACTTTCTAACTCTGTATGACTCATTTTAATTTAGCAGAACAAAACAAAACAAAAAATCCAAGTAAACATCAGAAACAACTAAATACACACCAATGGTTGGAAATATGGGCAGTGAATTTAAGTATGAAGAATCAATAGTCACCTCCATTTTCTGCACACCTTGTGTTCTATCATTTGTAATGTTGTGAGATGGCTTACCATTGTGTAAACAGAAAGTGCTGACTGCGTGCCCAGCACTTCTTAGATGTCACCTCACTTGTCCTTCACAGGAACTAAGTTAGGTTGGTTTAATTATTTCCATTTTATGGATGAAGAAGTAGGGTCAGAGAGCTGAATAACAGAGTGAGATCTCATAGCCAGTGATGGAAGAGAAGAGTCCGACTCAGCCCTTTTAGATGTCCCATCATCTGACCTTGAACTAGAGATCGAAGAGCTAACACTTATTAAGCAAACCGCTCATCTAATCAATGACATTCCTTGCTCCCTCACTTTCAGATTTTCTTCTTTATTACTTTAATCCCTCATTTTGCTGGAGCACATCCTCTAGTAGTTGTCTCTGAAAAGGTACATGGTAGTTGCTATATGCTACGCAATGTTCTATGTAGATAATCTATGGTATGTGAACTTTCCCATTTAATACATACAACAACTCTATGAGGTAATTATTCCTGCTCTTTTTATTTTACAGAAGAAGAAACCAGTGCTCTGAGAGAACCAACTGTCTGTCTCATCCTGATTCCCCAGTAGAATTTAGCATGGGGCCTTACTCTTAGTAGATCTTTGACATAAATTTATATATTTATTTATTATAAATATCGAATATTGAATAAAATAAACAATGAGATTGCTATTGGTTCAAATCTAGAAAGCTACAAGCCCTTTGGAAATGAGGGCAGACACTGGGGGGACAAGGAGGACAGACATTTTTTTTCTCTCCAAGAGGAGCCCAGCACTGAAGCTTTGGAACCTGAAGAGAGCCAGGGGTCAGTTAGATAAATGCATCTCTGACTAACTGATTTGCCTGGATGATTGGAGTGACCAGCTTGAGATGTAGGGTTTAATTATTCCAATGAAATTCCACCTATCTGAAAGGACATCTGGCAAAAAACAATATAAAAAAGGGAAGATTGTTTAGAAGGAAGCTCTACTGCCTGTGAGAAGGGACCGAAAAGCTTACAGCCTTGAAGTGCTGCCTTCTACCCCACTCCCACCCTCCAACTCCCCTTCATGCTTACAAAAAGGGCACTTACAGAAGCAGCTAGAAATTTCACCCTGCAAGGCTCTCCTTTGCATCCCAGTTAACTTGTTAACCTCTGTCTATCTCAGCTCATTCAACCGAAATGTTGACAGGATAATATTTCCCATCAATTAGGATGTGTACAGCAATCAGCAGAGCTTCACTGGTACATATTTTGAAAGCAGCAATTATCATCTTAAATTTACAGTAGAGGGGCAGACACTGCCAGCTGCCAGCCCACTATCCATTCTCTCTTACTTATTATCAGATCCCCAATTTTTTGTAGCGTTAATTGAGCCCATCTTAAAAACTGTATTCCCAGCCTCCCTTGCAGCTATAAGTGGCTGAATGACACAATTCTGCCTAAGTGAAGCTTTTAGGTGAGACATCAAGGAAGCCTCTTTAACGGGGGCAGGGGATTAGGTGAGAAGAACCTTTTCTTTTTCCTTGTCTTCCTACCTGGAATGTGGTGAGTGTGGAAGTAGGGCAGCTACTCTGTGGCCATGAAGACAAGGCCATATTCTAAAGATGATCGAATAGGATGCTACAAGAATCTTGGGTCGTGGGTGACACTCCTGGAAAGCTAGCCTTTGAGTTCTTGGTCCATGAGAAGAAGAATATCACTAGTATGCATAAAATCTGATTTTGTTTCTATTACTTGCAAGTGAAAAAAAAATCCTAACGGGTACAGGTGATATATAAAACCCATGCCTTCTAAGTCATACTGGTTCCAACCACAGATTTCTGAGCCCTTAAGTCTGAGCAAATGCCTTATATATTTGCTCCTGTTCCTTTTATCTAGTTACAAAACCAGAGTGGGCAAGTGATCAGCAGACAAAGCACTACCTGTGAGGGAGACACAAATGAGGTGCCACTGGGGGACCAGCAAGGCAAAGAGGACACAGGGATCCCCCGGGAAACTGGACCAGCAGCCTCCACTGTCACCCAGGTACCAAAGCTTCTTAGTGGGCTATACCACCTATTCTCAGGTAAGCACAGCAAAGGGGCAGTGGTTCCTGTGGATATAAATGTCTCTTTTAGGACAGAAAGAAGCATTTGCAGGAAGTAAGGGTGGGAGGATGTTGCCGATCACTGATCCAAGAGACCCAGGCTGTGACCCGACTTCTTCTGTGAGGGCTTTGTTCTCGTCCCAAGACATCTGATTTTGGAAGGACACATGCCTCTTGCATTACTGAAAGATATTGCTCCCCCCAGTTCTCATTTTTCTAACAGTACTGCAGGAAAGCTTTTGAAAAGAGCACAATTAGGAATGACAGATTTAAATTGTTCTGAAATGCGTATCGATTTAGCACATTGGCTCTTTATAAGCATTTGCCCCGTCTGGATTCCAGGGCTATGCACGCGGCAGATGGACAGCTTGGAGGCAACTCTGAGCTGGGGCGGGGCCACCCTGCCAAACCCAAATCACAGAGTGTGGTCACCTTCTTGGAGTCTTGTGAGATTCAGCTTTGATAGTAAGGAAATACTGTCCCTCCTGCTATTCCCTTTGATGCCTGGTCAGCACATCACCCTCACCCTGGAGGCTGGTGGCTGCTGAGACCACCCGCTGATTTCAATTCAAGATGCCTCCATGTTTTCAAAGGCGGACCCTCTGCTTTCCTGGTGGAGCTCTTTTCCCCTGGCATACATGTTGATGTCTTGGCTGTTGTCTTATGGTTGGGATCAGAAGTCAGCTGCAGAGCCTGCTGACCCCTGAATCCCTCAAGTTGGCCTCACGGAGAGGGGGTCATGGTATCTGGTGTGTTGTGGTTCTTCAACCAATGTCTGCTGAATCGAGTGCTCTCGAGATTTGAGGATTGGTGATAAAAACATTCTGTTGTTGTGGAATCGTGCTTAGCATTAGTTAGCTCAGAAGGAAATGATTGGCCTGGGTTGGCCACCCTAGGGTCTTGCTGGCTGCTCCAGGAGGGGTGACAATGCTTTCCTTGGGATTTCTACCCTCGTTTGCCACTCTGAGGCCTTGGGAGGAGGCCCTGTGTTGCCCTCGTGTGTCTCTTTAGCACACTTTGGCACACCGATGATTGTGAGCCAAGAACACACAAGTTTCCTTCCAAGTCCAGCCCGGAGACTCCATGCAAAAGCAACCCAGACACATAGCATATTTTTGTGCATGAGGAGGAAGGAAATGATGAGTTGCCTTTTGATCTGGAGTGTCAGGGAGGTGATGTGGCAGTAGCAGAATCAAGACACGGGAAAGTCCCTGCCCTACTCTGGAGTGTGAACCAGCATAATCCTGCTCCTGGGAGCCTTTCGGGCCGGCTGTGAATGTGTGGGCTGGGCCCAAAGGCTCCAAGAACCTTCTCAGTGAAAAGGTTGGGCCCTCCTCGAGTTGCATAGAAAAGGTCACCAGCATCATCAGGTAAGAGCCCCACCCAGAAAGCAGCCACAAGGAGAAGCAAGAGGATTCTAAATCTTCCCCTTTATCTTCTTCCCTTCCCACTTGGCTGGCACCAGAGTCCCGAGGGAGCCTGCAGCAAGGTTCAAGTGGCAGAGCAGGCGGGCCCTGGATGCCTTTGGATGTCAACCCGAGGAGTGTCTGCCAAGTCTGTGATGAGGACATCCCAGGGTGGACCCAGGACAGGGAGCGGGGCGAGCCCCACTGTTTATTCACTCACTCATTTGATTCATTCAGTATTACTACATGCAGAAGGCAGAGAAACGAGGAAGGAAAAGAAAAACTTTAGGATAAGGTTCAGGGGGGAAAAACCAAGACAAGAACAAGTGAAAATGAGACACAAATGCCCAACACAGAAATAGCCAGAGTCAAGCAAAGGAGGGGAGGAGCAGCTGAGAGCTGAGGCACTGGCGGTGAGAAATGCATTCATGGGGGAGGAGAGAGGCTGTGAGGCCCCTGCAGCCGGCGGGAGGAGGGAGAGGGAGGAGACAGCCGGCACCGCAGCCCAGCCTGGCCGTAGAACATGCGTTTATCAGTGTTAGAGACCGAACCAAGGGGCCTTACATTCCTGCATGCTAGGCAAGCACTCACCACTCAGCTGAACTCCCAGTCGGCCCTAGATGAAAGATGAGCGTTGCTCAGACAACGCAAACCAGAGGTGTGGCTCATGACTCACCATGGGATTCCTCGGGACTCAGGGCGGCGGCTGCAGCCCAGATGAGGCTGCCTCTCCAGTGAGGGGCCATCCTATCCATCACAGGCTTCCTCTGAGGCCTCGGCTATGGGCACCACACAGACCAAGCGGTGGCATCTTCTGCATTCACGAGGTGCACCGAAAATAGACGTGGACTTGATGTGGCAATTGATTTAAAATGCACTTCCCGTCCCTGGGCTGTTTCGGGAAAAGTCCTAGGAGCAGGTAAATCCAGTAACACTTCTAAGCGCATTTCTGTGCATTTGAAAAGAACTCTGCCGACTTTTTCCATCAACTGGGTCAGTAGCTGGAAAAATACAGGGCTTGGGTTTTCTTATCCTGGAGCAGGTAACGGCTTGGACTTCTGGCTTCCTACTTCGCCATGATAATCCACGGATCTATGGAGCCATGAGGTCGGGAGACAGCCCCTCAACCACAGCAGGAACCTGCCACTGCCAGGAAGGAGCCTCGCAGCCTGCTGCACACAGCCTCCCAGCTCTTCTGTCTAAAAGGCCTTCAGGTCTGGCCGAAACCAGGTGCAAGAGGCAGTGGTTCTGGGCTGTATTCAGGCCCCAGACGTCTTTGTTGTACCCTGTGTTGTTCAAGGTGCAAGGTCAAAGCTGCACTTTCTCAGCTATGGCTTTGGCGGGCAGATTTCCAGACCCCACGAGAGAAAGGAAGTGGATTTCAGGGGCTGCCGTGGGAGAGACTTTATCCAATAAGCTGCTGTCTCTGGAGGTTCCTCCTGTTGACTAAGAGAGTCTGGAGGTTGGGGTTCCATGGGCAGGGTCCCCACACATAAGGAAGATGCAGCCCTTGCCCTCAAGAGCTTAAAGTTGGAATTGCTTATTGGTGCAAAGTGACAGGTTCCTCCAAACAAGGAAAGAGGTGGGGGGGAAAGGTCGCTGAAATTCTACCATTGCTAAACAAAAATGAAGTCAAACCTGAAGAATCTTTGAGTAAAGAGGTAAGACTGACAGCTCCCCCTCACAAGCCCACTTCAAACCCGAGTCACAAACAAGAAGTCCCCACCTAGGTGCTCTGTCAGTCCGCACCCTGTAGAATTCAGGAAAAACCCTAAACCATGTTGACCCTTTTGCCTGGGCTTCTGATGTGCAGATCCCCTACCAGGTGGAGGTAGCATCTTTTAAATCTCTCACTTCTTTGTATACCCTGTGGCTTAGCAAGTGTTTTACAGACATGAGTATTTAATATTTATGAAGTGATTGATTTCCAATGGGTAAGCACTGGCTTGCTTTTCCTTGTCATAGTTCCCTCTCTTTGGCTGATGAGACCTTGCTATCCTTGTGTGTGGTGAGGGCTACAGCTGCCAAGCAGCTCCTTTGCCCTCCACTCGTGTAGGGGTTCTGCTGCACCTGCAGTTCGGAGTTCAGTGCCAAATCCTTCCTGCAGTCCCAATCAGTCACAGCTATAGTGAGAGACATCTTCCAATTTCTGACTTACAGGGACAGTCACTGTGGCACCAGGCATCTTTACTGGGGAGAGGTAGGCAAGCCAGCGGGTCCTGCACCCATGGGGCCAGCAGTCCAGGTGCTGGTTCTCCGACACCATGTCTGTGTCACTGCTGTGGCCGAGGGACCTTCTACATCTTCAAGGAAAACACTCAGGCTCTCCATGGGGTCGTTCTAGGTTTGGCTCTGTTTGTGGGATTCTAATTCTTTGAAAGCTGATAATCTGACATCAGCCTGAACTTGTGGAATTGCACGGACCTTGCCTTGACTCTCTCACTATGGAATGCAACAAGAAGGTCCTGGTAGCATCTGCAGCAGGTGAGCTTTGGGACAGACATTCCCAGACAGCCAGGTCCTGTCCCAATCCACAAAAGATGTGAGGTTGGGAGCACATGGCATCCAAGAAGACAGGGCTGTGGGAAGCCCAGACCTCTCTGTCCTGCCTGTTCATGCTTGGGTCACCTGTGACCAGATCCTAGACAATCAGGACCAGGCTGGGCTTCCCAGGAGGAGCATGAATAAGCAAGACACTGACCATGGATTGAAGGATGCAATAGCAATGCTTCATTTTTGATCGAACAGGAGGTTAAGATGAGTGCTTCAAAGTTCAGCACACCTGCTTACTCTGGAAAGAGCAACTGGACAATTTAAAAGAGCAACAACCACCACTTCTCAACCCTAGGACTGGTGGCCCGGGCTCAGAGGTTCCCATCAATGTCACCCCCTGCCTTCGGTGTGTCTGGTGGCAGCATTTCTAGAAGAATTGAGCAGGATCCCTAGGTCCAGGGCTCTTATTACTGCTATTACCTGAACAGTGAACATTTCCATTGGGATTAGGTGGGCACAGAAGCAATGTTCAATCTGCTTCAAGTTTCCAGGCTGGGAAACTATGCCAAGCAGACGCTGAGGGAGTGTGTTAGTTACAATGCATTAATTGAGCAGCCACTATGTTGGGAGCAAAATAGGTTTCTATAGCCAATTAAATACGAAGCTATGAGAGGGGGAAAGGGATGGAGCAAGAGGGTGACTCAGAGAGGTCTCTTTACTTGTAATTAACCACAAAATAAACAGCTCCCTCGTGGAATGGGGCGCCGCACTTCAATTAGCTCCATGTTATTCTGTCCCCTATTAGTTCAGATAATCAAGGGTTGGCTGTAATTAATTTATAGAATGTGCTCAGGAGCAGAGCCAAATGGCAGCTGGGAAGGCTGGCAGAGCAGTGCATTTCTCCCAAGTGCCTCCGGGAAGGACTCACTCTGGCTCAGCCTCCCCAAACAAGTCAGGGTCACCCTGGGGTGATGGGGAGGTGGGCAGAGGTCAACATAGGCTGCTTTTGTGGCTGGTGGCAACCACAGCTTCCCCCACCTTCTTCTGCTCAATCCCTGAGACTCCAAGCCCTGAAGGGTGGTGACATTTGAAATAAAAACATCTTATCCAGACAATGGAATATTACTCAGCCATAAAAACGAATGGTGTCTGACACATGGATGAACCTTGAAGGTATGACACTGAGTGAAAGAAGCCAGACACCAAAGGCCACATGTTGTGTGACTATTTATACAATGTGTTCAGAATGGTCCAATCTATAGAGGTAGAAAATAGATGAGTACAGTCGGCACTCTGCACCCATGGGTTAACCCATATCTGAGGATCAAAAATATTTGAAAGAAAAAAATTATATCTGTATTGAATCCATATAGACTTTTCTTGGTTTTATTCCATAAACAATAGATTGTAAAAACTATTTACATAGAATTGATGTTGGATCAGCTATAAGAAGTCATCTAGAGATGACTTAAAGGGAGTATGCGAAGGTTCTATGCAAACACTACAGCATTTTATGTGAGGGACTTGAGCATTCATGCGTTTTGGTATCCACGGGTTGGGTTCTGGAACCAGTGTCTCCCAAGAACACTGGGGGATAATGTGGTCGCCAGGGCCCAGGGGCAGGGGACCACAGGGGTGACTGCTAGTGGATACGGGAGAGACAAAAATGTTTGGAACTATGCGGAAGTGATGGTTGTTCAGCACTGTGACTGGACTAAATGCCACTCACTTATTCTCTTTAAAATGGTAAATTTTATGTGAATTTTACTCAGTAAATGAAGGTGTGTTTAAACTGATGAAACCTTATTACAGTAAAAGATATATATATATAGACTCTCCCCTTCAAAGTACTCCCTCTCATTTTGAACACTTTTTTTTTAGTGCCAGGGATCAAACTCAGGACCTTGCACTCGCCAGGCAGGAGCGGTGCCACTGAGCTCCATGTCTGACACTCTTACCCCATTGTTCTTGGCACTTTCTGAAGCAGCTCCGGCAGTGCTCGTGAAAACATGACAGTGCATCCTCAGCCATCTTGTTCACCGGATCTGACACCTTCAACCTCTGGCTCTTCCTCAGAGCTCAAATGACCGTGAAAGGGAAACTTTTTGAGTTGATTCAAGACATTCAAGCAGCCATGACAGGGGAACTAAAGACACTCGTAGAAGAGGACTTCGGGAGCTGCTTCAGAAAGTATCGAGAACAATGGGTAATTGAGTTCAAGGCGAGGGGCAGTATTTCAAGGGGCATGAATGACAATGTGTCTTTTACTGTAATACATTTTTAAGGTTTAATAATTCAGCATATATTTTGATCACACCATATACAATTTCCTGAGTTCAGATGCATTGGGCCCTGGCGGCAAACCCACGGCAAACAGCCTGGCTGGGAGCATTATTATCTCTGGCCAATACACAAAACAGTTGGGACTCAGAGAGGGGATATGAGGGGACGCAGGAGTTGGGGAGAAGCTGGATTTGGACACCAGGTGGTGGCCCATGGTTTATCACTGGAGGACTCCAGTGGCTTTTCAAAGGTGAGGTCTCTGGAGAAGGGGACAGTACAAAAATCTCGGGAGGATGGAACCAGAGTCAGGGGGCAAAAGGAGGCGGTGGGTTTTAGAAGAGAGGATGGGGACATGGGGCTTGTGATGGAGAAAAGGGAACAAGAACTCAGGGTTTTATTTAGCAACCACAGGTGCAGAGCTGAGAAAAGGAAAGAGAAATGAAAAGCAACACAGAGAGAGGGAAGCTGGGGCGGCGTGGGAGAGCGGGTAAGAGGGCAGGTCCTCGGGGGACTGCGGAGACCTCAGGCCGCATCCCTCCTCCTGAGCGCTCCTGGAGCCACAAGTCACCCATATGTGAACTTGAGTAATTTCCCGGAGGCTGGTTCATCGGTTTTAAAACCATTGTTGATCTTGAAACTCCAAAATACTCAGACTCACCCTTTCCACCTATCCGGGCAAGTAAGAGGGGCCAGGAGCTGAGTGATACCAAACATCTCAGATACACCCGTTCTCTTTCCCAGGCAGGCTGTTGTCCAGAGTGAGGGTCAGTCTTGCTCCTCTCCTCCTCTCTTCTCTCCTTCCCTCCCCTCTTCTTCCTCTCTCTCTCTCTCTCTCTGATTTACAGTGTAAAAATGTCTCTAAGGGAATTTGTCAGGTTGGAGGTTTGCTTGTGGGTGTTTCTTTTCACTTTCTCTACAAAAACACGAAGCCAGCAAACACAAGACCGCGTCTTTCTGATGTTTCTGCTTCCTACACCACAGCTGTGGTGGAAATAATAGCACCAGGGGTTCGAATGCAGCAGC
This sequence comes from Heterocephalus glaber, assembly GCF_053883595.1. Classification (NCBI taxonomy): domain Eukaryota; kingdom Metazoa; phylum Chordata; class Mammalia; order Rodentia; family Bathyergidae; genus Heterocephalus; species Heterocephalus glaber. The sequence continues at coordinate 37,289,490 of NW_028258381.1, read as the reverse complement.
AAGAGAATTCAGGACTCCTTACACTCAGACACCATCTCTGCCTTCTCGCCATGCAGGTGAACAATGATAAATCAGATGCCAGCCAGGAAGCCTTTTAATGGTGTGCTAATGACACAATCACCAGTAATGAAATGAGGCACCCGTCAAAATTGCACCCAGAAACTGTCGATCAGCATTACCAGACTCAGCGCTGTTAGGACCGCATTTTCTTGGTGGTGGAGTGGCAAAGCTGCTGTTCTGTCATCATCTCTCCCTTCTTGCCTTGCACTGGGAGCTCTGGAAGAGTCGATTTAGGAAGCCAGGCTTGAAGGTTACATGAGCAAGTGCAGGCTGGGGCTCCAGCTGGCAGGTGGTGACAGCTGGGATCAACCTGAAATTCCTGCATTGAAGGTTGTTACCCTCTGCCCTGAGTGACTTTAAGATAGTGAGGATGTATCATTCCTTTCTTATTTTAAGGGCTGCCTCTAAAGCCTGGATGACTTTTTCTTTTCTTTTCTTTTTTGGTACCGGGGATTGAACTCAGGACCTTGTGCTTGCAAGGCAGGCGGCGGAACCACTGAGCTAAATCCCCGGCCCCATGGATGACTTTTTCAAACCAGGGAAGACAGTTTAATGCCATAAAAGAAGGCTGTGCAGTCTCTCAGGAGCAGAGGATCTCTAGGGACTGCCAACGTCTCTCTAGGTCACAGAACCGAGGGCTTCCTGGAGCACTTCATCAGGAATTAAGAAACCACTAAGGCTACAAGAAACCTCCATCGGGAAGCAAACTCTCCTGGACCTTCTGCCTCCTTGGGAGGTGCTCAGCCCACAATGCCTGGCTTGGGCATCCTACTATTTCCCACTCCATTCTGCTTGTGGGCAGGGGTGGGCTTTGGGGGGGTGATGCTGGACCACACTTAGCAACAGGCTCATTTCTTTTCATATGCAAATCAAGCAACCCTCCGGAGGGACTGAGTAGAAGGCACTGGGGTTGGGGGAAGTGATCCATCCCAGAGCTGGCACCTCCTCAACACTGGCACTGTCCTCAGGAAGGAGAAAAAGGGCGCCCGCTGGGACAGGAGGGGCACCCTTGTTGCTTGGGTCTGAGGAGAAACCTTTGCAGCTGGGACCCAGCTCTGCACAGACCAAGCTAGGGGGTGAAGCAGCTGCTGAGATTCCACATCTTGTTTAGGAAATTAAGGAATGAGAAGGGACACGTTTGAAGCCACTGAGGGCCTGTGTAGAGACAAGAGCAAAGGGGCCAGGTGGGAGGAGGGAGGCACAGCAGCCCTCAGGATGTAGGACGCAGCTACACCAGCTCTGAACAGGCAGGGACCGGATGGAAAATGTACTCACAGGGTTTCAAGCCAGCTGCGTCCCAGCCCCGTCTCCGTGTGTTCTCTCAAATTCCCTCTCTGCTGCTTGTGGTCTGTGAGGCCCCAAAAAACGCCGAGGGTGCTGAGGTTGTAGCCGTCTGCCCCGGAAGCCCACATGGGCGCTGCACTTGGAGGCTGCAGCTATTTTTAGCAGAGGGAGGGAGGGCTGGGGGGGCGGCACACTTCCCCTTCCCCCCCCCCAGCAGAGTCTGTGGGTGACTTCAACCCCATGGAGGAGGAGGCTGGCAACCACAGGGGCCATGTTCTGCATGGTTTGCCACAGAGAACCAAAGTGGATCTGCCTGGGGGCAGGAGTGCAGGAGCAGTGGGGCCTGAGCGCTCTGGCTTTGAACTCTGGTGAGGAGGGAGCGTGGGCCTGGACCACCCCAGCGACGAGACTCTGCGTGCACATACCCTGCCCCATCCTCTTCTCTCTACTTCCACACGTCTCAGTGGGCGCAGAGCCCAGGCACCCGGACTCCCCCATCCCAGCACCAACAGGCGTCCCTTGGGCCACAATCCTCTGACAACCCGGATTTGTCTCCGTCCTCCCAGCAGCGCTTCCTGCTGCAGGCTGCCCACCTCCCTCCCTGGGGGACGCTGTGGTGCAGCCAGTGGGGAGTGGCAGGGGGCTGGGACCACCACAGAGAATGGGAGCTACAAGGGTGTGGGGAGGACAGAGGCCGGGGAGAAGCAGAAACCACCTGTTCAGCATCCAGGCAGGTGGACAGCAGCCCCTTTCCTCCCTCAAGGCGGTCGCTGACCCCCACCCCCTTCCCGATTACCCGAAGCACGAGAGTCTCTCACCTGACTCTCCCAGTCCCCACAGGACAGAGTCACATTTACCTGGGGACTCTGGTGCCCCTCTGTTTCCAGCCTACCACTTTCTGTTCCTTCATTTTGCCCAAACCTGCAGCATGATCCGTAAACTGCATAGCCACAAGTTCAAAGTGTAATGAGGAGAAGATGCCATGTCATGGAGACTCCAGGGGAGTCACAGAGCAGCCACCCCCTGGAGGGCTCCTCCTGCCCCTTCCATCCTGCCTGTCAGCCTCAAAGGCACCTGAGCCTGTGGCCTTGATCAGTCTTACTCCTTCTTGGATTTCAGGAAGACAGGACGGTGTGCTCTGTGCTCCTGCGGGTCTGACTCTTGCTTGGCACTTCAGGAGCATCAGCTGGAGTGTGTGTCAGCAGCTTGCTCCTTTTGTTACTGAGCAGTATCCCACTGACGTATGTGCTGCAGTCTGCTCATTGTCTACTGGATGGACATTTGCCTTGTTTCCTCTTTGATTGGACATTGCTGTACAAGTCTCCAAGGGGACATACATTGCCATTTCTTTTGGGAAGACACCCTGGAGCAGGACATGACTCATACAGTGGAAGTCTGCTCCACATGATAGCATTTCACTCCTACCAGCACTGGACCAGAGACCCATTTCCTTGGCAACCTTGTCACCATGTGGAGCATCAGATTCATCTTCTGTGGTCTACTCAGGGAGGATGAGGAGACAGGCAGGAAGGACCTCTCCCAGGGCCTTCGGAGAAAGCATGGCCCTACTGACATCTTGACTTTGGACATCTGATTTCCATGCTCTGAGACAGTATCTTTCTGTTGTTTTGAGCTGCCTGGTTTGAGGTCACTTGTTACATCAGCCCTGGGAAACACATACATTTTCCCTTCCTCCAGCTGTTTCTGCCAGTCAAACTCCTACATAGCTACACAGACCTCTCTTACCAGTGCCACCACCTCCTCCATGAAGCTTTCCCTGATTACCTATATGGCCCCCTACCCCAGGGCACCCTCTTGTGAGCTGCTCTGTGTGTGTGTGTGGCATTGTGGGGATGCTGTCTGCTGAAGATGCGGGGGGGTGTAGGAGGATGGGGGGAGGGGAGCACAGCAAGAAGTTAAAGGTCACAGTCAGAGCGAAGGAGAATGAACTTCAGAGCTGGGAGGGTCTCAGGCCATCACACCTACCAGACCCTATTTCACACCTGAAGGAATGGACATACAAGGGGTAAAAGTCCAGTGAGTTAAAACTACCCTGAACTTCGTGCCCACAACGTACAGGTTCAGCCGGGTCCTTTATCCAGGTCTCCTCCCATCATCTACTTGTGGAATACATCACAGGTCCTCATGTTGCAGAGGAAGGTGTGGATCGGGGGGACCCAGGCCCAGGACCCCCATGGGGAGCTAGGAAAGAAGCAGGAGTGGGAGTCATTGGCTTGCTGATCTTTCTATCGTCTGTGCTTTTCTTTTCCTACCCTGGAGAGCTGACCACCCAAAGACCAAAGAGGACAGCATCCATGACATCAGGAAGCTTACACCTACTGCACACAGCTGAGGAAGCAGCCTCACCATGGAGCTGAAGGCTTTGGGGAAGGGATGTTAACCCTGTCCCAGTGCTGCCCGGACCCTTGAGTCCCTTCCCACTTCAGCTCCCTATGGCAGAGACCATGATACATAAATGGCAGGATGACGTCTTGACATCTTTTCTCCAGAAGAGGAAGAGACTCCTGGGGTGCTCATCCCACAAGCACCTGAGGGACCTCTGAGAGAGGACAGGAGGCCAAGCTCTCTCACAGCAGCCACGGGGAATAGGGTTGCTGGAGGCCACAGGAAAGGACACCTCAGAGGCCTCTTGAAGGCAGTAGTGACTGAATCACACAGGAGAAGGAAGTGGTGTCTGGGGGCTTCCGGCACACACACCCAGGGGGTGTGAATCTGAGTGTGTGGGTGAGAAGTGAATTCTCTACTACAGTAAAAATAAAATAAAACACACACGAGCTGGCTGTACAACTTGCAGCCCCACAGAAGCTTGGGGACCCTGAGATCAACACCTGGACTTGAACTAGGTGCTTCCATGTCCAAGCCCCAAACCCCAGCCCTCCCAGAGCTGAGGGGTCAAAGGGGGGGCTCTTTTCCTTATCCCGTTCCCCAAACAGCTCAGGACCCTGCCTGTCTGAAGACTCAGGACTCAGCCTCGTCCTGGCCCTGCTTGTTTTATTTGGGTCTGCCTTGAAACTGCGGTGCACGCCCTCGACTGCTGACTCAGCCGCAGGAGCCCACACTCATAAACTCCTACTTCAAAAAGGTCCAATGATTTTATTTTCTGATCATAAATATGAAATTTAATTAGCAGTTTGCTGCTAATGAAGTCGCCATGGAAGCTGGCCTGGAGACACACAATGTCCTATAAAACAGGACCTGCTGTCCTTTTAACTCTTCCTTTCCCCTGCCTGCCTTCCCCTCCCTGGGACCCTCTTATGGCCACAGGCTTTGGGGGCCTGGGGACAGTAGAGGAAGGATAAGGAGGGGCTGTTGGTCTAGGCAAGGACTGGTGTGGGTTCTAGCTCAGGTGCCCCCTCCCCAGGTCTCCAGGAAGTCTGTAGCCACTAGTTCTGTATGGTTGATTTTGTGGGTTAACTAGACCAGGCTAATGGGTGCCCAGAGAGCTGGTAAAGCATCGCAGGGTATGTCTGGGAGGCTGTTTCTGACGGAGAGCAGCATCAGAATCAATGGACTGGGTAGAGAAGGTCTGCCCTGCCCAGTGTGGATGGTGCCACCCAATCTGTTGAGGGCTGGGTAGAAAAGAAAGGTGGAGGAAGGATGACTCTCTTCCCTTCTCCTGCCCTTCACATCAGAGCTCCTTGTCCTCAGCCTCTGGACTCTTACACACCATCTGCTCCCCTGGCTCTGAGATCTTTGAACTTGGACTGCATCACACCAGTGGCTTTTCTGACTCTCCAGTTGCAGACAGCTCCTCGTGGGACTCTTTGGCCTCCTAATTACATGAGGCAATTCCCACAGTAAATCCCCTTTTATCTGGGTCTCTATAGATCCTATTGGTTCTGTTTCTCTGACTAATACACTCTGCACTGATCCATGCCCAGCTCCCATCCTCCCTCTAAAACCCCTCTGATGGAGCATTGTCCATGGCAGGCGGGAGGGACCCGGAACAATGCAGAGTCTCTGCAGAAGAGCTTAAGGAAAAAATAGCAGAGCTTAGAAAGAGCTCAGCTACACAGTGTGATGTTAGACGTGAGTGGGCGAACAAACAGCTTGGTCCACTCTGGCTTGCTGTGGATAGGAGAATGGAGAGCAGCCAGAGAGGGCCACGTGCTAGCCTCCTGTGGGCAACTTTCAGATCTCTCCATGAGCAACCCCAAGGTCAGAAGGACTGCACCTTCCCTCCTTTCCACTTCATATGAAACACACAGAACCCAAGACCTTTTCTTCCAACGTCTGCCCTCCATGTCTCTACAAAGTAAGGAATCACAGTGCCCACAGCTTGCAGGATTTGAGTCGTGACTGAACGCATTTCTAAAGAACACACCTGGAATGTACTAGGTGCTCAGTAAATGGGATTTCCCATTTTCATCATCCTTGTCTGAGTTTATTAGTTAAAGGCAAAATCCAGAACTCACTAAAGTCTGAGGGTTCATTGAGAGGAAATGGATTTTTCATTCCATGCATACTCAAGCAATGGAAGTTCAAATGTGATTGTAACTCTTCCAAACCTGCTGGGGAAAAGCCAGTGTTGGCCAGCACAATGCCAACACCACTGAAGTGTGTTCAGAGCTTCTGTGTGACTGCATCTAAAATCCCAGTGTGCACAGATGGCATGAGGATACAGCCTTTACCCACACAGAGGTCACGCTCGTGCACACCCTCCTATGTGCCCTGCATGCAGGAGCAAGTGCAAGGACTCCTTCCCACATGTGAATCCTGAGAGGGGTGGGGGACCCACGTTCACTCTGGATAGAGCGAGCAGCTTTAGACTTAGGCTGTAGTCAAAGGACAAATCACTGTATTCTAGGGAAAAGCTTATGGTAGAAGGTACTAGAGGAACTTTTTCCTGCTTGCTTTTTAAAAAATGGATATATATTGCAGTTCTGCAGGCATTTGGGTTTTGGCTCTGAACAAGAAAGAATGGCTCAGGTTTGGCCACTGTGGTTCTGTGGGGATTCTCCTGAGGTCATGACTGAGAGGCTGGGATGCTGCAGCCCCAACAGGTGGAACTGTCAGCCCCAACAGGTGCAGCTGGCTACATCGTGGGTGGGGGAGATGGGTTTGTGTAAACCAGGCCCCTCCTCTCTTCTCACGGGGTCTGAGCAGGTCCCTGAGCACACACCAAACTCCTTGGCACTGTGGCTGCAATCTCAGCCTCGCCTGGACTTTCTAGACCTGCAGCCTTGGGCCACACCTGGACCTTCCCTAGCAACCTTCCATGCATCTCTGCATGACTCAGGTGACTCAGGTACACACCCTGACTCACCCCTCCCCGTGTGCAGACACAGCTACTATAAAAAGGTCAAAGTTTTGTTTTGTTTTTTGATGGTATTGGAGATTGAATCCAGGGCCTCTGCACTGAGCTACATCCCCAGTTCTTTTTATTTTATTTTTTATTTTGAGACAGGATCTTGCTAAGTCACTAGGTAGCCCAGGCTGGGCTTACACTTACGACCCTCTTGGCTCAATCTTCCAGAATACTGTGAGTCAACACACCCAGCCTGTGGAAGATTTAATGAAAACATGAACATAATAAGGGAATAGGGATGAAATGAACACTACCTAAAGAAAATTCTAAAACTAAAGATTCGAATATCTTAATTACAAATTCAACAAATGAATTTAACTATTTGGCCATTGCAGAAGAAAATATGAGCAACAGAAACTACATAACCAAAGTATACAGAGAAAAGGGCTGAAAAGAATGAACAGAAGCCAGGTGCAGTGGCACATGCCTATAATCTCGGTTATTCAGGAGGCTGAAGCAGAAGGATCACAAGTTCAAGCCCAGCCTGGGAAACTTAGCAAGACCCCATCTGGGGATGGGGAGAACAAACAGAGAACCAGTGAATTGCTGGGATAATATCTAGTAGTCTAATATTAGGAATTAAAGTTCTACCAGGAGAAGATACAGAGGCAATGTGGAAGAGGAATTACTTAAAAAAAATTGACCAAATTTTCAAAAGGACCAAAAGTTTTCCAAATCACATGAAAAAATATTAGCCCAGAGATCCAAGAAACTCAATGAATCCAAAGCAAAATAAACACACAACCTTCATCAAATTGCTGATCTTCATCAAGCTGCTGAAAACCGAATATAAAGAGGAAAATCTTAAAAGCAGATGAAAGAAAAAAAATGTTACAGACAATGAAATGGCTCTGAGAATCTCCATTCACTCTTAATAAGGCTGGGCGCCAGGCTGACAGTGGGATGCCTTTCATGTGCTGAAACAAACAGACAAACAGGTCAACTCGGGGTTCTTCCTGAAGTGAAATATCTTTCAAATGTAAGATGAAATAAAGACCCTTTCTTTGATAAGCCCAAAGCTGAAAAATGTATCACCAGGAGCCTGTAACATAAGGAATGTTAAAAGACATTTTTCAGAGTGAAGAACAATGAGAGCAGCTAGGAGCCAGGTGTACACAGAGGAGGCACAACAGGGTCATTATGGGAGTAAACAGGACAGATTCTTTATCAGTCTTAATTTCTCTCCAAGATAATTGCCTAATGTGTGTGGTACATGTGTACCCATGCTTAGAGCAGCACAATTCATGATAGCTAAATTTTGAAAGTGGCCTATATGCCCATCAATGGATGAGCAGATAAAGAAAATGTAGGGCCGAGGATTTAGCTCAGTGATTTCACCACTTGCTGTGCAAGTGCAAGGACCCGAGTTCGATCCCTGGTACCAAAAAAAAAAAAAGAAAAAGAAAATGTATTTATACACAATGGAGTACTACTCTGCCATAAAGAAGGATAAACTTGAGTCATTTGTAGGAAAATGAATGCCCGTTGAGACCATAACGCCAAGTGAAATAAATCAGACACAGAAGGTTAGCTATTGGATAGTTTCTTATATGAGAAACCCAAACAAGAAAAGATTTAAAGAACAAAATAAAAGACAGATGATGGAAACAGGGATAGACTTTGAGATGGGAAAGGGTTTGGGGGAGTGCGAGAGATGGGAGAGCTAGGAAGAGAAGCAACAATGGTTAAGATGCAATATGAATACACACCCATTCTCGACGAATGTAATTATTAGGCATCACAAACATATACTACATTTTTTAAAAAACACCCTCCCCTACAAAACAATAATTTATTTTGCAGTTTATCACATACGTAAAATATAATATATGACAACAATAACACCAAGAATGAGAGAGGCTTAAATAAAAGTATACAGTAGCAAGATCCTTAAGGTATATGTGAAAAAATATAGCATTCCTACAAAGTAGTCTGTGGTAAACTAAAGATGTGTTTCATAAGCCACAGAGCAACTGAACACAAACACAAACAAAACACAGAGGCAGGCTAACAAGTCATCAGAGGAGATAAAATGAAGTATCAAAAAAGCCCTTGATTAACCAAAGAAGGAAGAAATAGCAACCACAATGCATCAAGAAGAAAACAGCCGTCAAGTGTTCAGGGACTAAATACTTCATGAACATCAGAGACCATCGGAGTGGGCAAAAAAATGATCCAGCATGGGGCCGGGGATTTAGCTCAGTGGTTTCACCACCTGCTGCACAAGTGCAAGGACCCGAGTTCGATCCCCGGTACCAAAAAAAAAAGATCCAGCCATGTGCTGTTTCCAACAGGCACACTTTGAGAATGAAGACACAGATAAGGTAAAGAGATGGAACCGGTCTCCACAAAGAGCAAAAAGTTTACACTAAAGTCAGGGGAGTAGATGTAAGGAAAAGGACCAAGACCAGAGACAAGTATGACACTCTGTGGGAACAGAGTCCATTCCTAAGAGGCCGAAACAGTCCTGAGTGCGCGTGTACGGACTGCAAGGTCTCAAAACCCACAGGGCAAAAGGGGGCCAGACTGAAAGAGTCAGGCAAATCCACAGTTATAATTGATCTCCACAGTCCGCACTCACTAACTGTTAGACAAACATCAAGGGTAAGGAAGATCTGAACACCAGCACCTTGACCTAACTGACATTTACAAAACATCACAGCTAAAAGCTACAGAATGCACATTCTCTCCGAATGTATAGGCAACATTCGCCAGGACCTTAGGTGTGTTCATAAAAGTGTCTTGATCACTTTAAGAGGATTAAAAAATTTATAGAATATGTTTTCTGACACAAAAGGAGAACTTGATAATAAAAAGATACCTAGAGATTCCCTAGATATTTCAAAATAAAGTGACATGCTCCTAAATAACTCTTTGGTCAAAGAGGAAACCAAAAGAAAAATTGAAAATACTATAAATTTAATGGGAGAAAACCAAAACATCAAGATGTTATCTTTTCATCTTTTTATTTATTTATTTATTTATTGGTACCGGGGATCGAACGTAGGTCCTTGTGCTTGCGAGGCAGACGGCGGACCCACTGAGTTAAATCCCCGGCTATCTTACTTACTTATGAGACAGGTTATTACTAAGTTGCCCAGGCTGGTCTCAAAGTCCTGGACTCAAGCGATCCTTTTCTCCCACCCTCCCACGTAGCTGGGACTATAGGTGTGCACCGCTGTGCCTTCCTAGAAATCTATGATTTGAAATGATCATAGTGGAAACGAAGAATGATTTCAAATTAATGGCCTAATTTTCTACAAGAAGAAGCCAAAACAACTGAAGTAAGAGAGGAAAGGAGATAATAAATTTAGGGTGAAAACAATGTGAAAGAAAATTGGAAAATAGCACAGAAAAATTGATGCTAATAAGAGCTGGTTCTTTGAAAAGATCAATAAGATTGGTAAATCTTTCGCTAGACTGATTCAGAAAAAAATTACCAGTGTCGGGGACGAGAGAGGTGATATCACTACCAGTCCAACAGGCATTGAGGCTAGATTATGGGAATATCAGGAAAACAATTATGTCCATGAATTCTACAACATGGGAGATAAAATGAAAAATTACTCAAGAGACAAACTCACCAAACTGACAATCTGATTTAGCCATATATTAATAAAGAATTTGAAGTCGTTGAAAACTTCCACAAAGGAAACTGTACTCATGTGGCATCACTGGTGAATTCTACCAAACATTTAAGGAAGAAATAATACCAGCTTTACATCAACTCCTTGACACACAGAGGGAGAAGTAACAATCCCCCCACCAGTTTATGTGTCCAACATTACTCTGATTCCAGAATGAGACAGAAACATTACAGGAAAAGAAGGCTATCCATTGCCCTTCATGAACACAGATGTAAACACTCTTAATAGAATTTTAGCAAAGATATAGAAAGGCAGATAAATCATGACCAAGTGAGATTTTTTTCCAGGAATGCAAAGTTGGTTCAACATTCAAAAACCAACCAATGGCTGGGTGTGGTGGTGCGTAGCTGTAATCCCAGCACTTTGGGAGGCTTTGCTAGAGGGATCACAAGTTCACGCTCAGCCTGGGCAACTTAGCAAAACCCTGTCTCAAAATAAAAAATGAAAGGGACTGGGAATATAGCTCAGTGCAAAGGCCCTGACTTCAATCCCCAGTACAACAAACAAATAAATAACCAAACAACAACAAAATGATCAATATAATACATCATATTAAGAGAATACAGCAGAAAAAACCCTCAATCAGTTATTTCAGTAGAAGCAGAAAAGTCATTTGGGAAAAATCAACACTTATTCACAGTAAAAACTCTGAGCAAATGAGCGTAGAAGGGATTGTCCTCAAGTCGTAACGGCTGTCACCACACTTTATAATAAAAGGCCAAATGTTTTCCCTCTAAAACTGGGAACAAAGCAAGAATTTTTACACTAAGAACTCTTCTCCAATGTCATCCTGGGGTTTCTAGCCAGTCCTATAAGGCAAGAAAAGAGGCACGAGAAAGATGAAGACCGGAAAAGAAGTAAAGCTGCTGTTATCTGCAGATACACTATTGCCTTAAAAAGAAAATCCAAAAGATCTATAAAAAAACTACTAGAAGTAATAATTAATAATGGCTAAGAATAACTATTTTCTAAATACAAAGTCACAGGATAGAAGGTCAATATATAAAAATAAGAGAATCTAATATTCAGAACCATAGGACAGTTAGGATTTAAATATAATGAAAGATGTGTGAAATATCAACACTTTAATGAGTGGCTAAGAAAAATTAAAGAACCATTAAGTCAAATGGAAAGATGCATTATGTTTAACAGCTGGAAGATTCTTCGCTATCAGCATACTGTATTGTTGTCAGGTTCAAAATGATCTACATTTTCTATAAATTCCAATCAAATCCCAGCAAGCTTTGTGGAGGACTATTAACAAAGAAATTCTAAAACTCATATGGAAAAGCAAAGGCCTCTGAATAGTCAGAACAATTTTGCAAAAAGAAAAAGGAAGACAATTTAGAGACATATACTGTGAGGTTTACTGCAAATGATAGCAATCAAGATCGTGTGGGTTTTGGGTAAACAGCACGTCAGTGAAACAGATAAGGGAGAGCAAAAAATAGGCCTATGTTTATAGGTTCAGCTTTTGACAAAGGCACTAAAATAATTGGATAGTGGAAGAAAAGCCTTTTCCATGACTGGTATGAGAATAACTGGACAGGTACACAGGACAAAATGAACCTCCGGTCCATTGCTGTGCTGGATACACACGTTATTTAAGATCACAGGCTCCCCATCTGTGGAAGCAGGAGGTTGGTGAAGGTTAACTGGGTAAGATCCAAAAAGCACTGCATCATAAAATTGAAAGAGAGGAAAACTATTTCATTAAAATTTAAAATTGCACATTAAAAAACACTAATAATAAAATGAACAGGCAAGCTGCAGTCTTGGAGAGAATATTTAGAGGGCATATATCTGACAACGGTTCTCCAGTAGGAACTATGACGATACATCAGGCATGGTGGTGCACACCTATAATCCAAGCCCTCTGGGAGGCTGAGGCAGGAGGATCACAAGTGAAGCCAGCCTGGGCAATTTAGAGAGACTTTGTCTCAAACTGAAAGATTAAATAAAAGGAATGGGGATGCAGGTCAGTGCAAAGGCCCTGGGTTCGATCCCCCATACCAAAAAAGAAAAGAAAAAAATTTAAGGATGAATAAATCAGTGAAAAGTGGGCAAACACTTGAACTGGCATCTCAGAAGGGAAGAAGCATAAATGGGCAATAAGTAGATGAAAAAGTGCCCAACACCATTAGTCATCAGGGTGTAGCAAATTAAAACCACAATGAGGTACCAGCTCGCATCCAGCAGAACGGCTAAAATTTAAAAACCAAGTGTGGCGAGGACATGGAGCAACCAAAACTCTCCGACCTCGCTGGCGAGGGTGTAAAACAATACAACTGCTCTGCAAACTGGTTCAGCAAATTCAACCTGCTGGTGCCCATGACTCAGCAAATCCCTAGGGTTCTGTGACCTGGAACCGTACCGATTTACTCAAGAAAAATGAAAACATGCCCATGCAGAGATGTGTGCAGGAATGTTTATAACAACTTCATTCATAATATCCACCTGTAGGAGGCATCGATAAACAGATTGTAGTAATAAAAAGAAAGGCACAGGAAAGAACCACTGATAGATACAGTGGGATGGGGAGTCCCAGAAATATGCCGAGCACAGGAATCTAGACACAAAAAGGGTCCGTAGCGCACGGCTCCCGGTATGTGAACCTGTCAGAATGGCCTGGCTGTCCACGGGTGTCCTGGGTGGGAAAGATGGGCCAGACTGCGACGGGCAGGAGGGGCCTTCCTAGGGCACTGAGAAGGTTCACTATCTTGATGGACTCTGGGTTACGTTTGTCGGCTGTACACTGAAGATCTGTGCCTTTCACCATGCGCAAATTACATCTCAATTTAGAAGAGACATCAGAACGGGTTTGGGTTGATCCCTCTAATATAACACTGTTCTCACATACTTGAAATCAGAATGATTTCTCAGTGGGCTTGGGGAGGGGGTAGAATTTCAGCTGATGCACTGGCGATGAACTCAGCTCCACTGTATTCTTGGCCTTACTTACACCTGTGAATCCCATCCACCATCTCTACCACCCCCACCACCAAAAAAACGGAGTGCTGCTAACGTACATGACATCTGTGTTCATCTCCTAGAACTGCCAGTAACACCTTAGCACGGGGGGGGGGGGCTTAAAACAATAGAGATTTATTCGGTAATGGTTCAGGAGACCAGAAGGCCAAAGGGAAGGTATCATCAAGCTTCTAGTGGAAACCCTCAGCATTCCTTGGAGCATTAGTCACATTTGTGTTACTATAATGAAATCCCTGAGGCAGGCTTCCTTACAAAGGAAAAAGGCTTCTTTAGCTCCTTTAGGTTTTGGAAGTCAAAAGTCTGAGACTGAGTAGCCTCATTGGTCTGGACTCTGGTGAGGGCCTCATGGTGGAGACGAATGCAGAGCTTGCGATCACAATCCAAACAGGTGCCAGGGAGCAATGCAGGGGTCAGACTGGCTCTTAACTCAGCTCGTTCTCTCCAGAGCTCAGGGGACCCATGAGAGTCCCTCAGTCCCTTGCGAGGGCAAGAACCTCATGACTGAAGGTCCACATGCTAGGTTCCTCCTCTTGAAGATTCCACACCATCTCCCAATGTCACCACCCTGGAGACCGAGCTTCCAACATGTGCACCCCTGGGGGACACACTGCATCCAAACCACGGGCCTATAGATGTGTCTCTGGCCTTTGCCTACATTGCTACGGGGCTTTCTTCCCTATGATCTCTGTACATCCTTCCTTCTCTTTTATAAAGAGACCAGTCACTGGAATTAGGCCCTCCCTTATCCAGTATGACTTGACTAATTACAACTGTAAAGACCATATTTCCAAATAAGGTTAGACTCCGAGGTTCCAGTAGACACAAAATCTGGGTGACATTATCTAACCTATTAACGTACCCCCCCTATTCCAGTGGAGATGAAAACAGGAAGAACATCTTCCGGAGCAGCCTGGAGTCTTAGGGGCACCCTGAGCAGCCCGTGGGTGGGTTTGGGACACAGAGGCCCAGGCAGAGGAAGTAGAGCTAGTGAAGGAAAATCCTGAACAGCAAAAGTCATACCTGTGGGCTATGCCCCAGGGGACACAGAGTCACAGGAGACGGTGCTGGAAGTTCTGGGGTTGCTGCCATCCCCGATTGGCATCTAATCACCCAGAGGCATCACTACAACATGAAGGCACAAGTTCTGTCTTAGTCACTTCTCTCATTGTGGGACAAAATACATGACTCCCACAGCTTAAGGGAGGAAGGTTTATTTTGCCTCACACTTTGAAGAGGTTTCAGTCCGCAGTGGACTGGCTCCAAGGCAGGGTGGCATGGCAGAGGGGCACAGAGGAGGAAAAGTTGCTCACCTCATGGCAGCCAGGAAGCAGAGAGTGAAGGGAGGAGCCAGGAAGGGAGATGTAACCTTCTGGGTCACGCCCACAGCAGCCCGCCTCTTCCACTCAGGCCCCAGCTCCTAACAGCAATCAGCTATAAGCCCCTGTAATCCGATCACTTCTTCCAAAGGGCCTGCCTATGATCACATAAGGCAGGCATGGCCACACGCTGGGAACAATCTCATGTCCATGGAAGAAGCAAAAGGTCGCACCCTTGCTCTGGCTCAGAGTTGCTTTTAATTTACCTTTGCCTTTTTTCCAGAAAGGAGATCTGGCCATTTCCCTTTCTCTAGAGGAGTTAACCTTTAGCGAGAAGAACAATCAATCCCCAGCCTGCAGACCTCCTGCTGGTTCAGAGGAGGAGCTGGCTCTTTGTAAATGTGTCCCCTGCGCACCACGTCAGGCTCCCTTCTGTCTTGAGGCACCCCCAATTGACCCCACCGAATACTCAGAGCCTTCACATCTTTTCAGTTTTGTCCCATTAAGGCATGCTCCAGAAAAGGCACACAGAACCGGATGCAGAGCGGCTAGCTGCCCTATCCCAGCAAAGCATTCCCACATATGGGGTGTGGGTATTCTGGGTCACAGGGAGGCTCGGAGGCCCCCCATCACTGCAGGGGAGCATGTCTGCCTTCCAGCAGGCTGGCTGCCTCTCATTCTCCTTGCTAAGCTTTCAGCCCCTGGCCATGCTTAATGTGTTCTTTGTCCTCCAAGCACCTGTTTGAAACAGTGAGAACAAGGAAAGCCAGGTACCAGAGGGGGCCTCAAAAATGGAACCACAGGACTGGGGTGCTGCTCAGGGGCAGAGCACTTGGCTAGCACTGCACCTCCAGCACCACGAAAAGAGAAAATCAGAAACAAAATGACAGTGAGAAGCAGGAAGAAAAACAACACTACTTACAGATGAGGGACGGTCCGAATGGGGGGCTGAGCTGGCCTGGTGGTGTCTACATCTCAGATCTTGTCAGATCGATGCTCAAGCCCTGCAAAAGTGATTCGATGCTCAGTTAAGATGCCCTGTTAAAGATGCTCAGTTATCTTTTGGTGTCGGTACCAGCCTGCTCTGGCTGTTGTCATGGATCTCGAAGAGAGGGCGGCTCAGACAAGAGGAATTCCTGGTCTCACAGTGTTGGAGACCGAAGCCCAGGGTCAAGGAGCCACGCACGGCTCATTTCCTGGTGGGACCCATCCACCTGCCTCAGACGGCCCCTCCCATTTGTGCTTTGCATTTGGGATGGCCCGTCAAAGCTGAATGCACCCAGAGGGGGGCTTTCGGAAGGTGCGTGGATCACAGGGGTACTAGGGCTGATTTGCTGGTGGGGGGGCCTGGTTGGAGCTGGGTCACTGAGGGCGTGACGTGCAAGGGTAGATCTCCCTCCCTGGCTCTTCCCCTCTCTCTGCTTCCTGGCTGTCATGAAGTGAGCAGCTTTTCCTCTACTGTGCTTCTGCCAGGCCATTTTCTGCCTTGGAGCCAGCCAACCGTGGACTGACAACGTGAGCCAAACAAAACCTCTCCTTGGGCTGGAGATTTAGCTCAGTGGTGGCATCATCTGTCTTGAAAGCACAAGGTCCTGAGTTCGATACCTGGTACCAAAAACAAAAACCAAACCTCTCCTCCTTTAAGTTAGGGGTGTCAGGTATTGTGTTTTAGCTAGAAGGAGGTGACTAAGATGTCTGTCCTCAAGTGACCCTTTCTCGGTGTATATGAACTCTGATGTCTCTTTCTCTTCTTATAAAGACAAAAGTCATTGAGCCTTGTGGGGCAGGCCTGTAATCCCAGCACTCTGGGAGGTCGAGGCTCTGGGGTCTCAAGTTTGAGCCTAGTCTGGGCAACTCAGCAAGACCTTATTCAAAAAAAAAATTAAAAATGGGCTGGGGATATAGCTCAGTGCAAAGGCCCTGGGTTCAATCCCCAGTACTGAAAAAAAAAAAATACCAGTCTTGTGGGATTAGGGTTCCACCTTTATGGTCTTATTGAATTGCCTGCTTAAAGGCTCTATCTCTGAATATGATTGCAATGGAAGTTGGGGCTCTGACATAGGTACTTGGGGCCACAATTCAGTACCTAAGAGTAATTCAGCATACTACACCCTCTTCCCATGATGGGATGCAGGGATCTACCCTGGCTCTTTAAAAAGTAGACCGCCCCTGACAGAACCTAAAGAACATGGACTTCTTGGGCAGTCTCCCCAGCAATGCTGTGATCGCCCCATGTTTTACGGAGTCTCCTCTATGCACTACTAGTCCCAAAGCTTGAGCGACAATTGCACAGGGCGGGGCAGGGGCATGTCCACTGTCATAGGGGTCCCACCCACAGTGGCCACGAGAACTGACTTTACATTTCCCGTGTCTCTGTGTTGCCCGTGCTGTTCCTTGCCCAGCATGCCCTTCCCCAAAGGGGTCACCTACATATCCCCGGGGTGCCACGCCACAGCCACCCACAGCCCCAGAAGCTCCATGTTTCCTTCGTCCGTGTCTCCCAAGCCCTGACTTTCAGAGAAGTTCTTGTCATGGTGAATGGTGCTTCTCGGCTGACCTGTGTCAGTTGCTTTCTTATTGCTGGAACACAATACTTGACACCCACAGCTTAAAGGAGGAAAGGTTTCTTTTGGCTCAGTTTGTAGGGGGGTTGAGTCCCCAGTCAGCTGGCTCCTGAGTATCATGCTCCCATGATCCAGTCATGGCCCCAAAGCCCCACCTATGAGCACATGAGGCTTTGGGGAGACATCTGGATATAAACCCTAACAGCCCGTGTGTCTTCACTCAGCAGCTTACCTTTGAGAGCAGGAGCCTCATCTGGGCACCAGCAGAACCGAGATTCGGGTCAGAGGTCACTGCAGGTGCTTGGCAGATGTGTGTCAAATCTCCCTAAGTGGCTTCTAGCTAGTACCCTGATCCCATCCAAACCGAGACCTGCTCTAGACTGGCTCTGTGCAAAGGTGGCAGGGCTAAAGCCATCAGCCCTGCTGCCAATGCTCTCCCCAGCGCTGAGCCTTTCCTCTAGAACTCAGCAGGAACACACATCTGGAAGTGCCAGGGCCTCCATTAGCACCGCATGGAGCTGGTGAGGAGCCCCAGACCCTCAATCTTAGGTGGAGAATTTCTGGGGTACGTGTTTTTCCCACTTCTCCACGGTGTGGGGTGCCTGTTGCCCACAGGCCATAGGCTCAGTGCCATCCCCTCCCTGATCTGACCCCCCTGCCATACATTCTTTCCCCAGCCACTCCCAGATGAATGACTTGTACTCAAATGCTTGCCTTGTGGACTATTTTGGGGGGAACCCAAGCTAAGATGCACCCTGGAATGGAGATGGAGTTTGGATCAGGTTGCTGACTTTGAATCCCAGCTCTGGTAGGGCTGAGCAGAGCACAGCGAGCTGTTTCCAGCTGAGAACCTCTGTGCACCAGGGACCCAGCACGTGTGTGCATGTGGGGGAAGGAGATAGAGCACCCCACTAGCAAAGGAGCCTGACTCCAATCTCAAGCCAGAGGCTCAGGGAGACAGACAAGTTCCATTTCTCAGGAGGAAGAAGGTCAGGGCCCATCCACGAAGAGGAGGGACAAGGACCTGGATGGTGGAGGGGCCAACGCTGAGCAGCCCTGAGGTGCTCAGGTCCGCGCAGCGACAGCAGTCATGTCACAGCCCATGTGCTCTGAAAACCAAGTTTCTCAGTGCTGAGACATCTCACCCTGGAGCTCCTGGGGCACTAGTAACAGCACAGGCTGGCTCTGGGCTCTCAGTTTGTACTATAAAAAGACGGGATTATTTTTATTTCTGTGCAGAGTGCACAGAACATTTCCTTGTTCCACAAGGAACAATCAAGAGGGAAGGCCAAGCTTGGAATGGCAGGCGGGGCCTGTCCTGGAGAATCTTAGCTGAATCTCTCTGCAAGGCTACCTGTGGCGATTTTAGATCAGACCCTCACATTGTCTGCCACTCTTCCTCCCTTGCCCTGAGCCTGGCTCTGTGATGCTTGACTTATAGAAAAAACTTTGGTGCTTGTGTCAGGCCAGGGCCTGTTTCTCTCAGGACGCTCATTCTTCAACCCAGATGTCATGCTGCGAGGAAGCTCCAGCATCCCAGAGAGGCTGAGATGGGAAGAACCAAGGTCCCCAGCCCCAGACCTGGCTGAGCAGCCAGCCAGCAGCTGGCGGCAACCTGCCAGCCCATGTGTGTACCATCTTGGAAGAGGTCCCTCAGCCTCCAGCCAAGCCACTGCTGATGCCACATGGAACAGACAGCTCTCCCACCAGGCGTGGCCCATGCTCAGATCCATACACTGAGTGAGTGCTGTGGTGGTTTGAAGCTACAAAGTGTTGGGCACTTTTTATGCAAGACACAACTATAATTCTACCGCTGTGCCTTGGACAACTGTCTGCCCTGTCTGGGCCTCCAGTTCCTCACTTGTGAAAAGAGAAGGATTCAGAGGTTTCGGAGCGCATCTCGGTTCACATAGGAATGAATCCCTTCAACACACATGGTCTTTCCTGGTTTTATCATAACGCGTAACACCCTCTCTTCAATTCACTTCAAAATCCCCCAAAAGTACAAGTACACTTTATAGCAGTGCTTATTAAAGGGAGGGTAGGACTCTGACCCCTGCTCCCTGGGGCTGGTCTTCTGGAATGCAGAGTCCCGCACAGGAAGGCAGAGAGAGACTGGGAATCTGCACTGTTAATGTGATCCTGGAGCACTGACGCCCCTTTGTGGGTCACAGACAGCTGCCCATGGGACTAAATACATGAAGCCCAAGTCTCATTTCGTCCTTACGATAGCTCTCTGGGGAAGGCTCTGGAATCATTTTCACTTTACAGATTGGAGATGCAACATCTGGACAGGTCAGGTGACTTGTCCCAGGTCACCTGAGTGGCTGTGTGGCTGGGATTTGTGTGGAAGCCATTTCATAGACGCTCCCTCTCCTGCTGCCTCTTCTGAGCAACAGGTAACGTGAGATTAACCATTTTTTAAAACCTCACCATTTTGTGCCTGCAGCTAGGCAGCTGGGGATGAAAATCTATCACAGGAGAACCAAAGTGGGGACTCAGTAACACACCAGGAATAACAAAGTGGAGTTAACAAAGATAGAGGTGACTTTTTCAGGCTTCCTACTACCAGCTGTAATTAATTTACAGCTTTTTGCATGCTAATGTTTCCCTGCCTTCTGCCAGTAATAAATAACCAATAAGCTCTAATACCTAGTTATTATTCATCCCTTTCAGATATTTGGATTTTGATTCTTCGCTGCCGTTCAATCACATTGAATTTCTTTAACCGGGACAGCTCCATTAAGAGTCCCCTGCAAGGACATCCTGCCAGGGCAGTGACAGTAATGGTTCATGGGTGACGAGAGAGAGTGGGGAGTTGAGACACGAAATATTGGCAGCCACGGAAAAAAAGGAGAAGCTGTAATAAAAAGCACCACCAACCTCCACTTAAGTAACGTCAGGGTTGTGACACAGGCCAATAAAACCAGAGAACTCACAGTGGAGGGCAACACGCCATCCCTAACATGCCTGTCTCCACAGCGGAAATGGATTTCTCTAATCACCTCCCGGCACTGACCACACCCCAAGTCCCCTGCAGGGAGTTAGACTAGCTTGCAAGCTCCCAGCCGTGTATTTCAGAAAAGTTACTTGGAACTTTCTCCATTTTAATTTCTGCGGAGTGTTTTCTAAGCCAAGAGGGCCAATCCCACAAGCAAAGCTGGTCCGTAGAATGGTTTTGGTTCTAAAGAGTTCATCTTCCTACCCATTTTCACCCATTCGAAACACAGCCACTCATGTTCCTCTGGGCCTGCTGAGGACTGACTGTGGCAGTCCCCATTCTGCCCTCTGCCTGCTCAGGAACGGGAGCATCACTCCTGCGCCCTCTGTGAGGCCACCTCTCTTAGTCACTTCTCAGTCCCCTCCCTGCCTTGTGGGCCTGGCTGCTCCTCACAGGATGCTTCCAATACAAGAGGGCCCTTCCTAGGAGGCAGCAATTTTTGAATGCATTTATCATCTGGGACCCTTCCAGAACAATGTTTTTAATGCATAACATCATATGCAGAGGATTACAAAAGAAAACCATTACCCTGAAATATAATTATCATATATTTAAAAATTGCATTCTAATATGCATGGCTCTTTATTAATGCTTCAAGTAATACCTAGCCTGAGGGTCTAATAACTACTTTACCTTTGAAATAGAGATCTATAAACAATGCTTTGAGGTATCTGCTAACACCACTGTGGTCTGTTACCACATTCATAATTGAAGGAAATGTTAAATTTCAGTTAGTCTTAGCAAATGAAAAAAAGAAGATGTCATTTATTCCACCCAAGTTCATGGGCTTCCTGGCTTGATCCACAGGTTCTTTGGGTAGCCTCAGGGATCCAAGGGAGGAGCTGTGTCCCGGGGTGACAAGCATTGGATCTCAGGAGACAGGGTCCCATCTGTCTTTTATATTAATAAAATACCTGACCTACACAATTTAAAGGAGGAAAGGTTTATTTTGGGTCATGGTTTTGGAGGGTTCAGTCCTTGGCCCACAGGCTCTGAGACAGGAACATCATGACAGAAGGGTGTGGTGAAGGGAAGCTGCTCACCTCATGGTAGCCAGGAAGGACAGAGAGGGCAAGAGGATGAGAAAAAGGGAGGATGGGCTAAGGACACACCTTTCTAGTCACACTCCTAGTGCCCCACTTCCTCCAATCAGGGCCTGCCTCCTAACAGCCAATCCCATTCAGGTATGAACGAATCAGTAGATTCACCCGCTGATGAGGTCAGTGACCCATGATCCATCCACCTTCCTAAAGCTCCACCTCTGAACCATGAGCCTTTGGGGGAACATTTTTGATCCAGACCATAAAAGTCTTATCTACTGTTGCAGCTCAGAGCTGGGCATATCTGCAGGTGCATGAGAAGTTTTGATGAGGGAATAGTTGGGCAGTGTGACTTCACTCTGCCTGAGGCATTTATAGAAGGCTCTTTGAGAAACCGGCTGACTCTAGGTTCCATATATGCCTCTGTGGTCCTTCATTCAATCAACATAGTGTCTATATGTTTGGGGTTTTTTTTTGTTGTTTGTTTGTTTTTTGCAGTACCAGTGATTGAACTCAGGACCTTGAGCTTGTGAGGCAGGTGTGGCACCACTGAGCTAAATCCCCGTCCCCTATATGCTTGTTTTAATTGAGATATAATGCACATATTATAAAAAACCACTGTAAAGTGTACACATTGGTGGTCTATAGCATATGCACATGATTGCACAACCATCACCAATATCTAATTCCAGGACATTGCTGCTACCCAAAGAAAAGTCCTGTGCTGATCATTAGTCACTGCCCTTTGCCCTCCGCTGCCCCAGCAACCATGAATCTACTTTCCGTCTCTATGGATTTCCCTGTCTGAACACTGGATAGAAGTGGAATCACACAATATGTAGCTGTTTGGGTCTGGCTTCTTCTATCTATCACAAAGTTTTCAGTGAGTCCCTATGGTAGCATACATCAAGACTTCACCACTTTTTATGGCTGAATGTTACATTGTGGGTGGGCATATCGTGTTTTTGTTTAGCTGTTCATCAGCTGATGGACATACGCATGTTCATAAATATTTAGCTGGCACCAATAGGTGCCAAATGGGAACACAAGGCAAGCAGGGTCCATGCCCTCATGGAGCTTATCTGGGGGTCTGAACAGTGGCTCTGAGGCTGACTTCTGGACTGGGAATCCCTCAGTTTTTCATCTGTGACATGAAGAAATATCCACCTCTTCAGGATGTGGTGGGGCTACAAAAACTTAGATCAATCCCAGTTTGAGGCTGAAGCAGGAGGGTTGTAAATCCAAGCCTACCCTGGGCAACTTAGTGACTTAGAGAGAGCCTGTCTCAAAAAATAAATAAATAAATAAATAAAGGGCCCAGGATGTAGCTCCATGCGAAGGCTCTGAGTTCAATCCCAGTACTGAAAACACAAAGTTAGAACAATGCTCCAAACTTGGTAAGAGCAGTTGGAGAAGAGTCAACAAGTAAAACACCTGACACAGTGGGGTTGATGCTAGGAAAGAAGCCAACAGTGCAACGAGGTGCTGCGTGGAAGAGGAGGTCCTGGGGAGAGGCAGTCAGAGGCCCTACTTAGCCTTAGTCAAGGCTCAAATAATGGGAAGGAGCCAGAGGTGTCAGGGTCCAGAGATCCTACAGCTGCAAGCAGATATATGAGGGAGTGTCAGGGGAGGGTACAGAGGAAGAGAGGGGGTTGGGTCTTCCAGACAAGTATCTCCTGTAGGCAGATTGTGACAGCCATGCAGGCAGGCCTCAGAGGAGACCTGAAGATTTTTTGGTGGCCACATGAAAGAAACTCAAAAGAAATGAGTTAAATTAATGTTATTTATATGTTGTATTTCACCTAATAGACCTGCAATCCGACCACTTGGATATGTGATAAATACAAAAATTGTTAGTGGGGTGCTCTTAATTCTTCTTTTTTTCCCCTTTCCATCCTAAGAGATTGAAATCTGCAGTGTATTTTATATGTAATGGATTTTAGCTTCCAGCCCGTTTTCTATGATATTTGAGAATAAGGCCATAGCATATGGAAGGGCTGGCTTTTTCAATAGGGCAACTCATGGGTTGTTGAACACTGTTACCTAAAGTGTTTTGGTAAACTGGGGTGGTGGCACACACCTGTAATCCCAGCACTCTGGGAGTCAGAGGCAGGAGGATCAAAAGTTCAAGCCCCAGCCTGGGTATCTTAGCAACTCAGTGTGACCTGGTCTTAAAATTTAAAAAACAAAATTTTTTTTAAAGGTGGAAGGGGCTGGGAATGTAGCTCAGTGCAAAGGGCCTGGATTCAATCCCTAGTAACCCTCCTGCCCCATGCACAAGGAGTACTGGTAATAGAACTATCTTATGTTTGTTTAGCAAATTTTAAAACCAAGGAGAAGGGCTCAAAAGCTAGGACTGAAAAACTCATTTCTGGGCCCTGTTTTGTTCAACACTTTTGGTCAGGATGTCAGTGAAGACTCAGAGGAGAATCTCGTCATCTGATCTGCAGGCCACATGAAGTCAAAGAAGATAGTTAATATGATAAATGGATTCATCAATATGCAAAAAGACTTGACAGGAAGGAGCACGGGGCCCAGACCACAAGAGGGAATTTAGCAGAAATAAATGCAAAGTGCTGGATTTTGCCAACGTGTACAAGGATGGAACGGGGGAATTGGCATGGCAGAGGCTTGTGCAAAACATAAATTAAAAATGAAAGAAAGGAAAAAAAGAGAGAAGAAAAAATAGTGTGAGCTTTGATTCACTTGAATGTTCAATGTGAGCTGATAATGTAAGACAAGTATTTAAACAATAAAGTGAACAAACGCTCCTCACCTTCTTTCCACTCCCAGCCCAAGGGCACAAGAAATCTCTGGACAGCTGGCAGTGAACTTGACAGACAAAGCCCAAGTCCAAGTGGCTGCAGGCAAGGTCACCTCCAAGACTGGAGTGGCTGTGGGGTGATGAGCCAGATCCCAGGAGACACAACAGCCATGGCTCATGGGAACTGTGCCAAGGACAGTGCCCCAGCCAGCAGATCGAGTCAGCAGCGAATGTGCGCCTAACATCCTCAGAGAGGCGTGCAACATATTGGCTCAACTAATGGCAGTGTACGATGTCATCTTTCCAACAAACAGAAACAGCCTGTGGATGGGATCTGAGGCGCGGATGCAGCTCATGACTGACTCACTCAGCTGGAAGACTGAGCTCAGGAATTCTCCCAGAATCCAGAAAGAAAGAGGAAGAACAAAGTTGAACACAATGGAAGGAGAATGAAGAGAATGGAAATCAGATCTGGAGGTGCCAACAATTTGCCTTAGAGGTGACCTGGAAGGAGAAAATTAAAACAAGAGAAGAAAGCAGGCTCAGATTCTAGGGGAAAAAATTCCCAGAACTGAAAAAAAAAAAGAAGATATGACTTTGGTGCTTGAAAAGACACACAAATGTGCAAAAATCACACACAAACAGGACACATCCTGTTTGTACTGTGATGAAGTTCTGGGGTACCAAACTCACACGGAAAGTCCCCAAAGCTTGCAGATATACAGTACCTAACCCCAAAGAATAGAATCAGATCCATCCACTGGCTACACTCAGTGCAAGAAGACAATAGGGCTGTGTCTTTAAAAATCTAAAGACAAATAATTTTGAAATTAGAATTCTGTATTAAGCTAAACATTGACTCACTTTTTTTTTTAAAAGGAAAGAAATACTTTTCAAGCAGCTAAGATGCAAAAATTTCCCATCTATGGACCTTTAGTGAAAATTCACCAAAAGATGTCCACCAGCAAGGAGAGGAGAGGAGACTCAAAGGGGAAGCTATGGGTTGTAAACACCAGTGGAGCTGCATTATGGGCTGAAATTTGTCCACAAAGTTTGTGTGCTAAAGTTCTCCCAAGACCTCGGAGTGTCACTATATCTGGAGACAGGGTAATTAAAGAAACGATCATTTGAAAACAAGGCTGTTAGTATGGGGTCTGAATCCAATAGGATGGCTGAGAAAATAGAATTTAAGGGAAACAACATTAAAAGGGACAAAGGAGATTTTTATGGTGTTAAGATGAACCACAAATATTCATGGGTTTTGTAGCATGGCTTTCAATCACATTTATGTTTTAGCAAAACTGAAATAGAAAAAGAAATTGGTGAAGACACTGTCACAGTGAGCAACCCCAGGAAGCCACTGAGAGGAGGACTACAAAGTAGTTGGAGACGATTAAAGAGAACTGATATATTTGCTCTAATAAAACCACAGAGGTGCCAAGGAGCAGAGCTGTCCCCAGCTCAGAGGAGGTGAGCCGTGTGGTTGCCAGCTGCACACATCCCTTCCCCCGACCCCCGTTGAAATGAGAAGACATGTAAAGAAGTCTCAAAACCAGACTTCCAGGGCCAGGGATTTAGCTCAGTGGTGCTGCCGCCTGCCTCGCAAGCGCAAGGTGCAGAGCTCGATCCCCGGTACCAAAAAAACAACAACAAACCATCCCCCCCAAAAAAACCACCACCATACTTCCAGATCACCTAAAGCAACCTGAAAGGGAAACAAGATGGAACACTCTGATACTCAACCACCTGGACTCCCTGAACTCGCAACAAAAGGGGATCTGGAAAAAATGAAATCAGAAATAATTTCTCAGATAACAGCAGAGATTGTGCCCATAGTGCAAGACATGATTAATAAATCTAGAGAGGGCACAGATAAAAAAATAGAGGAGCTGAGGAACATGACAGAATCCCAACATAGGAAACAAATGGAATCCATAAAACAGATGCAAACAGATTTCCAGGAGATTAAAAACTCCACTGAAAGTCTACACAGCAGAATGAGCCAATGCGAGGACAAAATCAGAAAAAATTTTAAAAATAGTAAGGGACCATGAGAAATCAACCCAGCAGCTGCTAGACAATGCAAAGAAGAATAAGACTGTTTGGAGTCAATGAAGAAACAGGAGAGAGTGTAGATGACATAAAAAAATTGGTCACAGAAGTGAGGGCAGAAAACTTCCCAAGCAGGGGAAAAGAAGTTGACATACAGATAAGTGGGTCATATAGTATGACTCCAACTAGCCTTGATCAAAAAGAGCTACATGTAGGCATATAATAGTTAGGATTCCAGAAACCCATCAGAAGAACAAGATTCTACAAGCAGTTAGAGAAAAGAAACAAATTACAAACAAAGGAAAGCCCATCAGAATCACACCAGACTTAACAATGCAAACCCCCAAGGAAAGAAGAGCTTGGAGTGACATACTCCAAGCTCTAGAGGAAAACAGCTTCCAACCCAGACTGATGTACCCTGCAAAGCTATCTTTCAAAATTGATGAAGAAATAGGATACTTTCATGACAAAGAGCACCTTAGGAACTTCATGAATACCAAACCAGCACTCCAAAAAATTTTAGACAATACCCTAGGAAAAGATAACAAGGATCAGAGCCTCAGGTAACCCACCAGAATGAATCCAGCAGGCATGACAAGAAATTAAATGCAAAGGGGAGAATCCAACAAAAAGAAAAAGTCATGACAATGATAAGTCAATATGTATCAGTTATAACAATCAATGTTAATAACCTCAATTCACCAATCAAAAGAAATAGACTGGCAGAATGGGTCAAGAAGCAAGATCCAACAATATGCTGCATACAAGAAACACAATTCAAAAAGAAACTCATAGACTGAAAGTTAAAGGGTGGAAAACAATACTCCATGAAACTGGAACCCCCCAAAAAGCAGGAGTAGCTATCCTCTTTGCAGATCAAGTGGATTTCAAACCAACACTGATTAAGAGAGACAAAGAAGGACACTACATCCTTGTAAAGGGAACAACCCAAGAGGAAGAGATGACAATCATAAACATATGCACCAAACACTAGTGCACCCAACTATATAAAACAAATATTAACGGACATGAAAAATTATATAAGCACTAATACAATAGTTGTGGAGGACTTCAATACCCGACTGTCACAAATAGATCAACTAGACAAAAAATAAGCAACAAAATACTAGAACTCAATCAAATTCTTGAACAAATGAACTTAACAGATGTCTACAGAATGCTCCACCTCACAAAATCAGAATACACATTCTTTTCAGCTGTACATGGGTCGTTCTCCAAAAGAGACCACATACTCACTCATAGAACATGTTTAAGTAAGTGCAAAGGAATTGAAGTTATCCCCTGTATATTATCAGACCATAGTGCGATGAAATTGGAGATCAATAGCAAAAGAAACTCGAAAAATTTCATAAACACATGGAAATTGAACAACACACTTCTGAATAACCAATGGATCACAGAGGAAATTAAAGAAGAAATCAGACAGGTCCTACAATTAAATCACAATGACAATACAACATATCGGAATCTATGGGACACAATGAAAGCAGTCTTAGGAGGGAAATGCATAGTAGTGAATATTCATATTAGGAAAACAGAGCAAGCCCAATTAAACAACCTGATGCTAAACCTCAAGGTTCTAGAAAAAGAAGAGCAGGACAAACCCAAAGCTCATACAATGGAGGAAATTATAAGGATCAGAGCAGAAATCAATGCAAGGGAGACTAAGAGAATGATACAAAAAATCAATAAAGCCAAGAGTTGGTTCTTCGAAAGAATCAACAAAATTGACAAACCCTCAGCCAACCTTACCAGGAAAAGGAAAGAAAAGGCCCAAATCCATGCAATTAGGAATGAAAAGGGTGAAATTACAATGGACCCAGCAGAAATCCAGAGGACGATCAATACCTACTTCAAGAACCTATACGCCAATAAGATGGAAAACATAGAAGAAATGGACAGATTTCTAGATATGTATGAATTATCAAAGGTGAACAAAGAAGACCCCAAAATTCTAAACAACCCAACATCAATCAATGAAATTGAAAACGTAATTAAAAACTTAACAAGTAAGAAAAGCCTGGGTCCTGATGGCTTCACTGCTGAATTCTACAAGACATTTAGAGAGGAACTACTGCCACTATTGTTTAAACTCTTCAATGAATTTGAAAGGGAAGCAATACTCCCAAATTCATTCCTGGAAGCAAGCATCACCTTGATCCCCAAAGCAGAGAAAGACCCAACTGAAAAAGAGAACTAATCTCACTAATGAACATAGATGCAAAACTCCTCAATAAGATACTGCAAATAGAATGCAGAAGATCATCAAGAAGATCATACACCCTGACCAAGTGGGATTCATCCCAGGGACGCAGGGATGGTTCAACATACGCAAATCAATCAATGTAATACACTATATCAATAGAGCCAAGGACAAAAACCATATGATCATCTCCATAGATGCAGAAAAAGCATTTGACAAAATCCAACATGCATTTATGATAAAAACCCTACAAAAAATTGGAATAGACGGTGTCCACCTCAATTTGATAAAAGCCATCTATGAAAAACCAACAGCCAATATCATACTAAATGATCAAAAACTGAAATCCTTCACACTAAAATCAGGAACAAGACAAGGATGTCCACTATCACCACTCCTGTTCAATTTAGTCTTGGAAACTTTAGCAACACCAATTAGACAAGAGAAAGAAATAAAAGAAATAAAGATAGGATATGAAGACATTGAATTGTCATTATTTGCAGATGACATGATACTCTATATAGAAGACCCCAAGAACTCCACCAACTCCACTTCTAGACTTAATAACCAAATTCAGTAAAGTAGCTGGATACAAGGTCAACACACAAAAATCAATAGCTTTCCTCTACATGAACAACAGACTGAGAGAGAAATAGGGCAAACAATTCCTTTCACAATAGCATCCAAAAAACTGAAATACTTAGGAATCAACCTAATGAAAGAAATCAAAGACCTCTTCTCTGAAAACTATGGCACTCTGAAAAGAGAGATTGAAGATGATATCAGAAAATGGACAGACACCCCCAGCTACTGGGTAGGAAGGATTAATATAGTGAAAATGGCCATACTTCCAAAACTGCTGTATAGATTCAGTGCAATTCCAATTGAGATCCCAGCAGCATACATACTTCATGGACCTTGAGAAAACAATCCAAAAATTCATTTGGAAAAAGAAGAGACCTAGAATAAAAAGCAATTCTAGGCAACAGAGGCATGGCAGGGGGTATCACAACCCCCAACTTGAAACTATACTACAAAGCTACTGTGATAAAAACAGCATGGTACTGGCAAAGAAATGGACCAGAGGACCAGTGGAACAGATTAGAAGATGCAGAAACTACTGCAGACACACTCAGCCACCTCATCTTTGACAAAGGAGCCAAACACCCTCACTGGAGGAATGATAGCCTCTTTAATAAATGGTGCTGGAGAAATTGGGTTTCAACTTGCCAAAGACTAAAACTAGATCTATATCTCTCACCATGCACTAAACTAAAATCGAAATGGATTAAAGATATAAACATTAAAACAGAAATGCTGAACTGGCTGGAACAGAGGTTAGGTAGAACTCTTGAAGACATTGGTGTAGGAAAAGGTTTTATGAACAAAACCTCAGTTGCCCGCGAATTAGCACAAATCATCAACAAGTGGGATCTCTTCTTATTAAAAAGCTTCTGCACAGCAGGAGAAACCACTAACAGTGTGAAGAGACAACTCACAATGTGGGAAAAAATTTTCACCCGCTCTTCCTCAAACAAAGGTCTACTATCTCGAATCTATAAAGAACTTAAACAAATCAGACCTCCCAAATTTAAAGACCCAATCCAAAAATGGGCATCTGAAATGAACAGACATTTCTCAAAGAAGTAGAAATAGCAAATGAAAAAATGTTCAACATCACTGGTCCTTAAAGAGATGCAAATGAAAACAACCCTGAGAATCCACTTCACCCCAGAAAGAATGGCTGCTATCATGAAATCAACCAATAACAAATGCTGGCAGGGCTGTGGGGAAAGAGGAACCCTGCTCCACTGCTGGTGGGAGTGTAGACTGGTGCAACCACTGTGGAAATCAGTATGGAGATACCTCAAAGAACTAGGACTGGAAGTCCCATTTGACCCAGCTATTCCCCTGCTGGGGATCTTCCCCAAAGAATTAAAAGACTCATACCACAGTGATATATGTGCACCCATGTTCATAGCAGCATAGTTTGTAATAGCTAAAACTTGGAAACAGCCCAAATGCCCATCAACTGGAGACTGGATCAAGAAAATATGGTTTTTAAAAATAAAACGAAGTACTACTCAGCCATCAAAAATAAGAAATTAGAGACATTTATAGCTAAATGGATGCACATTGAGGTGATACTCTTAAGTGAAACAAATAGAACACACATGTGTAAATATCGAATAGTTTCTCTAGTGTGAGAAATTGAAAGTGTAAATAAGGACTAAAAGGTATAATAGATAATGTGAAATAGGAAGAAAAAAGGTAAAGGGGAATGGGAAGTGGGAGGGGTAGGGGAAATTAAAGAAGGAAATGGAATTAATATGAGAAAATGAAAAAATGGAAGCAAAGTCTTTGTAAATAGGGAGGGATGGAGGGGTTGAAGGGAGGGCAGGGAAAAGGGGAAAAAATAAGAACCAAGAGAGATTATGTAAAGGTGCAAATTTCCAATGATAAGTGTCATTATATTGTATATCTTAAATGTACCAATAAAATTAATTAAAAAAATAGCCACAGAACTCTGCAGCCAACAAAGAAGCAATTCAAATTCGTTCCTAATACATGTGGAAATTTTACAAACATGTCATCATGGATTAGCCAGAAAGGAAATTTCAAGCAATAGTGAAATGCAGAAATAACATAGTATCTTTGCTGGCAAAAATCTAATAAAAATTTTAAAAATTCAAAAAGTATCTCCCTTAATATATACAGCAGAAAATTTAAAAGCACAAGTTAAAAATTTTTTCCAAGGGCCAGGGATTTGGCTCAGTGGTAGTGATGCCTGCCTCACAAGTACAAGGTCCTGAGTTTGATCAACAGTACCGAAAAGAAAAAAACCATAAAAATTGTTTCCAAATGAACAGTAGCAAGAGTATAGTATGTTAGAACTTATTCTAAAGTTTAGGAAGGTGGCAAAATACCAGGTCGCCTTATGTCTCTCCAGATATTAAAACATATTGTAAAACAATAGGCCACAGTGGTCACAGACAGAGATAATTAGATGAAAGAACAAAGTCTAGTAAACAACCCACATATGGGTAAAAATTTAGTGTATGATAGGGGACCATTTCAAACCAATGTGATAACAAATAAGTATTCAATAACTAGTGGATTATTTGCTCACAAAGTTAGAAACGATTACACCCCTACCTGTCCCTTTGCCAAAATGATTTGCAGAGAGATGAATGGCTTTGAAATTACATAATAAATCCCCAAAGTATTAGAAGCAAAAAATTTAAATATGTTATAACCTTGGGATAGGAAAGGCCTTCGTAAACAAGGCATAATATGCTAATGTCATTGAGAAGAGATTGATGCTGCTGAGTCCCTCATAATTTAAAACTCCTGCATGGTGAAAAATAACACAACAAAGTTAAAATGTAAGTTAGGGTCCAGGGGAGCATCTGCAGTGTATGAAATGGAGATGAATGTGCAGACCATCCACAAGAAAATGACAAGGCACATGGTAAAAACGGAAAGAGGGGAGCAAGGTGCTCAAGTCACGAAAGTCTGTGTGACCACTAAATGCCATATGGTAATTGGGCTCACAGGTACCCCAGGAGATGAACAAGAAGAACAACTGGATTCTGTTGTGCACTTGAGTTTCTGCAGCTGTAAAACGGGACAATAAAAGAGCCCAGCTCATGAGGGTGTTGTGGGATTCAACAAACCAATATAAGGAAGTTTCCTGGACCAGGGCCTGAGCAATAATCACAAGCAATTGTGATTATTATTAGTGTGCTGTGGCCCTTTGAGTGGCAAAGATTTTGCAGCTTGACGATGCAAGGGTGCAGGGAAAAGAGCACACTTGCAGCTGGATGAACTGGCTCAGCCTTGTAATCCTACCACCCTGGGAGGCAGAGACAGGAGGATCACAACTTAGTGACTCAGTGAGATGCTAAAATAAAAAATGTTATAAAAGGAGCTGCGTGTGGTGGTGCACGCCTGTAATTCCCACACTCTGGGAGGCTGAGGCAGGAGGATTGCAGGTTCAAGCTCTGCCTGGGCAACTTAGTGACTTAATGAGATTCTGTCTCAAAAAGGGGTGGGGGGAGAAAGGGAAAGCTGGGGAATGTAGCTCAGTGCAAAGCCCTGGGTTCAATCTCCAGTACTGGGGGGATAAAAAGGTATACTTACAGTGCTTGATGGGAGTATAAATTGCCCCAGCCAATTTTTGTGGGAAATTGGCCAAT
This sequence comes from Heterocephalus glaber, assembly GCF_053883595.1. Lineage (NCBI taxonomy): Eukaryota > Metazoa > Chordata > Mammalia > Rodentia > Bathyergidae > Heterocephalus > Heterocephalus glaber. Next base: position 37,257,019 of record NW_028258381.1, on the reverse strand, counting down.
CCTCACTCACACATACTGTACGCCTGATGCTATGGCCCGTTTGTGTCTCCCCACCCCAATGCACACTGGCATCTAACCCCAAGGCCATGGGTTAGGCCATGGCGGTGGAGGCCTCAGGAGAGCGGGCTCAGTACCTTTACAGGAGAAGCCCCTCTGAGGACCCCTCGTCCCTTCCACCATGTGAGACTCCAGAAAGACGACAGCATCTATGATGAACTGGGCCCTCACAAGACCCTGAATCTGCTGGCATCTTGGACTCCAGAACTGTGAGAAATACTTTTTTGTTTGTTGCTCATAGACTCAGAGTTCATGATGTTTTAGACAGACTAAGATGCCTGGTGATTCCACACTGATCCCTAAACAGTCACCCCTCTGTAGGAGGCAGGAGGCACATGCAAGAAAAGAGGAACAAAGGACTGGGCTTCTGCATGTCCACCAGAGGGGACACTGTGTGCTGTACCCTGCGCTGTCACTCACAGGGAATGCAGTGCTTCTCTCCTGTGGGCCACGCACAGCTGCAGTCATGGGAATGAGAGGAGCTTATGCTATGATGGGACAACCCAGGGGCATGTGAGGGCAGGAAAGCGCGGTGAATACCGGGTGATGCTAATTAGGAAAACAGCAACCAGGAAGTGGAATCACCAATTTCCCTTGCTGCACACCCACGACCCAGAAGGGCTCTGGAAGGTACCACACGCCAGTGACAGCACAGATGACCTCAGCAAGCGTGCTGGGATTGACCCTATGCTTATGAGGAAGAAGGAAGTTGATAACTTTGTCTACATCATTTGAAAAATGATCACAAAAATTTGAAAACTCTCACAAAAGCACAGGATCTGTTTACTGAAAACTATCAAACACCAATGAAGGAAATCAAAGAAGACCTTAATAAATTCTTGCCAAACAGATCTATAGATTTAACTTAATTACAATGAAACTCACTGCAGGATTTTATTTTTGAGATATAGACAAATTGATTTTCAAATTTATATGGAAAGGCAAAGAAATGAGAACAGTCAAAATAAGTTTGAAAACCTAGCACTCTGGGAGGCTGAGGGAGGAGGATTTTAAGTTCAGGAGGCCTTGGCAACTTAGTGAGAGCCTGTCTCAAAATAAAAAATAAAAAAGGGCTGGGCCTGTCATTCAGTGTGAAGACTCTGGGTTCAAGTCTCAGTACCCCAGGAATGAACTCCAAATAGATCATATGCTCACATATAAAACACAAAAACTATCAAACTTTTAGAAGAAAACATATTTGTATGTTTTAATATTTGTAATAAAGTTCTTAGATAAGACACCAAGACCACAGACTATGAAAAAACAAAAACCAGAGAAACTGGCCTTCCTAAGACCTAAAAACTCTGCTCTGTGAAAGACAGTTAAAAGGATGAAAGGACAAGTTACAGTTGGGAGGAACTATTTGCACATCACAAATCTGATAAAGGACTCGTGCCCAGAACATACAAAGAACTCTCAAAACTTAGTGCTCAAGAGAATGAACAGCCCAATCTGAAAACTGACAAGTGATCTGAGCAAGTTTTATACCAGAAGGGACATATGGGTGCTATATAAGCACGTGGAAACCATTTGGTCTGGCCAGCCATTAGGGAAATGCAAACTAACTCAGCTGCGAGACTCCACAACACAGTGACTGCTTTGGCTAAATGGTTTAAAGTACTGACGATAGCAAGTGGTCAGTGGTCCTGAAGGTGTGAACCAGCTGGATGCACATGTTGCTGGTAATGTTACGAGGTGTAGACAACCACTCTGGGAAATAGTTTGGTAGTTTCTTATAAAATTAAGCAATTCCACTCCTGGATATTCACACTGGAAAAATGTAAACTTACGTGCACATACAAGTCTACGCACTAAGGTTTTTTAACAGCTGAACCCATACCTTGGCCAAATCTGTCCACCAATGGAAGAATAGAAAACACAATACCTCTATACAATGGACTATTACTTGGCAATGTAAAGGAACAAACTGCGTAGATGTGTCTTAATAGTAATATGCTGAATGAATGAAGCCGATCTCAAAAGACTGCATATTATATGATCTCATTGACAAGATATTCTTGGAGAGAGAAAACCGTTATTTTGGAACACATTAGCAGTTGCCAGGGTGGGGAGGAGAGGTAAGTGGACTGTAAAGGAGTGGCCCTAGGAGTGCATCCAGATGGTGGTGGTGGTTAGAGGATCCACATATGCATTAAAATTCGTAGAGCTATATGCCAAAGGGAGTCAATTTCCTGGATGTTAATTCAAACAAAAAGTGTCCTGGTTTGGACAGTAAATTATATGGTCATGGTAACTATCCACGGAGAAGGCCAAGTTGGCAACTAATAGGAAAAGCTACAGGAGGCTGGAAGGAATCAGGATCGTAAATCCCAAGGATTCCTACCTTGTGGCCGCCAGCTGCCGCACATGCTCTGGACCATCTCACTACCTGTGTGTGCCTGGGTCGCAGCCGGGGGACCTCGAGTTACCCTCATCACACAGTTGGGAAGATGTTTCCTGTACAGCTCGGGAGGAGGCCAGATTTGAGCCCAAATTCAAAGACTTGACCTCTGAGCTATGCTGCTTCTGCCAACATCATGGCTGGGAAAGCAAAGGCTAAAATAAAAAAGCGCTAATGTGGCTGTCGAAGGAAAGGGGAGGGGCAGAGGGTGGTGTCTGCAGGGCTGTCAGGCAGGGACAGAGCTCATCAGCCCAGGCTCCTTCGCACACCAGGGGTACCTCACAGACCAGAGGTGCTCAGGTAGGGGACCCTGCAGAGGATTCTCACCTCACCTGCCTGGTGGCCTGAGGTAAAGTCCCTTCTAGCTCCAAAAACCCACGATTTCTTCACACAAAATCAGCTACTGTAAGTGCAACCCTTAGTAGCATTTATCACATTCATGATCTCATGCAGGCACCAATTCTATCTAGTTCCAGAACGTTCTCACCACCCCTAAAGACATCCCGTACCCCAAAGCTGTGACCCCCAGTCTCCCAGCCCCTGCAGCCATTCACCTGTTGTCTCTCATGGATTTTCCTATTCTGCACGTTTTATACAAATGGGATCAGATGGCATGTGCGCCTCCATGTCTGGCTTCTATCTCACCCGGGGAAGCACATACCAGTACTCTAGTCCTGCTTATGGACGAACCACAGCCCACTGTGTGGATTTACCTCGGGTGTTACCCACTCATCTGTGGCTGTGTGTTTGGATTGTTCACACCTTTTGGTTATTCTGAAGACTGCTGCTGTGAACATCAGCACATGGGATTTACTTGAACACCTGGTTTCATTTCTTTCTTTCTTCCCCTCCCTCTCTCCCTCTCTCTCCCTTCTTTCTTCCTTCCTTCCTTCCTTCCTTCCTGATACTAGGGATTGAACCCAGGGCCTTTGCATTAAACTACATCCCCAGCCCTTTTTAATTTTTTATTTTGAGGTAGGGTCTCATTAAATTGCCCAAGCTGGTTGAAAATTTGAGATCATTCTGCCTCAGCCTCCCAAGCTTTGGGATTACAGGCATGGGCCATCCCTTGCAGCTGAGCACCTGTTTTCAATCCCCCTTTAGCTGCATACCTCGGCCTGGAGGTGCTGGCTTACATGATAGCCCTGAATCAACTTTTTCTGTAGGCGCCAAACTGTTCTCCACTGTGGTGGCACCATTTTATGTTTGTAACTAATTCCTTTTTTAATCACAAAGTGTAACGGAAAGTTAGAGAGAGAGGCAGCTATGCTGGAGAAAGCAGCCAGCAAAGGTTTCATGGGGCTGGAGAGAGAATGTAGGAAGATGGAAGGAAGGCAGATGTTATGGCTTGTATCCAAATGGCCCTACAAAGCCTCCTGTGCTCATAGGTGGGGCTTTTTTTGGGGTGGCTAGATTTAGAGTGTGACACTGTGATTAAGAGTGTGCAGTATTGGATTAGTCCACTAAATCAGTTTAGCAAAGTCCTGGGTGTAGAAAATGGAAGCCCCAACCTGGCTGGCACCACCCAAAAGGCTTGTAGCCTGGACAGGATAAAAGGGAAGGGGAGGCTTGCTGCTTGCTGCCTTCCAGCTCAGTGCCATGAGTGTCTCTCCCCTGTGATGCCCCTCTGCTGTGGTGCCCTGCCTTGGAGCCAGCTGCCTATGGACTGAAACCTCTACAAGCTGTGAGAGCTTTCAAAGATACAAAGCCCTCTTGGGTTTACCACCACTGCCCTAGGGTGTGCTGGGAACCAGGTAAGACAGGGAGGGTGGGAGGGAGCAGCCTCTCCCTCATCCAGACCTTCCAAGGAGGAAGCAGGGTGTCCATATCTGTCATCTATCTGCTTCCAACCATCAGAAAACAGATGTGCTAAATGGGGAAGAGACCAAACTAGATGTACCACACAATTGAGCCAGGGAATCAGCCGGCTCTGGCCTCTCCTCTCTCTGACTTTAAATTGAACTCCCAGAAACTCCCAGGGCAGGGTGGGCAGAGCCAATTAAAAAAAAATTAACTCAGCACTGGGCCCAGCGAGGGGCTCACAATAGTGGGGATAAAAACAGTGGCAGTGAGGGCACAAATTGAGCATCGCTCTGAGGGACGACAGTGGCGGTGGAGATGCAGGACAACCATGCACCTCCAGGCTGCTATGCAGAGCCGAGGGCTGAGCGCACGTTAGTGTACTTCCTCTGAGCAGAGAAACCTGCGAAGTTGCAGCTGGAATACTGACTGTCACACCAGAGCCCTGGGGACCGGGGGAGGTCGGGTTCTCGCTCTGTGGACTCACATAGATGTGGAGGCGGAGTCACACCAGAGAAGGGAGGGTCAGTAAGACCTGTCTTCCCCTCCTGTGGCCACCAGGCAGACACTGCAGGCTGGTGCTCCACGCAGCAGACATTTATTCCTCATGGCCCAGAAGCTGGAAGGCCAAAGTCAAAACAGCATGGCTGGCTCCTCCTGAGACTGTGGTCCTCGGCTTATGGACCTCGTCTTCACCCCGTCCTCACACTGTCATCCTTTTGTGTGTCTGTGTCCCCACTGCCTCTTATGAATGCACAGTCAGGTAGGATTAGGGGTCTCCCATGTAACTTTAGGTAACTTAGTTCTCTTTTAAGAACCAATCTTCAAATATACAGTAGTCATGTTTTGAGGTTCCAGGACTGGAGGGGGCCTCAGAGTCAGTACTCCCACCACATGCCCAGGGCTACTTGTCCTGCTGGTCTGAGGGGTACAGTGGGGAGTGCAAGAGCAAAAGAGTCCACAAACACAGAGGAAAAAAATCACAGACAGTCCCTGACCTATGACCGTGGAAGTCAATACGTATTTGGTAGAAACACTGCTTCCAGCTGAATACATGCACATTTCTGTCCCTGCCCTCCTGAAGTTATAGGAATTCAACAGTAAAGCAAGGAAACATGTGTGTTCACGCACATACACATGGGTAGGAGGATGGAGAAGATGACAGCAAGTAAGAGATGTTCATAAAAATGTGGGAGATGAAGCTGGATATGGTAGCATACACCCAGAATCCTAGCACTCCAGGAGGTGGAGGCAAGGGGGTGGTAAGTTTGAAGCCATCCTGAGCAACTAAGCAAGACTCTGCCTCAAAATAAAATAAAACACAAAAAAGGGCTGGGGGTGTAGCTTAGTGTGAGCTGGGTTCAATCCTCAGTACCAATGGAAAATAGATAGAGACCACCATTTCTGGAAAGCCTCTGCTGTAATCCGAGTCCCTCAAATTCATATATTGAAACCTCCATGGGATGGTATTAGGAGACGGGGCCTTTGGGAGGTGATTAGGTCATGAAGGTGGAGCCCTCATAAATGGGATCAGTGCCCTTATAAAAGGGACCCCAGAGAGCCCTCATCCTTCCCACAATGTGAAGATACAACGCTAAGATAGCTATTTATAGGAGGAGACCGTCTCAGACACTGAATCTGCTGGCAGCCTAATCTCGGACTTTCTGACCTCCAGAACTACAAGAAATAAATTCCTGTCATTTACAAGCTACCCAGTCTGTGGTCTTCACTTATAGCAGTACAATGGGACTAAGAAAGCACACACTCTAAAAAGACTTCCATCATCATACATCAAAAATGCCAAGGGCCAGGGATTTAGCTCAGTGGTTTCGCCGCCTGCTGCGCAAGCACAAGGACCCGAGTTCGATCCCCAGTACAAAAAAAAAGCCAGATAAAACTCTTTGAAACAGTCAATAAAGCTCTTGGCTGAGGGAGGAGGGTGCTAAGTGGTGCTCTTCAAGTCCAATAGCAAAAGCAGAGCAGGACTCAAGAGAAGTCAGGGGAGACACAGGTCCTGCTGCTGGCCCTGAAGACCCCTTTTCATCAAGACAGGGAGTTGCATCTGGTTTCTGCCTCAAAGTAACGGGAGGGAGCGAGATGGGGATGCAGATCACAGGCTTGTCCTGTCTTGACAGCTGTTGATGCAGGTGCTGAGAGCCCAGGAATCCCTCCCACTGTCTTACACCAGCCAGATTCTCCTGCAGTAGGGCCCTCGCTGCCTCATCTGCTAGGACTGCAGTCAGCAGAGAGCCTCCAGCTCTGATTGGCATTAAAGAGCCACCTGTCCCCAAATCACACACCTCCCAGCACAGGCTGTGGTCAGGGGCTGAGTGGTGCATAAAGCCACGGCTGTCTCAGCCCACTCAAGACAACCGTTAGCTCCAAAGACCCCTGGGTTTTTATCAACTTGGTGATGGGTCTGCACTGCAGTTTAGTCTTCTTTTGGTGACTCCTGCTTCTTTTCTTTCCCTTCCATGGGGCTCCTTAGTAATCTTCCTTCATGCTAAGCCCTACCTGCCTCTTCCTGAGTGGGCTTCATTGAGAACACCACCTGTGATATCACTACACTGCTCTATCTTTGTATAAAATTTAAAGTTTTCATAATAAAGAGTTTCTAAAAGTTGATAGAAAGTAAACATAATTATATAAACAACAAATATTAGAATAAATGCCAGGTGTGGTGGTACATGCCTATAGTCCCAGCACTCAGCAGGCTGAGGCAGGAGGGTTTGAGGCCAGCCTGGGTTATACAGTGAGACCTTTTCTCAAGAAGGAGAGAGAGAGAGAGAGCGAGCGAGCGAGTGAGCGAGAGAGAGAGAGAGAGAGAGAGAGAGAGAGAGAGAGAGAATGAACATATTTAGAGCAATACTTTAGGCAGTTTGGATCAGATGAACAAATTCCTAGAAATATAAAATTTACTAAAACCAATTCAAAAAGAAATAGAAAACATTAATAGCCCTATAACCATTAAAGAAAGTAAATCCTTAATTTAAAATCTTCTTATAAAGAGAGGATTAGGCCCAACTGTTTCTATATTCAAGTTCTACCAAGAGTTCAAGGAACAAATAATTCCAATTTTACACAAATTCTTTGGCAGGATGGAAAAAAAAAGAAACTTCCCGGACTAATTTTTATAATTCTAGTTTTTCACAGCTGAAGTTGGATAAATACAATATAATAAAGAAAAATTACAAGTCAATTTTACTCTTAATTGTGAAAAAACCCTCTACAATTTAAGCAAACCAAAAATTACACACAATAAATGAAAACATGCATAAGTTGAGTTTATCCCAAAAATATAAGATTGGTTTAACTTTTTAAAAGTCTTGTGATGAAACTCAATTCATTAACAGATTAAAGAAAAACATTGTGTCTTGGCATTTCAGCAACTGTAAAAACAAGCTGTTGATAAAATCTGATGCGAATTCATGATATCATTGGTAAACTCGAAATAGGAAGGAAGATTTTCTTAATCTAATTAAGGATGTCTCTTCCCTCAATCCTCCAGCAAGTGTAATGGTTAAGAGTGAACTCTGTAAGCTTTCCCTTCTGCACCAAGAACAATTATTACATCCACTCAGTGCTTAACTGGAGATGCCAACCAGCATGGAATAGAAAGACAGGAAACAGAAATAAAAGATATAAGAATGCAAAAAAAAAACCCCTGTCATACTTTACAGAATATATTATTATCTACACAGAAAAAAATTAGATTAATTATTAGCACTTAAAATGTCATAGTTACTGAATCCAAGATTAAAAATAAAATCATTGCCAGGGATTTAGATTCAAGTTCGATCCCCGGTACCAAAAAAAAAAGGTAACTTCATCTCTATTCTAGCAACACATGTGATTGCAAATTTTAAAAATATTTTTATAATAATCATAAAAAACCAGAAGACACTACAAAGAAATTAAACAAAAATTAACCAAGATGCTATTGAGAAGATTAAAAAACATCATTGAGAGACATTAAAGAAGGCCCTCAATAGAAAAATCAACTGAGTTCATAGACGGAAGCACTCAGTGTCATGAAGATGCTGGTTCTTACCAAAGTGATGCAAATACTCAGTACAACTCCAACAAGCAAAGCATCCCACCAGTTTTTCTTCTTGCTACTATTACTTATTTTTATTGTCTTATAGAACTTGAGAAACTGAATCTAGTGTATTCACAGAGAGGCAAAAGACCAATAGGAGTCAAGGCACATGTGACAGAAACAAAGCCCAGGGGACCTCCCAGCAGACATTTCAGAGCCCAGGTAAAACGCCAAGTGATGAAGATTACTAGTGCTTCCAGAGGTTCCATTCTCTTCTTTTGGGTACAACAAGATCATACATTCTATGTTCCTTTGTGCTCAAGTGGTGGCCATATGACTAAGTTCAAGGCCCTGTGTGCAACAGTGAGGTGCTTTGCTTCCACCCCTGGGCCATAATAAGCTTCCCAAGGCGCACCTTTGCACACTTTCTCTCTGTCCTGACTAGATACAACCACATCAAGTCTTAGGTTACAATGAGAAACAAGATGGAAACAGCTGTGACTGTAATGTTGTATTTGTTACACAGCACAGCAGACTAACTGATACACAACAGTAACAAGATAGCTTGGTATTATCCTCTTGTTTCATCTTCAGCATGTAAACAACTTGGAAATTATAATTCCCATCCTTACAGAAAAAACAAAAAAAACTGGACAGACTCATGGGTCAACAACTTTCTTAGATCCATCCAAGAAGTAGTCACAGGACAAGTGGTCACCTTGGAAACTGTGATGGTCAGGGACTTCCGGAAAGATACAGCAACTGAGGTCTGCTTCTTCAGAGTAGGAACCCCAAGGGCCACAGAGTGGTGGGAACACTCACATGATGACTGATGCATTGCTGGAGGCTGAGTGTGGATTAGTGCAAGAGAGGAAACTCTAGTGCCACAGTCTGGGGGCGGGGGAACACTACACTGTGTCAGACTTTCTCTCCAGGAAGGTTGGAGCATCTCACTATGAGTGTCCCAGAAAGATCCCTTATAGCCAGTCATGGGGTGCACACCTGTAATTCCAGCACTCTGGGAGGTTGAGGCAGGAGGGTACAAGTTTAAACCTAGCCTGGGCAATCCAGTGACTTAGGGAGATCCTATCTCAAAATAAAAGATAAAAATGGTCTGGGGCTATAGGTCAGTCCAAAGGCCCTGGGTTTCAATCCCTAGTACTGCCACACACACACACACACACACACACACAGACAGACATCAAAACAAGGGTACTCGAGCAACTCAAAGCTTTGGGTACCTCTAAATTCAGCACGCATCACACGGAGCCTGACTCCTGGCAAGATTGATGTAAATTCCTCCCACTGGGCTCTTTTGACCAGCTCCTATTACCCGACACAGCATGTGTGGCTGTCAACAAACAAGTCCAAGGTGTGCCAAAAGGCGAGAAGAAACAATCTGAAAGACAAAGCAATATCAAAACCAGACTCAAATCTGACACAGATGCTGAGAATGATCAGACAGGGAATTTACAATAATTATGACTAATATGCTGAGGTCTTCAGTGGAAAAAGCACACAGAATGCAAGAACAGGTGGGTAAGGTAAGCAGACAGACGGGAACATTAAGAATCAAAAGACTCGAGGAATTGAGGAAGATCCCCACGAGAGTTTGTCAGGAGCCTGGCATGGCTAAGAAAAGAACGAGTGAGCTTCAGTGCGTGCCAGTTGAATTCCCAACCTGAAATGCCGAGAGGAAAACAAGAAAGGAAAAACACCAAAGCAGCACATCCAAGAAGTACCAGGTAATATTAAAAGCGTAGCATAGTTGGATGAGCAGAGGGAGAAGAAAAACAGAAAACAGTTATGGGATGCTTGAAGTAATAATGGGCATTCCAAAATGAACTGAAGGCCATGAGTGGGTTAACTTGCTTCTGACACTAGCAAGTGTACTTTTCACCATTTCTACCTCTCCTCACTCTCCAAATGATTAACTGAAAAGAAAAAAACCAGCCTTGCTTGCAAAGGGAAAACATCACAGAACAACACCAGTTATCCTACCTAATCAGCAGTGTTTCTTTGGAGTTTACAGGGACCAAGAATGCCTGGATCACCTGTTGATCTGGTGGACAATGTCAAAACCACACACGAGAATTGACTACTGCTAGAACTAATGACCTCTGTGGTGCCCACCTGGCTTTGGCTAAAATTAGAGCACTCAGAAGCCCCATATAAGATGTCTGCCCTCGACCGCTGGCAATGCAGAACTTGGGTGAAAAGCTCCCATCTTCCACCTGCTGGCTCGTTGTCAGTGGAGCTGTAGACTATGGCACTAAGGGGAAAAAGCACCAATTTATAATAGAATTCAGTGAAAGCATCCTGCAAAGCAAAGGAGAAACAGCAACTTTCTTAGATACACAAAAATGGAGAGAAGTCACAGCCAGCAGAATTGCCCCACAAGAAACACTAGGAGAGGAACAAAATGACATAGAGAAGGGAAGAACCTTGGAGAGAGACTACCTGAAAATAAAGTGACACCTTCCAATTTTCGTTTTCCTAATTGGTCCGAAAGATAACTGTTTTCTGTTGTCTGTGGTGCTAGGGATTGAATCCAGGGTCTTTGCACTGAGTATTTCTTGAGACAGCCTCTCAACAAGTTACTGAATTTCTGGGGCTGGGCTCAAACTTGCAATTATCCTGTCTCAGCTTCCCACAGTGTTTTTTATAGTAACTGTATCATGTAGTTACAGCATGCACGTAAGTGAAGTGATTGACAGTGTCCTCACAGGGTAGGGGTGGGGTATGGGGAGGCCCCAGAAATGCTCAAAGATCCTTCACCACATTGAAACAATAGCTGGTATTTGAAAGTGGACTTAGATTAGTTAAAATTGAATTTTTTCTTTGTTCAATGGGGCCACTTGGGAGACTGAGGTGCAAGGATTATTTAAACCCAGGAGTTCAAGGCCAGCCTAGGCAAAAGAGAAAGACCCTGCCTCAAAAAACTAAACAGTTGTGTGTAGTAGTGCACATCTGTAATCCCAGCACTCTGGGAGGCTGAGGCAGTAGGATCACAAGTTCCAGCCCAGCCTGGGCAACTTAGCTACTTAGTAAGATCCTGCCTCAAAAAAAATTTTGTTTTTTTACAAAAAAGATATTGGGGGGTCGGGGATTTAGCTCAGTGATTCCACCACCTGCCCCAAAAGCGCAAGGACCAGAATTCGATCCCCAGTACCAAAAAAAAAAACAAACAACAAAAAACATATTGGGATGTAGCTCAGTGCAGAGGCCCTGGGTTCAATCCCCAGTATCACCAAAAAGAAAAGAAAAGAAAGGCAAATCAAACAAACACACTTAGGTAATCATTAAAAATTTTCAGTATAATTATAATACCAAGAATGTTAAATGGAACCACATAAAACTCAGTTAAAATCCAAGAAGTTAGAAGACAAGGGGAGGGAAAGCTAGCTTGGTATTTGAGATAGCTTGGTAGTTGTTTAGAAAATCCCCAGTTGATCAAAGGAATAAAACAGCTCAGATTTACAGGCACAATCATGCAGAAATTTGATATATGAGAACGTGGTATTGGTGTGGAGAGGGGCTGTTGCTAGGACAAAGACATTTTCCTTTGGAAATAAGTTTACAAACCATTCACATAAGTGAATTCCATACACTTTAATGTGAAATCATATTGCTAGTATTCTTTATACCATATGTACATGTTTAAATATTTTTTAAAAATTTAATTTACAATTAAAAAATGTCTACAGACTTAAGAGCAAATGAGACCTACATGCCTGATGTAGCAGAGTTGGCAAGAGGAGTCCCTGTGTTCTGCAGAGGCCTCGGGGACCCAGCTGAGGGGCGTACAGGGGGGCCTCAAAGCAGCCCCCAGGTGCCTTCCCTGTCCCAAAGGAGTGGAAAGTTCCATCCCTGAAAAATCAGTCAGGAGAGGCTGGGGTCTGGGGCAGCAGGGGTGAGGTCCAGGAGCCATCCAGAGAGTCAAGGCGGGGTGGGGTGGGGGGATGCTGGCAGAGTAGAATGAGGAGTGGGGAGCAGCGGCCTGCTACCTTTTATTATTAGCCCCATGGTTGTATTTGACTTTTAAAACCAAATAATTAGATTTAGATTAAAAAAATTAAACTAAAAAAAAAAGGATGAGATCCCACATGAAGGTCTCTTCTGGGTGTGGTCGGCAGGATGGCTTTCTCTGTCATGGTCCAGAGCCCAGACCAGAGCCCACCGTCCGCCCAAATCTTGCTCTTCAAAATCACAAGTCTCACGCATGGGCATTGGGTTGGAGGGGTCCAAGGGCGTTCTTGTAATGACTCCACAAACTCTTCCCAATCCTTCTCTCCCCCCTGCCCCCCGCCTCAGCACAATAATCTATCATTTCCCTTGTACTTGCTTCAGGCTATGCTATTTATAACAAAATGAACAGCATTTTTGGCTTGTCTCCTTTCTCCAAAGGAACTCAGATTGTTTTGAAATCCTTCCTGTGCATACAGAATACAGGGAATTTTGCTAAAATGTACATTCTAGCTCAGCAGGTCAAGTCTGCATCGGTGACAGCCTCCAATTGAGGGCAGAGCTGCTGGTTCATGGATCACATTTTAAGTAGCAGCAGGGCATGAGGGAACTTTTTGGGGTGATGGAAACATTCTATATCTTGATTGAGGTTGTGGTTAACAGGTATATCCATTCACCAAAGCCCCCTGGAAGGGCTACTTACAATGGTTACATTTTATTGTACATAAATTGTACCTCAATAAAGTTGACTTTAAAGAAGAAAATCTATTCTAGATGGATTATAGATATAAATGTAGGAGATAGAACAATAAAGTTTTTAGATGAAACATACACTTCAGGCTATTGAGTTTTAAGCAGGACACAGTAACAGAAAGCTATAAGAAAATACACACACACACACATGCACAAATTGGACTACCTTAAAATAATAAACCAAAGATAACCTGCAATACATATATGTGACAAAGGATATATATCCATCATATATAAAGAACTACAACAATTCGATAAGAAAAAGACAGCCCAATAGAAAAATGGATAAAAACTCAAATGGGCCTATACAGAATGACCAGTGAACACAGAAAAGGTACTCAGTTTAATCAGTCGTAAATGAGATGCACATTAAAGTCACAAAATTGTTAGTTTTGACTACACACCACCACAATGTCTGCAATAAAGACACAGACAGTACCACGTGTGAGTCAGAATGTAGAGTGAACAGAGCTCTCATTTGTTACTGACAGAAGCACCAACTGGGACAATGTCTTTGGAAAACTATTTGACACTATGCATTAGCAAGCAGAATATAAACCTGTCCTAAGATCCAGCAAATCAACCTCTGGTGGACAAACACATTTCCAAATAAGATGCATAAGAATGTTCATCAGCATTACTCATAGTAGCCAAAAATTGGATTTGATTCAAACATTCCTCAACAGTGGTACTGACAAAATGTAAGCTGTTCATAAAACAGACTATTATTGGCAACAAAAAACAAATGACTGACTACTATAAGCGAAACATGGATAAAGCTAAGGTCAGATAAGATATGACACCCAATTAAATTGTAGTTTGAATAAGCAAATAATATTTTAGTGTAAGCACATCGAGGGTGACAGTTGGGACATGCTTACACTAAAAGTCTTATACTAGAAGCTATTATTCTATTACAATAGTTTTTACCAGCTGGTTCCATTTTTTTCTCGATCTTTGCGTCACTGGGTGACCAGGCCGTGCTCACTTTGTGACAATCCATGAGCTGCATACTTAGCATGCATGCTGGACTCCAACGCCAAGTTTATTATAATGACAATAAAATGGTGCCTGGCCCGGGTCCCATTAAATAAGGGCCCATCTCTTGCCTCGAGGGGACCACCTGCTCTCCACACTGGTGTCTGTGATCTCTGTGACCTGAATGTCCCCGCTGGCTTGCAGGCCCTGCTCAGATGCCCTAGTGGCTTGCCCTGGCCCCCAGGACAGCATCTGCTCTCCTTGGCACAGCACTAGGGCTCTTGGTGGCACCCGCCCCCTGCCTACACCCCCAATCCTTTTGCAGTCCCGAACACCAGGGCCGAACCTCCACAGCTCTGCACATGCAGCTGTCCCTCCCTCTCCCCGGGCAGAAACCTGTTTACGTTTCCAGTCTCCGTTCAGCTTCCTGCTCTGCAGGTCTTTCCCAGCTCCTTTGGGCAGATCTGTCTGTCCTTCTCCCTTTGGTCCATCTTCATTTCATACATTGTTTAGAGCAACTGCATTATCTTGCAACTGACTGCATATCTGTCCCTTCACCAGATGACAGATGTGTTGGGGATGCGAACCCCACTTTTTACCTTTCTATCCTTAGCACTGAGCAGAGTGTGCAGTGTTCAATGAATGAATATGTCAGTGTCATAGTCCCTTTGGTGCTGCTATAACATAATACTAAAAATGAGTATTTTATAATGGACAGGAATTTATTTGGCTCTTCATTCTGCAAGTTGGGATGTCCAAGATCGAGGAGCTGTGCCCTCTTGTCCCATCATCCCAGAGTGAAAGGGGAGAAAGACATGTGCAGGAAAGAAGGGAAGGGGCCAAAACCCTTCCAGATACCTAACCCGCTCCTGTGAGAACAACTTAATCCACAGCCCTGGAAACCAGACCACCTCCGAAAGGGCCCACCTCTCCACACTGGTGCCCTGGGGAGTAAGCTTCCACCACGTGATTTTGGGTGACACATTCAGACTGCAGTGGTGGGTAGTGGATGTAATCAGTGGGGATCTGGCAAAAGAACAGAAGCAAAAGCTTTGCAGACGGTTTGTGCCAAATTTGAGATTTGGAAGAGACCATTGGGAGCATGCTCTAAACCACGGTGCTAATGAGCAGCCCCACCTAGTGCCTACCCACAGGCAGATGCTATCGTATCTAACTTCCTGTGCGAAGGGGCCGGTCTTATCCTTGCTTTGTGGATAAGAAGGGAGGCGCAGAAGGTCAATGAGTGGTCCAGGGCCCCATGGCTGGTGAGTAATAGACCCCACACTTATCAAACCCATTGTCTGCGAAGGACACAGGGTGCTGAGTCATGGAGAAGCCCCCACGGAACAGGCAAGTCAGGGGAGGAAGTGCCAGGCAGCATTTTGAGTCAGATTATATTTCTGGTACAGCATTTCTCAAATCACTCTCCCAAGAGCGGCCCAATCGGTAGAGGCGGCAACTCGACCCCTTCAAGACACTACTGGGCTCTGTTCTGAGACTCTTGACTCTTGGGTGAGATTGTCAGGTTTAAAACAAAATTAAAACCTGATTCACTGTTTCCAGTCCTACAGGAAACTTGAGTCCTTTATCTGCTGTAAAGAAAGAGAAGCAGGAAGGCCGGGGATTTAGCTCAGTGGTTCTGCCTCCTGCCTTGAAAGCGCAAGGACCAGAGTTCGATCCCTGGGTACCAAAAAAGAAATTTAAAAAAAAAAAGAAGAAGAAGGAAGGGCAAGAGGAGAAGGAAGAAGAGACAGGGGAGGAGATGGAGAGGGAGAAGGAGGAGTTTTGAACACATCTTATTTCACAGAGCAGAAAACATTGCTCATGACAGAGGCTGTAGAATGAAGCCCCAAATAAAATGCAGAAGGAAATGAAATGCATTACAATACAACACATATGCTAATAAATCAGAGTTCGGGCAATGAATCCAACTCAGAATATACTACTGGCAAGAAGAAGGCCCCAAAGCTTTGCTTAAACCAAATAATAGGAGAACAGGTAGATCCCCCTAGGTCTCTGAGAAAAGCTAATCCATACAGGAGGCTGCAAATGGAAGCCCTGTTTAGGATTTTGGTAGAAAACACAGACATTAACAACACTGAAGGTGATAGGAGGAGGGCTTGTAGATTTAGGGACAGGAATGTTTTCAACAGGTAACAAAAATAGATGTCTGAACATCTGCATGGGAAGCCGACCAGCTGCAGGGCACATGCTCACTGCAGAAATTAACCAGGGTGTCACATGGGAGCACCCGGGGAACCCACTGCTCCTAACTGCCCAACTGGAGAATTAATCTAGCTCTAGAGACTTGAATAATAAGGAAGAACCGACAAGGGAGATAAGAATTTATTTTGGGAAGATGTTTTCCCTGCCCGTGGAACAGAAGCAACATTAAGTGGCAGGGATACTGGGTGGGATCAGGACCTCTGGGGCCCCATTATGCCAAGGTGACCCTGAAGAAAACCTCCTGGCTTGCACCTGCTCAGAGGCTGTTAAAGATGCTGAGCCTAAGAAAGATAGACACTCAAGGTGAAAGCAAAGGCTGATCTGGAGGAGGCCACGACTGATGACAGAATTCATGACTAGAGAGGTCAATTAATAAAAATAAAACCTCCCCTTTAGAGAGCGTTTTGTTATTTCCAGCACCATTTTTCACCCACTTACCTCATATACTTCTCAGAGCAATTTTGTGCAGCAGGAAGGCAGGGATTATTTATCTCCATCTTGTTCATGAAGAAACAAAATCTTGGGGCAGCAAAGTGATTTGCTCAAGGTCACAAGGTCATCATGGATTTTTAAAGCCGGGAGGGGTCTCTGTCTTGCAGGGATGACTGATGGGGGAGCCACACTTCAATTTTCAGTTTCACACCCACAGCAGACATCAGCAATCAATCACAGTACTCTTCAACAGAGCCTGGATCCAGCACAGGGCTTTAGCAAGCCATTATTAGTTGATCAAGATGAAATCCATTTACCATCTCAAACCCTTCTAATTTTCTCACTTGACATATGAGAACACAGAAGCCCAGAAGGGAGTTGGCCAAGACTATCTAGTGGGTCAGTGGTCTCTATAGGACACCATCCATCTACAACATAAAGAATGTAAACTGAGTGGTCGCACACACCTATAATCCCTGCACTCTGAGGGGCTGAGGCAGGAGAACTGCCAGACAAAGCCCAGCCAGGGAAACTTCATGACTTAGTGAGATCCTGTCTCAAAATAAAAAATAGAAAAGGACCAGGATTGTAGCTCAGTGTAAAGGCCCTGGGTTCAACCCCCAGAAGCAGAAAAATAATGCATTTTTTCCCCACCAAAAGACACATTATTAACAAGGCGGGAAAATGACATTCTTCATGACCTCACCAGAGCAAATTGGTTTTTCAGTGCTGAGCAGGTGGGAAAATTACTATTACTAAGAGAGGAATCAAAAAGAACTCCATGGAGGCTAAGTCTGAGCAACTGGCAGGCTGGAAGAGAGGGTTTAGGGAATCAAAATGACAAATTTGACTTTTGGATCCATTCCATGTCCAGGTAGATATGTTGAGAGGGTTGGCTATTAAAGTGTCAGCTTCAAGTGGGGAGT
Organism: Heterocephalus glaber; assembly: GCF_053883595.1. Taxonomy (NCBI): domain Eukaryota; kingdom Metazoa; phylum Chordata; class Mammalia; order Rodentia; family Bathyergidae; genus Heterocephalus; species Heterocephalus glaber. The sequence continues at coordinate 37,239,441 of NW_028258381.1, read as the reverse complement.
CTGGGCAGAAGAAATGAACTTAGGGTTATACATGACTTTCAAAGCAATGAGGCAGGTTGGGACCAGGCAGGGAGAGGATCCAGCCTGGGCCACTTCCACCTTAGATGTCAGGGTGTACGGAGGGGCCAGAGAAGACACTGTGAGGGCAGGGGTCAGTAAGGTGGGAGAGAAACCATGAGAGAGAGTGTCAGGAACCAAATGAACTTGTGTTTCCAGAAGAGTTGATCCTATCAAATGCTGCTGAGAGTTGAGTCCTACAAGGATTAAGAATGGGCCATCAGGTAAGGTCACCTTGATAAGAGCTGTTTAAATTGAGTCCTAGGGGAAAAGCCCTACAATAGTGGCTTTAGGATAGAACGAGAGGAGAGGGATTGGGAACCAGTGTAGGCAACACTTGCAAAGAGATTCACTGTGTGGGCGTCACAGGCCGAATCCCACCCCCCAAATTCACATGCTGAAGGCCTAACCCCCAGACTTGACTAGACTCTGTCTGGAGAAACATGACTCTTATTTGGAGACAGGGTCTTCAAAGAGGGACTAAGTTAAAGAGAAGATTAAATTAAAATGAGATTTTGGGGGTGTGGCCCTAATCCAATAGGCCTGCTGTCCTTTGATGAGAAAATAGATTTTTTTTTGAGCAAACAGAATTTAAGGGAGACAACATTAAGAAGGACAAAGAAGATATTTACACTCCATCAAATATCATAAATGTTCACAAGCCTCACAGCATAGCTTTGAAGCACAAAAAGCAAAAATGATAGAAATAAATTGGTAAAGATATCGTCACAGTAAGGGACTTCAGGAAGTTTCCAAGAAGGGAACCACTGGGTACAGCTACAGAGGGCTAAAAATAATTGATATGATTGCTTTAACAGATCTGTACAACTTTGCATACAATGAATGGGGAAGATAAATTCTTTTCAAATATACATGGATGTGTTACAAATTCACCCGTGTATTACCAACACAAAGGAAATTTCAAGCAATGATGGAAAGCAGAAATAATAGATGGCATATTTACTCATGAAAACAAGATAAAGATTTTTAAAAGAAGGCTGTTGAGTGAGCCATGGCCCAGTCTGACCGGTGTTCTTAAAGAAGAAAGTGTTGGGGCTGGGGCTTAGCGGTAGAGCATGCGCTCGGCATGCACAAAGCCCTTGGCTCTATCCCAGCACTGCCAAAAAGCAAGACCAAACAAAACCCCAAACAAACAAAAATCCAGGGAATTAGACTCACAGACGTTAGGGCTGCCCTGATCACCTGGCAGGTATGTAAGGAGAGGCCTCAGCAGGAGCTGACCCTGCTGGTCCCTTGACTGCCCACTTCCAGCCCGAATGATCGTCTGGGAAAATTAATACAGAAGGAACACAGAAGCCGGCAGGGAAGGCTGGAGGGGAAGGTGTGCCCACGATGAATACAGCCTTGCTGTGAGCACAAGTGACATGGCAGCAGGCCTGGGCTCTGCTGGGAACGGCCCTGTGGAGAGGGGATGGGTGCTGAAGGAGGGAAGGGTCCAGAGACGGAACTCGCTGGGCAGATTGGACAGAGGTGCCCGGCACTAAGGGAGGCAGGGAAGAGGAAGGAGGAGCATCTGGGGAATGGGTAGGGCAGGGCGTGGGCCAGATGCTGGAGGTGCCAGGTGGGAGTTGGTAGTGGACTGAGGTCCCTGGGTTCAGGGTGAAAAAGCCTCTTCTCTTTTTTCTTTTCTTTTCTTTTTCTTCTTTCTTTCTTTACTACTAGGGATGGAGTCCAGGGGCACTCTAACACTAAGCTGAATCCCCAGCCCTTTTTATTTTCTTTAACATAAGGAGACAGAGACTCACTATGAGACTCACACAGTGAGACACAGACTCACTAAGTCACTGACATGCCTACGTTGCGCTCAAACCTACAGTGGTCCTGCCTTGACCTCCCTCTGTGTAAGGATTACAGGTGCTCACCACCACACTAGGCTTGGAGAAAGATCTCTAAGGCTAAATTAGTCTGACTCTGCCACAAGAATTGAAAGGTTGGGTTTTTAAAAATATACTTAAAAATGAAGGACAGAAAATTATATCAAATTTCTATACCAAATGAAGGGGACACAGATTGGTCTGTTCCCTGCACAGTCTCCTGCTCTTGCTGGGGCCACAGTGTCCCCACCCACAACAGTCAGAGAAAACCATCCTTTCCTGGGGCTGGGTGTGGCTCCCAGGCGGAGCTCTTGTCTAGCATGGGCAAGGCCCTGGGCCGCATCCCTAGCACAGCCAGCACAAAAACAAAACAAAACACAATACACCCCCCCCCCCTTTCTCTATAGGCTACTTAAACACCAGCCTAAAATCTCCCCAAACTAGGGTGGCCCTATCATGTGGGAAGAAACTCTTCACAAATGGGACACGCTCTCACAGCGTCGGGGACTATTCGGGTGCCACCCAGTTTGGAGGTATCAGGACTAATCACCTGATCATTTTCCCCAAACCCACTATACTCAGATCCCTTTTTGAAAAGGCAATTTCCTCTTAGAAGACTTCATGAATCACCTAATTTTCTCCAGAGGCAGGGAACGAAGCACAGGGTCAACACAATGTCGCCTTCTTTCATGCCAACAGTTATTCTCTACAGTAATAATGTACCAAACCCCAGATAATGCCAGCACAGGACCTCTGTTTGCCCTCAGATTAATAAAAAAATTCAAACTTTAAATTTAAGAAAACCCATTTCTCATTATCAGGAGTTTTATTGCAAGGTCCCAAAGTGACAATCACACAAACGTTTATCAATAAAATCTTTCACCAAGATGGTGCTAAAAGCCAACAAAGCCAATGCCAAGGCTTGGAGGGCCAAGAAAGTACAGCAGTGAGATACCAAAGGTTACAAACAAAAGATCCACAGGACAATACAGCGTGGGAGGCAACACAACCACGCTGGGGAGAATGTCCCCAGGAGAAACAGCTCCCCCACTCCACCCTTGTCGAGTTCCTCCACCATAGAGTCAGCCACAGCGTCCACTGTGGACGTCAAGACCAACAATTCACAGATCAAACAGGTCACGAGAAAGCTCTGTGGCCAGGTGTGATGGCACACGCCTGTCATCCCAGCTCTCTAGGAGGCTGAGGTGGAATGATTGCAAATTTAAACCCAAGTTGGGCAACTTGGCAATTTAGTAAGACTTTGTCTCAAAATAAAAAATAAAAAGTGCTGGGGATGTAGCTCAGTGTGAAGACCCAAAGTTCAATCTCCAGTATTGAAGATGAAAAAGATGAGGAACAGGAAGAGGAGAGAGAGCAAGAAAAAAGAGGAGGAGGAGGAAGAGGAGAGAGCTCTGTGACAGTAACATGGCTAAGGCCAACACTCGGCTCAGGCATGACGGAGAGAAGTCAGTTGTCTGGCTGGCTCCTCACTCTAGTGCTGAGGACCTTGCAAACAAAATTGGGATCATCAAAACCAAGACCAGCTGGCTAAGGCCAAATACACATTTTCCACCATAAAAATATGTTTATCACCAGTAGAATGGATAAATACACTGTGGTAAATTTGAATAGCAACAGCCAAACTAGTGCATGGATGAGTTTCATGGTGTGGCCAAATGAAAGAAGCTGGAGAAATTGGGTGTGGTGGCACACACCTGTAATCCCAGCACTCTGGGAGGCTGAGGCAGGAGGATCACAAGTTCAAACTCAACCTGGGCAACTTAGTGACTCAGTGAGAACCTTGTCTCAAAATTTAAAAAGGCTGACAATGTAGCTCAGTCTGAAGGTCCTAGGTTCATTCCCCAGTGCTGCAAAAAGGAAAAAAAAAAAAAATGGAAGCTGGAAACAAAGAGTCTCCATTGATATGAAGGTCAAGCAAGGACAGGCTATACACAAGGACATAGCTCAGAAGAGTTCAGACCTTGGGCCAGAGGAGAGCCAGCAACTGAGAGGGGCCATGAGAGACCTCCAGGGGGCATAGAAGGGACTCACCTCTGGACCTGGGTGATGGGCCCATGGGTATACGTAAGATACAGCAAGCTATGTGCTAGACTCGTGAAGTGTACTGTGTGGGTTACACCTTCATTTAAAACTCCTATTTTTCATTGGCAGGTCACCAGTTTTGCCTTTCAGTGGGAGCCTGGAGGCCTGTGATCTCTAACATCATCCTTGGATTGGATGAAGCTGAAAGGGAACTCACGGGAGGAAACTGCATTCCAAATGGGCAGTGTGGGATCCCACGGAGCTGGGACTCTTGGTTAAAAAAGAAAAATTCAGACAAAAGGCAAAGACACAAAATAACTGTTAAAATTCTCCCTTTTTGACCACTGAGTTCCCCTGCGCAGAGGCCCCTACCATAAATAGCCTCTCTCCCAGCTTCCAGTGTTTCCTTCCAGAGACTTTGAAGTCCCCGGGCGCCCCTCATGCTCCTCAGCGACCCCTGCAGGGCCATGGTGGGGGGCCCCTTTCTTTAGAAGAGCATCCCTGCCCTTTCAGGCCTTTTCCTGTAACACACAGCACTAGTGCAAACATCTGCATGCACAGGTCTTGGCACACCTGCACAAGCACTACTAAGATGATTTCATGGAATTCCCATGCCCGAGCGTTTGTTCTTTTGTAATCCTGGCAGATATTACCAGATGGACGCAAAGCTGGTAAATGGCAAAGATTGTTGTGTATAAGGATGCCTGCTTCTCTCTCCCTTGCCAATATCACCATCATCAAACTTTTTGAGTGTTGCCAGACTAGCAGATGAAAAATGGCTCATCTCTGCTGAATTCCATTCCATCAATCTCATTATAACTGACTCATGCTTGTTGGTCTGTTCCGATTGTGTTTGTCTGCATCTTTTAGCCTTTCTTGCACTGGGCTGAATTCTCTACTTCCGGGCTGGTAAACTTCCAATGCCAATCAACCCTATGTGCTGCTGTGTGCCTCTGGCCAGATGTGACCACCCCTGCCATCTGTGGCTTACAGAATCCAGGTGCTTTGGCAGAGACCACCTGGCCTAAAATATTTACTATTTGAACCTTTCAGGAAAATGTTTGCTGATTCTGGTGTCTGATTTACAAGTGCTCTTTATAAATTAGGGAAATAGCTTGTGGTCATATATATTCTGTTTTGCATTTACCCCCCCGTAAAATTACAAGTAAAAAATACAACTTTTTGATCCCCAGTACCAAAAAAACCAATTTAAAACAGATGCCTGCTGAGCACTGTGAAACCACTGGGGAACACTTGGGTCTATGTTCATTTAGGGACAGTATTTTTATACCCATTTTACACAGGGCTTTGCTGAGTCACACAACTCGTAGGTGGTAGAGTTGGGATGGTTGCCCATTGTCCAGCTCCGAGCCCATAGGCCTTTGCGGTGAGCCCCTACCTCTCAGTGTGAGGGCAGGGCGGGGTCCAGATGGGTACCTTTGGCACCTGAGGGGGATGAGTTTTGAAGAGCATGGGGGTCCTCCACCCCGCTGCTGTCACACTTATGAGTAAAGGAAGCATATTCCCAAATCAGAGGGGGCGGGAAGCTTGCATGCTAAACACAGCAAGCACTTGGGGCGGGAGGCCTCTGGGTGGGGGTGGAGTTTGCACACCTTTCTCTGGCTTGTGCATCCATGAGGAGCATCGCCTGCTGGGGAATGGGCATGAGGACCAGAATGGGTGTGCTTGGGGGAGTGGAAGGTGAACTTGGAAGGACAACAGCCAGGAAGGCAGGGCCAGGGGGACTTTAGGACCCCTGGCACCAGGCCACCGACACATATTACACAAATGGGACAGTGGCCATTGTAATCTCTGAGCTCTTGAGCTAATCACAACCTGAAAGGTCACCCTCCTGGAATTAGTCTTCCCATTAAAACCTCTGACCCAGAGAGCAGGATCCCTCAGGAGAGTGTGGGGACAGGCATGGGGCACGTGCTTTGCATGTAGCATGTGCTAGGTGTGTTCTTCCAGTGTGGGCCAGCCCAGATAGTCTGGCACCTGGGAATCTGCTCTTTGCATTTTTTTTTTTTTTCTGAATAGAGTTTAGGCTGGCCTTGTATTCACTATGTAGCACAGGCTGGCCTTGAACTTATAATGATCCTCTTGCTTCAGCCTCCTGAGTGCTGGGATTATAGGTGTGTGCCACAACATCCAGCTGCAGTTTTTCTTTAGGGATGGTGTGTAGCTCAGTGGTGAATGCTTGCCGATTGTGTATGAGGCTCTGAGTTTTATGAGTACCAGAAAATGATAATAATAATCATAACTGTATTTCTTCTTTGGCAGAAAAGCATTTTTATGGGGCTTCCTTGAATGTTGCCTTTTTCTTTTCTTTCTGTTCCTGGATTTCAGTCACTCCAAATATTTTCTAGACTGATTGCATAGTGAATGTAGCCACAGACGCAGCAGTGTTGCTACAGGGTAGATTTGCTGAGCACTGCTCTGTGATTTCCTTCAGTCCTCACAAACCCCCCGTAAGACTGCAACTGCAGACATGGAAACTGGGGTGAGCCAGACTAAACAAGGAAGCCCCCCAGATGGTCTGCTGGGAAGGCCAGCACTTCAGCCCTGGGTCTGGACCCCTTAAGCCTGCCCTCCAATCTGTGTCCAGATCTCAATGAAAAGGGCAAAGGAGGGACAATTGTACCTTGTATTTTCTCATTAATGCCCGGTGTAACAGACAGCACTGAAAACAACCAGTGTTAACATTCCAGTGCCATTAGACAGACGGTTTCAGGGGGCTCAGGGATGTCAAGGGCACCCAGGGCCACCCTTCCAGCACAGATGTACAGACCCCAGCCCCGAAAGGTGGAAGACTAGTCCTGATTACCTTCTTCCTTCCCTTGATCACATACAGAAACACACACACACACACACACACACACACACACACACACACACACTTTTAAAAACACACGTTTCACAGCCCGGGGTTTGCAACACAATAGCACACCAACCATGCCGAGTGAGGCTGTCATCTGTGATTCTGGTCCACACAAGGCTGAAGTCCTCATTCTGATGGCCAGAAGCACTGTCTTCAAAGCAGAGAGAACCAAAGGCAGGTTTGAAAGTGTTCGGAGGAGGCTCAGCTGTCCAGAACCTGATACTCCTCATCACAACAGACCTTTGGTGCCCGACCCACCCTTTGGTGCCTGGGACATATTAGGAACATCTGCAATCACAGAGCCTCTTTATCTCCACCATCCCATCCTTGCCACTCCCAAACCTGACACACATCCCCCAGTGCCAGGGGGAAAACGTCTCCGAAGGGGAGTGTGAGGAAACAGAGCACATCCCCACCGCTAGCCTCTTGTGCTGCCAGCTTCCTGTTCTACTGGATCTCCTTCGAACAAGCATCCTGTGTCTCATATTCCTCCCGTGTGTCACCCATGGTGCTGAGCACACAGCCACCTGTGTTGTGCCCATTGATGGATTCAAACAAGCCTTGTCACCTTCAGGAGAGTTATGTCTAGGGGTCATTTTTAAAAGTCACCTAGAGGATGAGTGGATAAACAAATTGTGGTCTCTTGACACAGTGGAATACTACTCAGCCTTTAAAAAAACCAAGTTCTGACACAGCTCCAGTGTGGATGAGTCTTGAGGACATGGTGGTCAGTGAAGTAATCCAGACACAAAGGGTCAAAAACTGAGTGACTCCAAGTGGATAAGGTCCCCAGAGCAGTTAGATTCAGTCAGAAAACAGAATTTGGGTGCCAGGGGCTGGGAAGAGGGACAGGAGTTGTTTAGTATGGCCAGAGTTTCAGTTTGGGAAGATGGAAGTTCTGGAGACCACGGAGGTGATGGCTGCATAGTCATGCAAATGTGCTTAAGTGATTACCTTTGTGTTACGTGCACTGCACCACAACTTTTTTCTTTTGAATCAAGTCAAAGATCATTCAGGTGCAGACTGTGCTGCTGGCGAGTGGCAGTCCTTTTGATTTCTTCACTAATAAAGCCTACACAGGTGCGCACCATTGGATGAGCCCTGTATCACCATGGTGCTGCCTGGCAGAACTCGGTTCCCTTCACAGAGGCCTTGGGGGTGGGGATAGCCGAGTTTCAGGCACAGTACAGCCATGGAGAATTGGAGATAATTCCTGTTCTCCCATTAATTAATGGTTCCTGGGATTTCCAGCATACACTATCCACAGGTAGGCACTAAATAAATGCTGAGTGATGGAGCACCCTCCCTTTCTGGTAGGTTGGTAACCTTATACTTCCAAGAGAAGTCATAAATGTCAGGGAGAATTTTTTCAAACTACAAATCAAAGGCTCTGAGAACAGGCTGGGCACACAGAGGTCAGTGTGGTCCGGGACACGTTTCTGCTGAGACTCTGGAGGGTGACAGGAAGCCCGCTGCTTAGCCACCCATCCGGGCACTGTCCTTGTGCAGCCTCATCTGGTGCCCAAGACTCCCTACAACCGTGTGGAAGCCCCAAGAGACCTAAGAGCCTCCCTTCCTGCCTTTCTGTGCACCCTGAGCTCAGCGAGCTCCTGGTGGCCCCATCGTGCCTGGGGAGGTTCTGGAGGTGACTTCAGGTTTGAGGTCCCCACCCACGCAAACCCCCATGGGTCGCGCTGCCCCTCCCCCCTGCACTCCGCTTTGGAGGGTCGCCCCTTCCAAGTTGGGGCTGCTGCCCTACCTTCTGGGGAGCCTGAGTCAGGCTATGTGGTCTGCCAACTTCCTGCCCATCAGGTGACAGCCAAGATTCAGCGCCTCGCTGCGGGGGGGGGGGGGCAGGTGCACCGAGGGGCCCCCTCCCGGATGCTGCCTCCTGGGCCTCCACGCAGCCCCCTCCTCTCCCGGGTCACGGCAGAGAGATTGGGGTGCCGAGCGAGCGAGCGAGCCAGAGAGAAGGGCAGGGGCGAGGAGGCCAAGGGGGTCAGGACGGGGCCCAGCACCACCCGTGCCCTCGCCCGCCCGCAGAGCCCCGGTCCCCGCCGGCTCCCCTGCCTGTCCCCCCCGCCCCGGCCCCTCCAGCCCCCTCCTACCTGGGCACTCCAACTCCTCCCGGCCGCCTCCTCCGCGCGGGCAGCCGGCTTCCTCCGGGGCCCGGGCCCAGGCGCGCCGGCCCGGGGGCTGCGGGGACGCGGCGGGGGCAGCGGGGAGGGGGGGGCGTTGCGCGTGGCCGGCCGGAGGCCAGAGGCCAGAGGAGGCCAGGGAGCCAACAGGAGAGAAAGTGTGTCACAGGCTGGGAGGGGCGGGGGAGGAAAATGCAAAACCCGACAGGAAATGAGGCTCGAAAAAAAATGCAAAAGGTTAGAAAAAGAGATAAGGAAGAGGGGGAGGGGCGGGGTTCGGTCCCAGGCTCCGGCGGAGGGTGCCGAGGCGGGGCCACCGCGAAATCCACAGACCCCGAGGACCCAAGGGCCCAGGCCACCTGACCCCAGGTGGGGAGGAAGAGGCTGGACTCCCCATCCCAGGTCGGAGAGCCCGCGGGGCACAGGAGTGTGTGTGGACCAGTCTCCTGGGCTCCCCAGGGCGGCTGCTTTTGCAGGAACCCCAAGGTGTAATCGCAAAGAGAGGGGGGCTAGGGCCGCCAGGGAGCGGGAGCAAGGCACCTGGAACCTGGCGCCCAGCTGCTCCCTCCCCGGCCCCTCTCCCGCAGCTTCCTGGGCTTGTCTGGCGGGCAGCTCCCCTCCAGGGCCTCGTGGGTCCACCCTGGACACTTCGCAGTGACGGAGTTCCCTGCGCCTGCCTCTCCGCCGGCCTGCTCCCCTGCTGGCTAGCACTCTCGGTTCTCATGGGCAACTCTGGTCAGAGAAACGGTGATTTCTGGATGTTGTCCTTTTAATCATTTACCCCGGAGTGCTCTGCTGTCCAACAAGCTGTATGTGAGATGTGCCCAGGACTTACCCGAATTGTGGGCTCAGCACTCTGCCTGACGACTGGGGGTGCAGCTCCGTGACGAGTGCTTGCCTGGCAGGAGCAAGGCCCTGGGTTCAATCATGGGACCATTAAATTAATGAATGAATCAATTAGTTAAGAAAATCTACATGAAAGGGGCACACGGGAGAGTCTTGGTTCCAGTGTTCTGGCTGCTACTCACCCCCCCCCCCACTTCCCAGCCTCAGAACTTCTCATTCTCTTCTGCCTCAGTTTACCACTCTCTTCTCTCCCTCTTCTGATTCTGAGAAGGGAAAGGCGTTCACTAACAGCTGTGCAGGAAGATCCGAAATGGAGCCAGGGCTGCTGCCCAGGCAGGGGAGAGAGTGAAGTCAGGGCACCGCAGAGGGTGTGGCTGCTGGGATCCAAGTGGGCTGGGGAAGGGGTGAGATTGCTTTCTGGGAAAGGTGCTCAGAAGGGTGGCCAGGAGCCATAGAGAGGGAAAGATCCTGGAATAAATACCAGGCCACAGCGTCTGAGCCCTCAGCTCCCACTGTACACCCCACTGTCCCCCAGGGGGCAGGGCCCCAGGTAGCTCGCCTTCGCCTTCGGTGAAACCGTAAATCTCAGGAGAGCTCTGGCTTCCCTCTCGTCAGACCTGAAAAGAAGCAGGCCCTAACACAGCAACAACTGCTTTTTGGAGACAAGCATATGGTCAAGAGTTCAAATTCTGCATATAGCTTGATGAATTTTCGAAAAGTGAACACAAGCATGTAACCCACACCCACACCATGTTCCATCAAAACACAAAACTTCTTGTGTCCCCAGGAATCCCCCTTGTTTCCCCTTCCAGTCACTCCCCTCCCAGGGCGACAGCACTCTGGCCCTCCATAGATCGATTTGCTTATTACAGAGATTAAACCCAAGACCTTTGCACTGAGCTATATCCCCAGCCCTTTTAAAAATATTTTGAGCCAGGTATGGTGTGCACATCTGTAATCCTTGCACTCATGAGGCTGAGGCAGGCAGATTGCTGGGAGTTCAAGGCCAGCCTGGGTTACATTGTGAGTTCAAGACCACCCTGAACTACATAGAGAGACCCTGACTCAAAAAAACCTCCAAAATTTATTTTTGAGACGGGGTCTCACTAAATTGCTAAATTGCCTAGGCTGGGTTTGAATTTGTAATTCTCCTGCCTCAGCTTCCCAGAGTGCTGGCATTACAGGTGTTCATCACCGTGCCCCAAGGCATGCATAGCTTCCTTTGGGAGTCTGTCCTCTTTCACTCAATGTCATATTTTCAAGATTTATCAACAGTATCTCAGGCAGGTATAGTTCACTTAAGACATGCCTTACCCCTATGTCCCCAATAAGTCTTATTAAAACTTTTTAACTTTTAGAAAATTTAAAAGAATTGTATAGTGAATATCCGTATGTCCCACTATTTGATTCTACAATTAACATTTTGCCATCTATCTATCCCTTGATCCTTATTTCTGACACATTTTAAAATAAGTTGCAGACATCAGTATCTATTGCCCTAAATGCTCTATCATGTATATTATTAATTAGAGAATTTTTTAAAGGTAAAATTTACATAGGGATTTTTTCCTACCCTTGGAACTGGGGATTGTACTGAGCTGCATCCCCACGCCTTTTTAAATGTTTTATTTTGAGACAGGGTCTTGCTAACTTGCTCAGGCTGGGCTTGAACTTGGCATCTCCCCGCCTCAGCCTCCCTGAGTGGTGGAATCACAGCGAGCACCACCCTGAAATGAGTCTTGATAAATGTGTATGCCATGCCACCCCAACCCTCATAAAGTCAGAACTATGCGGTACAATATGACAGCCACTAACCACACTTGATGATTGAACACTTGACAGGTGGCTGGTACAAATAGAAGTGAATTTATAATTCTATTTAATTTTACTTAATCTAAATCTAAAGAAGCTGATACAGTGACCCTTCAGGTGTTGACCTCAGTTCGTTCCAAATTCATATTTGAACACTGAAAAGTTCAAGAACTGAACATAATTTTGCCATAAGAAACAAGAAATAATGGAAAACCAAATAATTGTTCGGAGGCCCCAAAATTATACTTATAAATTCATTTTTCCGGGACTTTAACAAATTTCACAATGATTTCTTTCTTTCACTCTGTTGTGGTTCTCAGTTTGCCTCTTCGTTTCACTGCTGGCATCACTAATTTTCTTTGGAGCCACAATTAAGATATTTTACACAAATAAAGCACACACATACATGCAAAAGCACCATGCAAAATGTTTTAATGCATTAACACAAGCACCATATGTTGTCTGGTGAGAGTGACCCTTAGACTGAAGCGTCGCCCCTTTGTGTCCATGGTGAGTCATTAGGGTCTGCGACTCACTCTCGGCTGTACAGGTTTTTTCAAGTCAGATTTTTGGTTCAGCTATCGAGCAAAGTTCCGAACACTGAGCAGATTATTTTCAAACTTTGCCTTTTGAGCACTGGAAGGTTTGAGCGTGGAGCTGTTAACCACTGAGGTATCACTGTACTTATTTCTGTTATTAGAAAACTTTTAAATTTACCTGAAGCAGTTTGAGGATGTCTGTCAATTTATACACTGTGTGAAATGTAAACACAGCTAATGTTTCTGAGAAAAATTTCATGTCTGCCTTGATGTGCTGTAAGCGTGAAAGACACGGGAGTTTGCAGAGTTCACATGTATAAAGGAATGTAAGCATCTCATCAGTTATTTTTATGTTGATTGCATGTTGAAGTAATACTTTCGGTAAATTGGGTTAAATAAAATAACTTATTAAAATGAATTTCACCTGTTTCTCTTTTAGTGTTGCCACTAGGAAATTTTAAATTACACATTTTATTTCTTTTTTATTTGCCTATGTTTGTGATACGTAATGAATACATTCATCTCAGGGAGTTGGTACATGTGCACATCGTGTCATAACCCTTTTACTTCTCCCTTCTCCTCCCTCGCTCCAGTCTCCCCCATTCCCAGATGTCCTTCCCGACTCCTTCCTGTTCCTATCATCTGACTCTTATCTTGCTCTTTAAATTATTTATACTTTGGGGTTCTCATATTATAGATGCCATGCGGTATTTAACTCTCTGTGTCTGGTTTGTTTCACTTAACATTATCACCTCCAGGTACATCTGTTTTCCCACAAATGACTCCTTAGCCTTCCTTGTGGCTGAATACTCCACTGAGTTTTCTTTGACCTAGAACATGGCCATCATCCTATCAAGTTTTCTCACTCCAAGATCTGCCCTTTTTGTAACCTGATTCCTCTCTGACACCAGGGAAGAGACTCCCAAAGTCCTTGAATGAGGACTTCTGATGCCAGACAGACAGATTTCCGTAGACTGCAATATTGATTATGCCCAAAGCAGGCTGTAAGCAGTCCAGGCTGTGAAAAGTCACCCCATAATTGGCTTATTTATAGAAGTGATTCTTGCCAAAGCCTATCTGTCCAGGTCAGAGTGACTCGCACCCAAATTCCATTCCCACAGCTACAACCTTCTCACTAGAAGGACAATGTTTTAATTACAACTATATGTTTTGTCTATCCTGTTCCTAATTCGAGAATGCTTTGTTTTGTCCTTTACTAGCCTTGTTTACCTTAATTTCCATGGAAACCACATGTAGTCCTGCCCTTGCATGTGGTTCACTTTTACCCCAATTGATTGCCAATAAAAATCAGTGGCTTGAAGAGGATCATACACCCTGATCAAGTGGGATTCATCCCAGGGATGCAGGGATGGTTCAATATATGAAAATCAATCAACGTAATACACTATATCAATAGAGCCAAGGACAAAAACCATATGATTATCTCCATAGATGCAGAAAAAGCATTTGACAAAATCCAACATGCATTTATGATAAAAACCCTACAAAAAATTGGAATAGATGGTCTCTACCTCAAACTGATAGAAGCCATCTATGAAAAACCAACAGCCAATATCATACTAAATGGTCAAAAACTGAAATCCTTCACACTAAAATCACGAACAAGACAAGGATGTCCACTATCACCACTCTTGTTCAATATAGTTCTGGAAACATTAGCCATGGCAATTAGACAAGAGAAAGAAATAAAAGGAATAAAGATAGGTAATGAAGAAGTCAAATTGTCATTATTTGCAGATGACATGATACTCTATATAGAAGACCCCAAGAACTCCACCAAAAGTCTTCTAGACTTAATAACCAAATTCAGTCAAGTAGCTGGTTACAAGGTCAACACACAAAAATCAATAGCTTTTCTCTACACCAATGACAGACTCACTGAGAGAGAAATAGGGCAAACAATTCCTTTCACAATAGCATCCAAAAACCTGAAATACCTAGGAATCATCCTAACGAAAGAAATCAAAGACCTCTTCTCTGAAAACTATGGCACTTTGAAAAGAGAGATTGAAGATGATATCAGAAAATGGACAGACATCCCCTGCTCCTGGGTAGGAAAGACTAATGTAGTGAAAATGGCCATACTTCCAAAACTGCTATATAGATTTAATGCAATTCCAATTGAGATCCCAGCAGCATACTTCATGGACCTTGAGAAAACAATCCAAAAATTCATTTGGAACAAGAAGAGACCCAGAATAGCAAAAGCAATTCTAGGTAACAGAGACATGGCAGGGGCTATCACAATCCCCAACCTGCAACTCTACTACAAAGCTACTGTGATAAAAACAGCATGGTACTGGCAAAGAAACAGACTTGAGGACCAGTGGAACAGATTAGAAGATGCAGAAACAACTCTAGACACACTCAGCCATCTTATCTTCGACAAGGGAGCCAAACACTCTCACTGGGGGAAAGATAGCCTCTTTAATAAATGGTGCTGGAAAAATTGGGTTTCAACTTGCCAAAGATTAAAACTAGACCTGTATCTCTCACCATGCACTAAATGAAAATCAAAATGGATTAAAGATCTAAATATTAAAATAGAAACTCTGAACCAGTTGGAACAGAGGTTAGGTAGAACCCTTGAAGACATTGGTGTAGGAAAAGATTTTATGAACAAAACCTCAGTTGCCTGTGAACTAGCACAAACAATCAACAAATGGGATCTCTTCTTATTAAAAGGCTTCTGCACAGCAAGAGAAACCACCAGCAGTGTGAAGAGACAACCCACAATGTGGGAAAAAATCTTCACCTGCTCTTCCTCAGACAAAGGTCTACTATCTCAAATCTATAAAGAACTTAAAAAGATCAGACCTCCCAAATTTAAAGACCCAATCCGAAAATGGGCATCTGAAACGAACAGACATTTCTCAGACAAAGAAGTAGAAATAGCAAATAAATACATGAAAAAATGTTCAACATCACTGGTCATTCGAGAGATGCAAATGAAAACAACCCTGAGATTCCACCTCACTCTAGAAAGAATGGCTGCTATCATGAAATCAACCAATAACAAATGCTGGTGGGGCTGTGGGGAAAGAGGAACCCTGCTCCACTGCTGGTGGGAGTGTAGACTGGTGCAACCACTGTGGAAATCAGTATGGAGATACCTCAAAGAACTAGGACTGGAAGTCCCATTTGACCCCACTATTCCACTGCTGGGGATCTTCCCCAGAGAATTAAAAGAATCATACCACAGTGATATATGTGCACCCATGTTCAGAGCAGCACAGTTTGTAATAGCTAAAACTTGGAAACAGCCCAAATGCCCATCAACTGGAGACTGGATAAAGAAAATGTGGTTTTTTTTATAAAATGGAGTACTACTCAGCCATAAAAAATGAGAAATTAGAGACATTTATAGCTAAGTGGATGCACATTGAGGCAATATCTTAAGTGAAATAAATAGGACACACGTGTAAATACTGAATAGTTTCTCTGGTGTGAGAAACTGAAAGTGTAAATAAGGACTAAATGTATAATAGGTCATGCGAAATAGGAAGAAAAGGGGCAAAGGGGAAGGAAGTGGGAGGGCTAGGGGAAAGGATAGAAGGGAATGGGATTAATATGAGAAAATGGAAAAATAGGAACAAAATCTTTGTAAATAGGGAGGACTGGAGGGGTTGAACGGAGGGCTGGGCAAGGGTGAAAAATAAGAACCAAGAGAGACTATGTAAAGGTGCAAATTTCCAATGATGAATGTCATTATATTGTACACCTAAAATGTACCAATGATTAGAATGAATAATCGATAATGCAAAATAGGAAGAAAAGGTCCAAAGGGGTAGGGGTAGTGGGAGGGGCAGGGGAAAGGAAAGAAGGGAAAGGAAAAGTGCTGAGAAATGGAAAAAATGGAAATAAAGTCTTTGTAAATAGGGAAGGGTGGAGGGGGTGAAGGGAGGGCTAGGAATGGGGAAAAAATAAGAACCAAGATGCCTTATGTAAAGGTACAGTTCCCAATGAGAAATGTAATTGTGTTGTATACCTACAATGTACCAATAAAAGAATTTAATACAAAAAAAAAGAATAAAAAAAAATTCACTGTAAAAATCAGTGCCTTGGACTGGCCAGCACCTTTGTCAGCTGCACTGGCATTGGTCATCCTGGCACCTCACTGCCCCTCCTAGTTCTGTCTTTCAGTGTATTTTTTCCTCAGGCCTGCGTCATATACTAGGCAGGAAACTGAAACCTAACTTCAGGGGTCTCTGATGCAGATAATGAAGTAAACAACTCATCTTTGCCACAGTAAAGCTAAGTGGAGGGTAGGTTAATAAAGCTGGAAGTGAGTGCGGGAGAGAAGAGTGATATTAGAGGAGCCACACATTTTGGGGAGACTGGGCAGGTGGACAGGAGCTCAGCCTGGAGCCCGCAGTAGGGAAGGTGGCCTCAAAGGACAGCTGTGCTCCCCTCTGGAGTCCTTCCCATCGACCAGGTTGGAGCTCGAAGGGATGGAAGGAAGGATCTACAGTTGCCAGACCAGGGCTGACCTCTGTGCAGCTGCAGCTTCTGCCTCAGGTCAATGGATGGTGCTAGAGAAATATTTCTAAGGGGACCTTGGAGAGGCAAGTGCTCTTTGGATTGGGGCCAGCGGTCCAAGGAGATCCCTCCTCCTTGGCCTCCAGCTTGGCCTCTTAGCAGAGGACCAGCCTTGTTCACTCTTCCTGGGCTTCCTAAAGCGACGCTTTCTGATCTATCTGCAGTGATTCCCCCTCCCCCCACAGCATGCCTAATCTGTTACGGATTGCTTCTTCTGTAAAATATAATAAAAATTAATTACTAGAAAATGGAATTCTAAAAAGACACTCAAGATACAAGCTGGCCGATCATGCTTGGTTATCCTGGCAATGTGAAAAGTGCTATAAAAGTTTCAAAATGCTTAGTCTCTGATTCTGTTCTTGTCTCGTTGCAGCCTGGTGCACAGAAAGACACAGGCCCATGGGCCAGACTGTGCTGTGTACCCGGGAGTCCTCAGCTACCTTCAAGGAGGACCTGAATCAGCAGGGTGAAAGAATAGGCTCAGGTGAGTACTGAGGACCATGATGTCCCCAGGTGGGAAGGGAGCAGGTACCCTATGGAGCCAAAGTGTCCCCCAGTGAATGTCCCCAAATCCACGCAGCCACTGTAGCCACAAAGTAGGAACCAACCGTTGCTATGTAACAGGCTGACCGGATAAAGGGCCAATTCATGGAAATTAAAAATGCAATTGGCAAATTAATAAAACCAATTTGAAAATCTGATAGACGGGTTAGAAGGTGTCTGTCAAGTATGTCCTCCTAGGCTGGAAAGTGAAAGCGATATAAACACCAAAAGAAAATGAAAAGTGCCAGGGAAAAGTTGAGACAGAAATGATCAATTCAGAAAGACGAATGTCCATTCAGAGTTAAGAGGAGAGGAATCAGAGGAGAAATTAATAGTGAAATAATAATATTTGTTAAAACTGACTCTTCACTGCGAGAGGATCCGGAAGAATCTTGTACAGCTGGGTGTGGTGGTGCACACCTGAAGTTCCAGCTTCTCGGGAGGCTGATGCAGGTAGATCACTTGAGCCCAGGAGTTTGAGGCAAGCCTGGGTAACATAGCAAGACCATATTTTTAAAAAAGACTATATAGGATGAACAATAAAATTGTGTACCTAGATATCCTTATGAAACTTCGGGAAAGAAAAAAAATGATGAAAATTGAGAAGATCCTAACATACATTTATTTATTTATTATTTATTTATTTCAGTAGTGGTGATGCTGGGGATTGAACCCAGGGTCTTTGCACTGAATTATATCTCTGGCCCCTTTTATTTTCTATTTTGAGACAGGGTTTTGCTAAGTTGCTAAGTCGTCCAGGCTGAGTTTGGGCTTGCAGTTCTGCCTCAGCCTCCCCAGCTGCTGGGATTACAGGCATGCAACACTGTGCCCAGATCCCAAAGTCTTTTAGAGAGAAAAGCATGAATGTGGATGCCAAGAGTCAAGTGGGATTGAGAGTTCTCATCAGCAATGCTAGATGCTAAAAAACAATGAAGTAATGCATCAGTGTTCTGAGGGAAATTTACTTTAGGCATCAAATTCTGTATTCAACCAATAATCAATCAAATGTGAGAGTAAAATAAACCATTCTTAGACAGGCAGGGAGCTGTGGAAATTCACTTGCCAAGCACTTCTTAAGAAGAAGTTCTCTGAGAACACATTACAATAGCATGGGAAAGAAATCAAGAAGAGAGGAAGACACTGATCTAAGAAAGATTGAAGTTAAGTGAACAAGGATAATAAAAAGGACAATAGAAAACAGTAATTGTGCCAGAGGCCTAGGAAAAAGGTCAGTGTTCATCAGTTCTCTCAGTACAAGCTGAGCTAGTAGTGGGAAGATCCTTGGCACCGAAAGAACCAAAGAGAACTGTTGAAGAGGTAGACTGAACTATGTTTTAACCTAGATTTATCTAGAAATCTTATTTGGTCAGAAATGGTCATTTCTAAGGAGTTTAAATAGGAAGAGAGTGAATTGGGACCAAATGGATGCATTTCCTCTTCCTGTATTGCTTTCTGTGTTAGTTTTCTGTTACTATAACAAAATACCAGAGATAGGAAACTATAGAGAACTTTGTTTAGCTTACTGCACAGTGTGGTGAAAGCCAGTGTCTGTCTGTCTCTCTCTCTTTCTCTCTCTCTCTCTTTCATCTCTAAACTTCTCCTTAGAGAGCCACCAGGAAAATACCACAATAAGATTATGTGTCTACTCTCTAAATGTGGCTTAAACTCCTCCATAAATTGGGAGTCGGGGGAGGCAAGCCACAGCACTTTCTATCCTGGCAAACATCTTTTTCCATATCCATGTCATTCCTTTTTAAAATATAAATATACCAGCCAGATGTGGCACACACCTGTGACCCCAGCATTTAGGGAGGCTAAAGCAGGAAAGATCTCAAGTTCAATTTAGCAAGAACTTGTCTCAAAATTTAAAAACAATTCCTTTAGGACCGAGAATTGAGCTCAGTGGTGCTGCCACCTGTCTCACAGGCGCAAGGTCCTGAGTTTGATCTCTGGTACCATAAAAACAAAACAAAAAAAATTCTTTTAAAGAGCTGAGGGTGTAGAGTACCCTTGGGTTTGATCCCCTAGTACTGCACAAACAAATAAATAAACAATAAACAAATAAACGAGTGAATAAATATTTCTAAAGGAAGTATGTTGTGCATGCAAATGGGCTTTTGAATAATAAAACTCACAGAGGGACCAGATCAGTTTAGTTCCCTTATCTCTCTGCATCCTCATATCCCAGCTACCTTGGTCTAACATGTGGTGGGTGATGGGGTCACCCACCCAGCCAAATATAGTGGGGAAAAATCTCCATTCCACCTGGAACTAATCTCGGCTCTCTTCTGAGCCCCTGCTACACGTTAGTAGGATAAAGTAAAGTTTTCAGCTCCATCTGCCTAAAATCTAGCCCTATCCAGTGAGGTAAAATTCTTTTAGCTAGTGCTCAGTCTTTCTGTAAAAAACAAGTAAAGACCTCAGAGTCTCCTGTAGCTGTCCATCCCTCAGCCTTCTCCTATGCATACACGGGGGGGCGGATGGCGTATAGGGCCTGGGGCACAGGGTGAGAGGCAGGCTAAGGCTTGGGTCTCTGGGCAATGTTCCTTCCTTGCCCAGTGCTGCCTGCCCTGCTGGAATCTGCGAGTGACTTCCAGATCCTGTGTGGTTCACCCTCTGCTCTCCTGGCCTTTTGATGGACTGATTGACTGATACCGGGAATTGAACATAGAGCCATTGCACTGGGCTACATCCCCAGCCCTTCTATTCTTTTTTTTTTTTTTTACTTTGAGGCATGCTGAGATGTTTGGGGCCTTACTGTTGGGCAAAAGGGACTGTAGCCCAGGTTGGGCTTGAGTTTAGGATCCTCCTGCCGTACCCTCCCAGAAGGCTGGATTATAGCCTTTTACTTACCCAGCAGGAGCCCTGGCCCCCACCTCACCCTGGGGCTTGTGGCAAAGGGTCACCATAGCAGCCCCCAGGCCCCGCCCTCGGCACTGGGAACCGGCCTGCTTGCCTTCTTCAGGACAGACATAGAGCTCCTTCCTCATAAGAGCACCCTGGACTTGGGGCTGGCACTGTCACCGTCCTCTCACCCTATGGGAGGACCCTGTGACCGACTTTCTTCCTGAGGATACGGCCTAAGGAGGCATATGTGTGGGCACAGCTGTCCCTGTGCTGTTTGCCCAATCAGGGATTCTTTGTTTGTTTGTTTCTGGTCAAGGATTCTAATGTGACTTCTGGAGGGAGCTTTCGGAAGCAGGGAAATAGGAAGGAGGGAGGGGAGAGAGTGCACAAGGGGGCGACATCTGCTGACCTCCAGCCTCCTGCCACAGTGCGTGGGGCGTCACTTGTCCATGGTGCCAGCTCTCTGGGGGACCATGCGCTTTAGCATCAGGGGGTCAGTGGCTGTGGGTGTCTTTACAGGGGGTGATCAAAAAATACTACGAATGCTGCTGCCAAGCACCATCCAAAAGAAGGGCAGACTTGTAAAAACGTGATGCTGTGTCCTCATCCACCTTATTTGCCAGATCTGGTACCATGGGACTTCTGGCTCTTCCCCAAAGTCAAGATGACCATGGAAGGGAAACGTTTTGAATCAATTCAGGACATTGAGGCTGCCAGGACAGTGCAACTAAAGGCACAAAAGAGGACTCTAGAGCTTCTTCAGTAAGTAGCAAGAATGATGAGATAGGGTGTCTTAGAAGTGAGGAGGAGGATTTTGAGGGGGATTCATGACCATGTGTCTTGTACTGTAATAAATTTTAAATATTTAAATATTCACCATTTTCTCCCATTGCACCTTTAGGGCAGTGGCTTCCGAGAGGCTCGATCCCCAAGGAGAGGTAAAAAGGGGGACAAATGAGAGTCTGTGTCTTCCCCTGGAGCTGAACCCCATCCCAGGGCCCTTTGGAGACAACTCTGTCCTGCCCCGATGGCAAGATGGTGTGGGTCTGTCTCTCCAGAACCCCTCCTTCACTCATGCCCTCTTTCTCCCTTCAGAGAGCGATTCCAGCCCGCAGTGGCGGAGGCCACCTTTAACTCAAAGAAAATCATTCCTCATCAGAGCACCAGTCACACGCTTGGGACAGCAGAAAGGCATTTCACAAACTATTGATCTGAGAATTAAAGTATTGCTTTTTGCCCAGATGCCCCACCTCACTGCCATTGTATATATCAACACCCCCCAAAATAGCATCAGGAGCAAGACAGAACCTTCCTGGCCTTTAATTATGATTTCCGTACTTCCTACTTTCATGCTGCTCTTGCTTGCTCTCTGCCCCTGAAAGCTCACGCTTCTTCATTTCAGATTGTTTCCCTGGCATCTCCCTGTGCAGAGATGATCCCAGAAAAATGGTGACATGTCTACACAGCCCTCCTCTCCAGGGATAAAAAACATCCCTCTGAATGGTCCATTTACTTTCCTGCATGCAGAACACCTTAAATAACCCTCCACTCAATTTTTTGTTTTTGTTTTCTAAATTCTTGCAGAAAGCCTGGCTTCCATCCAGGAGGAAAATGTTCCCTCTGCAGCCTGTCAGTAGACGTTCTACACTTCTCAAGAGCTTGAGTTATGAAATACAACACAGCCGTCTATACATCTCCTGTGGGAAGAAAACCTCAAAATTCTCCCCACTGCAGTACAGGCAGCTGTTCTGGTCAGAGCCACTTAGGTCCATCTTTACCCACAAAGGCACCATTTTTCCCACAATGCAGATGTGAGGAAGCACAGAATCATCCCACCTCCCCCTTGCCTGCTGTGCCCTCATTTTGCCTTTCTAGGGGGACGGATAGATGACAGTCCCTGAAACCTGACCACCATTTCTGCCCTCAGTGAATCAACATTAGGGTAATCGTCACATTCCATCCATTGCAGCGTGGTGTGTGTGCTTGAGGCTCCACATAAATAATGAATAATCAAGTAATGACCAGAGATGTGCGCAAGCTGTCAGGGTGAGCACATAGCGAGTGCTTTGGTTGTCTTCAGGGACTGCACTACAGCTTGTAACTGATTAGGCTTTAAACGCTCTGGGTTACCAGTGGCCTGAAAGGTTCTCCATCAAGTTCAGTCTGGTCCCCTCTGCACAGGACTTCAGGAGGGCCTGATACTTGCTTTTGGTCCCCCTGTTTAAAAGCAGAAGGTATTTCACCCTGCTAATCCATCACCAGGCCTGCCAGTTGCTTTTCCCCTCCCTTGGCTTTCCCAGGAAGCAAGTAGGAACACCCAGGCAGTGGAAACAGCCCTGAGTTATGTCTGTTTTTAGCACACAGTGCTTGAGGACGCAAGTCAAGGCTCATTAAAAATACGAATGCTGGAGCTTATAGAATTGGCCACTTTAAACATGGCCGTCTACACCCCAGTGGTTCTCCAACTGTTTTATAGTAATCTGGGCTTTTATGAGGCATCACTCAGTATCTGTGTGCATAATGCACACCAGTGTATTTCCCTAAGGCCAAGCTGGGCCCGGTATTCAGGAGATCACTGCAGCCAGCCGAGAAGTAAGTGTTCCATGATTAACGTAAGAAACACCTGTCACTTTGTCAACGTTGACACCGATGCGTGACAGTTATGTTTCAACTATTTAGAAGGATTATATGCATTTCTGAGCGTGGATGTATTTACACTCTTTAGTTTAAGACTTAGAATATTTTACATCGTGTAAAATTAAGCGCAACTTTGTCTAGCTTGAACTTAATCGTGCGTAGAATGTTGGGATATGGGCATGTTTCTGACCTTTGATTTTCTCTGTCAAGAATTGTGTGTTGGCTGGGCATGGTGGCAAACACCTATAATCCCAGGACTCTGGAAGGCTGTGGCTGGAGGACTGAAAGTTCAATTTCAGCCTGGGCAACTTAGCAACTTAGTGAGATGCTATCACAAAAGGTAAAAAAAGGGCTGGAGATGTAGCTCGATGTGGGATGCTGAGTTCAATCCCTAGAATCACCAAAAAAGCTGATGTTTGTGCTAAAATGGGTGAGCTCAGTGAATAAGGACAGAAATACGGAGTAACTGCCCATAAAGGCTTAGCCAGGAGAGCAAGAACTGGGAAGAGAAGTTACAGGAGGAAGTCAGGGATCATTGGAGAGTGAAGAGGATGATTGGAAATGAGAGGAAGAAATGAATCACTCTGATCAGATGGAATTATCAGTAAGGGGCCATCACATTTAGCACGAGTATAGGGCTGAGAGACCAATGTTCTGAATAATTACACTGTACCCCCTGAGCTGTAAAGTCATCCTTTGACATCTAAGGTGCCTGTCCTGAACACCGCCAATGGGATGCTCACCCAGAGGAAAAGCACGACACGAACAGCCAATCGGCCAGACACTCTCCCACAGACACACACATTGCTTTTCAGCCCTGGCAGTGCAGACACTAAGGTATAACTTGGACGTGGTCCAAATAATTCCAAAGTACTTGACTAGAGAAATGAAATATACCAATATCTTCCTAATAACTCTTCAGATGTCCTGGTCCTGCATGTATCACTCTGGGTAAGGCTGCTTTCATTAAAGCATGGTGCTCTGGCTCTCCAAGACACAGCCCACTCCAATTGATTTTTGTCTATTGATCCCGTATCCTTAATCTTGCTGAACACATTTATTACTTTCAATAGTTTTTAGTGGGTTCCTTGAGGATTTTCTACAAAATCATGTCATCTGAGTATAGGAATAATTTCACTCCTTTTCCAATCAGGATCCTTTTTATTTACTTTTCTTGTCTAATTGCCTTGGCTAGAACCTCCAGGAGAAGTGGACAACATTGTTGTGTTGCCTTGGACACAAGGGTGTGTGGTTGGGTCAGTGTGGGTTGGGGGAAGACTATAGAACTGGGATTCTGAGTAATCACCCATATAGAATACACTGATGATTAAAGTTCAAGTAATAAAAGAATGTCTTAACTGGAGACTCATGTATAGATTATGAAAACCCAGCAGTAACCACAGTAATTGTTTAGAGCTTAGAGCAGTCTAAGATTACTTTTCAGGGAGGAGTAGTTGATCGCTGGCATTGTGTACAATTGCTGGTGCATGGTAATAATAGAAATCGACAACTCTTGGTTTTATAGTTGCTTTTAAATTCTCTGCCGTTCTCTCTTTTTGCCTGTGCCCAGTGCAGAGACGGCGCTCACTGGCCTAACTGTGCAGTACAGCTGGCCCCACTTTTCCTGACGTGTGCACTGGCTTGTCCATGGCAGGGACTGTGTCTGGCCTCCCCCTCCCTTCCTCCTTCACCACTGGGCAGAGAAGTCCCATGGAGCAGGCCTTCAGAGCTGAACCTCGTGTGATAGCCCTGGGGCCCATGAACAGAGAGGATGAAAACAGGCCCCGGGGTGGGGCAGCAGGGTGGAGCCTGAGACCCTGGGGTGGAGCCCAAGGCATGTGCAGATTCTGCTGTATCCTCCCTGTGCCATCCGGGCCAAGTGGCAGCTCTTTGGGTTTCCCTTGTGTGCAGTGGGTGTAAAGTGCCATCTCCACCTGCCACCACCTGCGCCTCCCCTTCCTCCTCCACCTCTTGGTGCCAGCCTCAGGGTGGATATTTCTGTTATGGCCGCTTTGTCATAGAACCTCTGGGAGGAGTGGAGTGTTGTGACAAAAGGGAGAAGCCACTTGCAAACAGCACCCCCCACCCCGCCTTCTGGAGCTGGGCAAACAGTGCAGGAGGGGTGTGGAGTGGGCATAGCTTCCTTCCTTGAGCCCACAGATTGAGGTCAGCCCTTTCTAGGGGCATAAGAGATGGTGGGTGGCTTTGAAAAAGGAAGTGAGTGCATCTGAATCAGCTGGCAGAGCAGGGAGTCCCCCGACAGCGCTCCCTGGTGCTCTCAACTTCTCAGCTCTGTCCCTAGCTTCCTCTGCAGCCAGCAGCCACCGCCTGGACTCTGCCCAAGGCTCCCTCTGGTGTGGACAGATGTCTGGGGCTGGTGGGAGGTGGAGGATGCACACTGTGGCAGGGTGACTCCACCCTGTCTCCCCAGGTCCCAGGAGGGCTGTGCTCTCGTCACTTCCTATAGTCCACGGTGGTCACTGAGTCAGTAACACTTTACCTTTTGCCTTCTCTCTCCCGGCTTGTCTTTCTACTCTCTAGCTTGTGTTTCTGGAACCACCTCTCATATTTGCTGTTGAATCTTTGTTTCTGGGTCTGCTTCTGGGTCTCCAAACCCAAGACAGAAGAAAAAGCAAAGTGGGAAATCAGAGACAGGGTCTCTCAGGAATCAGGAGAGGCCAGGGCTACCTCCATCCTTCATGGTTCCTGTAATCTTCAACAAGTGATAATGTGCCAAAAACAGTCACAAGATTGCAAATATTTAAAATATTTTTTCTGAAATAGCTTATTCTTCTGACACCCAATGCAATGTCACTGTGTTTTTCACAGGTTGAGTACATAGTTATTTTGAAAACACTTGGGTTCCTTCTGCAGGATGGATGGTATGGACCAGGAGGCTGCACTGCCAGGAAGAGAGACATCTCTTTTCAAGCATGTCAGTGTGTCACTCTCCCTGCATTTGGTGATGACGTCAAGCACCCTCCTGGGAAACCTTCTGGGAATGTGAGGTCAGGGTCTTGAAAAGGAGTAATTCACTTTGGAAGCTCTTTGTGCAGCTGTGGAATGGGAGTAAGAGTGCTCACCCCACTGGACTCTTCAGACACAACAGAAATGCTTCACTCAAACCTCAGTGGATGGTGAGTGCATATGCGTGTGTGTGTGTGTGTGCATGTGTCTTTGCCAACCCCACACTTGCCTCTGACATAGGGTGGAGCCAAGTAGAGCTTTGTGTGGCTTACATAAAGTTTCCAGTCTTCCGTGAATGTCAGATTAAAGCGGTTTGTATAGAATGCTGCTCTGGTTCCAATTGAGCTTGAGGGTCAGAGTAGTCTAACAGTGACAACAGTAAAGGAAGGAAGAAGTACAGCCTGGGGGTGCAAGGCCACCTTTCTTCCCTGGGGAGGTGATAGACCTGCAGGAAGGCAGAAAGGACCACAGATCTGGTGGTGCAAGGGGCACCCGGCTTGAGAAGAAACCCAGTTCCTGCTGGTGAGAGGACTTGGGAGAGAGAGTAAAGCGCTCTTCCCGGAGGTGACCGTGGCCAGCCTTCTCCCACCCCCAGGGGGCGCTCTTTCCTCCGTCCTTCTCACTTCTGTGACAGCTTCATCCATTCCTGTGGCCCAGCCCCGCCTTCAGTCTGGACAACTTCCAACTTCTCTCTCCAAGCCCATCCCCAGCGTTGTCTCTGCCCCAAAGCCATCTCAGCTCCCGCCCATCAAAAAGCTGACTGCGCCATTGCACCTGCTCTTTAAGGCGCCTTTCCCTGCACCAGCTGGCACTGTACCCAGCCCTTGTGTAGAATGTCCGTACTCCCCTCTGTAACTTCTTGCCTCAGTTTGCGCTTCCCCAGGAGCTGACTCTCAGATGAGGTTTTCTGTGCATGTGGTTTATTTGGGAAACGATTCTGGAAACAGCAGTGGGAGAGGGAAAAGGATGTCCGGAAGGAAAAATAGTCAGGGTTAGGACATGTTGATGACCAAGTTGTACAATGTGGCTTAGGAATGAAGTTCATTTGAATTTCTTGTGCCTGTGCACCTGTGCTTTTCCCTGCAGATTCTAGACTTTCGATGAGGTTCACCTCACTGGGATTATCACTGATAAGCAATCTTGGGAACTAGGGTTTTTATATACCAGCTCTTTTTCTGCAGGTCCCTTGGGCACTGAAGTGCAGATACTGCTCAGGGAAGCCGAGAGGTCCTCGCTGACAGGGTCTGGTTCCCAGGAAGAGCCTGGCTATGCTTGCCTCTCTCTGGGTAAGTTGGTCCCCATTTTGTAGATCAGGAAACCAATGCTATAAGAAGCACAGCAATTATCACATGGCCCCAGAGCCAAACTCAGTTTCTGGGAGTCAAAGGCAGGCCTGCCTGGTTTCAAGCACTGCCTGCTATCTCCCCGGGAGATTCCCTTGTCTCCCGGTCTATCATCCTGTGCTTCTCAGGCACCTTCAGCCTTCTCACCTGCACTGGGAGGCCAAAGCTCCTCTGCAGCCCGAGTTAGCCCCACTTGTAATGTGAGGATGGCGTGTAAAAAGACTAGGAGAAAGTGGAGGCCAATCCGTGAGTATAATCACAAACCCCACGAAGGACGCACTTTTTGGAGTGTTAACTGAGTTTTCTTCTGGGACTCAGATTTCCCTTCTAGCCCTTAGAATCCTGCCCATAAGTTTTATTTTCTGCTTTTTACTAAGGGTAAGAGAAAGGGTGGAAAGTTATCCAGAGAGTGAAAGAAGGCCATGATGAAGTGGGAGCATCATAGTCAAAAGTCACCTCTGGGTTTCCCTCCTAATGGGGCACTGGCACTTGGGGTCAGTGGCCACATGTATAAAGAATCCCAACTTCCCTCCATGGTTCAGGCTACCTAATGGCTCTGCATAAATACTGACTCAAGAGCCAACAAATTAGTGACCCACAGGACCCTTGAAAGCTTTGTAAGCAGCGAAGAAACTAAAAGGAAAACCCAATTTGTTTGGCTCAGAATTATTGGGATCAAGCTGGATATGGCTTGTTTTCTTTTAGTTTACTCATTTATTTCCAAAAATAAATTTAGGGAAAGCAGACCATTAAGGATAAAAGGTGCCCCTGAAACTGCTTGAGAAACAAGTAAAAAGGCAGTAAAATAGAACATGTCTTGTGGCCAAGGGCATCTCTAATGCTAAAGATAACAGCAGCGGACAGAGACAAGTCTCGGGCAATTGACTTTGGGCAAATCACGCCTTTCTCGGTTTTCCAGGGCAAAAGGCCCCATTTTTGTTGAAACTAAAGAGTAATGTGTTAGTTGTGTCTGGAGCCTGTGATCTGGGGGCCTTTGGGAATATTCATTTCAGTTATGCAACAAATATTTATTGAGTCTGGATTGTGGCGTCTTTGCAAGGAGGCTTCTCTGCAAGGGTTCAGTGTCTGCACAGCCTACAACAGGTTAGGGAGGCTGGAGCATCATGACATCCTGCACTTCTGGGCCGGAGGCAGCCAGCCTTCACCCACTTGCTCTGTGACCTCAGACAGCCTCAGTTCCCCTATTGGGAAACTGGGTTGTAGAGGGTTAAATAGGATCCCCTTCCCCATTCACATTCAATGGAACTTGAGAATGCGGCCTTCTTTGGAAGCAGGATCTCTGCAGATGTTACGAGGTGGAGGATCTTGAGATGAAATCATCCAGACTTATGATCAAGACACGCTGATGGCACTTATGACATGCTTCTCAGACTTACGACCAGTCTTTCCTTTGTACAGTTCTGTACATCTTGTTTATAGAGCTCAGTGTCTTTGTTTTTTTTTGTACACTACACCTTGTTTATACAGTACTGTCATTTTTGCTGGTTGTACTGTAGTTTTGGATTCTGTTATATATTACAGTACTCCCTGCAAGAGTTATGCAAATAAAAGCAAAGTCATCGAGTTGGAGTTTCCTTTGACCACTTCTTTGTTCTGAATATTGTAACATACATACCATATACAATTCCTCATTTAGCTAACAAATTTACTTAAGGGCCTAGTCACGGGGCAGAACTCGGTTATTAAACGAGGAATGTTTTACTAGGCAGCTGTTGGTTAGTATTTAGTTACCTCTCTTTTTCTTGATCTATTCACTGAAAAGGGCCTTAATGTAGGTGCAAGGTCTTTGGCCTGGTTTGGGTGCCCTTTTGAGCTTTTCTGGTTGCTTTTGGATGTGTAGTTGACTGGTTGGGTCCTGCTCACATGGCACGTGGCCACCATTTCTGCTCACACTAATGCCCCTTGGCTTGTAATCGTGCCCCGCACGACTGTTTCTGAGATCTCTCCCTTTCTGTCTCTCTGATTTTTGGCTTCCAGCACTGTACCTGTTCAGTCCCCATGTGGAACAGGAAGTTGAACCCCCAGGAAGACCTTCAACCAATGACCCATCAGAGTCGCTGAAGACATTCCCAGCCCCCTTGTTCCCAGCTGGGACGATGCCACACTGCTCAGGAACGCACCTGTTACTTTCTTCTTCTGTCGGCTTCCTATGGCTACCACAATGAATGCCCACACACTTGACACTGCACTCTTACCATTCTGGGGGCTCCAAGGATAAAAGCAGTGTTCCTGGGCTGAAATCAAGTATCAGCAGGGTCGCATTCCCTCTGGAGGCCTGGAGAGAGTCCTTTCTTGACCTCTCCCAGTTTCTGCTGGCCACAGCAATCCCTCGTCTTCTCCGTAACTCCAGTCTCTCTCTCTGCATCTTCAGCCAAATCTCCTCTTAGGATATAAACAGAGCTGCATTAAGGGCCCGCCCCACAATCCAGGTGAATATCCTCCTTACCTTAAGATCTTATCCACATTTCAAAGTCCCCTTTTCACCATGTAAGGTGCCATTCACTGGTTTCAGGGGTAGGGTGTGGACTTCTCTTTTGGGGAGTAGCATTATTCACAGCTTCTCTTCCTAGACTTCTCTTGGTGGACTTTCTTCCCATTTTCCTATCAGTGCTCCTGGAATCAGTTTCCCAATAAAGTACTTGCGTTCAGTGCTTGCTGTGGTATCAACTTCTAGAGGGATCTCAGCTCTGACAGCAGCCTTCATGGGGCATGTGATTTAGTGCTGCAGTCACGTTTCACTAACAACTGTCCTTACATGACACTGAGCGATGTTAACGTCTGAAGCCTTATGGACCCCCACCTGTCATTCCAAGGTGGAGGGTGCGGTGGGCTTGAACAAGCTTGCTTATGAGTGATGACAATCCAGAACAAGACACTAGTCTCTGTGATGTGTAATGTGAAATATCCAGGGAGAGGGCCACAGGGCAGGGGCAGCCCAAGAAGCCTCATTGCTGTGGTGGTCCCTCGAGTGGGCTGTGGGGGGCAGGTGTGACACAGGAGCTCTTCCCTTTATGAAGGTGGGGAGAAATGGCACTCCAATTTCCTAAGGTCCCGTTATTCCATGCTGATGTTGGTCATGACACCCTGTTAGTGGTTTCTGTTCACAGGTGGAGAAGGGGAGTTGACAGTCATGTGCTGTACTTGGAGATGTTTGTTCACTTGATCATTCATTCATTCATTGGACAGGATAGTTATGTCCAGCTGAGAGGGGTCCTGGAGGGAGGGGAGGGAGGGACGCTTCAGGAGAGACCTAGGGATGAGAAGGAGCCATCCAGACAAGCAGAGGGGGCCAGAGAGTGCATCTCTGTGGATGGGCCAGTCCACAGCGTGTCTGGAGGCAGAAGAGAAAAGGTCTTGAGGGGTCCCAGGGGCAGGCAAGGGGGATGGTTGTCTCCAGTGTGATGACAGAGATCGGGAAGGTGTCAGCTGGGACCAGCTCTGGAGTCTGCTGAGGCCTGGGGACCAGCCTTGATAGATGCTTTGAGACCATCCTTCCTCTGGCCACTGTGCAGAAGGCTCCAGAGAGGTTGAGGGTGGGAGCAGGAACCAAATGAGGCTGCTGCAGCATTTAAGGGGTCACAGAGGGGGCCTGACCGTGACACTTTGGCTTTATACTGTGTTATAGGCTGAACTGCGTACCTACCCCCCTGGTTCATTATGTTGAAGCTCTGATCCCTAATGCCTTGCAGTATGACCGAGTTTGGAGACAGGGCCTTTAAAAAGGTGACTGAAACATGGAAAAATGCTCAACATCACAGGCCATTAGAGAAACGCAAACTGAAACAACTCCGAGACTCTACTTCACCCTAGTAAGAATGGCTATCGTTACGGACTTGAAAAAGTAACAATGCTGGCGAGACTATAAGGGAAAAGGAACCCTCTACATTGCTGGTGAGAATGTCAGCTAGCACAATCATTATGGAAATCAGCATGTAGAGTCCTCAAAAAACTAAAGCTAGAAATTCCATTTGACTCAGCTATACCTCCTCTGGGTATCTTCCTGAAAGAGTTAATGACATCATATTACAGCAATACATGCACGTCCATGTTTATGGCAGCACAATTCATAATTGCTAAATCATGGAAATGGCCTATGTGTCCATCACGGATGACTAGATAAAATGTGATATTTATACACCATGGAGTACTATTCTGCCATAAAGAAAGAGAAATTTTAGTTATTTGTAAGAAAATGGATGGATCTTGAGACCATAGTGTTAAAGGAAATAAGTCGGATGTAGGTTGACTATTGCGTGATTTCTCTTACATGAGAAAGACAGAATATAAATAATTTAAAGAACAAAATAAAAGAGCCAAGCTAAGAAACAGGGAGGTAGACACTGTGGTGATGGGAGGGGACCTGGGAAAGGAGGGAGGGGGAAGACAGGGTCGGGGTAGCAGAAATGGCCAAATGTAATATGCATGTGTATCCAACTCCCAACTGGAAAGTATGTGTGCAAACTATGGATTGCAAACATACTGAAAAAAGCTGTCCAAGGTGAAATGCAGTCCTTGGGGGGGACACGAGCTCATCCGCCTGAGGCTCTTGTTCGAAGAGGAGACAAGGACACAGACGCATATGAAAGGGAAGACATGTCTGCGAGGTGAGGGGGGGCTGCAGGAGAACCCCACACGCTGACACCACCATCTGGGACCTTTAGCCTCCAGAACTGTGGCCGAACATGCCCCGTCTGTGACTCTTTGTTCTAGCCGCTGAGCTGACCGATACACTGTAGACTCAGATCGGCTCCCTGGTCCTGCTGGCTTCTCCAGACGTCCCGCTTGCTCTCTGCCATCAACGGCTGTTTCCATTTCCCATGGGCTCCCTTGCCAAGGTGTCTTCCTCTCACCAGTGGAGCAGTCCTGCACCCCAGAAGCCCTTCGGCTTCCTGTCCTCCTCTGTCCACACCCCAGGACTCTGCATTCAGCCTCCCAGAGAATCACTCAGACCTTCCGAACTTCCCTCTGCTGCCCCTCACAGTGATTCCCCAGTTAAATGAAAGTCACTTTTGCATTATGGAGACAGACCAAATTAGCATTTAGCACAAAAAGAGGCTTCTTCTTCTTCTTCCTCTCTTTTTTTTTTTTCAATTCATATAACTCTAAATTACCTTCAATTTCCTAAATGGAATTTGGCTCCAGATTCACTCTGGTATAGTAGCCTGTAATGAGATTATATTATGTTTGGGGGAAAACATTCAAATGACCAAGATAATTAATTTTGCATAACAACCAACTTATAGTAAGATCCAGAGCCATAACTCAAAGCCCCAAACCTGCAGGAGCCCCTGGGGTGGTAATGTTTCTTTAGAAATACATCCACAAAGACAGTTGTGGGGACAATGAAATGCAGAGGTTTTTAAATCTGGAAATGGCGGGTTCTTTCTGTTCTGGCCACAATCTGTTTTCTCAGGGGCTGTCCTTTGTGGGAGGAGCTCTCCAGGGTTTGGGAAGATGAAAGAAGGCCTCAGGTCCCCCCAGAATCCTGGAAGAAGCTTTTGAGAACTGTCTGTCCTCAAGGATGGAAGAGGTTGATGTTTCCGGGCCCAGCTAATGGTACGGAACGCGGATGTGTGTGTGTGCGTGTGTGTGTGTGTGTGTGTGTCTGTGTGTGTCTGTGTTCTCATGCATGCACTGGCTTTCAATGGAAAGAAACTCTTCTCCAATCTTTGATTCCTCACCGCCAGGTGGCTTTATTTGTGTGATGCTACACTTGTCTGAACATCTGGGAAGGATTTGATACAGCCATAGTTTCTGGCTCTGATTCATTATTAAAATCACCCCAGAACTACCCAAGACTTGGCACAATGCCTGCCTCCTCTCGTATCTCTTGGTTGCACCTATTTCCAGTACATATTCTCGGAATATATGTTAGTTTGGGAACCAGAAAATCTACATTTATTTTCATTTGAGATCTCCCTGTAGTTGCTTTACATGGCCTCAAAAATATATTCTTGCATGCAAATTATGGTGCGTAAATGTTCATATCCTTTATGCTGTTCACAAAAGCCAAAAGGTGGGAACAACTTGAAGGTCCACCAGTGAATGAGTGGATGGTCAGTTGTAGACTAGCCATCCATGTAACAGAATATTATTCAGCCTTGGAAAGAAAGGAAGTGGTAAGATACACTACAGTGTCCACAGCCTATGAAAAATGTCATAAGGAAGGGTCTCACATTTTGTGGCTTCATTTCTGTGAAATACACAGAAGAAGTCAGCTCATACGGACAGAAAGCAGGTTATGGGGTGTTGGGGTGAGGGGAAGGAATGGGGAGCTGCAGCTAAATGGGAGGGGTTTTCTTTCAGAGTGATGAAGCTGCTTTGGAACTAGAGAGAGGTGGTGGTTGCAACACTGAAGGCACTAAATGCCACCGAATTATACACTTTATAAGGTGAATTGTGCATTCAACATGATTAGGGTTTTAATTTGTGATTTTCTTTTCAATTAATGAAAAGTTCCTCTGCTCCCTGTCTCCTACCAGGTCATGGAGTCATCACCCGGGAAAGTTAAGATGTTGGATCAGAAACAGAGATTTCAAATTGTGAGGTGGTACAAAATTCACCCAGTTGATGTTTAATTGTGCCTAATAGTGTCTTTAAAAACCCTAAATCTGTTTTCTTTTTGGGACAGTTTCCCGGATGAGTCCCTCCCTGGTGAGCTCTACCTTCTGGCATCTGTCTCCTAGGCTAAAGCTGGCTAGCCCTGCCATTGGCTTTGACCAAAAGAACACAGCAGAGGGGAGACACCATAACTTGGACCATAACATATCTCTCTTGTGACACATGCCTGAAATCACAGCACTCTGGGAGGCTGAGGCAGGAGGGTGGCAATTTCAAGTTGCCTGGACAACTTAGTGACTTAGCAGAGCCCTGTCTCAAAATAAAAAAATTATAAAGGCCTGAGGCTGTTGCTCAATGTGAAAGCCCTGTGTTCATTCCCAGTACCAAAAGCCCCCACGTAAGCCTGTAGCCATTGCCTGTGCCTAGGGGACTGGATGTGGTGCTGTAAGCACCCTGTACCACCTGAGTGAGCAGGTTTCTCCTGAGAACCTTCACCAGATAAGATGAGGCCCACTCGGTAATCTGATATTCATCTCATCTTCACAACATTTACATCAGGGTTGAAGCGTACGTCTGGGTACCATGGCCCAGCCAAGCTGACACAAAATTAGCCATCCTGGGTGAACTGGTGTGCAGGCTTCCAAATTCAGCTTCTGTCCCAATCTCCTTAGGTCTCACTTACATTTCTGGGTCCCTCTCTGCCAGTGTCATTGTTGCTCTGCCCCTGGTGGGCCTGCACCTCACCTCTTCCTTGGAGGACCACCCTGGGGTTCCTAGAGCCACTGGGCTGAAGGTGCAACTTGCTGAGGCACCTGTTAGCGCTTGGCCTCCGCTCAGGACACCTCCGAGGTCCGGCTTCCCCTCCTGCACTCCCCCACCGCCACAGCTAACCTTGCAGCCTTGTGGCATCTGCTTCTCTTGCTCTCGGCTCACCTTGCTCCTTTGCCTCTTTCCCTGGGGCACAGAATTAGCGCCTGTGGCTGGAGGACCCCTCAATACTGACCCTGACATGAAGAAGGGAGCTGGGCTACGCCTCAAAATGCATCCATCGACAAACGACCTACCGCGCCCACGCTGCGCGCCCGCGCTATTTCCAGGCCCCAAGATGGAGAGCGGAGCCCCTTCCCTCAGCCAGGGTTTTCCAGGCAGACCTGCACTAAGAGGGCGAGTCCTATTTTGCTGTGGTCACCTCAGCCCTACCTCTTCTCCCTGGTGTTCCCTGGAGAAGGCGATACTTGTTTCCCATTGGATTCATGCATCGTACTCCCTGAGGCCATTTCAGTTTCTCGGTCTTAGAAATAAATGAAACCCACACCACACACGGCCTTCAGTGCAGTGAGGATCTCGCTGTGTCACAGCATCACCGAGAGCCAAGTCGGCTTCCTGTACGGGTGCAGAGGGACCTTGCCCTCCTGCTTGCCAGGACTCTCGGCCTCCCCATGCCTTCTTCCTGCGGTCCCCACCTGGTTAACCCACAGTAGGATCCAAGCAAGTACCGACTCCCAGCCTGGGCCATGCTGCCCTCTGCGTGATGCCAGGACGCGTGTGGCCCGGAGCACCATGTGTGGTGTTGAGCGAACGACTTCATAGACTTACATTTAGGGGCGTGAGTGTTCAGTGACAAATATGGAAATTCAATAAAAGGTACATTAATTAAGAAAGAACAAGCTGTTGCCTTAAGGTAGCAAAACGTCGCTGCTTATTATGTGACTTAGTTAAGATACAAAAGAAGTGTGATGTTGCCTCTGTCTCTGCTTCTTTGGGGTCTGTGGTCAAAGACAGATCATGAGTGTGATGCCAGGGCTCGATGAGTCCAGACTGGGATGTGCACCCATGTGCTGTGCACCCATGTGCTGATGGCCTTGGGTCTGGGGCAACATGGGCAGGAAAACCCCAGATCCTAATCTCTTTGATGAACCAGGAATCAATCTTAGATTCTGCTCATGCTCAGTGCAAATGCAGGGGCCACCACGAAAGCCCTAAAAGGAGACACTCATAGAGGCTGAATGGTGTCCTCCCAAATTCAGGTGTTTGGGGGCCCCTAATACCTAGCACCACAGAACATGACCGCATTTGTAGGTACGGCCTTTAAGGAGGTAGTATAGGTAACAGGAAGCCATCAGTGTGGACCTAATACAGAATGCCTAGTGTCTTCACAAAAAGAGATCAGGACACAGTCACATAGAGAGAACGACCACGTGATGACACAGGGAGGAAACAATGTTTGCAAGCCCCGAAGGGTGGCCTCAGGAGAGCCAGCCCTTTTCACACCTCGACCTTGGCCTTCCAGCTTTACCACTTTGAGAAGATAAGTTCTGAACTTGGAGTCTCCTGGTGGTGTTGTCATGATGGCCTCAGCAAGCAGGGACACTTCGTCACTGCTCAGGGGCCGCAGATGCCTGAGGGGCCTGGTTGGGTGGCTACAGGCAGTTACCCGGAGGTCACGCTCCATGTGGGTCCTGTGTCCAGAGGGAGCCTGGGCTTGTTGCCATGGTGATGGCAGGGTTCCAAGACGAAAGGCCACAGCCTCTTGAGGCCTAACTCCTAAGGGGGATACCTTCACTTCTGCTGCGTCCTACTGGCCAAGTCAGGTCACATGACTAGGCAGGCTCTCAGGAGCAGGAAATGCCCCACCCCTGGTGGGAGACGATGAGGTAAAGGCCACAAGATATAGGGAGGGGTGGAGGAAAAGGGCCGTTTTTGCAGTCAACCTATAAGATTACTGAACATTATATTTTGAATATATAAATGTAACCTGAAGGTCTGAGTCATTTGGAAGCCAATTATCTGTATTAAAAATTATTCTTTGTAGGTGGGTATGTTGGTGCATGCCTATAATCTCAGTGCTTTGGGAGTTTGAGGCAGGAGGATCAAAAGTTTGGGCCCAGCCCAGGCAACTCAGCAATTTAGCTAGACCCTCTCTCAATATAAAAAATAAAAAGGACTGGTGATATAGCTCAGTGGGAAGGTTCTGAGTTCAATCCTCACTACTGCAACATAAATAAATAAATTCTAAAAATGTAAAAGATTCTTTACTACTCAGGAGAACTTGCTCCAGGATCTCCCAATTTCTGGGCCATCTCTTATGGCTAAGACCATGGTGGTGATCCTATGGCACACATACCACAGTGGGCACACAACGCCCTCTCTGTCTGCATGCAAGCCAGGTTGGCCCAGCAGCTGAGGATTGGATAACAGCTGTTTTTTCTAAACTAAAACCTCAGCGTTCAGGTTTAATTGCAGTGTTGGCACTTTGCGACAAATAAGTGAGCTTTGGGTTGTAGTTTGGACGCTCGGTCTCTAGAAGTTTCCCCATCAAAGGGGTAAGGGATTCTGGATTTCACCGACTCTCATTGGAGGCTGGGGTTGCTTAAGAGGCAAGGAAATACTTAGAGACAGAGTTACGGGCCCTGCCAAGCAGCTACCCACCAGAGGTGAAGATAAGGCTGCCTGAAGGAAGTCCAGAGGAAAATGCCCAGTCGGTCCACAAAGGACTTGGTGCAGGGTGCCTCTGGCTTGTGGTGAACCCTAGGAAATCTCTACGTGGTATATAATACAGGTAACAATAAGTGCTGGTGGGGGTTCCACAGAAAGCCTGCTCAGCTGCTAAAGTTGATCTCTGGTGGCAGCTGAAATGTTGCTTCTCAGAAAGCCCTCAGCTGTGTCTACAGCCTCAAGGGAGTGTCCTGCTTTGTCCTGAACTTGTCCCCAAAGTAGCCCCATGTGTGCATCTGTGGGGTTTACTGTTTGCTAGTTTGCAAATTGCAGGCGAGCAAGGAGCTAGCTCAGCTGGTCTCCAGCTCAGAGTGAGCCCCACAGAAGCATCTGTTGATGGAACCCCTGGCCCTTCCCAGGAGTGCAGAGTCTTACTGCTTTCTGGAAAGAAATGGAGAATAACCTTGTCAAATAAAGTACTGTACGAAGTCCTTCCTTGACAGCCCTATTCCTTTAGGGCAGTCTTGGAGAGAAGCAGAGATTTATTTACAAGAAAAGAAAAAGGTTTGCATTTCTAATGGGCAGGGAACCAGCAGTCAGTACCACCATCCTCAGCCTGTCTGCCGTAGATGTGAGACAGGCAGCTGTAAAACTGTGATCAGGTGTGGGAACTAAACCCCTCACCACAAGTCTTAATGCGGCTTCTAGGGGCTCACTCTCTGGGGTCCTCAAGCTAGCAAGGCTGGGTTTATAGGTTTGTTTGAACTGGGCTTTGCCCAGCAAGATGTTTCTCAACAGCTCTGAAATATAGGAGCACATTCTTTGAACACACATAATTTAGTTCCAATCGCTTTTGGCTGGAAGAACACTGAAATGAGAATAAACAAGATTCATACTTATTTTCAAGCACATTGCAATATGAGCAAAATTAACTTTGGTAAATAAGACCCTCCTGAACAAAGATCGAGTTCATAGAAACTATTCTGGACCCTGAGAACTAATTCTGAGGCTGAAAAGACCCAGTCATCAAGACAAGAATAGCAATTTTCAGGATGGTAATACAGTGGGCAAATCAAAGCTGGGCCAGGGAGTGCAGCTCACTCTCTCAGGAGTACAATACAATACAATATAATTTACTTTCTCTAGCATCTTTCACAGAGAAGTTTAACACAGTGCTCCACAGCTAATTACTGGCTTCCTATGCAAATACAAGCAGAATATGTGGTTCATGATTCATCAAATAGATGGAATCGGAAGACACCCTGGGACAGTGATGGCAAAGCTTTTAGAGTTTTCAATGATGACAAACAGCCAGCTGCAATGACACATGTGCCATAGGTTCACCACCAGTATCTGGTGATGGGCCGAGATGGGCAGCCAGGTGAACCTCCATTCAGCCCCTGGAAAGCATTAAAGGCACCTCTAACCAGAAGCCAGATGGAGGAGGAGACACAGGGACCAGAGGCATCTGGGTGTTCACAGGAAGCCGAACACCCACAGGCCAAGACATCTCGGAGAGAACCAGGAGTCAGGCATCTGCCTGACAAAGGGAGTTGATCTGAAAGAAGGAAGAGATATTAATCCTGTCTGGGGATGCGGAGATGCTGAAGCAATCCCTGGAGGACGCTATGTTTTGGAGACAGGGTCTTGCTATGTAGCCCAGGCTGGCCTCAAACTTCTCCACCATGCCTGGCTAGAGGGCACACTTTGATTGAAATTCTGACATGGATACCAAGTCACTTCGAAGTATACGGTGACAGTGGGCAGAAGCAAATGAAGGCCGATGTCCTGGGATGGGGACTCTGCAACAGAGGGAGAGCAGGGGAAGGTGACCAAAGCAGGCTCAGCAGATGTGGCAAGGACTCTGGAGGGTCAGTGACAGTCAGGGTCCCCTTCGTGCTCCGGACATCAGCAGGAGGAGGAAGGAGGAGGAGGAGAGGAGGAAGAGGGAGGGTGAGGTGGGGGCGTTTCATCTGGTGACATTCTTACGGCAAGTCACGGTGAGGCTGGCTGGATCCTGAAGTGGCCAAGTGATAGGCAGGTCATCAACTGGAGCTTTCTCTTCCAAGGCCTCTCAGTCTATGGGAGCTCGGAAGAGGGAGGCATTGGAGAGACAAGCACAAGGACCCCGACTCTAGATCCGCAGTTGTCAGGGTGAAAAAGACTTTCAACTTATGCCTGCTAGATTGATCTGAAGTGAACCCACTGACAGCAAAAGTAAAAATTAATGTATAGAACTCCCAATGTGTCCAGAATGCTGAGAATTCTGGAAACAGTAAAGGAAATCAGTCAAATCAGTTGTTGGCATCCTATAGATCAAAATGGGGGGGAAAAGAAAAACCCACAGAATCTGGATGAACAGACGCATGGCTTCCCTTCCTGTCTCTTGTTCTGGAGTTATATTTTTAGGGCCTGTTGTCAAGAATGCATAGTTTGGACCAATGTGAGTTTAGGTCACTTCGTTTTAGAGAATGTAGAGCGACTCTCAGAGACCTGTGGACACAGCCCAGGCGGAGTGTCTACCTGCAGAGCAACCCGGGGACACAGGTTGCTACTTCAACAGTTCCATGCCGTCTTCTTCAAAATGGCTGAGAGACAGAGCCAAAAGCACTTCAGAGTCAAGGTTAGCCTTAGATAACGGCCTGGAGGTGAAGCTCCTCACCTTGGCAAAGAGAAGACTTATGGTCTCTTTTCCCTCCTGTCCTCCGCTGATGGCCAGAGGAGACAGATAATATTTACTATTTTGTCCTCACAAACCACAGCAGAGATGCTGGCTGTATATTTGAAGAGCAGGAACTTCATATTTTGAGATGGGGTGCTGGGCTGGCAAACAGTGGACTGTCTGTTCTTCTTAATTTATTTACGTGTGACACCAAACCTTCTTCTCCTTCTCCTAAGGAATGCAGTGTCACACCTGCAAAATGTCTGGAGAGGAGAGAAGGCCACTGTGAACATTGGGAAGAATTAGTTATGACGTTTCCACCAGACAAAACCGCCAGGAACAGCAGAGATAAGGGGATGCCACTCGTGAGTGCCCCCGTGGCCAGGCGAGGTCTGCAAGGACACCTCCTGTGCCAGCCTGTAGGCCTAGCGCTCTGCAACACACAGGTGTGGTTCCTCTAATTCCAGAGTGACACCCCAGGGCTTCTGGCTGCAACAGATGTGCATACTCTCTCCACCTTGAGGAAGAGCATCTCGGACCCAGCCCTGCCTCTGTGGAATTCTCCCGGCTGTCACTGTCACCACCCTGCTCTGGAGAACCCTGGAACAGGTAGAAGCTCTTAGGGACTGCATTTGCCGGGAGCTTGGGAAGCCAATCCTGCCACATACTGGCATTGATGGATGATCCTGTCGGCTGGGGAAAATGCCCTGTTCATGCACCACTGATGTGTTAGGAGAGAATTCGCTGCATAACATTTACTTTCTGTGGGGGGCTCAGTGGACCACAGAAGCAAGGACATCCCTTCTTCGCACAGGAGCTCCTTGGCTTGACCTGTCATTAAGGACTGGGATGCAAAGAAAATGCCTGGGGTGCGAGTGGGGGCTGTGGAGGCTGCTCCCCTGTGCAGAGCTAGCCAACAGGGGCTGGTTGGAGGTTCCCAAGCCCCGGCATGAAGCGCGTTTCTTCCCATGCTGAGGGCATCTGTCCTGGCTCAGCAGACACAAGGGGAAGAAGGAAGTGAGGCCAGAGTGGTTGCTGAGGGCTGGTGGGAACACTGATGCAAGCTGGTCCTGGACGTTCATTAGCCCCCGTCTGGGCCATTCTTTCTCAGGAAGCCCCTGCCCAAAGCAGTTCCCATGTGGGCTGGGCAGTCCCCGAGGGAGACCCGAGACAAGACGAGCAGAATTTGAGCTCTGGCAAATTGCTCTGCCCAGCTTCCCAACCTCTATGCAGAGGGGTGACAGGGTCCCCTTTCTGTCACTGCAGGCATTCAATGCATGCAGGAGCTGGGTTCCTGGCACCCAGGAGCAATGCAGAGGCACCGTAAGCGTCAGCAAAAGACTTGGGCATGAGAGGAAGCAGGGACGCTGGGACCGGGTGGGAGGGAATGATTCTGTGGAAATGGGGAGCAGATGCCTCCCTGGTGACCTGACCACCGCTGTGGGACTCCGACATGGACAGCTCCTCAGGGCTCACTCTCCACGTGGATGTTCTAAGCCACCAGGCCAGCGTGTCCTCCACCTCACGCCCTCCCTCATCCTGGCCCTTGATATGAGTGATCAAAATATACAGTAAATGTATAAAGTTTAAAAAGTTATTACAGTAAAAGACACATTTCCATGAATCCGCCTTGCTTCTAACACATCCCATCATTCTGGCCACTTCCTGAAGCAGTTCTGGAAGTCCTCTTCCGTAAGTGTCTTTATATAGTCCTCTTCTGTCAGTGTCAAAACCACAGTGAATGCTGCTGCCGAGTGCCATCCAGTGGAAAGGCAGGCTCATAAAAGCATGACAGTGAGTCCTTTTCCACCTTGTTCACTGGGTCTGGCACTGTGCAACTTCTGGCTTTTTCTCAAAGTCAAAATGACCATGAACAGCAAACACTTTTAATCAATTCAGGACATTGAGGCAGCCATGACAGTGCAACTAAAGATCCTTATGAAGAAGGATTTCCAGAACTGCTTCAGAAAGTGGCCAGCATGGTGGGATAAGTGGGTTTGAAGGGGAGGCATTTTGAGGCAGATTCATGACAATGTGTCTTTCCTGTAGCACATTTTTAAATTTAAACATTCACCATATGTTTTGATCACACCTGCTATGTAGGTCAGGGGGACACAGGGTGGGCAAGAGAACCTGAGGCAGAGGAGCTGTGGGGGGTACCACAGGCGCATGGCAGACGTGCACCACACTTCCACCGGGAGCCCCCGCCACCCCCGGCAGTGGGTCAGGCCCAGCTCCAGAAACACAGCCATTCTCAATGCCCCGGGGGATTATCCACCAAATGCCCACACTGGTGAACTGTGTCCTCTCCGGGAAAGATGGCTCCCTGGTGTCATTCCAGCCCCTGTGCTGTTTGTCCACCTGTAGGGCGGTCCATCTCTCACAGCTTTCAAAGGACCAAAGCATATCATGCTCGGCTTTATTTTTTTAAAAACAGTAAATGTGAATACATCACAGATTTCCCTCCAAGTCCTCCGTTGTGGGGAGTTACTCACTGATGTGTGGGTAAATGAATGAATTCAATAAACAATTAGGGAGTCCCTCCTACATGCTGGACCTATGCTGGGCTCTGGGAAAACAAGGGTGAAGAAAAGTCAGATGTGACCTCTGTGGGCACCGCACTCTGTGGGAAACTAGGAAAGAAGCAAACCGCCACATAAATGAGTGTAAAATTGCCAAATGTAACTTCTGGGGCCACCATAGGGGGATTCGCCTTGGTCAGGGAGAGGCAGCTTCTGTGAAGAAGTGGCCCTTGTAAGATGAGATGGAGTCAAGTAGGGGAAATAGGGAAAGAATAGTCCAGGTGGAGGGAAGTCATTTGCAAAGGTCCTGAGGCAGGAGAGGAGGCAGCAGGTGAGCCCAGAGTAGGGAGGGATGGTGAGTGAGCAGGAGGCGGCTGCAAGAGCAAGTGAGAAGCAGGCCTAGAAGGGCCACGCTAAGAAGTTTTAGTTTATATCCCAAGAGCAATGGAAACCACTGAAAGTACAGAGGAAATAACTTGGCCAAATTTGTCTTTTAGAAAGACCACTTTGGCTACTTATGGTGCTGGAATGTCCCTACCAGATGGCCCTGCAGAAATAAGAGCCCACACCCCCAGATTCAGGAGAGCTGCTGGAGAAGTTCTTGGTCCCCCATCCATCTGGGAGGGAGCTTGGGCATCACACCCATCCCCCCAAGGAAAGCCAGCATCTGGAACTTGACCTACAGCAGTACAAAGGCCCGGGGGCAGTGCTCTCCCCACCTGGGGACTCCCCAAGGTCAACACACCTCCAGAATTCCCTGCAGGGTCTCTGAGGCCCTCACTGGGAGTGCATGGAAGGTTGACATCCCCCTATCTGATCCTGCACCTCCTTCCCTTCCACGGCAGGAGGCTAGGAGCATCCCTTAATAGACCCACCCCACAGTCATCTCCCTCTCTGGTCGATTTCCTGGGCTCAGCTCTGCACCCCCAGTAGAAGGAGGGGTCAGAGAAGGCTGCAGTGGGGAAGAGGTTTCCCTAATTCAATCCAGGGGAGCCAGTGGTCTATGCTGGGTGGTGAGGGAACAGAGAGATGAGGGGGCCTGTTAGGGTTTAAATGGTGTCCCCTCCCCGAAGGATGCTGCAGTCCTACCCCTCAGTGCCGGGGGAACACAGCCTTACCAAGTCAAGACAAGGTCCCTCCCTAGGTAAGGCCCTCATCTAGGGTGATCGGGGTCCACAAATTTGGACACAGAGACAGACACACTCACAGGAAGAAGGTGTGTGAAGGTGCAAGCAAAGGTCATAGAGCTGCCCCTAAACCAAGGAGAGCTAGAGAGCAAACTGAGCTGGGGAGACGCCTGGAATGGATTCCTCTTTCTTCCCTCAGCAAGGACCAAACCCGCAATACCTTGATCTTGAACTTCTTGAGCTGGGATGCAATAATTTCTGCTGTTCAAGCCTCCCACTGTGTGGTACTTTGTCATGTCAGGCCTAGCAAGCTAATATAGGACCCAAGAGATAGTCAGAGACAGATTGGACAAGCCCCGTGCATTTCATCATTACTCAGCTCAAATCTTGAAAAAGAAGCTCAAACTTAAAATATTGGAAGGTACAGATAGAAAGAAAAAGGATGTTTAGAAAGAGATCTGTGGCTGCAAAAGGGTTTGCCCACCCCCACCAGCCTGCAGGCGCGCGGCTCCGTGATGCAGCTCTGGGCCTATTCCCTGCAGGGCTGTTGGGCTGGTTGCGCAGATTCTGAGTTTATCCCTCTGTGCTTTGGGAG
This sequence comes from Heterocephalus glaber, assembly GCF_053883595.1. Lineage (NCBI taxonomy): Eukaryota > Metazoa > Chordata > Mammalia > Rodentia > Bathyergidae > Heterocephalus > Heterocephalus glaber. The sequence goes on along the minus strand of NW_028258381.1, from coordinate 37,195,470 downwards.
TCTGCTGGGTAGGCTTGTGCTTGTTCTCGGCCATGGACCCTGATCTCAGAACATAGACACCCCCAGAACACCCAGACTGGGGATATAGGAGGTGGTGCAAACATGCGCAAAAGAAGGAGATTCTTGCAAATGGAAATGAAACATGGGTATCTAAGTAGACTTCTTCAGTCCCACCAACTCCACGGCAGATTGCTGTATGTGCCGTGCACAGCCATTATTGAACCTAAACCTCGCCCTGTCAGAAAGCTTCACAATGTCCCCCGAACAATCTAAAGATAAAAGTTAAAAAAAAATACTCATAAAAAGCAAAACACAACCATCCCTTATCTGTAGATCAAAAGAGAGCTAAAAGAGCAAAAGAGTAAAACAATCACAAAGGTGTAATTTAATTCTTACGATGTTATAAATATTAATAGGAAAAAAGACTTTATATTGGGAAACGCTATTGTACAGCATCATGTTAATTTATGAAAATCAATTCATTTAGCACGCTGCCTTTTTTTTTTTTGCTTCTGGCTGGATTTTGCTGACAATATTGGTCTTAGGGTCCGGATGAACATTTCCTGCTTCAGCAACCACCCCTGGGCATGTTGCGTGGGATTCTGATGCACAATTATTTCTCTGATAATGCCCCGTGATTTCCCACAGATAAGACCCAGTGGTCGCTGAAGCAGAGTGGAGCTGCAAGCCAGGGGCTTATAGTTGTGACTGTGAATGATTTATGTCAAGGCCTTCAGATCTCGGCAGCCTCAGACACTGGACCAAGGGAAGCCACCTCGGATGTGACCGGTCAGGAGGGAAGGAACCCTAGGCCCAGCAGCGGCCCTGCTGTGTTCCTTATTCTCCTTAGTCCCCTGCAGTCCTGGAAGTAGTGTGTGAAGCCCCATTCTGTGGGTGAGAATACCGAGGCCCTGCCGGTGCACACGCCAGAAGGAATGTTGGAAACCACATGCGCTGAGCCCCACCCATGTCCATCTGCACGGGGATCAAACATTAGGGATGCCCAGGACGGAACTGGAAGTTCAAGGGGTGGACAATGTGTTACATACCCTGGTGGCTCCCTCATCACACCCAGAACCCACCCCACATCCTAATCCCCTCCTTGCAGACTCGGGAATCCCCATGAATGTGGCCCAAGTTGGCTTGGGTGGCATCAGGTGTGCTCCTGGAGAACCTTAAAGCAATTTAACACCGGGCCAAGTTCCATGAGATGAGTAAAGAGGTGAAGACCATTTTTAAAAATGTAGCCCTGTAGCACCATGACAGCTACATGCGGTGAGGAATGGGGTGGGGGGTCAAACACAAAGTTACATTTGAAACAGATTTCAACTCATGGGGAGAGACCTGGAAGCCCCTGATCTGCGTGAGGACTCCTCAGTGTCACTGCTGTCGTTGTACCCCGTTTTTCTAATTTGCCAGCTAAGAGCTGGTTGTGCAGCCTTGTTAGGGAACTAATACGGGATGAAATGGGACAGGCTGGTGTCACGAGGAGCCCGCTGGCTCCTTAGCGAAGGTCTGAAGAGCGATCAAGCTGAATTAATTTCTAAGAGACCCCATGACAGATTCTTGATTATGATCCCCAATTAGGGAAACCTCAGTTTCATTTTTGGTTAATGTCAGAAGTTACAAGGCTGCTGGGCAGATAGATGGCTGCGGAAAGAGCCAAGTAGGAAAGCCGGGCCTTTGAGTGGTGAGGCTGCTGCTGCACAAAATCTTCCAAAGTCAGGACATGTGCGCTTCTCTGTCAAGGCCTACAGAGAGAAATGCTGAAATGAGGCAACAGAGGGGTCTGGTGCATCCCTGCAGCCACTCAGGCTCAAAACAGGGAAAGACCTGTTCTATGAAAATGGCAAAGGAGAGACTCAGTCTTGGATACACACATACCCGGGTGATCTGGACTGGCAGATCTAGAAATCCAGAGAGAATGCTTCCAAGGGGCTTTTCCCAAATCTCACGATCAAGGCATCACCTCTGCCCACCTGAGTCACAGAACTGGCCCAAGGTCTTCCTTGCAGTTATGGGCTCTGGAAAGCTGAAAGGTTCCTGCAGGCATTGGGTAGTGACTGTAGCCTGCAGCCCTGGACCCCTGGACTTGTGAATCTTTCCATTTTTGAGCAGAGAGCAGAAGGACATGCAGTGAGAGCTGCTTACATAGGAAAATAACCTTTGATTCTGGCACTGTGTTCAGTGGGGATCAAAAGAGCACATCACAGAAGAGCTGGATGTGGTGGTGCACAAGCCTGTATTCCCAGCATGTTAAGAGGCTGAGACAGGAGGATTGAAAGTTTGAGTCCAGCTTGGGAAACTTAGTGAGACCCTCTCTCACAGTGAAAAATAAAAAAGGGCTGGGGATGTAGCTCAGTATGAAGACCATGGGTTCAAGCCCCAGTACAGGAAAAAAACAAAAAACAAAAAACTGACTACTTTCAAGCTGTTGGTATCACACTCCAGTTAAGCAAAGTGTGGCCAGGCCTGGGCCCTGCACACCTTAATTTGGGCAGAGCACACAATAGAACCCCAAAGGTGGACATGAATGTGAAATACCTTGTTAGACAAGTGGATTCCCCTCTGAGAGGACATTCTCCTATGGCAGGGCTACTAGGGTCCCAGCACCAAATGACCATCCTTTAAAGATCTCTCCTCCCCTCTCCCTCAGAAAGAGGCTGCCTGGAAAATAGTCTTCCATGTGTGTTGTGAATAAAAGGGGGAAAAATGTGCTTCTAGACCAATGTTAATGTGTTATGGAAAAGTGAATTTCTATACCCTTGTAGAGTCGCAGCCACATGCTGTAACCACCTTAATTATACACCTAAATGTGACAAGCCCATCATGGGGTTTCTGAAGCACAATCTCCTCACAGAAGCAGCTTTTCCTGAATATTTTCAAGGTTTCCTGTCCTGGTTCCAAACCTGTTTTTCTGTGTACTTCTGGGGGTGGGATGTCAGGCTGGAAAGAGCTAGAAACCTGTGTCCCCCTAAAGAGAGGAAGAGCCCTAGAGATGTGAAGCTGGCTGCCCAGGGATCTGGGTTGCTGAGATAGTCCATCTTCTGCCTTTTATTTCAGGATTCTCTGCAAGGTTGTGTGAGCAGGACCATTTTCACGGTCCACAGCAGGATAAATGAGGGACCCTGAAGCCCATTCCCGACCCTGGGATTTGAACCAGGAACTCTCTGGCCAGTCTTCCAGCAGAAAAGACGTTCAGCCCTATAGTCTACAAATTTCTGTGCTGTCTATGACAATAATGATTGAAAATGTTGTACAGTGAGTCCCTGACTTATGAACATGCCAGTTGTGAACTTTCACCAGTGTACTGTATAAGACTCACTTTGTCAAGTTATGAAGGAATCTGACTGAGGAATAGTTCTCCCAAAATGGAACTCATTCATAAGTTGGGGACTTACTGTATTAATTTTAGATGCAAAATGATTTGCTTATAAAGTTAATGCAAATCTGAATATGGTTGTTTCTTTTCTTTTGTACTAAGGGATTGTACACAAAGCTTTACACATGTTAGGCAAGCACTCTATCACTGATCTATTTCCCCAACCTTTCTTCTAAGTATTTAAATTCTTTTTTAAAAGTCTGAGACACAGTCTCACTAAGTTTTCTGGCCTTGCTTGCAATCTTCCTGCCTTAGCCTCCAGTGTGGCTGGGATTATAAGCAGGGATCATCACACCCAGCTTGAACATGGCTTTTTTGTGTCTTGTTGAAACAGAAATGTTCTACCAGAACATAGGAGTGGCAGAAATGGAGTAGGCTGCTGAGTTCTTTAGTTATGAAAAGGTCCCCTGAAAAAAAGGTGGAGAACCATGGCTCCAGACCAGCATTTCCCAAGGTGAGCTCAGGGTCTGAGTCCCCGGGCAGCCAGGAGGCAGGTTAGTTTCAGGAATTCTCCATCACCGCGGGGATCACACTGCCCTTGAGCCTGCAGGGTGTGCGATTGTCTCTGATGCTCCTCTTCCAGAACACATTCAAGACCCTCTCGAGTGAGGCCTTGTCCATCTCACTCATATCCTCATCCCAGTAGCTCTCTTGGTGTCTGGCACAAAGTAGGTGTAAGATAAAGATTTAATATGGAAGAAAGGAGAGTCTTTATGCAAAAAGATTCCACGGTCAAGTAGGTTTGGAACTAGGTAAAGCCTTGCATTTGGAGACCACTGGATAAACACAGATAAAGGCACAGGGATTGCTCTGGCTGTTTGGTCGTTCTCACTGCACGACTTCTCAGAGCCTGTAATGCACAGTGTGCACTGTGTTCCTCCAAGCCAGGGCTACCACGTGCAGTGGTCCCCAAGTCACTTGCCCATGTGATCCACTCCCCATGATGCTTATTGGTGCTCTAAGGGACCAGCTGGTAGGAACACCTGGAGAAATTGCCTGTCTAACTGCTGACTTGTAAGGGAGCCATCTTCAAGCCAGTCGCTGGGAGGGCACCAGACCCAGGGAAAATTTTCATTCCTCCACTCAACCCATAGATGTTTTTATTACTTTTAAAACATGATCGCCTGCTGGGGATTTAGCTCCGTGGCATTGTGCCTGCCTTGCAAGCGTAAGGTCCTGAGTTTGATCCCCGGTACCCCCCCAATTTTTTAAAATAAAACATGATCAATTGATTTTTCAATCATAAAACTAAGTGCATATGGAAACCTCAAGTCTGTCTTGCTAAGCATCACATCCTCAGTTTAACAAACATTCGCTAATAAAGGAATATGTAGTAAGCTAAATGGCAATGTAGAGCTCCAAAGATAATCCATTCATGCGCATCACCCAAGTGTGGCTATTTAACTCGAGAATCGCCCAGGGGGAGCTTATTACACTGCCTGTGTCCCGGATTCCCAGGCTCCCTGGGAGATGCAGAATCAGAGCCTGCAGTGACCCCCTCGCCCACCCTCAATGATGGAGCCTTAGGGAGTTCTTGGTCTGTGAGCCAGAGGAATCTGAGTTGGGGACCAGGCTCTGGCACTTCCAGGGACATGTAGGGGAGCCTGAGGTCTATGGGATAGGACGAGCCTCTTTGGGGACACAGGGGGGCTAAGACCTGGGGGAGAATCTGGCCCAGGGCAGGCTGGGGAATTTTAGCTTCAATTTGCCTAGAGGCAGAACTTGATTTGGAAATTAAAATATAAGTTTATCTGGGAGGAGACCCAGGACAGCCTGTTAGAGGGGAGGGACAAGAGACAGAGAAGACAGGCAGCCCCAGATGGCACCATGTAGCACAGGCACCTCAGAGTAATTCCCACCTTGGGACCAGTGGAGCTGGATGTTCACCCACCAGCTCCCAGGGCTCTTTGTTAAGGGACTATGGGCTGAGGATGGCAGGGCACCAGCTGCAAACAGTGACGGAGAAAATGTCTCCAGTAGGAAACCCAGGCCGGGCAGCTGGGTGTTGGAAGGCTGTGTACACTGATGGGGTCGGGGCAAGGGGAAATAAATAGGGGATTGAGAGCGTCTGGCAGGGGTCATGGGTGTCCTGCGCTGGGGGTCTGGAGATGCAGCTGTGAAGGAGGGGTGAGTTGCATTCAGGAAAAAGGAGGCGGGTGTGGCAGACCTCCATGGAGTGCTGGGGAGATAGATGGTGGGCACTAAGGCAGGGCTGAACTGGTGTATTAGTTAGGGTTCTCTAGAGGAACAGGATCAGTAGGAAACACATGTATAATTAGGCAAGGGGACTGAGGTAGGCCCACAGGATCAGAAGCGGGAGGGTTCATAATCATCATCTGTGGGATTGTCACAGGGAAGTGACTCCCAACCTATTCGACATCAGATGTGACAAGTTCCTGTCTCCCAATAACCAGAGAATGGATACGAGGACAAAGGAGGTTAAAAATAAGAAAAGTTTATTGAGATGAAGCTGCTGAGAGACAGGCAGGGTCCTGAAAGTGGGTTGACACGAAGGCCCTTTGTCTGGGGCTTTGCATACATGAAAATGACCACATCCCAGACCACCCTGGGCCAAGCTGGGGCCGACCTGTGGGCTTACGAGTGTAGTAGCTTAGCTGATAGGGATCCAATAGGGAAGGGAGGCATGTATCGAGCGTATATGGCGGGCATCGCTAACTTCAGCTTATCTGTAACTCCTAACATAGAAAGGCCAAAGGGATTTCGGGGAAGGGATAGGTAACCTAGTCTAGGTCAAGGCGTATCTGACGCCTTCTCTAGGCTCACTGGACCAGGTGGTACTGGTTACAGTGCAATCTTAAGCTGCTGTCTGTAGGGAGGGCTGCAAGCCCGGCTCTCTTCCTGTTCATCTCCAGCCACAATTCTGATGTGTCTCATTTCTGCAGACTCCTTTGAGGGCCAGGTCCCTCTCTGACTGCCTGTTAGTTTCTATCTAACTTAGCTGTCTCTAATTGGATCACAGGGAAAAAATACATAATATCTGTCTGCGCACTGGAGAACCAGAGTATACAGAAGCTTCTCAGCCCAAGAGGATGAAAACCTCCAAGCAAGGGGATCAAGGGTGCAGCCCCAGTCCAAGGTCGAGGGCCCAGAAGCTCACGGTAGAGTCACCATTACGAGTTTGCGCTGGAAGACTGAAGAAACCAGAGACAAAAAGTGGCAGGGAAGACTGGAGCTCTTCCAGAATGGAAATGCTTCTTTCTTCTTTCCCTTTTTATTTCTTTTAGGCTACAAGCCTATTGGTTTGTGCCACTCACTTCCAGGATAGGTTTTCTTCCCTCATTTGCTGGCTTACATGTCAGTCATCCACAGACACACCTAGGACTCTGCTTTGTTAATTAACTACTGTGTGTTCCTACTCCATTCAGATTGACATGTCATGATTAAAGGTCACAGCTGGTAAACATGGATAACAGGCTATTTTAAAAAGCCAGGATGTGCTGCAGTGGTCAGTTGCCCTAGTGTAAAAACACATCCTGCTGGCCTCAAGTTACAGGAGGAGCCTGAATACTGGCTGGAAAGAGGTTTGCAGGGTCTCCTTGGGCTCTGGAGAGCCAGTGCCAGCTGACTCCAGCTCACAGGTCAGGAGCAAAGGGAAAGAGTTTGGAAAGGGGCAGAGAGAGGCGTTGGCAGGAACTCAAGCAAAGGGCAGACATAATCTAGTTTATGTTTGCCAAGGAGCCCTGGGGTTGGAAAGCAATGGCTTCCACTGGAGCGTGGGGAGCAGACCTAAGACCTTTCCCTTTAGAGCCTTGGTGGCAGGCACCCTAGGCCTGTCTTGCTTCTGAGAAGCACAGTCTCAGGGACAAGAGAGAAAATCCATCCTCAGACCTTACTCAGGGCCGAGGTAGCATTGAAGGTCTCCTGTAAATTAACCAAACTTCAGCAGCTGCAAATCAAACCTGACACACGCTTCTCCCGCCAGACCCCTTTTGGTGGCGTAAGTTAATGATGGCATCAGCCTTAATGCAAGTTTTGGGGACCTTTGTCAGTTTAAGGAAGATCTTTAATACTCCTTAAATATATTTTTCTGTAAGTAATAGAATCATAGCAGAGAAATGAAGCTATCTGTCATGTAAGCGTCAGCAGCCCATAGAGCAGGCGTGAAGTAATGTGGGCCTAGCTACTGGGATACCTGCGCAAATGAAAATTGATTTTCTCAAGAATTCCTTGCCTGGTGAAATAAATTAAATCTACATTTGCTTCTATTTGTTTAAAAACCTCTTTGTTAAAATAAGTACAGCAGTATATAGACATAATCTAATAAATTAGAGAAGGATAAATTATATCTAATAACACTCAGCATGAAGCATGCACACACAGAAGGCGAGTGAGGAGGCCCACAGAAGCCACTTAAATGTCTGGATTAATTCTATTTGTAATGGTAAAAGTGACAGCAACATGTGTTGGGGCCTCCTTGAGCTTGTTTTCATTTATTTTTTGCAAATCAGTTTTATTATTGTTTTAATTTGGAAAAAGAAAAATATCTACTGAGTTTCCGCTTAGCCAGAAGAAATACAAGTTGAACTAGGTCTTAAAAGTTAGTGCATGAGGGGCTGGGGATTTAGCTCAGTGGTTCTTCCACCTGCCTCACAAGCGCAAGGTCCCGAGTTTGATCCCTGGTACCAAAAAGAAAAAAGTTAATGCACGAACAGGACACCAGTAAGCACAAACCACCCTAATGAGAGGTGAAGGAGAACACATTAGCAGAGCCCTGTCTTTCAGTCTGTGCCTGCATCCTACCCCTTTACACCTCCACTTTCCCTCCCAATATAAAGGGAGCCTGAGCTGAGCATGGTGGCTCATGCATGTAACCCTGGCTCTCTGCAAGGCTGAGGCAGGAGGACTACAAATTCGAGTCTAGCCTTAGTGACTTAGTGAGATCTTGTCTCAAAATAAAAAAGGAGGCTGGGGTTGTAGTTCATTGGGAAGGTCCTGAGTTCAATCTCTAGTACTTCAAGAAAAAAGGAGAGAGGCACTAAAGAAGCAGGGAGTGTTATTTAGCATCCAGGAGGCACACAGCATGTGTGACTGTGTGTGCACCCCAGAAGGGCACAAAGGCCCGTGGCCAGAGGGGCTTATTTTATTGGGTGCATTTACTAGTGTATTTTAATCCCATGGCAGGTATTAGTAGGTGCACATAAAAATGAAATGGTTATCACTGTGGCTGCTCTGAATTCACTGGGAAATATAAGGACAGCACAGCCAAGTGTGGTGTGCACACACCTGTAATCCCAGGCCTCTGGGAGGCTGAAGCAGGAGGGTGGCAAGTTTGAGCCCAGCCTGGGCAACTTAATGACTTAGTGAGACCCTGTCTGAGAAATCAAACAAGGCTGAGCATGTACCTCAATGTGAAGGCCCTGGATTCAATCCCCAAGACTGCAAGAACAAACAAAACAATATAGAACAATAACAAAACCACCACTGTGGGGTTGTGTATGTTGTGTTCAGATGCATCGAAGATGGGGAGCAGCCCATGTGGGGCTGTGTGAAGCAGGTGCGGAGCACCTGCCATTCATGTTGTCCTAAAATGCTGCTGCTCCCTTTCACAGATGAGGACACTGAGGTTAGAGCCCAAAGCCCACATCCCCACACTGCCTCTTGATGGAAGGACGGGCTGGAGAAAGCCATGTGTACTACCTTTTCCTCTCTGAGGGTCATCTCGGTGTTTTTCTTTTCCTTTTCTTTTCAGTACGAGGATCAAACCCAAGGGGACTCTACCACTGAGCTACATCCTTAGCTCCTTTTATTTTTATTTGGAGACAAGGTGTTGCTAAGTTGCCCAGGCAGAACTTGAACTTGGAATCCTCCTGTTTCAGCCTCCTTCAGAGGTGGGATTACAGGCATGTCCCAGGGTGTTTGTGTTAAGAGACAGTGAAACTCACCTGCTCAGGTTCTGTTTCCACCAACGATGGGTGCTCACTTCCGAGTCCCTCCTTTTGAGTTCTGCCTTTCTGGATTCCCTTTGAGCTGTTCACAGAAGCAAGTTTCTACACTCTTGACATTCAGGCCTAGCAGGGTCAGACTGGTCCAGCCTGAGGAACTTGAGAGTCTGGACTTTCAGGAACTGAAAGAAGGAGGGGTCTTGCAGAGGTCACATGACCGGAGTGGCCCCACCTCCTGAGCCCAGCCCCCACCTGTCTCCCAGGGGCCCTGTGTCTTCCACACTCCCGGGGGGGGACAGTGTAGATTCCACACCCAACCCAGTGGGCAGGAGGGAGGGGGCTGGGTGCTGGGAGCTCAGGGTTCACAGGGTTGCCGCACAGCTACCAGGCAGCCCAGAGACCCCATGACTGAAGGCTGAGACCCCTCCTCTGAGTCCTGAAAAGTGGGAGGGCTTGGGGCAGACGTCAGACCCCAGGCCCAGGGCAAGGGCTCCAGCTTTGTCCTGGGAGTAGTGGGAAATCATTGCTGGGGTTTCCCATGGTGGACACAGTGGCAGATTTTTAGTTCCTATCACTGAACAAAGTAAGCCCTCCTGGATTGCAGACCCCAACTCCCCAGTCTACTCAAGGACTCCGGAGCACCGGAAGTTCTTATTTTCTAAAATCTGAGCCTTCTCGAGGCGGCCCTGGTCCTCCTTCGAGCCCTCTCTTTCCATCTGGCCCTCCTGCATGTGCCTCTCCACATCTCCCCCATGGCTGGGCTGTCTGTTCCTTGGACCCAGGGACCTCTTCTTTCATCTGGCCAGCTGTATCGAACCTTACACTTCCAGGTCCCATGGGGATATCTCCAGGCCTCCTTGGGCCCCATGTCCTGCCCAGGGCCTGTGGACAGTGTGTCTGGATTCTGGGACCTCCCTCATGGCTCTCCCTGTACTTCTGCACAATGACACTGGCCACACCCTGGAAGGACTCAGAGTCTGGCTCCTCCTCTGGAATTTGCCCAGGCCTGGGGACCTGTTTGTTTCCAGTAGACATGGCCAGCCTTTGGGATGTGCAGCCAGGGGTCAGACGTGACCAGTAAAGCCTCCAGATGGTTCCAGTCCTCAGCCATGGGAGTCACTTCGGTCATATCCCAACGATGGCCTCAGATGTCAGGGAGTGGAGAGAAGCCCCTGATGGGTCCTGTTCAAGTCCCTGAGCATATGAAATAGTGGTTATTTTATGTCCTCATATGTGGGGCAGTTTATTACGCAGTAATAAATAACTGGAATAATTGCCTACAAAATACTTATCCCCATTCCCCCTCTCTTGCTAAAAGAATACTGGTCTTGTTGGAGGTGGCATGTGCTCAGCTAAATGCTAGCTCTCCCAGTGTGATTTGCAGCTGGGGTAACCATATGACATAGCAGAGGGTTCTGGGAATTTCTTTCTTTCCTGTTAAGAGGGCACAGAAAGGCTTATCTTTCCTTTCCTTTTCTATCTATAATGAGAACACGGTGGCTGGTGCTGCAGCAGCCACCTTGTGATTCTAAGAAAAAGGCCAAGAGATTTGTTGATACTTCAAACATGGGCTTGTTCAACATTATTGAGAGGCTGAACATGTGTAACTGTTCTTTAGACCTTTCTGTTAGGTGGGGGAAATAACCCCCTTTTGTTTTGAATCTGTGGCCAAGACTGTGTTCTTGGTTGGCTCTGGGCTCCTCACCTTTGTTATTTCTCTTTTATGGAGCTTGTCTCCACACTGAATCATCAGCTCTGTGTGGGTAGGGGCCATGGTCGTCTTGTTCACCAGCTTCTGGAGTAACCCTGAGTCTGATATGTTGGAGGTAACCAAATATTTGTTGAATTATATTGAATATACAAAGGACATTGAAGGTTTTTAGATAGAAGCGGAGTCTCAGAAACCTTCATAGCCTGATAGTTTCATGAGTGAGGACTCCCGTCTCTTCTCTGCTATCTCCAAGGTGTCCAGAAGCCTCCCTTCTCTGTAGTTGGCATGGGGTGAGGAGTTAGAAGCTCCCTCTGTGCTCTCCCTTTCCTCTGGCCCTCACAAATGTTAACTGGGCACAGTGATCACTGGCTTTCTGTGTGCCCTTAGGCTACTATAATTTTGCGCCTTCACTGCACAAATCCAACCTTGTAATTTTACTTGGCCTCACACGGAGGATGTGTTCCAAGGCAGGAGGAAGTCCAGGGTTTTGTTTTGTTTTGCTTTTGGCTTGTGGGGTTTATTCCGCTTGGCGTACAGATGTAGGTCAAATATAGGGAAATGCATACTTTCCTTAAAGCGGAGTCTGTGTGCAGCGAGTCTGTACAGCCGTCTCTCTCAACTGTGTTCCCTTCTGATGCTCTTGGTCACAAATGGCCAGTTAGACAGCTGGCCACACATTGGCTTTTGGGCTAAATGCTCTGATGTGTACTTTTGACTTTGTAACAGCTGGGAAAAATCTGCTTTTTTATTTTTCTTTGCTTCCTTGTGGAGAAATCCTTTGAAAGTCAGCTCAAGCCGCCAGGACCTGCCTGTCCCTGACTGCCAGGCCTGCCCAGCCCCAGGCTCTGCTGCCCACCGCAGATCATTCCTCAGCAGCATCCTCTCGTATGAGAGGCAGCAGATCTTTGCCACTCTCCTGTCTGGGTTTGCATGCTGGCCCTGCCTCCCACTAGCTTTGTATCCTGGGGGCAATTTTCTTAGCCTCTGGGCAACTCATTTTATCCATCTGGTAGCCAGGGACTCAGTTGTACTGAGGGTAAATTTTATTAATGTGTGATCTGCGCTGGGAGCAGCTCCGGACCCACGCAGCATGGAAACCGTAAGTAGAGTCGTCAGCATCCACCCAACAAGGGGGGTGGGGCTGGATAAGCGCAGGGAGGTAGGAGATATTCCAGGACACGCTTTGGGCCTCTGTTTCCCCACTTGCAAAATGAAGGAGATGAGAGATTAGCTCGTGAAGCCCTTTGCATCCTCAGATGAACGGGGCAGTGAGGGTACAGCATTGAGTTTTGTGGTTTCTTGTTTTGTGCAGATTGAACCCAGGGCCATGATGGCGAGCCACATTCTTGCCCTTTTTCATTTTGAGACAAGTCTTCCCTAAGCCCCTCAGACTGGACTCGAACCTGTGATCCTCCTGCCTCAGCCTCCCAGAGTGCTGGGACTACAGCTGTGCACCACTATGCTGGGCTGCATAATAGGCTCTTTGAGGTGACTGGCCCCTGCAAGCTGTAGAAGTTTTAAATGACAGGTAAGTATTTCTGCTTGGTTGTTAGGAGGGATGGCTTTTTGAACTTCATTCTCACAGCCAAACAACTGTAACCGGCTATAAACAAATTAGAATTAATTATTTGCTTTTTCAGGACTCCTGTTTCACGGCTGCATGGTTAGTGAGCATGGAAGGAGATTGCTTTGTGTGACGAGGGGCTATAAATACAGAGGCTGGAGCTGCAGCACTGATGAACAGCCTGGCCCCTTGCTGCTGTTGGGTGTGTTCTGTCTGAGCTGGAATGGGGGTGCCTCGGATTGCTGTCTGCAGAGGAACACTGGCACAGAAGGCAGAGGACAAAGAGAAGGACCACGACTTTAACATGAAAATCTGAGCTGAGTACGGTAGCACAGGTCTGTGATCCCAGCATTCTGGGAGCCTGAAGCAGGGGAATCGCAAATTCGAGCCCAGTCTGGGCAACTTAGTGACTTAGCAAGACCCTGTCTCAAAATAAAAAACAAAAAAAGCCCTGGGATGTAGCTCAGTGGAAAGGCCTTGGGGTCAATCCAGAGACTGGAAGTGGTTCATATCATCTGGGAAGTCCACAAGAGAGGATGCCATGCTGCTGTTCAGTCTGCTCCTTTGACCCTCATGCACCAGAGTGGGACCTCGCTTCCTTCCCTGAGCTGAGCGCAGCACAGGCCCTGGGAGTGGGTAGATGCAGGTGACTTTGAAGAATCCAGAAGCACCCCACATCTCCCAATCAGCCACACAATTTAGATAATTATCCAAGACATGTGTTTGAAGCTTGACCTCCATCTCGCTCCACACATTAAGCTAAATTCAAGGCAGATCATAGCTCGCAACATAAAATAAAGAACCACAGAAGCTTCTGGAACCAGGGCCAGCAAACTTTCTATAAAGAGCCAGGCTTGCTGAGCATCCAGTCTTTGAAGCAGCCACAAACAGCGTGTAAATAAGTAGGCATGGTAGGGTTCCAATAAAACCTTACTTATAAACATTGAAATCTGAACTTCATGTGTATTTTTCCCATAGAACAATATATTATTCTGTGGGCCAGTCAGCTTTCTTTCCATCACTATGACAAAATACCTGATACAACTTCTAAAGTGAAAAGGTTTATTCTTGTTTATAGTCTTAGAGTTTCAGTCCATGATTGGTTGGTGGCATTGCTTGGGGCCTGTGGCCAGGCAGCACCTACATAGCAGACAAAACTGGTCACCTCATCTCAGGCCAGGGAGCTAAAAGGGGAAGGAGAAAGGGGCCGAGTCCACTATTCCCTTTGAGGGCACACTTCACGTGACCTGAAACCCTACTACATTCTGCCTCCTAAAGGCTCCACCGCCTCCAGTGGATCACCTTGAGGACCAAGGTTTAATACAGGGGACCTTGGGGACATTTAAGATCCAAACCATAGCACTCTGCCTTTGTTTTTTTTTAGCTACTGAAAACCATAAAATTGTTCTTAGCTCAGGAGCCATATAAAGGCAGGTGGCACACTGCATTTGGCTCACAAGCTACAGTTTGCTGACTCTTATTCTACAAGAAAACACAGGAGAAGGTCTCATAACCTTGAGGTTGGCAAAGATTTTCTGGTGAAGATACAAGTGGCACAAACCTAAGAAAAAAATGATAAATTGGACTTAGTCAAAATTAATATTTCTGCTTATTGAAAGACACTTAAGAAAATACTCCTCAAAAGACGTTAAGATAAGCTGGAAACAATATTGGCAGCAAACGTGTCTGAAAAAGCACTTGTGTCTTGAATAGGTAGAGAATCCCACCAACTGAGCCGGAAAGAGGCAGCTGCCTGTGTAATAGCAAAAGACCTGATCAGGCCCCTCACAAGAGAAGAGCTACAAATGGCCAAGGAATACATAAAAGCTTCCTAACATCTGGAGTTATTAAGAAAATGCATGCTACAACCATGGCAGAGAGAATGCCTATGATAAAAAACATTGACAGCACCAAATGTTGGCAAAGACAGCCAGGAAGTGGAACCCTCGTGTGCTACAGGTGGAATGTGGCCTGATGCAGACTCTTTGGAGAATCAGTGATTATAAGGTTAAACATGCATGTACCCTGGAGTTGGGCCGCTCTGTCCCCTTTGTGTTTGCAAAAGAGAAATGAAAACACAAGTTCACAAAATGACTCGTACAAAGATGTTGATGTTGAGAGCAGCTTTCTCCAGAGTAGCCCCCCCAAACCCAAATGTGCACCACATGCTCGGTGCCGAGTGGTGTATGTTTGTGATGGAGGGCTCGTCAGAGATAAGAAAGAGCTGATTCAGGCAGTGATGTGGACAATTATTTTTGACAGTACTGGGGATTGAACCCAGGACCTTTGCACCCTCTTTATTTTTAAATTTTGAGACATGATCTCTTTAAGTCACTAAGTTGCCAAAGGACTGGAACTTACAATCCTTCTGCCTCAGCCTCCCAGAATACATGTGTCACCATGCCTGGTTATGTAAACAATTCTCAAAAATAGCTACATGGAGAAAAACAAATCAAAACAAAAGTGTGTATCCCATATAATCCCATTAAATGAACCCTAAGAACAGGTGTGACAGCCTGTGATAACAGAAGCCAGGAAGTGCACCTGGCCCCAGGGGAAGGAATTTACTGTAAATGGAGAAGATGGACCTTTCTAGGAGGATGGAAGTGGTCTTATCTTCATGGACTTGAATGTTGGCTACAGTGATTGAGGGACCAAATTTTTACTTTATTTAATCTTTTTTTTGGTATTGGGGATCGAGCTTGGGGCCTTGCATTTGCGAGGCAGGTGCCAGAAACAATGAGCTGAATCCCCGGATCCACTTTATTTAATCTTAATTAATTTACATTTATGAACTGACGCATTCAGAATATTTTCCCCTTAAACACAACTCTGTTGTTTTGGTAGGATTAGATCTCACTCTACCTGTTAAAAAGTGTTCGAATTGTGATGTGCTATCAGAACATATGCTAAATTTCAAAGACCATTAAAAAGAAGAGTAAAGTTTATTATAATTTTGTCCTGGAATGATACTATTTTAAATACATTGTGTTGAAAATACAGTGTGAAAATAATCTACACCTGTTTTCTTTTTGTTTTCATAATGTGGCTACTAGAAACATTAAAACTACATGTATGAAGACAAAACAAAATAAAATTCAATTACAAAAGTGAAAAAATAAAGCTACATGCATGGCTGGGCACCTGGTGAAAGACACCTACTCCCTTAACCACCAGTGACAGAGCTGAGAGGACAGTGTGGCAGAAGTCTATGTGTCCTGGCTAGAGGGACCATGAATCTTGACTGGTGCAGGCCGGAAGTACAGACACTCTGGAGTTTTCCATGGTGGGTGTAAAGAGACAGGAAGTCAGAGTGGGCTGGTAGCAGGAGGGGACCATGAGGGTGGCCAACAGCACATGGAGTTATGGTCAACACTGGTTCTGTCTCTCTTCACATCCCTCTTTGGAGGGTAAGATCTGTTGACCTTGGCAGAAGGTTTAGAGAGTGGCTGTATTCATCCGCTTTTCTATTGCTGAGAGACAATACCTGATACCCACAATTTAAAGGAGGAGAGGTTTAATTTGACTCACAGTTGCAAGGGATTCAGTCCATGGTTAGTTGGCTCCAAGGCAGGAATATCACGATGGAAGAGCATGGTGGAGCAAAGGAGCTTAGTTCATGGCAGCCAAGAAGCAGACTAGGGAAACAGTGCCAGAGAGGAATGGGCCCCAGGACCAGATATAGAACCCAAGGCTACGTCTCCACGATCCACCCAGACATACATGGCAGAGGTGGAGGACCGGAGCTTTGAACCTCCCGGACGTGGCTCCAAGTAGTGGCTCTGAAGTGAGTAATGTGAGTTGTACAAGTCACTCCTTTTCTCCAAATCTCTGTTTTCTCTCCCATGGCTCAAGGGAGCAAATAACAGCTGCCTTAAAGGGTGGATGGGAGTTGGTAAATGGTGTTGCTGGTTCAGTTTGGTGGTTCTATTTTGACAGGGCCCAGCTGGTGACTGTTGAGACAAAGGGGAGAAAGAGGTCCCCAGGGGATGTGTTGGGGCCATAGCAAAGGGGGTGAAGCTCCAAGGCCAGCAGAAATCCAGGGACCAACAGAAGCTGGTCCTCAAGGTTGCAAGTCTTGGGCTGAGTTCCCCAGAAGCAGATCTTTGAGGGAGGATTCATGTAAAAGTGAAAATCTCCTGGGAGAAAGTACTCCCAAGAAAAACTGACTGGAAATTGGGAAGCAGGACTAGGAAGAGAAGGAGGTCAAGGGAAGGCCTCAGAGAGGCACACAGAGTACCACGATGGCTGCTCCAAGATGGCGCCCTCCTGGTGTTTATGGCCTTATGGAGTTCCCTGCACCTTGCATATGCTGGGGCCGTGTAACAACAGGATATTGTAGGAAAAATGAAGCGTGACTTCTGAGGCTAGGCAACAAGAGACATTAAAAGTTTTTCCTTTGCTCTATTGAACCACTTTCTCTGGGAAAAGGTGGCCACCATATTGTGAGGTTGCACAAGCTGTCTATGGAGAGGCCCATGCTGTGAGGACCCAATGCCTCCCAGCTCACAGGCCTGTGAGGACACCATGTGGAAGAAGATCTCCCCACCCCAACGAGCCTTCAGATGAAACAGCCTCTGCTGGTGTCTCCACAGCAACCTCATGGGTGACCCTAAGCCAGGGCCACCCAGATGGGCCACCACCGGCTCCCTGACCCATAGAAATTGGATGACAATGAACATCATTGTTAAACTTCTAGGTTTTGAATTGACCTGTTGCATAGACACAGAGAACTGATAATGTCGCTGACTCCATAAACAGATGTTGGCTGCTCTCCTCCCTGGCAGTTCCAGCTGGTGGAAGCAGCTGCCTGTTGGGAGGGGTAGGCAGTGGTGGTGGGGACTGGAAGGCAATGGGGTCTGTGTGAGGGTCAAGGCAAAGGCATTGGAGGGGACACAGTGTCCACCACAGCGGAAAGCCTGGCTGTGTTGGGGCCCTGGGGTAGAGTGTCTGGGAACACGACCCACACTTCACCAGCATGTGGGAAGTAGCAGTACAGCACAGTGGGTAAGAGTGTGGGCGTGGCCTCAGGAAACCCAGGCTCGGATCTGAGTGTGTTACCTGTCTGTGGAAGTATAGCTGTTGTGAAACTCCTGAGATCCCTTGGCCTGTTTCTAGCTACTCTGCAGCCTGCTGAGCTACACTGGGTCTGCAGGATGGTTTCCTGGACCTGAAGACAAGGATTTGCCTTGCAATCCATTCACTTGGGAAACCCAGAGCCCATCTAGCCCATGCACTCAGCCTGGGACTGACACCAAGCCTGGTAGGCCTCTCAGCAGTATTATTTCCAAGAAGATGTGTGCATTTCCAGAGCCTCCTGGGACTCTGGCGCTTGGGACCAGGCCAGGAGTAGACCTGAGAGTTGAGAGGCAGCTGCTATGTCAGACACAGAGTGAGCTCCCTTCACGTGACCTCCTCTATTGATTCCCATTTAACAATGATGGATGCGGCTCCTGGGCCTGTTCTCTGATGGATCCAAGCTGTCTGTCCAACAGGAGAGACAGGGCAGGAGAGGAGCATTATTATTCCAAAGCACAGCTATCAGATTGATAGTAAGCTCCAGCAATGCCATTGACAAGGGGGCTCAATGGGACAACGGCCAGGCTGCCTCCGGATAAGATGGCTGCTGCTCAAGCACTCATCCTATTTATAGAGCCTACGTGTTCATTCTGCCTTCATGTCTTTCTTCACTTGAGCTCTCCCAAGCTAGCTGACTGTCGCCTTCAAGGCTGCATGTCAGGGCCACATGCCATCGGAACCACTGTCCTCCACCTTTGCCCCATCCTTTTCACGTGCCCATCCGGAGAACTGGAGAAAACTGCCGCTTCATGTTGGAACACAGATAGGTTTCACGACTTTTCCAAAAGAATTTTTTTTTTAATCTCACTGCCACCAATCTTTTCTGTCATTTGGGAAGATAAAATCTTTAAGGCTGTAGTAGACAGCAATTTTAGGAATCAGTTTCTCAAATGGATTTCCTGTGCCCCCCATGCACATTTAGCTTCCCTGAGTCATAGCTTGTCAGCAAAATGACTTAAGTTGATGTCTTTAATTTTTTATCTCCTAGATTTAGGATGAGGCAGGGGAGAGGGAGCCTTCATTCCTTCCTGGATGTAAGGAAATGATCTTCTGGTTCTGTGGCAGACAGAGCTGAGTGAGGTAGAGGGTGGAGGCGTTAGGATTTCAGGCAAGACGGTTGCTGACAGCTGCGTGGAAATCTCACATGCATGAAACTGGGAACAAAGGAGACTCTATCCAGCCTAAGAGCCGTCTGATGGGCCCAGCCTGGAGGGAGTCCTCTGAGCTGTCACATCTGATCCTGCATCCTGGACAGCGCCTCTTCCACTGAACTCTGGAATTCTCTCCCCCCATCAGTGGGTCTTTCCTGAACCTGGCTTCACCTCTCCAGAGCCCTGCTGCCATCTTGGTTTGGACGCCAACTCTGAGTGCTTATTCCTGAGGCTTTCCTAAGACTCCAGTTTTTGTCTTGAGCTATTACCAATTGCGGTCAACCTTCCTTTGGGTTCAGCTAAGCCACAGCACTCCCCTCTCTCCATCCGTGTGCTCCACCCAAGGCTCCCTGCTTTCCCCTTACACGTGAGAGGGAGCCAGATGGGGAGGTCCTGGTTAGAGTCAGGACAGATTCAAGCCTCTGCTGTCCCAGGCAACATCTCTCTTTCAAGGACACTTGACTCTCCTGTGGCCCTTCCTTCACTCATGTTTGCAAATGCAGCCTTAGGAAGCTGGTTCCATTCCATACCCACCCCCACCCCCTCACTGGATATCAGCAATGGTTCCTATTGAGAGGGTTTGTGATCTACCTACACTGCATTGTTTTTAAACCTCCAGATCAGGACTTCCCGCATCTATCTTTTGATTCCCATTGTACAGCTCATCACCAAACATGCCAAGCAACATAAAGAGTAAAACTTAGGCACATGGGTCATAGATTCTTGACTGTCATGACTCTGCTCTTCTTTCCCTCTGAAATGATAAGATGGAAGACCTTAGAAAACTGGAAACAATCTGAATGCTCAACTGTGAGGGATGAGTGAGGAACTGACCTAGTGCTACTAAGCAGTCAACAATCGTGTTGTTTGAGAAAAGACTACTTAAATCACTTGAGGAAATGCCACAGGGTGAGACAGGGGTATGAAAACAGATCTTCTGCATGATCCCAATTCTGCGATGCCAGCAGCCTCAGCCAGAGCCCCTGGCGCGGGGCAGGAAGCTTCTCTACCTCTACTCCGAGCCCTGCTGATGGGGATGGTCAGTGTGGGAGCCTTTGAAGGATGGACTCAGGGTGGTTGGCAGGAAGTCACCAAGGTTGTAGGGGCTGCCAGGGAAGAGCAGCCACCTCAAGCTGGGGGCACTGTGGCAAAAGCTGGGTGTGGAGAGGGCCAATGGCAGCTGAGGGGTGAGCGCGGATGCGGGCTGGGGGTGTCTGCTACAAGCTCTGTGCTGAGGCCTCAAAATGGCAAACTGCCCTAGGTGGCGGAGTCTCATCTTCATTCCTTGGTGCCATTCTTGATTTTTCAAATCAGATTGTACAGAGGCACCAAATAGACTCAGGCCATGCTCACAGTTTACAAGGCTGATTTCACACCTGCCCAGTTCCCCTTTCCATCCTGCCCCAGCACATGATCACACTCACCCCACAGCCAGCTGGGAGCTGAGCCAGGAGTGAGGGGGCACTGGCGTCACCATGAGGAGGGCCGTGGGCGTCCAGGTTAAATTTGGATGGCATGGAAAGGACAACGCCATTCTCAGTACATTTTGTTTGTTTGCTTGTTTGTTTTTGTTTTGTGCTACTGCGGATTGGACCCAGAGCCTTCACACTGAGCTACATCCCTAGCCCTTTTATTTTTTTATTTTGATTCAAGGTCTCATTAAATTGTTAAATTGCCCAGGCTGGACTCGAACTGTAATCTTCTTGCCTCACCCTCCCAGAGTGCTGGGGTTACAGGTATGCACCGCCACACCCAGCTTCTTTTTCGTTTTAAATATTCCTGTTTGCTCTACCTCGAAGCCCTACGTGTATCCCTGATGTATCAGGAAAAAGCTTGGATTAGGGTTTACCACTTCCCTGAGGAAAGGGAAATAGGGGAAGGGGGAGGAGAGACAGAGACAGAGACACAGACACAGACCCTGGGAGAGGCTTCCTAACACATCCCTCCCAGAAGCACCGAGCTGCCAGGACGGCCTTTCTCCAGCCAGGAAGTTCTGCTACCTGCTTCCCACCCCTTGATCCCCTCTTCCTGTTTTTCGAAATCTCATGCTGCTCTCTGCTACTGGGCTGGAATTTGCGCACCCTAAGCCCCATCCCTGCTCTCTGCTCCCTGGCAGTAGCCCTCTCCCAGCCTCCCACAGCCTCACAGCTCCATCCTCAAAGCGCTAAACAACAGCATTTTGGAAACTGATTTCCCCATACACCAACCCCTCCCTTTCTAGTGTAGGGGAACAGGCCCACTGACAGGTGTCTCATATCGAATAGGAGCTGTTTTCCCTCAGCTTTTGCTCTCAGATGACCTGACATGCATAGAAATCTCAGGGTCGCATGGAACCATCAACCAGCCTGGAGCTAAGAACTGGGATTCCAGGGCTGGTGGAGCCCACACTTCCCAGAAGAGAAGGCAGAGAGGGCCTCTCTGAGGTACTGAAGGACTTGTTCACTACGCAGGATGTATTAAGAAATAATCATTGTCTTAGGCCAGGTGTAGTGGCACACACTGGTAATCCCAGCACTCTGGGAGGTTAAGGCAGGAGGACTGCAAATGCTAGCCCAGCCTGAGCAGCTTAGCAATTTAGCCAGATAAAAGGGCTGGGGATGTAATTCAGATATGGGTTCAACCCCAGTATTCCAAAAGAATAATTTTCTTAAGAAGTTATCATTACAGGCAATGAGCATTTGCACCAAACGGAACTGCCTGGGGTTTCAGGGAATAGATACAATTGCATGACAGGCAGGTGTTCCCTGTTTCATTGGCCCGGCTGCTGCTCTGCTCTGTAAATCCACAGGAGGAAATAGAGGCAAGATGCTGGGGCAGAACTGAGCTGTGGACAGATGGTGTCCCTGACCCTGGAGGGGAGGGGTCAGGAAGGAATGAAAGCCAGAGATATTTTGGGGTCAGGGGACTTGAACCCCCCACTGGAAATTACACAATTTTGTTACTATAGAATGATTCTGAGGCAGGGTTTAGCATCCAACAACCTGGCTTCAAGTCTCAGATATGCCACTTGCTGGTAACACAGCCCTCACCTTGGTGAGCTTCAGTCTTCCTCTCTCTAAAATTGGGCTGGTAATGGTAACAACTTGCACATGGTTGCAAAGAACTCAAGGCCCGGCTCCTCCATTTCTGATGGTATCAACTCCATGACATAAAATTATAATATGGTTACCAACCAGTCCCAGAGCAGAGTGTCCTCATAAAGAGCAGGCAGGCATCTGTCCCTTCTGGAAACCTACAAAGAACACAAGAAAACTCCCTTCCTAGGAAGTTCCATTAAAATTCCCCACAGAGTCTTAATTTATGCACATAATGTGGCCATATTTGAACAAATCACAATCCCGGGGATGAGAACAAGTGGATTATATCAGGTCTGAGATAACTATGCCTTCTTGAGGCCAGAGGTGGAGTTAGCCCCAAAGAACATCCTGTAGAGCAGGAGACTGACTTACTGAAGGTCATGAGAATTCAGGAAGCCGATATCTGCCAAATACCAGGTATGCAGTGAGCGCTCATTAATCCCAATGAAATCTGGTTAATCAACAGTTGTACAAAAATACTCATTCTCCTGAAAATGTTTATGTCCATAGCCCTTCATCACCATCAGCAGCATCCTAGATACTATCATTGGTTGAGGGCCAGCACCATTCCACACCTATATTTACTCCTTAGATCAATTGTGACACAGGATGTCACCAGTTGACCACCCCAAATACACTCTCTCCTTGTTCCTTAATATGCAGAACCCCAAGATTCTGCTTAGCATAGCAAGGTACTAAGTTTTTAAAAATCTGAATAAAAACCAAAACAAAATCCCTCCCCGTCATTTAGGTGTAAACATCTAAAATTGAGAAACAATTAGAAATAGAAGCAAAATGTCCCATGAAATGAGAAAGGTAAACAAAAACCATACATTACCAGACTCCTTTACAGCTAGGAGTGGTTGTGTTACACAATCTTGTAGGGAACTGGGAAAGGGGACGTTACTAGAACCTCTACAGTAAGTTCTAGTCTCCTGTGAGCCATGGCAGCACAAGGCGAATTACAGGAAAGGTAGAAAAATGAGACTGAGAAGAAGCTGAGCTTTGGGTCTGATCAGTGCTGCTCTGGGCGGCAAAGACGAAAGCCCCCAGCTTACCACACCTTTTATTCAGTACCTCGGGACAAACAAATGTAACAAATGACTCAGGACAGAGAGTTCAGTACATCCGCCTGAGCCAGACGGTAACAGTCCAAGAACAAGGAGGAACTGAGCAGGTGTTTGTTCCTCCCAGGATGTTTTCAGCTCCCAGGATGTTTCTTGTCCAGGAGAATCACAGCATCACTAGATCATTGAGGTCTCAGTTGTGACCAGAGGCCAAAATGGAATTATGTCTAGGAATTTCATAGCTGGGCTGTAGGGAGAACTAGGCTAACCAAATGATTTTTTCCTAAAATTATATAGCATTGCTCCTGACACAATCTGGCCAATGAGATGACAGAATGTGCTAGAGACTTCTGGGAAATGTTTGCCTCCTTGCTCCATGCAACTTTTTGATGTTTCTTTCCTCTTCTTCCTGCCCATGACATGGGCAAGAAGCTGTGGGAAAGTAGCTCTATCATGATCATGAGGACGGAAAGCACCCACTCTCAGAGTCACTTCTCTTCTCTGGAACAAAATACCTGACACCCACAACTTAGACAAGAAGACGTTTATTTTGGCTTGAATTTTCAGTACATAGTTAGGTGGCTCCAAGGCAGGAAGAGCATAGTAGAAGGATCTGGCAGCAGAGAGCTGCTCACATCATGGTGGCCAGGAAGCAGAAAATGAAGAGAGGAACCTGGGAGGGAGATGCACCCTTCCAGGTCATGCCCCCAACGGCCTGCCTCTTACAACCAGGCCCTACCTCCTTACAGCATGTTTAGCTGTAGCTTCTTCAGTGGATTAATCCATTGATCGGTATAATGCCTCTGTTATCCAATCACCTTCCACACACCCAACCTCTGAATACATGAGGCTTTGGGGGGATGTCCTAGCGCTAAATAACAACACTCACTTAAAAGGATGGAGAAAAAGGAAGGTATCTGGCACACTGAGGAGGATATTGTGGAATAATGTGTCAGTCTGGCTGCCTCTTGCAGATATTTCATAGTATGTTGATGGGGAGAAAATCACCCTCTGTGTTTGAGGCACTGAAGTTGGGTTTCTGCTACATATAAATGAACACATGCCTAATAGAAGACTGTACAGTCAGAGAAACCAAGACCTGGAGACATGAAGCATTTACCTGAAGTCTGGAATTCCAACAGGCCCCACACCAGAGCTCGTGCACTAAAAAGGGTAGAAATTCTATCACGCACAGAAGCATGGATGAGCCTTGAGGGCATGGCGCATAGTGAAATAAACCTGTTATCAGAAGACAAATACTATAGGACTCCACATATGGGAGGCCCTAGGTCATGAAGGTGGAGAGTAGAACAGTGGGAGCCAGGGGCTGGGGGAGGGGATGGAGACTGGTGTCTAGTGGGTACAGGGGTTGTTGGGAAGGTGGGAAAGTTCTGGAAGTGAATGGTAGTGATGGCTCACAGCAAGATGACTGTGCAATGTCATTGTACTGAACACTTAAAAATGGTTAAGAAGTGGGGCTTGGGGTATAGTTCAGTGTCAGAGGACTTGATTAGCATGTAAGAGTTGTAGATTCAATCCTCAGTACAGTGGACCCTCGAGTTATGACTGGCCTGACATACGAACTTACGACCGAAGTCTTGAGTTACCACCTGAGTGCTGGCCACATGTGCTTCCAGATGGTCTCAGATACAGATTTAACCCTTAAAGAGTTCTGGAAGAAACATTACAACATTCCTTCCTGTGTGAAGTTAATCGAGAAATCCTGGGCAAATGTCTCTCTAAGGACACTGAGATCTGCCTGGAAGAAAGTGTGGCCTAAAATTATATAGGAGAGAGATTTTGAAGGCAATTGATCAACTTGAGTTACAACTAGTCCTTGGAAACAAATTGATTTTGTAAGTCAAGGGTCCACTGTACTTCTTCCCCTTAAAAAGTTAATGTAAAAATAGTTGAGATGGATTTACATTACACAGATTTTACCATACTGAACTGTATACTTAAAAGTGGCTAAATGGTAAATAAAGTTTGTTACATATATTTTACCACAATAAAAACAGTGGGGAAATTTTAACAAAAAAAAAAGCCGAAATTTAATCAACCTAATATTCTCCCCAGCAGCTCCATCAGGGCAAGTGTGAGCTTGTTGGTTCCCACCTTGTGGAAGATTCGGAGCCCCCTTGCCACTGGGTCTCTGTTCCCAGAGTGACCAGCTAGGTGCTGGGGAAGGGGCCTCTGGTGTCAGGCTGTGCCAGTACTTGAGTCAGATATGGCCTTGGGCTTGCAGACTGGAGGAAAAGGCCACCTTTCCTGTGTCTCTGGAGTTAGAGCTCCAGGGTGCAGGTCTGGCCCTCTGTGGTAGAGAACAGAGACAACCATGAACAGAGAGAACCAAGCAGAACCTTTCTCCATCTGGGAAGGAGCTATTTCCAGAGTGCATACATTAACATTCAAGACTCTGCTAAAATATTCAAAGTGTCACCAAGGTCCTGATTTGGAGAAATGCTCCCCTTTCCCTGTGTGAAAATGTCACTGCTCTGCTTCCTGATAGAAGCCCACAGCTCCTGTCTCCGGGCATAGTAATTAGGACAAAGGATCTCTCTTCTCCCTTCCTTTCTTTCTCCTGCCCTTGGGGTGAAGGGGATACTTACAGAAGGAAAATGAAGACAACTTCCTTCCCTGGTGCTCACGACAAACCTCTGCAGCAGGAGGATATGGAGAGAAAGAGATGAAGGTTGATTTGGAACAGTGGCTCTCAGTCCTGGCTGCCCCATAGGGTCCCCTAGGGAAGTTTCAGATGGAGAAAGTGCCCAGGGCACACCTGTGGCCAATTCAATGCCAACCTCTAGGCTGTGATGGCAAACCTATGGCATGTGTGCTGCACCAAGCTCGCAGAGTCCTCTCTGCCATGACATCAGAAGTTGTATGAGTTGTTTTTGCTAAACTAAAACTTCAGTATTCAAGTTTAATTGCAGTGTTGGCACTTTTCAATAGATAAGTTGGGGTTTTTTGGTACCGTGGATAGAACTTGGGTCCTTGTGCTTGCAAAGCAGGCGGCAGAACCACTGAGCTAAATCCCGAGCCCAATAAGTGGGTTTTGGATTGCACTCGGTCTCTGAAAGGTTTGCCGTCACTGCTCTAGGGGATCAGTAACTTTTAAAGTTTCCCAGGTGATTCCAAACATGGAAACCAATGCTTCAGGATCCTTGCTATGTGGACTACAGCATCAGCATCGCTGGACTGGTCAAGAGATCAGCACAGGTCCTAACCCAGACCTCCTGAACCACAGGTTCACCTACATCAGCTGCTGCAAGTCAACAAGATCTCAGTGGATCCATGTGCAGAGCAGAATCTGGGAGCCTTGGATTAGATCACTGTCAGAAGGAATCTTGATTATTGTATTGTTGACTAGCACAAACCTCATGGTCCTCAACTCTAGTCAGTTTCTCTCCGACATCTCCCTCCTTTAGGGAGACATGGACCGGTGATACTGGCCATTTGCAGGGGGTGATGTGGGTCCCCAGTGTCGACTCTTAACATCTGCATCATTACACCAATAAGCGTTGATTGTATATGAGGCCTCGCAGCTATTCGGGTCCTAAATGCTGCCTGTTGGGTTGGCTGATTCCAAGACTGTAATGATTAATAACCTGGGTTAATTTATTCATAACCTGCTGTGTGCCCAGTGCTTGGCATATAGTGCTTCATTTAATCCTTTTGGTGACCATGTCAGTATTCTCATCCCTGACCTACAGATGAGGCTCAGACAATGATGAATCAACCTACCTGACAAGTTCACGCAGGCTCTAGTAAGGAGTAGGCAGAAAGAGGCTCATTTCTCTTTTCCCAAGTGCACGTGGGAGCCTCTGGGGAGGGAGAAGAACAGCTGAAGAAGTAGTCAGAGGAAGGAAGGAAAGCGGATAGCAGGGAGCCAAGCTGAAAAGGGAGGGAGTCCCAACTCTCAGCTGCCAGGGACAGAAACCCAACATTCCCTCATGCCACCACAGGGAGGTCTGTGGGCTCAGGGTGGCTGGGGCTCTAATTGATACAACACTACTTTTCAAGACTGTCCTGCCTCCCACTGAATTGTCTTGGCATCTTAGTCAAAACCCAGTTGATTATACATGTAAAAGCTCATTTATGGATTCTCCCTCCTGTTCCACTATCAATGTATCTAGTTTTGCTTTTCTTTTGTGGTGCTGGGGTTGGAACCCAAGGCCTTGTACATGCTAGGCCAGTGCCCTAGCACTACGTTACACAATGCCTGTAGTTTCATAGTAAGTTCTAGAATTGGGTAGTATAATTACTCCAACTTTATTTTTCTTTCTCAAAATTGTTTTGGTGATTGTATGTCTTGAATTTCCATGTAGATTTTATTGTATTTTATTTTGTATATCCTTTTATTGGTACATTTTAGGTGTACAATACAATGACATTCATCGTTGGAGATATGCACCTTTATATACTCTCTTGGTTCTTATTTTCCCCCCTTCCCCTGCCCTCCCTTGAACCCCTCCATCCTTCCCTATTTACAAAGACTTTGTTTCCTTTTTTTCATTTTCTCATATTAATTCCATTCCCTTCTTTCCTTTCCCCTACCCCTCCCACTTCCTTCCTCTTTGCCCCTTTTTTTCCTATTTCACATTATCTCTTATACCTTTTAGTCCTTATTTACACTTTCAGTTTCTCACACTAGAGAAACTGTTTGATATTTACACATGTGTGTTCTATTTATTTCACTTAAGAGTATTGCCTCAGTGTGCATCCATTTAGCTATAAATGTCTCTAATTTATCGCTTTTGATGGCTGAGTAGTACTCCATTTTATAAAAAACCCCACATTTTCATGATCCAGTCTCCAGTTGTTGGGCACTTGGGCTGTTTCCAAGTTTTAGCTATTACAAACTGTGCTGCTATGAACATGGGTGCACATATATCACTGTGGTATGATTCTTTTAATTCTTTGGGGAAGATCCCCAGCAGGGGAATAGCTGGGTCAAATGGGACTTCCAGTCCTAGTTCTTTGAGGTATCTCCATACTGATTTCCACAGTGGTTGCACCAGTCTACACTCCCACCAGCAGTGGAGCAGGGTTCCTCTTTCCCCACAGCCCTGCCAGCATTTGTTATTGGTTGATTTCATGATAGCAGCCATTCTTTCTGGGGTGAAGTGGATTCTCAGGGTTGTTTTCATTTGCATCTCTTTAAGGACCAGTGATGTTGAACATTTTTTCATTTGCTATTTCTACTTCTTTGAGAAATGTCTGTTCATTTCAGATGCCCGTTTTCGGATTGGGTCTTTATATTTGGGAGATCTGATCTTTTTAAGTTCTTTATAGATTCGAGATAGTAGACCTTTGTCTGAGGAAAAGCAGATGAAGATTTTTTCCCCCATTGTGGGTTGTCTCTTCACACTGCTGGTGGTTTCTCTGGCTGTGCAGAAGCTTTTTAATAAGAAGAGATCCCGCTTGTTGATTGTTTGTGCTAGTTCACGGGCAACTGAGGTTTTGTTCATAAAATCTTTTCCTACACCGATGTCTTCAAGAGTTCTACCTAAGCTCTGTTCCAACTGGTTCAGTGTTTCTATTTTAGTATTTAGATCTTTAATCCATTTCGATTTTAGTTTAGTGCATGGTGAGAGATACAGGTCTAGTTTTAATCTTTGGCAAGTTGAAACCCAGTTTTTCCAGCACTATTTATTAAAGAGGCTATCTTTCCTCCAGTGAGGGTGTTTGGCTCCTTTATCGAAGATGAGATGGCTGAATGTGTCTGGTGTTGTTTCTGCATCTTCTAATCTGTTCCACTGGTCCTCAGGTCTGTTTCTTTGCCAGTACCATGCTGGTTTTTGTTTTTGGTACCGGGGATCAAACTCGGGACCTTGCGCTTGCGAGGCAGGTGCTGAAACCACTGAGCTAAATCCCTGGCCCATCATGCTATTTTTATCACAAGAGCTTTGTAGTAGAGTTGCAGGTTGGAGATTGTGATAGCCCCTGCCATGTCTCTGTTACCTAGAATTGCTTTTGCTATTCTGGGTCTCTTCTTGTTCCAAATGAATTTTTGGATTGTTTTCTCAAGGTCCATGAAGTATGCTGCTGGGATCTCAACTGGAATTGCACTGAATCTATATAGCAGTTTTGGAAGTATGGCCATTTTCACTATATTAATCCTTCCTACCCAGGAGCTGGGGATGTCTGCCCATTTTCTGATATCATCTTCAATCTCTCTTTTCAGAGTGCCATAGTTTTCAGAGAAGAGGTCTTTGATTTCTTTCGTTAGGTTGATTCCTAGGTATTTCAGTTTTTTGGATGCTATTGTGAAAGGAATTATTTGCCCTCTTTCTCTCTCAGTGAGTCTGTCATTCATATAGAGGAAAGCTCTTGATTTTTGTGTTGACCTTGTATCCAGCTACTTGACTGAATTTGGTTATTAAGTCTAGAAGTGGAGTTGGTGGAGTTCTTGGGGTCTTCTATATAGAGTATCATGTCATCTGCAAATAATGACAATTTGATGTCTTCATTTCCTATCTTTATTCCTTTTATTTCTTTCTCTTGTCTAATTGCCGTGGCTAATGTTTCCAGAACTATATTGAACAAGAGTGGTGATAGTGGACATCCTTGTCTTGTTCCTGATTTTAGTGTGAAGGATTTCAGTTTTTGACCATTTAGTATGATATTGGCTGTTGGTTTTTCATAGATGGCTTTTGTCAGATTGAGGTAGAGACCATCTATTCCAATTTTTTATAGGGTTTTTATCATAAATGCGTGTTGGATTTTTGTCAAATGCTTTTTCTGCATCTATTGAGATGATCATGTGGTTTTTGTCCTTGGGTCTATTGACATAGTGTATTACATTGATTGATTTGCGTATGTTGAACCATCCCTGCATCCCTGGGATGAATCCCACTTGGTCAGGGTGTATGATCTTCTTCATGATCTTCTGCATTCTATTTGCCAGTATTTTATTAAAGATTTTTGTATCTATGTTCATTAGTGAGATTGGCCTATAGTTCTTTTTTGGTTGGGTCTTTCTCTGGTTTGGGGATCAAGGTGATGCTTGCTTCCAGGAATGATTTCGGGAGTATTGCTTCTCTTTCAGCTTCATTGAAGAGTTTAAACAGTAGTGGCAGTAGTTCCTCTCTAAATGTCTTGTAGAATTCAGCGGTGATGCCATCAGGACCCAGGCTTTTCTTGGTTGATAAGTTTTTAGTTACATTTTCAGTTTCATTGATTGATACTGGGTTGTTTAGAATTTTTAGGTCTTCTTCATTCAACTTTGGTAATTCATATGTGTCTAGGAATCTGTCCATTTCTTCTGTGTTTTCCATCTTATTGGCTTATAGGTTCTGGAAGTAGGCATTGATGATCCTCTGGATTTCTGCTGGGTCTGTTGTAATTTCACCCTTTTCATTCCTTTTCTTTTTCTTTTTTTTTTTTTTTTGGTAGCAGGGATCGAACTCGGGTCCTTGCGCTTGCACAGCAGGCAGCGAAACCACTGAGCTAAATCCCAGGCCACCTTTTTCATTCCTAATTGCATGGATTTGGGCCTTTTCTTTCCTTTTTCTGACAAGGTTGCCTAAAGGTTTGTCAATTTTGTTGATTCTTTCAAAGAACCAACTCTTGGCTTTATTGATTTTTTTGTATCGTTCTCTTAGTCTCCATTGCATTGATTTCTCCTCTGATCTTTATAATTTCCTCCATTGTATGAGCTTTGGGTTTGTCCTGCTCTTCTCTTTCTTGAAGCTTGAGGTTCAGCATCAGGTTGTTTAATTGGGCTTGCTCTGTTTTCCTAATATGAGTATTCACTGCTATGAATTTCCCTCATAAGACTGCTTTCATTGTGTCCCATAGATTCTGATATGTTGTATTGTCATTGTGATATAATTGAAGGAACTGTCTGATTTCTTTTTTAATTCTGTCTGTGACCCATTGGTTATTCAGAAGTGTGTTGTTCAATTTCTATGTGTTTATGAAATTTTTCGAGCTTCTTTTGCTATTGATCTCCGATTTCATTGCACTATGTTCTGATAATATACAGGGGATAACTTCAATTCCTTTGCATTTACTTAAACATGTTCTATGTGTGAGTATGTGGTCTCTTTTGGAGAATGACCCATGTGTAGCTGAAAAGAATGTGTATTCTGATTTTGTGGGGTGAAACACTCTGTAAATATCTGTTAAGTTCATTTGTTCAAAAATTTGATTGAGTTCTAGTATTTCATTGCTTGTTTTTTGTCTAGTTGATCTATCTATTTGTGACAATGGGGTATTGAGGTCCCCCACTACTATTGTATTAGTGCTTACATGGTTTTTCATGTCCGTTAGTGTTTGTTTTATATTCCATGTACATTTTAGCATCAGTTTGTTACTTTCTCCAAAAAAGCCAGGATTTTAATAGGGATTGCAATGAATCTATAATACTTTAGGGAGATTGACATCTTAATAACATTAAATCTAACTCATTAATATTAATTGATACAATACTATTTTCTTTATATTTATTTGTATTTTCTTTAATTTCTCTCCACAATGTTTTACAATTTTTTTCCAGTATTGGGAATTGATCCTAGGGCCTTCACACTGAGTTACATCCTTAGCCCTTTAAAAAAATTTTTTTTAAAAATTTTGAGACAGGGTCTCACTAAGTTTCCAAGTTGTCCAGGCTGAGCTTAAAGTCAGATCCTCCTGCTCCAGCCTGTCTGAGTGCTGGTATTACAGGTGTGTGTCACCATGCCCAGTGCTGGTTTACAGTTTTCAGTGGACAAATCTAACATTTTTTTCTTACAAAATTTGTTACAGAATGTTTTATTCTTTCTGTTAAAAATTATATTCACAATCTTTTGCTAAGATGACATATTGTGAATGAACTTTAAAAGAGTTTTATTCTTAAATTCTTCATTACTAGTATAGAAATTTTTGAATGGTTTTAAAATATTGATCCTGTGTCCTGAAAACTTGCTAAATATATTAGTTCTAGAGGGTGTGTGCGGGATTTTCTATGTATAACATGTTGCCATCTGTGATAAAAACAGTTTACCTCTTCCTTTCCAATCTGGATGTTTTTGATTTGTTTTTGCTTCACTTTGTGCCTTATTCCCCTGGGTGGAAGTGGGGAGAATGGATTTCTTTGCCTGGGTTCCAAGAGCTGGGGAAGAAGTCAGTCTCACTGTGGCAGCTGCTGTCAGCTGCGGGTTTGTTTGTCCTCGTCAGCAGGGGGACGCACCCTCGCATCTTAGTGTGTCGATGGCCTCTCATGAATGGGTGCTGGATTTTGTCAAATGTCTTTTGTGTGTCTGTGGAGGGGATTTGCCATCTGAGTGTGCCATCTGGTGCCTGCAGGATCTTGACTGACAAAAAGCCTCTCTGCAGAAGTGCAGGTCCGTGCACGTCCTCCTCAGCGAAGGCTGGCACTGACTTGGCACTTGCTCTCCCAGCTTTGAAATGATACCCACCATTATGTGACACTCCTTCCTCCCAAAGTAGAGCTCCGTCTCCCCTTTTCGAATGTGGGTTGGACTTTGAGACTCGTTCCTAACAAATCGAATGCAGCAGAAATGATGGTGTGTGGCTCCCAAAGCAGGGCAGATGGGGTCTGGCAGCTTCTGCCTCTCTCGATCCCTCACTCTGGGAAGCTGGCATCACATTGTGGGAACATTGAAGCAGCTCCACAGCAAGGTCCGTGGGGTGACCTCAGTGACAGAGCCGGAATCCTCAGCTAACTCCAATCCTTGGGACATCTGGAGCCCGATCCGATCCCTCCCAGGGAAGCTGAGTTCCAGGCCCCACCACACAGTCAGCAATTCTTGTATCAAGCTATTCTGTGCTAGAGAGATTGGTTCCCCAATGATTGGAAATGCAAGGGCCATTGCTCTTCAACTCAGCATTTATTAAATTCTGTACCTGGGGGCCTTTTTGGAAGTGAGGCACAGGATGGGAAATAGTCCTCAGAAAGGGGGCTTGGTGGATATGTGTATGGATGGGTCACTGTTGCTAGGAGTGTCATCCTGGTGGCCCTCACTCAGTGTCTTTTTTTTTTTTTTTTTTTTTTTGCAGTAATAGAGATTGAACTCAGGGCCTTGGCACTGAACTATATCTCCAGTCCTTATTTAAAAAAAATTTATTGTTAAGTTGGCAGGCTGGGGATTTAGCTCAGTGGTTTTGCCACCTGCCTCTCAAGTACAAGGTCCAGAGTTTGATCCTTGGTACCAAAAAAAAAATTACTGTTAAGTTGTCCAGGCTGGGGTTGAACTTGCAATCTTCCTTCTTCAGCCTCCTAGTGTCAGGATTACAGGTGTGACCACCATGGGCCACACAGTGTCATCTTGTGGAGATCCTTTCTTCTCCCAACATGCCAGGACTTTGATGATTTGTATTCTTCGAGAGGGGAATCCAGGGTCACCCCCTCCCAGGACTGACACGCTGCCTGGGGACCTGATGTTCACACACATTCATCTCCCATCAGTTGCTTTTTCTATAATGTCAGCCAGGAGGGATGGACATATTCTACATTCTGATCACACGGGGTGGGTGATCTGCTGTCTAAGGACAAGTTCCTGCTTGGCCCCTTCTGTGGAAATCTTCACTCAGGAGGACAGATCTGAAAGAATCCTGTCAGAGGTTACAGAAGCATTTACACAGCAAGTGAAGTCTTGCTTAACAATTCAGGGCAAAAAAGAAAAGAATGATTTGCTGCAAACTGCTGCCCTGTACAGTATCCTATGTACAAAGTGTAATGTAAGTTTCTGGCTTCGGAGATGAAGCCCTTGCCGCTGATGAGTAGGAGGTCACCACTCTCCCATTTGCATGCAAATAAAACCCAGCCTCCTCTTCTTCCAGGGAAGAGTTGATTGGTTGAGCTGAGAAGAAGTGAACTCTTCTCAAAGTGCCTTGTGTATTTGTCAGAACTTTTTAGAGAGTGACAGAAACTCAACTCACTCCTGTGTAGCCCAAACAAAAACATTCTCATCTAACCTACCCAAACCTCAAAGGTGGACAAGACTTTAGCTGAAAAAGGCGTGCAAATGCTATCTTCTATTTCCTCTTTTCTCTACATTAATTGCCTTCATTCTCTGCCTAAGAGGCTAAATCCATGGCAAACTGGAACTCATGTCCAGTGCCCTGCTGTGTCTGAGTTCAAGCTGTATTCATAGCCAGTGTGAACTACAAATGGGTCGCTCTCCATCTATTCCTACTGCCTTGCGATTTATTCTCCATATGATTGTCACAAATAGCCTTTAAAAATGCAACTTGGGTTTCATCCCCTTCCTGCTGCATATCCTTCTCTCATCTTCATGATACATCCCCAAATCCAGCTGGGTCTGGTGGTGCGTACCAGTCATCTTGGCCCTCTGGGAAGCTGAGGTGGGGGGACAGGAACTTCGACCCCCACCTGGGCAACCTAGTGAGACCTCACAAAAGGCCTGGGATGTACCTCAAAGTGAAGAGCCTGCGGTCAATACCCAGCACAAACAAACAAACAACAACTCAAACCCCTCCTGCAGCATGCTGCCACTCAGCCCATCCCCCTGCCTCTCCTGCAGCCATTCTGCCCTTGCCCCTTCATTTCTTGGCTACTCCACTGCCTCCCCACTCCCTGGCCCCAGCACAGATCATTTCCTCTGCCCAGAACGTTCTTCCTTCCTCCTTTACCCTCACTCCAGAGCCAGGGTGAGGGCTTTGAAAGACTTCCAGGAATGTGTTGGCGTTTCTCCCGAAGTCACCTCCAATGAGTGTGGGCCGCACTTGAGAGGCCCTTCCAACACACAGGACCTGGCGGAAGTGACAATGTGTGACTTCTGAACTGGCTCAGCCAGCCATGGTGCAGCCTTCCCCGTTTCCTCTTCTGGAGCACCTGCTCTGCGTGCGGGATGCCAGCTGCCATGTTACCCGGACACTTTCCCTCTGGAGGAGCCACGTGGTGAGGGACCCAGCCCTCCTGCTCACGGCCTTGGGGCCCCTCAGGTGAGCTGGAGGTGGTGCCTGCAGCCCTCGCCCACCGTCACATCCTGCTGCCCTCCTTGCCAACCCTTGACAGTGACCTCAGCTGAGCCATTCACAAATTCCCCACCCAGGGAAACTGTGGAACGATAGCTGTGTGCTATTTCAAACTGGTAAGTGTGGGGTTTATTTTTACATGGCAATAGATAACCGATATGGTAATGTTAGTCCTACATTATTGTCCCTCCTGACAGTTTTGATGTCTCCAGTTAAATAATTAACTGTGGGAGTCATTGTTTAGT
Organism: Heterocephalus glaber; assembly: GCF_053883595.1. Lineage (NCBI taxonomy): Eukaryota > Metazoa > Chordata > Mammalia > Rodentia > Bathyergidae > Heterocephalus > Heterocephalus glaber. The sequence continues at coordinate 37,160,345 of NW_028258381.1, read as the reverse complement.
GAGGTCTGTAGCTGTCCCCGCTGTGGCCTCAGGATACCAACTGGGTAACTGGTGAGCAGTCGAGCCTGTGTAGGAGGCAGTTTAACAGCAAGCAAAAAGCTCAGTGGGTTCAGGGTGTTCTGGGGATTGGACCCAGTGCCTTCACACTGAATTACATCTCTATCCCTTTTTAATTTTTATTTTGAGACAAAGTCTCACTAAGTCTTCTAAATGGGACTTGAACTTGTGATCCTCCTGGCTTAGCCTCCCAGAGTGCTGGGATTCCAGATATGCGCTACCATGCCCACCTTTGAAGCCTATCATTTTTATACCCACTTCTTCCCTAAGGCAAAATCCTTTCGTAGAACTGTCATGCAATGGATATTATTTGAATTCAGTAAAATATCTCTGTACACAGTAAAATTTGCACATCTCAAACAAAAATATGACACTTCTCTCAGTTCTCCTTCTATTCTGATGTTTTCGATGTTAAACAAATAAAAACTCCGACTGGCCGCAAGGAAGGGTGGAATTAAAATAGCTCAAATTCTGTTTCTTTGTCTTCACAAGAACTGTGTGATTATTTCAAATCTACTGCTTAAACAGAAAAATGAACCAGGCACGGTGTCACAGACATACAATCCCAGCACTCTGGGAGGCTGAGGCAGGAGGAGTATAAGTCCCAACCCAGAGTGGGCAACTTAGGGACTCAGTGAGACTCTGGCTTAAAATTTTAAAAGTGCGAGGAATGTAGGTCAATGTGAAGGTCAGTGTTTCCATCCTGATGCCTAAAACCACTACCACAACAAAGCAAACCACCACAGAATGTGCAGACCCTGGGGTTTTAGATCTGACCAGAGCCCCAGGGGGCCCAACGCAAAGGTTATGTAGACAGCAGACAGTACAACATGCTCATCCAGAGCTAAGTCATTACAGCTCAATAGGAACCACAGCCATCTTGTAGGACTTAGACCAAGGGAAGAGGCGAAGGAGAGGTAGGCACCATTCCTGAGATCGTGTAGGGCTGTGGCACATTACACATGCTGAGAATAAAAGGCAAATAAACTTTGTTTTTGTAGTAATGGGGATTGAACCAAGGACCACTGCACTGAGCTACATCCCTACCTCTGCTTCTGCTTTTTATTTGACACGGGGTCTTGCTAAGTTGCTAAATTGCTCAGTGTCTTAGTTACTTTCTTGTTGCTGGGACAACCTTACACCTACAAGTGAAAGGAGGAAAGGTTTATTGTAACTCACAGCTGGTAGAGGTTTCAGTTCATAGTCAGCTGGCTCCAAGGCAGGGTGGCAGGGCAGAGGGGCATCACAGAGGAGGAACAAGTCATGGCAGGCCAGGCAGAAAGCACCCAGCAGCAGTGAGCCTTCCTTTCTGTTTTTATTCCATTCAGGCTATAAGCTTATTGGTTGGTGCCACCTACATCCAGCCTGGGCCTTCCCATCATCCACACCCAGAATTATTCTATTCAGTAAGTGAACCAATCCAGTTATCACACACCTTTAATCAGGTATTATGTCCATGATCCAGCCACCTCCCCAAAGCCCCACCTATGAGTGCATGAGGCTTTGGGGGAGCATTTAGATATAAGCCATGACACCCAGGTTGAGATCCTCCTGCCCCAGCCTCCCAGAGTGCTTGGATTCCAGGTGTGCACCACCAAGCCCAGTTAAAAGCAGATGGACTTTTAGTTAGTTTTATTATTGTTTTAAGATTCTTCACAGAATCCCTTATTGCTGGCTGCATATTGGATGAGTCCCCAGAGACAGCCCAGTGGCAGGTGTCGGTCTATCCTGTGTCCGCTGCAGCCTTCTTCAGGGCTCATACCTTGGGCTGAGGCAGCTCAGGCCCAGAACAGCACAAGCCCTCAGAGCAGAGCAAGGGCTTGAGAAAAAACACTTTGGATGTTGTCAGGTTATAGCTCCATTGCCTATGCAGTCTTTAAAATGCATTTAAATATTTCAAATAGTCTCTAAATTTTTTAGAATTCATAAATTTGGAACAGTAACAAGATCATAAAAAAAAAGCTTGCTCCAGTCCAATAGGACACAGAACTGACTTATTTATATGTTTATCATTTATTTCCATTTCCCACCTGGATAGTCCCCAGAGATTTGATTTCTTATTTCCTAGAGAATCTAAAGACAGAAAGCAGAACTCAGTGTTAAATAATCTTTACTCTACACCTGTTCAAACTACCTGCAAGAAACTACTCATTTGTCCTTATGCACAAACATCAATCCAGGGAGCATGAAATTTTAACTACCAATAAATATTCCAACATCAGCATACACGGAGCATCTAATTCCAGCATCAAAATGCAGATAGGCATGAATAGATACTTGGATTTATGACAAAAGGAATCGCATCTGGAGCCCCTCCCAGAAAGGTGGGGCAAGCTGGGTGTGAAATATTTGAGATCTTGCCTGCTTCTGTCTGCCCAATTCAACCAAGTTGGTTCCTATAATCTTGTTTAATTAATAACAAGCATAGCAGCATTTTTCCCACTTGCATTATGTTTGAAATGAGATGGCTGGATGCTTCTTATAAAAATGCTTTGAAAAATAAACCATGTCAGAAATGAGTGATTTATTATCACTCAGAATGCTGGCAGGGGAAATCTTGGAAGAGGAGAGAATTGATGTTGCTTCCTGCAGCATTTCTGCTGCAGAGCCAGTCCAATTTGCTCTTTTCCGGGGCCCAGGCATGGGACAGATTTTGCATGTGACATGCTCCTCCTCTCCAGTCTGGAGCCTCCTTCTGTCCTTCCTTCTGCCTGGAGTCTTCCTAGGCCTCTGGAGGCCACGTGTCTCTCACAGTGCAGAGCCAGGCATAGGGTGGTTGAGGGAACTGGGTCCTCCCATCCCCAGCCCTCCCAGCTGCACACACTTGTCCTCTGCCACCAGCCCCAGCCAGGCAAGTGGAGCTCTCGGGGGAAGACTCAGAATATACTGTGCTTGGTGACCTACTAAGCCAAGCTTCCTGAACAGACTGCCCAGATCACACGGTAGCTAACTCTATTCTCAGTTATTTGCCATGTTAGGAATACAAGTGATTATTTATTGAACCCTTACTATGTACCTGCACTGTTTTAAATCTTTAACAGGCACTGGCACACTTAATCTCCAAAACAATTGGTGTACAAAGCGTTCCCACTTTACAGACAAGAAGACCAAGGGACACAGCAAGCAGAAGCCTGAGCCAGGAAAGAAATCTAGTCAAGCTGGGAGTGTAGCTTAGAGGGAGAGCACTTGCTTAGTATGCACAAGGCCTGGGTTCCGTTGCCAGCACCACAAAAATCCAAACCAAACAATAACAAGACCCAAACCTAGTCCAGTTCTAGAATTTCTACTCTTAAGATATTTCAATATAGTACTTATTTATTTACTTATTCGCAGTACTGTGGATTAAACTCAGGCCCTTCACACCTAGCTGCATCCTCAGACTTTTATTTTTTCCTTTTTATTTTGAGACAATGTCTTGCTAAGTCACTAAGTTGTCCCAGCTGGCCTCTGACTTGTCATCCTCCTGCCTCAGTCTCCTGGAGTGCTGAGATTCCATGTGTGCATCACCATGCCTGGCTACTTATCATAATTAATAATGATTCTGTACACTACATACTACCCTGCTTCTTTTATTCCCCATAAGACCTATAGGATGAGGATTGTGGTTCTCCTCTGGTTTTTGTTTTGTTTGTGGTACCGTGGACAGCACCCCCAGGGCCTGCTGTCTTCCTTCAACAGTTGAGGAAGCTGAGGCCCAGAGAATGACGTCTGTGTCTAAGGGAAGTCTTAAGCCAGCAAGTGGAGCAGATCAGCCCAAATCCATGGCACATTCTTAGCATACTTGAGTGGAATTGCCCTGCTACATGAGACTGCAAGGGGGCCATGAGCTGAAACCACCCCTTCCAGCTTCAGACTAGTTATGTCCACTCCCTGCTCTGGCTTCCTTCCCGCTGCTGGGAGTTAGGGCTTTACCTAGAGTCGGAGAACAGGGACACGAATGCCCCCCACCCAGATTGTGTGCAGTCAGGAAGAAAAGCTGGGTGGTCTTAGATGTGGGAGAGGAAGGGGGCCCCTCCTGCCCCCTTGATGGCACTGCAAATGGATCCGCTTTTCCAGAGTGTGGGTTGGCCATATCCAGCTAGGTTGAAAATGTGCAGAGGTGCAACCTGGACGCTGCCTGTACCCATGAACAGGAGACTTGCTGAGGATGCACGCTGTCGGCAGAAAGGAGGAGGCGGTGGAGAGGCACTGGGGCTTGTGCCCGTCCACCGGTGAAGACAGACAAGGCCTGAGTGTGTGTCAGGAGACGTCTCTGTGTGATGGAAGTAAATAAGCTGGGGCACAGAGCACACAGGTGACCACCAGGCATGAGACGTCGAGGAGCAACAAGCAGGTTCTAGGCACCTTACAGCAGCCTCAGTGACAACAATGGAGATTGTTTGTGGGTTTGCCCCTCGGAGGCCTGAGGACCCATTCTGAGAGAGAGAGAGAGAGAGAGAGAGAGAGAGAGAGAGAGAGAGAGAGAGAGAGAGAGAGGGAGAGGAGGGAGAGAGGAGAAGGGACCCTGTGAGTGGAGAAAGGCTCTTACCTTGAGCTGTAATATAATTTCTCTCTTTCTTTCTCTTTCTTTCCTTTCTCTCTCTCTCTCTCTCTCTCTCTCTGTCTCTTCCTTCCTTCCTTCCTTCCTTCCTTCCTTCCTTCCTTCCTTCCTTCCTTTCTTCTCTTTTTCACACTGGGGATTGAGCCTGGGGCCTTCACACTGAGTTACTGTACCCTCAGTCCTCTTTCACTTTTTATTTTGAGACAGGGTCTTGCTAAGTCACTCTAACTTGTGATTCTCCTGCCTCGTCTTCCCAAAGTGTCAGGATTACAGGCATGTGCCACTGTGCTAGAGTTGTAATGATTTACTTATTTTATATTTTTAAAAAAGGAAACCCAAAAGGGAAAACATTGGCATTTTGGGTGACAAGAACCTGGGAATTTGTTCTTTTATTCCATGTACTTTTCTTAGCTCTCTCTACAGTGTAAAAGACTGAGACTTACAGGCTGTATTCATGCGGTCCTCTATGTCAAAGAGCAGTGAGCTGCTTGGGGCCAGGGGTGGTGGCAGAAGTGACAAACAGAAGTGATCTTTGTATAAGTGACTTTCTTGCCAATGCTCTTCCCTAGCGAGGCAGCATGTGTGCACAAAGAGGCTGGCTTCTGTAACTGTTGCATCCAGGAGGCCTGCTGTAAAAACTCTGGACATCCTAGGTGCTATTGATTAACATATCTATGGAGGCTGGTGAATTGGGACCAGGGGTGAAAAGCAAGTCAATCAATACATGCATTTCGTCTGTTCCTGACCTCAGATAATTCCTGTGCTGATTAAGCCTTGTCACTTACTTTTTAGAGCAGTGTTAAATATTAATTATGAGTCATGTGGCTTGACTCCAGGACAGGCCCACCCTCCCTTCCCTCGGGATCTCATGGGCTCCAAAAGTCTCCCCACCCTGACTCTACTCCTGGGAAACTGGGCAGATTTAGGTGGGAAAGCACCCTGTTTCTTGTCCTCTCCACCAGCATAACTGCAGTGGACAATTATGGAAACAGAATCCATTGTTCCAACAGGCAGAGCTCACAATATTAGCGTGGATTTTAAGAAACTTTGTTCTCAGCCAGGAATTAAAAATAGCTCCTTCTCACTCCCCTGCTCCCCCCCTCTCTCGGCCTTGCCAGATTTAGTCTAAGGAGCCCTGACAGGTTACCTCCTAGTTAGTATTCCTGTGGCTCCTTGGATCTGCAGAATGCTTGAGAATCATGTTATTTTAAATGTTGGTTCTTCCCCGCATTCCCACAAGGGAGGTCTGAGGTGCGAGTTTAGTTTTAGATGTGAGGAGATGGGAGTGGTGAGGACAAGGACCCAGCCAAGGAGTCTGCGAGACCCATGCAGATTTCACCCATGCAGATTCCCCCCATGCTTGGTCTTGCCTGAAGTCTGAGTGCTCAAGGTGGGAGGAATTTCAGGCCCTTCCATTCCTTTGCTCTCTTTACACTGTGCTCTGTGGCTTCTCTGTCATGTTAGAATTAAAAGCCAAAATAATTTCAATAACAGCATCTTTTCTAATACACATGGAACCTGGGGCCTATGGGGCCACCCAGCCAAGAGTTGTCTTCAGGTGTCCCAGCACCCTGCTTGGGGTTCTGGCCACTCCATCCCTTCCCTGATGGGTTGAACACGGTCCCCTCAAACTTTATGTCCACCTGGAATCTAGGAATGTGACCTTATTTGTAAATAGTGCCTTGCAAATGTAGTTCACCAAGATGAAGCGATGGTCATTGTCGAATGTTTCAGTGGCCTTTTTCATGACAGCTCTACCACAGTGTGGGTTTAACTTTCAGGAGCTGTTTTCAGGATCTGTGCTTCTCAGACTTTAGTGCATGTGACCACTGCAGATTCTGATGCCACAGGTGTGGGGTGGCCTATGACTCTGCATATCTAACAAGCTCCCAGTGATGTCCAGGGGGCTGGTCCAGGACTCCACTTTGAGTAGCTCAGGTTTCATATTAACTCCAGCTCATCGGTGACCTCCTGGTTCACCTCTACAAAACTGCAAGTTTATTAAGACTGCCTAGGGCCAGCGGGCATGCTGCGGATGCATGGGAACATAAACAGAAGCTTTGGGTACAGCAATGTTACACTGTTTCATTGCATGGATTTTTATTTCCTCTCTATATCTGGGAGAATTGGAATTTCATCTGTGATGTTGGAATGTTCAGAGAGCCACTGCAGGAGGCTGAAGCAAGAGGATCACAAGTCCGAGTCCAGCCTGAGCAACATGGTGACTAAGCAAGACCTTGCTCAAAATGAAAAGGGCTGGGATGCAGCTAAGGGAGAAGGCCCTGGGTTCAATCCCCAGTACCCTACTCCCTCCCACCACCCTCACAAAGCATTCAGAGAGAATTCCTTGGCAGTCTCTTAGATCCTTGGATAAACAAACATTTTGAACATAATAATCAGGTTACCACCATAAAGAATTATTTTATAATTAGAAATGATAGCCCCTGCCCAAAACCTTGATGATCGTGCTGCTTTTGTTTGGAACTGCTGCTAAATGACTATGTCTGTATTTTTTGAATAAAACAATCCTCACCCTGCTTAGCCAATCAGTGCTATTTGCATTATTCCTATAAGATCTTTATACAAATCTGTTCAATTTTGCTGAAGTCATTCTTTTTTGCAGGCGGCACTGCTATTGAAGTACAGTGGAAACCTTTATGTTCAAGGGCTGTGGGAATCACATTCAGAGCTCTGATACAACTCAGAAATTATAAGAGGAAATAATTATTACGATAGAGAAGAAATATCACTCCAGTCCACGCTAATGCACTTAACTGTCAAACAAAAAGATCTTTAAGGTGATGGAGCACACACTACGCAGGAGAAAAATGGGAAGGAAAAACGTGGCTACGATTTGTTCTGAGGACTCTCACAGAGGGGGCTCGTGTTCCACTTTGTAATCATTTGGTAAGCATGTCCTCGCCAATTGGGGAGGATGGATTCGGGCTGGGACAGTTAGGTTGAGGTCAGGCAGCAGGGAGAAGTGAGCGTTTGGACTGTAAAAAGGCAGTTGAAGTTCATACCCAGCATGGAACAGAGACAGAGTGGTGGAGAGAGAGGGAGGGAAGGAGACCCCCACCCCACCAGGGCAGGATGTCACCTCCAAGGTCAAAGAAAGAGTGGGGACAAGGAGCAAGACAATGCTCACCCTGCAGAGACTTGGATGGGTTTTCACGATGCCCCTCCATGGTTAGTAATGTGTTTCAGGGCGGCAGAGATAAAATGTTTTCATGGGGTCATTCCGCTCAGATCGCTGCCACCTGTGCCTCTATTCCTCATCCTACCTGCCATTTTGGGTAAATAGATACTGTGTTCTGAGTAGGAAAGGTCAAACTGAATATCTCTGTGATGAATTATATGCTACTAGAATTATTATCAGTATTTTAAAGCATCCACGAGGCTGGATCTGGGTACACTCTTCTCCCATGAAGATCTATACTCAAACCCAGAGCTAAGCTGGTGGTCCTGCTCTGGATGAATGACCCCACCTTCCCGGGTGGAGCCAGGGGCCACCCTGCCTGGCCCCTATCCCTCACACTTCAGGCACCACACTGGGTGCCACACTCCCTGATATCTCCAAGCTTGGCCACCTTCATATTATCCCTGCCTGCAGCAGCTGCCAACTGCGTCTGTTCATTGACTCAGCAAAAGCTCAGTAAGGCGCTGTTCCCTCATTTGCTCTCAGCAATGAAGCAGGTTCATGTGAAACCAGCCCCAGGCCTGCTGAACCCTCTCAGAGAAGCCTTACACTAACTAACAGGCAGAGTCCCAACTTCCAGCAGGTACCAGTAGGATTTCTACCGCCAATACCCTGCATATCCTAATAGATGTTCTTCCTCCAGGACCCAAGCTTGCTGGAACCCTGGCCCTCCAACCTCTGTGGCTCCCTTTGCTTCCTGATCTCTCCTGAGTGTGCACTTGACAGATGCCAGCTCCTCCCTCCCAATGAGCTCCAGTGTCCTCCTCCCTCCTTTGGCCTCTCTGTCCTGCAGCAGCAAATGGAGGGGGGGGGCACAGTCTGTGTGTCCTCTGGGCTCCCAGGGCTCCAGGTGCAATCTCAGCCCCAAAGCAGCCTGTGTCACTGCAATCTGCTTGCTGTTCTCTGTCTGTGTCCCCTCCGAGTTTGTGGGATGAGGGTGAGTGTCTGCTGCTCCTCCACAGACTGAGGCTCTGCCTGGCAGACAGGCCTGAGCTGTTAATAGTACATTGGATTTATTTTTATTGCAGATGGTAAGACACACAGACACAGAAATGACAGGAAGGAAGAAGCCTCAGAATCAGGAGCACCAGGCACAGCAACATGGGCAGGCACCATGCCAGCCACGAGGCAGAGGAAGGGAAAGGAAGCCTGGTGAGGGCCTTCACTGTGGTCTCTGGGGAGAGAAATGGGCTGGGCAGGACAGCAGGCTTCAGATGGGCTAGTGAGGGATGTTTCAGTGAACTGTGGGCTTGGGGACTGTCCCTAGGGTGACTAGGAGGGACCCCAGGGCATGGGTGCCCTACAGAGGGGGTGGCTGGGAGTGGGTTTTGGGTATTCTGGTTCAGAACAGATAGAAGACTCCTGGGCTGATTTGTGTGCTGTTTAGGAGCTGGCTGAGCCGGGCAAGGCCACTCTGCCCTCAACATGGCCATGGCCCCAAGCATCAGAGCCTTAGAACACACCACCTGGTTTGGCTCACTTGTCACAAACCCAGTGAGCTGGCGAGGACAGATGGCAGTGTCTGTGCAGGTGCAGGGGTGTGAGCTCCAGGAAGACACACGGAGGTTCCCACTTCAAATCCCATCACTTCATTCATCTCTCCACGCTGGCTCCTGGCCTCCTGGGGGCAGAGAAGACCGGGCGCCAACTCCCTGGCTCAGTGCATGGACTGAACTTGAACTCAGTTACCAGCTCCAGTCTGCTGTCCTCTGCCCATCACCAAGGGTATTAGGGACCCCAGCCTCTGCCCCGGGCGGGGTACCCTGAGACCATGCTCATGGCAGGCCCAGGATGTTTACCAGGGAGAGCCCTCGGGGCCACGCCTACAGAGGCGAGAGAATCCAGTCCCGTGCATCCTCAACCACAGGCTCATCTGGTGGCCCCTGGAACTCAAGCTCCAGAGTGGCCTCTGGAAAAGGCCCCCCCAGGGTTAAGATAGGTCAATCCAATCTGCAGTCACTCTGAGAGCCCTGGGACCCCAGGAGATGCCCAGCACCCTGGCTGCAGGGCAAAGAGAGGCTGAGGGCTTCCCAGAGAAGGAGTCTGGAGCATATCCTGAGGGAGGAGCTGGTGGCTGTCACTGCACACCCAGGAGGACAGCATGAGGTAAAGGGAGGCAGGAGGCTGGGAGGGCAGGGCCTCAGCAAGCTCTGGGTGTTGGAGGAAGAAAGTCTGCTAGGATGAGCAGGGCATTGCCAGGAAGTTGGATTCTGGCCACAAGACCAGGAAACAAAGGAGCCACCTCTGTCAGGTGCTGGCTGAAGGTGTGTGGTTGTGGGGGATGTGGTGTCTATAGAAGAAGTGGTCCCTGCACGGAACAGGGCTCCCACAGACGAGCAGGAGCAGAAAAAGTCCTCATGGAGGGGACACGTCCTCCTCACTCAGTCCTTCGATCCACAACTGCCATTATTAAAATGGTCCCTTGTTTATTTTCTGTAGCCAGCGTTTTTTGCATTCATTCTGTGTCTTTAGCATATTATTTCCCTATTTGCTTTTATTACAGGGTATGATAATTGCAGTAGAGGAGGAAGACAGTACATTGAGTGTGTACACACACATCCTCTAGTGGCTTCATTAAGTGTTAAATAATTAGGTTATTAGTGTTTTAAGGGCTCTATGGTATGCAGAAATATTTGGTGAATTGTTATATGGGTACTGGTAAGAGTTTTAGTAATTTTTGGAGATTTGGGGGCGTGGCAATGAATAAACCCAGAACACAGTATGATATTTTCCCACTTAAACTAAGTGAACATCGCCAGGCATGGTGGGGCACACCTGCAGTCCCAGCACTCTGGGGGCTGAGGCAGGAGGACCCAAGTTCGGGCCAAGTATGGACAATTAGGGAGACCCCGCCTCAAAAGAAAAATCAAAAAGGGCTTGGGATGTAGCACAGTGTGAAGGCCTTGAGTTTAATCCCCAGGGCAAACAACAAAGAAACAAAGAAAACCAACAAAAATTGATAGAATATACTCTCCGTTATCCAAGGCATTGCTCTGAGACATGTGTTGCGGGGCAAGGTGATGACTTTGGTCTGTCACTCAGCTGAGAGCTTCAATTCATTCTTTTAAACTGCTACCTAGTATTCTGTGATATGCACAAACCAAAGGTAGGAATGTGGGTGTGTGAAAAGGCAGCCACCCTACTGATGAAATTTAGTTTGTTTTTATTTTCCCACTGCGAGCAGTGTTGGAACAGCCTTGAGCTGTGTGCATGCTTTCTCCTCACGCTGCACCAAGGCTGTGGGAGTCACCTTCCCACTCCCACCCAGCACAAGGTAAAGATCTTCCTCCACATCCTTCCTGCCTCATTGATTTTACTCATGTAGGAGAGGTTTTCCGTAGTGGAATAGCTTGCTGAAAAGACACACATTTTAAAAGTTAATCAACACTCTAAGGTTAATTTGTGTAAAGGTTGCAACAGCTCTCGTTGGTGAGCCATAGGTGTGTGAGTACCCAGCCTCATGTGGTCTTGCCACATCAGAAGTTACTGTGCTTTTAATCCTTTGGTAATCTAGTACATGAAAAGTGGTATCTAGCAATTCATTTAATTCACATTTTCTTGATTGCTCTTGGGGTTCAGCAGTTCTTCCTAAGCTTAATAGGCTTTTGATTTTCTCTTCTTTTTTAATCTGTTTATATATCTTTTCACATAGTTTTCTCAGAAGTCTTAGTTTTCTCATCCATGAAATGGGGATAGGCTGTGGAAGCTGTGAGAAGTTAAGGAACAGAAGCGAGGAATGGTATTGCCAGGGGTGGGTTTGGGATCCATAAAAATGAGTCTGATCCTGAGCAATAACTGTGGGAATAGCACGGATGGAACATTCCACATGTGCCAAAGTATCTGCCTAGCCAAACTTCCAAAGGGATGAGACCAATCCTTTGTCTCCATTTTGAGGCTCAGAGGGGCTAAGCAATCTGCCCCAAGTCACACAGCATGTGAATGGCAGGGAAAAAGGCAGAACTCAAGATTATCTGGCCCATAGTCCCTGAATGCTCTACCATCCCATTTTAGGAGATTGAACTAACTGATTTTCAAGTGACGCTACTCTCTGACCACTTGGGTCAAGCGTGAGGTCCAACGATTGCCATTTCTAGATTTCTTTGCTAGAGGTTTAGAAAGAAAATGGAAAGCTCCCAAAGTTGTTACACAGTCTTCTGCATTTCTGTTTCAAGCAGGAGATGCATTTGTTACAACACTAATTAGAGCAGAAATTAACTGAAATGCTGAGTTTTAGCAGAGAGCAATTCAGCTGCAGGTGTCAGTAATTAGTGAAAAATGAATCATTTGATGTTTGTAGACACACAGGCTTCTCAACTTGCTACTCAAAAATAAACTTTGTGGGCATTATTGTTCTGAATCAGTCCTGCTAATACATGTGTCTATCTTAATGCTGTAATTCAGTATAAATATTTTAAATAAATCAATAACATAGTCCTCTGGTGGCAGTACAGAAATGAAATTTTCCATACAAAAATGAAATAAGAATAAAATATTTTTAGTGAGATTGGCAGAAACCTGAAAAACAGCCATACTGAAATTATTAGTTCCTTGCTCTCTCTTTCTTTTTCTTCTTCTTCTTTCTCTCAGTTTCTTGGGGGTATAAATAATTCACCTCCAATATCCTGTCCTGAGCAGGAACTGAGTCAATAAAATAAACAAAGCACGGTGGATGTCTACAGGCTTTGGAAGTGGCATTAGAGATCACTCTTATACTAGACGCTCACTTGTTAGCCCAGATTTCTCTGCTCAGTCACAGTGGGTGTGAGTTCTGACACAGGAGGAGAAAAAAACTAAAACTTCTGTAGAGACAGAGGTGTCTGCGCCTTGCCAAGTAGAATCTATTTCTTTATCCAGCCAAGTAAGTTGGCCAATTACAAGTGACAAGAGCATCTACGTTTTCATCGGGGGGAGACAACAGCCTGGAAATTAATTTTCCTTATGAGAAGCAATTGCACGAACATATTGGGGGTGCGTGTGTGTGTGTGTGTGTGGTTATGTTGTTATGTGCATTTGCTCTGAAGCGTGGGTTCAGCACCTGAATCAGTCACAGCCCTATCACACACATTCCCGCCATAGGAAACTGAGTCCAGATGTCTCAGCCTTGACCTGAAGAGGTGCCTGACCTTTCTCCACCAGATTGGGCTCTGGAGTCTTCTGCTGTCCTCTCTGTGAATCTGCGCAAAGGCAGATCTTGGACGGGCTGGATGGGAGGCTGGGGCAGACTCTCCCACAGCCAGGGATGAGGCCAGCCATCCTGTCTGCCCCTAGCCTGGCCAACAATATCGGTGCTCAGACGCTGGCTATTGGGGAGCACAGGGGATCTGGTCATCAGATTCCCCGAAACAGGGCAGCATCTTGAGAGATAGCTGGTGTAACAGATTGGAACTAGATGGAAATCCATAAATTCTTGATTGTTTTTAAAAGGAGAAATCCTCATTGACTACTTTTGGAGAATACCAAAGTATCAACTCATCATTTTGAAAATTGGCCAATAAAGGGGAAAGCTTAAACATGTATCCTACCTTTCCCAGCAACGATACCTCAGGGTAGGTGCACAAGTGTTGATGAAGAAAATGTCCTCATTAGAAGTATTCCTGCTGACCACTGCAGAGAGATGTAGAAGCATTTGCATCCCCCAGTGAACTGATCTACCTAAGCAATGACCAGCAGAGGTCCCCCCAAAAAGACATAAACCAAGCACTTTGCACCGCCAATGAAAGGACATATCATATACAGAATGAGATATTCTTGCCAAACACAAAACCTGAATCTAACCAAGACTCTGGATCCAACTACCAGTCCATAGCAAATACAGAGGAGAGAGGAAGATGTCAAATTAAAACACAGAGATGTCATCTCCAAAATCCAGATTGTGACAAACAGGACAAATAACCCAGTGGTCTTATTAAATAAATTGCAAAGAAAAGAGGGAGATATAGCTTAAAGGAAGTAGTTCAGTTGATCACCGTGTATGGATCTTATCTGAACCTCAACTCGTATTTTAAAATGATACAAGAAAAAATACCTTTGAGACAATTAGTAAACTTGGAACATGGATTGGATCTTTGATCCAATGATGATAGTCAGGATCTGGGAGGAGTTTGGGCTGCAATAATGGCATTGTGCTTACGTTTTTGAAGGATGTCTACTCAAAGATTTATAGATTAAATGACAGAATGCCCAGGATTTGCTCCCTAACAGTCAACCCCTCCCCTCACATCTGCCCCAGGCATGGTTAGAGGAATAGATGGAAGAGGATTGGCTGTGAGTTTAAAACTGCTGAAGCCAGGTGAGAGTTACATGGGCGCTGGCAAATTGTTCTCTGCCTTTGTAGATGTTCCAAATTTCTCATACTGAAACGTCTCTTTGGTCATTGGTACCTCCCCAGCCCTGCCCTAGGGGGCAGAATAGCGCGGTGGCTGAATGATGGATTTTGGCTTCAGACAAACCTGAGTATATGCATCATCTATACAATGGGTTGGTAAGGAAGATTCCATGAAATAATGTTGGTTAAGTGCTGGACACAAGAATCAATATGTTTGCTACTCTTATTCCTGGAATCTTTCTATCCAAGAGCCCTGTGAAGTTGATCCATGAGAGCTCATTCAAGGCCAAGGAAAGAAGTGCTAAGCAGACCAGATCAATGGGGCTCAGACCCCAGCACCCCGAGGCTCCCTAGCACCCTGGGGCCCTGGAGACAGATGGGCAATCTGACTCACAGATGGGCCGTCTGTCAGGACAGGGGGTGGGTGGGTGGAGGCTGGGGCAGGAAGCAAGTTGGTAAAGGGAGCAGAAGCAGAAATCACCTTCTTAATAAAGGAACTATCTTTCCTTTCTGAAAAAAAAAGGCAGATGTGTTCAGTTAGTCCCCAAACCATATATGGGAGGGATTTCTGGGGACCGGGGTCATTCTAGGCCTCTGAATGATACAAGTGCTCCTGAGTGGGACCTGAGAGTACAAGCATCCCCTGGAGTACAGGTTGGCAAGGACCATACAGTAACTGTTTGGGCCTTATGGGCCAAGAGATCTCTCACTGCCACTCAGATCCTTGTTCCTAGTGTGAAAGCAGCTAAGACAGTAGAAAGGAATGGGTGTGGCTGTGTTCCAATAAAACTTTATTTATAAAAAAGCAGGCTTGTGCATGTGGCCTGAGGGCTGCAGTTGAATCCCATTCTATTTTCTATCATTGTCCTGAAGGACTCTTCAGTGACGGACATGAGCAGCCCATGCTATGCACTCCAGGAGCCTCTGGCCACCTGTGACTACTGAATGTTGTACACAGGGTGGGCAAGACTGAGGAGTTGATGTTATTCAATTTAAATTGGTTTAGATCTTAAAAGTCATGTGTAGCTCATTATTACTGTGCTAGTACATTTCTAAAGAGTTCAGCCCAGATAATAAAAGAAGAAGGCAGCAGGCTGGGGATTTAGTTCAGTGGTGCCACACCTGCCTCACAAGCGCAAAGTCCTGAGTTTAATCCTCGGTACAAAAAGAAAAGAGGGCAGCACAGAGAAGAGAAATGATCCCATGGTGGGAGGATCCAGCACACCAGGTCATCAAGCAACAGGACAGGAGACCAGAGTCTGATCCTGACCCCCTTACCCCCACCCATAGGACTTTGGAAACATTGCTGGCCCTGTTGCTCGTCTGTTCTTCCGTTCCTCCGTTTGTAGGATGGGACCATTTTACCCCAGCCTCCTGGGCCATTCACCTGCTGGGGCTGCCCAAAGAATCACATGGGACAATGCAAGGAAGGTCTCTTTGAAAACTTCAAAGCACCCCAGGATTTTAAGGGTGTTATGCATTAATTTCTCCAACCCAAGGTAGCAGAGTGGAATGAGGGGTACGAAGGACCAGCGGGGAGGTGGTGATTCATCACCGGGCACAGATGCTCCTGGGTTCAGCTTCTTTCAGTGAATTTCCTGGGGAGAATTTGGGTCTGCATTCTAGCTAACAAATTCATTCCTTTGCTTTGGCTCTGAACCCAATTCTGGGCTGGCATCAAAGCCAGCCTCCTGGGAGCTGCCTGGCTCTGGAGCTGTCCGGGTCGCTCTCCAAGCCCTCCCCATTCTGGCTGCAGTTGTCCCCCTACTCCGCTGCCCTTGCAGACCTCCTGTCCCGGTGTCTTGCTATCCACCCTCCCTGGGGCTGATCCTAGTTGAGGTGGAGTCCTGTGCCTAATCTGTCCTGTCCTGCAGTGGAGGGATGGATTCTCATACCACCATCTTGGAGGCAGGTAGGAGGGCAAAGCAGGGCACTGTGCCAGCCATTCTGACCTGGTCCCCTTTGAAAAGTAGAGAATCAGGGATTCGGGGAAATGAACGGTTGAGAAGTAGAGCTGTCCCTCAACTAAAGGGTCATTAGACTCTCAGCAAGGCTGTTGGGATGCAGCTGCCTGGTGATCATTTGCAAAGATGGACTCGTGGTGATTCTGGGGAAAGGAGAAGGCTTGTGAATTGGAAGTAACTGAGCTTGTGGAAAGCCATCATGCTACAGGTCCTGTCTGAAAATGTCCTTGTTTTTAAAAGAAGAGCACCCAGAATCTCACCATTCTATTCCACACCATGATGTCATCGAAAGAGAATCAGAACTGGGAAAGGAGACCCCTGGGAGGCAAGGTGACAGATCTTGGGCTGGAAATGATTTTACCAGAACTGGAGAACCTAGGCAAGGGTGACCACAGGCTGAGCAGTCCCCCATCCAAAGATCTAAAATTCAAAATCCCCCCAAATCTGAAACTTTGTGAGGGCTGATGTGACGCCACAAGTGAAAAATTCCACACCTGGAATCACGGTTGAAACCCAGGTGCACTAAAAATATTGTATAAAATTCCCCACAGGTTGTGTGTGCAAGGTGTAGTCAAACAAGTTTCTTGGTTAGCCCCAAGCTTCATTCCCTGCATACCTCATTGTGTATGTGCAAAACACAATTTAAAAAAAAATATGAAATGCAAGAGCTGATTAAAAAAAACACCTACAGGCTGGGGATTTAGCTCAGTGGTTCTGCCGCCTGCCTCACAAGCACAAGGTCCTGAGTTTGATCCCCAGATCCCTGGTACCCCCCCCCCCAAAAAAAACAACAAACAACCTACAGTGTACATTTAAATTTTTTTTAAAAAGTATTACAGCAACAGAAACATTGCCATGAATCCCCCTCAAAAGACTCCCCTTGCTTCAAAAACACACATCCCATTGTTCTTGCCACTTTCTGAAGCAGTTCTGGAAGTCCTCTTTTGTAAGTGTCTTTATAAGATATGGTCCAAATTACGGTGACTGCTGCTGCCAGTGCCATCCAATGAAAGGCAGTCTTGTAAAAACATGACGCTGTGGGCAGGGGAGTTAGCTCAGTGGTTTCGCCGCCTGCTGCGCAAGCGCAAGGACCCGAGTTCGATCCCCAGTACCAAGAAAAAAAAACCATGATGCTGTGTCCTCATGTACCTCATTCACCAGATCAGGCACCATGCAACTTCTGGCTCTTTCTCAAAGTCAAAATGACCACGAAAGGCAAAAATTTTGAATTGATTCAGGAAACCACTGTTAAAGACACTCAGGAGAGAGGATTTCCAGAACTGCTTCAGAAAGGAGTCCCAAAGGAGGCCGGCATGAAATGTCCAGAATGACACAAGGCCAGTTAGGAGGTCTCTGCAGGTTCCTGTCACCTCTATCTGGGGCCTCAGTACAGGCCTAGGGACTGCTTGGAGCCAGAGCAAGTCCAGGGCACAGTCAAGGGACCTTTCTTCTTTCTGTTCTTTGGAATGTTCCCTTCCAACAAGGAGGAATTAAAAATGGCTTGCTCTGCCTCTTGGTAACCCAAGAATTCAACCAGAACTGACCCGACACACCCAGGTTTGCTCCTAGGAGTGAAGGGGATTTTCCTCTGCTGTGGCTGAGGAGTGGGGCATTGGAGTCTGTGTTTTGTGCCAAGGCCTGCCTCTCCTGGTGCCCTTGCTTTCTGCTCAGGATCAAACAAAAGATTTTGGGTGCAGGTGATTAAAATGGAGGAGGGCTCGTTACATGGCTCTTTCCAGCTGACTCACACCTCCTGGTCCCTCTGAGCTCACTCTCTCCCACCAGCTCTTTTAAGAAATCTCAGTAAGTCACTGAGACCAGAGTCTGTCACCCTTGGAGCAGTGAAACCCTGCTTCCCTCGCCCAGTGCCAGGCGAGCATCAGACGGCAGGTTCCGGCTGAAGCCTGCTCCAGAGCAGAGGCTTAAGCTCCCAAGGTAGGTAGTGGAAATCAAAGACTCACGAGCTCTCATTGTCTCATAACAAACAGATCAGGTTAATAGCTGTCACTGTCGTTTTACACACAGGTGTGCATCCTCGTGTTGTGTTAGTGCTGACATCGGCCTGCTTTTCTGTGACTTGACAGTATAATAGGGGTTCACTTCCAGAAGTTTCCTTTAATGTTTTGCATACTCTTTCCTGCAGGATGCCTCAAAGGATTTTAATAATTACTGTGTTTAATAGGAAATCCTACCCTCTTCTAATCGCCTCCTGCAGAAAAGTTGGTGGATGTGCCAGGTTGCCTGGGGGCTATCTGCATCTCTGCACAGGAACCATTAGCTCATTTATTCCTAACCCAGAGCTGTCCCAAGACTGTCTGATGGACCCTGTGGCAGGCAAGGAGTGAGGGTGTGTGCCAAGCTGTCAGAGGCTACCCTGCCTCTGCCTTCTGCCAGATTCTTCTCTCAGGCTGCATCCTGGGCCTTAGCCTGAGCAGGATGGGAGTTGGGAGACAGAAGACCCTGCAAGACAAGGGCTGACCATGGGGACACCATGAAGGCCTGTGGGGTTCCTCCTTTCCAGTTAACCCCGAAATAGTGCTTGAGCACCTGGCTGGGGCTTGGAGGGCTCAGGACACAGACAAGGTCCAGAGGAGGCTCCTCTGAGCCCAGCATCAACAGGCCACAGTTACTGGAGGCCTGTTGGTCCCACACTGGGTCCTTCCCAGAGCCTGCTGTCCTTGGAGCTAGGTGAGTGGCAGCCACTGGGCCTGAGGAAGTGGGCCGAGGCCCCAAAAGAGTCACCTGAAAACCTTGCTTGCGGAGACAAAGATGGAAGCATTCCTGTCCCAAGGAGAAGAACCCAAGTTTCGCTTCGGGCTCCTGATTATCTGCCATGCCTGATTGGGTGGCCCTGGCCTGCCTGGCATCCTTCGTGGTTATCCTGGGGGCAGCAGAAGCCCCTGAGCATAAAGCTTTATGTTAGCTTCCTGCCTTTATAACAAAATGCCTGAGATGTTCACTCCTTAAAGTCACATCCCCAAAGACCTAAGGCCTTCCCACCAGGTCCTGCCTGCTAAAGGTTCCATCGCCCCCAGTAGTGCTACTCTGGGGACCTAGCCTTCTCCAACATATGGGCCCTAGAATACTTCCCTGACCCAGACTATAGCAGAATGCAGACTATAGCTGGGGAATGCACCCCAGCAGCACAGCAGTCAGAAGTCAGACCTGCTTGGAAATCCAGCTCCCGCTTTTACCAGCCGTGTGACCTTGGACAGCCCTCAAAACCTCTCAGTGCCATGCTGTGGTCAAGTTGTGTCCTCCAGAAAGGTAAGGAGGAGCCCTGGTACCAGGACCTGTGAATCCAGCCTTAGTGGAAGCAATGGGTTAAGGTGAGGACATTAGAATGGTCCCTTATCCCACATGACTTCACGGGGACACTCAAGAGGGTGTGATGTAGAGGGTCAGGGAGAAGGCCTCAAGAAGACTGGAGCAGTGCTATCCACAACCAAGGATGGCCCAGGGCTGCCAGAAGGACCACGAAAGGACCGGAGGGAGATGGTGCTGGACTTTGGACTTCCGGCTTCCAGGACTGCAGGGAAATTAACTCCCGTTACCCCGAGCCATGGGTTTGTGTCACTTTGTTGTTGCTACCCTGGGACCCGGAGGCAGCCATGGGATGGTCGCAGCCAAGGAGAGGATAACACCACCTCCATGTTGTCCTGGGCTCGTGTGAGATCACAGAAGATGTTTATCGAGCTGCCAGGCGCTGAGGACAGCTACGGAATCACCAGCTTCAACTCCCCAGACACCCAAGGGCCCTGCTGAATATTAGCTTGACCTTGGTGCTCTACCACTTGAACTTTATTTTGTTGGCCTAGAGTGGGAGAAGGCCAGAGATCGCAGAGACCTGCACGGTAATGTATGCAGACTCTGAAATGCCATGTAGAAGGCTGAGCCAAGATCTCTCTCCCTCTCTCTCTCTCTCTCTCTCTCTCTCTCTCTCTCTCTCCCTCTCTCTCTCTCTCTCTCTCACACACACACACACACACACACACACACACACACACACTGGGTTAGAACCTGGTTATGCAGCCAGCCAGTGCCCACAAGAAGAGCTAGGAGCAGGGGGCACATCTGAGGCATCTCCCAGCCCTTACAGAGAGGAGAGCAGTTCCCGATGCCTCTGTAAATAAACCATCCCACCTGCTCTTGCTGCAGCGTCTCCTATGTCTCTTCCCTCCTCCGCCTCATCCACTTCCCCTTCCTAATGAGTCCAACTTGCAGATTCCTTGCTCTCACGTATCTCTTGCAGCATACTAATTAAATGTTTCAAATGCTTCTTATCTATGGTTAAGTGAAGATAAAACTTTAATGATTTAATTAGCAAGCTCTAGGAAAAAAACCATAATGAAGAAAGGCATTTGCAACTGTCCTGGGCTTTACGTGTTCCTGTGTCATACTGAATACTGCTTTGGAGTCATAGGAGGCTGGGCCCGAAATGTTCTCTGCTTGCTGGCCCTGAGCAAAGACCACACTTGCTCCCCCGAGAGAGGGCTGTCTCATCCCCAGGTGCTACGAGAGGGGTCCTGAAAGGTGGGACCCTTTGACCCCAAGGTCAAGCCAAAGTGCCCGATGCTGCTTCTACAGGATGCTCTGGAAACTGCTCCATTTTTCACTCGTCCTCGTGACTTTTTTACATTTTCCTTTTGGCATCTGGTTCTCTTATTTTCAGAGTGGGTAACTGAATACTTTCCACCACATTAGTGTTCAGAGTTTAATAAAAGAAAACTCTCATGGCTTTAAGGAGAATGGGGTTTGAATGGGGAAATTAATCATTTTGTTTGAAGAGTTTTGGTGCTGGCAGACTCTGCTGTAGGCTCCCATCTTTCAAAGTGGATTTTTTCTTCATGCAGTGAGGCTGGCAGAAGAGCCCCCATATAGAAGGATCTTTCTCTCAGGGGTGCTATCCTGCTCTCCCCATCTCCTTTATGCCCCCCTTTTCCATTCATCACCAACCACAAATCTACAAATTCCCCTAATGGCCCTGGCTGAAGTAGAGTGTGGAATGTTTATCCTGCAGAAGGCATCATGTCCTGAAAAGCCAGTGGGTAGCGGCTCCTGGGCCAGCCCTGGCACAGGGAGCAGCAGCATATGCCCAGCTGCTTGACAAATTGGCACCAAAGGGAGCCCCCAGGCCTCCCCTGGTGCTGAACAGACCCCGCCAGGAACATACTCCCTGCCCTGCCTTCCCCCAAGTGTGTATTGCCAGCCCCTGTGGCTTCTGTGCCACCTTCTCAGAACTGAGCGCCCATGTCCATGTGCCACACAGGAAAAGGGCAGGGCCTGCCACTTTCTGGGATTCCCTGGGCTTCGGTACAGGTCATTGTGTGCAGCTCCCTGATAGACAGTGGAGTGAACTCAGAGCCTCTGGCGGCTCACAGTCTTGGCCACATCCGCCTGCCCTCGTCACCTGGGGCCAGGCACAGATGGCAAGGGACAGCCTCAAGGCCCCAGAACCCCCTGGAATGTTCCAGCCACCCAGCCCTAAGCCTGCCACCCTACTTCTGCTCTGTTGGTCCTTCCCACAGAAGTGACAGCAAAGACCCTTGCATAGAGGGCCACCCTACCTCCCGCCCAACCCTGGTGTCCTTCTGTGGCCCTGTGTGGCTCTGGGTGGCATGTCTGCCTCCTTTATAGGGGGCTGTGAGTGTAAAAAGACCATTTCCCATCCTGACAGTCATTTTGGTGTCTGTGTGTCATACCATACTGATTTAACACACTCTGGGTACCCCTATGGTACCCTCATAGTGCCTTGCTACTGACACCTACTGCCTGGGGACACCCCTGGCCCTGCAGCTCAGAAGTGCTGAGAGTTAATGTCCTTCTGTACTCTGTCATCTTCAACCACTGTTGACACATATGAGGTATAAAAAAAAATACAGTGAAGTTTAGATTAAGGAATTGTATTACAGTAAAAGACATTTTTATTCACCCTCGTCAAAATACTCCCCATTCCTTTGAACACACTCACTGTTCTGTCTACTTTCTGAAGCAGTTCTGCGAGTCCTCTTTCATGAGTGTCTTTAGGTGCACCATCCTCCTGGCTGCCTTGATGGGCTAAATTGATTCAAAATGTTTCCCTCCCATGGTCATTTTGACTTTGGAGAAGATCCAGAAGTTGCACAGTGCCATGTCTAGTGAATAAGGTGGATGAAGGCACACTATCATGTTTCTATGAGCCTACCTTTCCGCTGGATGGCACTCAGCAACATCATTCATGGTATTTTTGATCACCGAATAAAGACATTCAGGAAAAAGCACTTCCAGAACTGCTGCAGAAAGTACCCATGGGATAAATGTCTTCAAAGTTAGGGGAAGGGTTTTGACACAATGTATCTTTTAGTGTAATAAATGTTTAAAATTTATTTGCTGCATATTTTGATCACCCCTTGCATAAACATATGTATATTTAATACACATTACCTGTAATGTACATGTAATATGTATCTCAAAATGCAACGTAAATGTAACAGTAGATCTCCTGCCCACCTGGAATAGCCCCAGGTGCCTGGTGCACAGCAATTTCCCACCCACCCCACAGGGTGAAGCTGTAACTGCCCGAGGGGCTGGCTGGTTGGTGACACATCATTTACAAGGCATCTTCCTCTCTGGCCTCACCCCTACCTGTGCTTCCCAGGGTCACCTCCCAAATAGACCACCTGCATTTGCCCTCACCTCCCAGTCTGCTCCTAAGAAAATTCAAAGACCCCATTGCTCCCAGACACTCAGCTCACGTGCCATGGAGGAGCCCTGCCACCCGCCTGCCCTGAGCCTCCTGGTGCCCAGGCCACCTGCAGGCTCACAGTGTCCTCTTGTGTCATGTAATTTGGCTTCAAATCTAAAACTGGTTCAATAAGATTCTCTCTTGTGTTGGAATTCCAACCAAGGGAGAAGGACTTGATTTGTCACTTGTTGGTGGGATGTGGAGGAAGAGATTCCCTCAAGGCGTCTGGAGGGGTCCCCAGTTCAGAACTTGCCCTTAGGTCAGACCGTGGAATCTCACCCTGGGCGTCTGTCCTGGATGTGATTCCAAGCCACAAACAACCGATTCACTCTCCAGCCCCTTTCCTTCCACTCAGCCCAGGAGGCCCATCCTTGGGACATCAGTGGATTGCTCTATCTTTGGGTTCCCACTGAGCTCTACCAATGAGGACCCCACAAAGGACTCCTGAGGGGTAGAGGGCAAGGCTAGGTACTGGCTTCCCAGTTCCTTTCTTGTGTGATGGTCCTGTGTCCCTTCACATGGGGTTATCTAGAAGTGGGTCCTTCTGTGCCACTCTCTCCTCCCTGGCTCTCATGATCAAATCTCTCCTTGGTGGCTGCCTTGCTTAACTGGTCCCCCGTGCTGACCCACAGCCTTATCTTCCCTTTCTAAATAGCTTCTCTCCTTAGCCTGTCTCTGGTTGTCCTAATCTGAGTGTGTCATTTCTCCCGATAGGGGCTGATAGAGATGTCCCTTTCGCTGAAGCCAGGCTGTGAGGGTCGCTGCTCTTGCAACCAAATGTGTGACTTTGGGGTTCAGCAGACACAGGGAGCGTCTGCCCCCACACTCTGAGGGAGCTTAAAATTGGGGTCCTATTGGTGTAGGAAAAGATTTTATGAACAAAACCTCAGTTACCTGTGAACTAGCACAAACAATCAACAAGTGGGATCTCTTCTTATTAAAAGGCTTCTGCACAGCAAGAGAAACCACCAGCAGTGTGAAGAGACAACCCACAATGTGGGAAAAAATCTTCACCTGCTCTTCCTTAGACAAAGGTCTACTATCTCGAATCTATAAAGAACTTAAAAAGATCAGACCTCCTAAATTTAAAGACCCAATCCAAAAATGGGCATCTGAAATGAACAGACATTTCTCACACAAAGTAGAAATAGCAAAGAAACATATGAAAAAATGTTCAACATCACTGGTCATTCGAGAGATGCAAATGAAAACAACACTGAGATTCCACCTCACCCCAGAAAGAATGGCTGCTATCAAGAAATCAACCAATAACAAATGTTGGTGGGGCTGTGGGGAAAGAGGAACCCTGTTCCACTGCTGGTGGAAATCAGTATGGAGATACCTCAAGAACTAGGACTGGAAGTCCCATTTGACCCAGCTATTCCCCTGCTAGGTATCTTCCCCAAAGAATTAAAAGAATCATACCACAGTGATATATGTGCACCCATGTTTATAGCAGCACAGTTGGTAATAGCTAAAGCTTGGAAACAGCCCAAGTGCCCATCAACTGGAGACTGGATAAAGAAAATGTGATTTTAAAAAAATAAAATGGAGTACTACTCAGCCATCAAAAATGAGAAACTAGAAGCATTTATA
Organism: Heterocephalus glaber; assembly: GCF_053883595.1. Taxonomy (NCBI): domain Eukaryota; kingdom Metazoa; phylum Chordata; class Mammalia; order Rodentia; family Bathyergidae; genus Heterocephalus; species Heterocephalus glaber. Next base: position 37,135,940 of record NW_028258381.1, on the reverse strand, counting down.
GCTAAGTGGATGCACATTGAGGCGATACTCTTAAGTGAAATAAATAGGACATACATGTGTAAATACCGAATAGTTTGTCAGTGTGAGAAACTGAAAGTGTAAATAAGGACTAAAAGGTATAATAGATAATGTGAAATAGGAAGAAAAGGGGCAAAGGGGAAGGAAGTGGGAGGGCTAGGGGAAAGGAAAGAAGGGAATGGGATTAATATGAGGAAATGGAAAAATGGAAACAAAGTCTTTGTAAATGGGGGGGGGATGGAGGGGTTGAAGGGAGGGCAGGGGAAGGGGGAAAAATAAGAACCAAGAGAGATTATGTAAAGGTGCAAATTTCCAATGATGAATGTCATTGTATTGTATACCTAAAATGTACCAATGAAATTAATTAAAAAACAACCACAACAAGAACAACAACAAAGAAATCGGGGCTCTCTTGGAGGAAATAATTGGGCTCTTGGAGGAAATTGCCTCTTTGGAGTCTGCTTTTCCTACCCACTGGCCCTATCCTTTGTTTCACAGACAAGGACTAAAGGATGAGATATTTATGCCAAGACGCCTTTTCCTGTCATTAATACGTTAACAAAAGCTGTCAAATAGTAGTCGCAGCTGACAGAATTTGCTGTTAGCGGAGACTGCATGCTGCCAGACAAGGTTATGTGTATTCTTCGGAAGCCCGGCTTCCTCTGCCAAGAGATCTTGGCATTGGAGGTCACTGAGTCCCACCAGGGGACCTACCTCCCCTGTCAACAGTGACAGCGTCTCATGTATGAATAATGCCTTCACAGAGCACCTCTAAATTCCTCCCTGCAAGGAGGTGGGCACCAGCCCATACTTCGAGGCCAGAAGCAGTGGGAGGAGGAGAGGGAAGAGAAGGATGAATGCCAAGTGCAGGGGTGAGGGGTGAGGGCAGGATGACCAGATGGCCAGGGGCCAGAGAAAGATGGACATATAGATATGGGGGTCATAAGTCCACTGAGAGATCAATGGTGGTTCTGTAGGGTTTTAGGAAATCAACACTAGAAAAGCAAGCAGAAAAGCTGCTGGTGTGCATGTGATGGGTGATGTGGATGCCCCAAACATGCAGAGTGGGGAAAATTGAGCAATCCATGGGAAATGTTTCAGCTAGCTGCTGCCATAATGCTGCTGCATAACAAATCACCCCTATCTCAGTGGCTGACAACAGCAATGTCTATTCTGAGTTTCAGTAGAGGGTTGGATGATCTAGATGGGTTTGCCCAAGGTGGCTCTGATCAAAGCCTCTCTTTCCTCTGAGAAGGAAGAGGGGGACTTACTAAGCACCTTTAGCTCATGATGACAGCAGGAGGACAAGAAGAAAAACGCAAATGCATGAGTACCCTTGGGACCAAGGCTTGGCTCTGGCACATATCATGCCTTCCTATTCTGCTGGGTCTCACAAGTCACACAGATGAACCCAAGTCACTGGTTCAAACACACTCCAGGCCTCTAATGGAGATAGATGTGGAGGCACATGGCTACAGGGAGGGTGAGAAATTGGAGTGATGTGGTCTGCAGTGCTGGCTAAGGGTGGTGGGCGGCATGAAAAGAAGTTGGGAGTGAACTCCTTACCAGAGCCCTGATGTGCTCAGCTGGCTTACTCTCTGCTCCCATTCTTCCTTCTCACTGGCTCTCTTTCCGGTTGATGCATTGTGAACATCTTGAGCCAGATTCAGTGACTTCCTCCACATGGCCAGTCCAGGAACCCCACTGGCCAGCTGTCCAGGTCACCTGCATATTTATCATGGGCCTTCTAGGCGCCATGTTCCATGGAATGGCAGGATGATTTCCCATTCCTCCTGGGGTCTCTATGTTACCAAATTAGTTCATGTTCCATGAGTTTGTACGCAACCCAAGGAAGGGATAATGGAGGCATACCTTTTAAATTCCTTTAAATCCAAGCAACAATTTCAAACTAATCTGAAAGTGAACTTCTCTCCATGCCTGGAAAGGCTTCTTATCTCAAAAAATAAAATAAAATAAAATAAAAATTTAAAAACCAAGCAAATAAATGGAAAACAACATCCAAAAACCCTTGGTGTCTATGGAAATTAGGGGGAAGAAAATCAATCTGATTTCAAATGCCAACTTTCAGACTTTTCCAGAGGAGGATTTAAGGCTTCCTCAACTTACTGAACTCACTGTTACTCTGAGACTCTCCACCTAAAATATTCCACCTTTAATGTATATTTCCCATGAAAACACAGTTTTGAGTTTAGTGTCCTCTCCGTAATATCTCTCTGTCTTTGCAGCTGTATTCCAAAAACCAGAAGAGCTCAAATCAGATGATCCTCTAGTCCCAGCGTATTCCTCAGCTTTCCCATTACTGGGACAAAATACCCACAGCCTAAAGGAGGAGAGGTTTATTTGGCTCATGGTTTAGGGGATTTAGTCCATGGCTAGTTAGCTCCAAGACAGGAACAGCATGGTGGAAGGGTGTGGTGGAGCAAAGCAGTTTAGTTCTTGATTCTGGGAAGCAGAGGAGGGGAACAGTGCCAGAGAGGAAGGGGCTGTGAACCAGATTCAGACCACAAGATCATACCTCCATGGCCCACCCAGACACACCCAGAAGTGTGGTTTACTGATCCCCTAGGCAGCTCCCAAGCCAATCAAGTTGACACAATTAAGATTCACCTTCACACCTAGACACCCTAGTCCTGAGCCAGGAGGTCACAGTAAAATCATTCTCTGGTGGGCACAACACACATGTGCCAGAATCCTGTTGTGGCCCCCAAATGCAACCCTAGAAATTCCTCACCCCACAGGGCTCTGGGAAGTGCAGGGTCATATTAGAAACAGCCCATTCAATGCCTCTAATGAATAATAATTCTCTTAGAATATTAAGGGACACAAAATTGTAATAACTCTTTTTTTTCTGTTTTCTCTTTTGGTACTAGGGCCTTTGAACCCAAGGCCTTTGCACTGAGCTACATCCCCAGACCTTTTTTGTATTTTAATTAAAAAAATAATTGAGGCAATATTTTGCTAAATCACTAAGTTACCCAGGTTAGGCTCAAATTTGTGATCCTCCTGCTTCAGCCTTCCACAGGGCTGGGATTACAGGCATGCACCACCATGCCCAGCCTGATTGTGAGCCCTGATTGTGTTTGGTGTGTCTGATTAACTATGAACACCCAGCAGTGGTTCTGCTCAGGGATTCTTATTGGGGAGCAGGCCACGTGTGCACACATGACACCCCATTTCTCGAGCATGGTTGGGAAGGTCTTCTTGTGGTTTCCCATTGTCGCAGCCCCTGCTGCTCACAGGTGGAAAATTGACTTGGGGAACTAGGTCAACAAATCAGGGATCGGGGTTAACAGTTTTGTTTGGTCCACTTCAGCTGATACTTCCTGGGGAGCCTGTCTGCTCCTGCCCTGACCCTGCTTCCTCCCACAAAAGGGCCAGTCTTTCAATGCCACTTAAATGGAGGGGATACACTTAGGATCTGGGAGAACTGGATGAGCATAGGAGGATTCCCCAGAGCACCTCTCCTGTCCATTATGCATTTCATCGATCAGACCCAGTTCTCTGTGTCTCTGTTGGAGCCCGAGGTGGGGCAAGTGTTTCCTGCACTGACTTTGAAAGTCAGTGAGTGTCTTTCTAGACAGCAGAGGGATAGAAGCAGGGAGATCCTGGAAGCCCCAGTGCGGTCCCTCATTTTCCCGGCGGTGATGGCTGAGGTCTCATCAGTAGGCAGCTGACCCGTGGAGGGGCCTCTGGCTCCTTGATGGAAGTGCAAAGGGGCCAGAGGGACTGCTGAGAGTGTTGGAGGTGTCCTGTGTCCCTGGGGTTCCCCGCTGCCTCCAGCCATGAATCTTGCTGACAGACCTCAGCAAGGGAAGGCTGTTTCTGGAATCTTGGTTTCGGATCTGTTCATGTACAGGCTTCTGCTGCAGGGGAGACAGAGGCTCGGGTCAGGTAGAGGAAGCCAGAAGTGTGTCTTTGCAGTGTTGCACGGCACCCATGTGAGGTCGTCTGAGAGGCTGGCTCTTGGGGAGGGATGGTTGGAGGAGCAGGGTACAGGGGCAAGCGCTGGGACCTGAACTCCCCAGACACACACTGAGCTGGGCCGAGACCCCAAGTGCCCCTGCCCTGGGAAAGCTTGGCCCAAGTGCAGAGGCAAACAAGAGAGATGAATTGTTGGCTTTACCTCTGAGATCCTTTTCTGGCACAGCATTCACTCGCCATGATTTTTGCTTTGCAGAACTTTGGACTCTAAGTTCCCATGCAACACAGCTCCACGTAGCAGCCTCAGGAGGCAGCAGAGCCCCTTCAGTGGGGCCTGGCTTGGGAAACATGGGCCCCTTATGACACCCCCACCCTCCCCTGCCTCCACCACCTCCCTGACCCCCTGCCCTGCCAGAGAGCAAGCCTCAGGGCCTCTGATCAGGGTTCAAAAGTGACTTCAAGAATCAGTACTGGCTTCAGGCAGTCAGTGGGACTGGACAGGATCTGAACTCAACCATGAACCCGACTGGATTCTGCCCAGGGGCTCTCTGAGGGGCAGAGATGGACATTTGGTAATACCTGTGAGCTGGGTGGGAGCGGGTCCCCTTGGAAAGTAGCTGGAAGCCCTAACCCCAGCTCCTGTGGAGGTGAGCTCGTGTGGGAACAGAGACTTTGCAGCTGGCACAGGGGAGAGGAGCTCGTGTGGGATTAGAATGGGCCCTTTCCCCGGCTGCTGGGGTCCTTGCAGGGGGAGGGAAATGTGCACCCACAGGCCACAGAGAGAGCTCCCATGAAGACAGGCAGAGGTTAGAGCAACACGTTTGAAAGCCATGGAGTGCCAAGAACTGCCAGCCCTGCCACCTCTCCCCTGGAGAGAGACCAGAAATGGTTTCTCCCTCTGAGACTCTGGAAGGAGCCGGCCCTGCCAACACCCCGACCCTGGGCCCTTGCAGCCCTGTGAGAGGATACATTTGAGTTGTTTCCAGCCGAAACATGTGGCAGTGTGCTAGGCGGCCCTGGAGAACAGCACCACCTCTGACTGGGGAGTCTCGAGTCTCGTATATTGAGAGTTGGAGCTGGACCTCTTGGTGGTGATTTGGGGAGACCTACCCAGTGTCGGCTGTCCTTGCCTTTTCCCCTAGCTGTTCCTCCACCAGGATTTATCCTGCAGATGCGGTTCACAGAGGCTCAGAAGTAAAATGCACATTGTGGTCTTTCAATGGAGGACAGCAAGAGTGGGTCTAAACAGTGATGGTACTCTCATTCTGTGAAATATAATGCAGCCACGAGAAAGTTCTCTGTGTACCGGTGTGAAACAATATCCAAGACTTAATTGCTCTGTGGGAAAAATCAAGGTACCAGAGTATGAGGTGTTGGTCATTTTGAAATTAAGAAAATTATATACAATTGATTTTTGTTATTCATGGTAGTTTCGTTTTACAAATCATAAACACTGAGTCAGCAAATATTGAACCATCGACTGTTGAGGAAACACAGGATTAGGTTCTTGCCAGCCTGCAGTCACACCATTCTTTAACTGGTTGCTACATATCATTGCTTTATGTGTGCTTCTCTGTAGCTGATGTCTGCCTTCATATGTGTTGTTGCTTCATTCACATTGAAGTCTCAGCTCACAGGAAGGGCTCCACACTACTCAGAAGTTTCCCCAGCACACGAGTTTTCTCCCCGAGGTGAGTGGCAGCTTCCTTCTCCTTGAGAACAATAGCCGGCACCAAGCTTGAGGACCTTGTGAAGACCAAACTCACTAACAACGTGCATAAAAGCAGGAACGCAACACTGAATCGAGCATGGACCGGACACTTGTTCACGGCATGAGAGCTGTGGCCAGGAGGCAGAGAGCATGGCCAGGGTCACTACTCACCTGAGGAGGGGCAGGTCAGGAGAGGGAGGACCATGGCTCTCACTACAGCCCCCCACCTCGTACTGAAATGTCCCCTCTGTGTAAGCAATACCTATGCTTAATTTTTTTTTTTTTTGGTACCAGGGATTGAACTCGGGTCCTTGCGCTTGCGAGGCAGGTGGCAGAACCACTGAGCTAAATCCCTGGCCATGCTTAATTTTTTTTAATGGAACTTCTTCCATAGAAGTACAGCATTTTCTTTATCCATCCATCTGTTGATGGACACACAGGCCACTTACAAGCTTTAGCTATTTGAGTTGTGTTGCTATAAACATGGGTATGCATGTGGCACTGTGGTGTGATGTTTTTAACTCTTTTGGGAAAAGATCAGGACGAGGAATAGCTATACACAATGAAGCACTACTCTGTCATAAAGAAGGATGAATTTGAGTCTTTTGTAGGAAGATAGCTGCACCTCTTGATCATGTTAAGTGAAATAAATCAAAGACACAAGCTTAACTATCACATAACTCATATGAGAAACTGAAAGTATGAATAATTTTTTAAAATAAAAGACAATAGGAAACAGAAGATAGATCTTTAGTGAAAGGGAAGGGGATACAGAATCAGAGAAAGAGGAGAGAGGAGGAATAACAAGAGTTAAGATATGTTAAGTGCATATACCTAGTCCACTAAGGTGACTATAAACACATGTAGTAATAAAAAAATTTTTTAAACCCCAACCTTTAAAGAAAAATCTTTTGTTCTGCCATTGGTGAGGTTATTCTTGGTTCACGAGCTAATTGTCAGTTTGCAAAATCTGAAGGTACGTTTGGTGATTGTTAAGTGAAAAGGAAAACGATAATTTCTTGCAAAGAAATAAGTTACTAGCTGCAGCAAGTGGGGCTCAGGATAGGTGAGGGCACAGCCCATGGCAAGGACACCCCAAGTCCGTGCCTCTGGTTAGCTGGACAGCGCCCAGCTCCTCAACCTCCTGGAAAGTGCCTGTCCCAACTTCCCCTCTGGAGCAGGCAGACCCCTGGCCGGGCCACACCCTTCGCCGTCCCAAATGAGTGACACAAGTGAGAATCTGACTTACCCAGAATGCCACCCACCAAGGCCTAGAGTGACTCTGCCTGTGGAGGTGCCCTGGAATCTGTAACCTCATCTCAGGCCAACACCAAAGAGGGAGGAGGGCTCCTTGGCTGTCCCCATGGACAGAGGAGAAACTGAGGCACAGTGGTTGAAGTGGCTTGCCTGCAGGTTCAAGGCTCTTGGTGTTAGATAAGCGTGCACTCCTGGGTCTCCTGATTTTGATTTTGTGATTTCTCTATGGGGTCCAGAATGGAAGTAGAAATAAGAGGAGAGCACGAGAGTTCATTGAATTGAAGTTTTGTTTTGTTTTGTTTGGTACTGGGGACTGAACCAAGGGCCTCTGCACTGAGCTACATCTCAGACCTCACTTTTTACTTTTGTTTTGAGACAGGATGTCACTAAAGTAACTAAGTTGCCCAGGCTGGGCTCAAACTTTCGACCCTCCTGCCTCAGCTTCCCTGAGTGTTGGGATTACAGAAATGCATCGCCACAACCAGCTCGCAGTTTTTTCATGAGTTTCCTGGCAGCTCTTGTGACAGCTGGGTCCCCCAGCACCTGGTTAGCATTCAGCTCCAGGGTGCTGGCATCTGGACTTTTAAATTCTCTTTGGTGTGACTAACTCCAAAAAGGAATCTCAGCAAACCTTTGTGGGGTGCACACATGAACCTGGGTCAGGTCTTCACACTGAACCCACAGAAAGGACTTAGGGCTGTCTGGGAGCCATGGGGACAATGAGTGGACAGTCACTGGTGACAAGTGCTACTTTTCCTGCTTCTTTCCCTGAACAGTGTCCCTGGATGTGGCCTGTGACCCCCGACCCTGCTTCCTCCCGAGGGCTGTCAGTCTAAGAGTCTCCACTTAACAGGGCCTTTGTAGCTCTGTGTCACCAAATGTAACCATTTACTTTGTGTGCGTGTGTGTGTATGTGTGTGTGTGTGTGTGTGTGTGCGCACGTGCGCCCTAGGGAGTGGGGATGGAGCCTAGAGCCCTCACACTGAGCTACATCCCCAGCCCTTTTTTATTTTTTGTTTTGAGACAGAGTCTTGATAAGTTGCTAAGTTGCTCAGGTTGGGTTTGAACTTACGATTCTCCTGCCTCAGCCTCCCAGAGTGCTGGGCTCACAGGCCTGCGCCACCATGCCTGGCCCCAGTTATGTTTTAAATGTATTGCGGAGAGGTGCCACTTACTGCACAGGTGGGCGCTGGTGCCTGCATCCAATTCCAGGCTCCCCACCACAGGCTCGAGGCCTCATGAGGGTAAAAGTCGTCCACATGCCATGAGGAGCCAAGCGGGCGCCGTGCGAGGTCGAGGCTGTGAAGACAGTGCCGCTCACATTCTGCCTGTCCACGTCACACCCGCCATTTATTTTCTATGCTCGGTGCCAGGAAGCAAGACGTACACTGTATGCTCGCTGACTCTGAAGCCTGGGATTCCACACACAGCAGTGCTGCTCGCACACAGCGGGAGGTGTGATCATCGCCGCCACCCGAGCCACCTGTGTCTGTCCGGGGTGCGAAGTCCTTCCCAGCCACATCCAGTAGGCACAGATGGTGTTGACGGTGTCAGAATTTTAGACACAGAACATATGTCCTCGAGCAGACAAGGTGCTAAATTAATTCTAAACACCCGTGGTAAGTTCCTTGCTGCAACGCTCCTTGCTGCATACACAACGCCTGTGTTCTACATTTCCCACCGAAGGCTGCTCGGAGGCTGGGAAACCGGCCTGGGCTTTGTTGTACAGTGTTGAATATTCTCCCTAATAGCCTCATCTCCACCAAGGGAAACAAAGGAGGCAGGAAAACAATGATCAAATGCTAAGCAGAGGCTGTGAGCGAGGGTAACGGGAGGGGTTCTCCCCTCCTGGGTTTTTGTTTGCTTGCTTGTTTTGGCAGTACTGGGGATTGAACCCAGGACCTTTGCGCTGAGCTACATCCCAGCGCTTTTCATTTCTTATTTTAAGAGGGGTCTCGCTAAGTTGGTAAGTTGCCCAGGATGGGTTTGTATGTATGATCCTCCTGCCCCAGCTTCCCAGAGTGCGGGGATACTGGCCTCCCTTTTGGATAGGAGGCATCTCAGGCCCCCAAAGGGTGCTTTTCTGTGCCTTCTGAGAAGAGCATCTCACCTTGGTTCCTTCGTCCTCTTCTCTGGGAGGGGCTGCAGCCCGCTGACGCCTGGAGTCAGGGCTCCCAACTGAGGCCCTCCTCTCTCCACCACAGGAGACCCCACAGGAACCCCCGGCTCCCCTCTATAAGCTTGAGGTCACCAGGCTTGGGCCCAAACCGGCATCCCAGCCTGAGGATGCTGAAAGGAGATGGGAAGCCCTAGGTGTGTGCTTAGGGGAGGGAAAAGGAAAAGGTCTTGCAAGGCAAGAGCCGGGCCCAGCCGAGGTGGGAGAGTTGAGGCCTTTCCTTCCTCTCCCCACCTCCTGTTCCAGCCTGTAGATCTCCCACTCACTTCTTCCAAGATAGGACTGCTGAGGACCAGAGCTGATCCACATAGACAGTTTATGAGTATTAGGGAAAGGTACCCTTATGGGTAGGACACAGCTCAACGAATGCTCAGCTGAGCAAGTGGGTAATGCTGTCTGCAAAAGAAGTCTCTCCTTCCTCTGAGAAGATGCAGCTTTATGCATAAGCACAGAACTCAGTGAATGGAGGATGAGCTGGATTTCAGCTCCTAAAGTTCCCTTGTACAGTGCACAATATGCACAACAGTCCAAGGCAGCCCACGGAACATGTTATCTTCCCCTTAGTCTAAAATAGACACTTCCTTCTCCCTAACTGGCTTTGGTGATGGGTTAGAATCTCCATAAAATGGCAGCAGTCATATCTCTCAGTTTACATGATTTAACAATGCCACTCCTCTGGTGTGGTGGGGTCCACATTCCATCTCCTTGAGTCTGGGTGGGCAGGTGACTGGCAGAAGTTACAGTTATGATTTCTGGAGCTCTGGCTTCCCTTTGGTTCTCTGGGGTGCTTATTCCTGGACCCCAGAGTCTATGCTGTAAGGAAACCCAGCCCACCTGTGCTTGGGGATCCCTGGTGAAGGCCACATGTGACTGTGCCAGCCCTCCAAGGAGCCAGCCAACCCAGAAACCCTGCCAGATTATGTGGGTGAAAATAGCATCCTTCTGGTTCACCCAGCCGGGTCCCAGGCCATGTGGAGCAGAGATAAGCCCACCTGCCTGGCTTTCTCCGAGTTCCTGACTCACAAATCCATGAACTGTTCTTTTATGACACTAAGTTTGGAGGGACTTGAGGAGGGGGCTTGAAACAAGGTCTTGCTGTATAGCCCAGGCTGGCCTTGAACTTGTGGTGATCCTCCTGCCTCAGCCTCCCAAGTGCTGGGATTACAGGTATGTGCCACCACGCCCAGCTGGAGGGATTTGTTTAATCACACAGCAACAGCTACTGGAATAGTATCAAAAACTCAGCTCATTCTTCCCCCTCCGCAAGTCCTGGGTGCCTAGACTGGGTCAAAATATCCCTTTCCCGAGCCCAGCATGGTGGTGTAGGCCTGTAATCCCAGAAATCTGGGAGACTGAGGCAGGAGGATTGAAGTTCAAACCCAGCCAGGACAACATAACAAGACCCTGTCTCAAAACTGAAAAAATGCAAAAGGCTGGGGATGTAGCTCAATACGAAGATCCTGGGTTAAATTCCTAGGACTGATAAAAAAATACCCTTGTCCTGTGGCCTCCCCAACCCGCTCAACCCCACAGCTTGGTCTTAGCCTTTCCCTGGCACATTCTCTCCCCAGTCTCTGCTTCTACACCAAGGAGTAGCTACTATCACCCCGGTTTACAGATGAGGATATTGGACCCCCGAGCTTCTGGCTGGGAGCATGGGGCCTCGGCTAGACCAGAGGAGGAGGCTGGGTGGCAGAGCTGAGGGCTCCTCCCATTAGCAGCCCTCTGGTGTCTGAGGCTCCCTGAGCTGTCAGGTGCTGAGAGAGAAAGGAGCGGTTTACACAGAGCAGCAGGGCCTCCACAGATGAGCAGCAGAGCCCGAAAACAGCCACCAGCCATGCGGCCAGCTGCGAAGGGTCTGGAGCCCTGGAGTCTCCCCAGCAGCTGGGCCAGCTGAGGCAAGCTCTGCGGTGACCCCAGACAGGAACAAGCGGGAGGAGACTGGTGACTGGCATTGCACAGGTGTGACGGCCTTGGGGCCTTCGAGACAGTGTTCTGGGACCACAGGAAAGAGCTTGGACAGCGTCAGCTTCCTGGAGCTCCTGGAGCCTCAGAGGCGTGACTGTGTCTGAGACATCTGGGGACCTGGGGCAGAACAAAGAAGCTCAGTTGCCCCTCACATGTCCCCTTAGGGTACAACAATGTGAGTGCGCTCCATGGATTTTGAGCATCATGAGCAGCACACAACATGGTGACACACTGTAGAAAATAATTTCAAGCCACATGTGGTGGTACATCCCTGTCATCTGAGCTACTCAGGAGGCTGAGGCAGGAGGATTGCAAGTTCAAGCCCACCCTGTGCAATTTAGTGACTCAGTGAGACTTGGTCTCAAAATAAAAAATAAGAGAAAGAAAGAAAAAAAAAAGAAATAAGAGAAAGGGTTGGGGTTGGCTCAGAGCTTCCTGGGTTCAATCTCCACTAATAAAAAGTAAATTTAAAAAAAGAAGAATTCTAACAGAACACAGAGTAAAAAGTTAAAGTTCTGCTCTATTCCTATCCACTTTCCTTTACAGGGCACCCAGTACTGAAAGTTGAGGGGCAGGAGATTTAGCTCAGTGGTTCCGCAGCCTGCCACGTAAGTGCAAAGACCCGAGTTCGATCCCCTGGTACTAAAAAAAAAGAAAGTTGATTCTGCACTCTGTGCCTTATGCCTGTTCCCTATGGCTTTGCATGAGTATTACACACATGTGTATGTGGGTGTTTAGTCTGTGTGATATATTTCCACCTGTGACTTGTTATCCACTGAACCTTTGTCTTAGAGGTTCCTCTGTATTTGTAGCTTTGCATAGCTACAAAGGTCTTTTTTTTTTTTTTTTCAGTGCTGAGGATTGAACTCAGGACCTTGTGCTTTCAAGGCATGGCACCACTGAGCTAAATCCCCGGCCAAAGCTCATTCTTGTTTTACTACTGTATAGTTTTCCATGCTGTGACTACATCATGGTTTATCTAACCAAGTTTTTCCTAGGAATAATTTTGATGAGTTCCAGCTTTTTTTTTTTTTTTTTTTTTTTTTTTTGGTACTGGGGATAAACTCCGGTCCTTGTGCTTACAAGGCAGGTGGTGGAACCACTGAGCTAAATCCCTGGCCCTAGTTCCAGTTTTTTTTTCCTGTTAACATTGCTCCAAATCAACATTTTCTTGAAGGAAGCTACCCACCTCCATCCCAGGCTCCTAGGGCAGAGAAGCTGAGCCAGTCCCAGCACCCGGAAGGAAGCTCCCCCACTGCCATCCCAAGCTCCTAGGGCAAAGAAGGTAAGCCGCGTGGGTGCCAGAAGCACACACCCCCTCGTGAAAATGAGAAGACACATAAACAAGCCTCAAAAACAGACTTCCAGATCACCTACAGCAACCCCAAAGGGAAATGAGATGGAACACTCTGATACCCAACCACCTGGACTCTCTGAACTGGCAACAAAAGAGGATCTGGGAAAAATGAAAAAAGAAATAATTACTCAGGTAACACCAAAGATTTTGCTCATGGTGCAAGACATGATTAATAAATCTAGAGAGGACACAGATAAAAAAATAGAGGATCTGAGGAATATGATGGAATCCCAACATAGGAAACAAATGGAATCCATAAAACAGATACAAACAGATTTCCAAGAGATTAAAAACTCCATCAAAAGTCTGCACAGCAGAATGAACCAATGTGAGGATAGAATTTCAGATATAGAAGATAAGATTGCAATTAGTGACCAGGAAAAGAAAAATTGCTTCAAAATTGTAAGGGAACATGAGAAATCAATCCAGCAGCTGCTAGATGATGCAAAGAAGAATAACATAAGACTGATTGGAGTCAATGAAGAAAGAGGAGAGAGTGCAGATGACATAAAAAAACTCTTCACAGAAGTGATGGCAGAAAACTTCCCAAGGAGGGGGAAAGAACTTGACATACAGATAAGTGAGGCATATAGGACTCTGGCTAGCCTTAATCAAAAAAAATCTACACATAGGCATATAATAGTTAGGATTCCAGAAATCCAACAGAAGAATAAAATTCTACAAGCAGTGAGAGAAAAGAAACAAATCACATACAAAAGAAAGCCCATCAGAACCACAGAAGACTTCTCAATGCAAACCCTCAAGGCAAGAAGAGCTTGGAGTGATGTATTTCAAGCCCTAAAGGAAAACAGCCTCCAACTCAGATTGGTGTACCCTGCAAAACGATCTTTCAAAATTGATGGAGAAATAAGATACTTTGATGATAAAGAGCACCTCAGGAACTTCATGAATACCAAATCGGCACTCCAAAAAATTTTAGACAATACCCTAGGAAAAGACAATGAGGATCACAACCTCAGGAAGCCCAGCAGAATGAATCCATTGGGCGTGACAAATTAAATGCAAAGGGGGAGAATCCAACAAAAAGAAAAAGTCATGACAAGGCTTTTAAAACTTTTGACTTCATCTCCCTAATGAGTGTATAATTCAATCTTGTTATTGTACTGATTAGTATTTTTCTGATTCTAGAGTTGCACACCATTCCTTGTGCTATACTGGCTATTTATCATCTTCTTATGTCTACATTTTAATTGGGTTGTCTATTAATGAGCTCTAAGAATTCTTTATATATTCTGCTCATAGGTTATATGCATTGTAAATATGGTCTGTTTAAGGACTACTTTTCATTTTAATGATGTCATTTAAAGTTCTAAATTTTGATGAAATCTCACTTACCAATTTTTTTCTTTTATACATCATGTCTTTTGTATCCTAGGTAGTTCTTGCCTACCCTGAATTCATAAATATTTTCCCTTATAATTTCTTCTTAAAGTTTTATACTTTTAGACTTTCTTATTTAGGTTCATAGATCCCTTCAAGTTATTTTCATGTATGGACAAAAAGGGTTGAGGTTAATTTTTTATATATGGATACCAGGTGTTCTAGTGCAGTTTGCTGAAGACTCTATCTCTTCCTCGGCTCTTGAATTGAGTTTATAGTCTATAAAATGCTAATGTTAAATAATCTTTCAAAACTCAGTGGACCATATATGTGTGGTTCTATTTCTAGATTCTCTGTTTTATTTAAATGATCTGTATGTCTTTCCTTACACCAACACTGCCTTGATTACTATAGCTTTAGAAGAAGTCTTTAAATTGGGTGCTAAACGTCTTCCACCACTGTTTTTGTTTTTGGCTTTTCTGGGTCCTTTGTACTCCTACATAACTTTTAAATTTCAATATCCAGTTCTTCATTCATAGCAAGTATACACAGACCTGAATTTTTATATATACCTTGTGTTTTCTAATCCTGCTAAATTCAAGTACAAGTTCTAGAGGCTCCTAGAGATTTCTTAGTATTTTCTCTGTAGATGATCATTTCATCTACATATAAAGATTTTGCTTCTACCTTGCCAATCCTATCCTAGTTGTGTCATTTTATTGCCAGACTATTTTGGTGGGGACTAGGTTTCAAAATTTAATGGACAGATAAAGAGTAAGCATATCTGCCCTTGTTCCCCACCTTAAGGAGAAAGCATTGTATCTTCTCCATTCATACAAGGCGTTCTCGCTGGAAGTATGGAGTACATGTCTTTAATGTGTTGAGAAGGTTCTGTTCTACTTCTAGTCTCCTGATAGCTTTTACCATGAACAGCTGTAGAATTTAGTCCAATACTTTTTCTCCAACTAGTGAGAGGATCATATGGCTTTTTCCTTTCCTCTGTTACAATGATGACTTTTGGGGATGGATCTTCCAATGCTGAACCAACACTGCCATCCTTATAGCAAAACCACTTTCTGCATCCTGCCAGATCTGACTTCTAATTGTTTCTTTTGTTAAACAAATTTCTATCTATGTTCATACTTTTTTCTTCTATTATCTTCATCCAGTTTTAGGATTAGCACAATGTTGAGTTCCTAAAATGAGGGGAGAAATGTTCCTTCTTTTTTCTGCTTTAATTGTTTGATATAATTTATCAGTTAAAATGTTTATGAGCCTGCTGTTGTCATATAGGTAGGTTTTCAAGCTAGGAATATACTTTCTTTAATAGGTGCTATTCAAATTTTATATTTCCTCCAGAGTTAGTTTCATTAATTTGTCTTCTAAATTACTTCTTAGAAGTTGTCAAATTTATTTCAGAAAAGATATTTGTAATGTACTTTCTATATCCTTTTAAATTCTGTAAAATCTGTGGTAAAGTCTCCTAGATCTTAATATTATAATTTTAAAAATATATAACTGATATTGTGTAACAGGAAGAAAAGGTCTAAAAGAGCAGGGGAATTGGGAGGGGTAGGGGAAGGGAAAAAAGAGAAAGGAAAATATATGAGAAGAGGAAAAAAATGGAAACAAGGTCTTTGCAAATAGAGAAAGGTGGAGGGGTGAAGGGAGGGCAGGGAAAGGGGAAAAAAATAAGAACCAAGAGACTCATGTAATGGTACAAGATCCCAATGATGAATGTAACTGTATTGTATACCTAAAATGTACCAATAAAGTTAATGGGGAAAAAACCCACATTTTCTTTTCCTTACTCCTTTGAATATAGGCACAGGTGTTTCTACAAGGCAGGTTGAATTGGCATCGTCTGACTAAGGACATGTGCATTAAAATTTTTGTACATACTGTCAAGTTGCCCTCCTCAAATTCTGTTCTAGTGAACACTCTTCCAACTGTGGACAAGAGTCCACTGCCTCCCCCAAATGACACGTTATCAATCTTTTTCCTCTTACCAATTGTCATATGATCAACTGATAAAAACAAAAGGGTTATTGTGGCTCAGAATTCTGGAGGGTTCAGTCCATAGTCAGCTGGCCATGTTGCTTTGGGGCCTGTGGAGAGACAGTACATCATGGTGGGATCGTGAGGTTGAGCAAAACTGCTCACCTTGTGAGCAGGAAGCAAAAAGAGTGACGAAGGGACTAGGAGAGTCCCATGATATCCTTCAAGGACACCCCAATGGCCTTCTCATTGGGCCCCAACTCGCAAGGATTCTACCCCTTCGCAACAGCACCTCAGGCTGGGGACCAAATCTTCCCCACACGAGCCTTGGGAACACTCCAGACATAGACGGCAGCACCAATCCAACGGGCACAAGTTTTGTCACTGTTACTGCAATTTGCATTTCCCTATTTAACTACTCGGTAATTAACATTTTCATATGCTTATTGGCCAATCACATTTCACCTATAAAAATGCCTAATCATATCTTTATTAATTAGGATACTTCAGGGAGCAAGAAACTGATAACCATGATTCAACTGGCTTCAACAATAAATAATTTATCTTCTTATATTAAAGGAATTATGAAAGGGAGTATGTAAAATGATTCAGCCTCTGTGGAAAATGCTACAGTGAATCCCTAGAAATTAAAAAAGAGAATTACCAGGCAGGAGTGGGGCAGACCATTCCAAGCTAGGTTTATGTTAGCTACCCCTTGGTATGGGTCAGTAGAGGTGTGGACTATCCAACCAACCTGATCCTGGACAAGGCAATGGCCAGGGAGGACAGATAAGCCTGGAGGACCAGTGGATCCAGAGAGAAAGTGTTGGCCTGGTCAGCAGCTTCAGGGACTCCAGGGCTACCCTCCCAAAGTCCAGCAGTCTGCTTGAACCCCCACCCTGCAGCCTACATGTAGCAGTGACCAGAGGCATAATTTTTTTCCCCATCTACCAGCGTGAGTAGCAAGGACACACTTCAGCTTAGACAGCTACCACAGTCTGGGGTGAATGGACAGGGACCTCTGGCTCAGGGAGGGCACCTAACAAACCTGTAGGCCTAAAAGCTAGGTGGAAAAAATCGTAACTGGCTGGATTCCAAGACTGTACATCCTGAGAAGAAATTACTCATTTAAAACTTCAGAGGAAGTTTTTGGACTCAATTTTTTTTTTTTTTTTTGGTACCGGGGATCAAACTCGAGACCTTGCACTTGCAAGGCAGGTGCTGGAACCACTGAGCTAAATCCCCGGCCCTGGACTCAATTTTTAAAATGGAAAAAATTTAGTATTTCTTACTTTCCTTCATCAAGCTTTGGAGATTTGGGGCTCTTTCCTCCCGTTTTCTTTTCCTTTCTCCCCCCCACCCCCCATTCTCTTTTTCTTCCTTATCTTTCATTTCCTGTATTTTGCTTTCTGGGTTGTTTTTTTTTTGCTTCTTTTTCTTGTTTGTTCTTTCCTGAAACTGTTTTCTAATAACATTAATTCCATTTTACTCCTCAATAGGACCTCCATCTTCCTTTTGTCTCCTCTTCATCTTCCATTGGTTAATATTTCAAAATTTACTTTTTTCATTCTCTGGTTCCCCAGTCCTCGCCTTTATTTGTATAGCTATGAAGTTTTATGAATCTTCAGATCCTTAATTAAATCTATGCTATTACTGTTGGATACTGTTCTATTATTAATAGAGGTAAAATTGTTTTATTAAGTAGATATTTACTGTGGGACTATATTTGGTTACTCTTAGGTATATACTATAATTATAAATTGCTTTTCTAGGTTAATGGTGGTACCTGATTAGTTCTTAGGGTATGTCAATATCCAGTTGATCTCTGACACCATTATTATTGCTTATTTTATTACCATAGACATGATGACATCGTTGTTGCTATTAATTGACTTTCTTGGAATGCCAATATCTGCACTGATTTGGGGTCATTAACAATAATGCAGCCCATTCTGAGAGAGCTGAGTACTGGACCAAATCATTGCAACTTCCCCTCCCAAATAAATTGAAGGTGCTTGGATTCTGGAACAGAGGCAAAGGCCAATAGCCACACTCAGGGGGCATTGCTGAAAAGTAGACATTAACTAGAGAGTCTCCATACTAGCAACAAAGCTTTCCACTGTAATCAACCTCCAAGGTTCAGCACAAAACACAAACAAGCAAACAAAAAATAGAAATGTGAAAAGACAAGACAACAAAATGCCTCCAAAAACTCTTAAATCCCCCAAAGCTACTCCATAAAGCATTAAAGGAGAGGGGAAAAAAGCCGCAGAGCTAAATTATTTGAAAGATCACAAAAAAGATTAAGAAAACAGGTCAGTAAGAGCTTAGCAAGATCACAGAAGTATAACTAAACAGATAATAGGCCTAATAAATAAAGTGATCAGTGAGTCAACAGAGGACACTAATAAAAAGCTAGCTGAGCTAAACAGAATAATACAAAATATGAATGACCAGCACAGAAAAGAATTAGAGTCCATAAAAGGGCTCCAAATAGAAATTCAAGAGATTAAAATTTCTATCAAAGGTTGGGCGGTGGAAGTGATCAATGAACAGAGGGTCAGAAGTAGAAGGCACAACTGTTGTTAGTGACCCATTAACGAGAGAGAACATAAAAACGAGAGAACACGGGAAATGGATGCTGCTGCTAGATGACGCAATGAAGACTCATCTAAGATTAATTGGAATTAATGAAAAGGCAGAAGACAACACAAATGTCATTAAAAAAAACTTGTTTACTGAAATAATGGCAGAAAACTTTCCAGTTTAGGGAGTTTAACATACAGATAATTGAGGCCTATAGAACCCCAGATAGCCATGATCAGAAAAGAACCACTCCATGACACATCATAGTCAAAATCCCAGAAGTCCAACACAAGAATAGAATCTTAAAAGCTGTTAGAAGAAAAGCAATGAATCACTTATATAGGCAAATCCATTGGGATTACAGCAGACTTCTCAATATAATAAACAAAATAGACAAACTTTACACAATCTTACCAAAAACGGAAAGAAAAGGCACAAATCAATGACCTTAGTAATGAAAAGGCTGAAATCACAATGGGAACTGCTGAAATTCAGAAGATTATTAGCAACCACTTCACAAACCTGTATCCCAGTAAATTGGAGAATTCAGAAAAAAATGTGTAGATTCTAGAGAAAACAATCCTAAAATTCATATGGAACCAGAAGAGGCAAAGAATAGCAAAAGCAACAAGACTAAAATGGGGGGCATCGCAATCCCAGATCTGAAGTCAACTTACAAAGCTATAGTGATAAAAACAGCATGGTACTGACACTAAAATAGACATATGGATCAGTGGAGTATAATAGAGGATGCAGAAACAACCCCAAGCATATTCAACTATTTGATCTTGGACCAGAGGCCAAAAATACACACTAGAGAAAAACAGACTTTTTAATGAACTGTGCTGAGAAAACTGGCTATCCACATACAGAAGATTGAATCTAGATGCATATCTCTCACCTATGTACTAAACTAAAATCAAAATGGATTAAAGATCTAACTGCTAAAACAGAAAGATTCTGCGGGAAGATAACATAGGTATAACTCTTGAAGTCACAGGCATAGGCAAAGACTTTCTAAACAGAACTCCAGTTGCTCAGGAAAGAGTGCTAAGAATCAACAAATGGAATCATTTCAAATTATAAAGCTCTGTACAACAAAACAAACAACAGAGGGAAGACACAACCTACAGAATGGAAAAAGTTGTGTTTTTTTTGCCAACTCTTCCTCAGACAGACGACTAATATCTAGACTATATAAAGAACTAAAAAAATTTGACCGCCAAAACAAAAGGCCCAATCAAAAAATGAGCAACTGAAATGAACACACTTCTCAGAAGTACAAATGGCCAGGCAACTTGCACAGGGCCCAGGTAAGCAAGAGGGGCGCCATTTACTAGGGGCTCCAGCTGCATACCCAGGACCCTCTTACCAACACCCCGGTGTCTCTGGACATGGAGCCCTCTCCACCTCTGGCAGCCACCTGGAGCGCACGGTCACAGCTCAGAAGTGTGCTGTCATTGCCCTGGTCCAGGTACTTCTCCCTGTGCCTTGAGGGGGCAATGCCCCTACGAAATTAGAGCTACCATTAACCCATTTTATGGATGGGAAAATTGAGCCACAGAGAGTGACCACCAAGCAATGCTACCGTTTTCTCCCTAAGCTCCAAGCCTCTCCTCTTTGTTGAGGTCAGAAGCCTTTTGTCCACACCCAGGAGGTCTCTGAAGTCCTGGTTCCTCTGCATCTGGGGAGTCGTCTTCCTCACTTGGGGCTGGAGCACTGGTTTTCTGAAGTGAAGACTGTGACAACCAAGCCAGAACAGGGAGATCATGAGAGGGGTCTGCAAATGGAGAAGGAAGGTCATGCTGTCCTGGGGAGAGAGGTGCACTCAGGGGAGAGAGGTGGGATGCACGTAGGACCCCCTAAGAGGGTGCTGTGGATTGAGTATATGTGTCCCTCCAGAGTTCATGGGGCCTAATTCCCAGTGTGGCAGTGGTAAGCAGTGGGGCTTTGGGGGGTGACTGAGTCAGGAGGTCTCTACTCTCATGAATGGATTAATGAGAGAGACTTTGGAGAACTGCTCAGCCCTCCTGTCCTTTCTGTCACATGAAGACACAGTGTTATAGTTTAATCTAGAATGTCCCACAAAAGACTTGTGTTCAGAGGTGGGAGTTTCAAATGGTGATTGGATCATGGGGCACCATACTCATAAGTGGATCTATCCACTGATGAATTCATAGCTGAATATACAGTTAGGAGTCGGAAAAGGTAGGTCACTGGAGGTGTGGCTTTGGTGGGTACATCTCCCTTCTTGGCTCCTCCTTTCTCTCTCTGCTTCTACGTGAACCAGTTGTCCTCTGCCAAACCCTTCTTCATGAGGTAGCTACTTGCGGCCAGCTGACCATGGACTGAATCCCTTAACTGTGAACCAAACTAAACCTTTTAAGCTGTGGGCTTGGGGTATTTTGTCCCAGTGGCTGGAAAGTGACTGAGACACATAGTGTTTGTCTTCTCTGGAGAACACAACAGCCAGGCATCATCTTAGAAGCAGGATGGAGCTTTCACCAGACACTTCTTATGCCAGTGCCTTGATCTTGGACTCCCCAGGCTCCAGACTGTGAAAACCTGGTCTTTCGTTCTTATTTATTTATTTAGACTACAACAGACATTTATTTAAAGTGTTATATCTACAGACTAAATAATTCTTGAATTGTGTATTTCAGGCTTGACCAAGTTCATAGAAGTATTTTGAGGACAGTTGCATCCATAGAGTTCAACTATGTGATTACTTCTTTGCTTGTTCTTCTCTTTCTTTTCTTTCCCAAATAACCTCTTTGAGATACAGTTTGAGGTAGAATTTATGCTCCTTATATTTTGTCCACTGCTCTTTGAGCAAGATCAGAGTCCTCACAGTCAGGTCCAGTGCTCTGTTAATGTGAAACATCCTGTCATTATAAAGGTTCTCAAGAAGGCTTCTTATGGCTCCTATTGGATCTTCATCCTCATATGTTGTATCACCTTGCATTAACTCCATCTTTTTGAATCCTGCAGCATTGTAATTCCATTCTCAAATTCCATCCAGCCACATGCCTGCCTGCCATCTTGACCCAAGAGTGAAGTGACGTCTTCTGGATCTCGATCTATTATTTACAAACCATAAACTCCAGGGAATTTGGTTGCAGTCACACAAATGGGAATATAGACAGGCTCTGAAGTGGGGAGTGCAGGGTTCAGGCCTAGAGATGGGGCCCCTGCCACTGTTGGGGAGCAGTGAACACTTTAAATAGAAGTGTGACTCTGATGCTGGTCTAGGATGCTGCTATGCCAAGACCTCTTCTTAAATCTGTTCGTCAGCACACAATATGTCAACATTGCACCTTAACTTTTGCTCACAAGGTACACTACTCAGTTTTCCTGTTGCTGGACACAGTACCCAACATCTGCAACTTAAAGGAGGAGGGGTTTAATTTGGCCTGTAGTTTCAGGAGGTTCAGTCCATGGCAGCTGGCTGCAAGACAGAAACATCATGGCAGAATGGCACAGTGGAGCAAAGCTGCTTAGCTCATGGCAGTGTCCATGACCTCTACAACCCACCCAGACACCCAGCGCTGTGTTCCACCAGCCCCTAGGTGGGTCCCAAAGCCAATCAAGTTGACATTCTATCCTAACTGGCTCGGAAGCACCAGGCTGGGGAGAAAGGGCCCTACCTGCTTCCATTTGGGTTTGCAGCAGGACATTGCAAACAACCTCAGGGTTACCTGCAGAACAGAAGCACATGTGCACCAAACAGGGTTGTGCATCTCTCTGCAGGAAGAAGCGAAGGCTTCCATCTGCCTCTCAAAGGCATCTCCAAGGGTAGAATCATTGTTACTAGTAAATGGCCATTTCCAAGATGGGCAAAGGTCAGAATGAGGCTCTTAAATCCAGAGATCCCAGAACTGCAGGCTGGGCCATGTGGACAGAGCTCCAGGAGAATGGCATTGTGCTCAGATCACCCACAGAAATCCTGTGTGACTTCAGGCTAGTTCCTTCCCCTCTCTGAATACCACCACCTTTATTTGTAAAAGTGCCAACCCTAAAAGCGGACCTAGGGAGAGAATGTCCACAGGTCCAGGGCATCAGAGCCATGGAGGATGTTTGCAGGACAGGCTGGTGATAGATGCAGATTTCCTGCTCAGCCACATCCCAGCTTCAGTGGTCATCCTCCGAAGACTCCCACCTGCTTCTGGCCCACAGAGTTGAGGGCAGGTGAGCTCACTGGCCCCAGGCCATTCATCTCCTTCTTAGCCTGCACTGGAGCACATTTATGGGCCAATCAGTCCTTGCTCCTTCTTTCCATACATGTAGTCTCCGCTTTAACATCCAGCTCCCATATTTTCTGATGACAAACTAGATCATATCTGTGGCAAAGGGGACTCTGAAATTATACTGTGTCATGGTGATATTGTGCTATGTATATAAGGTATGATCACAATATATGGTAAAGGTTCAAATTTAAAAATTATTACAGTAAAAAACACATTGCCATGAATCTCCCTCAAAATATGCCCCCTCACTTTGCACACACTCACCCCATCATTCTCACTACTTTCTGAAGCAGTTCTCGAAGTCCTCTTTCCTGTCTTTACAAAGTATGGTAAAATATATGGTGACTGCTGCTGCTGAGTGCCATCTAACAGAAAGGCAGGCTCATAAAAACATGATGCTGTGTCTTCAACCACCTTCTTCGCTGGATCTGGCACCCTGCAACTTGTAGCTCTTCCCAAAAGTCAAAATGATTGTGAAAGGGAAGCATTCTGGAGGAGCTCAGGACATGAAGATAGCCACAACAGCACAAGTGAAGACGTAAAAGAGGACTTCCAGAGCTGCTTCAGAAAGTGGCACGAGCTATGGGATGAGTCTGTTAGAAGCAAGGTGGAGTATTTTAAGGGGAGCTGAGAGTACTGTATCTTCTACTATAACAGATTTTTTAAAATTTAAACATTCATTGTATGTTTCTATCACCTCATATATCAATCTCAGATTGTGATTTCATTCCTCATTCATGTGGGAATGTCAAGACCTGAAGTGAAGACAGTAGTCCCTGCCCAGCCCCCGATTTCCCAGCCACACCCTTGCCCTGGAGTGGTGCCAAGCGGTAGACCCCGGAGGTGAGCAAAGGTGGTCAGTCCACTTCTGGCCAGGACGAGATGCTGCTGCTCTCTCCTCCCTGCTGCCACCATGCGGGTTACTACAGGCTGTGCTTCAAGGTGTGAGAGTCACATCTGAGCCCTGGCTGGGTCACTGGGTCACTGAATGGGCACAGCCTTAAAACATAGTATGAATAGGAAATGTGGGGCATGGTGGGGCCAGCTGATCAGGGGATGATTGCTATTCAACGTGTGTCATTTTGTTGTTATTGTTATTAAGAGTCTGTCACTTGGAGTCCCCAAAAGAGGGGCCCTCTGTGCCACCCAGGGCCACACAGGGCTGGTCAGGATGCTGGGGAGAGGGGGTCTGTGGACAGGAGCCTTTACTGTGGTTCCTAAGCAGCCTAGTACTGGCTGCTTTGAACAACCCCATAGCCTGGATGAAGGCCGCCCCTCATGGTCTGGCACCCAGCACAGGATGAGGTCAGCAGGAAGCTGAAGAAGGAGGAGCTGGCATGGGCACTCTGCATTGGTGGTTTGCCCTTGAGAGGTGTGCTCCGGGCAGGCTGCCTGGTCCCTCCAGGAGTGGGCTAAGCCTGGGAGGGGCTGTCCTCCAGGGCCAGGAACACTCTGGATGTCAGTGCCTAAGCTAAGGCAGGAGAATCGCAAGTTCAAACCCAGCTTGGGTGACTTAGTGAGGCCCTGTTTCAAAATACAAATTGAAAGGGGCTGAGAGTATAGCTCAGTGTGAAGGCCCTGCGGTCAATCCCCAGTACCGGGAAAACCGCAACAGCAACAACAACAAAAATACAGAAACCAGAAGACACAGACAACACACTTTGAACTTTGTGGAAGGAGAATCAAGTTCGGCTAAACCACAGAGGCTTAGTGGGCAGTTTGCACAGCACTGCACTATGGTAGGACACAGGAAAGTGAGGGTGGGTGGGCTCAGCGCCAGAGCAACACCTCCGCATCTGCAAAGCGCATTTGCTCATGCGCGGGCCTGTTGAGCCAATGGCTGTGCACCAGGCGCCCGCTGCTGCTGGTCTCGGAGATCAGGCACAGCCCCTCCCCCCAGCTGTCAGTGTCATAAGCAGGTGACACCTGTCAAATGACAAGGAGGGGAGAAGTATGGTGGCACACGCCTGTAATCCCAGTAATTTGGGAAACTGAGTCAGGGAGATCAAAAGTTTGAGCCCAGACAGGGCAACTTAGTGACTGAATGAGACCCTGTCCCTGCCCCTCTCCAAAAACGCTAGAGATGCAGTTCAATGCCAAGGCCCTGGGTTCAATCCCCAATACTGGAGGAAAAAAGGGACGAAGAGGTCAGAGACTGAAGACTGCCAGGAGGAGGTGCGTGGACGGAGCAGAGGTGCAGAGATCCTGGGCAGAGAGCTTCCCTGAGGAGGAGCCTGAGCCGGCTCTGAAGAGCGGCGCAGGGGGGCACTCAGGCTCTCTGGATCCCAGCGGGGCTGGAGCAGGGAGTGGGCTGAGAAGGCCGAATGTGGACACGGGTGTCCGCCACAGGCCTGAGACCCGCACCAGTGGGCAGCATGATGAGGTTGACAGTCACAGCCCCTCCGTATGTCCCCCCCCTTTCAGCGGCACCTGATGACAAATTTTCATCCAGCATCTCCTATAGCAGAGGGATGGGAGGTCCCCTGAGCTCCTTGGGCTAAGGCACGGAGAGTAACTATGCCTGCCTGCTAGCACCAACAGCGGGGATCACCCACCCATCCACGCACCCAGGCCTTCTCTGTCCAGCTCTGGGAAAACTACTACCCAGGGGCCCAGACGTGTGCACATCAGAGATCTTGTCATTCCTGTTTTAAGGATTGAAGGATGGAATACTCTTTTTTCTAGATGTGTTTTTATTTAAAAAAAAAAATCTGCCAGGGAAGGGCAAAGTATAATCCAAGGAATGAATAGGGAATGGTGGAATTCGAGCCAGCAGAAGTTTGGAAGGGGAGGTCAGCTGGGCCTTCACCTCCTCCCTGCTCTCTGGTTTGGTTGCCTGCTCTGGGAGAAGAACCAAGGATATTCAATTTTGCTTTCCCACGCTGATGTGTCTGTTGTTTATTGTCCAGGCCAAGGTAAACACCGAAGAGCGGAGGAGAGTGAGTGCATCTCCATAGCAAGCTCCTCCTGCACCGCTCCCTCCATATCCTCCTCAAAGCCTGCCATGCGCAGATGCAGAACAGACACTCAATAAATGTTCATTGATTGACTCTACATTACAATTTTTTCTGCCACCCTCAGGGAGGCCAACTGGAAATGAAATCCCTCTCCACTCCCATCAATTGCCAAGTGCATTGATTATCAAGCAAGCGACGTCTTGTGACAGCCTAGGCTAGCACTCGTGTGCTGTCGGTCCTGCATAAATCAGACTCATGTGCCCCTGCCTCTCTCGGGGACCGCACACTCACCCCTTCACTCTGCACTCAGCCAAGAGGACAGTGACTCTCCGGCTCGGCAGCACTGTGCTCAGTGCCCGTGGGACCTGGGCCAGGCTGGTGACACATGAGTGGGTGGGTGGCTCAGCATGGGACAGGAGTGAGACACAGGTCCTCCCTCCTACCCAGTCCAGTCCCCCAGGAGGGCAACACCTGGCCATGCCTGTCCTGATACTGGAACCGGCCCTCACTGGCCAAGGTCCCTTTTCCCATGCCAAGTCACAGTGGGTTTGGGACCTGTGGGGTGTGGGTGGCCTCCTCCCCTGCCCCCTCCCTTCCCCATCCTTCCTTTCCCCTCCCCACTTCCTTCTTTTTCTTTTTAACCGCAGAGGTTGATAGGTAAGGTGTAGACCAAGCACATTCGAAGATCCGAGACTGTTGGCGGGATTCAGCATGGAAAATCCTTCCTCCAAGCAACATTGGCTGAGCACCAGCATGCCAAGCACTGTGCAGTGCTGTGCTGAGATGTTCTGTGGGGGAGCCATGGTCCTTGCTTCCTGGAGCGGACTCTGCCAGGGAGACAGATGGAGTCAGCTGATTCAGCAACTGTGTCACCAGGTGTATTGGAAGCCAGATAGCGTGTGGGGTGCTGGGGTGCTGGGGTATCTGGGGTGCCAGTGGCCAGGGACGTGTGACTGAAAAGGTAAGAGTCCGTGAGGCCTGTAGAAAGTGAGCCACCGGTGAGTGGCAGCCAGGTAGCAGGAAGCACAGAGACACAGTGTCTTTGCTCCAGGGCCACTGGCTGGGTAGCCTGAACAGCTAAAAGTGGAAGTCCAAGGTCAAGACTCAGGCAGGGCTGCTCCTCCTGAGGCTGCTGCCCGTGGCTTGTAGACTTGTCTTCTCTTGGTTGTCCCTCTGTGAGTGTCTGCAACCTGATCTCTTTGGGACCCACCTATGTCAGAAGAGGACACTGTGTGCCAAATCCAGGGTTCCCCCAAAAGCAAACTGTACACCAAAGATGCCAGGCAGAACAATGTACTGGGAGGCACAGGAAGGGCTGTGACACACAAAGAGGGGGTGGCCCACAAAAGGGGACACCATCCCTCCAGCCACCATGTGGGCACTGTCCCATGGGCTGCAAAACACTTCTGGGGAGGTGGAGTCCCCAGTGGTTCTGGTTCCACACTGCCCAGCTGTCCAAGAAAGACTCTGGACTCTGGATATCAGGCTGGTGTGCAGGACAGAAGAGAAGGCTCGAGCACCCTGGAGAGCATAGACAGGAACCCACAGCCTTGCAGGGGCCTGGGACAGCTGGGATGCAGAGGGAAGACAGTGGTAGGGGGCTGGAGAGGCCAGAGGGCCAGACCCTGAGAGCCTGACTGTGGCTAAGATGTAGGCTTCATCCTATCCTCCTGAGGATCCCTGAGGGATTAAAATTAATTAAAATTAAACAATTTGTTCTTTAGAAAACTGAGTCCAGCTGCTGTATGGAAAAGAAACTAGTAGCTTGGGGGACAACCTTGGCAGGCACCTGGGCCAGTCCTTCTTCCCCATACACACACTCTGGGGTCTGACTGTCCAGTTCTGGCCTAGGTTGGCTTCTGGCTGCTCCTGTGCCTCTCGTGGCAGCTGTGACATATATCTTGTGCCCTGAAATCTGGCCAAGCTAAGACATTTCTGGAAGTACGACCCTTTAGTGGATTGTTTGCAAAATTGGTCTACACCTTGCTGTGTGACTGTTGAAGTTTGTGTGTCTGATTTATGTGAAGTTTTTCTCATCGACAAGTGAAATCTGTCTCATCACCCTCACTCTGCTGCATCTGTGACTTCTGTTGGCCTGCCAGTCTTGAGCTTGGGCTCCAAGAGTGTTGGCATGCTTTTACTCTTCCTTTTGGGCTTCTGTGGCCACCATGTGGGCAGCCTGGGCCAAAGTGCTGGGTAAGGGGAGACATTGCCTCCTGTACCAGTTATCTTTTGCTGCATGACAAGTTATCCCAGAGCTAGGCAGCAGAAAGCACATGATTCTCATCTCTGTTCATGCCGAAAGTGCTTGTTCCAATGAATCCTGGAAAGTGGGTGGGGAAGGGGGCAGAGCCCAGACCTCACAGGGCTTTCTGGGCCAGGCCTCTGGCTTTGTCCTGGGAGCAGTGGGGGATCAGTGCTGGGGTTTCCCATGATGGGAAGGG
Source organism: Heterocephalus glaber (assembly GCF_053883595.1). Classification (NCBI taxonomy): domain Eukaryota; kingdom Metazoa; phylum Chordata; class Mammalia; order Rodentia; family Bathyergidae; genus Heterocephalus; species Heterocephalus glaber. Next base: position 37,107,938 of record NW_028258381.1, on the reverse strand, counting down.
CAAAGGGACAGATTTGCACTTAGGGAGCCTGCAGGCTGCAGCGGGAGCAGGCAGGGGCAGCGGAGACAGGGGGCTGGGAAGGAGGTTGCTGCTGGGTTAGGGAGAAGGGATGGAAAGAGGCAGGTGTGGATTGGGATGTGATCGGAGCGGGTGTCGGGGCTCACTGAGGGAAAGAGGAGAGGAAGCAACGATCCGTCCCAGCATATGGGGCACTAATGCTAGACAGGTGCATTTGGTCCATCTTTGTTCCATTGAATTGGGGTTTTTTTCTTGTTTTTTTTCAAAAATCAACGGAACATTTGTGTATGTCTGTTTCTGCCATCTCTATTCTGTCCCATTGGTTTGTATGTTTGTGCCAAGTCCACTCTGGATTATTTTGGCTATAATTAGCTTTAAGATTGAGTAATTTCTCCAATTTAACCTTATTTTTCAAGGTTTTGCTGTTCTAGTCTCAGTTTTTCCATTAAAAACTTTAGAAAAAGATTGTCTATGACTATTAAAATTCTTGCTCTTGTTTTTACAGTAATTGTATTAAACCTGGAGATCGGATGGGGAGAATTGACAGCTTTACTATGTTAAGCCTTCTAATTCATGAACGTGGTGGCTCTTCATTTATTTAAGTCTTCTTCTCTTTGATTTGTCAGCATTTTGTAATTTTTAGAATATATGTTTTATTAGATTAATATCTAAGTATTTCCCTTTCTTTGAAACAGTTATTTTTAGCTTTGGTTTCTGCGTGTTCATTATTAGTATACAGAAATATGTGGGTTTTGTGTCGATCTTGTATCCCGTGACCTTTCTGAGCTCACTTATTCATTCTAGAGAAGCTGTTGTTGTCTTATTTTTGTAGATTCCTTGGAGCTTTCTATAATAGACAATCATGTCATCTGCAAACAGGGACAGTTTTGTTTCTTTCCTTCTAATCTGTATCCTCTATTTCCTTTTCTTGCCTTATTATGCTGTCTAAAACTTCCCATACTGTGTTGAGTAAGAGTGGTGGAAGAAGACATGCTTCTCTTTATTTCTAATTTTAGAAGAGTTCTTTTAAAAATCCTGAATGGGTGTCGAATTTTGGCAAGGTTTTTTTTCTGCATGAATTGGTAAGATCATGATTGCTCTTCCTTAGCCGGTTAATATGGTGAATCACATTGATTTTTGAATATTGAATGAGACTTAACTCTAATAAATCTCACTTGATCTTTTTCTAAAATTTTGATTATTTTTATGTATTACTGAATTCAAAATAAATTTTCTTTTAAGCTTCTGTTTAGATAATTTCCTTTACCCAACTTTATGGATACATTACCAACAAAAAACATTCTCTTAACTTTCTTTCAGCTGAGAATGTTTTTCTTTCCCTCATTTCTGAAGGATTTTATTAGATACAGAGTTCACTGGTGACAACTCTTTTCTTCCAGGATTTGAAAATGCTGAGCTGCTTCATTCTATCCTCCATACTTTCAAATGAGAATTCTACTACCATTCAAATTAATATTTCCAAACCAGCAATTGTTGTTTCTTCCCTGCTACTTTCAATATTTTTTTTGTATTAAATTCTTTTATTGGTACATTGTAGGTATACAACACAATTACATTTCTCATTGAGAACTGTACCTTTACATAATGCATCTTGGTTCTTATTTTTTCCCCATTCCTAGCCTTCCCTTCACGCCCTCCACCCTTCCCTATTTACAAATTTCAATATTTTTTTATCTTCAGTTTTCAGAAGTCTATTTTGTGGTTTTCTTTAAATTTAGTCTGTTTGAGATTCACTCAACTTCTTGAATCTGTAGGTTTATGTCTTTCTCCAAAATTGGGAAGTATATTCAGCAGTTATTTCTTTGAATACAGTATTTTTCCTGTCTCACAGGTTTCTGAGACTTTGGTATTTTTGTTTTGTAAGAAAAGATTTCACGGGCCGGGGATTTAGCTCAGTGGTTTCACCGCCTGCTGCACAAGCACAAGGACCCGAGTTCGATCCCTGGTACCAAAAAAAAAAAGAAAAGAAAAGATTTCACTATATATTTCAGCCTGGCCTTAAACTCACTATGTAGCACAGACTGGCCTTTAACTTACAGCAATTGGCTTGCCTCAGCCTCCCGAGTCCTGGAATTACAGGCATGTACCACCACAGCTGGTTTAGACCCTGGGTGTTTTGTTTGTTTATTGGTTGTTTGTTTTCTCCCCAGTCTATTTTTTCTCTATTGGTGAGAACAAGTGAATTCTATTGTTGCACTCCTGACTCACTGTCGCCATCCTCTGTCATTCCTACCATTGGGCCGAGCGATAAGACTACCCCACCCCCTCACCCTTGGCTTTTCTTTTTTAGTTCTCGAATTTCCATTTGTTTCTTCTTAAAATAACTTCTATTTTCTATTTATTTACTTTTTGCTTGTTTCAAGAGAAGTCAGCATTGTTATTGAAGCATTTTTAGGATGACTCCTTGGAAGTCCTTGATAATATCTACCTATAAGTCATTTCCATATTGGTACCTATTGATGGTTTATTTCCCTCTTTAGGTTGTCATTTCCCTGGTCCTTGATATGATAAGCAGTTTTCTATTCTATTTCAGACATTTTGCTTATTTTATAATGAGTTTCTGGATCCTATTCCACTTTTCTTTCCCACAGGAAGTCTGCCTGTTGAGATGTGGCGGGAGGGCTGGATGGGTCATCTGCTCTTCTTTGCACTAGGTCCTGCTCACACCTTCCTGGCAAGAGGGGAGCACTGGCTCACAGTGTTTCGCTGCAGATGGTAGGTGGTAGTGAGCTCCCACAGCCTCACTGACACCATGTGAAGCATCTCTGGCTCCATCTTGGTCTGAGCCACTGCTGGCTCTGCTACCCTAGGCATGGAAGGAAGGACTTTGATGGCTGGTCTTGGGGGATGTAGCTCACCTCCCAAGGGCATCTTGCTGACAACAGAGAAGGGGAAAAGGCAGTTTTGCTTAGCTTCTTTGGGATGTTACATCCAGAGATATTTTGATTATGAGAAGGAGGACCTGGAAGAAATGGAGCTATCCCATTTTGGTCAGAGCTGGAAGGTCAGATGTGATCTTTCTGTCCTCTTTCTCTTTATCTGTAAAATACATATAATATTTACTCCACAGAATTGTTTTGAGAATTAGCCAAGATGTTCACACATACGAAGTATTTTAGGTGGGTGTGGTGGTGCAGGCCTGTAATCCTAGCCCTCTGCGAGGAAGAGGCAGGAGGATCCCAAGTTTGAGTCCAGCCTGGGAAACTAGTGATTTAGCAAGACTCTGTCTTGAAACAAAGAAATTTGAGGGGAAACAGCTTTGTGCAAAGGCCCACATTGAAAGAAAGAAAGAAAGAAAGAAAGAAAGAAAGAAAGAAAGAAAGAAAGAAAGAAAGAAAGAAAGAAAGAAAAGAAAAAAAGACCAAAAAGACAAGAACCTGGAAAATGTTATGCTGGTAGAGCTTATTGTTATAATGACTATTTCTGAGACTGGGGGCTGGCAAGGTATGGGTTAAGAGAAGGGGTGAGTGGTGGGGGCTCCATATTCATCCATCAATTTAATGTTGGCTAGGAGCCAGCCTTCTATGGTCTGTTTCCTTGTTTCTTGAGTCTGTGGTGACCTTTCTCTCCACGAGCAATAACCCTAGAAAAAGCTAGAGGAAAACGAAGATTAGGGTCATGGCAAGGAGAGAGCCATAAAGTAGCTTTAAAGAGCCCAATAAACCAGGATAATTGAATGTAGTAAGGATCGTAGCCTGCACGGAGCGGGGGAGGGGGGCTGCTGGAGCCCCATCGCTAGGAAAGCCCGCAGAAAGGGAAAGGACATTGGGCCTGCAGAGCTGAAAGGGACCACAGCACTGATGGGGCAGCACCTCAAAAGGGCCGGCCAAGGCTCTGCCTTGCTTTGCAACCACAGGGCTGGCTGCCAATTGGAGGGTCCCTGCTGCTCCTATCAGGATGTCATGGGTCTTGTGTGCCACTGCTCTCTGGCAGGCAAAGGGCTTTGGACTCAGACGTGGATAAGTCTCTTGACCCTGAGGCCTCAGTTTCTCCTTCTGTAAGATGAAGCTGGTAAAGAGTTCACCTTGGCCAGGTTGTTTGAGGTCAGTGGCGAGTGAGGACCCAGATCAGCCAGCCCACCCAGCGTTGGCAGTCTGTGTAGACTGTAGCTCTCTCCCTAGGCTGGTCCTGGAATTGTGACCTCAGCATCTGCTGGGCTTGGGCTGCAGGGAGACCCCTTCCAACGGCTCTGCCATTCTTTCTTCCTTTTAGTGGCCTAGAATTGGAAGGTCCAGCCAAGGTGCCCTGCCCTCATCTCTGCCAAGTCCTCTCCATTCCAGTTGCCTGGCCTCTCTTCCCTTTGTTTTGCCGTCATGAGTCCCCACAGGACCCTGTGTGTATGGGGTGCAGTGTGGTGGTGGTCCTTGGGGCTAGACCAAGGTAGGCCGGGGAAAGACACTGGGCACATGTCATCTCCTGCCCCACTGCTCTTGTCCTGGTGAAGCTGGCTTGGCCTAAAGGTCATATGTGACTGCAGAAGACAGGAGGCATGACTATCCTGTCCATGGAAGTGCTGCACACACAGCCCTGATCCCATCCAGTGCTGACCTGGAGCTGGCTCTTGCCTTGTGGAAACAGCCAACAATCAACAGTTCAGGAATTCTGCAAGCTGGTTGGTAAAAGCAGCTATTACTAAAAGTTAGATGAAAAAGAAAAAGCTTACAATTAAATACATTTTATTGAAAGCAGAATAACAAACTCTTGGTACCAAGAACAAGGTAGATCACCTCCTAATTATTTTCCTGTTATATCTGCACAGGAGAAACACTGCTTAGTGACGTGCTTTGGGGCTTCTCTCCCTGTCTGTGTGGAATGATGTCACATCGGTAGCTTGACACTGGCCATGGTGGGAATCTTTACGCCCCAGGAACCAGCAAACACTGCAAACCAGAGCTTGCTTTGTGGGTTGAGTGATTGTCTAGATCTAAAAATGTGACAAAGACAATGTCAATCATATAGACTAAGCTTAGAGGTGTGTTATTGGTAAAGTGCAAGCAGCACAAAGAATTAAAGAACTATTCTTCCCATGTCAGACTTATTAAAAGACTCATTCATGTCATTGTTGACAAAGGAGTGAATGTCCAGTATGCACCATCCAGCTTGCAGTTATTTGACTGTCATCTTACTTGCTAGCACAGATGGAAACATTACTCTCCATTTGCGGTGGAATTACTCTCATGACGGCAGTGGTTAAACATTTACCAGCATACCACCATCTCACGATCAGCACAGTATCTTGCTCGGAGGACACGTGCATTAAATCCTGTCTGGATGGCTGGAATCGGCAAAGACAAGCTACAAAGACCTGGGGGCCCAGTGTGTTTCAGGTGCTGTCTCCCTCTCTGCCCTTGCTTTCTGCCTTTTCGCTCCTGTCCAGTTGTGCTCCAGCCCAAAGCATCTCATGCTCTAATGCACACAAGATTGCCTGGGCAGGTTCTAGCCAGGTGCAATGGCACATTTCGTATAATCCCAGCACTCTGGGAGGCTGAGGCAGGAGGATCACAAGTTAGAGCCCAGGTTAAGCAACTTCCTATCTTAGAAAGATTCTGTCTCAAAATTTAAAAAACCGAGGTTGACCGAGTTTGATCCCTGGTACAAAAAAAAAGAATTGAGGTTGTAGCTCAGTGTGAAGGCCTTGAGTTCAGTCCTCATTCCCTAAATCAATCCATCAATCAATTTTTTTTTTTAAATCCAGGCTCTGATCCAATGGATCTATGGCAGGGACCAAGATTGTGCATTTCAACCAGCGTCAGGTGATGTTGATGTGTCATGAACCACACACTGAACATCAAAGTGCCACACTGAACTTTCAGCCCGCCAAGGTCAGGGTCACCATGTAATCTTTGACTATACCATGGTCTTTACTTAGAGTCAGGTCTCCCCAGTTTTTCACAGCCCACTTTCATGTCTCATTTAGGTCTCTGCTCAAATGTGACCCTTCAAAAAGAAAGTCTCTCCCCATCTTGGTTCTCTACATAACTTTGGTAGATGGTTTCTGATTGATTGGTTGTCAGCCTCCCTCCTGGCCACTCTGGTGACCTTGTCACAGTGCCTGCTCCATAGAGGTTTGTTGGTCAACACTGATGGGAGTAGGAATGATGGAAGAAGTGTGCTGGGGACATTTGTGGCTCAACTGTGACTGAGTGAGTGAGTAGTCAGTGAAAGGAACAGTCAGAAAGACTCTGCAACCACCCTGGCTCCTCTACACTCAGGATCTGTTATGGTTTAGATCTAAAATGTCACCAAAAAATCTCATGTTTTGAAGGTGATCAGACATGGGAACACCAAACTCATGAATAGATTCATCCTGATGAATTCATAGCTGAATGTACTGATAGGAGGTGGGGCCTGGTTGGAGGTGGGTCCCCGGGGTGTGATTTGGAAGGCTGCATTCTAATCCCTGGCTCCTCCCTTCTCTCTGTTTCCTGGATGCCATGACAAGAGCAGCTTTCCTTCACCACACCCTTCCACCATGCCATTTCTGCCTTGGAGCCACCTGACCATGGACTGAACCCTCTGAAACCATGAGCCAAAATAAACTTCTTCTCCTTTAAGTTGTGGGTTTTGGGTATTGTGTCCCAGTGACGAGAAGGTGACTAATTAATACAGGCCCCACTACCATAAACACCAGCACCCCCAAAACCATTCCCCAGGCTCCTTCAGCTGGGCTGAGTAGGGGCCACTCTGGTGCCAGCTTTCTGAATGGTTCTTTAACATTTTGCAGACACATGAGGAATAGAACCATGGACAAATGTCACCCAGAGGCACACTCTACCCAAGCCCTGTACTCCATTGTATTTTTCTTCTAGAGTAAGGTGAGCTTTGCATATGTTACCCTCTACCTCTGACCCGGCCAAGAGTGACCAGGAGCCCTTTGTTTGGTGGAGAGAAGAGGTTTGGAGGGGTCTCAGAGTTCCTATGTGATTACACTTCACATTCAACCAATACCTGTAGTGCTTTTTGTTGTTTTCTCCTTACAGAGCCAGTGTTGTGACAACTGTCAGCAGCTACCATATGTTGATACCTTGTAGGGTACCTGGCATATGTTTTCTTTCATTTAATCCTTTCAATAAGCCTATGGAACAAAAGCTCATGCTATTCCCTCCTAGAGATGAGGCACTTAAAGCTCAGAGAAGTTAGGTCATTGATCCAAGCTAATCAGCAAGTGGACAAGAAGTTCTTAAGTTCAAGCCTGGCTTGGGCAAGTTAGTGATTTAGTGAGACCTTATCTCAAAACTGAAAAATAATTACAAAAGGTCTGAGCATACAGCTCAATGTAAAAGCCCTGGGTTCAATCTCTAGTACTGGAGGGGGGAAAAAAGCAATTGCTATTAGTAAATTACTCCAGAGTTCACAAACTCAACTGCCTATAGCAAAGGTCTAAAACTTTGTAAAGGGCAACACCATAGATATTTCAGGGCCAGGTAATACAGCTATTCAGCTCTGCTGTTAAATCACAAAGAAAGCCATGGGAAACCTGTAAACAAATGAGTATAACTGTGTTCTAATAAAACTTTATTTATAGAAACATGTGTCAGGCCAGACTGGGGCCCTGGGCAGTAGTTTGCTTACATCTCACCTACAGGAACCAGGAACGGGTCAAGTCAGTGGGTGAAAAAGGCCAAGAGCAAAGAAAATTCAGGTGTGCCCTTCATCTCCTCTTCTCCCAGCTTTGACAGAAGCATCCTCATGGCACTGGCACTGGGACATGTCATGGCCACTACCACTGTAACTTCCCAGGGGCTTGGGAGGGGTGGCCCCAGAGACATGAACAGGCAATAGCTGTGACCCCCAGACACGCAGCCCCGTGGAAGCCATGCATGTGTATCAAACAGCTCCTTTCTTTACATTGGCTCAAACTGATAAAACACAACCCCAATCCTGCACTGACCAAGTAGAAGATGTCCAGACTTTGGCTAGGGCCTTAGGCAGGCCTGCCAGTCTCCTCCCTGGAAACCACCCAAACAACACTGCATTTATTAAGTAATAAGTCATCTGTTCCCCCATATTTTATTTATCAAAGACCTCAGTAACTGTCAAGTAGAACTTCTTATCAGCAGGAACTGACCAGCGGACAAGTGTTCCCTCCCGACCGACGATAAATCTCGGCCAGCCAGGAAACCGTGACATTTTAATTAGCGGGGACATTCTTATCAGTAGTCACTCCTGAACATGCCATTTCACATCTCCTGTGAACCCCTAACTGGGAGTCCCTGGTTTGCTCCTTCCAGGGTCCCCTCTTTCATAGGTGTTCCTCATTATTTTACTGGGGTAGCTGCCCTTATATTATTCAACAGACACCACCACCATCAGAGTGGCATGTGCTTCTGGGGCAGCACCCTGAGCTCTGAAGTGGGAAAGGAACAGAGGGTCTGTTTCCTGCAGCACCAGCAAAAACCACAGAATTTTTTTAAAAAATAAAATGCAAAACAAATAATTATGCCAGGTGAAACAAGGCAGTAGACAGAAATTCATTCTTTCTTTTCTTTTCTTTCTTTCTTTCTTTCTTTCTCTTTCTTTCTCTCTTTTTCTTTCTTTCTTTCTCTCTTTCTCTCTCTCTTTCTTCTTTCTCTCTCTTTCTTTCTTTCTTTCTTTCTTTCTTTCTTTCTTTCTTTCTTTCTTTCTTTCTTTCTTTCTTTCTTTCTTTCTTTCCTTCTTTCTTTTTTTCAACTGGGGATTGAACCCAGGACCTTCCCATTACATCCCTAGCCCTGTTTTAAAAATTTAGTTTATTTTTTAAAATTAGAGACAGGCTCTCACTAAGTCACTAAATTGCCCAGTCTGGATTTAAACTTGGATCCTCCTGCCTCAGCCTCCCAGGGTGCTGGGATTATAGGTGTGCACCACCACACCCAGGTAAAAATGTTCTCAGATATGGGATCGTGTTGAAACTTCAGAATTCTGTTGCAGGAACTTCACCAAGCAGGCATTTTCAGATGCTCTCAAAGCCCTTGGTAACCAGACATAGAGATGATATCTAGGAAAGTGAGCAAATTAAGAAATTGGGGCTGGATTCATACTTGCTTCCAAATAGCCAGTTTTTAGCTGATTCGAGACTTACCAGCTTTCTAGACGCTGCTTGAAGGACATGATGGAAACTGTCATGGCTTGCCCCAGCCCCAACCCTTTGGAGACACTGGTACTGCTACCTGGTGTCTAAGCAGCCATGTTCCTGTCACTGGCCCCAGGTTGGAGGAGACAAGAGGGTTAGGTTGAGGGCAGCCAGCCCAGAAGCCAAGAATCCAGCTGCAGGATGGCATAAAGGGACGAAAGGGGCCAGATTCCCCATGCCAGAGCACGAGGAAGCGACTGAAGGCAAGGGAGCGGTGGGCTGTCAGAGGCCCACAATGTACTCAGAACCAAGTGAGGATCCACAGCAACACGAACTGGGAAGAGCTGCAGTCTAGGGAAGGAAAGAACAGAGGACCGTGCTGGGGAAGCAGAGGTGCTCAAGGGTGGAAGGAAAGAGGTACCAGGAAGCCCATCTGTCCCATTCTTGAGCCTGCTTAGGTGGTAGTGGGTTTTGTTCCTTATGAATTGGAGAAGTCACCAGGAGCTGAGAAATCTCAAGCCTCCTAGGGAAGCACGGCTCTAGGGAGATGCCATGCAAGCTTTCCCCTTGCCACATAACAAATATATGCAGAGTTCACACAGAAAGGCTATTCTAGGGTTATTGCAGTGGAAAGGGATTACGAAGGGAGGGAGAGACTTTTGATAGGGAGACTTGCTGGCCAGAAAATCTGCAAGAACATCAAAGTTAGGCAAAAACGAGAGCGGGGAGGGTTGTTTCTATGGAGCAAGGCCAGGAAGCATCTGGTAGGAAAGGTGGATGAACGAGTACAGAGAGCAGACGAGGCGATGTGTGTCTCTGAGGCCCGCTGTTCCCCTAAGGAGGGCTGGAAGGAGGGCTGTGTGCGGGCTCCCCAAGGGGCAGGAGGTTGACCAAAGTCTGGCCAATGAACATTTTGTTCCCATTCATCATCGGGGGGGACAAGTTCGGCTCACTGCTTATGGGGTAAAGAATGGGTCTGTCCGGCCTTGCCCTGGGTAGACAAGTCCCACCCCACCCCCATCTAAGTCCAATGTGGAAGGGCATTCTTGGCAAGGGGCTCTTTCCCAAAACACAAAGAGGCAGGGAGACTTTGTAATCTTGCTCTTTTCGCACATAAAATTTAACACTGAGCCCGGGATTTAGCTCAGTGGTTCCACCGCCTGCCTCAAAAGCGCAAGGTCCCAAGTTCGATCCCCGGTACCAAAAAAAAAAAAAAAAAAAATTAACACTGTCACTCTCAGGAGTCACCAAAATACTCCATGGTTCATGGATATTTTAGAATTATGGCCACCTTTGTCTGGAGCCTACTGCGGTATCCTCCAGGCCTTTCCTTTGTACTTTCCCCTTCACACCCCAGAACAAACTGGTCCCTTAAATTCTGGATGGGTCCCCAGCAGTAGGAAGCCAGGGCTGCAGAAAGAGGCCTATTTGAGGCTCCTTGGAGTTGGAGGGAGACCCCTCTTCATCTCTGAACCCCAAGCTTCAGGCTCTTCTATAGGGCTCCAACTTGTAGCCTCTGTCACCCCTAAACCCCAGCCAGTTCTTTCCCTATAGCAGACACTGACCCCAGCTACCAGGCTCTGTTGCAAAATCCTGAAGCTTCTCCATCTTGCAAACCTCCTTGTGAGACAGTGCCAGGAGCTGGCTGCACAGATGTGGGGAATCTGAATCTATTTCCCTGTGACACCAAAATTCTACCTATTGTCATCCTTTTCGTTATGCACATTACACCCACAGGCCTGACTGCCCTACACTGCTGGGAGTGACACACAAGAGTTGATTCACAGGGTGAAGAGCTGAGGTAGCTGCTTTACAGAAAAAAAAAATCAAGACCCAGAGAGGTTGTTCCTGACCAGGTTTGCAGAGCTGGGATCTCAGCTCCTAGCCTGGGCTTGGTGAACCCTTCCTTATCTCCCTCCTCCACTGTCAGCGCCAAGCTGCCACTGTCTTGCCTTGTTGCCCTGCATGATTATTTCCTGCCTTGGGGCAGCTGAGGAAGCAGGACCCCTGAAGAGCTGGGGATGCGCTTTGCTGTGACCTGTGGGTGTATTTGCTCGCTAAAATGCCACTACCACGGAGAGAGTGCAGCACCCCCAGTGCACCCCACCACCCCCCCCCCCGCCAGACCAGGACTGGGAGGACAGAGCCTTTCCTTTGAATCCTTTGAAGAGGCTCTCAGAGTAAATGAACTTGAGATTTCATTAAGATAGCTATTGTATAAGAAAACCGGACATTCTGGCCGAACAGGTTTTGGGCTTTTGGTGTTTGTTAGAAGTACTTGTTCTAAAATAGGATTGCTATCAATCTGGTTATCTTTTCACCACAAGCAAGTCACCTCCCTTGAGGCTCCCTCACCCTGGTATGACCCGGTTGCCTGCAGTGGCCATGGCTTGGGGATCCGCCCTGGAGATGGAATAGGGTAGTGTGGGGAGAGCAATGCCAGCTACTGATAACTGAGCCTACTATGTGCTGGACACTGGGTAAGCCCTCCATAGGCAGTCTCTAACTCTTATAGTAACCTGGACATGTATTATGACTGACAGCTTGGGCTTCGGTTTAAGTCCCCATCTGCCCTTAATAGCTGTGTGACCATTGGCAGGTGCTGTTCCCAATGCAGATTTTGGTTTCTTCATCTAAAAGCTGGCCTCCTTGGCTGGCGGTGTAGCTCAGTGGTAGAGCACTTGCCTAGCATGTGGGAAGCCCTGGGTTCAACGCCCAGCACTGCAAAAATAAAATAAAATATGAAACCAAAACAGGCATCCTCATGGTATCTACCTAACAGGGCTCTTGCAAGTATGAATGAAATCATGCATACAAATAAAGCATGTAGACAAAGCAATGACTAAATAAATATAATTTAAAAAAATAAGAATAATTACCTGCATTGGGGGAATGACCTGCCCCCAAATTGAAAGTTTAGTAGCTGGTTCAGATGAAATTGGCAGACCTCGCTCTAAATTCCAGCAGAGAGTAGCAGCAATTAATAGGAAGGAGTGTGTTAACGGTAAAGGAAGGTATCATTATTATGGGCTGGCGGCTGCAGTCCACAAACCTGAGCTGACAACCCACGGTGACCAGTAGTACCCTCTGGCACCCTCTCAGCATGGGAAGACTCAGGATTCCACTGAGGGCAAGATCGGCTGCTAATGAGGGGCTCACAAGATCATCATCAAGAGCAATTTCCTCTCTACCTTGGCTTCGAGCTCTTCATATGTAGAGGAAACAGGTGGGCTGAAGCTCACCTGCACCCTCAGAGCTCCTCAGCTCAGCCTAAAGTAAAGCAAACACAGCACACATGCTCTGGGAGATGGGCCAGGAACCCAGAAGATCTGCCAGGAATGTCGTGGGATGCCTTGCCCCATGGTGCACAGAGAGACAGTGTGGTACAGAGGTTAAGAGCATAGACATGGAGAGTCAGCCTTAGTCCTCGATGTGGAGCCTCGCTTTGTCACTGGCCAGCTATGCAGCTCTGACCAAGTTCCTCAACCTTCCTGATGCCCAGTTTCACCACACATAAAATGGAGACAATAATATTATGTACTGCACAGAATGAGAATGAAATAAGATTGTGTTGGTAAAGTGCCTGGCTTGTGACAAGATCCACAATGAAGTGTAGCCATTATTGCACATATGATTCCCCCCATCAGCCTCTAGGGAGACAGGGGTAACACTCATTAGAGTGCATGGGCTGCTTTGGAGACCCTTTGCTCATGCTGTCTTGTTTGCATGCAGCAATGTCTCTCCTGGCTCCCAGCCCAGCCCAGGGAGGAACAGAAAAGAAAACTGACAGGCACTGGGGACAGCAACAAACACCACCAACCTGGCCACCTACATCCTTCACCCACCCCCAGGTGCACTCAACCCCTCTTTCCCATGTGTCTGATTTCTACCATGTCCTGGGGAAAAAACCAAATTCTTCACTGTGGCATTGGTTCTTTTGTTTTAGAAAGGGAAAAGTTCCTTTCTTGAGCTCCTTTACTGTTACCTCTTTCTCTCCCTCAGTTTCTTAGGAAATCATCCAGTGTATAAATAACATGCTCTAAATAAAGCTTGGCTTGACGGTGGTACAAGACATATCTGTGTACATATGTGACTGTCAACTAAAACAAATTAACCTCCAAAGGAAGTCAATTCCATGTAATTAATTATTCTTGCATCTGCTTCAAGAGACAGGTGTGCCTCTCTGGGCTGCTCCCTGGACTTCCCAGGAAGCCTTCACTGAACATGTAGCACATGACCAGTGCACAGTGAGGCCATGGTTCCCATCTTGTCCCTTGACGTGGAACATTTATTGCAAACTTTAAAAAAGAAAATAGAAGAACTGACATCCAAGCCGTCTGAATACAGGAGGTGCATGACGTGCTAATTAAGCAGGAGGAATGCAGCTTCTCCTTCAAGGGTTGATGTTTTTGTTCTCCAACTTAGAAATGGGGTTTAGATTGTTGTTGCTTTTATAAAAAGTCTGCTATTACTGTGTTTCCCTGAAAATAAGACCTAACAGCCTTGAAAACTAGAGATTAAAAATGCCAGCCCCAATCAGCCTATCCTTGCCTCCCCTGCCATTACAGAGTAGCCACCCAGCAAGACAATGGTGAGGTGTAATCTTCTACATGACACTGGCCATCACCACAGTAATAATCATGTAGGGTTTATTTCTTTCATTAGGTCTTACTTTGGGGGAAACACAGTAGTAAGCATTATCCTTGTGTCTTGAAAGCATATTAAAATTTCTGGGCAAGAAGAGGGGAAAAGGATAAATGAGAGAATGGCCAGGCAAATTTGCAAATTGTTGAATGAAAATGTCCAAATGAGGACTATTAGGGAGGTGTGGGCATCTAGTGGAGTGCCTTAGGGCTTTTTTAAAAAGCAGCCTTATCCTCGGGGAAGCACAGAGCAGAGGTGGTAGAGGCACCTGGGCCAGGCATACGGGCTGTAGCTGGGGCTGCCCGGATTCCAGACCCTGGGCCACTGGTTGTGGACCTCAGGAAAGCCTTTGTGCCATTCGCGCTGCGCTGAGGCTGTGGCAGGACGCTGGGGGAGGTCTGTGTTGGGAGCGGATGGGTGGTGTGCTACCCATTACAGAAGATCACATATGAATCAGTTTGTTAAGAACATGCAAGCTTTGAAGAGCTGAAAAAAGAACCTAGCAATAAACCTGTTTTTTCAAACTAAATCTCCATACTGATGTTGGGTTGTACCAACTTACCCTCCCACTAACAATGGAGAAGTGAGCCCAGGACATTTACACTGAGCTACATCCTCAGCCCTTTGTATTTTCTTGTTTTGTGACAGTCTTGCTAAATTGCCCAGACTGGGCCCAAACTTGTGATCCTCCTGCCTCAGCCTCCTGAGTAGCTGGGATTACAGGGCAGAGAAGCTGAGCTGGTCCCAGCACCCAGAAGAAGGCTCCCCCACCACCATTCCATGCTCCTAGGGCAGAGAAGGTGAGCCAGTCCCAGCACCTGGAAGGAGGCTCCCCCACCGCCATTCCACACTCCTAGGGCAGAGAAGGTGAGCTGTGTGGGTGCCAGAACCACGCCCCCCCACCGTGGAAATGAGAAGACACGTAAACAAGCCTAAAAAACAGACTTCCAGATCACCTACAGCAACCTCAAAGGGAAACGAGATGGAACACTCTGATACTCAACCACCTGGATGCTCTGAACTGGCAACAAAAGAGGATCTGGGAAAAATGAAATCAGTAATAATTACTCAGATAACAGCAAAGATTTTGCTCATGGTGCAAGACATGATTAATAAATCCAGAGAGGACACAGATAAAAAAATAGAGGATCTGAGGAACATGATGGAATCCCAACATAGGAAACAAATGGAATCCATAAAGCAGATGCAAACAGATTTCCAGGAGATGAAAAACTCCATCGAAAGTCTGTGCAGCAGAATGAACAATGTGAGGATAGAATTTCAGATATAGAAGATAAGATTGCAATTAGTGAGGTGGAAAAGAAAAATTGCTTCAAAATTGTAAAGGAACACGAGAAATCAATCCAGCAGCTGCTAGATGATGCAAAGAAGAATAACATAAGACTGATTGGGGTCAATGAAGAAAGAGGAGAGAGTGCAGATGACATAGAAAAAACTCTTCACAGAAGTGATGGCTGAAAACTTCCCAAGGAGGGGAAAAGAACTTGACATACATATAAGTGAGGCATATAGGACTCCAGCTAGCCTTGATAAAAAAAAATCTACACATGGGCATATAATATTAGGATTCCAGAAATCCAACAGAAGAACAAAATTTTACAAGCAGTGAGAAAAAAGAAACAAATCACATACAAAGGAAAGCCCATCAGAATCACAGCAGACTTCTCAATGCAAACCCACAAGGCAAGAAGAGCTTGGAGTGATGTATTTCAAGCCCTAAAGGAAAACAGCCTCCAACCCAGATTGATGTACCCTGAAAAACTATCTTTCAAAATTGATGGAGAAATAAGATACTTTCATGACAAAGAGCACCTCAGGAACTTCATGAATACCAAATCAGCACTCCAAAAAATTTTAGACAATACCCTAGGAAAAGACAATGAGGATCACAACCCCAGGAAGCCCAGCAGAATGAATCCACTGGGTATGACAAATTAAACGCAAAGGGGGAGAATCCAACAAAAAGAAAAAGTCATGACAAGGCTTTTAAAACTTTTAACTTCATCTCCCTAATGAGTGTATAATTCAATCTTGTTATTGTACTGATTAGTATTTTTCTGATTCTAGAGTTGCACACCTTTCTTTGTACTATACTGGCTATTTATCATCTTCTTATGTCTACTTTTTAATTGGGTTGTCTATTAATGAGCTGTAAGAGTTCTTTATATATTCTGCTCATAGGTTATATGCATTGTAAATATGGTCTGTTTAAGGACTACTTTTCATTTTAATGATGTCATTTAAAGTTCTAAATTTTGATGGAATCTCATCTATCAATTTTTTTCTGTTATACTTCATGTTTTTTGTATCCCAGGTAGTTCTTGCCTACCCTAAATTCATAAACATTTTCCCTTACAATTTCTTCTTAAAATTTTATACTTTTAGACTTTCATATTTAGGTCCATAGATCCCTTCAAGTTATTTTTAATGTATGGAAATAAAGGGTTGATGTTAATTTTTTATATACGGATACCAGGTATTCTAGTGCCATTTGCTGAAAACACTCTTTTCCTCGAGTCTTGAATTGAGTTTATATTCTATAAAATGTTAATGTTAAATAATCTTTCAAAACTCAGTGGACCATATATGTGTGGTTCTATTTCTAGATTCTCTGTTTTATTCCAATGATCTATATGTCTTTCCTGACACCAACACTGCCTTGATTACTGTAGCTTTAGAAGAAGTCTTTAAATTAGGTACTAAATGTCTTCCAACACTGTTTTTTTTCTTTTTGTTTTCTGGGTCCTTTGTACTCCTACATAACTTTAAAATTTCAATAGCCAATTCTTCATTTATAGCAAGTATACACAGACCTGAATTTTTAGATATACCTTGTGTTTTCTAATCCTGCTAAATTCAAATACAAGTTCTAGGAGCTCCTAGAGATTTCTTAGTATTTTCTCTGTAGATGATCATTTCATCTACATATAAAGATTTTGCTTCTACCTTGCCAATCCTATCCTAATTTTGTCATTTTATTGCCAGACTATTTTGGGTGGGGCCTAGGTTTCAAAGTTTAATGGACAGATGAAGAGTAAGCATATCTGCCCTTGTTCCCCAACTTAAGGAGAAAGCCTTGTATCTTCTCCATTCATATAAGGCGTTCTCACTGGAAGTATGGAGTACATGTCTTTAATCTGTTGAGAAGGTTCTGTTCTACTTCTGGTCTCCTGATAGCTTTTACCATGAACAGCTGTAGAATTTGGTCCAATACTTTTTCTCCAACTAGTGAGAGGATCATATGGCTTTTTCCTTTCCTCTGTTTAAATGATGACTTTTGGGGATGGATCTTCCAATGCTGAACCAACACTGCCATCCCTATAACAAAACCACTTTCTACATACTGCCGGATCTGACTTCCAATAGTTTGTTTTGTTAAACAAATTTCTATCTATGTTCATACTTTTTTCTTTTATTATCTTCATCCAGTTTTAGGATTAGCACAATGTTGAGTTCCTAAAATGAGGGGAGAAGTGTTCCTTTTTTTTTCTGCTTTAATTGTTTGATATAATTTATCAGTTAAAATGTTTATGAGCCTGCTGTTGTCATATAGGTAGGTTTTCAAGCTAGGAATATACTTTCTTTAATAGGTGCTATTCAAATTTTATATTTCCTCCAGAGTTAGTTTCATTAATTTGTCTTCCAAGGTACTTCATAGAAGTTGTCAAATTTATTTCAAAACAGATTTTTGAAATATGCTTTCTATATCCTTTTAAATTCTGTAAAATCTGTGGTAAAGTCTCCTAGATCTTGGTATTGTAATTTAAAAAATGTATAATTGATATTGTGTAACAGGAAGTAAAGGTCTAAAGGAGCAGGGGAAGTGGGAGGGGTAGGGGAAAGGAAAAAAGGGAAAAGAAAAAATATGAGAAAAGGAAAAAAAATGGAAACAAAGTCTTTGCAAATAGGGAGGGGTGGAGGGGGTGAAGGCAGGGCAAGGGAAGGGGAAAACAAATAAGAACCAAGATACTCATGTAATGGTACAAGATCCCAATGACATATGTAAATGTATTGTATACCTAAAATGTACCAATAAACTTAATGGGGGAAAAAAAAAGCAGCCTTATGTGACCAATTATGGGTGACCAAAGAGAGAAAAGCCATGAAACTGGACAAACAGTAACAACACTGAGTGACTAAATCAGACCAGCCAACAGCAGACTGGTGTGATGGTCCCATTGAACAGCTCTTTTCCAAAATAAATATAAGCTCTTGCACTGGGGGTAAGAAAAGTAAAACAACTACAACATACAAAGAGTTAATTTAAACATGGCCTTATAATATTAATCTTTCTAAGTCATTTGCATGCTCTTAGAAGCAGGATATAACTATGTTTTAAATCTGATTTGTTATTTAAAAGACGAGTTTAATCCAGTCACCTTTATTGTGATTCCATATACACAGGTATTGGGGTTTAATTCTATCATCTTATTATGTATTTTTTTCTGTTTTCCTCCTTTCCTTTTCTTCTATAAATTGATAAAGTTTTCTTTATCGTATTTTTTTTCTTCTACTGTTTTGGAAATGATCACTTATAATTCTGTTCTTCCATTGTGCAGTGTTACTGTTCTTTCCTCAATCAAAAGTCTTAGTAAACTCTACCTCTTCTATCCCATTTTATTTGTTATTGTTCTATAAAAGACCACAGCTATCTTTTGTAACCACTTGTTTAAAAGCCAACAGTTTAATCAACTTATTTAATGACATATTCACTACTCTTGTTTCCTACACCCCAATTCTTCATCAGAGTCCACTTTTATTTTTGCTGAAGTACATCCTTTAGTAGTTCTCTTGTGTGAGGTCATCTGTGGACATAAGCTCTTCCTCCTTTTTTTTTCGGTACTGGGGATCAAACTCAGGAGCTTGCACTTGTGAAAAACCAACCCTTCTTCTTTGTATGTGTGAATGTATCTTCACCTGGACCACACATTTGAGTGAAAACTTGTCTGGGTACAGAATTCTAGGTAGACAACTGGTTTCCCTCAGCAGTTTTATGTTTTGTGGCTGGCAAAATGTCTGCCTACTTGTCTAGACTATGAATAATCAATGTCTTCTCCCTGGCAGTTCTGAGGCCTTTTTCCTGTTTATCTTTAATGTTCTGCAGTTTCACTAACATTGTCTATGGATGAGTTTATTTGTATTTACCACGCTCAGCTCATGATGTGGACTTTATAACTAAGAATTCAATCTTTCCACAAAAACAAACTTGAGCAGATGGAAAGACAGCTCTTGTTCTTGGGCAAGATGGCTCAGTATCACAAACATGTGAATTTAATGTGATCCATAAAAATATCAACTTTTTCCCCTAGAGTTAAACAAGTTGACTTGAGTGTTCAAATGAAAACATAGATATGCAAAAATAGAAAAACCATAAAATGCGCGAAAGACTTACTCTTCTAAATATTAGATACGTTATATCACTTCCACAAAAAGTTTGAAACATGAGTATAAACCACAAAAGACCAATGTAGTAAAATAAAATATTCAGAAAAAGATACAAGGATATATAAAAATATATGATAAGTATCACCTCTCAAATCACTTGGGAAAATATAATTTTTAATAAATAATTTTATGTTAGGTATTTGGAAAAAATTCCTCACAACATAAACTGGAATAAATTCAAAATGGGTAGATCTCCTTTTTCAGAGTTTGATACTTTTCTTTATAGAGATCTTTCACTTCCTTTGTTGGATGAATTCCTAAGTATTTAATTTTTCTTGAAGTATTATGAATGATATCGTTTTCCTAGTTTCTCTTTTGGTGAAGAGACTGAGAATGGCAAAAGCAGTTCTGGATAACAAGAACAAAGCAGAAGGAATCACAATCTCAGATTTCAAGCTTTATTATAAAGCTACAGTGATAAAAACAACATGGTATTGACACAAGAATAGACATTTGGGTCAGTAGAACAAAATAGAGGTTACGGAAATAATTTCAGAAACATTCAGCCATCTGATCTTTGACAAAGGGGCCAAAAACATACACTGGAGGAAAGATAACCTCTTTATAAATGGTACTGGGAAAACTGGCTATCCACATGCAAAAGATTGAATCTAGACCCATATCTCTCACTATGTAATAACATAAAGTAAAAATAAATTAAAGATCTAAATATTAAAACAGAAATATTTAATATGCTGGAAAAGAAAATAAGTAAAATTCTTGAAGACAGGCATAGGCAAGGACATGCTGAACAGAAACCCAATTACAAAATAAATAACATTAAAAATCAATAAATGGGATTATATCAAATTAAAAGCTTCTGCACAGCACGGGAAACAACCAACAGAGTGAACAGACAACCTACAGAATGGGAAAACTTTTGCCAGCTACTCTTCAGATAGAGGACTAATATCTAAAATATGTAAAGAACTCAAATAAATTAGACTCCTCAAAATTAAAGACCCAATCAAAAAACGAGCAAGTAAATAGTTCTCAGAAGAAGAAATACAAATGGCCCATAAATATATGAAGAAATGTCCAACATTGCTGGCCATTCGAGAAATGCAAGTTAAAACAACACTGAGATTCCATCTTACCCCAGAAAGAATGGTCATCATCAAGAAATCAAATAAGAAACAAATGCTGCTGAAGCTGCAGGGAAAAAAGAAACCCTTCTATATCACGTGTGGGAATGTAAACTAGTACAACCATTATGGATATCAATGTGGAGATTCCTCAAAAAACTAAAACTGAAAATTACATTCAACCCAGCCATTCCTCTTCTACGTATCTTCTGAAAAGAATTAAAGGCATCATATTACAGTGATACATGCATACCCATATTTATAGCAGCATAGTTCATAATAGCTAAATATTGGAATCAGCCTATATGCACATCAACAAATGAATGGGTAAAGAAAATGTGGTATTTACACACAATGGAGTACTACTCTGCCATAAAGAAAGATAGACTTGAGTCATTTGTAGGAAAATGGATGTCCCTTGAGACCATAATGTTAAGTGAAATAAATCAGACACACACACTTAAATATCTGAGTTTCTCTTATTTGAGAAGCCCAGCTTCTTTCAAGATGTTCTCTTTGTCTTTAATTTTCTGCAGTTTAGATATGATAGTCCTAGGTATTGCTTTATGTTATTTATCTTCCTTGATATTCCCTGAGGTTCTTAGAAATATGGTTTTTTATTAGTCATTAATTTTGGAAGATTCTCATACATTAGTACTTTTAATATTCCTGTGTTTTCTTGTTTCTTCTTCTGGTATTTTCTTTACAGATATATCATATGTTTTTCTGTAATTGCTCTATCATTCTTGGATATTCTGTTCCTTTTTGTTTTTTTTCATTCTTTTGTGGTACTGAAGATTGAACACAGGGCTTTCATACTGAGCTAGATCTCCACTCTTATCTTTTCTTTTTTGAGACAAGGTCTCACTAAGTCTCTAAGTTTTTCAACCTACATTGAAGTTTGCAATCCTCCTGAGGCCTCAAAAGCATTTTCCATTTCTGTTGCAATGTTTCGTGACTCTAGTGCTTCATCTTGGTTCTTGATTTATATGCCCACCTCTCTGCTCACATAGCCATCTGTTCTTACATGTGGTCCCCTTTCCCCACCAGGCCCCTCTGCATATTAATCCTATTATTTCACTTTCCCAGCCTGATGGCTTCAGCATCTGTGTCTTCCCTGAGCCTGGTTCAGATGCTTGCACTGTCTCTCCAGACTGTTTTCCTTGCCTGTTAGCATGCTTGTAATTTCTGGTTGAAAGTCAGATGTGATGTATCAGGTAACAGGAACTGAAGCAAACAGGCTTTTAATGTGGGGTTTTGTGTTTCTCTGGCTGGGAGTCAGACTGTTTTTAATGTTTTCTGGAGCTGTAGGTGTCAAAGGCTTCAATTTCCTTTCATGTCCTTGGTTTTCTCTCCCCCATTGTCTTTGGGTTTCCCTGGAAACTTCCTTTTGAAGAGTCTGTGTCCTGCAGCTCTCAGTTGTGATCCGCTGTTATTATACCAGAATCCTGCTGATGTGACAGTGAGATACTGAGGAGGGGACACAGTCTGCAATTCTAGGATTAAATCTCAGGACTTTTTGTAATCAGTCCTGAATCCCTGGGCAGTGACGTTCAGAAGAAATTCTCAGTTGTTTTCTTCCCTCCCCTTATGTGACAGCAGGATGTCAGAGTGGGTCCCAGTATCTAACTTCCCTTGCCTTCAGTAGAAATTTTGGAAGTCTCTCTTGAGAGCTGGACTTGGGTTTCTGAGAATAGAATGCACTTGAGCATATTTCATAATAATTACTTTTAGCCAGATGTGGTGGCACATACTTGCAATCCCAGCACTCTGAGAGGCTGAGGCATAAGGATCACGAGTTCGAGCCCACCCTGGGAAACTTAGCTACCTCAAAATGAAAAATTAAAAAAGGCCAGGGATGGAGCTCAGTGATAAGGTCCTGCGTTCAATCCCCAAGTATCAAAAAATTACTTTTCTGCTTCTTCTTGCCTGAGCATGAGGAGACTGACCCTAGTCTCCATGGGGCAGGGGCAGGGGCAGAGCAAGGAGTGGTGTCTTGGTGAATCATCTCCTGGAGGTAAAACTCATGAAAGTATGAGAGCTCCTAAGACTGGGACCTACGAATGTTTAAGTCCCCAGCTAGTCTACGTTCAACCTACACCAATTAGTTGATCACAGTTTAGATGTTTCTACCTTTTACTGCCTCCAGCAGCTTCTTTTTTCCTGAGGCTAAAATTCTTTGTACTCACCTGTATCTTCAAATTTCAAGGTGATACTTTGCTTTAAGATATCAGTTCTGTGATGGATCTAAGAAGAGCTGTTGAAGCTAAATGTGGTGGCGCACACCTGTAATCTCACTCTGGAAGGCTGAGGCAGGAAGATTGCAAGTTGGAACCCAGCCTGGGCAATTTTTATGCTCTGTCTCAAAATACAAAAGGACTGGAGATATAGCTGAGTGGAAAGGCCCTGAGATCAGTCCCCAGTGCTTCAAAAGAAGAGGAAAAGGAAAAAGAGGAAGGGGGAGGGGAAAGGCAGGGATAAGAGAAGAGGGAGGGGAGGAGGGAGGGGAGAAGGAGAAGGAGAAGGAGAAGGAGGAGAAAGGAGGGCCGGGGATTTAGCTCAGTGGTTTTGCTGCCTGCTGTGGAAGAGCAAGGACTGAGTTCAATCCCTGGTACCAAAAAAAAAGAAGAAGGAGAAGGAGAAAGGAGGGGGATAAGGAGCAGAGGGAGGAGGAGGAGGGGGAGGGGAGGGGAGGGAGAGGAGGAGGAGGAGGAGGAGGAGGGCGAGGAGGGCTGTTGATTTTCCATTTGGTCAGCTTCTTTCTTATTGTGAGGATGAGAGCAGAAACTTCCAAGCTCTTTACATGTTGGAGTTAAAACTGGAAATGTGTTTTTCTTGATTTTTAATTTCTGTTATCCTTTTCCTTTCTTGTTCTTATTTGACCCCTTATTTTCTAATCCCATTCCGATTTATTTATAGTGCTTTTGAATATGTCTTTATAGATTTGTTATTTGTGCCTCAAGGTATTCCATTACATGCATATAACTAACATTTTACTGGTGTGGTTATTTTAGGAGATTAAATGAAATGTAGTAAACTTAATTCTCTTTATGCCCCTTTATCTTTCCTTATTTATGATATAATTATCTCTATGTACATTGAGCATTGCATTGGACAGAGTTATAATTTTTCCTTCAACTATCAACCTTAATTTAGAAAAAAAGAGAAAAGTTTATTGTGTTCTTTTTTTCCCCCTAACATTCAAGGATGTCTTCTTTGGTCATTTCCTTTCTAGCCAGAGAAATTCCTTCAGCTGCTCTTTCAGGTCTTCTGGTGACACATCCTTTCAGCCTTTCTTTATTCCAAAATGTCTTGAGAGCCAGATGCCACAGTCCACTCCAATAATCCCAACCACTCAGGAGGCTGAGGCAGGCAGATTATAAATTCAAGCCCAGCCTGAATGACTTAGTGAGAACTTGTCTCAAAATAAATATTTAAAAAGGGAGAGAGTGCTGGGGATTTAGCTCAGTACAAAGGCCCTGGTTTCAATCCCCAGTACAGAAATGCCAAAACAATTTTTAAATGTCTTTCTTTTTCCTTCATTCTTATCTGCCTAGTTTTTGCCTTGATCTTGTTCTATGGGTGTTGTTCCCTCCTTTATCTCTAAGAATTATAATTATAGTTTCTTAAAGTCTGTGATGGTTAAGCTTAATTGATTAGTATAGAAATGTAATCTTGGGATTTATATTTCGACCCTGGCCCCTTCATCTTCAGAAATGTTTTCCTTCTCTGCTTCCTGGCCCCATGAACTAAGCACCTTTGTTAGACCATGCTCCTCTGCTATGATGTTTCTGCTTTGGAGCCAGTAGAGCATAGACTGAATCCTCTGAAACTGTGAGCCAAATTAACCTCTCCTCCAAGTTGTTGGTGTTGAGTATTTTGTCCCAGTGACAGCAAAGCAATTAATACAGAAAACTGATACCAGAGCAATGGGGGTTTTGCTATGAATATATCTGACCATGTGGTTCAGAAATCTTTGGAACTGGCCTGTGGGAAATGTTAGAAAGGTTTGGGGATGTTGGCTAGAGAAGCTCTGCAATCCTGTAAGAAGAGCTTGATGAGCCATTCTGGTCAGAGCTTGGAAGACTGAAATGCTGAGAGGAATACAGAGAGTAAGGGCCAGGCTCAGGAAGTTTTTAAATGGGGACTCAATTGGGAAATGGCCAGAGGTTATGTGTGTTACATTCTGCAAAAAAAAAAAAAAATTGTCTGCATTTTGCCCATGTCCTGAGACTTTGCAGGAGACTGAGAATAAAGAAAGTAACAATTGATCTGGTGGGGGAAATTTCAAATCTGCTTTTACCTATATTTATAGTGAGAACTGGAGTTAAAAAGCAGAACAGAAAAATTTGAAAAACTTGGACTTTGGCCCAAAAGCAACCATGTGTAAAGTTGGGACCAAAAAGAAGTATGATCACTGAAGAGATTGGTGCCATTAAAGAGAAGCTAAGTATTTGAATGAAGACAAGAAAGATCCCTAGAGAGCATGTCAGGAATCAGCAAAACGCTACCCTTCACCAGCTCAAGGTGCAAAAATGTCAATCTTTCATTTGAGAAGAGAGTCTTTGAGAGTCTTGCTCAATTAGGGCCTTCTAGGGAATTGGATCTGTGGGATTTTTAATTCACTATGTTCACCCATCTAGACACTCAGAGACCACTGCAGCCATGGTCCAAGGGGGCCTGGCTACTGCTCAACCTGGTAGCAGACTTTGGAATATTCCCCATGATGCTGGTTTTATCAGTGTACAGAATACAAGAGTTGTGGTCTCAGGGAGATTTCCACCCAGATTTCAAAGGAAAGCCTGGGAGGCCAGGCAGTGTCCCCCTGAGAGGAGGGTGTGTGAAGCCAAAAGGTGCAATGGAGACTACAGGAATTCAGAGATGCCAAAAATATAGAACATCTCCCGAGGAATGTTGCCAGCAGTGAATGGAGCCACTCCAAGAGAGAAGCCCGGTGGGATACAACCAGCAAGGCTGTAGGAATGAAACTACCTAAACTTTTTGGAACTCACATTTTACTACCATGTGCCCCAATTCCAGATCTGAAGCAACAGGACTTAATGCTTGCCCTGCTGAGTTTAAGTCTTCCTTTGGTCTCATTCTTTTCTATCTCTCTATTCTTCCCTTTTGAAATGGGAATATTTACCCAGTGCCTTGGGATTGTGAAACTTGTTTTATAGTTTTGGAGAGTTTTACAGGTAAGAGTTTGCCTTGAGTCTCAAAAGGACCTTACCTGGGCTTTTGAAAAATGCTGGAACTGTTGAGAACTTGGTCAAAGGATTATTGTGTTCTTGGTTGTGCACAGGATAGTTCTGTCATGTGAAGTGGATTTATAAACTTGATATCCCCTTTATTGGAAGACTAAATATGGTTTAAGAAGATGTGTTTGGGTATCAGATTGACAAGGGTTGGGATGTGACAGTTAAGTGGGTTGTCAACTTGATTGGCTTGGGAGCCACTGAGAGGATTAGCAAAGCACACTTCTGGGTGTTTCTAGGTAGGTCATGGAGGCATAATCTTAGGGTCTATATCTGGTCTCTCAACCTCTCTCTTTGGTGGTGTTCTCCTGCTCTGCTACCTGGCCTCCATGAACTAAGCAGTTTTGCTATGCCATGCTTTCCTGCGTTATAGTCAGCTGAACATGGACTGAATTCCCTGAAACTATAAGCCAAATTAAAACTCTCCTCCTTTAAATAATGGGTGTCAGGTTATTTGTCCTGTAGTGGGAAAGCTGACTAATACAAAATCCTTTTCATATTGCTGTAATATTTGCATTTCCTGGAAAATGATAAACTTGTGGATTATCTTCTAGAAAATGTACTTCGGAATTCACTTTGAAAGCTCACCTTGAATAGAAGTGTGTGTGTGTGTGGGGGGGTCCCTTCCCTGGGTCATCCCTTTGGCCAGCAGTGTTGTGACTGCCTCCATTTGGTCCACCAGGCTCCTGACTAAGTCCCTATGTTGGTGGCTCAGAGCTTGTGTCCCACAGAGACACTGATACAGTATGATTTGGCACCAGCATAGCTGTGTCTCTGCTGCCTCAGCCAATTGCCTGGGCCACTGTTACAATGTTTTGTTCTCTATTCCTTGATGGAAAACTCCTCCTGAGTGCAGACACAGTCCTGGAATGCATGGAGACAATTCTATGCTCGCACCTAGTGGAATTTCATTCTCAAAGAATCTATGTGGTTTTTTTGAGGCCAGTTGTCTTAAAATATAATTTTAGGGGCTGGGGATTTAGCTCAATGGTGCTGTGCCTGCCTTGCAAGCACAAGGTCCTGAGTTCAATCCCCAGTACTGCAAAAAAAAAAAATATATATATATATATAATTTTATACTTTATTCATTATATTAGTTAGCTTTCTCATCACTGAGATATAATACTCAATGCCTACTACTTAAAGGAGGAGAGTTTCAATTGGTTCCCAGCTTCCATCCATGATTGGCTGTCTCTGACAGAACATTGTGGTGGAAGTGTGGAGGACCAAAGCTGCTTAGTTCATGGCAGCCAGGAAGCAGAACAAAGAAATTGTGCCAGAGCAGAAGGGGTGACGGACCAGACATGAACCCCCAAGCTACACCTCCATGACCCACCCGGACACACCTAAAAGTGTGCTCCATCAATTCTTAGGGCGGATCCAAAAGCCAGTCAAGTCAATATACCACCCTAACCACAACATTCATTATTTCTATGATTTTGGAGGTGAGGGTGGAAGCATTGTGTGAATTCATGATTCCCTTTTTATGGGAAGCAATTCTTTTCTACTTGTGGCTATGGAAAAGGAACTCATTGCATGGAGCTTGGAAGGCTTTGGTGATTCAGTTACTGTCTTAATTATCTCAAAGCCAAGCATTTGCTTGATAAGTGTATTAACTCTGGATAATGATAATAATCTTTCTGAAAGATTATTTACCTATAGCTTAGATTTTTTCAATCAAAAACCTGAAATTGCAAAATCACATATTTCAGGCATGTATTAATTTGGGTGATAAAAGTAAAGAGGCAACAGAATCCTTAAACATCATTGAACTTCTTGCTCTGCTGCCCAATTATACTACTTTGTAAAATCACAAAGAAAATAAGAGGACGTGATGTTTCTTCTCTTAAGGCAATTTTTTCTTTTCTAGCATAAACTCAGGTCTGTAATTCCCAGAGCCAGGCAGGGTTTCTACTACTTGCTTGTCCTGATTGTTGCTCGAATTCAGCCCAGGTGCTTAGCCAAAATGGGTTTGGATGAAAATAGCAATTTTGCCCACCCTCAATCCACTTTCTTTTTTGTCCCCCATTACCACTTCAATTTGGCCATAATTGTACCGTTCCCATAACAACAGCCAAATAACTGGATCTTTGTGGAAGGCTTATTACAGGGTTGTCCACAAAGTTGCTGGCAACACTGTACAGACCCTGTGTGTCAGTGGCTCACAAAAGAGATAGCTATCGGGGGAACACATCTTGGCAGCTCTGAGTCAAACTTGCTGCTGATTACTGCCGCTGTGTCTCAGAACTGTGGCTTGGCCCCTGTATTTCTCCTACCTCCTTTCTATGCGTACAGTCTTAGGGCTGTAGTTCCCACATGGCCTGCCTGGAACATTAAAAAAACGCATACACAGAGATAAACCACACAGCAAAAACTCTTTCCCTGCATAGATTGGATGAAATTGCAGCCAGGATCAAAAGACAAGAGCCTCGACAAGGCCTCAGGGCTGTGCTTAGGATTATGTGGCAGTAAATACTCGCACCAGACTCAAAACACCTTTATGGAGTTATTGGTACACACACACACACACACACACACTCACAAAGATAAAAAATACAGTGAATAAAGTTTTTAAAAATTATTACAGTAAAAGACACACACATTGCCATTAATCTCCTCAAAAATTCCACCTCACTTCAGAAATTTGTGTCCCATTGTCCTTGCCACTTTCTAAAGCAGTCTGGGAAGTCCTCTTTCCTGAATGTCTTTAGTTGCACTGTGGTGGCTGCCTCAATGTCCTGAGTTGATTACCTTTCATGGTCTTTAAACTTTGAGGAACAGCTAGAAGTCACATGGTGCCAGATCCAGTGAATAACATTATGTCATAATATTTTTATAGCCTGCCTTTTTGTTAGATGGCATTCAGCAGCAGTAGTCACCATATTTTTGATCACACCTCATAAAGAACTCAGGAAAAAGGACTTCCAGAACTACTTTAGAAAGTGGCAAGAATGATTAGATAAGTGTATTTGAAGCTTGGATATTAAGGGGGATTCATAGCAATGTATCTTTCACCGTAATAATTTTTAAAATTTAAATGTTTACCATATATTTGGCTACACCATGTGTTTGTGTGTTTACATATTTATATTATTTTGTCCCTCTTTTTCCGGAGCCACTGTGTGATTTCATGGAGCAAATTTGTTGATTAGGGTGCCATAGCCAGCTGGAGGGGAGGCTGCTTTGGTTAGGGCCTGTGAAGTATGTGAAGCTAAGTTAGATGTCTCCCTACCAACTACCATCTTGATCTCTCAGTAATGAGTAAGACAGCTGCTCTAAGCAAACCTGTGTTGAGTCCCACGTTATGTCTGAATGCGGGACTGAGATTTTGCAAGTTGACAGCGTGCATCCTTTGCTGTTGTGCTGGCAACACATAGATCAGCTTTGGTCTAGGTCCTGGGGGCAGGTCTAGGCCCTGTCAGCGGAGACAGCAGGAGCAACAAGTTGTGTACCTGCTCATCTTCAGATGCAAACTCATGAAACTGGTGTCATACCTGGAGCTGAAGGTGTAAAAGCCGTCAGATGGAGCTGTGAAGTGGGAGCCCAGTCCCCTTCCCTGTATTGTCCCTGAGTAAAAGTAGAATAATTAGCAGCATATCCCTGAAACACTTCTTTTGTGTTCCCAAGACTCTTACCAAGTCAAAGGGATATTGTGATCACGCTAGATCCTGGCTGTCTAGGTAAGGATTATCTAAAGGACACTGGGAACTGGGCAAACTAGAGATATCTGTAGAAACTGCCTTCCCGCCCATATGCTAAGTCAGCTGTTCCATGGAATGCTGATTGTACAGTGGAAGAATTGTACAGGCTAATGATGTCACTACAACTTAGTTTTAAAAACTTGTCTCCCTAAGGTAACAGGGTGCAGAAGAGAGCACTGTGGATCCAGCTGGCCACCACTGGACGGCCGGGTACTGCCTGGTGAACACTCGCCCCGCCTTCTCCACTGGACCCTTCTGAGTAGCGCTGTGGTTCAGTATGAACTTTCCTAGGGTTTTGCCAAGCAGCACGGTTGAAGAGTGCGCATCCCTGTGGATCTTCCGAGTAGTGCACTTCCCGTGGACTCTTCCCTGTTATTATTAAATTAGTCTTGTCTTTCCCCTTTAGTGCCTTTTAGTAAGTCTCAATGAACCTTACCTCTCACAAGCCATGTCCTAGTATTTTCTTCTATTGCCCCAGCACAGTGGGCTCTGGATGTGACACTCCTGCAGAAAGAGGCCACTCCTGAGCACCAGTGTGGGCTGGGCCATGGAAGAACCTGACAACTTGCAGCCAGGTGAGCTCTGAGAACAGCAGGGCTCAGATTGAGTTCCTCAGAAAAGGGTTTCAAATGCATCACCTCTAAATGAAGATTAAATTTTTAATCTGATCAGAGACAAGGCCATTATTTTACATCTCCAGAAACTAGTGTCTTCTAAGCAATGTCTTGTGTTTTACTAAAGACTTGATCAATCACATGCATGCTGTAATATGCTGTGTTGTTTGGTTATCCAAAGTGTAGATCACAGGTCAGTAGCCCCAGAACCACCCCAATCTTGTGAGAGATTAGGACCCCAGGGCTCACCCTGGATGTTTTGAGTAGGCATCTGCATTTTCCTAGAAGCCTGGGTGATGTGACACCTGAACGTGCTGTTCTAGGCACACCCTCGGCAAGCCTTCCTGAGGTGGCTCTCATTTTTGCATTTCCTTGGCAGGGATGAATTTGTTGGTCATCTCCTGCAAGAAGTGCTTTGGAATTTTTGTTTGAAAATTCTTCTTGTGTGTGTGTGTGTGTGTGTGTGTGTGTGTTCATGTGTGCGTGTGCATTTGTGAATGTACATATGTGCATGCACTCATACATGTGTATGCATTTGTGTGTATGTGTATTTCTTTTCTCTCTTAAGCCCTGGTAAACTCAGCTAAGAACACAAGACTCAGTTGAATCTGTCTGAGTTTGAACCATGGCTCCAAAACCCTTGCATCCCCTTGAGCCTCCGTTTGCTTATCTGTTCAGTGGGCATAGTGATACCCTGCTTCATTCACCTGTAGTGAGGATAAAAATGATGTACAGAAAGGCCCTAGCCTAGTGCTGGTATGGAGTGAGTGTTTAATATATCACCATATCATTATTATTGCCTTTGGTTTTTATGGCGGTACAACATAGAACAAGAAAGTACACAGATCCTAAGTGTAGAGCTTGATGTTTGTGCATGTGCACACTTGTGATCACTGTCCTGACCAGGATACAAAATATTCCCAGCCCACCAGGAGCCTCCCCTGGGCCATTATCATCTAAGAGAAGCAAAAGGGTGCAGCCTTTGTTCTCAAGAAGTTTTAGAATCTCTCTGGAGCAAGAAATCTAAAATGTAAGAAGTTGTTAGCGAGCAATCATCAGGGAGTTGAGGCTCAACACAGTGTATCATGTTGGAGCATTATAAGGAAGGCAATGGGGTTATGAGAAGGTAAAGCTCATGGGAATTTGAGGAAAACTGCTTGAGATAGAAAACTCTGAATTACCTACCTGTTAAGGTAAGGCAGAAATTCTTCCCCTTCTCAGATAAAGATGCTGAGTGTTACATTGGTAATAATAATAATAAAAGCTGAGGTTAGATGTTCATTTTCCAGAGTCTTGTTCTCCATCCTTATTCTTTATCTGATTTAGTAGTAGCTTCTCATTAGATTTGGAAGATGGTTCCTAACTTTAGGGCTGCTATTCAGAAGTCATCCTTTGTAGACTCATCATGAATTTGGGAAGGTGGTAGATTTACAAAGGAGTTCAGAGAGGGCTTCCTAGAAGACCTGACACTGGACATCCCTCTGGGTGGATGAGGAATAGAAGGAGACCAGGGAAAAACAGGAGAAAAGAGTCATGGTTCTTACAGAGTAGATTCATCAGAGTCGTCCTGGTGGGAATCTTGATTTAGATCTCCATGTACAAACAAGTTATGGAGTGGAACAAATGTAAGCAACTTGAAGCCTGGGTGCCCATCAAGGGCACTTGAGCATAGTGGGTTTGTGGACTGGATATCATGACAACCTCCTCTCCGCATGACCACTTCTCACAAAGAGATGATGGCTTAGCTGATGGAATAGTTTGTCCATGGTATTGTTGTTCCCAAACTGGACCAGTCCAAGATGTACAAATCTCCACCACAGGGACATCTGTCTGAAGGCAGCAGAAAAAACCTCTTTCTCTCAAGCCTCCCAAAGCCGACCAGGACATCAGTTTCTTGGCAAGATGCAGTGTGAGCTAATGGTAGCCAACCATCAACATATCAAAGGCCAAAACGCCCAGGCATTCAATTCAGGCCAACAGATAATGAAGGCCCTGCCACCTGGGTGGTGCCTTGGATCTGGGGATGCAGTAGGAACACCACAAAGATGGCCCCTCCCCTCACAGAGCCTGCAGATACTTCCAGAAACCTTGCTGCAAGATACCACCTCACCAGCATTCACTCACCCTCTGGCTCAGTTATTCAAGTATTTATGGAGCACCAGCTGTGTTCCAAGCACTGAGCTGATTTCTGAAATTAGAGTGTGCTGCCAAATCACAGGGAAGCTGGGAGACTTGCTCATGGGGAGAATCAGATGTGAAGCCCAAATCTTCCAGAACTTTTAAAGAAAGAAACAAATGGTAACTGTTTTAGGTTTTGTAACTACTCAACTCTGTCATGGGACCATGCAAGCAATCATGTACAATATACAAATGAATAAGCAAAGCTGTGTTCCAATAAAACTTTATTTTAAAAATGGGCAACAGTCTGAATTTTGCCTGCCAGCTGTAGATTTCTAACCCCTGTTCCATAATATCATGCCTCAGTACTAGAACACACAAAATCAGAATCAAGAGGAACCACATATGTAATGTAATCACTTTTCTATGAAAATTGTCTCTAACAACTAGTTGGCTAGCTTCTGCTGAGGCATGGTAATCTTACTCCTCAAGAATCATCCTGTTGGGCCTGGGATTTAGCTCAGTAGCACCATGCCTGCCTGGCAAGCACAAGATCCTGAGTTCGATTCCTGGTACCAAAAAGAATCATCCTGTCACAGTCACTTTCTCATTGCAGGGACAAAATACCCAACACCCACAAATTAAATAAAGAATTGGTTATTTTGGCTTACAGATTGTAGAGGTTCAGTCCATAGTCAGCTGACTCCAAGGTAGCATGACAAAGGGGTGTGGCAGAGGAGAAACAGTTCATGACAGGGCCTTGAGAACCAGAGATCAATCAAGAGAGGAGGAGGGTCACACCCACAGTGACCTACCCCTTCCCACCAGGCTTCACCTTCCAACATTACCCTCCACGATAAACTCATCATGGACTAATCCAGTATCACGCACCCATGATCCAGTCACCTCCCAAAGCCCCACCTATGAGCACATGAATGTTTGGGGAATAGCGGATATAAGCCATAACACATCTCATCTCATGTGTGGCTAGTAGTAGTCTTACTGAATGAAAATTGACTGACTCAGAGCTGGGAGTGGTGACACACAGCTGTAATCCCAGCACTTTCGGAGGCTGAGGCAGAAGAATCACAAGTTTGAGACCAGCCCCCCCCCCAACAAATTTAAAGGCTGAGAATGTAGCTTAGTGTGAAAGCCCTGGACTCAATTCCCCAATACTTAAAAAAGAAAAATTGAATACCTGAAAGATAACAAGAAACTGTATATACATTTGGAAATTCTCAACACACTTGTAAATAATTCAATATCAAAGAAAACGGAAAATTTATACAACTGATGAAAATGAAAATGCAACATATTAAGATATATGGAATACAGCCTAAATGGTGCTTAGTGGGATATTTGTATAATTAAATATTCATATTTAAAATGAACAAAGATGCCAGGCCAATAATCTGAGTGTCTACCTTAAGATTAACTGAAGAAAGAAAAGCAGAAATAAATTCAATGCCATTATAAAGAAGAAAATAATAAAGACAAGAGTATAAATCAAATGAATTTAAAAAGAAAAATTTAAATAAATTCACAGGATTTTATGATTAAATGATTAATTAAATTAATAAACTTTCAGTAATGATTTATCTGGATAAAACTGATAAATGAGAAAATGCGCAAGTTACTAATAGGACTAAAACACGGGTGTTACTATAGCCCCTCAGACGTTAAAAGATTAGTAAGGGAATATTAAAAACAACTCGATGCACGTACATTAGACAACCTACATGAAGTGGATCAATTCTTCATAAAAACATACGTGTCAAAGCTCACTCAAGATGAACTACATAACCTGAATAATTCTATAACTATTGAAAGTAGTTATTAGACTACAAATAGTTATTCAGCTGGCTAATAGTTTAGAAAAAAGAAAATAAATTCCAGGATCATATAATTTCACATGTGAGTGCTATCATATATTTAAAGAAGAAATAACACCAATTCTAAGCAATATCTTCTAGAAAATACAAGAGAAGGAACAGTTCCCTAATCATTTGAAGAGTCTAGCATTGCCCTGATATCAAAACCAAAGACTGCATGAGATAAGAAATATCCCTAAGGAACATGGACACGAAAATCTTCAGCAAAGTAATAGCAGTGCAGATCCAGCAATATACAAACAGAATAAAACAATGTGACTAAGTGCAGCTCTTCACAAGAAAGTAGGGCTGAACAAAGGAGGCCATTTTAGTATTTGAAAATCAATTAATGTAATCAAGCCTGTTAACCATTTGTTGTAAATTCATCCATTGAATTTACACATATGTCAAAATCATTTGGACATATGGATGTGGATCAATATTCTTCTTAGCCTGTTCTATTGATCTGTTTCAGCCTCTCATCAATTCCACATATCTTGATTTGTATGTATGGCTGTGTAACAGCTATAAAACCTTGAAATCAGATAAAGTAATATTTCCTAATTTATTTCTTCTTTTCACAACAGTTTTTAAGTATTTTAGTTTCTTTGACTTTCAAAGTAAATGTAGACTAAGCTTGACTATATGAGGGGTGATCAAAACATATAATAAAAGTTTAATTTTTAAAAGTTTAATACAGTACATCCTCTTAAGTGAAATAAATAGGACACACATGTGTAAATACCGAATAGTTTCTCTATCATGAGAAACTGGAAGTGTAAATAAGGGTTAAAATGATTAAAACGAATAATTGATCATTTGAAATAGGAAGAAAAGGTCCAAAGGAGTAGGGAAAGTGGGAGGGGAAGGGGAAAGGAAAAATTATGAGAAAAGGAAAAAAATGGAAACAAAGTCTTTGTAAATAGGGAAGGGTGGAGGGGGTGAAGAGAGGACAGGGAATGGGGAAAAATAAGAACCAAGATGCATCGTGTACAGGTACAAGCACCCAATGATAAATGCAAACGTATTGTATACCTAAAATGTACCAATAAAAGAATTTAAGGGGAAAAAAAGTTTAAAATAGTAAAAGACCCATTGCCATTAATCCCTCTCTAGCTCTCCCCTTGCTTTAAACACACTTATCTCATCATTCTTGCCACTTTCCGAAGTTCTGGAAGTCTTCTTTTGTGTCTTTATGTGTGCTCAAAAATACAATGAACGCTACTGCCAAATGCCATCCAATGAAAGGCAGTCTTGTAAAAACATTGTAGTGTGTCCTTATCCACCTTATTCACCAGATCTAGCACGATGCAAGTTCTGGCTGTTCCCCAAAATCAAAATGATCATGAAAGGTAAAAGTTTTTAATCAATTCAGGACATCAAGACAACCAGGACAGTGCAACTATAGACACTCACAAAAGAGGACTTCTAGAACTGTTTCACAAAGTGGCAAGAATGTTGGGGTAAATGTGTTTCAAGGAATAAGGAGTGTCTTGAGGGGGATTAATGGCAATGTGTCTTTTGCTGTAATAAATTTTTTTTTACAATTTAACCATTCACTGTATTTTTCAATTACATGTTGTATATACACAAGAACTTAATGAGATTTTAATAGCTTTAAATTGTACTAAGCCTATATAAAAATCTAGGGAGAATGAACAACTTTAAAATTTGAGTCTTGCAAACCATGAACATGGTATATCTCTCCATTTGTTTGCATTTAAAAAAATTCTTTCATCATTTTTTTTATATTTGGAAGCATATAAACCTTGAATATGCTTTACTAGATCTAAACCTAAGGATTTCTTTCTTTTTTGAGCAATTGCACATGGTACTGTAGTTTGAATGTCAATGTGTTTTTTCTCCTGAGACATTCAATTAGTTTTAGTTATTTCTAGGAGGATTTTTTAAAAATTAATATTTTGGTAAAATACTTTGAGGATTCTACATAGATGATCAGTCTTCTACAAATAGAAACAGTTTTATTTTTTCTTTTGTGATCCGTATGTCTTTTATTTCTTTTTTATTTTCTTTTACTTACTGAGTTGAATAGAGCTTACAGTAATATGTTGAGTAGCAGTGGTAAGAGAGAATATCCTTGTTTTGTTCCCAATATTAGAGATAATCATCCAATCTTTCTCCATCAATTATGATGGGAATGGCAGGATGTCATGTAGAATTCTTTATTGAGTTCAGGAACTATCTTCAATTCATAGTTTATATCATAAATTGATGTTGATTTTGTCATATGCTTTTTTGTACCAGTTGATATGATTGTGTGATTGTTCTTCTCATCTGTTAATATAGTGTATTATAATGATTAAATTTCAAATATCAAACTAGCTTTATCCCTAGAATAAACCCATTTAGTCATATATAGCACTAAATTTTATTTTTAATACATTTTATATATATTATAATTTTATACATTGCTGAATTCAATTTTGTACTATTTTGTTAAGGATTTTGTAATTAAGTGGATGAGCTATATTGTTCTGTGGTTTTCTTTGTTGTACTCTCTTGGTCTGATTTTAGTATCAGGGTAATAATAGTACTTGCTTCATAAAATAGATTGGGAGGCTTTTCTTTCTCTTGAAGTTTTAGAAGACATTTTATATCATTGATAATTATTTTTTCAATGCTTTATACAACTCTCCAGTGACATTTTCTGGAGCCAGTAGCATTGTGTTTTTAAGGGGGCTTAAATTATAAAATCAGTGTTATTAATCTTTTATGCCTATTTGAGTTAATTATTCCATATTGGATGAGTAGTAGTAGTTTTTCTTTTCATGATATTGGTCTATCTCATCTAGGTGGCCAAACTTATGGTGCAGGGTTGTTTGTAGTATTTATTTATTATCCTTTTGATATCTGTAGAGCCAGTAGTGATTTCCTGTTTTATGTCTGATGTTAAAGATTTTTGTAAATTTCCTTCTCAGGATTGCTTTAGCTTCACCCAACAACTTTTGATATATATCTTTTCATTTTCACTCAGTTCAATGTGTTCTTAAATTTCATTTGAGTCTTCTATCTTGATCAGTAGATTATTTAGAAATGTATTTACTTTCCCAATGTTTTGAAACTGTCCTGTTATTTTTTTTTGTTTATGTCTAGTTTGATTCATTATGGGCAAAGAACATACTCTACATACTTTTAATTATTTTAAATGTGTTAAGGTTTGTTTAATGACAGGATATTTTCTATCAGTGATTGAAAGTCATATGCAATCTGCTGTTGTTGAATGAAATGTCCTATAAGTTTCCATTAGAATGTTGGTTGATGGTGCTGTTGTGTTTCTAGATCCTTTCTTAGTTTTTGCTGCATTTTCCACCAATTGTTGAGAAAGGAGTGTTCAAAGCCTTGACTATACTTAGGAATTCTCTATTTCTCCCCATTCTATTGGTTTTTGCCTCACACTTTTAGCATCCTAATTGTTTGGTGCATGCATATTTAGGTGAAGGACCATTCTGTATATTGTATACCAGTTGCACAAATGTATTAAAACTCATAAGATTTTTCACAGAACAAATTCCACTGTATGTTAATTAAAACAAAATCAGCAAGGAAGGAATAACTATTGAATAAATTGTGTAAAAATGTGAGCACCCCTTGCTTTCTGTGTGGAAGAAATAAAATTAATTTTTCACACCATATCTGAGAATAAGTATTAGAGGGACTTAAAGGCTACATATGAAAAGAAGAATTTTAGAAACATATAGAAGAAAGTACAGGAGGATATCTATATCACCTCATGGTATGGAAGAATTTTGGGGGACTAGAACACAAAATCACAACTCACACAAAAAAAGAATGATACATTTGTCATTAAAATGTCACCCTTCTGTACAATAAAAATACTTGAAATAAAATTTAAAAGATAAATCACAGAGAGAAGATATGTGAAAATTGTATAAATAGATAACATGCCAGTTTGAGAGAAGATATTTGCAATATATATAACAGGCAAATAATTAGTATCCTAATATATAACAATTTTCTATAAGCTAGTAGAAAAAAAGGCAAATAACCCAATAGCAAAATGGATGAAAAAATTTAGAAATTTTGTGTAACAAACGAAATACCAGTCTGAAAGAAGATATTTGCAAAATATATATAATGAACAAATAATAACCTGTATATAAAGAGAGTCGATAAACTATGTAGTGGGAAAAGGACAGCTAATTTATTTATTTATTTATTTTTCCTTCTTTATTTTTTTATTTATATACTTATTTGTACATTTTAGGCATAAAATACATTTACATTTATCATTGGGTGCTTTGTATCTTAGTTCTTATTTTTTTCCCCATTACCTGTGCACCCTTCACCCCCTCCACCCTGCCCTATTTCCATAGATTTCATTTCCATTTTTCTCTTTTCTCATAGTTTTTCCTTTCCTTTCCTCTTCCCCTCCAGCCACCCCCAAACCCTTGAACCTTTTCCTCTTTCAAATGATCAGTTATTCATTTTAATCATTTTCATCCTTATTTACACTTTCAGTTTCTCACACTAGAGAAACTACTCAGTATTTACACATGTGTAGGACAACTAATTTAACAGAAAATATATTAAGAAATTTAGATACTTGAGGAAGAAAATCATATAACCAATTAATAATTGAAAAAATGGTCAACCTTACTCCCAATCCAGGAAACGAAAATTAAAGCATGATTAGATATTTCACATCAATTAGATTGTTACTTTTTTAAAGGTATGACAATATCAATTTATAATATCAATTTATAAAGATAGAGAGAAACTGTCGCTATCATATACCACTGATGGAGGGTAAATTGGTATAGTCACTTTGGAGAACAATTTAGCAGTGTACAATAAATTGAAAATAAATGTAGTTAGCAATTTTATACCTACATATATGCTTGGAGGAACTCTAGTACCCACATCCATATCTATCCCAATAGAGTTCCAGAAACAAATTAAACATCAGTACAACAGTAGATAAATGGTAGATGCATGTGATGGAGTGTGCAGTTACAAAATAGCCTAGATATGTATGTATC
This sequence comes from Heterocephalus glaber, assembly GCF_053883595.1. Classification (NCBI taxonomy): domain Eukaryota; kingdom Metazoa; phylum Chordata; class Mammalia; order Rodentia; family Bathyergidae; genus Heterocephalus; species Heterocephalus glaber. The sequence goes on along the minus strand of NW_028258381.1, from coordinate 37,069,069 downwards.
AGACGGAATTGGTCTCATGAGGAAAATGTTTCTGGGTGGTATGGGAAACATGATGCCATTTGCAAAATTTTAAAAACACACCAAACAATATCATACACAATTTATGACTGCACATATTTGCAGAAAATATAAAACCATGAATTTATACCAAATTTATCATGGCAGCTGCCTCCAAAGAGAAAAGAAATAATGGAAGCAGAGTAGGGAGTACAGCTAACTTCAGTTTTACTTATAATGTTTTTTCTCTTTATAAAAATTCTAAAGAAAGAAAAACAATAAAAATACAGCTGAGAATGGTTTGCTGTATAGTTTCTGTGATCAGCAAGTGCGCAAGAATTATAAAAACATTCCATCAGATCCTCATGGTAGGTTGATAAAAATATTCTTTTTTCTTGAATTGGTCTGCATAATGTATCACAATTTTAAACAAAATATTCTGCAGTCAAACTGTTTGAGTCTTACTATAGATCAAGTCTGCCAATGAAGCTACCACAAGTGAGGGAAGTGAGATAAGTATGTTTCAAAATGACTTCATTCCCATGTAAACCCTCAAATCACCCTAACAACTTCCAAGAGGTAAAAGGACCTGCATGTGAACCTAATGTTTATTCCTTCTTTCACTGAGAAAACATTCACAGAGCAGCTTCTCTGGGCTGCCACTCTCCAGGTTGTGGTTTGATGTCAGTAACATCCCTGCCACGTGGAGCTTGTTGTTGTGCATGGAGGATGTATATCAACCACATAATCACACAAGCTAATGTGACAATGCAAACAGGACAAACAAAATAAAGATGCTGTGCTGAGAGCCTAAAATGAGAGCTTTCAGCCTGCACGACAAGATCCTGAACTAAGAAAAGGACTTTCCTATTCAGGAGGAGGAAAAGCCATTTGGCTGGAGAACCCCAGTGGGCCAAGGAAATGTGGTAAGAAGGAAATCCTTGGAGGATTATGATGGAACAAAGGCAGGAAAGAACTGGATGTGAAATGAAGCTAGGCAAGTAGACCTGGCTGTGAGTGCTTGTGCGCCATGATCAATAGTTTGGTTTTCATTTTAAAAGCACTGAGAAACCATGAAGAGTTACAACCAGGCTTGAGGACATGACTAGGCTTTGAAGTGATCACTTTGTCTGCTGTAGAGCAGCTGGACTGGAGGAGTGAATGTGGGTACAGCTGGGGCCGTCAGGTGGCCCCTGCAGGTGAAATAGGGGAAGAACAGAGAAATAGGGGTAGTGGTGATGGTGATGGTGATGATGGTGGTGGGGTTGGGGTGGTGGAAATGGTGAGAGTGGTGTTGATGCTTATAGTAGAGGTGGCAGCAAAGGAGAGAAGTGGAAATCTACTCAATAGAAATAGAAAGCAAAATGGATAAAATTTAGTGATTCTTGGAAATAAGAGAATGAGGATCAAGCATAAGTCAAGTTTAATTGTAAAAACTAGTACCCATCTTAACTTACTTTTGGTCTCTTTGAACATGCATATTTGTTTTTGTTTCCATTTTGGGGTTTTTTTTGCTGTTGTCTGGGGTATTTTTTGAGATAGTCTTACCATGCATCCCAGTCTGGCCTTGAATACACGATCCTCCTGAGAAACCTGCTGAGTGCTGGGATGTACCACCAGCTCAGCTAGAACATGCATGTTTGTTAAACTTTCCTTCTGTAACTTAACAATATGCTTCAAGCAGGAGTAACATTCCATTTCCATACAAACCTGTCACCCACCATCCCAAGCTCACATCTGTTCTTGGTTGCTGTGGTAGATTCAGACAGCTGCACATTCTTTAGCAACCCTTTCAACAAGGGTTTGTGTCTACTTCCCTTTCCCTTTATCTGTTCTGGCCTATAAATGCTTTGGCAAGTGACTTATAGAAGAAGTGATGAGTATAACTTTTGGATGTCCTTGAGAAGCCTTGCTGCTTCTGCTGGGTCTTACAGAGTACTTTCTCTGGGAGTCCAAGCTACCATGAAAGAGGTCTGACAACCCTGAGATCAGTTTACCTATGAGCTAAGTCATACAGTGTGTCCTCGGTCAAAGCCACCTGGAGGCAGAAGAATCACCCAGCTGAGCCCTGCCCAAATGGCAAGCTCACAAGATTGAGATAGAGCAGATGGTTGTTGTTGAAAGATGCTCAATCTGGAGTGGCTTATTAAGTAGCAATGACTGGGCTACTCGCCTACTTTTCCAGGTGCAATAACAGAACTGGAATAATGATCCTGACCTTCCTCATCCAATCTGAGCAGTGGCATAAGACACATACACAAAAGTGTCTTGTTAGTCCGTTTTTTCATCACTGGGACACAATACCCAACACCCACACCTAAAAAGAGAGATTTGATTTGCCTGACAGTTTCAGGGATTCAGTCCATCGTCAGCTGGCTGCAAGGCAGGGACATCATGATGGCTGAGCATGGTGGAGCAAAGATGCTTCATTCATGGCAGCTAGAGAGAAGAGCAGAGGAACAGTTCCAGAGAGGATGGGGGCAGGGATTGTGTATAGTACCCAAAGTCATGCCTCCATGATGCACCCAGAAGCATGCTTTACTAGTCCCCTAGGCAGTTCTCAAGCCAATCAAGTTGACACAAAGAAGCTTCACTACCACTGGTGCATTGTGTGATATAAAAGAGAGCCATGTTTGTTTTGAGTGGTGCAGAAAGATTAAACAGCACCAGTGAGGGACCTGGTGGGTGAGGCCTCTCTTCCTCAACAGCATCTTGTCCCTGAGCCCAAAAAGAGTCAAGACTCCTATAATGGATGCTCCAAGTGAAAACCTGATCCCCAGTCGGCATCATGACACATGATCTATTTAAATTACTCAATTTGAACAGTCCTTCCCCTGGAAGAGATTAAATCCCAACTAACAGAAAGATGCATGAGAAGTGAGGAGAGAAATCTGTCCTCAGCACTATTTCTCATCAGGTCTTGGCTCCTTGGGGCAATGGCTTTGCAGTAACTGCTCAGCCTGGGAAAGCACACATAACATTAGTAGTAGACAAAATGAAGGAAATAAATGAACAATTGCACCTGGTAATTAAGTGTTCTGTATGGTCTGGTTATGTCACTCTTGTTATCATTTTTATTGTAAAATAACATTTCTTCCTGGAAAAAAACTCATTTAAAACGATGCCTTCTTAGGAGCATATGTACAAACTTTACTCTGTGTCAGTTTTATATCTGATAAAACCTTTAATGTACCAAAACGTCCTTTGAAATAATTGAAGGCATTTCACCAATAGGGGCATGAAGTTAACTGTGCCTGAAATATATCTGAAATCAGCAGATGGAGCTAAGGGAATTAATTTGGTATCATGTCATTTCACAATCACTTAAAAGAAAACAGGATTTGGCTTTCAAAGGATATACTTTTTCATTTAGGGTAAAATAAGGTGCACTCTCCACTCAAAATAAGTGCCCCATTCACTCTAAGTTAATGTATGGAGTACAATTTATCTCCAGGTTGTTGGTGGAAAGCAATCATTTAGAAGGATTCTGCTGTTCGCTGGGAAGGGACCCTCCGAGACAGTTTTGATCCATTGATGAGCACTGTCTAATCTGCTCCCTGAGGTACAGTTTCCCTAAATCTATTAGACTTTTACAGTCTTCCAAGATCTGCAGTCTGGAGATGCTCCATCACCCTGTATTAACTTGACAATGTAATGTACTGCTATCTTTTATTTTCATAGGAAGTACTAGGTTTGACCTTGAAACTCTCAACCACACTTTTTAATCCTCAGCCCATCCTGGCAAAAAAAAATGGCACCCCCCCCCCCAATAAAAATGCCCTGGCTGCATTTGAGTCTGTAAAGCTTTGGAATGGAACGAGTGGATGAAAGGAGATGGGAAAGTGGGGGGCCTGATAGCTCTGCCTGGATTCCCGAGGGCAAAGGAATGGGTACAAGGAGTTGAGTTATGTTAACAGCTAGTTTACTGAGTCATCTTACCATGTGCCAGGAGCCATGCTTCACAGGAAATAACCTGTGTACTCCTCATGAGTAGTGAGGAAACTGAGTCAGTGGCAGAGCCTGGGTTCAGATTCAAATCTTTTGCACTCAAAGCACAGAGCTCTTAAACATGATGCTGCAATCTCTGCTTCTGAGAAAAGGAAGTCCAGTCTGCTAGGGCTGTGCTTGTCTCATTTGATGCCTTTGATGCAACATCACTCAGCTGTCCCTTCATTGACCAGGAGCCAATGGCTGGGCATTTTCCTCCTGGGTTCTTCTCTAGGAACATGGAGTCCTTCCCTGGGGTGCTGAATGTCAAGTCTTCTTACCTTTTCTGGTGAGACCCTGCATACCTCTAGAGCAATTAAAGAGGCCGAAATGGTACCTCCATGAACCCTCTTGGGTGCTGGCCCATATAGGGGCCATCCTTGGGTTTCTCTGGACTGTTTGGTCTGTGTCAGACCCCCAGGGGACATCTCTGTTCTGCAGAGAGCAGCAGCTCTGGAGGGCTGGATGACAGCCCTGGAGACCCAGGAGAAGGTGAGCAATTGCCAGGCCAACAGAAGACAGGATGCTGCCTGGGGAGAGTGTGTGCAGATCCATGGTGGCTGTTCTGGGCCTGTCTCTTCCTGCGAGCCATAAAGCCTTTTAATTATTGAAGAATGAGTCTTGCATTTGGCCAATTTATCAGCCTCTGGCAAGAATAAAGAGTCCGCGGGCCATGAATCCTGTCTGATTACTAATAAGAGCAACGTAAGATGACACCAGTGCTGAGCAATGCCCTTAGCTGGGATCCCGCCAAGCAGGCCTGGACCGGATGAGCCCAGGTTACCTGGCTCCTGCTTTCCCCAGTGGCTCTGAGTGGATACAGAAGGTCTGTTCCCAAAGTTCCACAGCAGGACAGGGAAGTAGGCAGGGATGGATTCTGGCATATCCCCAAGTGTGCCTTGTCCCAGGAGTACCTTCATTCCCTGCAGACAGCCAGGGACCCCCAGCCACCTGCTCCATGCATTTCCTCCCGTGCAACCCCAGGGCTTGGTATTCTGCAAATGGGGCTCTGAATGAGGATGCCAGGGTTCACAAGGGCCCCCTAGATACCTGGCAGGGCAGTGGGCAAATGGGTAACAAAATATGGTAGAACCATGCAATAGACCACTGTTCATCCACAAGGAGGAATGAAGTCCCGTGCATACTGCAACACAGCAGAATTGCCAAAGCAGGCTCAGTGAAAAAAGCCTGACACCAAAGGCCACATATTGTGTGATTCCTTTTACATGAAATATTTAGAAAAGGCAAATCCACAGAGACAGAAAGCAGATTGGTGGTTACCAGGAGCAATGACATGGGGGCAGAGAGGAGCAGTGCTTAAGGGTTACAGGGTCTCCTTTTGGGGTGATGAAATTGCTTCAGAACTAGATAGAAGGTCTGGCTGAAAACACAGTTAATGGACTAAATGCTACTGAACTGTTTGCTTCAACATGGTGTATTTTTTGCTATGTGAATTTCACTCCAATAAAGAACAAAAAGAAATGCAAAAAGAAAGCCTATTGTAATGCTCCATTAAGCCCACACCCCTTCCTGGGGAAAGCTGAGATCCAGGAGCACCCCCACCCCAAAGGCAGACCAGGTTCAGGGCAGATGCAGCCTGCTTCCTACTGGGCCCTCCTTGAATGTGGAGACACAATGCAGGCAGATGGGGCCCTCTTGCAGGATGAGGAAAAGACCGGAGGACCTGACCAAGTCAGCTCAGGGGACACTGCTCCTGAGAGTTCCTTTGCTACAGGAATAGATTCATGTTTGCTTCAGACACTCTGAAAAGGACCCCTAGGAGCAATCACCTATGAGCACTCACAGAAAGGGGCCCCCTCTGAGGCTCCTATCATGGTGGAAGGTGGGTCCCGAAGTAAACCGTGAGCTATAATCATGGTTAAGGGGTACACATGAGCTATAATCAGGGCTGTATAACCCCTGACCGGGCACCTGGCCTTTTCACAGGTGAAGGGACCCTTCTTTCAGGGAAGCCTTCCTTTGAATGTCCAGGGCAGGCCTTGGGGTAAGACAGGAGGAGTTCCTGGAAAACAGGCTGCTTGGGGCAGAGAGGACTACAAGAGAAAAGGCCCGGACAAGATACCTTAGTAGCCTGCACAGAGGCCCCATCACCAGTTGAGTTTTTCTACTGTGCATTGTGCATAGACTGAAAAATATTAATATCCATAATTTCAATCATCAGACCACACTTCCTGCTGGTCTTCTCCAAGGTAATCTGCACAAAGGTGGAGAGATGAGGGCAGGAGCTGAGCCAGCCACACTTCTCCACTTGAGGAAGGTGAGGAGGAGGCCCCAGTGAGCAGAGGACAAGGGAGCAGCATTTAGGAACCAATGGAGGAGAGTCCCATGAGCACTGGGGCCCAGGTAGAGGCTGGAAAGTGGGCTCTCAGGGCCCTCTCCTCATGGCAAGGCCTTGGTCATGAAGTCAATCGGGAAAAATGCTCATTATGATCCAGTGCTTTGGGGGTGGATTTCCTGTTGATTGTGCTGTTGGCTGTGGAGGCTGAGTCCCCTTAAAGAAGAAAAAGAAGACCTGGGTTTCTTTGGATTACAGAGAGACACAAGGCAGGGGAAGAAGGGAATGAGGCAGGTGGGGACACTGAGAGTCATAGCACAGAGAATCTCAAGGCTGGGGCTCTATCCCGTGTGCAGGGGGGTGAGTATGGATCTTGGGAAAAGTTAGTCTCCTTTAGAGCAGTTGATGCTTCTGTAAAATGGAAAGTGTGGTGATGCCTGCCCTAAAGTTCTGAGTATTAATGAACACCACATGTGAGAACAGACCTAACCAATTTCCTTCATTAATGTTTATTGAATCTGGCCTTTCTCTTCCCACGTAAACAGATCTGCCCCATGTCCTATTCATGCCAGGTGAGCCCTCTCTCTGGGGTAATCCAGAGTTGGCATCCCTGGATCACAATGGCATGAGTAACAATGTAAGACCATGCTTCATAGTAGCCTCTCTTGCCTGAAAGGAGCAAGGTAGATGTTGTGGTGGGCAGAGAGAAATACACGCACAGCCGGCAGTTTAAGCTCCTTCCTTATGCTGATAAAGATCAAGGGCTTAAAGTGAGGATTGAAAGGCCAAGGGACATAGATAAAGTAAAGAATACTAAATACATACTGCACATTTCCTCTGTGTACCCTGTGCAGTTTCTCCCTCGGTCTGTACAACAGCTCCATGACACGGGCACTTGTATTTACTCCTTTCGACTGATGGAGAAACAGCCCAGAAAGGTAAAGTGATTTGCCCAAAGTCACACACCTAGGAAACAGTAGATCCAAGGCTTGAACCTAGACTGATTGCTGTTAACTGTAGCTCTTGCTTACTAAGACTCTCAAAATGCCAAGAAGGCTCTTTGCAAATCTTGGTAGAGTAAAGTACTGAAAGCAGAGAACATAAACTTACCTTGAAGGTCTGGATGATTAAATTCTATAGAGTTAACATTATATATGTTCGTCCTCACCCTCATAACCCATTTCATTCATTTATATAAATTAATGGTGCTCAGCTGTGCAGAGAGGCAAGGCGCTGCTGTGAATCCAATGGCACCAGTGTTTCTAGAGGAGCTTTCTTGTGGCCAAGCAACATCGAGTGTGACCATTGCAAAGTACAGACAGGATTAGAAGGGAAACATCTGTGCTTTTCAAGACTGTACTCAAGACCAACAAGCTGTGCATACATCCAAATGCTCACTGACTTTTTCTGCAGAGATAGCCTTGTGACATCTGTGGTGGGTGTTGATTAAAAGAGACTTAGATGTCCCCAGTCCCACGTCCTTTGGGTAGCATGAAGACATATGTACAGTCCCATCTCGGTATGACTTGGAGAGCATCCTATCTTTTTTTTTTTCTAAAGTTCGTCGTAGTGACACTTCTCTCCTGGGAGGACGTCTTGAGTTGCAGATCAACTTCACACATGCACCACTGTTTTATTAACATGCCTCAGATCCCATACAGGGCTCTGAACTTCAAACAAAGTTGGTCAGGATTTGATCCTCAAAAGAAAAGAGGAGGCCCCATCAAGATGCCCACATGCCTGAAGCTTTTTTTTTTTGGTTCAAAAAAGTCTCATTTAGTGTGTGGGGGCAACTTAATTAGCAGTGAATGAAGCAATTCTCAGAACATATGGTTTTAAGTTTTGCCAAGATCGAAGGCCAATGTATTTATTATTGTTGTTGCTCTTAACTTGGAAGCTATTGAAGGCCCCTCAGTAGGTCCCTTTTTTGGGGGAGATCAAAGCAGGGGAGTCTGAAAATGCAAAACCAAAAGGTGGACTCCTGATCACAGGCACCACGTGAGCAAAGAAGCAGGAGAAACATTTTTGTCATATATCAATGTTAAAGGGTGACTATAACGCATGATCTGTAATGGCTTCTTTTTCCCCTCTCAACAAAGAAATAGCACTCACCATGGTTTAGAAAACCCACTTTGATGCCTCAAAAATAATTTTCTTTTCTCATTCTGGATTTGTTCTTGTTCTACCTGCACTGAACCAGTATTTGGGAGAAATATTTTTCTGTTTGCGATTCCATGTTTCAGAGTAGATGTCATGGTTAAGGGAATTGCAATTTGCAAAACCTGTTCTCCAAGACCCAAAGAAAACATATTTTCAAACTCTTGCTAACATACTTGCTCTGGCAACTTTAATGCACATTTTCTTCCCTTTCTGTGTCTCCCCAAGTGTGCTATCTATGAACTGTGTGGTCTCAAAAGTGACCCAATGCACATGTGTGCATGGTAGCCCCACCACCAACTGGCAGAGGTGTCTGTTTAAAAAGCCCGGTATTTTTACACATTACCCACTCCTCAGGCCCTCTCTAGGTTGGACAGGGTGCCTCATGTGTCTGAAAGCTGGCCAACATTGGGATACTATGACTGTCCACTAGGAGACCACACCTTCAATGGAGAATGGTTATATTTGACCAGAGTAGAGCATAGAAGCTACTTAAAATGATGGGTTGGATTTTATCATTAAAAGAAAAAAAAGGCTTTATGGATGTCCCTTTCAGTCTGTTGACATACAGATGACCCTTGTGTCCTTTAGATGGTTCAGGTCAGGTGTCCTCTCTGAGTCCTAATAGTTCTGTTTTGTAAATGACCAAATCAAAGTATATCAGTCATCTCAGGGGCCAACTCTTTAATCGCCTCCTGCAGGATGTGCCTCGGAGGCTCTGGCTGTTCCTAAATGGCTTAACTGGGGTCCTAATGGCCTCCAGGTGTGAGGCGTCTGTGACTGCGGCACTGTCCCAGCTGCAGTGGAGCCGCTATGAAACCATAGCCGCAACTGTTGGATGTTTTACTGCTCAGTGGCTGTGCCTCTCCTCAGCCTCCACCTGGATGTCATCTTTCCTGCCGTGACAGCCCAGTTCCTTCAAGGAGCCGCCAGCCAGCAATGACGTATCATGGTTCATTTAGAAATGAGGACTCAGCCGGACTCCCAGTGCCGCTGGAAACGTAATCCTTTCTGTGAGCAGCCCTGCAAGTTTGTGCAGATGGGGGAAAGGGGGACGCTCTGAGGAGGGCTGTGCTCTCCTGAAAGCCCCCACTCCTTTGTGGGTAACTCCAGGAAAAAACATCCTAAAGAAAGTGTGAACCAAGAGGATGAGAAGATTGACTTCCAAAAGACAGTGACCCTAAGAATATGGTTCCGATTTTTTTTTTAACTTGGGAAAATTCATTTATTTCTATAACAAACATTCATTCAGTTCCTACTTGAGGTGCTTGGCAAGGTACTGGGACTCAGTCCTGGACAAGATGACCACCTCGTCTTTGAAGGACCCGGAGCCCAGAGAGGGGTTCATTCGCTCACTCACTCAGCACCTGTTTGTTTAGCCCCTACTGTGTGCCTGGACTTGCTCTAGGGATGAGGGCTATGATTAGTAAACAAAGGTAGCCAAAATCATCACTGCTAGATGGCTGAAGCCCCAGCTATTCGGGAGGTTGAGGCAGGAGGATCACTTGAGACCAGGAATTTAAAGCCATCCTGGGAAACATAGCAAGATACTCTTTCAAGAGCAAAACAAGCTGAGGATGGTAGCCCACACCTGTAATCTCAGCACTCTGGGGTGCAGACAGGAGGATCATAAATTCAAGGCCAGCTTGGGCAACTTAATAAGACCCTGTCTTAAAAAAAAAAAAGGCATAGGTATATAGCTCAGTGCAAAAGCCCTGGGTTCAATCCCCAGTACTGAAACAACAACAAAACACACACACACATGCGCGTGCGTGCCCAGAGCGAGCGAGCGAGAGAGAGAGAGAGAGAGAGAGAGACCTTCCCTGGGATTCTATATCGAGCTGAACTATCACTCAGCAGTGAAGACAATAGACATTTTCGGATGAATAGTAAGGAGAGTTTATTACTGGCAGCCACACACTCTCAGTGAATAGAGAACAAAGGCATGAAGAGTGAGAAACAAGGAAAATAGAAGTTCACAAAATACAGTGGACCCTTGACTTACGAACTTGACTGGTTCCCAAGGGCTGGTTGTAACTCAAGTTGGTTGTAAGCCAATACAGCTGAGATCTGCATGTTTGCCTGGGTACACACTATAGATAAAAAGAGGGCAGATGAATCTTCCATTAACCTAATTAGCCCAAGTTGTTTGTATGTCAGGCCAGTCGTAATCTGAGGGTCCACTGTACACTGACAAGTGCAGTGAACAGCTACATTTAAATTCTTAAAATGGTATTTTAAAATACTATATTTATCTGAATATAGTGGCGGACATCTGTAATCCCAGCACTTGGAAGGCTGAGGCAGGAGGGTTGCTGTGAGTTCAAGGTCAGCCTGGGCTACATGGTGAGCTCATGGTTAGCTTGGACTACCTAGTGAGACCCTGTCTCCAAAAACCAAAACACAAACAAACAAAAACACAAACTATTTTTTGTTTCAACACAGCAAAAACTGTGAAATAGTGAAATAGAAAACCAAGATAAAGGTGAAGGAATTTTTATATGAAATTAGTAGTGTATTTAGCAAAATATGAACTATTAAAATGGACTTAAAACTATTTTTGGAACAGTAAACAAGCCAACACCCATTAAGGAAATCGGGTCTGTGCTCAAAAGTACTCCCCATATATAATTTTTATAAAATGCAATTTATAAACGACTCCCACAACCCACCCCAGTCCCTACATACACAGGCACAAAGGATAAATACGTATCACAGGGAATCTCTAACAAAACTTCAAAGACTAGAGAGCATCTTATGAAAATGGTCTAAGAGGCTAGAAGAAGAGAGAAAGGTATGGAAACAACTTCATACAGTTGGTATAATCAGGATGCCACAAAGAGAGAAGTCTGGGTACCTATGTGTGATCAGCCACCCCCCTCCCCGCTATGCTGGAAAGGGAGGTGTTAGTCACATTACATGCAGAGTCGTGTGATCAGGCAGAGACAGGTGAGTGATATCTAATGTCTTTCACACTAAACTACATGCTATAGTGAGAGTCTTATCTACTAACCTGGTCTCACCCTAGACCTAGACAAAACCATATCAGAAGCCAGAATTTCAGAGACGAGCTCTATCAAATCCATTCTGACCCATGTAAATGCAGGTGCTAACAACAGCAGAATTAAAAATGAGAAATCTGAGAGAGGTGCTAAGCCAAAGGGGATGCCCAGCAATGGGTGAAGCAGAGCCATGCCAAACAAACCAGGAAATCTAGATCCCGAATCATGAGGAGACTAGCCATGTGCTGGCTGTAGAATCAACATGCAAAACCAGTAGCACCCGCATACAGACACCGAAACCAGTTAGGAAGTGAGAATACACCCAAAATGTAATGGGTAAAAAGACCCAACAAACTGGAACCAAACATATTGACACCAACTGTGAATGTATTCGCTGTGAAAGAACTTGAAAGTACAAAACATAACCAGAGGACACTTTTAAAGCATATATAAATTAAATAAAAGCTTAGGAATCCTTCACATAAAAATTATCTTTCAACATAATTATAATATATACAATTGTATATAATATCATGATTATAATAGAACATAATAATTCTCTTCTAATTTATAAATTGAATTCAATCCCAACATGTTTTCTCAAGCAAGTTCCTAAGTTTATTTGAAATGTTATGATGGACAAAAGGCCAGGAGGAGCCTAAGAATTGTTGATCAAACATGGGGAACTTGTTCCTACTATATGTTATTGGAGGGTGATCAATCCTTTGACTCCCTAGAAAGGGGGATGGCAAGGGCTAAAGGAAAAAAAAGACAGTAAAGATTTGTCTAGTTTCAAAGTATACAGTGGCCAAGAGGTCAGTACCTCAGACTGGGCAAAGACAAAGACCCTCTGAGTTTGCCAGTATTTATTGGGTTCATAGGGAGTATCAGACGACTCAGAGGGTGGCGATAATCCTAAATTCACAAGGATATTATAATCGGAGGAAGCATCAGATGACTCCAAGGGTGGTGGTAATCCTATGATGATGAGGATCTTATGCTGATGAGGAATTTAGGTTGATGAGGAGCTTAGACTGATTAGGCCAGTGAGATGAGTTAAACTGATAAGGAATTTGTTCCTCTCCAGGTAAAACCTTTCTCTTTTTGTATTACTACTGGGTTCTCAAAGAACCAGGATGTCTGCAGCTGACGTAATCTTGCCCTTAAGTGTCACAGCATCACTATTGAGGCCTCAGCCTTAATCATAATTTAATTGTGAAATGATTTTTCCCCAAAAATTATATAGAATGGTTCCCGACAATATATCAACATTTTTACAGAGCTTTGAGGTTTAAAACATTGTAGTAATAAGCCAGGCATAGTGGTACATGCCTATAATCCCAGCACTCGGAGAGGCCTAGGCAAGAGGACTGCAAGTTTAAGCCCAACCTGGGCAACTGTGAGCTCATCTCAAAGTAAAAAAATTTTTAAGAAAGAACTCAAGATGTAGCTGAGTGTGAAGGCCTTGGATTCAGTTCCAAACACTACACACACACACACACACACACACACACACACTACACTATGTTACTAACATAAGGATTGACTAAGAACTCAATGGGATAAAGTGCAAAGAACAGAGCTGAACCATTGTGTATAGAATCTAACATTCTTTTTTTTTTTTTTTTTTTGTACCAGGGACCTTGTACTTGCGAGGCAGGTGGTGAAACCACTGAGTTAAATCCCCAGCCCTGGAATCTAACATTCTTATGAAAAAATGGTGAGAGCACATGAGAAAATTGTTAATACATATAAAAATTGGTTCCCACTCTATAATATATGCAATAATAAATTCTAGATGGACTAAAGACTTACACGTAAAAAACTATAGTGGAAAACATTTAGTAGAAATATAGTTTCTGCTTGCATGCAGGAAAGATTTTTTAAGCAAGACACCAAAAGTGCAAACTGTAAAGGAAAAGATGATAAGTGTGACTATAATAAAATAAAATCTTTGTACAACGGAAGACAAAGTAAAAATATGGGACATACATGAGAAGTAATAACTAATTAAGGTGGGGTTTCCAGAATATATGAAGAATCCCTACAACTGAAGAAGAGGAAGAGGAAGAGGAAGAGGAGGGGGGAGGGAGAAGGAGCAGAAGGAGAAGGAAAAGAAGGAGGAGAAAGAGGAAGAAGAGGAGGATGAAGAAGAACTGGACAAACAAACAAACAAGATGAGCAAAGAAAATGAAACAAAACTTTATTTTTTTATTTTTATTTTTTTAAATGTATTAAATTCTTTTATTGGTACATTTTAGGTGTACAACACAATTACATTTCTCATTGGGAATTGTACCTTTACATGATGCATCTTGGTTCTTATTTTTTCCCCATTCCTAGCCCTCCCTTCACCGCCCCACCCTTCCCTGTTTACAAAGACTTTATTTCCATTTTTTCCATTTCTCATCATTTTTCCTTTCCCTTCTTTCCTTTCCCCTGCCCCTCCCACTAGCCATACCCCTTTGGACCTTTTCTTCCTATTTTGTATTATCGATTATTCATTCTAATCATTGGTACATTTTAGGTATACAATATAATGACATTCATCATTGGAAATTTTCACCTTTACATAGTCTCTCTTGGTTCTTATTTTTCACCCTTGCCCAGCCCTCCCTTCAACCCCTCCAGTCCTCCCTATTTACAAAGATTTAAAACAAAAATTTATTGACATGGAAACCTACCCACGAAATGAAGACATGAAAAAAACGCTCCCTCTCACTTGGAATAAACAAGTGCAAATGAGAGCAATACAATATTGTCTCCCCCCCTTCCTGTAGGCAAAAATATGAAAGCCTGACCATGCTAAGAGTGGAAACAATGGAGCCAAGAAGAAACCTTCAGATACTCTGTTCAGCTGTAAACCAGCACAGGCTTTTGAGGAACACTGGGCAGTGCCACGCTCAGAACCCCATCCTTCAGGGTCTCCATGGAGGCTTCACGTACCGTGGCATGATAAACTCAGGCATTGTTCCTCACCTCTCAACCCATGGTGGCTCCTCTGGTAATTGGCCCCCATCTTGACACTCCCAAGGGGCCCGAGAAGAGGTACAATTCAGGGCTGGTAGGCAGTTGTTATGAATAACAGATGAGCCTCCTCTTATCCACATTGCTCAGGAAGTTCCAGGGGTTTAGAAGAAACAAAGGATCCACAAACAACAAATGTTTCTTGCTGTGTCATCTATTTGGTAACCATGTGCTATTAGTAAGGCTGGGGTGAAAGCGCCAGAAAGTCACCAAGAGCCCTGTTTGCCTCTGTCTTCTCGTTCTGCTGTTCTAAGCAGGTATCCTCTACCATTGGCATCACCATGTGTTTAACATAGCTGCTGGAGCTAACAGACTCATACTCTTTTTTTTTTTTTTTTTTGGTACCGGTGATCGAACTCCGGACCTTGCGCTTGCGAGGCAGGCGCCAGAACCACTGAGCTAAATCCCTGGCCCATCAGACTCATATTCTAACAAGGAGAAGGGTAGGGGAACAGGGCAAAAGGGCAGGTCTCAATCAGCCCACTTTAAGTCTTTAGCTGGCCAGCTGTGGTTGTGCACACCTGTAATCTTAACACTCTGTGAGCCTGAGGCAGGAGGATCACAGTTTAGAACCCAGGTTGGACTACTTAGTGACTTAGCACAACCTTATCTCAAAATATAAAATAAAAAAGGGTTGGGGATGTAGCTCAATGCAAAGGTCCTGTGTTCAATCCTCACTACCATCAAAAAAGGTCTTCACTTATATTCTGCTTATATTGTCATGGCCAGAATATATACTTGGCTACACTTGGGAGCAGGGAAGGGAGGGAAATGTAGTCCTTCCACAGGGCATGTGGCTGCTTTGAATAAATGTGGGGTCCTCTTACCAAGCAAAAGAGAATGCATTTGGGAAGCAACTTGCAGTTTTTGCCACTTGGCTTAACTGTTTATCTTTAGAATGGATAAATAAATTGCAATATATTTGTGTAAATAGAGTGCCATATAGAGGTTAAAATGAAAGACATAGAGCTACATGAATCTGTACGGACAATCCTCAAAACAAAATCTCTTGCCTGAAAAGATGGTTGCAGAATGATTGAAACTGTAAGCACCATTTATATAAAGTTTAAAAGCCCGCAAAACAACACAACATATCTTTTATGGCTACATAAATACATGTGTTGAAAAAGGAAGAAAAACAGGAAGGAGAAAGAAAAATACTAAGCGCATGATAGTAGTTACCTCTGGAGGGGGAGGTGAGCAACACAATCAGAAACAATACATCAAGGTTTCCTTTTTACCTGTAATGCTTTATTTCTTCAAAAAGAAAGGAAAAAGATTTAGAGGAAATGGAAAAATAGTAAGACTTGTTAAACTGAGAATATGCAGTATTTAACTCCTCACTGTCTACACATTTCTGTATTCTGGACATTTTTCATAGTATATGAGTTAAAGGAAGAGAGGAAGATCACACAGAAGCATGACTTAATAAGGTGTAACTCACATAGAGAGAATTCCCCTGTCTCAAGAGAATAGCTTGGTGAATCTACCAATAAGTCCAGAACGTGGTATAGCATCTAGCCTTCCAGAAGTTTCCTCTCAGTGACAGCCCCAGCAAAGGAAAACAACAAATATCTGACCTCTGTCACCATCAGCTGTGTAGGGTTTATGGACTTTTGAATGAAGGAATCTGGCAGAATCATCTAGTATTTCCTCTCTAACAGCTAACTTCATTTTTTTAAAAACACTGTATCTAGGACCTTCAACCAGTGAAACTATCTTCTGCTCAATTTTGCAAATTTGTCTCTTCAGTGATAATCCAACCAGAAGACAGGATGTTATGTTCATTATCAGAAGGAACTTCATCTCTAAACCCCACAACTAGCCCTGCAAAGGAAGGAGAAGGAGGTCTTAAATTTGGGATGGTTTTCTTTACCCACGGCTGTTCAGGGAGCTAGTGTCCTGCCAACAGCTGTAGATTTGACATATTCCTAAATCCCCTCCTGGCCCTCAGTTTCCCTTTTCCCTCCCTCGCCTGATGTCTGCGTCAAATAAAATAACAAACCAAGTGTCAGGGGCTGCAGGAGAAGCTCTGGAGAATGGCCCCATCTCAGCTCCCAGACAGCTCACTGAGAGTGTTAACATAATTAAAGTTGAAAAGGGAGATGGAGGTGTCATTTTTAGACAGGTGTCCAAGGTTTGCTAATTTTAGGGGTCCCTTATTCCCATCCCTGAATTATTGCTACAACACCCCCTCATTAGATACAACAAAATACACTCTAATTTCACAGCATTTTAAAAATAGCTAATTTATAATTAGCATAATTTATATAGCTAATTTAAAAATAATTTTAGGTTGAACTCACTTCCTCAAGGATTTGTAGTGGGATCGCCCGCTGAGGTTTTGTTTGTTTTTTAATAGACTTTATGTTTTAGAGCAGGTTTAGGTTCACAATAAAATTGAGCAGAAGGCTTAGCGTTCTCTTCTACCCCCTCCCCCTACCCATGCACAGCCTGCCCGGTTATCAGGACCCCTCATAGGAGTGGTCCATGAGTTACAATCAAAGAACCCACACTGACATGTCATTATCATCCAGAATTCATAGTGCATCAGGCTTCACCCTCGGTGTTGCACATCGTATAGGTTTGGACAGATATATAATAACATGTATTATAGCCATTCTTAGAGTATCCTACAGAGTGGTCCCTCTATGGTTCCAGCCAGCAAGTTTTTTGGTTTTTGGGGGTTTTTTGTTGTTGTTGCTTTTGTTTTGCAGTACTGGAGATTGAATCCAGGACCTTTGCACTGAGCTACATTCCCATTGCTATTGAAATTTTTAAAGTTTGAGATAGAGTCTTCCTAAGTGGCTAAGTTGCCCAGGCTGGGCTGGAAGTTGCAGTCCAACCTCAGCCTCCCAGGGTACTGAGATTACAGGTGTGCAGGACCACACCCACATCCAGCCACCGTTTTTGTTTTGTTTTTTAACATTAACTCTTTTGCGTTGTTTTGGCCAAAATTGTTAAAATGACTAAACAAAGCGCCAGCATGTCTTATGATGAAAGGCAGAGGCTGTAGACACATGCAGATAGGGTCTCTCTGCTGGATTGGGAGGGGGCAGCTCTCTGCAAGTTTCTTGACATGTGATCTGTTCCTGTTGTCTGCAGTGTTGGTGGGTTGGGCTCCTTCCACCTGCTCAGCCTGGGTGGGAGCCACAAGGTAGGCCACTCTCTCTGGTCACCCATCATACCCAGCTACCTGCTTCCATTGACTACTTGCAGCTCCCTGGAATTAATCAGTGCTGTTAATGGGCCGATGGTGGTCTTATCCAAGCTACAAAAATAATGGAGGCTGAGAGGAAACATACATGCACGCACTACACAGAACACAGCAGACACTTGAAGTGATTCATCTTTCACTTCCATGTGGTTATGTGGTTTTATCTGTAGCCCCATGAGTGTCCTCATTGCTGGTGAGGTTAATCAGAGGCTTGCCTGCTCCTAGTGACTGTCCTGGAAAGATGGGTCATGAAAGATGACAGTCTGAATTTGACTGCCTGACTCATTTGCTCACACTTGGAGACCCTATTCCCATGGTGGGTTTTTTGGGGCACTAATTATCCAGGTAACACAAGGCACCCAGAAGCTCAAAGATGCTCCAGGAAAGAAGACAATTAACAGTTGTATCTGCAAGTGGGAAACAGACTTTCAATGCTGATGGGGGGTAAGGGGCAATGTTTGTTGCCTTAGTGAAGCCAACTCATTATCTGTGCAAGAGAGATACAGTACTGAGCTTCCACCAAGAAGCAAAAATGCAGTAGAGTTCATTCCCCATTCTATTTAACCTGAACTGCACTCAAAGATAGCTTGCGATTCCCTTTTGACTTCAGAAGCTAGAAAGAATCACGACTCAAGGATGGTAGGACGGAGGATCAGCACAGGGCTGATGAGATGCCAGCTGAATTATGGAGGCTCCATCCAGGAAAAGGGGGGTCAGTGTGCTTGAGGATTCAGCCAAGGAGAATAGTAGAAACCAATAAATTATTTTGGCTGCTGAGAATACGGACCTGTTGGTGGAAAAGGCTCAGAATGGAGTGCCTGGGAAGGAAGAAGGGAAGGGAAGGGAGTGTTAAGTCGGATTTTGATTTGGTGCCAGTGCCTCTAAAGTTGTAAGAGACAGCTGGTATTGCTGCCACTGCTCTAGTCTTCCGTCTGTGGCTCCCTGGGGCCACACAATGCTGTCCAGCTTTGCGTCTCTACCACCTGGATTTAGGAGAGAAAAGCTTCTTGTTAAATCCTGAGTGCATTGTACATGTATCAAATCTCAGATCTGCGAATGTCTACCACACCAGGGATTAGCAGACAACAAAATGCCACTAAGAGGTAAGGAGAAAAAAGCAAAACAAAAGCCAAACCCCAACCCACTGAAGCACACGGGCACTTTCACAGAATTCTCTCTAAGCCAAAGTCCTTGGACTTCCAATCTTGTCAAAATCACTACTAATTAATACCTTTTCATTTCCTCCTGGAAGGAAAACAGTTTACAATTAAGTCAGGCAAGCCTACACATAATCACTCTAACACCTTCTGTGTATGTTTTGAAACGTGCCCTCACATTTCATGATCCGTTTATTTTACAAGATGGGTAAACTGTAGACAATTATGGTGATAACATGGCTGAGGTGTTTGGTTTTTATTTCTTTGCAGTAAATTGCGGTTGTTCAAGCCTCCTCAGTAATGGTTTCCACTGCTCTCCATTTCTTCCTATCAGCTAGCAGGAAATACAATTTTTTTGAAAAAGGAATGTTAGTTTACTATAATTATATCACCTATTTAACAAGCAATATAATTAAATAATTTCTTGGTAGGCATGATTCCATTAAATTAATTATACTATCTCAGATATTCTATGGTACGTGCCTTCGAAAATGTAATGTTAAGCATATTAGCTCTGTTGTGTTTCATTTTTCTCCATATAGGCAAAGAATGCTATGTGGGTAATTGAGCAGGCAATTTTGCTTTTGAAAGATGCTATCAAAGGACGTAAGGATTTAATTTCAGATATTTTATTAGAAGACAGCACATTCCACATGTAATTCTCAGTGCAAGGTCCACGGTTGAGGTGCTTCAGAGGTTCATGTGCAGCTGTCAGGAGGATCCAAAATCACAGCCAGGCTCCAGGGACAGAGGGCATCTTAGCATCTCAGACTCATTCACTTGATTACCTGTTCCTTCCAAAATGTCCTTAGGCCTCCTTGGCTAGAGGCATCCTAGGGCTTCTGAAAAGGGGCACCTGGCAGGCTGTTGAGGTCTAAAAGGATTAAGACTTGAAGGTGACATCTCTGTTAGCTTAATCTCCCTATAAACTCTCTAACCAGTTGAAGATAATATCCTTATATCTTTTGCCTGTTGTTTCTTTCCTGGGGGTGATCTCCAAATGTGTTTCGAGAAAACAGACAATTTATTAGTGTGATTTAAAGATTCTTTCCCAAATTCTTACCTCTGGAAATCTTGGCAGGAAAATATGGTAATGTGCAGAGAGCCTTCCTCCACAGTGACATGAGTGGCCTCTCATTAATGAGGTTAGGGAAATGTGGAAATAAACTGCCATTTGGGGAAAGTAAAATGAAATAGACTCTCTTTCCTTATTGCCTCCTGAATTCTGAACTCACTGAGCATGACCACAGCAAAAGCCATCCTTTAAGACCTGCAGACATGTGAAAGGAAGAAATCTGGGATTTGACTTTCTCTAAAGCCCTTCTTCCTTCTCAGTTCCCTACAACTGTCATATGGGGTCCGAAGAGGGTGACAACTCTAAATGATGGTTGCTATGATAATAATGACAACTCAACTCTGGCCATAGAACTCAATACTTTACAAAGTAGCTTTGGAAATATTAGCTCATTTGTTTGTGAGCCCAAGGTCCCTAGCACTTAGTAGCTGTGCTAGTAGGTGGATAGGAAGTGGGCTCCCTTTTATTTAATCTTTTGGAATCATGGTAGGAATCAAAGCAAAGGGAGATCTATCCATTCTGTTTCGAAGAACTTTCTCTGCCCATCTTCCTCCTTCTCTACTAACTCCAAATCTGTTTGGAGCTCTGGAGAGATCCTGGTCAGGGTTTATTTGGGTGTGATTCTTTTTGGCTGGGGTGCTTTCTCTTGCAGCTTGGAAGGTCCCATCAACATGCCAGGAGGTGACCACTTCCTGCTTCTCTTGAGACTGTTCATTCTGAAATGTGATCTGCTCCATTCTTCTTCGATCCTCATTACTGATGGAGGAGCAGATTTACACTGCAGCCAGCGCAGCTGTTCTGTGACTCACGGGAATATCATATTTAGCATGTTTTCCCCAGTGAAATGTATTTATTTAGATGACACATAATGCTGTTTAAAAGCCAAGTCTGCTTTGCTCTTAAACTCAGCCTTGTGGAAGAAAACAGGAGAGAAAAAGGCAGAATGAGCTCATTTGGGAGAGCCAGCTGGTCAGAGAGTTCTTTTGGGCCATTCATGCAATGAGATCTCACTGGAAATGGAAACAGCAGAGAAATTAGCCCTGGGCTCTGAAGTATGGGGCACAAGAAATAGGAAGTAGTGTTATAACCCGCTCATCCTAAGCATTTGTGCCTCACAAATATTGCCACTGGGCATGGGGGACCACTGATCGCATACAAGCACTCTGGAGAGGAAACACAGTCATCTACCACTTGAGTTGATGGAGCATCTTGGGAATTGATAGCAGCATTATGGCTTTTATCCTCTCTGTAGGTCTCCTCTAGAAGGTAAAAAGGCCATTAGACCCTGAACTAGCCAGATGGCTCACTCAGATGATAGCAGGATCCCCCCTTGATCTCCCCCTCTGAATTTATCTGTTTCCAGGCACAGCATCACTGGGCCTCACTGAACTAGGCTCTGAACATCCTTTCAAATATAGGGAATTGGGGGAGAATGTGCTAATGAAGTTAATATATAAGAGTTGAGCAACTTTCCCACTTTGTTTTTAATTTTCTCCTTGGTGATGTCTGGTGACTGGGATAGCAGCTCACTCAGGAGCAGTCTCCAGGAAGACTCATTTGATGACGTGCATTCCTTTGAGCTTGCTCACACTCAATCCTATCTCCCTCCTTCCCACCCACTTGTACAGTCTTAAGATCTTCCTGTCTCCCTTGTCCTTTCATCTGCAAACCTGGAGCTTCCTCCAGCATGCTTCCCCAGCCCCACCTTCTCCAGCTCTATAAAAGAATATTAAACAAAACTGGGGCTGTGCTGGTCTTTCATGAGTTTTGCTCTTTACACCTCTCTGTAGAAAAAAGGCTCTATCACTTTATTTTTGATATTTGTTCCCTGTTCTCTAAGCCTTAGTTTCCCCCACAGTAATGCCACCACCAGACATCTGGAAGACTATGGCTGCATAAATCAAGATCAGAAAAGGTGCTCAACAGACTGGTAGCTGACTATGAATAACAAGGAACCGAGGTATTGGTGCAACACAGGAAGCAGCCTTTCCCTGCTTGGCTCACCTTTCAGTCTTCACAGAATCAGGCACAGATATAGGTTATAGGAGAGCCTATCTGTCACAGACTACTCTTCACCTTCCCTTTTCTACCCACTTCCAACTTGGAGGCCTGGGCTCCAGTCCTTGTTTTCTGTATGGTCAAAGTCAGGAAAACGATCCTTCTTTGTTCTATCCTAGAGAGCTATGGAGATATCCTGGGGATGATGATCATGGTGACAATGATGTTGATGGTGATGATGACAGTATGAGGAGGATGATGATGTTGATGGTGGCAGTAATGATAATGATTTGGTGATGATGATATTGGTATTGATGATGATGGTGATGATGATGACGCCGATGCTGATGTGGGTTCCAATGATCATCAAGGTGATAATAACAGTGGTGGTGATGAAGAGGAAGATGGAGAGGATGGTGATGTTGATGATGGAGGTGCTGGTGACAGCAGGGGTCATACCGTAAGAATAGTTCTTAGTAGTTTTCGTATATTAACTCTTAACCCTGAGGTCATCCTTATAAATCAGATACGATTATGATGATCAACTCCATTTTAGGGATGAGGAATTGAGGCACAAAACTGTTAGGCACCTTGTTGAGGGTGACACGGCAGAAACAGGATTTAGAACTAGACAGTCCAACCATAGAACTTGTGCTCTCAGTCTTGAGGGTGGTAAATCTAGCAGCAAAAGGTAATTATGTTAAATGACTCCCACAAGTAACAAGGATTACTTACTGGAAGGTGAGGGAACAGACTCCCACTATGGCATGCCTTTTCTCAAAAGGAACTCATGAAGACATAGCAGAACATTTTGGAGAAAACTGATAAGGGGCCTGGAGCCTTATGTCCTAAAGACACTCCACAGTTGCCTCCAAAGTTCTGTTCCCAAAGCCCCTAGGACTCTGCAGGATCCAGCTGGAAAAGTCATTGTTCCCAGATGTAGCAGATAATACCGGCTATCATTTATTATCTCCCTGACACCTTCCAGGTACTTTTCTTGCCAGTTTTAATCCTCAAAACTACCTTCATAGTGAGGTGTCCTTATCCTCATCTTACAGGTGAGGAAATTGAAGCTCACACAAACTTTGCAACCGGCCCAAGGTCACATAGTCTAAGTTGGTGGCACTGCTGGGATCTGAGCCAACACAATATGACTTAGAAAACACACTCTTTTCCAGATAGACCAGTTGCTTGCTGTACATTACCCCCATGGAAATTAGACCCATCCATTTCCCTTTGTGCACACACTGACTCACTCTCTTGGAGGACTCTGGCTCTGCCATCAAGTATGATTTCTCTGGGTAGCACCTGTGTGGCTGCTCTTGCTCCCACACCCTATTCATTTCCCACCCTGTAGGTTATTTTTAAGTCCACAGGCTTCTCTTCTTTATTTTGACTGCCACCAGCTTGATCCAGATGGAGCTGAGAGCTGACTCATCTGAGCTATAATTCCCCAGGCCCTGCTGAGGTGCTCTTATGGCCAGGGTCACATCTGTGAGGCGACATCCTCTCCAGCACAGCAGCCATTTGCACTGACAGGTCCCACACTCCTGCCAACCAGCCATCCCCATTTCATCCATGAGATCTTGTGGCTCTCTCAGGTGGATGCCATCTGCTTACAATGATTTATCTGCCCTTCCTTCCTTCCAATCTGCCTTAGAACCTCCTGGTGTTGTCTGTAGTTTGATCTAGTACTTGTCTGCTGGAGGAGCTATTCAAATTGCTCTGTAGACCAAGGCTGGAAGTCCATGCAATCCATGAGCTGTTTTCTTTTCATCCTTTCCCTGTAGGGATCATTTATTAGTCATACTACCCTTTCTGAAGATGGAAGTCAATTGTTCTGGTGGACTCTGCTCTCCTAGTAGGATACTGACCTCGTACTGTGTTCAGGAGTTATGTTGCTTTGTGATTGAGAGTATCAGCTTTACAGGCAGACTGGCCTGAGCCAAAGTCCTAGTTCTGCTGCCTCCCCATCAGTATAGAGCTTGTATAGCCAGTATTATGCTCTCTCCCACTGGGGAAAACTCCTCCAACACCCCATCAGGGTCGTCCTGCTGGGGATCACCAGCCACAGTGCATGGTCCCCCTGGCCATGGTGATTGATCCAGGTGTGGTTCAACCAGTAGCCTTCCTTGAAGTTTTTCTAAGTGGAGCCCATGGGGGAGTCCTTTCCTACTCTGGGTAATTCTAGAACTTCTTATGGCCCTTTTCTCACTTCTTCAATAGAGAAGGCATGTTTGAAGTACGTTAGAATGATGCCAATAGACATCAAGCATGCAATCTAAGAGGCAGGGAGAAAAAGAAACGTAGAGGATGATAGGAGAGTTGGCATCCCTAAAAAGCCACTTCCATGGTCTCTAGTCCTTGCCTCTCCAGTTATGTGAACCAATAAAGCCTCTCTTGTCTGCTTGAGCAACTGTGAGTTCAGGTCATGTTGATTTTAATCAGAATCCAGACCAATGCAGCTCCCAGCTGAGTTTCCTGCTGAGCCTCTGGAAGTCTTTCTTCCTTAATCTCATGGAAAGGTCTCTTCTCTTGTGATTGGTTTTGGAGTCTCTCGAAAGCTACAAAACAAAGACTTGGCAGCCCAGTTATGTCTAGCTAGGCCTCAGAAGATTCACTTCTATCTGCAAAACATTTTGTTTCTTTTAGTGATCCAAATCATTTAAAAGCATTCTCACACTCTGTGTCTCAGTAAGTGTTATAGAGACAGAGTCTGTTCCTGCAATCTGCAGACCTACTATGTGCCCGTGTCTGTTGTTGACACTGGGCACACACTGGTAAGACAAGGTTCCCATCTTCATGAGCTCAGAGTCCTGAAGGGGATAAAAGCAAGTGAGTGAGTCCAGTGAAGAACCAATGGTGAGCAGAGATGGGGTGACATGGTAGACCAGGGGCCACAGGAGATCCTTCCTAAACAGGTGGTCTTCTTCTCACCCCTCATGGGCGTGACCCTTTCTCCAAGGCTTGGAGTCTGTGATCTGTGGAGTATGTGCCAAGTTTTCTCAACATGTCATTTGCAGTGAGTTTTCTCATTCTAAATAAACATTCACTTTATTTCTGATTTTATTAATAATCATTTTTTCCCCCTTCAAGAAGATCCTCCTGGCCGAATAGGCCTCAATCCCATAAGAACTGGGATCAGGTTCTGCACTGGGGTCCTATTAGCCCATTCTAAAATGAGAAACTGAATCTTGAAGAGGTCAAAATAAATTGAGAAAAAGCAAATCAAAAGTTGGACGTGGTGGCTCAGGCCTGTGATCCCAGTGTTCTGGGAGGCCGAGGCAAGAGGATCCCAAGTTGGAGCCCAGCCTGGACAACTTGGTGAAACCCTGAAAATAAAATAGAAAATAAAATTGGCCAAGTTGTAGCTTAGTGTGAAGGCCCTAGGTTTAAACTCCAGTACCTTCAAAAATATAAGAAATCAAATCTATAATGAGGGCCTGATTATCCAATAAGTTTTCTTAAGATAATCCTCTTGCTTTTGTAGTTAGTTGCTCACTCTTTTTGATGCCATCTTCATGGTTTTCTAAAGCTTATATCTTTGGCTGTTTTGTCCTTATAAACAGAGCCAGTAACTAGCTAAAATAATCTTGGGCGTGAGCCCCCCCGTACATGGAACTTGCTCTGTGGTTAGAAAGTGATCTGATTTGCTGGGTACACGTGGATTTGCAGTGGCTGATGTTTGAAGCTTGGCTCTAACACCAACTAACTGAGCAACCCTGAGCTAACCACTGTCCCTCTCTGAACCTTATCAGTAAAATATAGACTGTACTATAATACTTATTTTACAGGGTGGTTATAAAGATTGAGTGACATACTTCATGTAAAAATCAGCCCTTTGCCTTATAAACAATAAGCACTCAGTGGTTATTATTGTTACTATTATTTGTTGATTATTACTGTGGTTATTTTGTTGGCCTTTTGGTGCCTTTTCTCCCTGTCTTCCTGATGTAGTCATGGTTCCTCACTCCAGGCCAGGGTCCTGATCCACCTCTTGAAGCCCAGACTCTCTCATGAGCACTGGCCCTGGACTCCACATTAACCAAGTGGCCAAGCCAAAAGTGGACAACAGGACAAGGAAGATCCCACTTCACCAACCTGAGGCACCAAAAAGGCAACACCCCTGCGGTCTCCTCAAAGGGTTTAGCCTCAACCTTATGGGGAGGAAACAATAAAACCAGAAACCGCATCATTGCATGGCACAACTAGCCCCAGACTCTAAAAACAAAACAAAAAAACAAACAAAGCAACAATAACAATTCAAGGTCATGAAAACAAGCAAAATAAGTGAAAAGACACAGACCAGTCAATTCTTTTTTAAAAAATTCTTTTATTGGTACACTTTAGGTATACAGTACATTTACATTTATCATTGGGTGCTTGTACCTGTACACGATGCATCTTGGTTCTTATTTTTTTCCCCATTACCTGTGCGCCCTTCCCTATTTACAGAGCTTTCATTTCCATTTTTTTTCCTTTTCTCATAATTTTTCCTTTCCTTTCTTTCCTTTCCCCTTCCCCTCCCACCACCCCTACACCTTTGGACCTTTTCCTATTTCAAATTATCAATTATTCATTTTAATCATTTTAATCCTTATTTACACTTTCAGTTTCTCACTCTAGAGAAACTATTCAGTATTTACAC
Organism: Heterocephalus glaber; assembly: GCF_053883595.1. Classification (NCBI taxonomy): domain Eukaryota; kingdom Metazoa; phylum Chordata; class Mammalia; order Rodentia; family Bathyergidae; genus Heterocephalus; species Heterocephalus glaber. The sequence continues at coordinate 37,042,508 of NW_028258381.1, read as the reverse complement.
ATGTGTGTCCTATTTATTTCGCTTAAGAGTATGGCCTCAATATGCATCCATTTAGCTAGAAATGTCTCTAGTTTCTCATCCTTTACGGCTGAGTAGTACTCCATTTTATAAAAAACCCACATCTTCTTTATCCAGTTTCCAGTTGATGGGCATTTGGGCTGTTTCCAAGCTTTAGCTATTACAAACTGTGCTGCTATAAACATGGGTGCACATATATCGCTGTGGTATGATTCTTTTAATTCTTCAGGGAAGACACCCAGCAGGGGAATAGCTGGGTCAAACAGGACCTCTAGTCCTAGTTCTTTGAGGTATCTCCATACTGATTTCCACAGTGGTTGCACCAGTCTGCACTCCCACCAACAATGGAGAAGGGTTCCTTTCTCCCCACACCCCTGCCAGCATTTGTTATTGGTTGATTTCTTGATAGCAGCCATTCTTTCTGGGGTGAGGTGGAATCTCAGTGTTGTTTTCATCTGGATCTCTTGAATGATCAGTGATGTTGAACATTTTTTTATATATTTATTTGCTGCTTTTACTTCTTTGTCTGAAAAAAATGTCTGTTCATTTCAGATGCCCATTTTTGAATTGGGTCTTTGAATTAGGGGGGTCTGATTTTTTTCAGATCTTTATGTATTCTAGATAGTAGCCCTTTGTCTGAGGTACAGCTGCTAAAAATTTTTTCCCACATTGTAGGTTGTCTCTTAGCTCTGTTGCTGGTTTCTCTTGCAGTGCAGAAGCTTTTTAATAAGATGAGATCCCAGTTGTTGATTCTTTGTGCTAGCTCCTGTGCTACTGAGATTTTGTTCATAAAGTCTTTTCCTATGCCAATCAGACCAGCCAATTCTATAGGCAGACCTTGGTTGGGTCTCAGTGCACATAAAACAAAAGAAAACAGGGCCAGGATTTAGCTCAGTGGTTCCACTGCCTGCCTCACAAGCGTAAGGTCCCGAGTTCGATCCCCGGTACCAAAAAAAGGAAAACATTCAGAGAACAAATGGGGAATTGTATTCGATGATTGAACTGATGCTAATTCTTCTAAGCATGATATTGATATCATACCTATTGTCAGTAAATATGAACAGTAATAGCCCGTTTTCAGAAGGAAGAATGTCCTTAGTCTAGGAGAGGCCAGATGGAGTAATTAGAAGTGAAGAATGATCAGCACAAGAGAGGAGCAAAGAGAGTGAGAAGGACAGAACAGCAAGCTTCAACTCTGTTATATTGAACTGTTAACATTAGGGCAGTAATGGCGACCCTTTCAGATAACAACCGACTGTAGCATAAGTCCCGTAGGTTCACCACCACTGCACTAGGGGAAAGATGTGTGTATTCATTGTTTTATTCTTTCAACTTTTGTATAAACTTGAAAATTAAAAATAAAAGCTATAGACCTTCAAAGTCACTTGGACTTTACTTCCTTTTCAGTGAGCTATTTGGCCAACCCATGCCTAGGTAGTGGGCATAAATGGTTTCCATCAGTGCCAGATCTCTATATCTGCTGCCAAGGGCCCATATGAATTATCTTATTTTTCAAGTTCCTGGGTTGGGATAGATAATCTGGCTTTGTTTATCTGTTCGTTTTCTGCCCACCTAATGCCTCATTGGATGGGTCAGACAGATTCTGTCTATTCCAATTATATGTTTAAAAAGATTATAAGGCTTTCCCCTGGCCTCTATAACAAAAGCATCATCAATCTTTATCACATACTTAACCCATACTTCCTGGCTTTCTCTCATTTTATTTTAAGTTTAGAAAATCTACTGTAACAAATGGTGGATCTCTAAACCCCTGTAATACACCTAATAATTGAGCTGTGATATGAGAAGAATCGTTTATATTATAATTCATTGTCTCCCTGTATGTATTCTCCTCTAAGCTGTAAATTCTTTGAGGACAGGGACTTATTTTATCTTTTTCTCTGACCCTTAAACTGTGTCTGATACATAGTAGGAATGCAATAAATGTTCATTGAATAAAAGAAACATCTCTATTGCTATAACCCTAACCCTCTGCTAATTGGACCATCATTCAGAAGGAAGAGCCATTCCCACTGAGACATCAGATGGCTAACAATTCATAAAGACCTCTCTGGCCTCTATGCCTTCAATGTCATTGTTAAGCAAAGAAAAGTTGTCAAGAGCCATTTCTTGCTCAAAGCGTTAGAAAGAAAAGGGGACACATTCAAAGCAGTGTATGTTTCTTGAGCCACTCCTGGTCGAACCCTTTTGCTTTCGTTCAGCAGATTTTATTGGGAGCCATGGAGTCAGGATCTGTGCCACGGATAAAAGATGAAGGACCCCTGATTGCCTTCAAAGAACTTCCAGCATCTTCAGGGAGGATGATCCAAGAACACAAGTGACAATCAGGCAGAGCAGAACAAAGTAAGTGCTGCGAGAAGAAAGGTAAAAACATTACCCGGAGTCCTACTTCCAAAATGATTCTGCAAGCTCTTCAGTTAAGAAGTCTGTGAAATAATGAGAACAACAATAACTGTTGGAGTTGTTATAATCACAAAACATTTTGAAGAGATGTAGATCCTCAAAGCATACTCCTCATTCCACAGAGGAGGAAACCAAGACTCATTAAGTTTCCCTCCCTAAATTTAGAGAGAAAATGACCCAGCCAACACCCCACACCCCACAGCAGGTGGTGCCCAGCTAGGACCCCAACTCCTGACCCTGTCAGTAGGGAATAGTGTGAGGCATGAGTTCTCAGTACTGGTTGAGCATCAGACTTTCCAGCTTCCCCAAAATTCTGACTCAAATGGCCAAAGGTCACACTGCTTCTAAACTCCCAAAGGAAACTAATGAGAACCATTGTGTTGTGATATGTCTTCCTATTCTTTAATTTTGAAGCCTTCACATCTGGGGGTCTTGCTGACCCTGGAGGGTCCCCTAGATTTAGCCAGTTCCTAGAAATGGTAAGCATTTTGCTCAAGTGTATGCTTTTCATATGCAAACTAGCAGTGGGGAGCCCAGATCCCCAACAGCCTCCTCCACTGACGTCTCACACCCTGGGCCCCCATCTACCTGCCCTAATCCTCTATGGCCAGATGTGGATCACTAGGGACACCCCCAAGCCCCAGAGCCCACTCAAATCACTCAAATCAGCCAGCCCTAAACCTACCCATGTTGCCTCTCCTGTCCCTGTAAAACAACAACAAAGGCTCATGCCTGTTTTCCTCTCCATCCCTCTGCCTTCTGGGAACCAAGTATAACCAACTGTCTTTTTTGTGGCAGTTTTCATGGCTAATCTTCTATTGGCCTTGGCATACTTAAATAATAATAAAGCCCATATCATAAAATACACACACATATATTTTGCGATACTGGGGATTGAACCCAGGACCTTCACACTGGACTACACCCCCAGCCCTTTCTTAATTTTTCATAATTTTTTATTTTGAGACAGAATCTCACTAAGTCACTAAATTGCCCAGGCAAGGCTCGAACCTGTGATTTGAACCTGCAATCCTCCTGCCTCAGCCCCCCAGAGTGCTAGGATTACAGGCTCTACCATGCCTGCTAACACACCTGTAGTTTAAAGAATGGAGTTGGGAAGCACTAGTCTGGCCAAGTTAGTGAGACCCTGTCTTAAAATTTAAAATAAAAAGGGTTGGGGTTATAGCTCAGTGCAAAGGCCATGAATTCAGCCACCAGCCCTCCCCATCCCCCGCAAATGGACTTGACTTGGAGGTTTGCAAAAATGCGCTTTGCAGATTCCCAGGATTTGGGATCACCACATGGATTGCCCTTCTCTTCCTCTTTCCTTCAAGCAGCCAGCCTTTCCTCTTATCTCATTTACTTGGTGGAGTTTTTAAACGGTCACTGGGATTGTGGCACTCATTGCTAGGTTCTTATCATGGCCTTCCAGGCACCTTCCCAGGGACTGCAGACCTCACCCTCGCTCAGGCCACTCCGCCATGGCTGCCTCTTCGCTGCTCTTGTGCTTTCCAGGCAGCTTCCCTCTTAGAGCTATTCCCTGTGCCTGGAATATTTTCTCCCACTAACCCCATGGCTTAAGTTCTTGCTCTCTCACAGCTTGGCGCAAAGGCTGCCTTTCTGTGGGGGCAGCCTGCTGTCTCCTTTGTCCTGTCACACTCACCACCCATGAATATGCAACATGATTTATTATATGAATTGCTCAGGCTCTCTGGCTCTCTTCTCTCCCTGCAATGACTCATCAACTCTGGAGATGGGAATTTTGGCTCCTTGATAGGTTCCAAGGACCTGGCAGAATACATGGGGCAGGTGGGCCCTGAAATAAATATGTGCTGAATGAATGCATTTCCACATGAGAATTTGTGGAACAAAAGTTCCTCTGTTAAAAAAGAGTGTACAAAAATGTGCCTAGGTCTCTGCGGTCCTCCTCACACCGAGGATACTGTGTACCCTTACGGTGTCCACAGTGAGGTGAAAGGTCTAGGTAGAAATGTGCCCCTTGGGGAGGTCATCTAGCTAGAACCTTCAGACGGCCGATTGAGTGTCATTTCTGTGCTAGCAAGATGGCAACTTAATAAATAGTCGACCAACCTCAAAGGAAATGAAAGATTCTGGGAGAAAAGCATTATTATTTTGGTAGGGGAAATCAGGCCTGGTGACAGCTCTTTTAGGGAGTAAACTAGCCCATGGACAAGAGGAAACCCAGGGAAATGATATGTCAGATGTTCAAAGAGCCCTTGGCAAGGTTCTGAATCAAAATCTGTTTTTAAATCTTAGCATAGCATGGGGTGGGCAGTGTGGGCTGATCAAATGCATAAGAAAATGACATGAAGACAGGAAGGAGAAAGATGAATGGCATCAGTTGCAAGGAGCCCTGGAAATGGTCCCTGCTGATTGTTTTGTAAAAGATCTGGAAGGAAAATGCTCAGTGAAGTCAGCGATGCAACATGTGACTGCGGATCTTCCAGAGAGGTGAAAGGCTGGGTCCCTGGAGTCAGAGGGCTTTAAGGCTGAGCATGTGGGTGGGGAGGTAGCAATTGAGCTGTGCTGGGCAGACTCTGGAGATGCTTCTAGAGGAAAACAACTTGGAGGTGTTGGCCATGATCCAAGGACAGAGGAGGTGTTCTGTATGGCTGTGGAGTGTCTCAACCAAAATGAGATGGAATGCCTCACCTTACCAGGAAGGGCATCTGGCCACCACACTGATTTTTGAAATGCCTTGTCTTTGCTGTTCTCCCCTCATACCTTGCACCATTATACTAGAGGTTCCTTTCAATCTTCCTGTTTCCTTTTGTAACTCTGTGCTTTTGAATATCATCTTGCCATTCACTGTGAGTGCTACAATTGCATGAATTCCCTGTGTCCGTGAAATCCCAACACAGAGGCCTCCTTCTCTGTGAGACCTTTCCCAGCCATGTGCCCACCCAGTGTTGCTCAGCATTAGTCATGCCGACTCTCTGTCTGACCTCCATGGAAATCACGTTAACGAGATCTGTTCAACGTTTGCATCATGCTCTCAAAAGCGAGAGGTGTGTCTTCCACAATAGGGGCTCAGTAATCACTGTATTTATGGGATGCATGGATGGAGAGCAGATTGGCTCTGTGTACATCAAGACAGACCCACAGAGAAGGCAAACGTCCTGAGTCACCATGAGCACCATGGGGGAGGGATGAGCCACCGTTAGAGAGAAAGAGCTCTTTGGTGTGGAGAGAAGACAGCCAAAAGCATAAGTTCCACGTTGAAATTCTTGAAAGGAACAGAGAAGGTGAATAGGGCTACAGAATCCTGAAGAGGAGGTAGCTTTGATGTCTAAGAAATGCTTTAAATTTCTTTCAAATCAAGGAAAGCTGCCTTGAATCTTTCTAAGCATGAAGCTTGGTATATTTTTTTTAATGTTTTGTTTTGGTAAAAGCTACATACAATTAAATGTGCCTGTTGTGAGTGTATAGGTCCATGAGTTTTGACAAAAGTATGCACCAGGAGGCCATCATCATGATCTAGATCTGAACCATGTTCATCATTCCCTTTTGTCCCCCTTAAGGCCAATCACCTTCATTCCCTGTCTCTAGCAATCACTGCTCTGCTTTCTATCATTAGAGATCAATCTGCCTGTTGCTGTAGTTTAGCTCTTAAGTGTTCCCCAAGGTCCCTGCGGTAAAGGCTTGGAGGGCACCAGCAGGAGGTCCTTAGGGCATTGCACCTGTGCCCTTGAAGGGGTTTGGATGACCTCAGACTCACCTTCTCTTGTTTCCCAGCTATGAAATGAGTGGTTTTGTTCAACCACACACTCCCACCATCATGTGCTACTTCACCACAGGCCCCAAAGCCACGGGCCCAACTAATCATGGATGGGAATCTCCTCCAAAACCATGAGCCAAAATAAACCTTTCATCTTTTTAAGTTGGCTATCTCAGGTATTTCTTATAATGCTTGAAAGCTGATTCATGCACCTATCCTAGAGGCTTTTATATATTGGTGTCTGGCTTTTTCCCTCAGCATTTTTTCAGGTTCATCCCTGTTGTATGTCCCAATAGTTAAATATTTTTCGTTGTTATATAATATTTCACAGTGGGACTATTCATGTACCTACTGAGGAAATTACACTTGTTTCCAGTTGGGTTTATTATGAATAAAACTGCCACAAAAATTTATATACAAGTCCTTTTTGTATAATGCATAATGTTGAAAAGAGACAGAATCTCAGACTGGATGAGAAAGATAAGAGGTATTATGACTTGCTGAGTCCGCTGAGGGTTGGTCTTCTTTGTCAGTCACACCCCTGAAAACTGGCTGGCTGGTCTTCATTTGCCCCACTGACCTAGAACTCATTATCTCTCAAAGTAGCCTTTTCATGGCATGCTTCAGTTGCTAGAAAGTTCTCCAGCGGTAAATGGCCACTGGACAGGGGCCACCTGCAGATCCTTCAGTGCAGTTTAGTAACTTGCACACAGTGGGGTGTTTAAGAACAGCCTCCAGGCTCCCCTCCAGCCTTCCCCAGTTGGGTCTACATTCCCTTGTTCTACCAGCCAGTTTGCCGAAGGCTGCTCCAGCGCATGGCCAGTGCCAATTAGATGTTCCCAGCAGGATGAGGACACGTGGATCCAGGGATGGCCAGGCCAGGCCAGGCCAAGATGGGCCAGCAATCCCCGCACCTGTACACTGTGTTCACCCAGCATTCACGGAGGACCAGGCCTGCCGGACCCACTGTGGTCCCAGGTGGTGAGACAGCGGCCTCAGGGCTCACTTCACGTGCTGCTACCAAACCCTGTCCCCCATCCTGGGCCTCACACAGAGGGTAGCAGATTTACAGAAATGGTACAGACTTGAGAATACAAATAACTTCAAAAATGATTAAGGCAACTTCATGGTTGAGAGATCCATAATGGCTTATTATGGCAAACCAGGATGTTCTGTTGTACACGTCTTACTTTTCCAGCTGACATCAGGATAAATAACTATGTTGAACTAGATGGTTTCTGAGGCCTCTTCCAGCTCAAAATTGTGTGATTCTTTGTCCTTCCGGCAAATGTTCTTTGGTGCCATTGTCAGCCTCAGAATGAAGCCAACTGGGCCAGAAGCTGTGTCAGTTATTGTTCCTTGACAGAAGGAAGAGGAAAGAGACAGGCAGGAGAGTGGAAGAAGGGGCGGCATTCCTAAAAATTGCAAACATCATTTGGCAGGAGTGGGAAAACATCTGCTCAGCCTCATCTGGGGGAAGATGGTTACTAGCACCACCCATACATGCAAACATAATGTACCACATATTGTTATTTATTATTTATAATAAAGTAAAATAATTCCTGGAAGCTAAGGAAATTTTAAAAAAGGAAAACCCTACTGTGTTAGTTACTTTCCTCCTCATTGGGATACAATACTTGACACCCACAACTTGAAAGAGGAGAAGTTTATTTTGGCTCTTGGTTTAGAAGTTTCAGTCCTTGTATGATTGACTGGCTCCAAGGCAGTACAGCATGAAAGAGGGGAATGGTGGGGGACAGCTGATCAAGGCATGGCAGACAGAAAGCAGAGAGAGAGAGAGAGACAGAGAGAGAGAGAGAGAGAGAGAGAGAGAGAGAGAGAGAGAGAGAGAGGGAGGAGAGACTGAAGGGAGGGGCAGAGTAAGGAGATAAGTACACCCTTCCAAGCTATGCCCATAGTGACCCATCTCCTCCAACCAGGTTCCACCTCCAAAGTCACATTTAGCTATAAACTCATCAGTGGACTAATCCACTGAGGAGTATGACACTCCTATGATTCAATCATGTCCCCAAAATCCTACTTATGAGCACATGAGGCTTTAGGAGGCATCTAGATATAAACCATAACCTCCCCCTACAATTCTATACAGGAGATTTAGTACATCTCCTCCCTTCCTTCCTTCTTTCCTTCCTTCCATCCATCCACCCACCCATTCATCTCTTCCTTCAATATATACCCATGTATTTCAAATTTTGTAAGAGAAAAATGGCCTAAACAAATTTTTTCACTAGGCTCTCTCAATCATTTTTCCATGCTATTAAATATTCCTCGAAAATATAATTTTAATTATTTCATAGTATTCCATGAAGTGGATACACCACAGTATATAATATAGTATATATAATAATATACATATAATATATAATAATTCCTACTCTTAGACATTTTGGTTGCCTCTAATTTTTTCCTCGTATCATAATTATGCAAAGATAACCATTATTATACATACAGATCTTCACATTTTTAGGTATTTTAAAGACGTATTTACTGAAGTATAATTTTGAGCCAAAGAACACGAACTTTTCATTCATATATATATCTCTCCAAATTATAGTCCCCACGTGACTGTGCAGTCACACACGTCCTCCAGCCAGTAACTTCAGAATAATGGGGTAGATCTACTCTCAGTTTCACTTCCTAACTGAATATAACACAGAAGAGTGAAAGGTAAAAACTACACCCAAAACCCTATCTTTCTCTCCTAGGACACTAGGCCCCATAAGTGAGGGGAAAAACATGAAAGCAAATTGGAGCTACATTGGCATCACTGAAAACCCCACATTATAAATGTCCCTGTTCAGACCAATATGCCTAGAAGCCCAGGGATGTAAAAAAACGTCCCTTAGGCAAGAATGGCAGGCCCTGCCCCTTACTGCATGGCCATTCTCAGGGATTGTGTCCACTCACTGGATCAGTCTGCCAGGGCTGCCGGAACAAAACACCACAGAATGCGTGGCCTGAACAGCAGATATTTACTGTCACTCAGTTCTGGAGGCTGCAAGTCCAAGACCCAGGCAAAGGCAGACTGTCTTTTCCTGAGGCCTCTCTCCATGGGTTGTAGATGTCCTCTTCTCCCTGTGTCTTCTCATGGTCTTATTTCTGCATGTCTGTGTCCTAAATGCCTCTTCCTGCAAAGACACCAATCAAGCTGGGCATGGTGGCACACACCTGTAACCCCAGCACTCTGGGAAGCTGAGGCAGGAGGATTGCAAGTTTGAGCCCAAACTGGGCGATTTAGTGACTTGGCTAGATGCTATCTCAAAAACAAAAAAATTAAAAAGGACTAGGGATGTCACTCAGCACAAATACACTGGGTTCAATCCCCAGTGCTGCCAAATCATCATCATCATCATCATCATTAGAAAGACACTGGTCATATTGGATTAGGGTCCATTCCAATGAAATTATTCTAACTTAATCACCTCTTTTAAAGCCCTGTCTCCAAATGTGATCATATTCTCAGACACCAAGAGTTTCAACATACCAATTTTGGGAGGACAAAATTCAGTCCACCACCCTCAGCTAGTAGAAGGAGTGGTTTATGTGGAGGGCTTTCTGTTTGTAATCTGTTTTCACCAGCTTCTAATGCAGACTCCAGGCCTCCTCTTCTTACTATCCCTGGGAGTCCTGAAGGATTATCTCCAGCAGAGAGTGTTTTCCAAATGGCTGCAACAGAACTGCCTATCTCGTGAGTTCTTCTGCAGGTGACCCTCTCTTCCCTGTAGCAAGAGACAGAGTCTAACTTGCTCTACTCTTGAATCTGCACTGGCCTCAGTGTCTCAACCAATTCAGTGAGTGGATGTGAGGCTGCATGATCCCTCTGTGCGGCTTCAGGATGCTCCCTCTCCACTCTCCCCTCTCAGAATCCAATCCCCAGGTTGTGAGGAAGTCAAGCCACCTGGAGCAGTCACAGAGTCCAGCCTGCAGGTAGGCCCAGCTGCAACACCAGGCATGTGCATGAGGAGGTTCTAGAAGAGTCCAGGCCCCAGACATTTCCCTGCTATGCTCTGACTGAAGTCCTGATTCCGGAACCAGTGAGCACAGTGATTGTCTTACACCACATTTTTGGAGGACAAAACTGAAACCTATAAAGGGAATGTGGCTTATTTAGAGATAGTCAGCCGGTTAATGGTGAAGCTGGATCAAAACTCAGTTTAATGGAGGAGTTAAGATTAAAACTCAGCCTTCACCATTTTTGATCAGAGCATTTCTGCCCTTTATATTTCTAACAGATTGCTTTTGTTCACAGTGCCCCATATGCTATTTGGGGCATTGGGGAGATCGTGGTGTTACTTGGGCGGAGCTCCAGAGTGCAGAATAAGGGCCCATGGGCGGATGCTGCAGGAAGGCTGGTTAGAATTCAGTGTAAAGGAGACCTCAGTGGTAGTGAGAGCCTTCTCCAGGTGGAATAGTGACTCAGAGAGCTGAACGTCTCCAGTGGTGAGTGGACTTCATGAGTGTGGAGTCAGTCCCAGTGTCCCTTCCAGTTCTGGAAGCCCATTGCTTCCACACCTTATTCCCAAAGCAATGTAAGCCAGCTCCCTTTTGGCTTTAAACTTCCTCTTTTAAACAAGAGGCTCTTTAAGATTCCTTCTGCTAAGGTTTTAGGCTGCTGTCCTACATGCTTTTAAACAAGATGCTCCTTCGGATCCCTCCTGCTGAGTTTTCAGTGTGTAGTCTGTACCATCTTTGTCCCGCCTCAGCTACAAGCAGGAGACAGCACTGGGAGACAGAGGTTCAAATTCCAGCTCTAGCTCTTACTGACTGTGCGGACCTGATGCAAATTATCTGAAGGGCTGAGGGTGCAGAGCACTTGCCTAACATGTGCAGGGGTTGGGGTTCCATCCCCAGCGCTGCGGTGGCGGGGGGCTTAGCCAAGTCTCAGTATATAATGGAAAAACAAATTTCTTCTCACAAAGGGATTGTTGTGGGGATTGAAGTGCTTATGTGAAAATCAGGGGACTGATGTCTATTGAATTTGTTGCTAGGTTTCTCCTTTCTTCAAAGTAAATATCTCAGAACTTCCACGTCCTGCTCCCACTTTTGCAAGCTGCAATTCCCTTTCCTTTCACATTCCGCAGATGACACAGAGGCAGGCATAGCTCCCTCAATTCCCCTGATCATTCTTCCAGCACAGCGGTGCTGTCTCCTTGGCCTGAGGTTGAACTGCCACATCACAAGAGATTCTGAGAGGCTCCAGACCAGACTATTAATCAACCCTCCTCTTGGTCCCCTTTCCTATAGGAAACAAACGGCTCTCATGCCCACACCCCTTACCATTCTCTGCCTCATTCATGCACAGTGTTTCTTACAGTGTCATCTCCACCTCCTGTCCTCTCCTCTACCTCCTGAGGCTGGCCCAAGTTCCTCACTGAAACTGTCCTGGGTCTGTGAGGACATCCTTGTCACTGCACCAAGGGGTCACCTTTCAGTCCTTAACTGCTCCCCACTGGCACCTCTGCACTGCAGATGGCCTTGATGTATTTCCTCTGCTTCCTTCTCAGCTGTAAACTCAAGCAGCCATGGATCTAGTGGTCCTGTCTGAGGGCAAATGTCCCACAGATAGATGAGGTTCAACAGATTCAACATTGAATGGGGGACTATCTTCTGTACCTGTCCCTCCCCTGTGTTTTCTCCCTTATGAAGCCAAACAAGTAGCATCTAAGGCAGGAAATAGGATGCTATTCTGGACAATAGCCTTTCTTAGCTATGGGTCCTATCTCCTAAATAGCTCCCTGACCCTCCTGAGGTCATAGTTGCTTTGAGAGATCAAAAACAAACACCTGACCCATGACCTCCACAGGATTGAGTTGCTTCATTTATTCTACCTGCTACTGCTATTCCTAATTAAATTGCAGTAATGGCCATTTCTAGCTGGTCTACTGGCTTCTGTTCCTGCCCAAGTCTAACCCAGAACCCTAACATTTTTTATTTTTTTGGTACCAGGGATTGAACTCAGGACCTTGTGCTTGCAAGGCAGGCACCTTACCACTGACCTAAATCCCCAGCCCCCCCCCTCCCATTTTTTTTTTTTTATTATATAAAAGTCTTCATGGTTCTCCAGTGCTCTTGTGCTGCGAGTCACACTGGGCTTTTGCCCCTGGTATTCCCTCCATCTGGAGCACCCTGTACTCAGGGCGGCTGATTCCATCTTATTTATCCTAAATTTCTCAGTTTAGATGTTACTTCCCCTGGAAAACTCTCTCATTCCCCAAGGCTGTAGATCCCTTTTGGGATGCTCCCTTAAGTTCTTCTGTTTATCATGCAATTACTGTTTTCCTCTTGCCTGGCACTGGGGTTGGCACAAATCAGGTATTTGACATACTTGCTGGAGAGAATGGAAGGAACTGCTTTCCACTCATGATGATCAAACTTGAGTGTGCAGTATTACCTGGAGGGTTAAACAGCCATGACTAGCTCCACCCCAAGTTTTTGACTCAGTTGTCTGGGGTGATGCCAACCAACGAGGCTTTCTAGAAACCACACATTTTAAGAACCTTTGCTCCATACAACTGGAAGCAGCCTTAAAGGCAAGAAAGCTGATAGACATTTTTGGAAGCTTGGTGTATTTCTACTACTTGTCTTTTTCATAGCTGTCCTCATAGGAGTATTTCATGAGATTTGAGCTCCTGAAAATGTTTTCTGGAAACTCTGTGGGCTCTAAGGTAACCAAAGCTCACATCCCATTAGGGCTCAAAAGCAGCACCTGGAGCTGCTCCCCACTCATTAATGGGTTGCTAAGCAACAGAAGGTGAGGCCAAGGCTGGGATTAGCAGTTGGCAGGGATCTGAGAGTGGAGCACCGAGGCATCCTGAGGGTCGTGTTCTCATCAGGAGTGACCACAGGAAGCAGGTGCGAGGAAGCCCTGGTGTGGCTGGGGCCTTGGTTTGCACTTGGGGGAGGACAGCTTGTCCCTGTGGACACATGCACGGTGTAACTTGCCTTCTAACAGGATTAGGGATTATTTTTCTCAGAAGAACAAATAACCCATGAGAGACAATTCTTAATGGGCTATGGATATGAAATAACTTATTAGGCTCCTCATTATCTACTTTTTGAAAACACTTCGTTACTTTTATAAAATGTACATTCACATTTGAAAATTTAAGAAATATAGAAAAGAACCTAATTCCACGTCCCCTGAAGGAAACCCTATTATGAGTTTGGTGTTGATTCTTTCAGATAAAAAAACTGAGGTCATTCTATACAGTAGATGCTTAACTTACGAACTTGATCAGTTCCTGAGGGCTGGTTGTAACTAAAGTTGGTTGAATGTCAATACAGCTGAGATTTGGACATTTACCTGGGTACATGCTACACATAACAAGAGGCAGATCAATCTTCCATTAACCTAATTAACCCAAGTTGTTCGAATGTCAGGCCTGTCATAACTTGAATATATACATGTATGTATTATAAGAAAATATTTAACTGCCTCTAGAAGACATTTCTGCAACATGACTTTTAACTCTATAGTTTTATTCTTTCAACAGTCATTGAAATTTACTGTGTGGATGTACCATATTATACTCTCTTGCTATGATTGGCAGTGCTGCAACGGAAAACCTTACACAAATATTTTTACACATTAGTGAGGCAGATTGACTGAATCTACATTCAAAGTTTAGCTATGGATTGTGGGTTGCTACCCAGAATGGCTGTTTAGTTTATAGTTCCACCAAGAATATAACAATCCCCATATCTTCCCCAAAGAATTGAAAGAATCATACCACAGCGATGTGTGCACCCATATTTACAGCAGCAGTTTGTAATAAAGCTTGGAAGCAGCCCAAGTGCCCATCAACTGGAAACTGGATAAAGATGTGGATTTTTTTATAAAATGGAGCACTACTCAGCCATAAAGAACGAGAAACTAGAGACATTTATAGCTAAATGGATGCATATTGAGGCCATCCTCTTAAGTGAAATAAATAGGACACACGTGTAAATACTGAATAGTTTCTCTAGTGTGAGAAACTGAAAGTGTAAATAAGGATTAAAATGATTAAAATGAATAATTGATAATTTTAAATAGGAAGAAAAGGTGCAAAGGGGTAGGGGAAGTAGCAGGGGAAAGAAGGGAAAGGAAAAATGAGAAAAGGAAAAAATGGAAACAAAGTCTTTGTAAATAGGGAAGGGTGGAGGGGGTGAAGTGAGGGGAGGGAATAGGGAAAAAATAAGAACCAAGGTACATCATGTACAAGTACTCAATGATAAATATAAATGTATTGTATACCTAAAATGGACCAATAAAAGAATTTAAGGGGAAGAAAAGAATATAACAATCCCTATTTCCACAAACCCTTTCCATGTCTTACCATTTCAGTCCTTTGCCATTTTTTAAAAAGCTCTATTGCTTTAATTTTTCATTCTTTGGATCAATTTCTTTGGGCCTTTTCACAAACATTTATCCTCTCTTTGTATTTCTCTGAGACCTGCCTGTTTATTTTCTTTGCTAATCTGTTCATCTATTTTTCTTACTGAAGAAAAGCTATTTATATAGATATTAATTTTTCCAGTTTTTTCCCATAGTATCATAAAGATTTTTTTTGGTTTTTAATTTCTATACAGTTGCTCTATTAATGTTTTAGGGAGTTGCATAATTTCCTCTTAAAATAAAACACTATGATTCTATCATTGGTAAAACTTTATCTCATGGACTATAAGTAGGAGAAAGACTGAATGATGCAAAGAAGGAATAAAGCAGAAAGGAAGATAAGAGAACACAAAAGATAGGTAGGTGTCTTTATCAGGCTTGTTAAATTCCTAATAGACATGAAGAAACTAATACTACCTCTCCAATTTTAACATAGCAATCACGAGGAGGTCTTGTTTAAATGCAAATTCAGTTCTGTGGGTCCAGGGACAGGCTGACACCGTGCATTTTGGATCAGCTCCCAGGTGAGGCTGACAACCATGGGCCATGCCTGGATTAGCCAGGCTTTAAATTGTAACAAGAGGAAAACACTGGTGGTCTCAGTGATCATCCCAATTCCACTTAAATTACTATTTCTTTGGAAATTTTCCTCTCTTTAATTAAGCAGGGGAAAGCCTAACTTCTTATTTTGGAAATTAGGAAACAATTACACATTTTTAAAAAGAAAAATGAGTCAGCTTTCATGGAGTAACATCCCTCCACCTCATGGCCTTTTAGAATATATGGCTAAAGATTTTTGATTTTTGAAGTTGAGTGTACAAGTACCAAACTTCTTGAGGTCTTGTTGGGCAGGGTAAAATTGAGGGAAAGAGTAATTGGTCTTCTGGGCAGAAATATTTTAGCCCTGCACTGGCTAGCTCCTCTCCCCGGCATTATAAAAGGGTTTTTCTATTATTATTTATTTTATTTTATTTTTTAAAAAGAAAGAACAGCTTTGCCTAAACACTCCTCACGTGTAAAAGGCAGCATAGCTAGGTGGGGGGAGTCAAAGAGGGGTGGTCATAGACCAGGACTTCAGACAGCTAGATTCTCATTCCAGCTTCAACAGTTGATTTGCATATATTAAACTTGCCTGGCTTCGCTTCTTCTATTGCACAATGGAGATGGTAATAGAGCCTTATTTCCCCAGGATGGTACTGGAATAAAAAATTTCCCAAAGGCGTCTCCAGATCATCTCTAGTAGCAGTGATGTCGTCAATCTCTTAAAACCTACCCTATACTGACTTGGCTTTCCAATTTCCAAGTAGGTTTCCATGAAGCTTTCCGCTAACTGCAAAATAAGTCACAGCAGAAGAGGCTCTGGACATTTTTGGGGTGTCTTAAAAGTCAAGCAGCCGCTTGAGTCATATTCATTCTGGTACTGTAAGGGTACATGGGCATATGTTGCTGAGTTCAGTGTGAACCAAACATAACTGGAGGGTGGAGGGAGGGTGGTTTGGCACAAGCATTGGGGAAAAAGACTAACACTATTGTTAGTGCTAGCATTAGTGGATCAGCTCACTTTCTTGAGACAATCTTTGTGAGATGGGAAATATTCCTAACTTCTCCCTGGAACTTACAACCAGTAACTTACCACAATTTCACAACACGAAAGAGAAGGGCTAAGACCTCCAAGTCCCCATTTGCTTTACTGTAATCCTCCCTCCAATGCCTACTCCCATTTCTGAGCAAAGCAGAGGTGCTTAGATGGAGAGGGTAGGATTTCAGCCCCTGACCTTGGGCAAATCATGACACCTCTGCAACCCTCAGTTTCCTCATTGGTGATTGCGATAGCACCTCTTACATCAGCATGGCAGTGACACGGTGCTACTGCACAGGGGGGGCCCAGAGGAAGTGCCCAACGCACAGTGGGTATTGCTGGTCTTCTCCCCTAGACTTTCATGGAATCTTACAAGTTTGAAGACTCGCACATGGATCGCAACAGGGAAATGAAAGCCCCTCCCCCCCAGTCTTATCTACGTGTCCAGAGGCTACTGGGGCTCTAGACACGGTGCCCACTTAGGGGCCCTCAGTACATTCTCTTTGGGCTGCATTTAGCCCCTTTGCTCCTCCTAGCAGAGCTGGAAGGGCCAGGTTGGGAATGGGGTTGGTCAGATGTAGCCTAACCCATCTCCTCCACTTGGCTGCTGTCCAGGCCTCAGTTTCCCCACATTTCCTTCGGGTTTAAGACATCAGATAAGGGCGTGTGTAGAGCACCTAAATCAGCTAGCTCACACCACCACGGGAGCTCTGCAGACAGGAGCTAGCTCCTGCTTACAGACTCCTGGCCAAGGCAAGCTGCTCCCACCCTCCCGCCTGGGACGATAAAGATAAACCCGGTAACACCAGCAAGTCAGAGTCAAGAGCTTGCTCAGAGCCAGCACCCTGCTGGGCGCACTCTGCGAACCTTGGCCTTCCCGACATCCGTGACCTCACTCAAACTCTACCAACTCCCCCATGCTCCTCCTCCTCCTGCTCCCAGCCAACTCCCAGCAGTGTCAGACTCTGTCACCTTCCAGCCTTCCTCCCACGGAAACGCTGGCCTCTCAGCTGCAGAGCGCTTAGTTCACCCCATAAACTCGGCTAATGCTTACCACATGCTGCCGGCGTCCGCGCCCATCCCCCTACGCCCTGCACCCGACCCCACCCCGTGGACCCACGCCGGGAGCCCCTTCCCCGCAGGCGCTCCCCCAGATCCGCCCACCCCGGGCCTGGCAGGGGCTGGTGTTGCGGCCCTCTGGCCAGACGTGACCTTGAAGGCCTCCCCGAAGCCATGTCCACGCATCTGAGCAGGCGGCGGGTCTGCGCACAGGGGTGCCTCTTGTTACCACGAATTAAAAATCCGATCTCGCCTGTTTGCAATTACAGCAACTTGGCGCGTAGCCACCTCGGCCTGGAGCCCGCGGGTGGGCGCCGGGCGGCTCCGGGGCGCGTGCCCACTTGCCCCTGGCGCGAGCTCCCCGTAGTGCCCGCGCGCGTCCGGCAGCACCTGGGCCCCGCCCCACCTGTCCTGGCTCACCTGTCCCGCCCCACCCGGGCGCCGCCCCGCCTTGGAGCTCGGGGAAGCGGCTCCTCCCTGCCTGCGAGCCCGCCCGGGGAGCGCGTGCCGAGACGGCGCCGCCTGCAGTCCCCGCCATGGGTCCCTAGAGGGCGCAGCCGGCGCGGGAAGCCGCTGGAGCAGAGCATCGGGGTCGGCGCGAAATTGCAGGCGGGCGGGCGCGGCGAGTTTGAAAACAAGCGAGCGCTGAGGGGGCGGGTCCCGGGCGCGGAGCCACCTCCCTCGGCCAATCAGCGGCGGGCGGCGGGCGCGGGCGGCGCGTGCGGCCGAGCTGTGAATGGGGCGCGGCGGCCGCGGCGAGACCCGGCGCGCGGGCGGGCGCACTTTCTCCTCAGCGCCGGGCGCGGGCGGTGGCGACGGAGGCTCCTCAGCGCCCGCGATCCCTCAAAGAGCGCTGCGAGGCCGGCGCTCGGCGGCGGAGACGTGAGCGGAGGCGGGTGTCTCCCCGCCTACAACTTCTCCTTGCCCCCTCACGCGGGGCTCGGACACCGCCCCTCAGCCCGGGGCGCGCTCCCGCATTGGGCGGCCGCCCCGCGTTCCCTGCCTGTCCCGCGGCGCCGGGCGGCGGCGGCGGCTGCTCAGCATGGCCCGGGGCGGCGGCGCTGCGCCCCCTGAGCGCGCGGGCCCGGGGCGGCCGCGGAGGGCTCCGCCCGGCCTAGACGCCGAGACCCCCGGCCGGGACGCGGAGTGGCGGGCGGCAAAGTTCGGCTCGGGCCGCCGCGGGTGGTGGGCGCTGCTCGCGCTCCAGATGCACTTGCTGCGGGCGCTGGCCCAAGGTAGGTGTGGGGGGCGCGGGCCTGGGGCGCCGTCTCGTGTGGTGTCCGGGCTGGGGGCTCCAGTCGGTTGGAATCTGGGTTGGGGGCGCAGCCTGGAGTGGGGTCGAGCTTGGGGACGCAGCCCCGAGGGTGCGGCGTCGCCAACTTTACCCGCGCGTGCTTTCGGGCTCCCGACCCAGTCTCCCTCGGAGTGACCCCGTCAGGATTGCGGATCGCTGGGTCTGGAGGCAGCCGAGGGGTTAATGCGGTGTGCCTTTTAATTCGCGCAGGAATCCGAAGAGAGGGAAACTGAGCTAGCTGGAGGATGCACCATTTGCTGCCTTTTTTTTTTTTTTAAGCCCCCCCCCCCCCAAAGTTGAGACGCATCCATCCGCGCGCTCCTTGCGAGAGCCAGGAGCTCCGTCCCATTGCGCTGATGGAACGTGGGTTGATTTCTCCGCCTTTGCACCGCAGAGTCTTGTTACCGCTGAGTGACATCGGCGCTGGATGTCCAAATATCAAGTGTCAGTCACTGCCAGTCGCCCTTTCTAGCCTCTCCCTAGGGTCTCGGCCACCCCCGACCCCAAGTCGGTGCAGTACAGTCGGTAGAGCAAAAACTTTCGGAGTCCACGGCTGTGCCACTCCGCTTTGTTTTCCTCCCTCTGTTGGCTTCAGTTTAGAATACAGTGGTGATCTCAAAAATAGGGAACGCAGATGTGCTGATTGCAAATGACCTTTTGAAAACGTGGGTGGAATGTCTTTTAAAAGGACCCCCAGTTCCTCCGTAAATCTCGATTTCCCCAATCGGTATTATGCCCTGTTAGCATCCTGTTTTCAGTGAATGCTTGGGTGGGGCGTGGGGAGGACACGACATATAATATGCCCTTCTGGTGGGGTCTTAAAAACCCATTAGTGAAGGTTTTGCTGTTGGCAGCTTTAGAAAAATTACCTGGTGTTCATTTTCCGTGTCCTGGAGTACTACTACCCCAGTAAGGAACTGGGTCTGATTTTAAGGACGGTGAGACCATTAAACCTAAAATTAGTAGTGTTCTGTGTCATGTGAAGATGATTTATGTGTGGCAACGTATAATGACTTAAATGTAATAACATTGTAAAGATCTGAACTCAAAATTATATAGCTTAACTAATAACTTTTAAATTAATGCTTATCTGTTATCTGAATTGTCACCCTCTCTGTTTAATAAATTCCTCCTTTCATGTTATACTACAGGAAAACAAATGACCACATTTCTGGTTAATTTAACTCTTCTTTTCCTTGTAAAAATTTCATTTTACTTTGTGCTTATTTTGCTTAATGACTTAGTTTGGAAGACAAGCATTTATTAAGCGATTTTGTAGAATGGGATCTGTAGATAGAGAAGTCAGGTTCAAGAGAAGAAACAAACATTTAGGAAGCCCTTTCGATTGAAAATAGCATTTTATTTTCTTTAAAAAGAGTAACTTACTGTAAACTTGTTGTAAGACCTATGCCTTTATATATTTGAAGATTTGTGAAGTTCCAGTGGTGGGGAAAAAATCTGCGGTGAATTTGTTTTGAACTACGTTACATGGAGTTAAAGTTTTCATCAGTTGCCTTTTGAAGGCTATGTAAAGTATTACATTTTTTCAACTGAAATGTTAATTAAAATCCTTAAAGAATGTACTAATGTAACAGCTGGACGTTTTTAGGGAGGAATGTTTTATTTCTTGTTGCCAGTAAAAACATTGGTACCTGCTTTACATTTATATGGTTTATGGAAGTGTACAGTTCTTTTAGTGTAAGATTTCAAATAGATTGTCACAAATTTTAAATTCATTGATAGGTTTCTGTTCTCTGTGCTTTGTGAAATGTGAAATATATCCATCATTTTTTATATCATTGAAAATTCATATTACAGAGGAGATGTCACCATTTGACAAAAGCTCATGTATCTTGAAAATGAAAATTCTGGCGCTGCTATAGAGATTTCTGATGGGATGATGAGTTGGTCATATGCACAAGAATGCATTCTCTTGAATCTTATCAGATACAGTGTAACATTGTGAACAGAACAGTTAAGACCTAAGTTGGAAGTGGTCATATTTAATGTATTACTATGTAACTAGGTGGTTTCCTGATTTTTCTAATCAGGTATGTCATGGGGTAGGCTTGGTCATGATAGCCAGGATATAAAAAAGGCAACATTGTTCAGTAAAAGTTACATATGTTATTGAAGAAGTTACAAAACAGAGGTATGTAATTGACGCTTATGTGAAAGGCCAGGTTCAGACCTTACAAGTGTAACTTTAGTTATGTACATGAGTTTCTTCTTTCTGCATGGTAGTAAGAATTCCTGTTGTATATGCTGCTTATTGGTGTGTGTGGGTGTCTTGGTGATTTCTCTGGATTCCTCATAAGCTAAGTTTTAAATTCTGAAAGGCAGGTGGCAACGCGTGCTTGCTTTATGCTATCCACCAAGAGCCCAGATGTGAGTGGTTGGAAAGTTGACTTCTGAGGCAAAGGATGAGTCCTAAGTATCACATGTGTGAAGTCAGGGATGCCTTTAACTTTACTGCTGGATATTAGGTTTATTCTGTAATGTTTATTACACCTTACAGGAGGAGCTTGTGTTCATCAGGCCTAGAA
This sequence comes from Heterocephalus glaber, assembly GCF_053883595.1. Classification (NCBI taxonomy): domain Eukaryota; kingdom Metazoa; phylum Chordata; class Mammalia; order Rodentia; family Bathyergidae; genus Heterocephalus; species Heterocephalus glaber. Next base: position 37,021,451 of record NW_028258381.1, on the reverse strand, counting down.
GGATGGGAATGTCTTGGCTGTTCAGAGTCCTCAATTTCTCATTTGGAGTTATTTCCAGTCACCTGGCCCAGTGGTTCTCAAGCATTGCTATGCATTACAATCACCTGGGCTATTTGTAAACCTCTGGAGAACCAGCTTCTCTTCTGCGAAGCCACAGCTTTGCTTTCCAGGTGATTCTCTTATAAGCTGGCATTTGAGAACCATTAACTTACTTTCCCCTCACTAAGTGACCTGTGGATTTCCCGAAAACTTTCTAACCCAGGGTTTCTCAAACTTGGTTGGATGTTGGAATCACCTGGGGAGGCTTTAAACAGTGCTGATGTCTGGGTTTCACTTTCAGAATCTGCTTTGTCTTGAGGTGTGACCTGGGCAACAGGCTTTTGAGGCACACCAGGTAATTCTGATGTTTAGCCAAGTTTGAGAACCAAGGTTCTAACCCTGTCACATGAGCTCACATGAATCCATCTCCCCTTTAACCTTGCTAGTCCTATCATTTTCTCCCAATCTATAGATTCCTGTGATTTTTATGAGCCTGGAACCTATCTTCACTTATACCTGATCCAGGTTCATGATTTAAATGTTCTAATCAGCATTTTAGTCACATGTTCTATTCCTGTGAAATTGGTGAGCTTGTTTTGTGCTACTTGGGGCAAACATCAGAATCACTGATGAAATTTGAAAAACATAGTCACCTGTGCTCTACCTCAGACCTGCTGGTTCTCAGAAGCATCCATTTTACAAAGCTCAACAAGTATTCTTATATCCTTGTTGAGTTTCTATCCTTGTTTTAGCTATTCCTATAATCTCACCCTGTTCTCTCACCCTCACACTGATTTCCTATGGTCTGTACCACTTTTCTCTGGCCCAGTAACATCTACTAATTATGCTTTTCTGCCATTATTTGGATGGAAAAAGTATAAGATTATGTTAATTGGGGTCTCTACAAATCTAGCTTATTTTTATTATTTTTATTTAGCCTTTATTGCTTTCCATGAAACCAGAAGTACTTTGTTGCCCCTCTTCTAGGAACACTCTCCCTCAAACCTAGTAGTTTGAGTTTCAACTTGGGTTCCAAGCTTCAAAAGAGTCTTAATGTTTACAAAGTACTCAGATACATACTGAATTAAATCTTGTTAGAGCACTGCATACTTAAGAGCTGGCAACTAGTCACTTGGTAACTATCTTGTAAACTGGATAGTAAGCAATTATCAACTGTTGGTTTCTTTCAGTGAGCCCTTATATGCCAAGCCTGAGGGCTCATTTATTCAGAACAACCCCTGAGAAACAGATAGTGTTTCTCTCATTTTACTTGTGAGAAAACTGAGGCACTGAGATGTTAACTAATTTGCCTGATTTTACCAGGAGTAGTAGTGGTGGAACCAGAAGGAAAAAGTTGATCCTGAGTCTCTGAACATAACCTAAGTTTACACCCCTGGACTGGCGTGTCTTCCATGTAGCCTCTGCTTTTGTAAGGAGGGGCCAGTCTGATCCATATTACAGGGAAGAGGGTGGACAATGTTTTCAAGTACCGTATTGAATTTCTTTGAATTTCAGATTTATAACCTTATAGTTATAATTTAAAAGACAATAATTAGGAAGATAGAGAAATGAATATAGCTCCTTTGTGCCCACCCCTTTTCCTTAGTGGCTGTCACCATTCTGGTGTACCTCTTCCCTCCCTCCCAGTTTTTATTTATAACATAACTGGAATCGTAGCTGAGAGTGGGTTATGGCAGTCTGTTGGCATTGGTTTCACTTCCCCAAAGTGGACCAGTAGCAGTGATTCAATCATTTCTTTGTAGAACACTGGAAAAATTCTTTTTCTCTGCACTATAGTCCAAGAATTATATTTAAGTAAAGAGGTGGGATTTGTAAGATACACATCTTTCATTGATTAGTTTACTTTTGGATGCTTTTATCAACGGTTAAGTTCAGCTACATATTGGGACAATACCTAGCCAAAAAGTTTCATCTACTCTCAGATATTGGGGTAAAACAAAGTGGAAGGCTGCAAGTTAACCTTGTAATTAAGTGATACCAAATGAAACTCTGCAGTTAAAGTCTACCTGTAAGTGCCATTCTGTTTCCATCCTCAGAGTCCTTGCATAATTTTTGTTTGTGGGATTTGATGTTTGAAGGAAGAGAGGTTAGTGTTTTTCTGCTTGCCTTCTGATCTACCTCAGGAGGTCCCAGAAATTGGACTGCTAATGTTGACTAAAACTAGAGACTAGAATGAACAAAAAATGAAGAGGAAAACAGAGATTGGGATTTGATTATGTCCTAGCTTAAATTTTTCTGAGAAGTAAATGCATGGAAGTTGAGTGAAGCTGAGGGTAGGGAATGAAAATAGGTGGAAATAATGTAGTATAAAGAAGAGTTAGAGAATTATTTAAAAATAAGATATTGACATGTTTTATTGTTTGGTTAAATACTCCTAGTTAGCAACAATACATTTCTACCTCATGCAGTTGAGCGTTGATACATATACCTACTCTTTGGGTTGTTTTTTTTTTTTGGTACCGGGAATTACACTCGGGACCTTGCGCTTGTGAGGCAGGCACTGGAACCACTAAGCTAAATCCCTGGCCCATTGCTCTCTCTTTGGGATATGACTATTTCCCTTGTGCATGAAGTATTCAACATAAGAAAAGGAAAACAACAATTTCTTTTGTATATTCCCGAAACATACAAGGTGAGTTTACTGGTTCAGGTGAACTGTGAGCATTCCTGTGCCTACTTCCAGGCATCGCCATCTGATGTCTCCCTGCGACTTGCTTCGGTGTCTGATTCCTCAAGCTCAGCTTTACCAGTCCTTCTCCAAGGGGAGAAGAGGCTCACACTGCGGCTCTGCCAGAAGCCCTTCTTTCCAAAGCCATTGGAACTTCTCAGCTGCTCTGCCTTCACATAGAGCTCCTTGAGCTCATGCTCTGTGAGTGGAGGGCAGTCTCATCATTTTCAAGATATTCCTGCCATCCCATTGCTTTCAGTAACCTGTGCTCTGCTCCCAGAGAATGTGAGGGGACCTCCCTTTCTTCCACAATGGGGAGAGAGAGAAACCATTCTGAAGACAGCCTCCTCCCCATTTTCCTTTGGTTCGGGTGTGCTGTGGTCCTCCAAATCCTCCAGCTTGTCACAGTCTCTGCTCTCTGAGAAGTCTCCATTCCGGTCATCCTTCAGAGGCTTCAGGAACTCACTCTTCCTGTCTGTGGTTCCGCGGGTCAACTTGGTCAGACGAGAGGAGCTGATCTCACCTGGAGGGTTAGAGCTGGAGGGACTCTCTTTGGGAGAGCTTAGACCTGCACCACTGGCCAGTACCACTGGTTTGGTGACACATTGGATTGGTAAGAGCAGACTCCCAGCTAGAGGAAAGGGACCCTGATTTGTGTTCCATTCTGTTAGCTTTCCATGCATCGGGCTTGGAAGGAGGTGGTGCAGGCTTAGGAACCAGGTTCTTATAGACACTTGGAACCATGGTTGATGATTTATTTCCATTTGCATGGTGAGATCCTGGTGAGGTGAATGCAGCAGAGAAGGCAGCAGCAGGATCTTCTTTGGAAACTTTTTTGATTACTAGCATCTTGGAAGGTTGCTTGGCACTAGGTGGGTTTTCCCACATTCCAGAAGGGGTCCCAATAGGTCTGCATGGCTGATTGTGTTTGCCAGCTTCTGGATTCAAAGAAACAAAGTCTTCCTCTTCAAACTGCAATTTTTCTACCTTGTCTTCTTTGTTTTCTTCCCTAACCTCTGTAGGTGGCTTTTCCTGAAAGGCATAGCCTTTCTGGAAATGGAAGCTGCCATTTCCAGGGTCGATGGTTCCCTGTGCCTCCTGCGCTATGCTGGCTCATGCCATCATGACCCCGAGAAGAGCTGTGCCAACCAGATAAATGCCCCGAGATTCCAGCGTCTGTTCCCTTAGAGACGCCAGAGTCCACAGAATCATGGCGGAACAGGGAGGGTGGGTGCCAGGAATCTCCTGTAGTTCGTAAAGGCCCATTGTTAAAAAAGCCATCAGAGGAATTGTGTCGATGACGGCTTAGGCCAAATCTACCTTCTCCTCGGGGTAAGTGGTCTCTGTGTTTTTCAAAAGTGGTTGTAGGTGACTTAGCTGACTGTGGTGCTGAGAAATTTAGCCAAGCAGGAACAAAGTCGTGCTGCGCCATTTAGGTCCAGGGTCTCTTTTCAGGAAGGTGAGGCATCCAGCCTCGTGGCCAGGATCCCAGAGTGTAACCTCTGTGGTCTTGTTTTCTGACTCCTTGAGGTTACCAGCTGGATCTCCCGAGAGATTTTCTTGTTAAAAGGGAGCTTAAGTAGCCTGGCCAGCAGCACACCTTGTGATGAAGCACAGAGAAGGCCGGCTCCTTGCGGCTCACTTTCTTAGTACCTTCAGTTGCTCATTCTCAGCTACCTAGTTCCAGACACGTTTCCAAGAGGAGGAAGGGGGAGGGGAAAGGGGAAGGGGAACATAAGTATTTGTTACATTTAAAAAGAGGGGTAAGGGGAAAAAGCTATGTCTGTGTTCACCTTATTCACCTTCTTTGAGTAACAGCACTATAATGTTGCTTAAATAGGTATCACATGGACATTTGCTCAGTGAGGGCGAACACTTTATAAATAGGTCATAGTTAGACAGGTTGCTTGACGTGCAGGTAAGTAATGTCCTCAAGGTGACAGATCAAAAATATAATATTAAAACACAAAAATCTTTGGAGGAGTCAACTCCATTGGTAAACCTGCCACGTGACAAAGCCCTCAAAACACAAATATCATTATTTTTACACAACTGCTAAAAATAGTGTGCAGATACATGTAATTGTCTTAACCTTCAAAATCTAAGGACCTAAGAAATCTTGCTTTAAAAAAAGGATCAGACAGGAACTTGATAAACTTTTTCCTCTACAGAATAGCAGCTTTCAAGGCAAATTTCTTGGTATACAGCTCTTAAACATGTTCTATTTCTTTGGTCTTCACTATTTATAAATGCAGCAAAATTAAAACAAGTAGAAAGTAGTAGGGAGTGAGGGGTAGTCAAGGAGAAAGTTCCAAAATGAAGTTTTTTTCACTTTGGTTTTCAGTATTTCACTTGTTCTGCTCCTTTCCAAAAACTGAATTGAGCCACTGGAAGGTGATGTGGAGAATCTTCTACTGCTCTGGTGGAGAAGTAACTTAATGTTTTGGATCCATTTTCATCATTATTCGGTTATTAAAAAGGCCACACGAATCTACCAATCAGGCAGCGGCAGGGCTACAATCAAGGAAGAGATGCGGTGTCTGGGGACCCGTTCCCAGCTTCTTGGCCTGGTAGAGATGACTAGCCCACAACCATAACAAAGCTCTTCCCAAAATGCACCTACTCTTTGTTGTGATTAATTTTACTTCATCATTTCTGTAAGGTATTTTCTTAAATTGTCTCCTAAATTTGTACATCCTTGTTAGCAAAAAGGGTATAAACATTTGTACCTATAATCCTGAGAATGTATTTTATCAATTAGAACTACAAGTCTGGCACCTTCTGCCATTCTACGGTAGCACATAAAAATTACAGTAATGTTTTCAGTAAATGTCTGAAATGCAAAAATCTATCATAGTTTGACAGATAACTGCCTGCCAGTTGTTGGTTCTATATCTGAGACCTGTTCTGGAGAAATTATTCATTTCACAGCTTCATTACCTTAACACTTTTTATTATATCCTAATATAAAAATAAATATTATGGGAACATAGATATATGAAACTTGTTTGAGTATTGGCATGGTTTGGCATCCTGAGAGGCAAATCTGAAGCCTGAGACTCATTGCATCAGCCTCGCTCCAGTCTGCTGAGGGTATTGTAATGAGACTATTTTCCCTAAAAACACGAATGTGGCAAATGGAAAAGGCATTGGCTAAGTATCAGTAGCCCTGGATTTTCTCATTCTGAAACCACCTTGGAATATGAACAAGTCTGTTAGCCTCTTTGAGTCTCTTTTCTCACCTGTGAAGGAGGAGGTTAGACTAGATGTTCAAAATCCTTCTGCTTTGATTCTCCGATCGTCTGTATGTTATATCCTTCCTGCCCTTCACCAGATTCTGTAAGTGTGTCTGCTGTCTGGGGACTGTGTAACTCCATATGTCTTTGCTCTTGGGAGCTGCTTCTCTTCATTTTACTTTTGCAGGGTATTTACAGTGTTGAAGACAACTGAGGTGCAATATAGTGTTTCTCCTTAGGTGCTGCCATCTAACACATCATGCATTTACTCTAGCCTGAAAATGGTTCATGCTCACAATTTTAGGTTCTGTAAAACAAATCAGTGCTGTAATTTATCAGTGTAACCTGAAGTTTGGAAAAATTTTCTTAAAATAGGAAATACTTATTTATCTGAATGGGTGGGAGAGGAAAGGGCAAGGCTAATCAAAATCTATGGGAGGCAATTAATGAAAAAATTAAAATGAAATAATCCTGGTTATAAAGACGTTTATATTTGCTGGACAGTGATCATCAGTAATTATAGAGATTAGAAGATGGTGTCTGTTTATTTCTGTGCTTAACCTAATGTTGGTTTAATTGTCTTCATTAGGGACTTTTGGTAAATCAAAGGGTCTTTAAAATTAACATAAGAATTATTTTTCACTTTAACAGGCTTAGCTGGCATTCTGTTGATACACAATATAGTGAAGTTAACAGCTATCAATTAAATAATCCAATTTCTTGACAACTGACATGTCAGTCAAGTAAATCTATTTACTAATCTTTGGAGATTAGTTTGTTGATCATAAGCTGAAACTAGTTTCTGTAGTGTTTTTGGCTTGTGTGTTTTTAAAAAAATATATATTTATTTATTTTTATTTAATTTTTTTTCCACATTGTTTATTGGTACATTTTAGGTATAAAATACATTTACATACATCATTGGGATCTTGTACCATTACATGAGTATCTTGGTTCTTATTTTTTTTTCCCTTTCCCCTGCCCTCCCTTCACGCCCTCCACCCTTCCCTATTTGCAAAGACTTTGTTTCCATTTTTTTCCTTTTCTTATATTTTTTCTTTTCCCTTTTTTCCTTTCCCCTACCCCTCCCACTTCCCCTGCTCCTTTAGACCTTTTCTTCCTATTACACAATATCAATTATACATTTTTAAAATTACAATATCAGGATCTAGGAGACATTACCACAGATTTTACAGAATTTAAAAGGATATAGAAAGCATATTACAAAAATCTGTTTTATAAATTTGACAACTTCTGAGAAGTACCTTGGAAGACAAATTAATGAAACTAACTCTGGAGGAAATATAAAATTTGAATAGCACCTATTAAAGTATATTCCTAGCTTGAAAACCTACCTATATGACAACAACAGGCTTGTATACATTTTAACTGTTTGATAAAATATATCAAACATTTAAAGCAGAAAAAAGAAGGAACACTTCTCCCTTCATTTTAGGAACTCAACATTGTGCCAATCCTAAAACTGGATGAAGATAATAGAAGAAAAAAGTATGAACATAGATAGAAATTTGTTTAACAAAACAAACTATTAGAAGTCAGATCTGGCAGTATGTAGAAAGTATTTTCATTATAGGGATGGCAGTGTTGGTTCAGCATTGGAAGATCCATCCCCAAAAGTCATCATTTTAACAGAGGAAAGGAAAAAGCCATATGATCCTGTAAGTAGTTGGAGAAAAAGTATTGGACTAAATTCCACAGCTGTTCATGGTAAAAGCTATCAGGAGACTAGAAGTAGAACAGAACCTTCTCAACAGATTAAAGACATATATTTATATTAACGGGGTCTGTCTTTGGAGAGGTTGGCAGTAGAGTATGGGCCAGACCCTGGGACTGATTATTACAGAGACAAAATTAGTGTTGAGTGCAATGTTTTTCACTGCCTTTTCTCCTTTTTAGAACTCTTCTCTCTATTCTAGACCAAATTCTTTATGGTGAGAAGCTCAGAGTTCGGATTTATGTAGAGATTTTATATAGAGATTAATCGTCTTTGCACAGTATGAGGAAGTTGACCAAAGAATGGCCTTAGTGACTTGGGGAGCAATAAGGATCCATGGGAAGCTCTAGTACTTGCCTCTGTTTACAGTAATTAGTGGCAGGAATTATAATGAAAAGCATGCTAGTTAGACATATATTTCAGATTTCTGTTATTTCGTATGACTTAGGTCATGGTGATCAACTGGAGTTATTTTGCCTGTATTTGTGATTTTTCTCACAAAAGGGCCTGTTTTCAGAGTGAAGAGCAGTTTCAGTTTGACTTCTCCCTGGATGTTTGGTGCAGTTTAAAAAGAACAAGAGATTTTGATTGTGTGTTCCCAAGCCCTTGTACACATGGAAGTCAGCGTTGATTTTATAGGTGAACCACCAGATGGCAACAGAAAAAGTGTTTATGTAGGATATAATCTCCGGTTTCCACAGCCAGTTTTTTCTTTCATGGTACACCACTTCTCCATATATTTTTGTTGTTTATAAAATTTTTTGGCTAAAAGCATGGTGAGTTTATAATACCTGACAATGTAAGATCACAATCAGAAAATAGAATAGTGGTACTGTGACACTAGAAAAAGATTTTATTTGTTTGAGTGAATGTATAAACTATTCGCAAAGGGAATGAGTTTCCAGAGATGCAAATTTATCATTAATAATGTTGTATAGTTGTTTTTCTACTTGTCCTTTTTTTATTCAACATTATTCAGTTCTTGGAGTAAGCCGTGATAATTTGCAAAACACAAAGCCTGGCTTTCGTGGGAAAGCAGTTCATGTAACACCTGTAAAAGGGAGGCATACATGAGTTTACAAACATTGAGCATATTTAACATATTTACTGGCCAAAGATATTTTTATTTTATGTAGAATTTATTTTATTTTTACCTGGTAGGTACAGCTTCCTTTTTAAAAGTCTATCATCCCGGCTTTTCTAAGCTGTTTTGCTTAAACAAGTTAGAAACTCAGTCTGAACTACTTAAGGAAAAGAAGGACTTTATCGGAGGGACTCAGAAGCATCACAATGTAACTAGAAGGCTATCTTGAAACTTGGACAAGTTTAAGATTCAGTTCCACCTCAGATCTATAATGGGAGCCATGTGCTCAAGTGCAAGAGGCCCTGGTTTTGATCCCTACCATTACAAAGAAACAAAACCAAACCCCCAGGTATAGACTTCCCTTTTCATCGCCTCAGTTTGCTTCCAATTCCGTGTTGGTGTCATTCTTGGCTGAACATTGCTTTCTCTTTGTGGCTGTGACCCAACTGTGGCCAATCTCTACATTTCTATAGTTTCAGATCTTGAAATAAAGATTGATTTAAAGCTTTGGTTCCAGGTCCAGAATTTGTCTAATGATCAGATCAGTGTTCTAAAATCATTATCTTGAGGGGCAAAAAGCATCATTTGTGTTGCAACACTGAGAATGGGTAGAAGAAACTAGAATGACCTAGGTGAGCGAGGTGATGACAGCAGTGGAGGTAGAAGGAAGTAGCAGCTTGGACTATGGTGGTAGTGCTGGAGACAGGGAGAGATGATTACAGGAGAGATTAGGAGGCCAAAAATGGACAGGATTTGGTAATAGGTTGGATATGGAAGGTAAGGATAAGCTTGAATCATTTGTAGGAAAATTAATGCACCTTATGACCATAATGTTAAGTGAAGTGAATCAGACACATAGCTTAAATATCGCAGTTTCTCTTATATGAAAAACTCAAAATGTAAAGAGCAAAATAAAAGATAGTAGGAGATAGGTAGATCTTTTGCAGAAGTGAAGGGAACCAAAAGATAGAGGAGGAGAGGGAAAAAGGAAGGGGAAGCAAAAAGAATTAAGATGTGCGTGTACCAACTCCCCATGATGAATGTAATCATTATGTACTGCGTGCATGTACCAGTAAAAAAATGAAGACTAGAAAAGCTGGTGGCCAAGTTTCTGGCTTTTATGAGTAGTTGCTTAGTACCGTGATTCACTGAGGTTGGACTGCCTTAGTGTTACAGTATGGTCATGATTCTAGTTTTGAATTTTTTTTTTGTACTGGAGATTCAACACAAGGCATTTGCACAGAGCTAAGTCTCTAGCCCTCCTTTTATTTTATTTTTATTTATATTTTTTTGGTACTAGGAATTGAACCTTTTATTTTATTTTTTATTTTGGGCAGGGTCTTGATAAGTTGCCCAGGCAGGTCCTGAACTTGTGATATCCTCCTGCCTCAGCTTCCCAAAGTACTAGGATTATAGGCATGTGCCACCATGCCCAGCTGTTACTAGATATTCTTCGGACATCCTGACAGAGCTGTTAAGATGGTAATAGGATTGATGAGTTTTTCAATCAAAGGGGAGGAGGTTAGGTTTTTGGTATAAATATTTGTGGGGACAGTGTAGCATGCTGTTTGAGGATGTGCTTGGAATAGATTAAAAATGACTCAACCACTTGTTAGACGTCCTTCCTTGGATTGGTTGCTTAGTCTTCTTTAAGCTTTGTTTTTCTCACCCCTGAAGAATTATATGATAATTGTACCTATTTCATAATAGCCATTATGAGGATTGATGGATGTGATTGCAGGTAAGGTGTTTAATGCCTTATCATGTATTGTACATAGCACATGACCAAAAAGTGTTAGGTGTTGCTGTTGTTATTTACAGTTTGGTAGGCAGGAGTCATGCCTTATTACTCTCTCCCCTCAAATCATTAGCAATTAATGAGCCACTGTAGTACACAGTGGGAGTGTGAACAGTCGACATGACTAGAGAAATATTTTATTGATAGTAATCTGGCTGTGATTTACTGTATAAACTGGAGAGGCTGAAGCAATGGGGATAAGTTAGGGAATGGTTGAGATAATAAAAGAATAATAGTTGAGCTGGGGTAGTTACTGGGATAGAAACACTGAAACAGTATTGTTGCAGATGGGGAATGAAAACAAGAAAAGGCCATTGGATTTGTTGGTTAGGTGGGAAATGGTGATCTTTTTAAGCATAGCTTCTCTGGAGTTCTGTGAGTCAACAAGTGTGTTCTCGTACTGCAGAAATTCTCAGGCAAGGCAATAGCTATAGAGGCATTTGATATGCATAGGGACAAAATGGTCATAAAATGCCTTGGGAGTACTTAGTTTTTCTAAATTTGAAACCTGTTCTTGAGGATGGAAAAAAAAAATGTGGGCTGTTGTTATCTGCCAAATGGTGTTCATCACAGTTCTGGCAAGTTATTTCAATTTTATATTTTGTGACTACTGGAGGCTTCTAGCAGCATGGCTGCCAGCGGACTCAAATCCTTACCCCACTATAAACACATAGAAACTGTGGACAGAGTTTAGCAAGAACAAACAAAGGGAGGAAGTCCTCAAGTGCTAGAAATGAGACACACACTCCGTGCTAGGGGAGTAATCTGGAGCTCCAGACCTAGTGGTGGTTCCAGATCTGCATACGGGTCTGAAGGCACTGATTGGGGTGTGATGGAGTATGGGGTCTTCTTAGGAAGCAAAAGATTTGCCCCAGGTTTGCATAAAGTTAGAATGTAGAGCTGAGGTCACCCACCATAAAACCATCTGTGGAAAAAAAGACTAGAAAACCTTGCCTGGTAGTCTGGGAAAGTGCAGAGAAACTCGCTGCCCTCCTGAGGTGATGATAATAAAGAAGAGATAGCTTCAACCTAAGCTTGCAGCTCCTGAGAGGGATAGGTTCAAATTTAACATTCCTTCCAGTGCAGTTAACTCTCACACTGAGAAATTAGCACAGAATCTGGCCCAGTACTGTGGGACTAATAGAGCCCTCAGAAGTAAGTGTGAAATTGTCCTGCAGAGCAGATTAAAAACCTAGGACTCTTGTGGAAGAAACAACTCATGCTAAAGATGAGCTTGAAATACAGAAATGGTCCTGCCACACAAGGAAGTGAATCACTGTGAAGGAAAGCCAGCAGATGTTATAAATAGGAGAATTAGTACTTCAGGAGGTAAAGATGATGGGGCACATAAAAGAGCCTGTTGGAAATTATTAGAGATGAAAGAAGACAGACCATAATGAAAGAGCAGGTTAGAAAAGGAACATGTAGTGATGGAAAAGAACCAATTAGAACTTCTAGAAATGAAAATTATGGTAATTAAATTTAAATAGTAACCCCAATGGACAGGTTAAACATCCAAGTGGATATACTTGAAGAAAAATATGATTTTTAAGGAGATCTGAGGAAGTTGGAATACAGTACATGAGGGATAAAGAGATGGAAAACAAGTGGTCAAGATTCATGAACTTTAGAATGAAAAAGTCCAGTATTACCTTGTATGACCTTTCAGGAAGAGGAAATAGAATATACAGTGGCTGAAAGTTTTCAGAGTGCAAGGCCTGAGTTCTCAGAAACTGTTAATGTTAAGTTCCAGAAGCGCAGGGAATTCCAAGGAGAATAAGTAAAAACAAATTAGTATATAGACAAAAATTAGTATCTAGACAGACTGCAGGTGAAATGCTAGAAAATAAGTCAAAGCAAGTAGATGAGGCAAGTAGATGTGTAGACTGGCAGAAGATGATTGAGTAATATCTTCAAAGTACTGAGGTCAGAAAGTATAGAAGTATATATCCTTTTAAAGTAATGTTCAAGGGTGAATGTGAAATAGACATTTTTGACAATTCATAGACTTGCTGGAGAAACTGCTAAAAAGATGTACTTTAGGAAGAAAGAAGTTGAACCTGAAGGAGAGAGCAGCAGGTAGCTAAGTGATAGGTCCCTGAAATTTACTCTATGTACATTTGCCTCATGATTTGAGAAGAGTGAGTACAGTTGGCTGCCCAGATCCTTGGGTTCCACGTCCATGGATTCAGCTAACTCCACACTGACAATATTCAGGCAAGAGAAATTGCATTTTTACTGAACTCATCAGACAGTCCCTAAATAATATACCTTTACAATTAGTTTCAAAATGTTTACATCATATTAGATGTCCTAACCCAGTGATGATTTGAAGTATATGGGAGGAAATGTGTGGGTGATATGCAAATGCTGCACCATTTTACATAAGGAATTTGAACATCTACAGGTTTTGGTGTCAGGTGGGTATGAGATGTGGACACCAGTCTCCCATGGATACTGTGGAGTGACAGTATTAGCAGTTTCTACTATTGATGTAGTAATGTGTACAGATTAGCTAAGGGTCCTTGTACATATTAATCCACAGTAGGTCACTCTGACCAAAATGATAGGATCTGAATTTTTCTGGTTTCTTTTTTAGTGGCTGGTGCAGTACATGAGAAGACTACTATATTATGTTGGTATTAAAAAAAGATGTTGTAGAAGTGGCTCTGATGGACATAGAATGATGATCTGAAGGTATTAGGTGAAACATGAAGTCACAGAATGCTTTGTACACTGTAATAGCATGTTTTTATTGGATGCTTTTCATGTGTCAGGCCATGCACTAAGGCCTTTCTGTGCAGCATCTTATATCCTTCATGGTCTAGTTTTATAGTGAGGAAATGGAGGTACAGAAAAGTTAAGATCACTTACTTTATAAGCAGTGTGACTGGGCTTTGGCTGAAGCCCCTGGTGTCTCCCTCAAGCTCCTCTTCCTAGTCCTTCACTGTGCTGCCCTCTGTACAAGGCATGAGCCACTTTCATAGGAAACCTCCAAGAACATACTTTTGCTGACATAGGTTATTCATGAATCTGCAGGTAGAGAAGGGCCTGGAAGCCAGCACACCAAGATATTGGTAGAAGCTGTGTCTTGCTGAATAGAATTATGAGTGTTTTATGTTTTTACTTTTTTCCAATTTTTCTATAATGAGTTTAGATTGCTTTTGAAATAATAAATGCTCTTTATGCTTCTCTGTGTGATTTAACATTAAAAAAATAATGGGGATGTGGTATTAAGTAGAAAACCCTTAAGAAATTACTTGGTTTTGTAATATGATGCAGTATGGTTGAAAGAACAGGCCACCCTATTTAATGTATTTATTTCTGTACCATGGGGGGAGAGGAATGTCTTTTCTTTCTGAATATTCTATGCTTGAAGCAATAAGCATATATAACTTCTTTAAAATTGCAAAACAAAATTCTTTACCATTATGTGGTATCATTGAATTTTATGAGGAATGTAGTATGAAAGCAGTTTCATGGTTGAGGCTGAGAGTGAATAGATGTGGGGAACTTGGGTTTTGGTGGTTTTCTCTATTCCTGAGAACTTGCACTATAGTTTTGGGCCTTATTTTGTTAATAGATTAGAAAAAGGCATGTAATATCTTTAGTTACAGCTTCTTTGTAAGAACAAAAAACTTTTGAAAGATGGATTGATAAACACATTTGTACCATTGATTTCTGGTTAGAACTGTTTAATCTTTTTTATTTTAGTGTCAAATTCTCCCAATAACAGCTCTTGATATCGAATCCACTCAGTACATTTAAGTTTGTTATGCTGGTATGCACAAAAATATTGGAAACATAGATATAAATGAAAATTAGGAGTGAATTTAAATATATGTAATTTCAGTACTTAAAAAGTTATATTTTGGGGCATAAAACAAATGTAACTTGGAGCATCATGTTTAAATACTATACTGTAGTAGAAAACAGTTGGTGACACCTGGCTCACAAAACTGAACCATTTTACAAGAATGTGCTAGTACATAGCATGGTGCCTCTGGCCATTTCTCTGCTCTGTCATCTCTGGACTTGTTTTTATGGACCTCTCCATCATTGCAGCCTGGAGGTGTTGTGGGTTTTGCTTATCCTGATACTGGGACATTTAGTTTTTCTTCATCCATTTGTTTTCCAGTGTTTCCTTCTTTTTGCTTAAACTAGCTAGAATTGCTTTTCTTTGAGCAAACTATTCAGATCTACTAAAATGAGAGAGGGTGCTTAATAAGCATTACAAAAGCTTGGATTTGTTGTATAACCATTCTTCTATGGCCTGTCAGGGAGTAAACTTTTGTCTGCCCATTTCCCTAGTCTTTATTGACTGTCTTTGAGTGGCTGCTGTGGTTTGGATCTTGAAGTCCGTGTGATGAAGGCTTGCTTCCCAGGAAAGTCATCTTAGGGGTGGTGGGGATTAGTGGGAATCTTTAAGTTATTGGGGCCCTGCCCTTGAAGGGGTGTAGGACCCTGGTCCCTTCTTCTTCTCTTTTGCTCCCTGGCCATAAGATGAGCAATTTTGCTTTGCCCTGTGCCCCTCCAGTGATATGCTGCCTTGGCCTGGATCTAAAAGCAACGGGACCAACCAGTCATGGACTGGAGCCTCTGATTCTACCTTTTTTCTTTGTAAGTTGATTATCTCAGTTGTTACAGTAACCAGAAGCTGACACAGTCTAGTAGTGGAGGCTAACTTTTCTTTGCTACCTCCATTAAGATTTCTGCAGTCTTTTCTATGTTCATAGGAATTGTTCTTTTTTCTCTGCCCATTTAGGCAGTGTTTAGATTAGGCACCTGTGCAGGTGAATACATCTTTTTTTTTTTTTTGTACCAGGGATCGAACTTGGGACCTTGAGCTTAGCGAGGCAGGTGTCAGAATCACTGAGCTAAATCCTGGCCCAGGTGAATACATCTTAAAAGGATACTTGCCTTTATTGTTCTTAAACCTCTTTAGCTTTGGAAACAAGAATGAGGTATCCTTAAGTCAGTGTAGGAGTTTGGTTTTTACAGTAATATTGTTTTATTAGGTAGTACTCGTTTACTGTGAAAAATTATTGGAGCAGGTTGAATTCTTGCTATAACAAAGTATAATAGTGAAAATCTATTTTTTTGATGCTCAGTCCCATAGTTCTCTCTACCTGAGGCTATCACTGTTCTCAGTTTCATGAATATTCATTCAGTGATATTTTATGCACATGCAACCATATATATTTTTCCCCACTTCATAAAAAAGTAACTTAGTATTTAGTTTGGAGACTAGCTCTAGTGGCCATGTCTATTTTCACTTTTGAGATCATTTCACATAAAGCACATATGGATCTATCTTGTTAAAACCTACATACGTAGGAAATACATTTTAAAAACATCTGCTGTAGTGGATTGGCATTGTGGCATGATGGTGTTGTGAATCTTAGACATAGATTCAAGTCCTGGCCCTGCCATTTATGAACCGTGTAACCTTGGCAAACTTATGTAATTTTTCTGTGTTTCAGGTACTCATTTATAAAGCAGAATTAATCTCTTTCACAAGTTTTTGTAAGGATTAGAAGAGATAATGTATGTGAAGCACTTAGCACAGTGTCTTGTTTAATAAATCACAGCTATTATTGTACTCATTAATTTATCAGATCAGATGAACTCCTAATGTGTTTCTCCTTCCTCAGCTAAAATAAAGTGCACAGAAAGCATTATTACCTGTTACTTGTTTTGTGGTCTTTAACTTAACTTGGCTGTCTTTTTCTTCCAGTTTCATTGTTTATTTTTCCTCCTTCTTCCCTCCTGACCCTTTCCCTAGTGACTGTTATGTGCTTCCTTTACATTAAGATTTTTTTTTGCCTTGTTGATGGTTTTACTGACCTATCATATTCTTTCTGCCATTGTATTAATTGTCATCATTTTTGGCTTTATATAAAAGAGATATTGTACTCCAAAATAAATACAGTGGGCTGGGGATTTAGCTCAGTGATTCCGCCGCCTGCCCTGCAAGCACAAGGACCAGAGTTTGATCCCCAGTACCAAACAAAACAAAGCAAAGAAACCAACAAAATAAAGTATTGCCCAACAAGTGTATTCAAGTCACTGGACGGGATGATTCACCTTGTGATCAGGATTTCAGTGGATACAGAACTGAGGCCTCAATTCACATAGCATCTGACAGGGAGGAGTAAACAGGGGCTGAGATGCCACAGAAGCACTTCACTAGTGTGAGTCTTTCTGGGGATGGCCCCAGAAGGCTGGTCCACAGGGCCAGGCACCAGTGGAAAAGTGTGGGGGTGAGAACACCACTGTCATTAAATTAACACTGGGCAGTAGGGCTTCATAGGGCGTGGCATGCAGGGTGTGGTGCGTGTAGAGTGTGTGTTAAAAGAGAAAAACCTGGTGTATAAACCCCAAAAGCAGCCTCCCTGAGTTACCCCATTGCTGTGGCTCAGAGTGCAAGCATCTAGGTATGGCCAGACCCCACCTTTTCTCCCAGGGCTGGGATGGAGCTCACTTGGCAGGGGGATTAGAGTTAGGATGGATTCACCCAGACCTATGAGTGGAGGGCTGTGAGGGCCCGAGTTGTCTGCAAGAGCATAGTGTGACCTCTATACCTGCCACTGGTGTGGCCTCGCCACGCAGGCACACACAGGGGAGGGTGCTTTGTATGTCTCCTTGAGAGTAAGTGCTCTGGCCTTTGCCTCTGACACATTGTCACTCCTTGTCTGATACATGCATGGACTGTTTGATAATCTTAGTGCTTTTGTCCCTTTTGGGTTTTTATCATATGCTACAGTGATGAGGAAGGATCTGTCATCTACTCCCAAGGTATATGGTGATAGCCTGCATGTGCCTGTTTATTGCCAGCTCAGGTACCTCTTCTGCCACACAGCTGCAGTCATTGAAGGAAATACATTTGAAATATTCTGTTCAAGGATTTCATTTTTGTAGTTTCTTATTTATATTAAAAATTTGATTTCTTTTCATTTGCCTCAATATAATTCACTCTTAATCCCTTTATTTTTGCATTTTTCTGAAAATTTGAGCAATTACGCAGGTGACAGCTAGACTAGTGCCAAGGCCTTCTGAGAGAGGGGATGGAGAGAGGGAAGGAGGGAGAAAGTGAATTTCTCATTGCTTAATGGAATTGCTGTGGAGGTGGTGTTGGGACATGGTGTAGCAGAATCAGAGTTCTTCTGGTCTTTGAAAGAGTCTCTTTTTTTCCCCTTCCCTCCATTTTTAATAGCTTTTTAAAAAAGTTTATTTTTGAGATGCACTTGACATAATATAAAATTAACTGTTTTAGAGTGAACAGTTCAGTAGGATTTAATATGTTCATAACAGGGCTGTATGTAATTCGGATATCTCGCAGCCAGCCAGCTTAAACCACTGGTGGTACATGTGAGACTGTACCACTTATACCACCAGTGGCACAGGCTACCTGATGGGATAGTCATGCATGTTTTACCACTGGTTCAAGCTGGCAGGAACATGTTAATGCACTCACAGGGTTGTGCAGTAACCACCTCTGTGTAGTTTTGGAACGTACCCATCACTCTGTGAAGGAAATCCCTATACCAATTAAGCAGTCACTCCTTATTTTTCCTCTCCTTTATCCCCTAGGAACCGCCAATTTGCATTATGTTTCTATGAATTTATCTCTTCTGAATATTTATATAAATGGAATAACACAATATAAGACTTTTGATGTCACTTGGCATAATGCTTTGGAAGTTCAACCATGTTGTAGCATGTGCCAATATTTCATTTCTTCTTATGGGTGAATATTCTGTTGTATATTTGTATTATTTGTTTCTCTGTTGTGTTGTTTCCACTCTTTGGTTTCCATCAATAATGGTGCTGTGAATATGCATGCAAATATATCTGAGTGCCTGTTAATGGCTGAACCATCTTTTATATTCCCACTAAAATGTAATTCCAATTTCTCCATATCTTTGGCAACACAGTGTATTTTACTTTTAAAATTATAGTCGTCTTAGTAGGTGTGAAGTGATATCTTACTGTGATTTTGTGTTTCCCTAATGATTGATATTGAGCATCTTTTTCATGTGATTCTTGGCCATCTATGTGTCTTTGGAGAAGTGGTCTAAGTTACTTGCCCATTTTAAAATTACATTGTGTTTGAGTTGCAAGAGTTCTTTATATACATTCTGGTTACTAAACTAACAGGTCATTAGTCCCCATTCTATTAGTTTCTTGCTTATTCTTCCTGTGTTCTTTTGCAAATACAATTATTTTTATTTCCCTTAGTTTTATGTAAAAGATAATATTTCACGGTTTTCTGTAGCTTTATTCAGTGTAACAGTGTAATATGGAATCTCTCCATACCAGCACATAGGGATTCTTTTGCACTCTTTTTGCGTAGTGTCTCATTGTGGATACCCCTGGTTTGTGGCTTGTTTCCAGTCTTCTGCTGTTCCAGTTAACATTGAGTGGTCTTACATGTGGTTATTTTGTTTCTTTTCTTTTTTCTGTGTAGTTCAGGCTGGCCTCAAACTCAGGGTGATCTTTGCTAAGTTCAGCTTCCTGAGTGCTGGGGTTATAGGCATGCGCCACCAGGCTTGGCTACATGTGGGTGTTTTCATACATGCTGGTATACCTCTGAGGTGGATTTCTGAAGGGGGATTGCTGTTACAAAGGTCTGTGGTCTTTTAAATATGACATCCTTTAAAGAAATTCAGTTATGGCTGGGGATTTAGCTCAGTGGCACCGTGCCTGTCTCGTAAGAGCAAGGTCCTGGTCCTGAGTTCGATTCCTGGTACCAAAAAAACAACAACAAAACCAAAAAAACCCCAACCCCCCCAAAAGGATAGTTATTCTTAGTTTTTCCTTTACTGCTTCTATTACATTGTATCATTTTTTATTCTCCTTGTAAAAATTGCTGTGTAGTGTGAGACATTAGGGTCACCCAAAACATTGCTGGTTTACTAGGACTTATGAGTGTTTTACAGGAGAGCATTGGCAAAATCCCTAATATGAAACTCCACATGTCCGAAGTGTGTGTATACCCTTCTCAAATAGTTTCTTCCAAATGGATCTGTTAATTTTCAACTGAAAATTTAAACATGGAAGCAGCTATCTGCTTTGGGTTTGGATTCCTGCTCCTAGGAACAGTGAGAAGAATCTGTAGCTAACTGAGGAAGAGGAGTGGTTGTCTTCCTTGCCACAATCTTCTTCTGCTTGCACTAACTATACAGTGAGAGTCATTGCAAAAATTGACTTAAATAACGTGAACGTCACTTACTGGTTATTTTCTTCTATTCTGTTAACTTCTTGCTTTTGCTTACACCCTGTCCCCCTTTGAAGGGTCAATTCAGGTGCTTTCTCTGTCATGGATCTCCCCAGTTCACCCACTACAATATTCCCCCATCTCCTATAGCATTTACTGAGACTTTATTGGAGCATGTGGAATTTTCTAGCAAATGTTAAATATGTGTACAGCTCCTGTTGTACTACAGGCTCCTAGAGAACAGAGATTGTGTCTTACAGCCTTCGGTGTAGCGCATGTTCAGTCAATTACAGCTGAGCTTTTAAAGCGCGTTAATGTGTAGGGTTTTGCATTGATTTCACTTTTTTGGGGTACTTTGTAAGTACAGATGTTCCCCAGGTTTCATTTTTGGCCGTCTCTTCCTTATAATCTCATCTAGTCCTTGTTAGCTATCATTCCTAAACAAATGAATTCATCAATTCATGTAGATCTCCTAATTGCAACTTGGGATCTGATTCAACCTCCCAAGCCACAGCCATCGTTCCATTGTCTAGAGCTGCATCTGATGTGGGACAAGCACTTTTTTTTTTTTTTTGGTACCGGGGATCGAACTCTGGTCCTTGCGCTTGCATAGCAGGGGCAAGCACTTTTGTTTTTGGAGTAAGTGCATAAATTATTGAAGACATTTTTCATCTGGTTCTTTTTCTTGCTTTTTTTTTTTTTGGTACCAGGGATCGAACTCGGGACCTTGTGCTTGTGAGGCAGGCAGCAGGACCACTGAGTTAAATACCTGGCCCTCTTGCTTCCTTTTTAAAGTGATGTTACTCACACCATTTTGCCCACTTGTCTCATTTGTTGGTGTTTTATTGTCTACGTGGGAATATTCCACATAGTCATGTGTTGCATAAGGATGGAGGTACATTCTGAGGAACATGTTGGCCTGTGGATATCCCTAGCATCCTTACACTACCGTAGATGGTAAAACCTCCTAGACACTTGGGCTACGGGTGTTCCCTATTGCCCTTAACTTCACATCTGTATAGCATGTGACTATACTCAATAGTATAGGCAACTGTGACACAGTCACATTTGTGTATCCATACATGGAAGAGGTACAATGAAATACGATATAAAAGATAAAATGTGTGTGCCTGTGTAAGGATTTCCCAAGAATGAAGGCTGTGAGGACCGAAGTTGCTCTCCGTGGTTATTGAGTGCTGAGTGAATGTGAAAGTCTAGGACATTACTGTATACTGTTGTAGACTTACTTTATAAACACTGTACATGTAGGCTCACTAAATTTGTAGAAAACATTTTTCTTGAATAATAAGTTTATGGTAGTTTTAAGTTAAAATCTTACAATTTTTTAGACTACTTTTTTTGGTATGGGGATCGAACTCGGGACCTTATGCTTCTGAGGCAGGCAGCGGCGCTGCTGAGCTAAATCCGTGACCCAAAATTATTTGACTCTTGTTCCATTTAGCTTACAACACAAACACATTGAACAGCTACACAAAATGTTTTCTTTTTATCCTTATTGCTTATTCCTTTATATATTTTATGTCTTTATTTTATATCTTAAGCTTTTTCTAACTTAAATTATTTAAAAAATATTTTTAAACTATTTTGTTAGAAGTAGAGGCCCGTTAGCTTAGGCCTACACAGGGTCAGGGTCATCAGTATCACTGTCTTGCACTTCACGTCTTGTCCCACTTGAGGGTCTTCGAGGGCAGTGACACACACAGAGCTGTCACCTCCCATGATAACAATGTCCTCTTCTCATTTACCCTCTGAAGGACCCTAAAGAGGTTGAAGGACTCCTGAAGGTTATTGTTAAGTTCAGGTATTTGTAGTTGTACGACTCAGATCCTGTTTTCCTGTTGGCTTGGCTGCCAGCTAGGGCCGCTCAGCTCCTACATGCCCCTCGAATTCTCTTATATGGCCCCTCCATCTTCAAACCAGCAGTGGCATGTCAGATCATTCTCAGGCTTTGAACATCCCTGACTTCTGTCTTAAGACAGAGAACCTCCCTGCCCTTTAGCTGGTGTGCCTAGATCAGGCCCATCAGGAACATTTTCTTGTCTTTAGGGCCTTAGACCCTGATACCATCACAGGAGTGAGATCTCTCTCATCTTAATGACGGAGCATATCTGAATTCTGCCTATCATAGTGCTCATAGTTTAGTGATGAGTTGACATATTGGGTAACATTTCTTCTGCTTTAGCCAATAAAATATCTCCTCTGCCTTTTGATTGCAGGGCTTATATGACCAGTTGCAATTTTTCAGACCTCTTGCTCCCATAATTCTGTGTATGTGAGAAGGATTATATCATGAGGTACACATGGTAATGACATAAACTTGAGAGAAGAATATGAATGGACTGCTGGCCCTCATAATGAAGTCTAACATGCCTTATCCTAGGGAAACATAATTCATTTTTCCTTTTTCACATTGAAGTTTTAGGTTCAGGTTGCTTTTCTTGTCATTTGTCTGGTTCTCTTTTAGCATTTGAAATCATTGAGTAGAATGTTTCGATTATAAGCAGGAATTTTTTACGGTTTTTAAATAAATTTCATTCCATTCTCCCCCTCAGGCCCTCTCCCCTCCCTATGTATAAAATCTTTGTTTCCATGTTTTCCTTCTTTTATCACTTTTTTCATGTCCCTTTCTTCCTCCCTTTTCCCTTGTTTCCCTTCCCATTTGAACACTTTCTTCCCATTTCCCCACATCTATTATACATCTCAGTCCTTATTTCCACATTCAGCTTCTCACACCAGAGAAACAATGAAGTATTTAAACATGTGTGTCCAATTGATTTCACTTAAGAGTATGGTCTCAAGGTCCATCCATTTAACTATAAATGTCTGAAGCTCATCCTTCTTTATGGCAGAGTAGTACTCCATTGTAGAAAACCCCCCACATTTTTATCCACTTGTCAGTTGATGGGTGTTTGGGCTGTTGCCAAGATTTAGCTATTAAAAACTGTGCTGCTATAAACATGGGTCCAGCACCATTTATTAAAGAGGCTCTCTTCCAGTAAAGGTGTTTGGCTCCTTTGTTACAGATAAGGTGGCTGAGTGTGTTTGGATTTGTTTCTGCATCTTCTGGTCTGTTCCATTGATCCTCAGGTGTGTTCTTTTGCCAGTACCATGCTATTTTATCACAGTAGCTTTGTAGTATAGTTTCAGGTCAGGGATTGTGATACCCCCTGCCTTGCCTTTGTTACTCAGAATTTCCTTTGCTATTCTAGGTCTCTTCTGGTTCCAAATGAATTTTAGGACTTTTTTTTTTAATCCTGTGAGACATTCTGTTGGGATTTTGATTGGGATTGCATTGAATCTGTGTAACAGTATTGGAACTATGGCTATTTTCACTATATTGGCTCTTCCTATCCAAGAATAAAGGATAGCTTTCCATTTTCTGATATCCTCTTCAATCTCCTTTTTCAGAGTACTGTAGTTTTCAATGTAGAGGTCTTTTACTTTCTTTGTTAGATTTATTCCTAAGTATTCCATTTTTTTGGGTGCTATTGTGAAAGGGATTGTTTCTCTAATTTCTCTTTCCATGAGTCTGTTATTTGTGTACAGGAAGGCTGTTGACTTTTGAGTGTTGACTTTGTGTCCAGCTAAGCCACTGAATTTGGTTATCAAGTCTAAGTCTTTTGGTGGAGTTTTTGGAGTCTTCTGGGTAGAGTATCATGTCATTTATAAGCAGGATCTTTTAAAGTAAAATTTTTTAATCAAAATATATGAAGGCAAATAGTGTCACTTGGTAGATGTTTACAGAGGGAACATACACATGTAATTAATACCCTAATAAAAAATTGGAACATTTACCAGTACCTCAGAAGCCTGTGACCCCTTTGCAGTGTTTTGCTTGAACATTAATTTGAACTTTCAGCCTATTTAATCCTTTTCCCTACTACTTTTTTATTTTAATTTGAGAAGTAGATATAAAAAGTTAATCCTTAGACTGATTTGGAACAGGAGATAATAAATAGGAGGTTTGTCTGCTGCTGAGGATGAGACCTACTGATCAAAGCAGATGTGGGACTAGATACCTACCTTATCTTCTCAGTAAGAGGAAATAAACTCCCGTGATATAACTGTAACTTTTTGTTATAAAAATGGGTTTTGTGCTCAAAGCAATAGTAAGCTCTTACTTTTGCAGTTAAAAAATAGAAACTAAAAAACTGTTCTTTAGGAAAGTCATCCTAATGAGGTCAATTTGATGTGGCTGCTGACTTTTCTGTTTTATTTTTATAATAAATATTTCTAGTTTTTCACTTAACATTTTACTAAACCTGTACCTAGAAAAAAAAATAAAGGACAAGATTTCCAAATCTGTGTGTTTGAAAGTTCTTATGGTTGAACAGTTGAAAGAAAGTCCTTTTTACCTGCTTAGGTTTTCTATTTTAACTAGGTATAACTTTCCTTGTTGAACTTTTCTCTTTTAAAAGAGCACAAGCTTTGGGAAACTACATAAAACCCCTGAATAAATTGGTGGGCTCTCCAGTGGTATATCTGTTATGTGTCTGGAACTGCATTTATCATCACTGTTACCAAAAAGATCCTGGGCTCTCTGGGAAGGACAGAGAGCTTCTTAGAGTTCTTTGTTCAACTATTTTTTTGTGCAGAGATTTGAGATCTTAAAGCCATAGACTGTATCTTAAATGTTTAGTATACAAGGATTCGTGATCTGAGTGAGCATCAATCATCTATTTAAAAAAATTATATATATTATAGTAACATCAACCTTTTATATATAACATCAGGTATCAACTTGAGAAAAACATGGATACATTTTAAAATAAGAATTTAGGCATTACAGTTAAAATTCTTTTTATTATAATAAGCATTGAAGAAACTTTTATGTAATTCCAGTTCCCAGGAACCAAAATTATTTTAATTATACACAATAGAATATAAAAGTAACCATTTCAATTGTAGAACTGTTGTAAAAAATTAAAAGGGTCTATCAAGAAAATAAACTAGCTTCTATAAAATTACTAATATTACAAAATAATATGGTTTTATATTATCTGTCTATAAAAGACTAGAAAAGTTGCTGAATAATCTTATAAAAATTTTAAAAGAACATTTATAGTCCTTAGTCCTCTTGAATTTCTCTGATATCTTACTGAATTACTTTTTCTTGAGCAAGAAAATCTTACAGGTTTTTGTTATCATAAAAGTTGGCAGGCTTTTAGAAACCATGACCAGGCTGCGTGAATCAAATATACTCCCTTTTGAAATTCCTAGAACAGACTTTATCATTTGATTGTATCCAATATAAACCCGAATGGGAAAAAAGGGCCAGACAAATAACAGGATTATATGTACAGACATATATAGTAAAGCTGTTATAAAATATTTCTTAATGTGACTTTACTCAGGTTTTTTTTTTTTTTTTTTTTTGCCTCAATGGCTGCTTTTATAAAAGCTACTTATTTGCAAATTGTAGAGTTATGGAAAGGCATCTAAAGAAAGTAAAAACAAATTATTTTACTTAGAAATAAATACTGTTAGCGTTTTTTTTTTTTTTTTTTGCTACTGGGGATCAAACTCGGGTCCTTCCGTTTTCGAGGCAGGCGGCGGAACCACTGAGCTAAATCCCCGGCCCGCTGTTAGCATTTTGATAAACATTTCTAAAAATTTCTGTATTCCCTTTTTTTTCAACACAAGGTCTTGTTGTGCAGTTCAGGCTGGCCTTAAATACACTCTATAGTGCAGGCTGGCCTAGAGCTCACTGTGATCCTCCTGCCTCAGTCTTCTGAGTGCTGGGATTACAGGAATGTGCCAGCAGGCCTGGCTTTATATTCCTTTATAGTAATGTAACAGTATAATGTATCTAATGAAATGGGATGGAATTATGTACTGTTTTGTAATCTCAACAATAAGAGTTTTCAATTCTAGAGATATGTACTGTTGCTTTTAAGTGGATTCATATTCTTCCTCTGAATATTTTACTATGCTGTTAATGGAAATTGTTTTAACTCTGTATTATAAATCTTGACTGAATATGGTTAGGTATATACATCTTGTTTGTCTAATAATCACTTTAGTGTAAATACCTTAAAGTAGAATTATTGAGTCATAGAGTATGCCCAGACTGCCATATGACCATATCACCTTTCAGAAAGTTAAGAGTTAATTTGCATTTCCATTAAGTCTTCATTTTTGCATCTTTTCACCAAGGCTGCTTGGACAGTCTTTTTAATTGTTGCAAATCAGAAATATGCAGACTTTCCTCATCCTCCCCACTTTTTCCTTTCATTTACTTTTTTTATGGCTTTAACTTTTGATCATGAAAAATGTAAGCATATGCAATGGTAGAATATGCTCCCATCTTCCAATTTCAGTCATTTCCAGTCATGCTTAATGTTCTTTCATCTCTATCTCACCAGTTTCCATTTCCTTCATTTTAAGTTTTAGACATATTATCATTTAATCCATGACACCTCGTTTTTATTTACATCTCTGTTACTAAGACTGAATATCATTTTATGCACTGATTTGATACAAAGTGGTTGTACATTTTAATTTACTAGTGAGTTAATTGATTTTCTTTCTCTGGGTTTATGCCAATTGTATTAGCGTGACTGAATACTTAGATTTAATAATCTTAAACTGTTGGATGCAAAGATATGTTTAGTTTCAGGAAAGTAACCAGTGCTGGTAACTTTGTGCTGGTTAGACAAGGTTTACAAGCATGTGATGTTGGTTGTAACATTTTTAGGATGCTGAAAAATAAGGATATCCAGAAGAGGGTGACCAGCATGGTAAAATTAGATGACTGGAGAGTCACTGAATGAGTCAGGTGGGAAACTTTAGCTTAGAGAATACAAAGTTGAGCAAGAGGTTGATGAGTAGAGACTGCCATCTGAAGATGTGGCATGTGGAATACTGTTGAGAATGAGGAAGAACCTGCTAATTAAGTGGCAGTTAATTTTATCTCCTTGCTGGCTCCTCATACTAGCTTTTAATGATCTTGTTTATTGGTGGTTAATAAAAGCAAATTATTAGGCAATGAAAATGATCCTTTTGGGTTTCCAAGAAACACTGAAATGATCTTTGTCACGTTTTAGTCCAAACACTGATCTCTCCAGAGGATTTAACTTTAATACTTAAAGGGACTTTTGCCTGTAAGCAAATATTTTTCATTAGGGAAAAATAATTTTCCAACTGAGAATCTGCCCTATTAGGCTGAGACCCCTATAGCTATAGTTTCAAGATACGTAAAGAATCCTGACAGCAAAATGTGCTTCATAATCCTTTTGGAGGCAAAACTTGACCTGAACCAAATATGTCTCTATCCCACTTGGTGTGAATATTCAAACATTTCTTTGCAAAAATAGTAATGTTTGATTATAGTGTGCTTTTCCATACTCCAGGGGTGCTATGTAATGCTGTAATTACCCTTGTAAAGCCCAAAGAAATCTGACTTCTAAACATTTCTGGTCCACATGGTATTTGCACTTATACTTGTTCTCTTATTTGTTAAATAGTGTACACTATATTTTGATACTCAATCACTATGCACTTGTAAAATGAGGAAAATACTTTTCCATTTTGTCTCTTTAGAAGCTGTGGAAATTATTATGTAAATTATTATGTATTCAGAATATTCAGAATAAGGCTGCCTAAAAATAACATGTTACTTGTATGATATTCTTATTCTGAACATGTTTAATTTCTGAAAAAAATTGGGAAGAACAATGTTGAAATATGTAGTAGAAATATTATAATTATTGAACAAAGAGATGTCTTCCAGGGGCAAAATGACAACTGATATTTTAGAAAATATTTTTACTTTATCCAGTCTGGTACATTATAATGTTATTTTGAATTATTTGAAGTGAAGTAATGTATCATACAACAGAATCAGGCTTTTTTTAAGGTCTTTGTTTACGAGCTCTTTGAATTTGTTTTTAGGCATATGTATTGAAGTTGCTTGTAAATGAAGATTTCATTTTAGATCATGCCAACAACCTAGTTAAAGGGCTCTAGTTCCTTATATTTGTGAAGCAAAACCCAAACATTAGAAGAAACAAAGGCAGTGTGGGTTTCAAAGTGTATTTATCACAACTACTTACTTGGTTAAAAATCAGACAGAAAAATGTGCAATGTAAAAAGGTCTTTTTCCTCCAATCCCTACCCAAGATAACAAGTATGAAATTTTTTAATGCATTTTTCCCAAAAATTATTGATATCAGTGCATTTAAAAAAATGATTATATGTACAGTATATATTATATCATATATTATACATGCAGCATCATTTTGTTCCTTGGTTTTTTACTTATGTGTCTCAGAGACCTTTGTGTAACTGCACATGCAGGTGTACCTTCTTTTTAATGACTGAATATTATTCCATGTGTAGTATCACCTTCACAGCTTGTTGTTTCACAAATGGGCCTCTAGGTTGTTTTATTTAGTACAAATGATTACGCAGTAAACATCTTTATACGTGTAGCCTGATAGTTTTGTAAGAAAATCCAAAAGGTAGAGTCCTAGAATGGAAATGATATATTGATAGTGCTGCATTGCCCAGTGAATCTACTCAATTTATCTATTTACTGTGCTCATGAATGCTGTTCATCTCCTCCCTTGCTACTGCTAGGCATTATTCAAGTAGATGTATTTGTAGGTGTAAGGAACACTACTTTTTTCGTTTAAATGAACTCATTTTATTAATGACAACACATTTAAATCTGAAATAATAGTTTATGCGTGTGTGAGGCTCTTATTGCATTGTTCTGTGCATGAAGTTGGGTACTCCTGTGGGCCCCCAGATGCTACACCTTGCCTTTGTACCTCTCCATGACACACCTGACTCTGGAGAGAAACAGATTTTTTCCCCCCTCACTTTAATCACTTTGCGAGGAAGCAGACTCCTTGTTTATATGCTCGTTTTTTTGAGATGTAATTCACATTTCATAAGACTCATTCAAAGCATACAGTTCAAGAGTTTGTAGCACATTCAGAGTTGCACAACTGCCGGCTATCAATTTCAGAACACTTTCACTTCCTGTAAAAGGAACTTTGCATGGCTCAACTATAATCCCTCCACATCCTCCAACCCCAAGGAAAACATGAATCAACTGTCTTTATAGACTGGCCTGTTCTGGACATTTTACATAACTGAATCAGACAGTGTGTCCTATTGGACTGGTTTTGTCACTTAGCATAATGTTTTACAGAGTCATTCAAGTTGCAGTTTAATACTTTTTTCCTTTTTATAACCAAGTAGTGTTCTAGTATATGAGTATGCCATGTTATTTATTGTCATTTGATGAACAAATAAATGAGTTGTTTTCAGTTTTTGATGGTTATAAATAATGCTGTTTACCATGCCTGCCTCTCAAGTGCGAGGTCCTGAGTTCAATCCTCGGTACCAAAAAAAAAATGCTGTCACACAGAATTTTTTTATTTTTTATTTATTTAGTTTTTGGTACCAGGGATCAAACTCAGGTCCTTGTGCTTGGGCAGCAGGCGGCAAAACCACTGAGCTAAATCCCCGGCCCATTAAGTTTTTTTTTTTTTTTTTGGTACTGGGGATTGAACTCAGGACCTTGCACTTGCTAGGCAGGTGGCGGAACCACTGAGCTAAATCCCAGGCCCTTACACAGAAGTTTTTGTGTGGATGTGTTTTTGTTTCTTTTGGGTATATATGTAGGAGTGGATTTCTGGGTTGTATGGAAGTAACTATTTTTGTGGAACCATCAGACTGATTCTGAGTGACTGTATAATTGTACATTCCTACCAACGGTGATGAGGGTTTCAATTTCTCATTCTTGCCAATACTTGTTATTTTCTTTTTACAAAAATTTTTATAGCCCTCCTAGTTAGTGTTAAGTGGTATCTTGTGGTTTTGACTTGGTTTCCTTGGTGACTAATGTTAAGCTCTTTTCACATATTTATTGGCCATTTACATATCGTCTTTGTAGAAATATGTTTCAGATTCTTGCCCCTCTTTTTTCTCAGTGTTTTGATTTGCAGTTCAAGCTGGATTTGAACTCACTGTGTTGCTCAGGTTGGCTTTGAACTTGCTTCAATTCTCCTGCTTCAGCCTCCTGAGTGCTGGAATTACAGGCGTGTGCCATGATGCCTGGCTCCTTGCTTATTTTTAATTGTCTTATTATTGAGTTGTAATAGTTCTTTATGTAGTCTATATAAATGTGCTTTATCAGGTATATAATTTCCAAATATTTTCTCTCTGTGGATTATCTTTTCACTTTTCAGTGGAATTCGTTGAAGCCCAAAGTTTTAAATTTTGATAATTTCCAGTTTGTTTTTCTTTTTGCTTGTGCATTTGTCCTTTCTAAACATATGTCTTCAAAGGGTGTGGAGGTTAATTGTTAGCCTGAATGGAAACATCCAGCTGAATTGCATCAGCATGACTGGGCATGGAAGACCCACTTAAGGAGAATTGTCAGAATGGTATAAAGGGAGAACGGGAGGAGAGGATTTCTTGCTGGTTTTCCTTGGAGGAGCTTCGTTGAGGCTGCTCTCTTTGGAAGAGCTCTGGTCTTCACCTTTGCCTTGGGTGTGGTCTCCTGGTTTTCCTCCCAGATCCTTCAGCTGTTTGGCCTGCTAGTGCAGACTCTCAGGCCTCCAGCACTGGCCTTGGGCTTTCTGATGGAGATTCCTTAGCCTCCTGATGGGACGTTGCTGTGGGCTCCAGGCCTTTAGCTAGATCTGTGTAGCAAGGGACAGATCTCCTGTACTCTTCTACATTTGATGCTGGGTGGCCATTGTAAACTAATGTTGTAAATTTTTGGGTCCTCCATTAAATCTGTTTCTCTTGCAAACACTGACTACAACAAAGGATGAGTTTGATGACACTGGCTTCATCAGATTGAGTACCTGTTTCTTCCCTCAGCCACCCATTCTTGAAGATGACCTCAGGTGCAACTTATTTTACAGCAGTGCTGATTGGTTTTTAGATATTTTGTTTAGAAGTATTTTAAAAGATACTTTAATGAGAAAATGTAGCTTTTGTAGTACAATGTGACCTTGCAATGTAGATTTGCATATTTATGGTAAAACATTTGTTATTTCTTGCTTTATAGGTACTAAAAATAAATTTTATGTACTTTTGCAACTTTAGAATATAGCTTTCTCAACGCCTAATATTTTGGTAAGCGTTAAACTTCTTTCTATTAAGATGGTGAGTATTTTAATTCAGGTTAAAAATACTTTAATTCTGTCGTAGAAGGTAAAATGTCTAAGTTTTGAATGAGATTTTTTTATAACTGAGATTTATTCTTATTTTTTGGTCATCCACAGGAAAAAGTTGTAGTTTTAAGTCTAAGTCTTTTTTCTGGATAATTAATGTATAGGGCATGGCTTACTGATAAGTATGACTAAAGTTGCACAAATTAATCCTAGCAGGGTTCCATCCTTTAATGTCAGTATTGTAAATTGTTCTCAAATTATTCCTGTTATTCTGGCATATATCTTATTTTGTGGGTGAAAAGGGTTTTGACTCAACAGGATTCAAGAACTTAAAAATTGTCCTCCACATTTCTAATAAGTAGTAACTCTTCTAGAGTGGAGGAGTAATTATAAAGGAATCTGTTATCTATTTGGAAAAACAAATTTTATTGCCATTTGTAGTAAGTGTAAATGACCTGCTGTTCATTTTATTTTATTTTATTTTTTGGTACCGGGGATTGAACTTGGGACCTTGTGCTTGCAAGGCAGGAGGCGGAAACACTGAGCTAAATCCCGGGCCCCTGCTGTTCATTTCAGAAAAAATTACTGTATTTCCAGACCCTAGAAAGGCTCTGGATTTCATAATTCAATTAAAGTTAGTAGAAGCTGGAGCAGTTTCTAGGAATGTCATAATGTGCTGTAGGGGACAGTGATACTTTTAAAGGTTCTGACATTAAGCCATTAAGGTGTTGCTATTTCCAAAAAACTTTTTCTCCCTTCAGGAATAGATACAGGAAATGTTTTTGGTAAATCTGCCAAGTTTTATGTGATTTTCATTGTATTATAGAATGTGCCTAAATAATACTAACATTGACATTAACACTGATGGGGACCAAAAGCAAAACTAGGCCTGAGGAATGGGTTTCACTGTCCAGAGAAGAGCTCTTACATGTCTCTCCTTCAGTATAATGCAACATTTTGTAAGGGCCATGCCAAAAAAGGCAGAGACTGCTCTATTTGAGGCAGTGTGTTTGACTTTGGCATTCTTACAAGCATGCTATCTGTGAATGACTTCAGATCTCTTAAAAAATTGGAAGCTGAGCTGCTTCTTGTGGTTCTTTGGTCTGGGAATACCTCATTCCTAATGGATGCCAAAAGCACAGAGCCTCTGCACCCACTTCTTGGAAAAAATTATGATGAAGCTTTTGGATACTGGAATGTTTTATAGACATTCTAGGGAGTCACCTGGCTTCTGGAAAGTGCATGCTAATGGTGTATGAAAGGTATATCCCCTTTTTAAAGAAGATGTTCATTCTATTTCATAATTGCATATTACAGTTTAATAAGGTTGAAGATGTTCTTTTATTGCAGCTGTGGAATACTTATTTTTGTTCTATCTTCCTTTACTTGATCTCCTACATGTCCCTGTCTTTCATTATCTCTGACTTCTTGTTTGTTGGCAATGACTTTATTTCCTTCAGTCTGGATTACAGATTCATCTCTTAAGTCATGTATCAGTACACCGAACTGTTTTGTCTCTGTGCTTTAATCTGTCTGTACTCCTAACCCAGCATAAATGTCTTCTCTACTCTTGCTGAATCTTTGAGAGGGATTAGAAACATACTCTAGCATGGCAGAAGTGGCCAAATCTGGAAACTGGCTGCTGACACACATGCTGCTACTGCTGCTCAGTTGCTGGCCCTAGAATTCTTGCTGCCTCAGCTGCCATCCCCAAGAGCAAGGCAAGTAGGTCACACATTACTTTTGAAAGTGAAGATAGAAGAAGATAAATAATACAAACATGAACACAAAAGCAGGGGTGCTTATGTTCATGTCAGAAAAAAAGTAAATTTTAGAGCAAATGAAGGTATCCGAAACAGAGACAGACATTACATATTGCTGAAAGGATACATCCTTCAGGAAGACATAACAGTCTTCTTGTGTACATCCAAAGTATTTCTCAAAACACACAGAATCAATTGATAGAGCTGAAAGGAGAAAGAGATTAAGTGTGATATATGCATATATAACTCAGATAAAGCTGTTGCCATCTTCACTCCATTCTGGACAATCGATAGGACTACTGGATAGGAAATTATCAAGAATATGAATGAACTTAGCACAACCAACAGAAGCTAATTGATATATTTAGAACACTTCATCCCAAACAGCAGAATATTTTTTTTGAGTGCCATGGAACATTAATCAATTATAGAAATTATCCTGGGACGTAAAACCTAAAAGAAAATTGAAAATGATTGAAACCTTATGGAGCATGTTCTGTGATAATCTGAACAGATGAAAATGAAAATACAGTATATTAGGATCTGGGGATGTAGCTTAAAGCAATGCAAAGAGGGAAATTTATAGTACTAAATGATCACATTTGGAAAGAAGAAAGGGGTGATGTCAGTCAAAACTCCTACCTTAAGGAACTAGAAAAAAGCCAATAAAAAAGCAAATAAAAAGTAATGAACAGAAATCAATGAAATTGAGAGAAAACTCATAAAAACCTGGTTCTTGTTGTAATTCTAGTAAATGATAAAGAAAAGGAAGACACATCACAATGATAAATGTGCAATAGAGGGTATCACAACAAATCTTACAGTTAAAAGAATAAGCTAATACTGCAAACAGGTTTGCTTACAAATTCAGCAACTAAAGAAAAGAGGACCTCAGGACTAATTAGGCAGCCAGAATAATGTCATAGCCATTAAAAAAACTGAATTCTGAAAGCTCCTGGAACAGAAAAATCTGGGCCCAGATGGTTATACTGCAGTACTTATAGTTAAGAGAAGAATACCAGTTTTATTCAATTTCTTATAGAAAATAGAAGTGGAAGGAAGGCTCACTAACTCATTTTGAGTCTAACCATGAGAGCAGAATCAAATACCACAGCAAAATAACAAAACTGTATAGCCCAAAATTTTTCATGAACTCAGTGGCAACCATTCTCAAAAAGTAATAGCAAATTGAATCCAGTAATGTATAAAAAATATTCAGCACAACCAAAAGGGATTTATTCCAGGCTTACAAAAAGCTGGTTGAGCATTTGAAAATCACTGTAATCTATTATATTAACAGGATTAATGAAAAACCATGTGATCTATTGATTGGCTCCAAAAAGCACTTGACAAAATTCAACATTTATTCATGATTAAAAAATTAGAAATGAAAGAGAACTTTCTTGACAAATTCAAGCCCATCTATCAGAAACCTTCTCCAGTTATGACTAAACTTAATAGTGAAAGATGGGATGTTTTTCCTTTTGAGTTGAGAACAAGGCCAGGATGTGCACTTGTATCTTTGCTCTCCAAGATAGTGTTGTAAGTTCTAGCCACCGGATTAAATCAAGAAGAAGAATTAAAAGGCACTTAGACAAAGGAAGAACAAAACTGTCCCTCTTTATAGGTTGCACATTGTTGATAAAAGCCAGCGGAATCTAGAAAGCTTCAATAAGTAAACTGAACATGCTGGTTGCATACAAATTCAACACACAAAAGTCGTATTTCTTTTTTAAAAAATTTTTTTATTTTTTATTTAAAAAAATTTTCTTTCATTGGTACGTTTTAGGTATACAATATGTTTACATTTATCATTGGGTACATGTACCTGAACATGATGTATCTTGGTTCTTATTTTTTTCCCCATTACCTGTGCGCCCTTCCCTATTTACATAGATTTCATTTCCATTTTTTTCCTTTTCTCATAATTTTTCCTTTCCATTCTTTCCTTTTCCCTTCCCCTCCCACCACCCCTACACCTTTGGACCTTTTCCTATTTCAAATTATCAGTTATTCATTTTAATCATTTTAATCCTTATTTTCACTTTCAGTTTCTCACACTAGAGAAACTATTCGGTATTTACACATGTGTGTCCTATTTATTTCACTTAAGAGTATGGCCTCAATATGCATCCATTTAGCTATAAATGTCTCTAGTTTCTCATCCTTTACGGCTGAGTAGTACTCCATTTTATAAACCCACATGTTCTTTATCCAGTTTCCAGTTGATGGGCACTTGGGCTGCTTCCAAGCTTTAGCTATTACGAACTGTGCCGCTATAAACATGGATGCACATATGTCACTATGGTATGATTCTTTTCTTCGGGGAAGATACCCAGCAGGGGAATAGGTGAGTGAAATGAGACTTCCAGTCCTAGTTCTTTGAGGTATCTCCACACTGATTTCCACAGTGGTTGCACCAGTCTGCACTCCCACCAACAATGGAGAAGGGTTCCTTTCGCCCCACACCCCTGCCAACATTTGTTATGGGTTGGTTTCTTGATAGCAGCCATTCTTTCTGGAGTGAGGTAGAATCTCAGTGTTGTTTTCATCTGCGTCTCTCGAATGACCCGTGATGTTGAACATTTTTTCATATATTTATTTGCTGCTTTTACTTCGTCTGAGAAATGTCTGTTGATTTCAGATGCCCATTTTTGAATTGGGTCTTTGAATTTGGGGGGTCTGATCTTTTTTCAGTTCTTTATATATTCCAGATAGTAGACCTTTGTCTGAGGTACAGCTGCTAAAAACTTTTTCCCACATTGTAGGTTGTCTGTTAGGTCTGTGGTGGTTTCTCTTTCAGTGCAGAAGCTTTTTAATAAGATGAGATCCCAGATGTTGATTCTTTGTGCTAGTTCCCATGCTGCTGAAGTTTTGTTCATAAAGTCTTTTCCTATGCCAATGTCTTCAAGAGTTCTACCTAACTTATCTTCCAGCAAGTTTAGTGTTTCTGTCTTAATATTTAGATCTTTAATCCACTTTGATCATAGTTTAGTGCATGGTGAATAGGCATGGGTCTAGTTTTACTCTTTGGCAGGTTGAGATCCAGTTTTTCCAACACCATTTATTAAATAGGTTATCTTTCCTCCAGTGAGGGTGGTTGGCTCCTTTGTCAAAGACAAGGTGGCTGAGTATGTCTGAAGTTGTTTCTGCATTTTCTAATCTGTTCCACTGATCCTCGGGTCTGTTTCTTTGCCAGTACCTATGCTGTTTTTATCACAGTAGCTTTGTAGTATAGTTTCAAGTTGGTTATTGTGATACCCCCAGCCGTGATTCTGTTGCCTAGAATTGCTTTTGGTATTCTAGGTCTCTTCTGGTTCCAAATGAATTTTTGAATTTTTTTCTCTAGTTCTGTGAAGTATGTTGTTGGAATTTCAATTGGCATTGGATTGAACCTATATAGTAGTTTTGGAAGTATGGCCAGTTTCACTATATTGGTTCTTCCTACCCAGGAATAAGGCATGTCTTTCCATTTTCTTGTATCCTCTTCGATCTCTTTTTTCAGAGTGCTGTAGTTTTTAGTGTAGAGGTCTTTTGCTTTCTTTGTTAGGTTGATTCCTAGATATTTCATTTTTTTGGATGCTATTGTAAAAGGAATTGTTTCCCTAATTTCTCTCTCAGTCTGCTATTTGTGTATAAGAAGGCTATTGTGTTTTTGAATGTTGATCTTATATCCAGCTACTCTACTGAATCTGTCATTTAGGTCTAGAAGTCTTTTGGCAGAGTTTTTTTGGGTCTTCTATGTAAAGTATCATATGGTCAGCAAATAATGACAGTTTCACTTCTTCCTTTCCTATCTTTTTTCCTTTTATTTCTTTCTCTTGTCTAATTGCTGTGGCTAATGTTTCCAGAACTGTATTGAACAGGAGTGGTGATAGTGGGCATCCTTGTCTTGTTCCTGATTTTAGCCTGAAAGTTTTCAGTGTTTGACCATTTAGTATGATGTTGGCTGTTGGTTTTTGATAAATAGCCTTAATCAGGTTGAGATAAAGACCTTCTATTCCAATTTTCTGTAGCATTTTTATCATGAATGGGTGTTGGATTTTGTCCAATGCCTTTTCTGCATCTATTGAGATGATTATATGGTTTTTGTCCTTGACTCTGTTAATATAGTGCATTACATTTATTGATTTATGAATGTTGAACCATCCTTGCATCCCTGGGATAAATCCAACTTGATCAGGGTGTATGATCTTCTTGATGACCCTCTGTATTCTGTTTGCCAGTATCTTGTTAAGGATTTTTGCATCTATGATCAGTAGGGTGATTGGCCTGTAGTTCTACTTTTGGGTTGGGTCTTTCCCTGGTTTGGGAATCAAAGTAACACTTGCTTCCAGGAATGAATTAGGAAGCCTTGCTTCCCTTTCAATTGCCTTGATGAGTTTAAAGAGTAATGGTGATAGTTCTTTAAATGTCTTGTAGAATTCAACAGTGAAGCCATCAGGACCTGGGCTTTTCTTTGTTGGTACATTTTTTATTACATTTTCAATTTCACTCATTGTTATTGGGGTGTTTAGAATTTCTATATCTTCATTTAACTTTGGCAATTCATATGTATCTAAGAATCTGTCCATTTCTTCTGTGTTTTCCATTTTATTAGAGTACAGGTTCTTGAAGTAGATATTGATGATCATCTGGATTTCTGCTGGGTCTGTTGTGACTTCACTTTTTTCATTCTTAATTGCATGGTTTTGAGCCTTTTCTTTCCTTTTTTTGATAAGGTTGGCTAAAGGTTTATCAATTTTTTTCGAAAAACCAACTCTTTGATTCATTAATTTTTTGTATCATTCCTTTAGTCTCCATTGCATTGATTTCTGCTCTGATCTTTATAATTTTCTTTCTTGTACAAGCTTTGAATTTGTTATGCTCTTCTTTTTCTAGGAGCTTGAGGTCTGTATTAGGTTATTTATCTGAGTTCTCTCTGTTTTCCTAATACGGGCATTCACTGCTATGAATTTCCCGTATAGGACTGCTTTCATTGTGTCCCATAGATTCCTGTATGTTGTACTGGCATTATCATTTACTTGTAGAAACTCTCTAATTTCTTTTATTTCCTCTGTGACCCATTGTTTGTTCAGGAGGGTGTTATTCAATTTCCATGTGTTTGTGGGAGTTTTGTGGTTTCTTATGTTATTGACCTCCAATTTTATTGCACTATGGTCTGATAATATACAGGGATAATTGCAATTCTTTTACATTTACTTAGACATGTCCTATGAGCTAGCATGTGGCCTCTTTTGGAGAATGACCCATGTGCAGCCAAAAAGAATGTGTATTCTGATTTTGTGGGGTGAAACACTCTGTAAACTTGTATTAAGTCCATTTTTTCAGTAGCTTTGTTCAGTTCTAAAATTTCCTTGTTAATTTTTTGTCTAGATGATCTGTCTATTTGAGATAGTGGGGTATTGAAGTCCCCCATTGCAATTGTATTAGTGCTTATTTGATTTTTTCGTATCCATTAATATTTGTTTTGTATAGTTAGGGGCATTTGTATTTGGTGCATATATATTCATGATTGTCATCTCTTCCTCTTGGATTGTTCCCTTCACAAGGATGTAGTGACCATCTTTGTCTCTCTTAATTAGTTTTGGTGTGAAATCTACTTTGTCTCCAAATAAGATTGCTATCCCTGCTTTTTTCTGGGTTCCTGTCACTTGGAGAACTCTTTTCCATCCTTTTACTTTCAGTTTATGAATTCCTTTTGAGTTAGGTGTGTTTCTTGTATGCAGCATATTGGTGGATTTTGCTTCTTAATCCATTCTGTCAGTCTGTTTCTTTTGATTGGTGAATTGAGACTATTAACATTGAGAGTTATAATTGATAGATATTGACTCATCCTTGTCATGATGTTTTGCTGTTGTTAGCTCTTTGATTTCTCATTTTTTTCACCTTTCTCTTTAGTTTCTTCCCTTGCCTGGTGGCTTCCCTCTTTTGGGCCTCATGGAGTTGTGACCTTCATTGTCTTTTCCTAGGATATTGCTTAGAATTGTTTGGAGTGCTGGTTTGGTGTTCATGAAATTTCTCAGGTGTTCTTTGTTGTGGAAGTATCTAATTTCCCCATCAATTTTGAAAGATAATTTTTCAGGATACAACAGTCTAGGTTGGAAGTTATTTTCTTTTAGGGCTTGAAATACTTTACTCCAGGTTCTCCTTGATTTGAGGACTTGTGTTGAGAAGTCTGATTCTGATGGGCTTTCCTTTGTAGGTGATTTGTTTCTTTTCTCTAACTGCCTGTAGGATTTTGTTCTTCTCTTGGGTTTCTAGGATCTTGACTGTTATATGTCTAGGTGTACATTTTGTTTTTATAATGCCTAGTTGGAGTTCTATATGCCTCACTTATCTGTATGTCCAATTCTCCACCTCTGTCTGGGAGGTTTTCTGCTATTACTTCTGTGAGCAGTGTTTTTATGTCATTTGTACTTTCTTCTGTTTTTTCGTGGACTCCTATCAGTCTTCTGTTATTCTTCTTTGCATCATCTAGCAGCTGCTGGATTGATTGCTCGTGGTCCCTTACTATTTTGAAGAAATCTCTGTTTTCATGGTCCTTAACCGCAATCCTGTCTTCTATATCTGATATTCTGTCTTCAGATTCCCGTAATCTGCTGTGGATACTTTCAATGGAGTTTTTAATCTCCTGAATATCTGTTTGAATCTGTTTCATGGATTCCGTTTCTTATGTTGGGTGATCAAGGTTTTCATTTCTTTCTTATGCTGGGCATTCATGGCTTCCAGCATATCTCTGAGCTCATCTATTTTTTTATCTGTTTCTGTTCTAGAGCCTCTAATCATGTCTTTCACTCTGCTCACCATCTCTGAAGTTATCTGGGAGACTATTTCTGTTTTGAATTTTTCTAGAGGCTCATTCATCTGTTTTGTTACTTCTTGTGCTATCAGTTCAGGGTGTCCAGGTGCTTGATTATAAGACTTTTCCACCTTGTTTCCCCCAGAATTTGCCTTTTATGGGGTGAAAGTCCGAATTTTTGCCTTACTTAAATGTCTTCTCATTTTTGTTTTTTGGTACTGTCCTTGGTGTAATTCCTGGGTTGATACTTTGAAGTTGCTTATTGTGACTATCTTTGTTGGTGTATTTAGAACACTTATGGAATGATTGCTTCTCAGAGGTGTCTTCCAAATATAGCTGGTCTTTGGGTTTTGAGTCTCTAATGGCTCTGAGGCTGTCTCATTTTCATTATACTAGGAAGGACAACTGATTAGATCAATCACAACACCTTAGCCCAAGTGATGCAGTCAGCTACACAGTAGCATCAAGTACCTCTTAGAAAATGACAATTTGTGGTAGTTATTCATCTATCACCTTTAACTGTGTGAATTAAATAAAAATCAAGGACCAACCCAACATATATTTATAGTGAATAAACTTCAATATAGCAACTTTACCCTTCGGGATGGGGAATTAGAAGGTGTTGGGCGGGGAGGAATAGGTAAGTAGAAGGATAGGGGAAGGTTAGCAGTGAGGCCAGAGGGCACAGTCAAGAGAAGGAAAGAGAAGAAAAGAAAGATAAAGAAGAAATACCAATTAGGGGTAGAACAGGAACACAAAGGGAGATGAAGAACAATGTAGGACAGCTAGGGAGTGAGGCAAAAAGAGAAAAGAAAGAAAAAAAAATTTTAAAAGCATAGCAAAGAAGAAAAATTAACAATAAGAGCAAAAAAAAGTGGTAATTTTGAAAATAAAAGATAAAAATGAAGGGCCTCCTTTAGGGTATGTCTCTGCTGTCACAATAGACAATGTGGGCAGCAATGTGCAGTTATAAGTCAGTGAGTCTCAGTAAGCTAGTCACAGACTCGTGAGATTCAGGCAGATTTCTGGCTGCAAGTCCCAAGTTGAGCTCCGTGACCTCCTGCAGGGTTGAACTCTGCAAGCTTCTACTGCAGGTTCCAGCTGCCTTTCCCCTGAAGATAGTCCCGGTTCCAGTGGGAGGTGATGATCCCTCCAACTTACCAAGCACGGTGGTCTGGTGTGCCTTTATTGCAGAGATTCTCTTCACTTTTCCAGTGGGCTTCAGTTTTCATCAAGGAGCCTGAGAGAGGCCCTCTCTCTGTTGTTCACTTCTGCAGCTGAGGACAGTGGCCTTTATGCTCCCCTGTGCCTCTGTAGTGTGGATCCAAGTAGCTGAACAGCCACGAGGCGGGGGCAGGGGCTGTTGTTGCAGGTGCTTGCATGGCCAAGCTGGCGGCTGGTGGGGGTGCCTGGGTCTCTGGCTCGGTCTCCTGGTCAGTCTCCTGGTCGAAAGTGGGTGGCTATTTTTTGTTTTCAGACAAGGTCTCGTTAAATTGCCCAGGCCTTGCTACCTTTGGGGTTTTTTTTCCTCTGTGCAGAAAAGTCACATTTCTATACCCTAATAGTGAATAATGTGGCAACCAAAATTAATGCCTTTCCATGTTTTTTTTGTACCAGGGATTGAACTCAGGACCTTGTGCTTGTGAGGCAGGTGGCAGCACCACTGAGCTAAATCCCTGGCCCAGTGCCTTTCCATTTATAGGTACTCTATAAAGAACATAAAACATTTAGGTATAAACTGCAATGTATATAAGACCTTTGTGCTGAAAATTACAAAATGCTGATGAAACAAATCATAGTACCTAAATGTTTCCAAATGTCATGCACATATACTAGAATATTCAGCATTGTAAATGTTAGTTTTCCTAAGTTATGCAATTTATGCAGTTCCTGTAGAAATCCTAGCAAAGTTTTTTTTTGTAGTTGTAGCCAAAATTATTAAAATATTTGCATGGAAAGGGTCGGTTACAAAATAGTCTTAATAAAGAATAAAGAGGTTGAAATCACTCTTCTGATACTATAGTTACAGTAATTGCAATAGTGAATATTGGCATAAGAATAGATATGTAGATCAATGCAGTGGACTAGAGATACAGGAAATACACAATTATGTGAAACTAATTTTTGACAAAAATGTAAAAGCAGTTCAGTAACAGAAAGATGGGTTTTAAAGCAAATTGTGCTGGAGCAATTAGATATCCATAGACAAAATAATGAACCGCCATCTAAACTTTATACTTTATGGAAAATGATTTCCAAATAGATCATGGATATAAATTTAAAATTATAAAAATTTCAGGAAAAAGGAGAACGTCTTCAGGATCCAATATTAGGCAATGATTTCTTAATCTTGACATCAAAAAGCACAGTTCATACGAGAAAATTGATTAAATTGGCACCCATTAAATTGAACTTTGATTCCGTGAAAGACTATATTAAGAGAATAGAAAAAAAGGGAAAGGGGATCAAGAAATGGGTGAATGGGGGAATGAGGAAAGAGAATTATGGTGAAACAAGGAATTAAGATGTGTTTTGTGCATGTACCAACTTCCCACAAGGAATACAAACATGTACTGCACACATGCTAATAAAAAAACCCTTCTTAGGAGATACAAAAATGAAAGCACAAGCTACAAAGAGAAAACTTTTGTAATGAATACATGTGTATATTAGCTAAAAGGCTAGTATCTAAAATATATAATTGTCAAAATACAATAGTAAAAAGCAATCTAGCCAGGGATTTAGCTCTGTGGCACCTCGCCTGCCTCACATGCGCAAGGTCCTGAGTTCGATCTCAGGTACCAGGAAAAAAAAGCAATCTAGTAAGAAAATGAGCAATAACATACACATTTCATGGAAAAAAGACATAAGTGGCAAATGAGCACAGAAAAAAATATTGAACATCATTAGCCATTAAGAAAGTGAAAATTAAAACCATAGGAAGAAGCCACTGCTAAATGGTTAAAGTAAAAAAATCAGTGTGAAATGCTGGTCAAGATGCAGAAACAGCATCACACATTGCAGGTGGCAGTGTAAAATGGTACATCCTAGAAAACAGTTTGAAAGCTTCAGAGAAAACTAAACATGCAACTACCACACAACCCAGAATGTGTGTAGAAGCTTGATTTGTCATACCCTGACACTGGAAATTCAGAAATTCTTCACTAGATGAATGGTTAAACATCTGTAACCTGATTATATCTCACAATATAAAGCAACCAAGTATTGATACATGTGATAATGTGGATGAATCCCTATGTTGAGTGACAGGGCAGTTCAGAAAGGTGCTATATACTATATGGTTCCATTTATGTAATATTTACAAATAACTGAATTCTTGGAGAGCTTTCTTTTCGTTGTTCCTAGTGGTTAAATAGTGGATAAGGGTGTAAAGGACATAGCTGTGGCTCAGAAAGACACCATGGGATCCTTGTTGTGATGGAAATGTTCTGAAACTTGACTGTCAGTAGCCTTCATGTGGCATCGCATTATAGCTGTTCAAGGTGTTGGCATTGTGAGAAACATGGTCAGTGGCAACTGGAATCTCTATTCCTTACAACTGCATGAAAATTTACAACTATTTCATATTAAAAAGTTTAATTGGAATATATGAACAGATTCAGTTCTTCTACAAGACCAAATTGGCATTTGCCTTGAAAAGATATACTTCAGTTGTTAAAAGGAAAGACGAAGATAAGCAGATGGCTGAAAAAGACATCGCACCACAAAGGAAACAGGAATGATAATGTCTCAGTTGTTGAAACTGATAGTTAAAAGCCTTATCATTATCATAGAGAACATTATTGATAAAAATAACCATTTATGAAGAAGATGTAACAGTGAAGATAATGCAGATATCAAATTACTTAGTTGTGAAACACTTAAAAACTAGAAATTCAGGAAAATTGTAATAAAAGAGTTAGATCAAAGAAACCAATATAAGAATGACTCCTACCAAAACTTGAAGAGACAGTGTGAAACATTTACAGGGGGAAAAATCTGTAGTAGTAGGGAGCACAAAGTGAAAACAAACAAAAACTCTCATAATATTCCCCACATAACCAGTTAAAAATGCTTTTGAAAAATTTACACATAACTTAATTCGCTATCTTAACAATTTTTAAGTTTACCATTTAGAAGTGTTAAGGACTTTCATATTACTGAATACAACTAATCTTTGGAACTCCTTTTATCTTTCAGAATTGAAGCTCTATCCAAAACTCGGGATCCATTTTCCCACCATATTTTAGTTATATCTGAGAATTCTGATTTAATTTAGTGTCAGTTATTAGCTTTCAAAAAAGTTTCTCCTGAAATTTTAAGATTTTCTCTGATTATATTGATATAGGA
Organism: Heterocephalus glaber; assembly: GCF_053883595.1. Taxonomy (NCBI): domain Eukaryota; kingdom Metazoa; phylum Chordata; class Mammalia; order Rodentia; family Bathyergidae; genus Heterocephalus; species Heterocephalus glaber. Next base: position 36,977,576 of record NW_028258381.1, on the reverse strand, counting down.
GCTCAAAGAATTGTAGCAGGTTTTTATTTCCAGTTTGAATAAATATGTGACATGTGCTTTTATTGTAAATAGAAAAGAAAGACCTACAAATTTTCAGCAAACATTAAAACTACATTATGGTCTCAGAATAGCTGGATTTTGTGATCTCATTTTTTGTTGCTGGACAGAGATAATGGCATGCTGGAAGCACTTTTCAGGTGGGCATGGACCCTATCTGGTGTATCATTAAACTTGGCACACGTGTTCTAGTGTAGTAAACACTACATATAGAGTACTCGTATAGTAGAGCACACATGTACTCTAGTTCTGTTAGAGTGGTCCAAATATTTAGCCATCTGAAGTAGGAAAGTGATGTGTGCTGTGAGTTGTTAGTTAATGACATGATTATTGCCAATCATGCTGTCACTCTGCAATATCAGCCGACAGCAGGGTCCACACAAGCACCCGACTACACAAGATGTTGCTTTGGGGGACTTTTATATGTGCAAATATAAAGTAATACTTCTCTGATTATGACTGTTGTAACTTATTACGGAATTTTTTTTTGTACCAGGGTTTGAACTTATTACAGATTTTAAGAAGTGTTCTGAATGTATTTTAAAGAGCCTTGAAGTGTTGGCTGCAGAACTTTGGGGCTCCATGGAATGCGGTTTGATCGTGATGGCACTGCTGTACATGGAAGGAATGGATTTTATCTCTACGTGATTTATTGATTGCACAATGATGATACTTAATGCTGATATTTTCTAGGTTCTTGGGACCTGACTTGTTTCAGATTAACAGTATTCTCAGTTTAAGTATCTTTACTTCAACATGACATATAGACTGAAAAAAGATAGTGGTACGTATGTTAAGAAAAATATGAAAGTGAAAGACCATGTTAACTTTTTAATATAAATATATATCATACAAACTCACATAGCTGTGACTTTAAGAGATTGATTTTTCTGAGAAAAAAATTACATGACATCTTAAATACCCAGTGATATAAGCACAGTAAGTACAGATTTTTACCATAAATGTGGTTTGCAATGTGATTTTTTTTAAATGGTAAAAAACCCACAATTCAATACCACAAGCTTGTGTTTTTCTAGGAAATTGACTTGATTTCAAGATAGGAGTTTGGTGACCTTCCTTATCTGGGCCTGGGACAAGTTCAGAGAAGCCAAAATTCAGATAGGTTGTGGGGGACCTGCCTCTGAAGATCCTTCAGCACTATGTTTTTGGCCTGGGCATGCTTGTCTGGTGCATTTTCCTGTGGTTCTCTGGAGTATTTACTCCTCACTAGTAGGTGACCTTGTGCATAAAATTTAAGACTTAAGAACAAATACTGAATAGCTGCTGGTACTGACTTTTGATATGTTGGGAAGCACTTCACCCTGTCTGAATTATACACCCTGGGCTGCTGTAACTCAGTGATCTCTTGGTCTTAGACTGTTGGAATTATACTCACCACATGCTATACTTAGCTCTGGTTTTCTCCCACTCTCTTAAGTGTAATAATTAAAACAATTCTGGATTGTAGTAATCGTTTCACAATGTATATCTCAAAATGTGTGCTGATTTTGTCAGTTATAATCGATAAAATTTTTTAAAAACAATCCCATTGTTGGATGTTTCTCTTTGTACTCCTATATAAGCTATTTTAGGGTCTCATTTTTAAAATTTAGTCTCAAGCAAAATTGCAGCTTTGAATACCTGTATCATACTCTTCTGCTTAATCTTCCAGGGGGCCCCTGTTTTTTACAGTCAAGTTCAAACTCCTGAGCATGTCTGACTGATGCTCAGAGTAAAGTTGGGTGTACCGTACAGGTGAGTGCTGCCATCTTGTTCACTGTGCAGGCTCTGGGACTGCTTGTGATGCTTGGGGACTTTTCCAGCTCACTGAAAGACATTACCTGGACTAGTTGAGTGACTGTGAGCTGTCATGTGAGGCTGAGCATCTGGCTTTTGGAATTTTCCCAAGTTTCCCCTTATTCTCTCTCTGCCAGCACCACAGACATCTATCTGTGGTCCTGATAAGTGAAACTACTTGAAGTTCTCCAAATGTGTTACGCTCTCTGCTGCTGCAGTCATAATAAAAATAATCAGAGCTAACATTTATTAAATACTTATGCCAAATACTTTACACACATTGTCTTGTTTAATGCTAATGGCAAGAACATGAGGGTAAATGCCATTATTCTCTTCATTAAATATGAATGAGGAAGTTGGGACTTGGGGAGGTTAAGTGGTTTCTCTAGGATCACAGCTATTAAGTGGTGGAGTTAGGAATTGGACACAGGTTATGATGATTGGGTCCAGTTGAGTTTGAAAGCCCAGGTTTGCCTTTATGGGCAAGATTAATCTTTTGAGGACAACATGATGCTTTGAAATAGTCACTCGAGTAAGTCTTTTGATTATGTAAAAGTATGACCCAACCTCATTCAGGAATGTGGAGCCAGACCTATGCATGTAAGAATCTAAGCATCCACAGGCCCCATTGGGAGATGTGCTTTGGACTGTTTTGTTGTAAGTGAGGAAACAAAGCTCTGTAGGTCTTCAGGGATGTCAAAGGCCTAGATTCTGGAAGGTACATCTTACTGGGTGTTGTGAAGGGCTAGACTTCGTGTGAGCAGGTGGAATGTGGGGTCTGAGCAGTATCAGTGGTCATGCTTGTGTCTTTCAGAAATTGAAATAAAAGCACAGCAAAACTTGTAGAGGCTATTTCAAGACAACGGAACCTAGACGATGTGAGTGCTGGAACAGAATGGCTATATCTTTGCTACAAATGAGGTGTGGCAAAAATACTGAGGGAGAACGTTGACCTGAACATCAACATTAGTAAGAGGAAAGCCAGTGAGACCACACTTGAAAGGAAGTTAATGCAGTTGCAAGTCCTTTACCAAAGAAATTGAGAGTTTTGCTTCATATTTCAAAACCTGCAGTTAGTCTTGCTGCTCCCCAAGTGCTGTGTACCTGCTGACCTGTTCAGTTGCCTGTGCCATTCCCTCTACTTTTCTGCTGTCTCCTGTATCCAGATGTTAGCCTGATAAGTGAAGCTGCACTGGTCCTCATAGACTCTGCTTAGGTACCATTTCCTCCAGGCTTCTCCAGTTGTACAGACCAGAAATGATTTTGTATTTTCATAGCAATTTTGTATTACTCTGATAATGCTTTACATGAATCTGCTGCTAGTCTATAGTATATGGAGCAGTAGTCTGTTGTAGGTTAAAGAACATAATTTTTCTTTGGTAGTGTTTATATTCACTGTAAAAGGTGTGCAGCGACAGTTAGATTGCTGGAGACCCATGAATATTGATATACTGCCACTCTCACAGTGAGAGGGACATACTTCACATGGGTGGGCTGATAGAGAAGTTAGAATTGCACAGTGGAGAGGCCATAGGGGCATAGGAAGATACTGAGTGACACTTGGGGATGTGTTGACACTTCTAAGGCACTGCTCTCCCTCCAGCACTTCCAGATTTACTAGTGAAACAGGAGCAGAACAGCGGTGTGGTCTACCTGCTCTCTGTCCAGGTCAGGTCTGCCCTACCTATTGGGGCCACATGCTTCATCCAAGCTGGCCTTCTGCTTTGAAGGCCTAGGTGTTTCCAGCACCAGTTACTTTTATTTCTGCCAGTTTCTTGAGGTCCAGAGGTAAACCTGTTACAATAATATTTGCCTGTAGTTTGATTTTTAATTTTGTTTTGAATTTAACTTCCTAAATATCTTTACAAGTCTGTGCCCCACACCCCCACCCCCCGTGTCCTCAGAGGACGTTACATACTTCTGAACCTCTTGGGAACTGTTTTAATAAATTAAGAATTTGTTTTACTAAATCATACCCTGGTGGCCTGAAAGAGTTAATACAAATTTATTAAGCACTTTATTTCAAGGGAATAATTTATGCATTAAAGTGTGGCTTAGTATCTAGCCAGTTATAACCACAACTGAGATGTCCCTCCATCTTTTGTAAAATGAACGCCTGAAAACAAGTGGAGGTTGAGCTTAAATGTAACAATCTTGCTTCATAAGTACTTAAATATGTGTAGTGTTTAAATGAGAGAAAGGGCATGATTATAATACAAATAAGGTGAATTCAAATCCTAGCTCAGCCTAACCCTGTGAGACCTTGGTAGGTTAATTTCTACATTTTTCTCATCTGAAACATAGGAATGGTGATTGCATCAGAGACAGCATAGTGATTATCCTGCTAGATCTTAATGCATAAACCATGTACATGACCTGGGTTCACTTCTTGGCTTCACTACTTCCTAACTATGTGGTCCTAGGCAGTTTAACCTTTCTGACTCAGTGTTTTTCATTTGTAAACCGGAGTAATATTTAGTACTTAGGTCAAAGTTGTTAGGAAGATAAGTGCTTCATAAATGTGAATTATTTTTATTACTCATTCTTAGGACTTTTTGAACAGATCAAGTGAAGTTATAGAAAGTGCCAACTAGTATTCCTAGAACTTAGTAGCAAATGCTGAAGAGAGGATAGCTTTTGCTATTATTAATTGCAAAAAGTCCATCTGCAGAGAGGTCTAGTTTTAAGGTGCAGGTGTAGTAAGCCTCTCTCCTAGTATAAGATGTTTTGATGCTCTACACCATGTTTCTCATGTTAGGCTCTCTCCTATCTCTGCAGTGCACTTTTTTTTTTTTCTTTTTGCATGTGGCACTGTAGAGTTGTTGCTGGTCTGTTGTTTTCTTTACCCCCTAGGTAATAGTATCTTGAAGTGTAAACTTTTGTCATTTTCTTTGTGTCTAGTCTGTATATGTACCTCTTTTCTACTTTTGCTGCTTCCTTCCTCAGTTCTTCATTGCCTTCAGCTGCCCTGTGGTTACAGTAATAAAAATACTGTGTATAAGTGTATAACTTTGACTTTATAAGGGGTTATAGTTTTGTGATAAGAGCAGGGTCTCATCCTTATTAGATGATGAATTGTCGTGTTCAGGGAAAGCCATTCTTGAGAGTCGCTCATCTGAAAAAGAGGCCAAATCCTCAGATTGGGGGAGACTGGGGGAAGCTGGTAGGAAGTTACTGGGTTGCTGTAGTATAAAACTCCATTTGGCTCAGAAACCTGTGTGACTGAAGTAAAAGGAGTTTCCCTGGCATGTGAGAGGGACCAGCTCTGTGGTGGCAGAGGAGGACTGAGAAGTGCAGAATATGGGCGAGGAGCCTGTGAAGTTATTCCCGACTTATGGGGCTAAAGTATGTGTATCTTTTTTTTGGGTACTGGGAGTCAAACTTGGGACCTTGTGCTTGCAAGGCAGGCAGCGGAGCCACTGAGCTAAATCCCTGGGCCCTAAAGTGTGTGTATCTTAAGATAGGATCTTGGATTGTTAGATCCAAGGCGGGTTGGGTATTGTGGAGCTGTTGATAAAGTTTCATGAGAAGGATCAAGTTTGACTGGGAACTTGGTACATCTGACATTTATGCTAACTTTTTATTTGGCACACCAGAATGAAAGTTCTTGCTGTCAATGGGATATAGGTGAGGTAGTCAGTGACAGTAAATTTGGCTTAGAAGGAACAAACCATTTGGAGTCAATCATTATATAATGGATCAAAAGAGATAGAAAAGAGAGACCCAGGAAAAAAACAATAGGATGAATATATCGCAGAGGAAAATGGTTGTCATTTAACAGCTCAGAAAAATAAGAATTGAACAAAAGGTTGTGCCATTGCAAGCACTATCAGAGAAGGCATGCTTAGGCAGCTCTGATCCCATAGTGGAAGTGTGTACAATGTGATGCGCGAACCTCTGAAACAAATAACTTCCTTTATTGATTCCAAATTTAATGGAGCATTTGTCTAGTTATTACATGTTGTCCATTGCAGTTTATCTGGTGGGAGAGGTTATAATGGCAAAAAAAGTTCATTATTCAGTTTTCTTGACAGTTACTTATTTTCTTATAAATTATTAATAATACTGACAATGTAATTTTTTTTTTTCCGGTACTGGGGATCAAACTCAGGAAGCAAACTCAGTGGTGTAAGGCAGGTGCAGCGCCACTAAGCTAAATCCCTGGCCTGTAATTTTGTTTATATAATTGATTGCCTTTAACTTGGTCCAAGCATTTTGCCTAGGTCTAATCATTCTGGGACTATGATCTTGTCTTTGAGACACAAGATAGGGTCTTATCCAGGACTGCTGGTCCTAGGACCTTTTGTTAGTGATATCCCGGCCTTTAATTCTATAGTCATTGAACATGTCATATTAACTTTACTGTTCTGTAATTGCAGACTTTGTACATATTTTTTCATTTATTTGTTTTCATTTCTTATGATTGATTATGAAGTATGATAGCTTTTAAAAACTTAAAAAATTAGACTGTCATAATCAGTTTTACCCTTTAAAAGTGAAAGTGAAAAATACTAAGGAATTTGGCTTCACTGGGTTATTATTTTGGTCTAGATGTTAAAAGAAAATTAGGATAAGCAAAATTAGTGACTTGTTTGTAGTTGCCACAGGATTAATAATATCTGATACATAGATATCTTTTGTATAATATATCTTAGTTCCATTGCCTAAAACTAGAAGTATAAAAACAAATCTAAAGCACTTAAAAATACTTGCCTAAATGGTAATTGTTTTGAGAATGTATTGCCATTGTTTTAAATGGGCAGTCTTATACTTCCATAGATTGGTTAATTTTTTTTTCCTTAAATTCTTTTATTGGTACATTTTAGGTATACAGTACATTTACATTTATCATTGGAAACTTGTACCTGTACATGATGCATCTTGGTTCTTATTTTTTCCCCATTCCCTGCCCTCCTTTCACCCCCTCCACCCTTCCCTATTTATAAAGACTTTGTTTCCTTTTTTCCATTTCTCATAATTTTTCCTTTCCCTTCTCTCTTTTCCCCTACCCCTCCCACTTCCCCTACCCCTTTGGACCTTTTCTTCCTATTTCACATTATCGATTATTCATTTTAATCATTGGTACATTTTAGGTATACAACATAATGACATTCATCATTGGAAATTTGCACCTTTACATAGTCTCTCTTGGTTCTTATTTTTCACCCTTGCCCAGCCCTCCCTTCAACCCCTCCAGTCCTCTCTATTTACAAAGATTTTGTTCCTATTTTTCCATTTTCTCATATTAATCCCATTCCCTTCTATCCTTTCCCCTAGCCCTCCCACTTCCTTCCCCTTTGCCCCTTTTCTTCCGATTTCACATTACCTATTATACATTTTAGTCCTTATTTACACTTTCAGTTTCTCACACCAGAGAAACTATTCAGTATTTACACATGTGTGTCCTATTTATTTTACTTAAGAGTATCGCCTCAATGTGCATCCACTTAGCTATAAATGTCTCTAATTTCTCATTTTTTATGGCTGAATAGTACTCCATTTTATTAAAAAAAAACACATTTTCTTTATCCAGTCTCCAGTTGATGGGCATTTGGACTGTTTCCAAGTTTTAGCTATCACAAACTGTGCTGCTATGAACATGGGTGCACATATATCACTGTGGTATGATTCTTTTAATTCTTTGGGGAAGATCCCCAGCAGTGGAATAGTGGGGTCAAATGGGACTTCCAGTCCTAGTTCTTTGAGATATCTCCCTACTGATTTCCACAGTGGTTGCACCAGTCTACACTCCCACCAGCAGTGGAGCAGGGTTCCTCTTTTCCCACAGCCCCGCCAGCATTTGTTATTGGTTGATTTCATGATAGCAGCCATTCTTTCTAGAGTGAGGTGGAATCTCAGCGTTGTTTTCATTTGCATCTCTCGAATGACCAGTGATGTTGAACATTTTTTCATATATTTATTTGCTGTTTCTACTTCTCTGTCTGAGAAATGTCTGTTCATTTCAGTTGCCCATTTTTGGATTGGGTCTTTAAATTTGGGAGGTCTGATTTGTTTAACTTGTTTATAGATTCTTGATAGTATACCTTTGAGGAACAGAAGGTGAAAATTTTTTCCCACATTGTGGGTTGTTTCTTTACACTGTTGGTAGTTTCTCTTGCTATGCAGAAGCTTTTTAATAAGAAGAGATCCCACTTGTTGATTGTTTGTGCTAATTCACAGGCAACTGAGGTTTTGTTCATAAAATCTTTTCTTACACTAGTATCTTCAAGAGTTCTACCTAACCTCTGTTCCAGCCGGTTTAGTGTTTCTGTTTTAATATTTAGATCTTTAATGCATTTTGATTTTGGTTTAGTCCATGGTGAGAGATATAGGTCTGGTTTTAATCTTTGGCAAGTTGAAACTCAGTTTTTTCCAGCACCATTTATTAAAGAGGCTATCTTTCCTCCAGTGAGGGTGTTTGGCTCCTTTATCGAAGATGAGGTGGCCGAGTGTGTCTGGAGTTGTTTCTGCATCTTCTAATCTGTTCCACTGGTTCTCTGGTCTGTTTCTTTGCCAGTACCATGCTGTTTTTATCACAGTAGCTTTGTAGTATAGTTGCAGGTTGGGGATTGTGATACCCCCTGCCATGTCTCTGTTACCTAGAATTGCTTTTGCTATTCTGGGTCTCTTCTTGTTCCAAATGAATTTTTGGATTGTTTTCTCAAGGTCTGTGAAGTATGCTGCTGAGATTTCAATTGGGATTGCATTGAATCTACATAGCAGCTTTGGAAGTATGGGCCTTTTCACTATGTTGATCCTTCCTACCCGGGAGCAGGGGATATCTTTTCAGTTTCTGATATCTTCATAGATTGGTTAATTTTAAGGACCAGATAACTATCAAAATTTCATAAAGATTATGTTGTGCATTTTGTTATCAGCTAATATTGTGAGAATTTATGAACTAGGAAAGTTATATTCATATGAAGCAAAGATTGATGAATCATTTTATTTCCCTAATCGTTATGGCCATTACTCAAAAAGAACACAAGGGGAAAAATTAGAGAAAAAAAAATGAAAAAAGATCTTAGCACCACTGACTACCTTGAAGAGGAGAAATATAAGATAGGCAAGAAAAATCGCACAAAACATGGTAGTTAGAAATGCAAATGTTGGTAATTACAATAAATATAAGTAGAATAGATCAGTTAAAGGTACAGGTGGTCAGATTGGATAAAAATAAAAACATCTGAGACACTAGATTTACAGGAAGAATGTAACAAGGTTACAGAAAACAAGAATGGAAAATTCTATTTCACGCTCATCCTAATAAAAACATTGATGTCAGGAAAAATGGGCAAAAAGCAGTGGTATAGGTGAAGATCATAGCATAAGTGTTCACTTGACTGGATATAGGAACTTAAGGACCCAGGAACATAGATACAAAATATAGAAAGCCAGAATATACAGACACAGGAGGAAAATAGCCAAATCTGCAATCCTAGTGGGAAGTTTATATACCTTTACCTGTAATTGATGAGCTGATAGCCATAAAATTCAGAAGGATACAGATTTCAAATTTGACCTCATGAATAGATATAGACCATTACAGTTTCTATGTAACATTCTCTCTTCATGTACATAAGGAACGTTGACATTAAGTGTAGAACTGTAAAGCAAATCTCAACAAATTTCAAGTGATTGGAACATGTATTGTTTGTAACCATTTGGAATTATGCAAGGAACCAGTCAAAAGATAACTATTGGGAAGACTCCAATAGTTTTAGAAAGTAAAAATATGTATTTTATAAATTAACAAAGCTTTTATGAAAATTTTATTTACAAAATTTTTTATAAAGGATAAAACTGCCCTGAACTCATAAAAAACACTGTTACTGAACTTAGTAACTAAAAATGGACAGTTGGAAGTTTGTTTTTTTTCTCTCTCTCTCTCTACATATTAAACCCAGGGCCTCACACATGCTAGGCAAGCCTTATGCCACTGAGCGCCACTTCTAACCTTGGCAGTATTTCACAGCTTTTTGTAAGAAAATGATTTTCACCCCGTATTTTAAAAGACTGGGAATCTAAATCAGCAAGCATCAGGTTGAAGAAGTAATTTGTCACATGAATGCAGCAATAAGCTATGTATTCTTGAATTACAGAGGGCCTTTTTGGAGGAAAAACGAGGCATGTGAAGTATTAAGGTAAATAAGTTATTTTTCTGGTGATCATACCCCGTGGTCTTAAATGATTTTTTTCTTTTTAAAAAATTTTTTCCACATTATTCCAATTTAATTTCTTTTCCTAAGGCATTTCTGTTTTTCTATTTTTGTTTTCCATTATTCATCATTGTAACCTTTCCTTGAGTAGAGAGTGGCTATGTAAGTTCAATAATGGCATGGAAAATTTCAAGAACCTTTAATGAATATCTTTCATCTTTTGGGGTTATTTTGATAATTGGTGGCACTTAGAATAAAAGTTGGTAGATGTTGGTCCACATTTGGATTTATAAAATGTATTTAATGTGGGAATTCACATGATTTCCAAGTTTTTAAGTAACCATAATTGCTGAAAAATTTAAAACAGATGAACTGAGAAGTTACATTTGTATCCTTTTGGAATTAATATAATAACATATGTTCTCTGATTTTATTCTTTGTAAAATAAATTAAAAATAATATATAGCTCTTTTTGGGGGTGGGCATGTAGGAGAAACTCAGAGCCTTGTCCTACCACTGAGCTATACACCCAGCCATGCCCCTTTTACTGGTAATTCCGTTTGTATGGTTTCTTTCATGGCTTACCCAAGAATTGGCTAGAGTCCATTTCTCAGTAACTAGTGGACTGCCCACCTGCCTAGACTTTTTACAAGCAAAAATACTCTTAGCACAGATGTTTAGAAAATTAGTACCAATTTCAACTGTTTTTAAAATTAAATGATTTTAATACAGAAAAACTATGTAAAGTTAACTGATCATATATTTTTTCTAAGATACATAGTTAAGATTATAATTTTTAAAGTACTATAATTTAAAGTACTATAAAGTACTGTATATTAGTTCACAATACAGTGGGCAAATAAAGTATAACAGTGTGTCACTTAAAAATTCAAATTCGAAAGAGATGATTGCCAACTCATTTTGTTTCCTCAGCTGTGTATATGGCAACTGGAGGCCTTATTCAGATATGCTCAATGATCCACTGCTACCCACATCAAGTATAGCACATATAGCACAGTAACAATACTATTTCCAATACAGAAATTCCCCAAATTAAAACTTCCCCCACTTGCTGCCAGCGGATCCGTGATTATGTAACAGATTCCTCTCGTCCTCTGGGGACAAGGAGATGCCCTGGCCAATGCGGCAAGACTTTCTTTTCTCCCACTACTGCACAATGACACACACCAGGTAGTTAGAACAGTGGCAGCATGCTGGGCCATAAAAAATCTGGGACAATCAACTCAACACTAGCTGGTCACATCCCTGAGAGGTTTGAAAACATGGGACAGAAAGGTTTATGGTCTAACAGCAATCTTTAGTTTAGTTATTTCTGTCACAGACTATTAGTAAACTTAAGGAGGCCTACTATTAAAAGAGAATTGAGGCCAGGCATGGTGGTACATGCCTGCAGTTCCAGCTACTTGGGAGGCTGGGGCACAAGTTTGAGATCAGCCAGGGCAACATAGGGAGACCTTGCCTCAAAGTCCAATTATAAAAAGGTGGGTGTATTTAATTATTATCAGAATACCTTTCATCAAATTATATATAAATGTAAACCACTTCCTGAGTAACACCAGAGTTGTAAAAGCAAGTAGAGACATCAGAAACTTGTCTTTGGACTTGGGTTTTTATTCCCTCAAAGTAAAAATTAAGGTTTTCTACTTAAGTTTTCAGAAATTTGCCAGAGAAGTTCCAGGGGTCTCATATCAATAAAGGTAGTAATTTGATTTTTTCCCATTTGTATTTAAATCAAGCAATAAAGTGGTTTAGGTTTCCTTTGGAGTCCTTCAAGCCTGGCTTCATGTTAGTGAGGCTTAGTGTGCCCATGACCCACTGTCCTCTCAGTTAGTGGCCCAACGGAATAGTGCTAACTGCTGAGCTGGCTTTGATTCTTTACACAGCTTTTGTCTTACACGTCTTCCTGTCAAGGACAGGAAACATAGCTGGGCATGGCGGCCATGCCTCTGATCCAGGACTTGTGTCCTGGAACAAGGCTGAGGCAGGACGATCACCGTAAGTTCGTGGCCAGCCTGGGCTGTGTAGTGAGTTCAAGGCCAGCAAGACCCTGTCTCAAAAAACAAAACAAAAAGACAGGAAACTTAATGATTATTGATAGAATGTAACAAATATGGCATGTAGAAGTGAGAACAGACCATCAAGATGATCTTGAGTAGCCCTGTTACTTGCTAGTAGGGATATAAGTTGAGCAAAATTTTTGAACCCCACTGAATTTTGCTTTTTTGTACTTAAAAAATGAACAGACTTTACCAGTATTAACGTCAGACTTCTTGGCATTTCCCTTTTCCCTACATTTGCTTTTCACATTTGTTTCAAATAGATGTTGAATGTGCTTTATTCAAATTAGTTGTCTGGCTGTTATAAAAAACAAATTGCCTTAATTTAAAAAATAAAAGGGCTCTGTGTACAAGGCAGTGGTATAAAGTGGTTGTTTAGCACACTGGAGGACCTAAGTTTAATCCCCAGTGCAGAGAGAGGGTGGGGGTAAAGTGTATCCATCTTTTTAGATATTTTCTGATTTGTGACCCCTCCTCCCACACTAACAGATACTTCATTCATTGACCTTACAGGCCTGCTATCCAAATAAAGTACTCTGGAGCTACATATTTGGTTAAGTCTAATTGCTGTAAAATTCTTGTTGCTCTCTGCACCTATCTGAGGAGAGTCACCTCCGTCAGCTACTGAAATTTAGGAAATTTAGAAACTGTTCACTCATCCAACAGATCACACAATGAAGCCCCTATTTGTTAGGTACTTGGTACATCATAACCCTAAACATGCAATCTGCCATAGCAGAAGTGCTGAATGGCATGAAGTTAAGAGGGGAGAGCATCTCCCTTCCCTTCCTTGGTGTTATGTGACTTGCAAAGCAGATTGGCAAAGCCAGGAATAAAATGGAGAAAGTTTCATATTTTGTGCAAATTCTTTGTGAAAATCTGTAGCCATGAAAGAGGACAATAACTCCAGGGCAAAGCAGATGTCTCAGTTAATTTGGCCCAAGAGCCTTCCTCCATTTGCCCTGCAGACCCCAAAGGTCATAGGGTACAGTATGAATTCCTACCTCCAGGGTTTAATTACTGAAAAGTATTCCTCTCCAGAATGCACAGAATAGTAGCATCCTCCAAAGAGTCCCACAAACCCTGAAGATGCAGTCTTAAAATTGCTGAACTCTGTAAAGTCAGTCTTATAATGGAGGGACTGCCTTGGAATTGGCATGACACCACTAGAGTTCTTGTCAAACTCCAAACAGGAAGCCCCAGAATCCCTTTGGCTAGAATGTTGGCACTTAGGTGTCACTGTAGTGATCCTGTTCTTGGAACAAACATTTTAGGGAAGGTATCTAAAGTGTTTTATTTGAATGCATTTCTGGCCAGGTGTAGAATTACTTGTCACAAATGAGCAAAAATACAGAATAATTTAGAATTTTAAAACCTAGCTTCTGTGATTCTTTTAACAGCCTGCCAGTATAGTCCTCAATTCACCATCTTAGCTAAGATATCAGTTATATTTCTCCAAAAAGCTTAGAAAGGGAACATTGACATGCTGGTGGCTAGCCTGAAGTGGAGGACTTCTTCCTTTATGACCCTGATTCCTAGAGTGTCACAGGCCTGGAGTCTCTTGGTTCTGCTCCCTCTATGGGCTATATTCTGCACAAAGCTAGGAAGGGAGCCAGTTGGCCGCTCTCACACAACTAGCAATCCAACAAGAAAAGGCAGTCTTCACTTGCCACTGTGGCAAAAAACATTTAATAGTAATACGGGGCCAAGGATTTAGCTCAGTGGTTCCGGCACCTGCCTCACAAGTGCAAGGTCGTGAGTTCGATCCCCGGTACCAAAAAAAAAAAAGTCATACAGTCAACCTGGCTGGTCATATGCCTATCCCTTAACTAACACTGTGTCTCTCACAGGATGCCCTAAAGTTCCATGAAGGCTAGAAATGAAGAAAAAAAGCCCAGAGGAACTCCCACAGTTCTGATAAACAGAGTCTGAAAATCAGGGCCCTGACATAGTTGTTTTTGGTAAAAGCTACGGTAATGTTCCCAGTCATGCCCTAGAAATGGATGTTCTTATTCCTAACTGTATCATCATTTAGCCTTTGTCACCGTAGAGAGAAATGGTTAAAGTAATGCTTACATTAAATGCTTAGAACCCACTGCATTTTGGCATCACCTATCTAGGATGTATTCTTATTTACTGTAGTGCAAGTATATACGTACAAAGGTCTAGAAATGAAGTCTTCTAGGGATGATTGCCAATTGGATTAATTTTCAAAATCAATATCAATGCTCAGAGCTACTACAACCTTCAGTCCTATAGAAAATTCTAGCTGCATAGTGATTCCAGAGAGCACTTAATTCTATTTTGACATTGCTTTAAAAGGAAAACTTTTTTATGAGTCATACCTTAACTTATGCGGTAAGCTTAAAAAGAACATTTAATGATTAGCTAATTGTTCCAAATATTCCTCCCTCATTAACTTACTACTGAAATTGTCAGAGATCACCACTGAAGTACAAGAAATAAGAACAGCTTATATATCAACTCAGGAATATCATTAATGGTATTAAGTTTTATTCTAGAGTCTTTGCATCTACTAAATGTATGGCTTTTTAAAGTAAATACAATTAAGGTATCTACTGTGCAAACAGTGCGAAAGAGGAAAAAGATGCAAAAATCACAAGTCTAAATCCAATACAAAGAGAGGTTACAGTTTATCTTGCTTTTAAGAAGATGTCTGTAATCCCAGCTCTTAGGGAGCCTGAGGTAGGAAGATCACAATTAGAGTCTTGCCTGGGGAACTTAGCATAACCCTATCTCAAAAAAAAATGTTAAATGGGTTAGGGGAGACTAGAGTGTAGCTCAGGGTACAGCACCTCTGTGTTCACTCCCTAGTAACAAAAACCAAAACCGAAAAAAACAGATGTGCTGAGCAGTTACAGGACATCATGTGCACCTAAATCCTAAGGGCACATTCCTAACTCTTTCCTCATCTGAGGTCATATGTCTTTCTTTTCATACCACAGATAGAGCTAGGTAATCTTGATGTCTATGCCATTGGTTTACAAATTTGGTTTTATTGGCAGATGTTTGGCTTCTCTATCATGATCCAGTGAAAGATAAGAGAGCTAGGGAGAGAATGAAAAGAGAGCAGGACTGATAGAGGAAGAACGTGATGACCAGGAGTGTGAATGTACAGAGGTGCCAGAGTCTAAGAGATTAAGCTGTAGCCATACAAACACGCGATTTCCATGAGACTCATAGGAGCTACTTAAGTAGGTAAATGTGGTCAAGCAAGTATTTTTCTTACGAGTTTAGATTTTCAAAGGAAATGTTTAAAAGATTGAAAAGTGCATCATATATATATGTATATATATACGTCCCCAAAATTAGTATCAGGAAGCAAACCCAAGGTTATAAAAAATGAAAAATTTTCATTTACTTACATTACATTGTAACAATTATGAACACCTACACATACTTCAAAGAAAAGAATCTTCAGAATACACACCAAAAAAACCTAAACATTGGAAAGAAAAAAACTAAAATCCAAAGATAGGTGAAGATATTTACAGAGTGAATCTTAGTCACTCCAGAAAGCTACACCCTCCTGATATGTGTGAATTGCAGGGTAGGAGCATGTGGATAAGCTCATGGAACACCAGCCTTTAGAGGTAACAAAACATGTGGGCTGCTGGCAGCTGGCAGTGCCCTACTTCTTAGTATGGGTGGTGATTGCTCAGGTATTTTACAGTTGGTTGAACAGTATATCTGCTTTATATACTTTGTGTTATATTTCACCAAGAAAGTAAAAAGGTTAAAAAAATTTACTGTTACAGGATAACTAGAGAAGGGCAAATACTGTATATTTTCAAAGCTAGGTATTTATATTTAGCGTGAATCTCTAGCAAAATTCTTAGAAACGGAGAATAATTTTCAAAAGCTAATGATATAGGAATTCCTCAAAGACAGCAGAACTTCTCTGCCAACAATACTGTCAGGAACCATACCCTGTAAGAGGTATAAGGTATCCTATTTGTACCGCTGCAGTCTTTGTGATAAAGGGATGGAAGTGAAGGCCAAAAGGAAATGCCAGGAGTGCTGGAACAGTTGCAGAATTTCTAAACATACAGGGAATTAATAACAGGATCAACTTCACTCTGGAGTGATCCAAAGCTCTATTCAGATATGATCATAGACAATTAAAATATAGTATTTAAAGGATAATGGATTTGGGAATTACACATAAGTTTAGGAGGTATTTTCTGAAATTAGGACCCAAAGCCTCTGTTCAAACAGTATAATGGTAAAGTTAGGCATGTAGAAAAATAAATTTTTTTTAGGGAGGAATGGAGGGGTTGAAGGGAGGGCCGGGCAAGGGTGAAACATAAGAACCAAGAGTGATTATGTAAAGGTGCAAATTTCCAATGATGAATGTCATTATATTATATACCTAAAATGTACCAATGATTAGAATGAATAATCGATAATGTAAAATAGGAAGAAAAGGTCCAAAGGGGTAGGGCTAGTGGGAGGGGCAGGGGAAAGGAAAGAAGGGAAAGGAAAAATGATGAGAAATGGAAAAAAATGGAAATAAAGTCTTTGTAAACAGGGAAGGGTGGGGGGGTGTGTGAAGGGAGGGCTAGGAATGGGGTAAAAATAAGAACCAAGATGCATTATGTAAAGGTACAATTCCCAATGAGAAATGTAATTGTGTTGTATACCTAAAATGTACCAATAAAAGAATTTAAGAAAAAAACTCCAAAAAACAAAAACAAAAAAATAAACTCTTTACTTTCAGAAAAAAAAAAAAGAATAAATTTTTAGACTAGTGGGTAGGAAGCTGAGGGTGGCCCCCTTGATGGCTTCTGTCTTCTGTGAAAGGGACCTGTGAGGAGGGAGAGGTCTGAGAAGAATGAAGATTGAAGAGCTGATGTGCAGAAAGGACAAGAAATCAAATTCCAACCCAAAACATGAGATTAAAATTTACATACAGCAAACTGTATTTTTCTCCAGTGGATAGTTACATTTTATAAGTAATGCCTTCATCTATTGCAAATGAATGCTCATTGTATTTTAACAAAGAACACTGGCCCTAATTTCAGAGACTATTCACAATTTTTAGAAACAATATCCTATGCTTTCCATTACTTTCTTTTTTATAAAGCCTTGTGGCAAATTTTAATGAAATATCAGTAGAATTAAACAACATGATTTAAAGAGGATTAGGTTTGGCCAGATATGTCCCACCCTAATTTAATCAAAGAATATGAGAAAAAAAATGGCAGCTTAGCTATAATCATATAATTAGGGTTTCCCAATTAGATACAAGAACATAAACCACTTTCATAAGCATGAAATGTTGTCTGGTGAATTGTTTTAAATTATTACACAGCAGAGAACATGAACAACAGTTTAAATCCAATAGCTTCCTTGTTTAACTTGTTTCATGCTACTTTAATATTGGGATGCTCAAACACCTTAGACTACTCTCATGACCAATCATCATCTTATGGAATTCATGGTGAATGGTCATTCACCTAACAGTTACCAACATACAGTGACACTTGACTTATGAACTTGATTGGTTCTCAAGGGCTGGTTGTAAGTCAGTAAAGCTGAGATCTGGATATTTACCTGGGTACATACTATAGATAACAGGAGGCAGATGAATCTTACCTTAACCTAATTAACCCAAGTTGTTCGCATGTCCGGTCAGTTATAACTTGAGCATCCACTGTTATCCCTGTGAGTTGTATTGTCTGTGTATTTTTAGAATCTAGTTATTAACAGTTTCCATTAGTGAGTGACAAGGGAAATAGCTAAGCTGGAAGGATTCTAAAGGAAACCTATTAAAACCATTTTATTGATGGGTTTAAATATAAATGGAAACAAATAGCATTACTACCTTTAGTGATATGAGGCCCTTGGAACTTCTCTGCCAAATTTCTGAAAACTTAAGTAGAAAAACTAAATTTTACTTTATTTTACCTGTTGGATATGACTATTGGTTAATTTCTGTTTCTTTACATTCTGAATATTTTTGAGTTAATATTCTCTACACATATTTGTACGTTCAGAATTTCAAAATAGTTATATTTAGAGAAGTCTCACTTCCATTTCTAATTTCTCTACTCCTTTCCATTATACCCCATAAGTAGTTATTTTTATTTTTTGTTATAAAAATAATAAATATTGTTTTTCCTCATATACCAGTAGTATTCTATTCTGTGTTCCTCTTCTAAAATATTTCACAATATATCTTGGAGATTACTCCATTGTAGTTCGTAAAGATCTTCCTCATCTTTTTACAGCTACATTAAGTTCTGAGTAATTTTGCATGTGTGATTTTATTTGATATTGAAAACCTCCTTTATAGGGATTTCATCAGTATGTTTTCAGTTTTTTGTTTCTTCTCCGCCTTGTGTAGAGTGTATTTTTGCCAGATAGGTGAGAAATGCTATGGTAGTGTTAATTTGCATTTCTCTGGAGGATAGCTCAACATCTCTTAAAATGCTAATGGCTTTTCCCTTCTTTTCAACTGTTGGTTCCTGTCTTTTGCCTATTTGTTTATCAGGTTTTTGTTGGTTACTGCCTTGATTTTTAAAGAGAAAGTAAGATTATCTCTTTGGGAGATAAACTGAATATTATTTCCCAGTACCTCATTTGTTTTTTGACTTTTTCTGACTTAAAAAAATTTTTTTTGGTACTGGAGATTGAACTTGGATCCTTGAACTTGCAAGGCAGGCGGCGGAACTTCTGAGCTAAATCGCTGGCCCTATTTTTAAAATTTTTGCCATGTGTAATTTTTTAGGAATATCTTTTTTATAGTTTTATTTTTCTAAGGTTGTAATTTCATGTGATCTAGACCTTTATGTAGATAATTTCCATAGATGGGATAGTTAGGATTTACTTTTCATATCTGTTTTGTCTAGCTGCTCACCTTTTTGGGGTGCTCACCCTTTTGGACTGTCTGTAAACCGGTTGTCGTACATACTTTATTCCAGTTCTGTCATAGTTTTGTTTCTCTGTACCGCAGAATGCCAATTCTGTCATTGTATTCCATACTCATTGTCATTTGTAAAACAAGCAACTAGTGATGTTAACTCTTTCTGTAGGGTTGCACTCATGCCTCCTTTTTCCTCTGCATCTGCAATTTCCCTAATCTGTGTATTTGGATCTCTTATCTAGATCAGGAGTTTGTAAACTTCTTATGTAAAGGGTCAGAAGTAAAAGTTTCAGTGTTTTTCCCAGTTATAATGGTTGTAGCATAAAAGGAGCTATGGTTAATATATAAATAATAGACAAAACTGTTTTCCCACAAAACTTTATTTGCAAAACCAGGTGGGGGATAGGAGAAGGGAAAGAGTAGGCACCTGTGGTCCAAGAGCTATAGTCTGCTGACCTGCAGTCTAGACTGTTATAATTTAACTCTCCTCCAACCTCCTCCACTTCCTTGCTGCTATTTTCAGTTAAGTCAAATCCCAGTTGTCTTAACTAGGAAATTAGACAGTAGAGTCATATACCTCCAGGGAATGCAATATGTTGTTTGGATGTTGATGATTAGGTCTTATTTACTTTATTTTTGCATATAAACAATTAGAATAAAATTGCAACACAAAATTAGGAAAATGTTTTTCTTAGAAAATTAGAATAACTAGACCATCTTTAAATTTCTGCTTATTGGATGTTGATGCTGCTGACAATATTGCCTTTAAGAAAGAATATTGCAGAGACACTATTAAAAAGTGATGCCATCACGTCATCATCTCCTACTGCAGAAGTCATAATTCTGAGAGACAATGATCTGCAACAGGATGGAGTCTTGTCATATTTTTGAGTATTTTATTGTCTTCTCACTAAAATTAAACCTCATAATAATGACATCGGTGATTAAAAAATCTGAAACATAAAATATGTAAGATTGAGTTAAATATTGTTCAGTCAGTTCTATGAGAAACAATCATGTCTTGGTGTTACAAAGAGAAGGAAGGATGTTCAAGCTCCTCCTTCCCAAGAGCCTGAAGTTGCCCTGGCTGTACCTCACCTACTATATAGACATCCAGTGCTTTTCTTCCCTGGAGAGGGCTGTTCAAGTGAACATTTAAAAATCTCCTGTTGTCTAGCTCACTTTTGTGGAAGCATTTATTCCCTTCCAGATTTTATCAGAGGGATTGCATATTTGATATCTCTTCCTACTGTATTTACACCCAGTTTTCTTGGTTTTGAAGCAGATTAGTCCATTTGAAGTAGGGAGGATTGAGGGAAATGATCAGTTTAGAATTAAAATGAGCATGAAGTGGTTTAGATCATAGGATGGTTTGTTTGAAGGGGTGACCAATGAGGAGAGTAGCAGAAGTGACCCACTGAGAACTCTAGGACCTTGTCAAGTGTGTGTCATTGGGACCTTTGCATACCCATTCATCATTTCTGCTTCCAAAGTGAGAAGCACTTGGAGAGGTCCTGGTGCCGCCTTTGTCTTTCCACTGTGTTCTAGACTTCCTGAGCTATTGTGAGAACTAAACAAGGTATTTAACACAAAGCTCTTAAAGCAATGCTTGATACATCCTAAGAACTGAAAGCTGTTACACAGCAGCATTTGATTTGCACTGAGTAGTATACACTTTGCTACCCGTTATCTCTATTTTATATATGAAAGGGTCAAGAATGTAAATAAAGTTGTATTGAATTGTAGCCATGCTCATTTGTGTACTTACTATCTCTGGTCACTTTTGCTCTATAGTTATAAGCTGAGTAGATGGGACAGATTTTATGGCTACAAAACAAAATATTTAGAGTCTGGCGTGTTATAGGTGAGTTTTCCAGCCCTTTTATGTGGTGTCTTCTAATCCAAAGTAGAAGTTAATAAAATGTTATCAATTATAGAACAACTTTTGGAAAATACTTAGTTATCTTTTCTTGTTCATACTGAGGCAAACAATGTGCTACAGTATAAAAACAGCTCAAAATAAGATATTGCCTTAGGTTTTCATTTGTATTACTACTAAAGAATTGATTTTGAAAAAGTATTGTAAATTAGTAAAACATTACCATTTGCAGTAACCCATGTGACTTAATTTGAAGTTTTCTTTCACAGTGAAAACAAAACCTGTAAAATTTGTTATATTTCTTTTGACCAAGGAACAAATTCCTTTTCACTTTTATGGCATGCTATATGTTACTTTCTTAAGATTATGTTTTTTAGGTCAGCCCTAAGACACTCTGGTTTAATTTACAGCACAGCACTCTAGGCCCAGGGAGGTAGTGATGTCACCTTTCTGAGAAAGGACAGCTTGTTACCACCAAAGGAACAGGACTTTTACAATCTTTTAAAAAATATGTACCATTACTGTTGTCTTACTGATTCAGTGCCATAATAAACAGTATGAACATAGGGTTAAGATAAAGTTGGAACTTAGACCTGATTTTAAGTGGAGATAGGAATATGACTTTGGTGAATGTGGTTTTGATAGCATGGTTGTGAATGTCTCAAACGCACATCCTCTTCATGAGTGTGTGGGTTTGCAGTACAGTCTCATTACCAGCAGGGAATATCAGGGAGTGGTGTTTTTCAGACAGCAAAGCAGATGGCTCTTTCCTGTCAGTACAGGGTGTGCCCAACCACAGGAGACAGCTACACAAATGTGAACCCTGACAGAGAGAAAAAACAATTCCCATCAGTTGTTCTTTATAAGTCTCTATCCTGTCTTCAGAATGATGGAAAAAGTAACTTTGTCTTTATTTTTTTAAAGTATGCATTAAATGTACAAATGCAGCCAGTAATCTGAGTTCTCACTAAAATGGTGGAAGATGATATACTCAAAAAGGAAGTCAACTCTTACGTTTGACATTTCTGGGATAAGGTGGTGGCAGACAACTTGAGTCTGATAAAGTGCTTCCAGATTCCTGTTGAAATACCCATAAAGATGATAAACACAGACAGTTGTGCTATAAAGCAAATACCATGTGCAATATGGTTCCTGGAGTGGATCAAGAACAGTCCTGGGTTATATAATAGTACATGTTCAGTTCTCTGAACTGGAAAAAGATGAATGTCCCTACACAAAGTAAGGCCTGACTTCCAGAAGACTGAGAGTCATGCTGAGTGGCCAGAGGTTTTCACTCAGACTGCAGAATATGCTAGGGCCCTTAACTTTTTTCTTTCTTTCATCTCCACTAGTTTTTTTCCCCTCTGTTCACATGGATTTAAAAACTACAATATGCAGCCTCACAGTGAGAGGGAAATGGAAGGGTTGCCCTGTACCCTGGGTGCAAATCACTTAAAAGTTTTCAGGGCTGGGGTGTTGCTCAGTGGTAGAATGCTTGCCTAGCATGCTTGAGGCTCTGGCTCAATTCCCAGCAACACACACACCCCCAGCACATACAACTAAAAAAAACTTTTTGAAACAGGTGGAGAGAGACAGAGCATGTGACACCTGACAGGAGGTCCTGATTCTCAGCAGGAGGTTGTCCTCTCTCTAGGTATATTAAAGAATGCTGTCACATGTCACATGTTACCTGTTGAGCTGGGGGGTAGGACATGGCTTATTTCCAGATCTGAACCTGAAGGGGAGAGCCTGCTGGCAGCTGTTGAACACTGAAGAAATTAAAGCGGTGCTGCCCTCTCTGTGCGGGAACCTTGAGTCTAGATGGATCCCTTGCCCAAGGTGAGTATGTGGAAAAAGCTCGCTGTAGCTTATGAAACATCTAGAATGTATAGGAAAGGACTGACATATACATCTTTCTGGAAATGATTACTTGTGGAAAAGGCAACAAATTTAGTAATTTGGTATAAATCTCCAGGTATCTTAGGGAAAGAAGAAAAAAATGAGCATGGCTTTGATGAAGAGAAAGGCCCAAGGAGGAACAGGCTGAGAACAAAACAGGAATGTCAGAGAAGCTTGTTGAAATAAGAGAAAAGAGTAACTAAAATGGCAATAAGACTTAAAACAGATATTAAGGAAATTGGAAGAAGACTCCATCTCCAGAAATGGAAGAGGAATATAGGCGATGAATGTGAACATGCCCAGAATGCAGAGAAGAAAGAAGCAAAGATATGCAAATATGCAAAGTGGATGAGAAGGAAAGGAAACAGGTCTTTAATCCAAGAGGTGTTCCTGAGCCTGAAGCCTGAGCAGTAATCAGGGAAATCAAGATTAACTTTCCTGTGCTAGTGAAGAGAGTAAATAGTAAATGTACTCCTGAGGACTGGCTAAAATTAATGGAAAAGGTTCCTGCTTAGCCCTGCCTGGCAAAATATTTGAATTTTAAGAATAAACCAATCCCAGGAGATAGAGCAGGTTACTTGGCAAAGGAACACAAATTACATTTGTCTCAGGTATCTTGTCTATTAAATGCCGGAAGTGTGAAAAGCTGTAACCCAGTAATTATATTCCGCTCTGTTATTAATATATTGTTTAATGATTGTTTTAGTCATGTTCCAGCCATCCTTTAAAAAGCTACTTAAATATATGCTTCAACTATGGTGGAGACTGCTCTTGGATTTTAGCTTATTTCTTGACTTTAAAGGGAGAGGCTGACAAAAAACCTTATAACCTCCTGACCCTTTGGGAAAATGGGATATACAGAGTCTGCCAAAAAAATGCATACACACTTCAGGAAAAGAAAAACTTGTATAAATATTTTAATATTTATTGAGACATCATGAGATTAATAGAAGTTACATTTGGGCTCTACAATGATAAGAGGTGCTCAGAGTGGTGGACATTAGCTTCCAGACATTTATTAGTACAGTGAACTGCTGCTTGGGTAATCTTGATCATTGAGATTACTGCACATGCATGTTCAATTTCTTCTCTAAGGGCTGGCAGTGTAGTGGGTTTTCTGCAATATGTGACATCATCTAAATATGAGGGAATCACCATCTGTTGAAAAAACATCGTACTATTTTTCTTTTCCCAAAGTGTGTATACATTTTTTGGGCAAACTCTATATTTATGTGTCAGGTCCTATATTGGAGGTTAGCAGGGTGGGCTAGGCTAATTTAATGAACTGATCAGGAAGTCGGGTCATCCAAAGGAAAATGTAGCCCAAATAGCAGAGAATTAAAACCCCACTGATGAAACACACCAAAACAATCTGACTGCATGTCCTTCCTTTATAAAAGGCACATTCAAAATAAAATAACCCAAAGGCTTAAATTTCTCTAGGACATTGATAAATGCAAATGTTGAAAATGTAAGAAAGCAAAAGCATTAAAATAGGACAAAATTATGAAGACAAAATGATTTAAATGTAAAAATGGAAGCATTAATTTACTAGAAAAAGCTGAAAAATTTTATACTTTTGAGGTGGAAAAGGCTTTCTTTATGACTGTGCAAAACAAAGTAACATCTAGAGCTTTTTTATGACATAGAAACCCTTATAAATAAGAAGGAAAGACCAAACCACAAATTAAGAAAACATGTGAGTAACTTGTATTACAAAAGGCAGTATCTCTTAACTAGAGACAACTCTTAAAAAATCAGTAAGTCTGTATAGGTGGAATGGCCAAAGGTGGGAACAGGTAATTCAAAGAAGAAATACGACTAAATGCATGAGCAGTAGTTATCCAATAAATGTAATTAAGGACAATGAAAGATTGCATTTTACCTGTCAGATTGACAGGTTAAGAAGATTCCTTTATTGGCAAGAAGGTTATTAACACATTCATGACCATACATGCATAACTGTCCCAATTGGGTGGCCATTAATTTTATTAGTAAAAAGACTGATAAAAGTGATTAGATCGGTTTGTACTACTAGTGGTACAAGTCACCAGATGGCACAGTCATGCATGTACTACTGGTGGTGTAAGCCAATGGGAATGTGTTAAAAACATGAGTAGGAATGTAGATTTATATAATTTTTCTGGTGGGTAGTCTCATGGTATCTCTCAAATTGAGGGTACTCGGTGACTGGGCTGTTCTCCTTATATGCATTTATCCGAAGATAATAAATAATTGGGCACAAGTAGTGTTTGTTATTGTGAAATCTAGTGTTTGACCTAGTTTTCTCCTGCCCCCTTTGCCCCTGTTGTTTCCATTTTCTTAATATTTCTTTTGGACCTTCCTGTATCATTGCTTCACTTCTCAATGCTGTGCTCTTATATTTCATATATTTGTTCTCTATAATAGTAATTTCGTTAATTTAATTTCTATGTTATCAACTTTTTTTTTGTCAACCATTCTAACATTCAACCATTTTGAAAATTTTAGTTTGACCTTTAACTTCCAGAAATACTTTATTCTTGATAAATTATTTTTCTAGGATTCTATTTTGTAAAGCCTATAATAGCTTTTGAAATCTCTTTGAGGATAGTAATTAGAATTTTTTTAAAACCTAAAGACAAACAGGGCTAGCTTTTGTGTGTATTCATCTTGTTCGTTTTATCTCATTCATTTTTAGATCTTCTCCAGGATCTGTTGATACTTTGCTGACTGTTCATATTTATTAATGAAGGACTGGATTAATTAATACTGGTAGTATTAATTAGTCATAGATTAACTGTCATAGATTTCCCCTGGATTTCCCTGAAATGGGAGGGTTTACTGCAGTCTCTGTAGAGCCTGAGGCATGTGGCTTGGGAAGATGTCTGGGTGGAGAATCAGCAGACAAAGTGGGTCCCCTCCACAAATTGCCAACATGTGTATCATACAGAGCTGTTCTTCATCTCTACCTTTTGCTCCCTCTCATCTTTTGTAAAGGTTGGGAGTTCTCTTTCTCTGCTGGCTCTCAAGCTCTAACATGCACAGTTGGAGTTCTTCCCAGGTAAATCATTCCCTCCCAACTGCAGTGCCAGGGGCAGTTGTGTGGGTGTTTACTAGCTTAGCTCTTCTAAATTTCATTTTTTCTTTTGAGATACTGGGAATTTTTCTAACTGTGTTGCTAAGCCAATCTTTCCTATGTTGTCTGTAGAGTCTGAGACTCTCATGGATACTTTGAGATTGGTTCTTGGTCTTTTAGGTCACAATGAACATTGCTGTCTTTCAGGGATTCTTTGTATTTTTGGCTCCATGTGTTTTCTGTCCTTTAGGCATTCCATAAAATACATGGCCTGCCACGGCAACATTCTCTGTGTTCCACGATTCTTTAATTTCACTTTCAAAAAAAGTGTTCTATCAGTTCATGAAACACAGATACCTGTGTTCAGTTGACCTATTCTTTTCGCCATCGGTGAATTTCATTATTTAGGAGCTGGGAGTGTGTACGTGTGGTTGAGGGAATGCCAAAGTCAGGGTTGGATTCAGATCTAGGGTCTCTACTCCAAAGCCCATTCTCCCGGCCTCTCTGCCATCTTTTCTGGTTGTTTGGTTTGCTGCCTCTCTTTCCTTCTGTTTGTCTACCTCAGACTTTTGGTGTGTCTTGTATTTATGTGTCCATTTGTATGTAAGGATCTACTACTGAATGTATTTTCTCAGCTCTAGTGGGAAGCCCTCATCACCCAGTGATAAATACATGTTCTAATGTAGGAGCTCAGCTTCAGGTGATTTTATAGGGGAGGACAAGGGGAGTGGGTTATAGGATATGGTCTTCATCAAGCTGTCCCTCTTGGTGAAGGGCTCTGCTGTCTTCTCTGGTAGGACCCCTTGTCAGAAAACTATTGTCTCCTGACCTCTTTCTTACCCTTTCCCTGGAGTGGATGTCTGAGTCAGTAAATATACAAAAAGTCCAAGCTGCAGATCTTTTGTGTGGTTTAAACTTTGACCTCAGCAAGGTAAGGACTTGTAGGGACTGTGCCTCCAGCCTCTGGTAATTACTTGGCTAGTCCTCCGTGCAGGCTCCCAGCCTGAGCTGCACTGATAATGGGGTTATTCTTAGCTGCTGCTGAGGAAACTTTTCAGCTGACACAGATTCCTTACATTTCTTTATTTAGAGTTGTCATCATTGCTTCTTTCAGTTTTAAAGTTTTCCAGAAATTCACTCACCTGTTGGATAACTGTTTATTGTGGAGGGCAGTGCACTGAGCATTAGAAAATTAAAGTGAGCAAAGAGAAAAACAGAGCTTATTGTGAAAGAGGTCATATCTGGGGAGAGAGGAGTTAAACAAGTCATTCACATAAACTCAAAGGGATTGTGACCAAGTGAAGAGCAGAGGGTACAGGATGTGGAATAACCTTACAGGTAGACAAAGGGGAACTGGCCTGCTGGCATCACTTCTTGTGGACATTTACTGTTGCTGTGGATTTGTTTTCATTCTGGAATTTTTCTTATTTTGTGGAATGTGAGAAAAAAGATGGATCAGATTGAAGCAGAAACATGGAATGTCTTGAAAACTTTGTAACATAGGCAATAAATAAAAAACATAAAAACTTAATATACCATGTGTGAGACATCTATTAAATATTGGAGAGTACTAAAAATATCCTAGGGAGATGGGTGATAAGTGATTATTACCTTTTGTAAACTTCAAATTTCAATTTCAACTTTTTTATGACGGATTATTTTTATAATCAGAATAAAATGCTGTTAAACTGATATTTATCTTATGGTTTCAGTTATGGTGGCATGTACAAAAAGCATTTAGTAGGTCAAGGATATATCAATTGCAATGTTATAAAGATATTAATATATCCTTAATGGAAATGGCATATGATTAGGAACAAAACCAATCCATTTAATATAAGAAAATTACTTTTTACCCAAGAATTCTTACTGCTATTGAAGCTGTAAAATAATTCCTAGAGATTAGTCTCTAAGTCTGTTTCTGACAAGTAATGTTTTTAAGAGTTACAAAAATGCTAATAGTTTTAGGTACTTTGGTATGAAATGTTTGCAGAATAGTGGTTAGCTCTTTACGCCTAAAATACTGTGAGCAGTTGGCTTTTTGATTTGGGCAACTTTGGCGATATGTCAGTTGGGGTTGTATTCAGGTGCAAGAAACAAATCTAGACCAATGATTTCATAAGCAAGTAGCTTAAAGAGAGCAAGCTTTAAATTTAATGCCAACTTTGTGCAGTCCAGGTCATGCGTGATGGTTATGCCATCCAGGAGCCATCTGACTTAACATCCATAAAGTGCAGCTTTGACTTCATGATAATAGGGTGACTGCTGCACCTCTAGAAATTACACTTGAGATCCACCAGACAATAGAGGAAAGGAGTGCTAATTTTTTTCTCAGATAAACAGTACAGTAGTTTTCACAGAAGTCTCATCTGCTACACTTCAGTTTACATTTCAGAGGCCGAAACTGTGTCACAAACCATCTTTAGCTGCAAGGAAACCAGAGAAACCAAACTTCTGCGTGTTTATTTTTAAACCAGAGCATATTGCTATTCAAAACATGAGAGTGCTGCTAATAAAGGAGAGAATGGCTGTTGGTTAAGTAGCTTGCTATGCCAGCTCTAGGAGTTATGGGCTTATTGAAGGTAATTGAAATCAGGTGTGTGGTTAAGGTGGGGGAGATGTATTTATTAAGAATCTGTGAAGGAGCCCTTGGGACTGTTGAAGTTAGAGGAACAGAGAGAGGAATATATGTTCTCCAAGAGTACTAGGAAGGAGTGATCTTAAGTGGTCTGTGGGAGGGTGTGGTGATAAGGCAGTGTACATTGCCCTGGGTGCTGGTGAGTCAGGCTCTGGGAGCTGAGGCATGAATTTAAGGTTTAACAAAAAGAAGCCCTTGGTGACCTTGAGAAAGCTTCGTGGCTGTGGCTGTAGGCTCCACAGTGAAGAGGACTAAAGTATGACAGTGGGGGTACATGACTTGGACTAACTGATGCCAAGCACAAGGGAGGGGCAGGGGAAGAGGGAAGGTCACCAGAGGGAGATGTGGGGTCAAGAACCCCCCTTTTCAGGCAGGTGGTACTAGAGCATTTGAGGAGAAGGGGACCATTGATGGTGTTTGAGAGAGATTATACAGAGATTGTGTGTCCTAAGGGAGGCAGAAAAGTATGCCATCAAGAGCCCGGTGAGGAAACTTTGGAGGGAAGAAAGAAGCACCTCTGATTCCCTAGAAAGAGGAAAAGATGAAGTGTGGACCCAAGGAACTTGTATTTGGTGGCGGCAATACAAGAGGTAAATTGAGGATTTGGTCTCTGAGAAGACAGATGAGAAGAGCCTCATTTCTGCTGGCACAGATGGCAGTCCTCAGGTCTGGGGGAAGAAAGATTACTGATGAATGTAGAAATTCAAGAGAGTATAATGTGGGTGGATATTCAGCTGCAGGAAGAGCCCCACTGCAGTTATGGAGTCTGAATTTGCTTTCATTCTGTGAGTGTCATTACCTGGAATGGGAATTATTTCTAAAAATTTTAGTTGACAATTTGAGTGCTTACCTATAAGAACTTTTTTGTACCAAAAAAAGGAAAAAGCAGTTAACTACATAACAGTTTTACTCCAAGGGTCACTTGGGCATCATGTTTGTTTACGTACTGATTGTCCCAAGTGTTGCTAGGGCAGATGTCATTTCAGTCAGGAGGTACACTTGTATGTCTGCTTTGTTTTATATGGACTTTTTTGTATACTTTTTTACTTAGAACATTATATTCACCTTTGATGTTTGTTTCTAGTGAAATCTAATAAAGTTTTGGTTATTTTCTTTTATTCATTTGTGAAAAATAACCTATAATGCTGTTGTCATAAGCACATTGGATATGTTTGATACTTCTCCAGAATTTAATGATGTCCTTTTACAATACAAAATGGAGACGTTTGGGATACTAAGACTGAACAGGAAGGAAGTGCCAAAAGATCTGTAAAAGAAGAAATTGAAAGAGGGAGAAACGTTAGCATATCACAGAGGAAAAGTCTGTGTTATGAAATGGAAAGACTTTACGTCTCCTTATTAACTATCCGTAATATAGAAGTGATAGAACTTGAAAGAAGAAATGAAACTAAAAAAATTCCAATAGTGATCAGTTATTTATAGTAATTTGATGGGTAGTGTTGACAGAGTTGACCAACATCTAACAAGCTGCCTTGTAATCAAAAAGTGAGGAAACAATATTAAAGTATTTATGCACCTTCTGGACCAAACAATATGGGACTTGTTTGTTATTTATTCAAAACAAGGGGGTTTAAGATTAATTTACAATTTAGATTAGGTCTAATAGACCAAATAATTGAAAAATGCAGGAGTGGATAGTTATTTTATTGAAATTATAACATCCACAGAAAAAACAGGAAAGACCAACGTGACAGTGTAAAGTGTATTGTTCAAAGAAAGACAATAATGTAAAAGAATTCAGATAGATACTACTATCCAGATTGTGACATTGCATTGTGAATTGAATGTTTTAAGGTATAGCATACACAGAAAAAAATTGAATACCTTTGATAAAACTAAAAATATTTCTTATGTTATAAAAATTATGAACAAATTGCAAATTTTGATCATCATATATTTAAATATTGGACTGTTAAGTGGTTAAAACTTGTTGAGTGGTTTTATCTCTAAAACAAGTAATTTATAACTCATGTTTTTGGTTTTTTGAGACAGGGTTTCTTTGTGTAGTTCAGGTTGGCCTCAAACTCACAGTAATACTCCTCCATCAACCTCCCGAGGGCTGGGATTACAGGTGTGTACCACCATGCCTGATTTTGTTCTTACAGTTTGAAAATCTTAAATAGAAGATGCAAAGACAAGCCACATAGTAGTGTTGTTTTGTTTGCTTGCTTATTTGTTTGTTTTTAACTTATAAAGCATATGTAGAGACTTGGGCCATCTTTTTCTCACCTTGAAATAATCAGGTTGCCTACAAAGTGTCTGACTAAAGAGAAATATCTGTCAAATTGCACTCTTTGTGTTGAGGACCTGATCTCCAACTGTAACTTTTAATTCAGGTACAAGAATTCTTTTAAAAGGCATGGACAATTAATTATGTGACCGAGAAAAATAATTTTCCCCAAGTTAATTGCGCAAATTACTCTAGCCCTAAAAGGTTAATGATTGTTGAACATCTTTGATGCATAGAACCAATTAAATGCAAGTATCGTTTGAATAATTTAGATTACTACACGAGTCTTTCTTGGACAAATGGGTCCCATCTAAAGGACAAAAGTGAACAATGCTTTTCTTATGTTTTAGAGAGACAGTTTTAGATTCTTCAGCTGGAGAACTGAAATAAGTCAACCTCATGGACTGTAATAGATTCTTACATTTCAAAATACAAGATATCAAAACCTATTATTTCAAAAGGTAAACATAACTTAGATTATATATTATCTTCACTTTATAGATTCACTGAGTTATTACTTAGTTTATAAGTATTTTATATAGACTTATGCCTTAAACAATCAGATAAAGTTAGTGAGCAATTACCATTGTGGCTTTCCAAAATGAAACTTCTTTTATAGCTTTACAGAGAATAAAACTTTAACATTTTAGTAATTTTTAAATGGCAAGCTTTATTATGCATCTCTCAAACCTTGTCTTTTAATATTTCTTTTTATGTATACTTTTTATTTATTTTTATTTTATTTTTATTTTATTTTATTTTATTTTATTTTGGTACCAGAGATCGAACTCGGGTCCTTGCGCTTGCGCTGCAGGCGACGAAACCACTGAGCTAAATCCCCGGCCCTATGTATACTTTTTAATGTTTATAGTTATTAATGGTTCCAAAGTAGTTAACTGGAATATACTTTTATTTTCATCAGTGACATATCCTGAAGGAAATTCTGAAGAATCCTAATTCCTTTAGGAGATAATTTTTCAAGAAGGATTCTGTGGTACAATAAATTTGAAAAAGAGTGTGTGAGATAGTCTCTTCCTAGAAGAGTCACAGTGTACATTTATGTGCCGAAGGAGCTGAGAAATGCTGGATCAAATAAACCAGCTTAACAATCTAATCAAGTATTTCCAAATTTATCTGATGACGAAAAGGCCCACTTTTGTTTTGCACGACACTTGTGAATATCCTAAAGACTTTAGGTGACTTTGTGTTCTACACAACCATTTTTCGTGATGATCTCATATTAGTTAAAGCTTCTTTTCCCAAATCTTGACACTATCCAAATGTGGCAGCTGTTTTTATCATGTACTTACATGTCTACATAAACACATAAATGTACAGATCATAAATGTGTGTGTGACGTGCATAGAAGCTTACACGTTTTATTCACTACAATGCCCACAGTATGTAACAGGTAGTAGAATCAGAAAATAATTGTTAAAGAAATGAGTGAGGAAATCTTACTGCCCATGATGTATTTCCAACCACTGCATTCAAAATACAGAAAACCTTGTCACCAGGTTTAACAAAGTGTGACATTCTCAAGTACAAAGACGTGATCTTTGTAGGGACACCTGAAACACCAAAACAGCCTAAAAACTATTTTTAGTCTTGCTTTATTATGAAGTGTGTCAATGAAAAGAGGCCCTGGAGTTTGGGTGATGAGACTGAGGTTCAGGCTTGGATGCTACCATTTTCCATTCACGTCACCTTAGACAAGGTACAGATTTTCTCAGAGCCTGAATGTTTCTCATGAATAAAGACAATACTTACCTTGTAGGTTTGTTGGCGTATAGAATAATATATAGAATGCACCAAAAATTTATTATTAATTAACTGGAAATAATGCTGCAAATGAGAATAGACCCCTATCAGTGTTATTAACCTAAAAGTTCTATTACATATATACATAAATATGAGAAAAAATTCCTAATTTATTTTTTATTTTTATTTTTTTATTTTTTGTTAAACTGTTTTATTGGTACATTTTAGGTATACAGCACAATTACATTTCTCATTGGGAATGGTACCTTTACATAATGCATCTTGGTTCTTATTTTTTCCCCATTCCTAGCCCACCCTTCACGCCCTCCACCCTTCCCTGTTTACAAAGACTTTATTTCCATTTTTCCATTTCTCATCATTGTTCATTTCCCTTCTTTCCTTTCCGCTGCCCCTCCCACTAGTCCTACCCCTTTGGACCTTTTCCTATTTTGCATTATCAATTATTCATTCTAATCAATGGTACATTTTAGGCATACAATATAATGACATTCATCATTGGAAATTTGCACCTTTACATAATCTCTCTTGGTTCTTATTTTTCACCCTTGCCCAGCCCTCCGTTCAACCCCTCCATTCCTCCCTATTTACTAAGATTTTGTTCCTATTTTTCCATTTTCTCATATTAATCCCATTCCCTTCTATCCTTTCCCCTAGCCCTCCCACTTCCTTCCCCTTTGCCCCTTTTCTTCCTATTTCACATTACCTATTATACATTTTAGTCCTTATTTACACTTTCAGTTTCTCACACCAGAGGAACTATTTGGTATTTACACATGTATGTCCTGTTTATTTCACTTAAGAGTATTGCCTCAATGTGCATCCATTTAGCTATAAATGTCTCTAATTTCTCATTTTTTATGGCTGAGTGGTACTCCATTTTATTAAGAAAACCACATTTTCTTTATCCAGTCTCCAGTTGATGGGCATTTGGGCTGTTTCCACGTTTTAGCTATCACAAACTGTGCTGCTGTGAACATGGGCACACATACATCACTGTGGTATGAATCTTTTAATTCTTTGGGGAAGATCCCCAGCAGTGGAATAGCAGGGTCAAATGGGACTTCCAGTCCTAGTTCTTTGAGGTATCTCCATACTGATTTCCACAGTGGTTGCACCAGTCTACACTCCCACCAGCAGTGGAGCAGGGTTCCTCTTTCCCCACAGCCCTGCCAGCATTTGTTATTGGTTGATTTCATGATAGCAGCCATTCTTTCTGGAGTGAGGTGGAATCTCAGCGTTGTTTTCATTTGCATCTCTCGAATGACCAGTGATGTTGAACATTTTTTCATATATTTATTTGCTGTTTCTACTTCTTTGTCTGAGAAATGTCTGTTCATTTCAGATGCCCATTTTTGGATTGGGTCTTTAAATTGGGAGGTCTGATCTTTTTAAGTTCTTTATAGATTCGAGATAGTAGACCTTTTTCTGAGGAAGAGCAGGTGAAGATTTTTTCCAACATTGTGGGTTGTCTCTTCACACTGCTGGTGGTTTCTCTTGCTGTGCAGAAGCTTTTTAATAAGAAGAGATCCCACTTGTTGATTGTTTGTGCTAATTCACAGGCAACTGAGGTTTTGTTCATAAAATCTTTTCCTACACCGATGTCTTCAGGGGTTCTCCCTAACCTCTATTCCAACTGGTTCAGAGTTTCCATTTTAATATTTAGATCTTTAATCCATTTTGATTTTAGTTTAGTCCATGGTGAGAGATAGAGGTCTAGTTTTAATCTTTGGCAAGTTGAAACCCAATTTTTCCAGCACCATTTATTAAAGAGGCTATCTTTCCTCCAGTGAAGGTGTTTGGCTCCTTTATCGAAGATGAGATGGCTGAGTGTGTCTGGAGTTGTTTCTGCATCTTCTAATCTGTTCCACTGGTCCTCAGGTCTGTTTCTTTGCAAGTACCGTGCTGTTTTTATCACAGTAGCTTTGTAGTAGAGTTGCAGGTTGTGGATTGTAATACCCCCTGCCATGTCTCTGTTACCTAGAATTGCTTTTGCTATTCTGGGTCTCTTCTTCTTCCAAATGAATTTTAAGATTGTTTTCTCGAGGTCCATGAAGTATGCTGCTAGGATCTCAATTGGAATTGCATTAAATCTATATAGGAGTTTTGGAAGTATGGCCATTTTCACTATATTAATCCTTCCTACCCAGGAGCAGGGGATGTCTGTCCATTTTCTGATATCATCTTCAATCTCTCTTTTCAGAGTGCCATAGTTTTCAGAGAAGAGGTCTTTGATTACTTTCATTAGGTTGATTCCTAGGTATTTCAGTTTTTTGGATGCTATTGTGAAAGGAATTATTTGCCCTATTTCTCTCTCAGTGAGTCTGTCATTGGTGTAGAGGAAAACTATTGATTTTTGTGTGTTGACCTTGTAACCAGCTACTTGACTGAATTTAGTTATTAAGTCTAGAAGACTTTTGGTAGAGCTCTTGGGGTCTTCTATATAGAGTATCATGTCATCTGCAAATAATGACAATTTGACTTCTTCATTTCCTATCTTTATTCCTTTTATTTCTTTCTCTTGTCTAATTGCTGTGGCTAATGTTTCCAGAACTATGTTGAACAAGAGTGGTGATAGTGGACAACCTTGTCTTGTTCCTTATTTGAGTGTGAAGGATTTCAGTTTTTGACCATTTAGTATGATATTGGCTGTTGGATTTTCATAGATGGCTTCTATCAGTTTGAGGTAGAGACCATCTATTCCAATTTTTTGTAGTGATTTTATCATAAATGCATGTTGGATTTTGTCAAATGCTTTTTCTGCATCTATGGAGATAATCATATGGTTTGTGTCCTTGGCTCTATTGATATAGTGTACTACATTGATTGATTTTCATATATTGAACCATCCCTGCATCCATGGGATGAATCCCACTTGATCAGGGTGTATGATCTTCTTGATGATTTTCTGCATTCTGTTTGCCATTATCTTATTAAGGATTTTTGCATCTATGTTCATTAGTGAGATTGGCCTATAGTTCTCCTTTTCGGTTGAGTCTTTCTCAGCTTTGGGGATCAAGGTGATTCTTGTTTCCAGGAATGAATTTGGGAGTATTGCTTCCCTTTCAATTTCATTGAAGAATTTAAACAGTAGTGGCAGCAGTTCCTCTCTAAATGTCTTGTAGAATTCAGCAGTGAAGCCATCAGGGCCCGGGCTCTTCTTTCTTGGTAAGTTGTTAATTACATTTTCAATTTCATTGGTTGATATTGGGTTGTTCAGAATTTTTAGGTCTTCTTCATTCAACTTTGGTAATTCATGTTTATCTAGGAATCTGTCCATTTCTTCTGTGTTGTCCATCTTATTGGCGTATAGGTTCTGGAAGTAGGTATTAATGATCCTCTGGACTTCTGCTGGTTCTGTTGTAATTTCACCCTTTTCATTCCTAATCACATGGATTTGGGCCTTTTCTTTCTTTTTTCTGACAAGGTTGGCTAAGGGTTTGTCAATTTTGTTGATTGTTTTGAAGAGCCAACTCTTGGCTTAGTTGATTTTTTTGTATCACTCTCTTAGTCTCCATTGCATTGATTTCTCCTGTGATCTTTATAATTTCCTCCCTTGTATGAGCTCTGGGGTTGTCCTGCTCTTCTTTTTCTAGAAGCTTGAGGTTCAGCATCAGGTTGTTTAATTGGGCTCGTTCTGTTTTCCTAATATGCATATTCACTGCTATGAATTTCCCTCGTAAGACTGCTTTCGTTGTGTCCCATAGATTCTGATATGTTGTATTGTCATTGTCATTTAATTGAAGGAACTGTCTGATTTCTTCTTTAATTTCCTCTGTGACCCAGTGGTTATTCAGAAGTGTGTTGTTCAATTTCCATGTGTTTATGAAATTTTTTGAGTTTCTTTTGCTGTGGATCTCCAATTTCATCTCACTGTGGTCTGATAATATACAGGGGATAACTTCAATTCCTTTGCATTTACTTAAACATGTTGTATATGTGAGTATGTGGTTTATTTTTGAGAATGACCCATGTGCAGCTGAGAAGAATGTGTATTCTGATTTTGTGGGGTGGAAGACTCTGTAAACATCTGTTAAGTTCATTTGTTCAAGAGTTCGATTGAGTTCTAGTATTTCATTACTTACTTTTTGTCTAGTTGATCTGTTTGTGACAGTGGGGTGTTAAGATCCCCCACTACAATTGTATTAGTACATATATGACTTTTCATGTCTGTTAGTATTTGTTTTATACAGTTGGGCGCACTAGTGTTTGGTGCATAGATATTTATGATTGTCATCTCTTCCTCTTGGATTGTTCCCTTTACAAGGCTGTAGTGTTCTTCTTCGTCTCTCTTAATCAGTGTTGGTTTGAAATCTACTTGATCTGCCAAGAGGATAGCTACTCCTGCTTTTTTGGGGGTTCCTGTCACATGGAGTATTGTTTTCCACCCTTTAACTTTCA
This sequence comes from Heterocephalus glaber, assembly GCF_053883595.1. Classification (NCBI taxonomy): domain Eukaryota; kingdom Metazoa; phylum Chordata; class Mammalia; order Rodentia; family Bathyergidae; genus Heterocephalus; species Heterocephalus glaber. The sequence goes on along the minus strand of NW_028258381.1, from coordinate 36,940,691 downwards.
GTCTATGAGTTTCCTTTTGAATTAAGTGTGTTTGTTGTATGCACCATATTGTTAGATTTTGCTTCTTGACCCATTCTGCCAGTGTATTTCTTTTGATTGATGAATTGAGACCATTAATGTTGATGATTATAACTGAAACGTATTGACTTGTCATTGCCATGACTTTTTCTTTTTGTTGGGTTCTCGCCCTTTACATTTAATTTCTTGTCCTGCCAGATGGGTTCATTCTGCTTTGCTTCCTGGGGTTGTGATCCTCAATGTCTGTTCCTAGGCTATTGTGTAAAATTTTTTGGAGTGCTGGTTTGGTATTCACGAAGTTCCTAAAGTGCTCTTTGTCATGAAAGTATCTTATTTCTCCATCCATTTTGAAAGATAGTTTTGCAGGGTCCATCAATCTGGGTTGGAGGCTGTTTTCTTTTAGGGCTTGGAATATATCACTCCAGGGTCTTCTTGCCTTGATGGTTTGTGTTGAGAAGTCTGCTGTGATTCTGATGGGCTTTCCTTTGTATGTGATTTGTTTCTTTTCTCTAACTGCTTGCAGAACTTTGTTTTTCTTTTGAGTTTCTGGAATCTTAACAATTATATGCCTATGTGTAGATTTTTTTTGATCAAGGCTATTTGGAGTCCTATATGCCTCACTTATCTGTATGTCCAGCTCTTTTCCCCTGCTTGGGAAGTTTCCTGCCATTACTTCTGTGAAGAGTTTTTTTTTATGTCATCTGCTCTCCTGTTTCTTCATTGACTCCAGTCAGTCTTATGTTATTCTTCTTTGCATCATCTAGCAGCTGCTGGATTGAGTTCTCATGTTCCCTTATAATTTTGAAGTAATTTTTCTTTTCTTGGTCATTAATTGCAATCTTATCTTCTATGTCTGAAATTCTGTCCTCCCGTTGGCTTCTTCTGCTGTGTAGACTTTCAGTGGAGTTTTTCATGTCCTGGAAATCTATTTGCATCTGTTTTATGGATTCCATTTGTTTCCTATGTTGGGATTTCATCATGTTCCTCAGCTCCTCTCTAGATTTATTAATCATGTCTCGCACTAGGAGCAGGATCTCTCCTGTTATTTGAGAAATTATTTCTGATTTCATTTTTTCCAGATCCCCTTTTGTTGCCAGTTCAGTGGGTCCAGGTGGTTGAGTATCAGAGTGTTCCATCCCATTTTCCTTTGGGGTTCCTATAGGTGATCTGGAAGTCTGTTTTTGAGACTTATTTATGTGTTTTTTCATTTCAACTTGCGGCAGGGGGGTGCTGTTGGCACCTGCACGGATTACCTTCTCTGAGCTGGGAGAGGTGGGACAGGGGCCAGGAGCAGCAGTAGGGATGGTGGCCCAAAGGCCCTTTCCTGTGGGCTGGGAGCAGCGGGAGGGATGGTGGCTGGGAAGCCCCTTCCTCTGGACCAGGAGCAGTGGGATGGTGGCTCAGAAGCCCCTACCTCTGGGGTGGGACTCCGGGACTCGGTACTGTGCTCTGCTGGTCCGGTGTCATCTGCGTCTTTGTAGTGTGGAACCAGGTGGCTGTACAGAGCAGCGGGAGATGGGGGGTCCAGTGGATTGTTGCAGGTGCAAGGGCTGGTTCGGTGTTTTCTGTGTCACTCGTGACCTTGGTAGGGCGTGTGCAGACCTGCCTCTTCCTACTTACTTATAGTGAGTTTTTTTTTTAAACTATGAGCAGGAAAATGTGAATGTATTGTCAGTACAATAATGAATGACCATTTTCCATTGTTGTTTTCACACTTCCAGCCTTTTCCTAATTAAAAGGCTCTTCAGGAGGGGCCAGGGATTTAGCTCAGTTGTTCTGGCACCTGCCTCACAAGCACGGGGTCACAAGTTTGATCCCAGGTACCAAAAAAAAAAAAGTCTCTTGAAGAGTGTCTTTGTGTTTTAGCCTCAGACCCTTTCTCTAGTTGATCCCTTCACCTGGAATGTTTGACTTGTCCCTTTTTTTCTGTCATATTTCAGCTTCTGCAGTCAACCTTGCACTTTCCTGATCACCTAAAAACTCCTGTATGGTTTTCTATTGCCTTACCTTGCCTTATTTCTTCTTCATAATTCTGATCACGGTCAGACTTTTACATATATTTGTTGTGAGGTGAAATGAAAAACTTACTGTACAAAGATTAGTAAGGTATTATACTATTTAGTAATCCTGAACTTAAAAAATTCTTTGTGATAAATCTTTATTTGCTTGTATAGCTTTTTATACCTATTGTGTAAACACGTTAAACTTTAGAATTTACGAAGCTATCAGATATACAGGTTACTTAGCAGTGATACTTTTGTAAAATTTTCTAATAGAATTTATATCAAAATAAATGTGTTTTTTTCTCTGCAAAGAAATTTTTTCCCCATATGAGAGAATCTGAGGTACAAAAATATTACAAATTTGTAGTAGCCTGTAATAGTAATCAAATAAATAATAGGAAAATATTTATCTTAGCAAATTGAGAAGGTAGCACTATGAAGTAATGGAATTGCTTGTTTTTAAAAAACTTGAAGAAATATTTGATTGTTGAATAAGCCTCTATCCATTAACATCCAGCCTAACTGTGATAATTGATTGTGTAATGTAAGTTAATGACATTTGAATATGTAGAAGATTTGGTCTTATACTGTGTCTTAGTCTGTTTACTGCTACTGTAATGAATACCACTGGGTAATCTAAAAAGTATTTGGCTCATGGTACTGCAGGATAAGTCCAACAGCAGGGTGCTGACATCTGGTGAGGGCCTCTTATGTTGAATCATAATGTTGCAGAAAGGCAAGTAAGCGTACACGAAGGAGATAGGAAATTGGGTTGATGTCATCCTTTTATCAACAGCCCATCGTGATAGCACTGATTCATTGATGAGAGCAAGGCCCTTAGGACCTACTCGCCGCTTAGAGGCCCTAACTCCCAACTCTGTTAAAATGTCAAGGAACTTTCTCCCAGAGATTTGGAGGGGACATTTAAACCATAGCACATATTTATTAGTAATATGTTTTTGGTGACACTCCTAATACCCTGTAGATTATAATTTTGGCTATTAGAAATTTTGTATATAATTTAGCTTTATATAGCTTTATGTCAGACTTTTAAAAATAATTTCAAGGGCCGGGGATTTAGCTCAGTGGTTCCGGTGCCTGCCTCACAAGTGCAAGGTCCCGAGCTCGATCCCTGGTTCCAAAAAAAAAAAAAAATTTCAGAACATATCCACATATTTTGTTTGGAGTTAAAAGAGCTGCATTGGAGTTTCTAGTTTTTCTTAGGTCATTCATAATGTTCAAATTATTTTCTGTGTTCTATGCTGAGATATTTTTCTTTTCCTCTGGAAGTAGACTCTTGAGCTTTTATAAACTTACCATTCTCGAACTATCCCCAGTCTTCCTATTCACCATTTGCAAGGAAATGCTGATTTCCTGGTGAAATATCAAGCCCAGACCCCCCCTTCCAATTCACCTTCCTGTAGGAAGGGAGTGAGCACAACTGGACTGAGTGCCTAAGACTCTGTCCAGGGACTCAGTTACTTGGGGGAATTTTTATGCTCATTACATTTTTACCACTGTGTTTATCATTTGGAGGAATGGGTGTTGGCTTATTCACCCTTGATACTTTTGCTTAAAGCTAGATGAAATATGACATACCTGAGACAAGGCTGTCATGTTTAAAGAAACCTTCAGTGAATGCTACAGAGTAAAGAAAGGAAGCAAACCTGAAGACTACTATGATCCATGAATTTGGGCATTTTGACTTTAAAGTGCAGGAATATGCGTTTTTAGTTAGTTGGAACTCTTGCACACAATTCCCTTTAAAAATATGTATGTATGTACTTGCACTGTGGACTGAACCCAGTGCCTTTGCATTGAGCTAACCATCTGTCTCTGTCTCTGTCTCTGTCACTATCTCTGTCTCTCTCCTCCCCTTATGTCCTAAGTTGCCAAGTCTGGGCTTGAATTTATGATCCTCCTGCCTCAGCCTCTCAGAGTGTCAACATCATAGGTAGGAGGCTCATAAATGTCTTTTTGGCTTTCAGAAAGTTTCCCCAGTTGAACATATGTTCTTTCTGGGGTGACACATTATAAAGAGGTGACCCTCTAGACATATGCCTCCTTTTCCAGATGGGACCAGCCTCGAGCCAGGGTTTGTGGCATTGGGGCACGATTCTGGCCGCCTACTTGTCCTCAACTTGGGCATTGTACGGAGTATACATATATGTGTGGCTCTGAATTAGGGGCCACCTGTTGAGGCTCTTCCCAGCTGACTGCCCTTTTACTTCTTTCTTTTTTGTTTTGGTACTGGGGATCAAACTCGGGTCCCTGCGCTTGCTGCCCTTTTACTTTCACAAGGTATGGGTCACTTGTAACAGCCGCCCCTCATCCAGCCCCCACATTGCTCTTAGGGGCCCTCTTAACTCCAGAGGTAGGCTGAGTGGTGTCTCTCACCTCCCCTGGGCTCTCCCTCATAGTGCCTGTTTCACTTCTGAAGTTCTGTCTGCTTTTTGTTAGCTGGCATCAGGAATGATCCCATGCTTCTGCTAGACTGGCACCTAGTTATAATGGAGTTTAACAAGCTTCAACATCATGTACGAGCTGCATATGCCAATTACAGTGGAGCTTTTATTGCTATACCAGGTCTTTGTTTCAAAGTTAAAGGTCAGTTCCCCTTTCAGTTTTGAGTTTATTAAAGTATATTGCTTAAAAGAATTTTGGAGGTGAATGGTGGTGATGTCAACAATATGATACAACAGTATGAATATATTTCAGATCATTGAACTTAAAAAGGTTATGGTGGTGATTTTCATGTTTATTTTACCAAAATAAAAATTGAAAAAATATATTGCTTAATAAAATTATACTTGATAAAATTAATGGAGTTTTTACTACATGCCAGAACAGTATCATTCTGGGGATTTTACATGTTAGAATTCACTTAATCTCAACAACTTTATTACATAGTTAGAATTATAGTCCTTATTTTACAGATAAAGAAATTGTGCTACATAGAAATTACTGTATATAATTTGCCCAGGATTACCTGTTTATTAAGTGGAGGAGCTAGATTTACATTTGAGTTCTTTAGATCCATTGCTTGTGTCATTGACCAGTAGATTAATACAGATATACATTATCCAAATTTTATTCGGTATTTTTATATAGAAGCAGCTCTGTGAACCTGGAGACTGAAATTCGCAATTCTCGCTTTTTGACTATACCACATTTGTGACATGAGCAGGATAGCTTCTCTGATCTTTAGTCATTTCAGCTAGAAAATAAGGAGATTGTATGAAGTTTACTGTTGAATATGTTTTTGTGTATACAAGGTCGTGAAGTTGAAAGAGACTCACCTTGATGTGGTCTGAACCCAACCTATGGAATCTCATCTTTCAAACGCTGTGTGATGGAAGGCAGATTAATTACTATTAAACCTCATTCAGAAAAGTTGAGCTTCTTGAATATTAAATGTGATATAATATCACAACACAGGTAATAGTTGTGTGCTGACGAGTGTGTTGTGTTAACCTCCTACTTTGAAACTTATGAGCTGTTTTAAACTTTAATGGAGATAAGATACTAATATTCCTTGAAATTTTTTAAAAGTAATAAAAGAAATTTTTATATGGCATGGTATATGTAATGTAATTTAAAATAAGCTTTCACATTATTTCTGTCATATTCATCGCATATTTATCAATTACCTGCAGTATGTAAGGCACTGTGTGTGAACTGTGGAGGTGATAGAGAAGGTGACCTGGCCAATGGAATTTACATTTCAGTGGGGAAGCAGAGAGTTAACAGGTAAACAATTGAGTGGGTAAAATCAGCGGAGTTTGAGATACTCCTGGGATAGAGAATCATTGATGGGCAGGTAGTTTGGGAGGGCCTCTCAGTGGAAGTGACATTTTAAGTAAAAGCTGACAGAGGGACATGAAGGGAAAAATAAGGGCATCAGTAAAGGTTGAGGGTGAGGAGAATAGTATTTTAGACTTGTGTAAAAGGCTAAGCAGTAGCCCAAATGGTGCCCAGGTCCTAATCTCTAGAATTTGTGAATATTACCTTCAGCAATGTCAGATTACAGATATGACTCACTTAAGGATCTTGAGATGGGGGGAATTATCCTGAGTTATCTTGGTGGATTCTCAATGCAGTCAACAGATTGGACTACAGAAGAGGAGGTGGGAATGGGATAGCAGTAGTCTGAGGAAATGTTACCCCTGTCTTTGAGGGTGGAGGAAGGGTCCAGGATCCAAGGAATGCAGGGAGTGCAGCTCTACCAGCACCATGATTATACCTCCTTTACACTCACACTTGGGACTTCTGGCCTCCAGGACCGCAGGAGAATATGTTGTTTCAAGCCATAAGTTTCTATTAATTTGTTACAGTAACAATGGAAAACTAATGTGAATTTTGGCACCTGGAAATGAGGTGCTTCTGTAACAAATACACACAACGTGTAAGTGGCTTTGGATATAGTCATTGGATGGACACTTAGATATTTTTGAGGGGCATGAGTGAAAACCTACAATGCCTTCAACAAATTGTTGGTAAAAATGTTGACAATAAAAGCTCTGCTGGTAAGCTTAGAAGGAAATGAGGAGCTTGTTATTGAAAACGAGGGGAATGTGGGTCCTTATTATATAGAACCAGAAAGCTTAGCTGAATTGTGTCATAAGTTTTATGGAAAGCAGGACTTATAAATTGGGTATTTGGTTGAAAAGATTTTCAATTGAAGTATTGAAGGACTGCTTCAATGATTCTTGCTTTTATTCAAATATGAGGAGAATCGCTACCTGTGGACTACAGCTTCAGCCTCATGCCTACAGAGCATGCTCTATCATGCCCTTTCTGACAGCCTGCCTTGCAGACCACACTTTGGGAAGCTTGTAGAGAACTGTTTCTTCGTGAATGTTGGGTGTTTGTCATATATGGAAGTTTGGATTTGCTCATCAGCCTTCTAAATGTTTGCCACTGACAGTGACTATTGATCTAAATATGTTCATCTAAGAACTGTAATCCATTATTTTACAACTCATATTTGGAAGGATCTCTTTTATAGTGGGTTATTGCCCCCAAATTTGTATCCCTCTGAGACCTGAGTGTGACTTTATTTGGAACTGGGATCTTGAAGTAATCAAGTTAAGATGAGGTCATACAGGGTTAGGGTGGGCTCTAATCCAGGGGTTGGTATCCTTATACACAAAGGGAATTTAGACACAGGGAAGTGTAGGGAGAAGGCCATGTGAGGATGGAGGCAGAGATTGAACAAGCCAAGGAATGCCAAAGCTTGTCAGCCCTGACCAGACGCTAGGGCAGCAGTGTGAAACAGGTTCTCCCTCTGACACTCCAACAAGGAGCTAATGCTGTTGACATCTTGATCTCGACCTCTGGCTTCCAGAGCTGTTAGAGAATAAATACCTGTTGTTTTAACCCATCTGGATTGATATTTTGTTACAGTGACCCTGTGGAACCAAGACATCTCTTGTTAAGTAAAAGGTAATGGATTACAACAAGTTAATTTTTAAAAATCCTGAAGAAAGTGCTACTCTTCCACAGAGGCAGTGTCTACTCTTTTTTTTTTCACATTTGTAGTTTTGGAAGTTTAAGTAGAGTACCATAGCTCCTGTACCAGGTCAGACTTAGAAGGGAGTTAAAAGACCTTGAACATAGAATCAAAGTTAGTATCAAATAGAGAATGGACGAGAAAGCAAAAGGAAGGTTGTATAAAGTGGTGGCATGTCATCTACAGTTTGTTTCTTTCCTTATAATACTTGCCTTGAGCTAGCCAGGGAAATAATAGACTGTAGCAGTCAGCTCTTAAAAATGACTTTTCTATCATTGTTTTTGCTATGACCTGTCAGCCACTCATGACCTCTGTTCTGTGGTGCAGGACTGAGGAATGCACCTTCCTGTGAACTGTTTCTTCTGGCAGTGCTGGAAGTAAAAGGATGCCTCATCTTGTGGAATAGTTTTCTCTGGAAACTTTGTTTTAAACTAAATTCATAAGTAAAATAATGGTTTTTTTCCTTTCAGTTTTTCTGTTGTAGAATAAGCCTTCTCACAAAGAAACGGTTGTTCTCAAAATGTGTTAAATGACAATTTAAAATTACATATTTGTATCCTGCTAAAAATTAAAATATTTTTAGAGGTAAATTAATCATATAATCATGATAGCAAAATCTGCACACTACTTAGGTTAAATTAAAAAAATGCAGGGTATTTACTGAGACAGAAGGAGACAGATAAATGTGTCAGTGTACCATATTCATGATGGAATATATCATTATGATAAAGGTAACTATCATCCCCACTTAATCCACAAATTCAGTTCCAAATCAATTACTGAATTGCATGTTTGAATTCAATAAACATTTTCAACCACAGACGTCTTCAGACTTCACAAAAGTAAAGAGAATAATATAATGAAAGCCCACATACCTGTTTTCCAGCTTTGAATATTAATGTTTTGGCAATCTTGTTATAGTTCTAAGGATTTAATGGAATTATTTTGTGTTGTTTTCCTGGAGAATTCTAAAGCAAGACCAGAGTTCATCATCATGTCTTTTTACCTATATTTGCTTAGGTTTTCATCTTTAACTGCTAAGTATCATTTTAAACATAACTACAATTCAATTATGATGCATAAAATTAATAGGAATATTATCTGACTTTTGTCAGTAGTCTTCTCCAGTTGTATCTAACGATGGGTTCTTACAGTTGGTTTATTTGAATCACTGTGTAAACAAGGCACCCACATTGTGTTTGATTGTATTTGGTTGTTATATTTTGTTTCACTTTGCTTTATTAGTACATGTTTGCATTACATAATGATTACATTCCTTGTAGAGAGTTGGTACGTGTACATAAGATCTTAATTGTTTTCATTCCTTTTCCCTTGCCTCCCTTTCCCCTCCATCTCTCAATCCCCTTCTCATTTGAGAAAGACTTATCTCCTTATCTCCTATTATCTTTTATTTTCTTTATATTTTGAGGGTCTCATATAAGAGAAACCATGTAGTATTTAAACTTATTTGTCTGATATATTTCACTTAACAAGATCTCAAGGTGCATCCATTTTCCTACAAATGACTCGTTTATTCTTCATCACAGCAGAGTAGTACTCTATTTCATATAAATACCATATTTTCTTTCTTCATTCATCTGTTGATGGACATATAGACTGCTTTCACTATTTAGCTGTTATGAATTGTACTACTATAAACATGAATTTGTGTGTGTCACTATAATATGATGTCTTTAACTCTTTTGTGAAGATGAAAAAATGTTCAACATCACTGGCCATCAGAGAGATACAAATTAAAACAGCATTGAGGGTTTTTAATAAGAAGAGATCCCACTTGTTGATTGATTGTGCTAGTTCACAGGCAACTGAGGTTTTGTTCATAAAATCATTTCCTACACCAGTATTGTCCAGAGTTCTACCTAACCTCTGTTCCAGTCGGTTCAGCGTTTCTGTTTTAATATTTAGATCTTTAATCCATTTTGAGTTTAGTTTAGTGCATGGTAAGAGATAAAGATCTAGTTTTAATCTTTGGCAAGTTGAAACCCAATTTTTCCAGCACCATTTATTAAAGACACTATCTTTCCTCCAATGAGGGCTTTTGTCTCCTTTGTCGAAGATGAGGTGGCCGAGTGTGTCTGGAGTTGTTTCTGCATCTTCTAATCTATTCCACTGGTCCTCTCGTCCATTTCTTTGCCAGTACCATGGTGTTTTTATCACAGTAGCTTTGTAGTATAGTTTCAAGTTGGGGGTTGTGATACCCCCTGCCATGTCTCTGTTGCCTAGAATTGCTTTTGCTATTCCGGGTCTCTTCTTGTTCCAAATGAATTTTTGGATTGTTTTCTCAAGGTCTGTGAAGTATGCTGCTGGGATTTCAATTGGGATTGCATTGAATCTATATAGCAGTTTTGGAAGTATGGCCATTTTCACTATGTTTGTTCTTCCTACCCAGGGGCAAGGGATGTCTTTCCATTTTCTGGTATCATTTTCAATCTCTCTTTTCAAAGTGCTATAGTTTTCAGAGAAGTGGTCTTTGATTTCTTTTCTTAGGTTGATTCCTAGGTATTTCAGTTTTTTGGATGGTATTGTGAAAGGAATTGCTCGACCAACAGTGTGAAAAGACAACCCACAATGTGGGAAAAATTTTTCACCTGCTGTTCCTCAAAGGTCTACTATCTAGACTCTATAAGGAACTTAAAACAAAATCAGACCTCCCAAATTTAAAGACCTAATCCAAAAATGGGCATCTGAAGTGAACAGACATTTTTCAGACAAAGAAGTAGAAATAGCAAACATATGAAAAAATGTTCAACATCACTGGTCATTTGAGAGATGCAAATGAAAACAAGGCTGAGATTCTACCTCACCTCCAAAAGAATGGCTGCTATCATGGAATCAACCTATAACAAATGTTGGCAGGGCTGTGGGGAAAGAGGAACCCTGCTCCACTGCTGGTAGTGTAGACTGGTGCAACCACTGTGGAAATCAGTATGGAGATACCTCAAAGAACTAGGACTGGAAGTCCCATTTGACCCAGCTATTCCCCTGCTGGGGATCTTCCCCAAATAATTAAAAGAATCATAACACAGTGGTATATGTCTACCCATGTTCATAGCAACACAGTTTGTAATAGCTAAAACTTGGAAGCAGCCCAATTGCCAGTCAACTGGAGACTGGACAAAGAAAATGTGTTGGTTTTTTTTTTTTTTAATGGAGCACTACTCAGCCATAAAAAATGAGAAGTTAGAGACATTTATAGCTAAATGGATGCACATTGAAGCGATACCTTTGAGTAAAATAAACAGGACACACACGAGTAAATACTGAATAGTTTCTCTAGTGTGAGAAACTGAAAGTGTAAATAAGGACTAAAAGGTAGATGATAATAGATAATATGAAATAGAAAAGGGGCAAAAGGGAAGGGGAAGTGGGAGGGGTAGGGGAAAGGGAAGAGGGGAATGGAATTAATATGAGAAAATGAAAAAATGGAAGCAGTCTTTGTAAATAGGTATGAAGGAGTTGAAGGGAGGGCAAGGGAATGGGGAAAAGATCCAAGAAAGAGTATGTAAAGGTGCAAATTTCCAATGATGAATGTCATTATATTGTATACCTAAAATGTACCAATAAAATTAATTAAAAACATTACGGGAAGGTCAGCGTGTAAAGGAGGTAGTGGTAATGCGGGCTCCCCACTGCTGCTATGGAGCAACAGCTGACCTGTAGACCCTGGCATAAGGCTGCGGGGAAGTGGTTGTCGGTCTGCTGTGATAACATGGAGGGCGGTGGGGACAGTGGCAATTAAACCGTGGGGGGCTTGGTCGGCCTTTTTGGAACCAGTGGAGCTGGTTTCTGGCTCACAGATTTGGCTGCATCCCGCTAACTGGTATGAACCCCCTGTCTCCTTATTTAAATGTGGATCCATGATATCTCCTGCAGGATACCGATGAGTTTATTTTACCAACTTGAGCTAATAAAACCCAGGACGGGTTTGAACTGGACTTCTTTACCACTGGAGGATGTTGAATGACTGGGGGGCTCCATTTGCGGCAGTGAACAGTCTTTGGCTAGGATTGAAGAAAACCCAGAATATGGCCTGGTCCAAACCAAGAAATATAAATTTTGAATATGGTGATTAGGCAAGGGGCACTGTGGATCAATACTCTGGGTTCTCTAGCTTTGCTGTATAGTGTATTTGGCGTTATCACTGAGAAAACACAAGGTGCAGAAGAGGACCTAAACACAGTGGCAGCTGGAAGCATGACGGGCATGTTGTATAAATGTACAGGTGGGCTTTGAGGGGTCGCACGAGGTGGTCTGGCTGGCCTAACACTAGCCTGTACGCACTGTATAACAACTGAGAGCACGTGAAAGGCTCCTTGCTCCACCAGTAACTGAAGATTCTGCCAACTCATGGAGGACACTTTTTAGTAGTTATCCAGTTAATAAGTCAGTCTGAATTTACTTTCTCCTGCCTACAATTAGCTTGAAAAATTGAAGATTCTGATTTTCTGTGATGAAGATGGTCATGGATAACATGGATAACTAGCACTGACAGCCCTTCTTGCCCGCAGTGAGCTGAAGCCAAAACCTTGGTGGCTCACCGAGTAATGTCTTCTCCTTTGGAGATGACCTTGCACCTACCTGTTCTCTACCCTGCCCTGAACTGGAAAGCCACGCAACTCCCAGAATTCAGGCCATGCTTGTCAGTCCTTTATCACGAGATTTGTTCATTAATGATCTGAAACTGTAATACTGCCTGGTACTCTAAATAAAGGGTGAAAATAGAACCAAAGTCCTAACTCCAGTGTAAACACTGTCAGTGTCTAAATTTGAAAACATATATCTGGGTATAAAATAAAAGTTACTCTTGGCAAAAAACAACATCAAAAACATTGAGGTTCCATCTCACTCTAGAAAGAATGGCTGTCACCAAAAAATAAAATAATGACATATTGGTGAGGCTGCAGGGAAAAAATGACTCTTATACATTGTTGGTGGGAATGTAAACTGGTGCAATCCCTGTGGAAGTCAGTATGGTGATTCTTCAAAACAAATAAACATACGAATTCCATTTTACCCAGCTATTCCATTCTAAGTATCTTCCTCAGAGAGTTAAAGACATCATATTACAGTGACTGTTGCATCTCTAAAGCAGTCTCTCATTGTGTGTAATGGCCTCCCCTGTTTTTATTTCATGTGATTGGTTTGGTAAATTTGTGTTAAGGTGGTATGAGCTTGATCCCTCTGTTATAAACCTTCCTTCCTGAGGTTTTTGCCTCCACTGATAGGCTATCCTAGAATTATGACTTCTTCAGGGTTTATAAAATAGTGCATTACTAATGACACAGTTCTTTATGCTCTTGTTAGCTGGGAATCTTTGTAGAATTTATTCCTGTCACCTGTATAGTTATTCTGAAATAGTGCATGCTGAAAAGACAGGATAAATGCTTGAATTTTTTTCCCTTACCAGTTTTCAGAATGATGAACTGATGTGTGCTTGGTTATCTAAAACTGGGTAATAAATTACCTCAAAACTCAAGAGGTACAAAAAAATGGCAGTTTTATTGTACATCATGATTTGAGAAGTCAGGAATTTTGGAGGGCTTTAATGGGCATTTTTTTTTTTTTCAGATTTTTTGAGATACAGTTTTACTATGCAGTTCAGGCTGGCCTTGAACTCACTACCTAGCCCAGGCTGAACTTGATCTTGTGATATGCCTACCTCAGCCTCCTGAGTGCTGGGATTACAGACATGTGTCACCATGTCTGGCTGGGCAATTCTGTTATATGTGGCAAAAAGGATTTAGAAAGTAGATGGGCTGGTCTGGAGGGTCTAAGACAACTGCACTCACGTGTCTGGTGCCTTCATGGGAACATTAGAAAGGGAGCTCAGCTGGGACTGTTGATCATGGAACTCGTACATGCACTCCCCAGCATTGTGGTTCTAGGTACTTTAGCTTTACTGTGGCAGCTCAGAGTCCCTCAAGAGAATGTTAGAACAGACCCAGCTGTAAAATGCATAGCTTCTTATGTCCTAGCCTTGAAAGTTCACAGTATCACTTCTATTTCAGTCTTTTAGCTGGGTAAGTCACTAAGGCTAGCTTGGATTTAAGGAGAGGAATAGAAAAAAGTTTGCAGCTGTCTTTAATATGTCATAATATCCTAGCAAAGTCAGTGGTTTTTAAAATTTAATATCATTACTGACTTAGGAAGTTTTATATATGTGAGGTGTTTAATTTGTGTCAGTAGTTTTTATTGGTACTCAAGTAGTCACATTTTTGGCCATTTGGAGCACCTTTAAATTGAATCTTGCCACTTTTTGACATGATTCCATGACTTCATTATTTTTTTTTTAAACTTACTGTGGTAAATGCATGCACACACATACACACACCTATAAAATAAAATTTACCAGTTTAACCATTTTAAATGTAATTGCAATACTTAATGCTTTATAATTACCATTGTATTATAAGCATTAATTTCATTCACAATATTGGCTGATCATGACTGTTTTCAAAACTTCTTCACCACTCCTAGAAACTCTCCACCACTAATAGAAACACTGTTAACTATTAATAATTTCCCATCCCTTCTTTCTCTGATGCTACTCACCTCTAACCTACTTTCTTTCTCTTCTTTCTTGTGGTACATATTTCATATAAGTAGAATCATATATGTCCTTTTATATCTGGTTTATTTCATACTCAATATTTTCATTGTTTTTAAGATTCATCTATATTACAGCATGTATCAAAACTTCATTCCTTTTTCTAACTAATATTCAAATATACATGCATACTACACTTCATGTATCTGTTCTCCTGTTTATGGACACTAGGTTGGTCTTTTGGCAATTGTGAAAAATGCTGTACTGCATGTGGGTTTCCAGTGAAATCATATTTGAGTTTGAGACCATGTTTTCAATACTTTTGAGCATACACTAGAAGTGACATTGCTCAGTCATACGTAATTCTGTCTTTAGCTTTAAGAGGAACTATCAGCTATTTTCCATAGTGGCTGTACCTTAGCATATAGCATCCTCCCACCAGAAATGTACATGAGCTCCAATTTTTATACATCCTGGCCAACACTTATTTTTGTTTTCATTTACATAGTGGCCTCTAGTAGGTATGAAGTGATATCTATTCAAAAATATTAATTGCAGCACATGTAAGAGTGAAAAATGAAAATAACTGAATTACGCATCAGGAAATAGTATGTAAATCTGGATTATTCATACAACAAAATACTCATACAGCAGTTAAAATGAATGGACTAGATTTGCGTCTAATATCTTGGTTTAAGTTGGATGGAAAGGATATAGATGAGCCCTAGTATAAACAATAATATATAAATTGTTTGGAAAACCAGCTTGATAACATAAACTTGAAAATTTATATGATTTCCAGCTCATTGCTTCTACTAGTTAAATATTATCTGAGGACCCTTCCTTATTACAGATGGTGAGAACATGTATATGATATTCATATCACCTTTATTCACAGCAAAAATCTTTGCAAAAGGTAAAATGCCCAATGAATGAATAGATGAATAAACTCTATAGAAGCATATAATGGTATACTATACAGCAATCATGCAAGTGGCAGTGATACAAAACATTTTAACAGATCCTTAGTTTTATTCAAACAACTTTGTGGAGGTATATTTTACCTATTCTAAAATTTACCAATTCAAGATTTTTGGTAACTTCGCTGAGTAGTATAACCATCACCTTAAATTTAGAACATTTTCATTCACCTTCCTCTCCCAATAAGATGCCTCTTCCCCATTTCTAATCTGTCTCCACGCAATCTAACATCCCCAAGTAACTGCTAATCTTTCTGTCCATAAATTTGCCTTTTATGGATATTTTTGTAGAATGCAGTATTGTATATAGTATTTTTCATCTGACTTATTTCATCTAGAATATTTTTGAGTTTCATCAATGATATGAAATGTCTTTTTATTGCTGAATAGTATTTCACTGGATAAAAGATATTTTACCTGTCTATTCACCAGTTGATGCACATTTTAGTTCTTTCCAATTTTTAGCTACCATGGATAATTATGTGAGTGCCTTTGAGTGGGCATGATATTTCTTTAGGAGTAGACTTGTTGGATTGTGTGGCAGTTTTGTATTTAGGCTTTTGAGAAACTGATGACTGTATTCCAAACTGGGTCTATATTTCTCCTAGCGATGTATGAAGTTTCCATTTGTCATATACTCACCAACATTTGTTATTGTCTTCCTTATTTATCATAACTATTCTAATGAGTATGAAGTAGTATCTCATTGTGGTTTTATTTGCATTTTCCTAGTGACTAATGATGTTGAGCATATTTTTCTGCACCTGTTACTCAGTCTTGTACCTATTTTGGTGGAATATCTTCATTTTTTTGTTGTCTTTTCTTAAATTTGGCCTTTTTTCTTACTATAGAGTTGGAAGAGTTCACTGAAGTTTTGCATAGGAGTTCTTTATTCAGTGTGGACTTTGCAAACATTGTCTCCCAATCTGTACTTTTCATTTGTTTAATGATGTCTTTGAAATAAAAAAAATTTGATTTTCAGTGAGGCTCAGTTTTTCAGTTTTTCCTTTTATGGATGGTACATTTGGTATTATAGCTGAGAAATATTTGTTTAAATAAAATCTTGAAGATTTTAAAATCTGTGACCTGTTTCGAGTTAACTTTTGTATATGGCTTGTGCATGGGAGCATCCTAAGATCATCTTTCTGCATGTGGACTCCCAGTTGTCCCGGTTTTATTGTTGAGCAGACTCCTCTCCCCAGTGAATTATCTTGGCACATTTCTTAAAAATCAGTGGAATATAAGGATTTATGTCTGGATTCTCAATTATGTTCCATTGATTAATGTCTGTCCTTTCTTTTTTTTTAAGTTTTTATCTTTTATTAGTACATGTTTGCATTATATAATGATTACCTTCCTTGGGGGAGTTAGTACATGTACATAACACATTTTAATTATTTTTTCCACCCCCCCCCATTTCTTGATCCCCTTCCCATTTGAACAAAATCTGTCTCCCTACTCATTATTACTTATCTTTTAGTTTGCTCTTTAACTTGGGATTACTCATATAAAAGAAACCATTCAGTATTTTAGGCCATGTATCTGATTTATTTCTCTTAACATTATGTTCTCAAAGTGCATTTTCCTGCTCAAATGACTCAAGTTTATCTGTCTTTATGGCAGACTTGTACTCCATTATGTATCTCGAAAGTGTTACAGACACATTGATATCCCAGTGGTACATGCATACTCGTGTATAGCATCACAATTCCTTTTTTTTTGGTACCAGGGATTGAACTTGGGTCCTTGTGCTTGTGCAGCGGGCTCAAAACCACTGAGCTAAATCCCCGGCCCAGCATCACAATTCTTAATAGCTAAATCTTGGAAGTGGCCTATGTGTCCATTAACAGATGAATACTTGTTCTTTCTGCTGGTTATTACACTGGCTTGGTCACTGTAGCTTTATATAAATTTTGAAACCAGGATGTGAAAGTCTCCCAAATCTGTTATTTTTCAAAACCGTCATGGGTATTCTATTTGTTTTGGTTTTCCATGTACAGTTTAGGATGTGTTTGTCAATTTCTGTGAAAAACTCTCATGGAATTTTGATAAAGATGGTTTTGAATCCATAGATGAATTTGAAGAGAGATGCCGTCTTATTAATATTGAGTTTCCCGATCCATGAACATCTTTAATTACGTTCACAAAAATTTTGTATGTTCAGGGTGCAAGTATTGTAATTCTTTTGTTAAATTTATTTGTAAAGTACTGTACTCTTTAATGCTATTGTGAATGGAATTGTGCTTGTTTCTTTTAATTTGATTTGTATAGTGTTTATTGCTCATATATAGAAATACAGTTGTTGTTTGTATATTGGTCTTATATTCTTCTATCCTGTGATGATAATGTATGGTGTACTTTGTTATTAGTTCTAATAGTGGTGGTTTTTTGGTGGGAGGGGTTTCTTGGGATTTTCTATGTTCAAATAAAAAGTTTTGCTTTTTCCATGATAAACTGCTTTTTTTTTTTTAAAAAAGTTACAGTACTAGGGATTGAACTTAAGGCCACCTTAATGAGCTATATCCTCAGCCCTTTCAAAAAAACTTTTTATTTTGAGACAAGGTGTCACTAAGTTTCCCAGGTTGGGCTCAAAGTTAAGATGTTCCTGCCTCAGCCTTCTGAGTTGCTGGGATTACAGCCTTAAGATTCCAAGCTTGTTGCTTTTGTTTTTCTTGAGTAGTGCTCTGTTGAATAGAGGAGGTGACTCCATATTGTTTTCTCTATCTCAAGGTAAAAGAATTCAGTCTTTCACCATTCTGTGTAATGTTTGGTGCAGGCCTTTTTGGAGATGCTCTTTATCAGGTTGGGGAAGTGCCCATCTGTTAAGAATTTTTATCATGAATTGATGTTGTTTTGTTAAGTGCTTTTTCTGCGCCTATTAAGATGTTTATATGGTTTTGTCTTTTATTAATACAGTGCATTGCATTAATTGATCTCCAGTTTTTGAACCAACTTGCATTCCTGGGGTAATTCCCACTTGTTTATGATTTATAATTTTTGTTACATGTTTTTGGATTTGGTTCACTATATTTTATTGAGGATTTTTACATCTATATTTGTGAGGGATATTGGTGTATACTTCTCTGATTTGTCTGGCTTTGGTGTCAGGGTGTTATTGCCTCTTAGAATGAGACAAAAGCAGTCTGTTTTCTTGTGTGTTTCAGAAGAATTTGTGTAGTTTGAGTATTATTTCTTCTTTACATATTTGATAGAATTCACCAGTGACATCATATCGATGCTTTTCTGTGTGGAGAAAATATTTTTGTTGCTCATTTATTTTCTATTCTGGATGTAGACATATTCAGATTTTCCATTACCTCTCAAGTCATTTTGTTCAGATGTGACTTCCTAGGAATTTGTCTGCTTCTTCTAAGTTGTTGAATTTGTTGGGATAAAGTTCTTTGTGGTATTTCTTTATAATCTTTTTGATTTCTGAGGGATCAGTGATAATCTCTTTCATTTCTGATTTTTGTGATCTGTTTTCTCTTTCTTGCTAAGTATTTGTCTACCTAAGTGTTTGCTTATGTTTTCAAAGAATCATCTTTTGGTCTCATTCACGTTTTCTATGGTTTTTCTGTTTTACAATTCTTTAATTTTTTACTTCTTTATTTTCTTTCTGTTTGCCTTTGAAAATTTTCTTTTTTACATTTTCAAGGTCAATGTTTAGATTATTGGTATGAGTTCTTCACTAATACAGACATTAAATGCTACTAATTTTCCTCTCAGTGTGTTCTGTACATTTTGCCATTTGAATTCATTTTCATTCCGATTAAAATACTTGCTCCCTTTGTAATTTTTTCTTTGACTCATAGGTTATTTAGAAATACATTGTTTAATCTCTAAATATTTGTAGATTCCCTGAATTTTCTTTTGTTATTTATTTCTAACTTAACTGCATTGTGGGTGGTAAAGGTACCTCATACAATATCAATTCTTTAAAATTTCCTAATGATTTCTTTTAATAGCCCAACATGTGGCTTGTCTTGGAGAATGTTCTGTGTGTGCTTGAAAAGAATCTCTATTTTGCTGCTGTTGGTTGGAATATGCAAGAGGTACCTGCTAAGGCAAGTTGTTTGGCTGTGTTGGTCAAGTCTTTATATCCTTGTTGATCTTTTATTGGATTCTTCCAACAGTTTGATGGTAATGTGTCTTAAGTGGGGATGTCTAATTTACTTGTTTGGAGCTGATTGGGCTTCTTGGGCATGGAGTTTAATATTTTCCATCTGACATGAATTTTTTGGCCATTGTTTCTTTTCTATTACAATTTATTTGAGTTGTGGCATTTAAAAAAATTTGTTCTGCTTACATTACCATATCTGTTCTTCATTAAAGTCCTTAGTATATTAATCATAGTGCTAAAAATTTCTGGTCTGATAATTCTTATAACAGCCATATGATGCTTGCTTTGTCCCTGCAGATTGTGTTTTATTTGCCTTTTAATATGCTTTGTAATTTTTTGTTGAAGGCCAGGTGTGATGTATTGAGTAACTAGAATTGATGTAAATAGGCCTTTAGTGTGAAATTTTATGTTGATCTGTCTTGGAGAATTAATTTTTTGGGTAACTATAAATTTCAGAGGCTTTTATTTTCCCTAGTATGGGTTGAGTGTCCTTTATCTGAATTGTTTGTTACTATAAGTGCTTCAGATTCAAGAGTCTTGGATTTTGGAATATTTGCATAGATTTTATTTGTTAAGCACTCCTAATCTAAATAATCAAATGATATTAAATGTTTCATGCTCCTCAAAAAATTTTGGATATGGGAGTATTTCAGATTTTGATTTACTTACTGTGTCAGGGAAAACCCAGGGACTTGGGCATGCTACCCAAGCATTCTACCAGTGAGCTATTCCTCACCCCCAAATTTCAGATTTGGGATTAGGATGCTCAGTTGCATCCTTGTTTTTATTTATCTCCTGTTTTCTTTGGGTTTCCCTAGAAATGCCTCCTTAGAATCTGTATCTTCGAGCTTTTACTTGTAATTTACTGTTACCATACTGGAGTCCTGTCAAAGTGGTGCTGTGAAGAGGAAGCAGTCCATCATCTTTTGATAAATCTCAAAAGGGTACTTTTCTTTTGGTGGCCTGAGTTCCTGGGCTGTGACCTTTGAACTTGTTAGCATGTTTTCCCCTCTTAGGTGACACAGGGATGCTACTAGGGACAGAGTTATGCAATGGCACTCCTCCTAGGTCCAGTGAAGTTCTGGTAAAGTAGTTTCCCTTGAGAGAGGGCTTTTCTATGGATAACAGTACACTCTGGGCTTATTTCAAAATGCTTGCTTTCCTCCTGGATATATTTCAAAATGGTTACTTTTTCTCTCCTCCTGTTGGATGTACCATGCTATCTATGTTTCTCCAGGTTTTACTGAGAGACCCTGTGAAACCTAAGAAAGTGTAACATCCCCCTACCCAGACACACACTGAATCTGGGCCCCTAAGAAGTTTTTGTTTTGTTTTTTAATTTTATGTTTTTTCTTAAGCTAGTTCATTCTCAGGTTCCAGTGAATAGCTACCACTTAAACATTTCTATCAGTTACTAGCTCAGGTGCCTTTCTTGCTCGATTTTTTTTTTTGTACCTGGGATTGAACTCGGGTCCTTGCACTTTTGAGGCAGGTGGCAGAACCACTGAGCTAAATCCCTGGCACTTCTTGCTTGATTTTTTTGATGGCAGTTTCTGATACATCTGTTTGCTGTGTGACCTCAGATCTCAGATATACCATAGAAAAGTTGCTCATTTTCAGTTCTTCAGCATTTTTATGTGAGGAGAACTTCCAAGCTTTTACATGTTGCAGCAGAAAATTGGCAATACTATTATATCTCTTCAAGTATTTGTTCTGTTTCTCTTTCCTGTCCTTCTGGGATTCCTGTTATGTGATATCTTGGGACTTTCCAAGTTCTCAGAGGTTCAGTTCATTGTCTTCTCTCTGTTCCTCAGATTAGGTAATTTGTTATATTTGAATTTTCTAGTTCTCTCTTCTGCCATTTCCTGTCTCTTCAGCCCCAGTAGTAAATATTTCCTTGGTTATTGTACCTTTCACCTCCACAGTTTTTACTGGTTCCTTTTTATAATGTCTTTTTTCCCTTGGCTATTCTTTATTTTGTGAGTCAGTGTTTTCATACTTTCTTTAATTCCTTAGAGATGTATTCCTTCAGTTTTTGAAACATACTTCTGATAGCTGACTTAAAAATCTTAGCCTTAAATTCAATATTTGGGTTTCTTCAGAGACAGTTTCTATTGATTGCTCTTTTTCTTGTTTGTGGGCTGTACTTTCCTGTGTCATTGCATGTCTTAGTTTTTGTCAAACATTAGAAATTTTAAATGCTTTAACAGATAAACTTTGAAACCCCCAATTCCTCATATTCTCAGGGTATCTTCTTTACGCAGCTGCTGTTTAAGTAGTGACTGTCTTGCATGAATCCTGTAAAGTTACTTTTCTTTGTTGTGTGTGGTCAATGAAGTCTTTGCTTGGTTTGATTAGTGATCACCTAATGACTGAACTCGTATCAATAAATCTCCAAGCCTTTAGTGATAGGCTCTGTGTTTGCCTTGACATTCTTTCAGTACTCAAGTAGTTTATGATTCTGGCTTAGCCTTTACTTTTTTTTTTTTTTTTTAAATTTTTTTTTTTAAATTTTTTTTTTTTTGCTTAGCCTTTACTTTCTGCTTGTGTAGAGCTTCAAAGTCCTGTATTAAGTGAGAGGTTAGATCTCCCTTGAGTGTTCCTGGGGTGTGTACTTAAGCCTGCACAGGTGCATGGGATTTTGGATTCCCCAGGAAAACCTCTGGAGCTTTTCACTACCTGCTTTGGACATCTCACTTCACAGATCCTCCTTTTAAATTTTTGACTGGACTCTTGTTTGCTCAACTCTATTGCAAACTTAATAGCTATGATGTTAATCAATTGCAGCTGATTGTTTTTGACAAAAGCCCTAGGTGTAGGGCATTTCCTGCTGAGTGAACTCTATAGGACATCAAATAATGATAATACTTTTTGAATGGGGCTTTCCTAGGGAGCTCTGAAATGGGTCAAATAGTGACAGTGCTCTGGAGTGGGTGCTTTTTGGGGAGGGCTGAACCAACCCCCTACCACCCCCTATAGCCACAGGGCTGCATTTTTCAGTTATTGTAGCTGAGGAAGCTGCTGGTTTTTTAAGGTTGCTAAGGAGCTTTAGAGAGGGGAATGCAGTAGATCCAGTTAAAAAGCCATAAACCTGGCTACTCTAACCAAAGTTCAGCGTTTTTCATAGGATAATGCATTAGGTTTTATTAATTTCCTGAATTTTGAGAAAGTTCATTTTGAATACTGTGCCAGCATTTTCATTGTTTTTATGGATAAAAGCACTTTTGTAATTCACCATTTCAGAATTTCAACCTCACACATGGAAAAAGTGAAAAGTAAGTCTCTGAGATTGACAGTATAGCATTAATCCATTTTAGCAACTTAGAAACAACTAAAAGAACATACACATATATAGTTATATAAAATATATATTTGTATTACACAAAAGCAAATAAATGTAAAACTGTAAAGAAAAGTATAGGATTCCAGATGGTCAGTAACTCAGGTGGTGGCTGGCCCAGGAATGGGACTGAGTGGTACATACAGAAGTGTGTGTTAGTCCCCCTACATCCCTGAGGGACACGTTCTATGATCCCCAGTGGATGTCTGAAACCACAGAAAGTACAAAACCTAAAGATGCTGTTTTTCCCCACATATCCATATCTATGATAAAATTTAACTTATAAATCAGGCATAGCAAGATATTAAAAACATAACTAACAATAAAGTAGAATGGTTAGAACAGCATATTGTAATATGTTATGTGAAATGTATGATTTTTCCAGAAGTTTTCACTTAATATTTTCAGGTACAGTTGACTATGGGCAACTGCAAATGTGCAAAGTGAAACTGCAGATATTGGAGGACTACTGTATGTACAGTAGTCAGGGTACAGTTTTATTTTAGAGTGGTAGGTCATGTGTTGTTATTAAAATATATTCACAAGCAAAAAATACTTTGTGGTTGCAGTTGTTTTCACATTAATATGTGAGATGGTAAATCTATTATGCAGTAGAGTTTTCAAAAGGAGCTTTGACCTGAGCTTTCACAGCCATTTTTATAGCCAGAGGAATTGCTTAGGGAGCATATCTCTACCTAGTGTTGCATGGGCTGCGTGCGCTGGCCTAACTCCAGATTCAGGATTGGGATAATGAGGAACAAAGCAATGGCAGCTAGTACCACTTTGAGATGAGTCATCTCTTAACTGGCCCTGCTTTGGACCCAGCTGCCATCAGCAGCCTCACAGCTCTCTGCTCCATAACCCACCTTGAAAATTTTAGTAAACACAGAGGAGCTGTCAATGAGAATCTGATAAACACGGAGATAATGCTACCCTTAGTCAAATCCATACTTGATTTCAGCCTCTTACATAAATATTCCGGAGATTTTTTTCTAATCTTATTCTAATCACATGATTAAAGATTTGTAGAATATTCAAAATTCCAGTCAAGATGAATTGAGCATGATATCATGGACAAAGGATCACAGTGGGAAGGTATCTAAGAAAATGGAAAGTTCAGCAATTACTTTTTCTGTTTTAAAGAATGAAAGTAAACATGTGACCTCACAAATGGGAGCACCACTAATAGATAACATTTCATTGAAAAGCTATTTGAGAGACAGTGTCTATAGAGTCAAACATTACTTCCTAAACTTTTTCATGTATTGAACCCACAGAAAATGGTAATTTTATTGTTTGCTAGTGAGAATAGTAAGACCACACATGGCCCAAGTGACTGTTCTAGGGGTTCTGGCCATATTAGGCCAAGCCAGACATAGAAATTTGAGTTTGACTTCCAGGTATACTTATTTGCACTCTGGGAAGTTAGATTCTTTTCTGAGTCTTAAGTTTACCTATCTGAACTATATGTACTGACTTTATATCTACTAATATTAGAATGTAAAAATTACCTTTTAGTCTCTGAAATAACTAAATTATAAAATATCCTATGAATATTGGTCAAAATGAGAGCAAATGCATTTGTAAAAATGCGTGACCATTAAAATTTATCATTATTTAACTATCTAGATTTGAAGGCCAGTGGATGTCCTTGCTAGTATTTTCCATTCATGCTTTTAGATATTTGTGTAGCTGTCTTACTGCATTTGTCAATTAGGAGGTAAGAGCACCTGCTTTGTATGTACCTTGGTGCTATCTGTTATGGGAAATGTAAAAGCACAAAACTGGATCCTACAATCATAGAACTCATTCTGGTTTGTGAGATGTGGCTTTTGTGTGAATCATGAGTGACAAAGCAGTGTCATTTAAAGAAAATAATATTCAGAAACTAAATGGAAAAAGAATGTAAAAAAGGGGAAACTGTGTGGGTCAGTGTCTTGCACTCAGTAAGATATGTGGAGGTTATATATAAAATGGAATTGATTCTTAGGAAAGGCTTTAATGAGGACTGAAGAACTGAGTGTGAGATACAAAGGATGGTGAAATTTGACTATTCAGAAAGTGAGGGAGGAGGTACTCCGGTAGTTTTTATTGTGTCTTCCCAACACATTCACTTGGAAGCACAACATTCATTTCTAAAGAGGCAAAGAATAAGTTTTAGAAAAAATTTCTCCTAAATACTGTTATAAAGTTTGAATATTTCTATTATGATTTTATGACTTCCCATCTGTGGTAGATGTTTTATTGAAATTATTTGGATATTATCATCAAGCTGTGACAGTGATGCTGTAAAGGTCACATGCAAAACAATTAAATTTTCTGAGTGAAATAAGAATATGCATTGTGAAAGGCAAATAATTTGAAGTAGTTCCTTTTTTTCACGTAGGCCATTTCATGATGACATTTTGAGGTGTTTAAATAAATCACAATGTTGTTTTTCTTCTTGATTGCAATTTTCCCTTCTCTATTTGTGTAGCTTAAAAATAGAAATGAGAGTGCTTAAGTTTGAACATTATGGAGCCTATTAGTTAATATAAAGTTTATCCTAAACTCAACAGTAGATTCCATTATAACCCTATGTGGAAACTTACTATTTTGCTTTTACATAAATGAGATGGCTTCTGAATGATAGAGACTTAATTATGAGCACTTTGGTTTATTGTAAGTTAGATAAACCAACACTTCTGTATTTCTCATGTTATTAGGAAATCTGATTCCTTTATTTTAAAATTTTATGATTTTAATATATTTTATCTTTTTTTCCCTTGTAAGAGTAAAGATTGATTTCTTTTTTCAAAACTTCTAGAACTAATTCTGGAAAGTTATTACTTATTATTGCCCATATCACATTATTTGAATATTATGATTATTTGACAGTGTTTTGTGATTTGTACTGCTAACTTATAAATACCTCTGAAACAGGTGTTTGATTCTAATTTAAAGAGAGATTATTTAGGTAGCAACATAATGAGTTAGATACTACAAGGAAGATGACAGGTGATACCTAGATATCTGAATATCTGTAAAACAAGTATAATAAGGAGAGTCAACATCTTTTTGTTGTTGTTATAAACAGCTCAGTGGCTACTGCCTGTTAAAATTGTATGTTCTTGTCTGATTCCATGTCGAGTGCTCATTCCTGTGCACTCTCTGAAATGGGAACACTTCCCATGTGTCTGGGTACTGGAATAGCTTGCTGCATCTCCAAGTCATATTAAAGAGATACAAGATGTGTATCTCATGTATCTGTACCTGTATCTATATGTAAAATTTGAATCTTTATAAACACTAGATTTTTTCTTGCATCTGGCTTTGTCATTATTGTGTTGTCACTGATTTGTAGTAAATTACACTGTTTTTCTACTTTCTGGTTTTTTTTCTGTCATGGTTGATAACCAAGAAGCTAATTTACTCTCAGGTAATATAGAATTGATAGTACTGTTATTCATGGGATCTGCTTACCTAAACAACTTATAATTTGCCCTTATACTTGACATTTTTTTGGTGGGGAAGAAATTTTGAATTGTTGAAAATTATTAAATACTCCCAAAGTGGTTTTGAAAGCTTCCCTGGGCTGAAGCCATTTGATTATTTTCAGTGTTTTTGCATGAATGAGGTCAGTTACTTCAGAAGCCTGAACAAGTGCAGCCATGACATATGGACCTATTCTGTCCACTGGCACAATATGGGATCCTTTTAAATGCTGTCACAATTAGAATTTTTAACAAATGTGTTTTGGTTGTGCAAGAATGTGAAAGCTATTCTGGAGTGGTTTCTTTTTTCTTTTTTGAGACAGGCCTCATTATGCAGTTCAAACTGGCCTTGAACTGACCATGTATCCTAGGCTGTCCTCCAACTTGGGGTGATCTTCCTGCCTCAGCCTCCCTAGTGCTGGGATTATAAGTGTATGGCACCACACCCAGTACTTTAGTGCATTTTTAAGGGCACATGGTTTAACACATTGTAACTTGTTAATTTTGTGCTCTGTAATGTATGTAGCCAGATTGAGGTTTATAGTAAGTAAAATGAAGATACTCAAAAAAGACTTGTAGAGGAAAGAGATTGCTCACATGTAGAAAGATTCAGACAAAACCAGATTGGATTTTAAGAATTGAACCAGTTGCCAGAGGGTGTGGGTTATCAGATGACCCCTATCTTTGTGACTTCGGCAAGCCTTTAGTTTTCATGTTTTTAAGATGATGTTGTCCAGCACTGGTCTAGTCCAACTTACGCATTTGTAAAACTTTGTCTAGTCTTGGAATATTATAAAAGAAAAAGGGGTAGCATATTGTAGCTCCCTAAGTACTCTAGTTTTGTAGACACTGAGCTTTGAGGGGAAGGATAGAGTAATTGGGGTTAAAACTTTGATTTATACTATGAGAAAATTGAGTCTTGTTACTGGACAATGCAGAACAGATTTTACATATTTAAGTGCATAAATTGGAAACAAGTAGCCAGTTGCCTGGTTATTGGTTTTCTTTTTCCCCTTAATACTGGGGGTTGAATTCAAGGGCACCCAACCATTGAGCTACACCCTCTACCCTTTTTATTTTTTATTTTAAGACAGGGCTTTGCTAAATTGCCCAGGATAACCTCAAACTTGTGATCCTCCTTCCTGAGCTTCTTGAGTAGCTGGGATTATAGGCTTGCACCACCAACTTCAGTTTGGCCACAGGTTTTAATGTTTGTGCTAGACAAACTGTATCAAACAGCCTGAATTTCTACATTTACTACAGGTGTGTGCTCTCTCTAACCTTCGAAATCTCTACTTCCACCTCCCTTTAGTCTGATGATGGACTGTTTCACTGATCTGTTGCCCTTGGAAGTTTTTGTGTTCCCCTATACTGAGGTGTATAGACAGAGGAGGGCTTTGAGCAGGAGGTGGCCATGATGAGATAGATGTGCTTATGAGAAAGCTCACTTTCTCAGTGCTGTGCAGGGTTGACAGAGCACAGTCTGGAGCAGCAGTGGGTAACAAGCTCTGTCAGAGAATCAGCACCAGTCATCTTGGTCTTATTTCATTACCTTCTTTAGTATACTTTGTTGCATTTAATTTTCTAAATAAACTCTAGAAAAAGCTAGTCAGGTGGTTAATCCAAATGATTTTCGCTCTCATTTACAAGCTGATGCATGAAAATGTGCAGTCAATTACTATCTCCTTAATCATCTCTTGGCATAGAATTTAGATGCATGTATCACAGTGGACTTGCTCTTGGCTTTAAAGATCTATTTTTATGGAATGCTTTTCAGATAGCCCAGACAATATTAAAAGCTCTAGATATCTGCTGAAGTAATGCCACAGTTTAGATTTGGAATGTTGCACAAAGGCCCATGTGTTGAAGGTTAGTCGTGGGTCGGTTCTGTTGGGAGGTGGCAGAAATGTTAAGAAGTAGGAATAATGGAAGGAGGATGGGTTATTGGGGACGTGCTCTTGAAGGGGATATTAGGACTCTGGCCTCTTCTTTTCTCTCTTTGCTTCCCAGCCACTATTAGGTAGGTGCCATGACCCGCACAGCATAGGGTCCAAATCTGGGGAGAGCAGTGGGAGATGAAGAAAATTGAAAAATAACAAGAAAGAAATATTCATACCAAGATTAAGCTTGAAAGCTGGGACCAGGTGGAACCAAAGCCTGATGATCTAATGGCCAACTAGAGTCCAGTGCACTCTTTATTTATAGTGCAAGACAAACTAGAGAAGGTGGGGCAACTTGTGCTATGTGGCCCAAGTGTTCTAGGCTGAATGCAGCATGATTGTCTCATGATCGGGGCATGTGCAGAAGGGAACAAGGAAGAAGGATACATAATGTAACTGTCTCTTAGGGCTGTGCCATCCAGAGTCTACAATCTTAGTCAGTGGAGGAGAATATCTAGTCTTTAGAAGAGAAAGGAAGTAGGCAGTAGGCGAAGGGCCATCTTCAGGCTCGGCCTGTGGCAGGTAAGCAGCTTTCTCCTCCACATGTCCCTGCCACGATGTGTTGTGCTGGCAGAGGCCCCAGAACAGTGAGACCAGCCAACCACAGATTGTGAGCCCAAACAAATCTTTGTCTTTGAAAGTTGGCTCATCTCAGGTATTTGTTACAGTAACAGAAACCTGACTAGCACAAATATTGAGTGTGTTTTTCTGTGGAGTTACTTCTTGTGTCTGAGTTGACCTTGGTTGTGTATTTCTCCTCCCCTCTTGCATTGCCTTGATATATTATTGTGCAGATTAGATGCTCAGGAGTCAGACACATCTCTTTCAGATCTTTCCTCTCTTTCTTTAACTGTGGACCAGTTTGTTTGGTTTTTTATTCCATATGTTGTTTTAGGGTTAAATGAAACATCAGACTCACAAGCTTAACCATACAGACTAGGGAACTAAAGAATAAGCCAGTTTCCTAATTTTTGGTTGTGTTTGCAGAGAGAGGATATTTAGAGGAAAATATTAATCTCTGATCATTCAAAGACTTTTTGAATGATTGCGAAGCCAAACAGGGTCCACATTTAAGTATACCCACCGACACATAAGATTGATATGCGTTCCTTTATACGAAAACAAAGATACACACAAAGTGAAATTAGAAAGTTAATCAATGAATGGAGGAGTTTCTATTCTGTAAAATAAACATCAACATACATTTATAATGTAAGAAGTTTATACTAAAGTATCCTATTCTAGTTTTTACCACTGTGTGGACATACTGCCTAAACCTCAGAGTGGGCGGGCCACAGGGCACTGGTTGCCAGCAGGATCAAGAACACTAGCTAAAGAAGGCAATGCTCATCCTTTCACCCAAAATTGTGCTCTTTGTTCTGGGGCAGAACAAAGCCAGAACAACAGAAATAGAAATACTTGCCTATGTGTGGGCGGAAAGAAACTATTCTAAATTGACTCTTCTTCTCTCTCAACAGGAATTTTCAAAGGATATAATCTTTGCTGATAGCCATTAGTAAATGTTTGTTCTTTGAGAGGCTAATCAAACACAGAGCTTTTGGGATCCCTCTTTCATGATACTAGGCAATGTGTGTCCTGCAAAGTGATATTTTGTATGACTAATGCCTCGGTTGACTGGTCTCTGTACCTTATCCAAATATCTATAGTTAGAAAATATGAATGGATGAACAGATAAAGGAAAAAATGAATAGTAAGTATACTTATATCCAGAAATAAATTTATCTCAGTGTGTGATTGTAGGCAGCCAGTTCATTTAATAAATCAGAAATAATTTTAGGAGACCAGCTTTTTATATTATTGTATGTAATGCATTACAAACTTCCAAGCTGGCAACTACAGAGTCACTTAGCAGTTACATAATTGAGCATTCTATGTCGGGGCAGTGCCAGGCAGTGGGTATAGAAAGTTGTTCTTTCCCTCAAGGAGTTTGTGCTCTTGGACAGAGAGAGCCTCTGGAAACTAGGCCTCCAGCAGTTTGTGGAGTGATTGCCAAGGGCTAGGCCTTGTACTCAGCTCTGGAGGAGGCAGTACAGCCTGTCCTTCAGCACACAGTAAGCATTAGGAGAAAGGAGGGCACAGGCCAGGCAAATAGAGCCTACAGAGAATAGGGTAGAGGCCAGTGTGCTGCGTTAACAGGTAGGACACTGCTGTTCATTCTTTCCTCACACCAGTTCACTTTATGACTAAAACGTTACTTTCCCTCTATTATTGTTAAATAAGCTTGTCTTTTATCTAAATCAATATTTGTTGACTTTGTTGATTTTGTAAAAATTTAGACTCTTGTTGTAATTTCTAAAGGTAGTTATGACCTGAATTCCGCACAACATGATATTTGACAAAATACTTAAAAAATACATTCCACCATCTCATTTATCTTATTCTTCTAGGAGGTTTTAGATATCACTCTTTGTTTCCTATATATTGAAGTGATCATTCTTTAGGGTGCCTTTTTATGTAAACTTATTGATTTGACCCAGACTTGAATTAACTTTATTTTTGATATGTTGGACAGTACTATAAATTGCTTTACTTATGAACTGTAAAGTTATTTTTAATATGCATTTTTAAATCCTGCTTTTAAAACTTTTGCTTTTGTATGCTCAACTGTATTCGCTAATGTTTGATGATAATATATTAAAAAATGACAGTGCTATTTATTTACCAAAGGCTTGCAATATTTATTTCGTAGTTTATAGTTTTGAAATAATTAAGCCGTGCAGATGTGCAGTTCCCATTGCATTTTAAAGACCTGACTAGTTAATTAGTGTAAGTGGTTCTGTCAGCCCTATTGACAGTTGAAGGCCCACAGTGCTGACCTGTCAGGTGGTTAAAATGAAACACAGAAGAATGGCATTACCGTGGTTAGCTTCTTTCCCTTCCTACCCTTGAGATATGAGTTGGCTTTCTTTTTCATGAGATAAAAACAAAACCAGATAATGTAAACTGACACTTTTGCTTCTGATTAACTGGGCCTTCTTATTCAATTTCATACTGGTGTTTTCCACCCCTCTGTCTCACTGAGATTTGAACAATCTTCATATCTTCCATCCCTCTTTCCTGTGTGATGGTCTGTTTTTAAGATTCTATTACATTTTTGTTTTAGATGCCTTTTGAGGCCATTTGAATAATGCTGTTGCTTAATCTGGGGACAGATTGCCATATGATTGCGTGTTTACTCCTGTGTCTGTTTCCTGTGCAGTCAGGTGGTTTTGCTGTGCCCTGCACCCTCTACTACCTTTCAGGTGTCCCTTGTGGATGAGGCACTGAGGTGTTGCTGCTCCCATTTCCATCAAACTTTATACAAGTTACAGAATTATTCCACAGATGTACATTTAACAGTTTCTTCAGCTTCAGTCCTCTGCAAGACAGAGGTAAATGGAGTGGAAATGGAGGAAAGAGAATGTGCAGAAATAGGAAGAAATTCCCAAACTGCCGGGATTGAAGACAGCAGCGGGAGAGACACAGCATCTGGGCTGTATGTAGGTTAAGCCATGGGCAACTGTTGACCCACAGGAAGGAGGGGAGGAGAACTGTGCTTTCTGTGTAGGTGCAGTGAAGTGAGATGGAGAGGAGTGAAGTGTGGATTTTGAGTTTTGACATTCTTACGCTTTGGTTGGCAAAACATTGTGTGGAAATCTGTTAGAGTTTAACTGAAGTTATATATTTGAGGAGACATATATTTGAAAGTCATTGTACAGAGACAGTCATAAGAACAGCCACTATTCCTGGAGTGCTTACTAGCTATTGTGAGGAGCACTTTACCAACATGCTATTTGTGCCTTAGTTTTCTCATCTGTAAAAGGGACACAATAAGATACTTGTGAGGACTAAATAAAAAAATTTATGTGTATATAGTGCTTAACAGAATCTGTCATTCTTCTTGTCATCAGAAATTAGCACCCCTTTGGAAAGAGGTGTTATTAATACACCTTTTATTGAAGAGAGAGTAAAGTAAGTGGCCAAAGGTCACATGACTCTGAAATGGCAACAAAGTTTAGAGTTTGAACCCTCATCACATCATGTTCTCAACTTTGCTGGTCTCCCACCTTTCTTTGTGAAAATGCTGTCTTCAACAGAAGCCAAGTGGCACAGAGGAAGATGCAGGACAAAATATCTTTTGTGTAGAAAGTGGTTTTGAGTATTAAATACACAATGCCTTTCAGGACAAGTAAGGAGAACTTTTAAATGGCAATCATTATAATACTGAAAATCTTACAGATAGACAACAAGGCTTGGCATTTGAGCTAATGGAGAACAAAAAAGAGAAAATGGAAGATCAGTTTAGGGCAAAGCAAAGTCGTGAGACACAGAGAGAGAACAAGAGGCTAAGAGGGAGAATCATGTTGTTTCTGCAGTTTTATTCCCCCTCCTGTACTGGGAATTGACCCCAGGGAGCACTGAGTTACATCTACCCTTTTTTAAAAAAATTGTCTCTTTTGCGCCAGGAATTTAGCTCAGTGGCACCGCCACCTGCCTCACATGCACAAGATCCTAAGGTCGATGTCTGGTACAAAAAAAAATTTTTTTTGTTTTGAGACAGAGTCTTGTTAAGTTGTTCAGGTGGCCTTGAACTTGCTATCTACTGCCTCAGTTCCTAAGTGACTGGGAATGCAAGTATTTGCCACCACACCCAGATCTGTTTCTGCATTTAGGAACAAATGAGCTTCAGAGAGTACCTTTAAACCAGGTGCATTGGTGACACATACCTGTAATCTCAGCACTCTGGGAGGCTGAGGCAGGAGGAAGTTTTGACCCCAGGCTGGGCAATTTAGTGACTTAGAAACTGTCTCAAAAAGTGGGAGAGGGTACAGGAATGTTTCTCAGAGTGAGGGCCTGCCTTCAATCCCCAGTACTCCCCAAAAGAGATAAAAAAATATCTGTTAGTTGACACTGTCAAGCGCTACTTAGAGGTCGAGGAGAGCAAAACCTAAGAAAAGGCAGTCCGAATCACTTTTTGGTGTTAGCAAATGAAATTTACTTACCTTTTGAGCTAGAAGCAGTTGGTTTTGAGTATAATTAAAAGAAACGGAAACATGACTCAATGACACAGATCAATAAGGAACTAAAATTTAGAGTTTAGATTTATTTCTTTGATTTTTCCTCATTTTTTCCAATTCATGTGTTTTACTAATAAGTATTCTAGTAGCAAGCAGTGTGTGATATTTGCCAGTTTAATTAGAGATCCATTTGCAATGCTCATCTATCTTATGCATCTGTGGTGCTTCTCAGCACATCTGAAATGCAGTAGCTGTGTTGCTATGCAATAATCAAAAAGGTGCTGATGCTAACCTGAAAAAGCTGCCTCTTAATGCAGTGATCCATCTTATTCATACTAATTCTCATTTTTCCTGCATTTTTTTGTGTCTGCTCTCTCCACACTTAACACTGTGAGCTGGTTTGACCATACTTTGAGAGCAACAAACTATGAACTCTGGAGATAACTTGTTTAATATCTTTGAGGGCTCAGTGAGGGCTGGGAGTTTGTTCACCAGGTATGAACCTATTGACTACAACAATGTCTGGCTCCTTGAAAAATATATTTTAAATAAGGAATGGATGAACTCTCCATGGAGCTTCATAGTGGTAAGATTTTTTTAAAAAATTATTTGATACAGTGTAATCATGCACATTATTTTATTGCTTCTAAATTAACAAGAAATCAGACTGTAAATTACCTTCAAGTATAGTATCTTTTATATACTAAAGTCAGGCTTTCTGCAGTTTTGATTGCATATGTACCTGTGTGGGTAGTAGGTAGGAGCATTGTAGAGCCAAGCTCAGTATCCCATACACACAGAATACCATAGTAGCTCCCCAGATTGGTAGCCCAGCCCGACTGAAGTCCTTGGGACTCCATGTTTGAAGTATGTTAGACACGCTCTGTCAAGTATTACTGGGTGGTATAGCACAGACACCCACAACCTGAAAACTGCCCTACCTTATGATGGGGCGCCCCCCACCTAGTTAGAATTGTATTTCATTTTACTTAAGGGTAGAGAATTGGTAAGAATGCGGATAATCTGAGTGATATTTCCTGCCAACAACTATTACTATTGATTATTTGGGGGAATGCAGAGATGAGTAAGGCACAGTGCACACCCTGGTGAAGCATATTTTCTAAACAGGTGCAGGTGTCCACACTAGAGAGATGAAAAACAATGTGGAACAGCCGCTACTGAATTCTAAGAAGTCCCATCCCAGCAGTCTCTTTTATAGGTCTTTAGGAGAAAGAATTACTTCCAGTGGGGCTTGTCATGTATGTAAAAGTTCACAAAGGAAATAAGATTTGCTTTCTACCATGTAAAGAAATGTTAGGATTGCATTAGAAAAAAAGGGAAGGTGGGCCGGGGATTTAGCTCAGTGGTTTTGCCGCCTACTGCGCAAGCGCGAGGACCTGAGTTCAATTCCCGGTACCAAAAAAAAAAAGAACATCCCCAGCAAAGACTGGAAAAGAAGGCATGTTTTAGGAAGCAAATTTCAAATTTAGCTGGAAAGATTCAAAGTAAAGACATAAAACTAGATTTGAAAATACAAGATTTGGGAAATTAACATGCTTAAATATGTTCAGAATTCAAAAAGTTTAAAAGCATCTATAGGGAAGTCCCTTTCTTCCCCCTTTGCTTAGCTCTGCCATTCCTTCCCTAGAGTCAGTGCACATTAATTTTATGTATATACAAGCATGTATACTTTTCTTCTTCCCCTCTTTTCCAAAATATCGTCAAACTGTACACATTCTTTTTTTCCTTGTCTTTTCTTTTTTTCACTACCACTTTTCTTAGAGATGGTCCATAAGCAGCATATAGCTGGTATGTAGGCAGTTTATTTATTCTTTTGTTAAAGAGCATTGGAAAGTGTTTCATTATATGGCTGTGACATATTTTTTATCCAGTCTTACTGATGGACATTATAAGCTTTTGCTATTACACAGAGTGCTCTGGAGAATAATCTTCTGCATGTATTACTTCACAGGTAAAGCTGTGGGTCAGTTCCTAGAACAGCTGGATGAAAAGGTGGGTGCAGTCTGGGTTTAGAACGTCATAACCAGCTAGCCTTCTATAGAGGGTGTAAGTGTGTGAAAGTCTTTCAGTTGCAAGCCAATGTCTCTTCTGTGCTGCGTGCTATAAACTGCAAATTAGGAATTTATTTGGGTTAATAAGTAATCCATGCCTGGAAGATTTAAGGAATGTGACTTTCCTAGTACATATTATTTTTAATCACTGTGCTTTCAACCTAATGTGCAGCTGAGATTAAGTCACCCAATGCACATTTATCACAAACCTACTATTTAGTTCTAGGGAAACAGCAGGGAGCACAACATTTCTGCTTTCTTGGCGGTTATATTCTACTAAATAATCAAGTATGGTACTTGTAGGGAGTGTTAAATATTATGAAGATGATAAGCATGATAATGAGACTGCGATTTGGTGGGGGAAAGGCTGTTTAAAAATATTAGACTGTCACTGAAGACCTCTCTGAGGAGGTGATATTTCAACTAACCTGGATGATGTAAAGGAGGGAAATGTGTGAATGTTTTGGTTAAAGGTAATGGGAAGAGCAGTTACAAAGAACTGGAACCAAGAGGAAGCCTTTGGGTTCTAGAAACAAAAAGTAGGCCAGAAAAGCAGTGGGGAGCATGTGGACAAGAGGGTATGGCCTGAAGCTGGAGGAGAGCAGGGGGCACATGGTAGGCTCTGGCTGTGCCCGAGTTACAGGATTTTACATAGGGAAGTGAAGGTTGCAGTTTCCTTCTTAAACAGGTAAGCTGAGCAAGGGCCAAGGATAAAGAGGTGAAAATAGTAAGTAGTCATAGGAGTCCAGGCAAAAGGATGTATGTTGGGGTGTGCTGAAATGACAGCCACATCTAGAGGATTTACTGGCAGCTTAGGGAGTGTTGGGTGAAAAGAAAGAGGAATCTCAGACAACTACTGGATTTTTGCCTCGGGCAAGCTGGGATAAGAAGGGAAGAGAGCCAGAGTGGTAGTGGGGAATAATTTTCAAGGTCCTGGTGCATTTTGTGAGAGGAATGGCCTGAAGGAAGAGGCAGGATTTTGGCTCACCTCAGGCAACTGAAGAGGGCTGGATTTTAGAAATAGGGCTTCTTAGGACTTCAGCCCCTGTCCCGGTATCTGGAATCTTAGGGTGGGGAGAAGAACATTCAGTGATAGAAAGAAATGTTCCAAAACTCTGGAGAATGTTGGTTTCTTTGTTCTTTCTATTTTCTTCATTCTTATTTGTATGTCTGCAGATCTTCCTTCACAAAAAATGGACAAAGTTTGCAAATTTACAAAACTGAAAAAGTAATACCTTACATTTTTGTGAAATGTATTTTTGAGATATAATTCACATACTGTTAAATTTACCATTTCAAAGTGCACAATTCAGTGAAGATTTAGCAGTCACAAGGTTGTGCAACCATCACCATTATCTAAACTAGACCTTTTAAAAATCACACCAGAAACTCTTGTATCCATTAATTACTGCCATTCCCCTGGCAACTGCTAATGTACATTCCATCGCTGAGGATTTGCCTGTTTTCAGGCATTTTTATAAATGAAATTGTATTATAGGTGGCATTTTATGATTAGCTTCTTTAGCATGATGTTTTCAAAATTCATCCATGTTGTAACATGTGCCATCATTCCATCCTTTTTTTGTGTGCCTGAAAAAAAGGTTTCCTTGTATGAGTATAGAACATGTAAATTAATCCATTCATCAGCTGAAGAGTGCTTAAGTTGTTTCCATATATTGGTTCTTACGAATAATATTGCCGTCAGCATTTGTGTTCAAGTTTGTGTGTACACGTTTTCATTTCTCTTAGTTATATACATAGAAATGGAATTGGTGAGAACTGTTCACTGTTTTAAGGTTATATAGAACTTTATTATTTAAAAATACTTTATACCTTTGATATGATTACTTCATCACAATAACTGAGAAAGGAAACAAGACTAGAAGGATTAGATAGAATAGAGAAGAATTTGTATGTGTCACAAAAATACTTAAAACAAGGTTCATTGGTGTATTGTTGAAAATAGGGCAGAATTGGAGACTTTAAGTATTTATCAGAAAAAATATGTAAAATGTGTGATAGTCACATGGTAGAAGACTATTATTGCAAGTGTGTGTGTGTGCGTATACACAGTAATTCTAAATACTGTGTAATCTCAGCTGGAGTAGATTTCTAAAAATATGAGTGAAATAAATGACTTGCACAATGCCATCATTTATGTAAGTCAAGAAAAATACAAAGTAAAACTATTCATAGATTGCTCCTGGATATAAACACGCACACACACAAAAAGGGGATCAGAAGGTCCCCCCGTCAGTCTGTGATAATAATTGCTTTGCATCCTGAGCTTTGAAAACCTTTTCATTTCTTTGTATATGTATAAATTATTTTCATTACAAGACTACATTTCTTTACACGGAGGACTATATTCCTCAGTGTTGGTCTGGATTGCCCAGCACATAAATGTGTAAGTATATTTTTGAAAAACTAAATGAATTCTAGGCATCTTACATTATTTTGGGAACAAGAGAGAGTAAGGCTGATAAATAAATCATTCTCACCCTTTCTGCTCATTGTCTCTCTGCAGTACTTTCATATTCTATTAGTGTTGTCATAACATGAGGCATGCAATTACAGGAGCAGTTCCATGTGACACGACATGCTAATAAAGCAGATGGTATGTGCAGATAAGCAGGAGAAAAGATGTCTTTGCTGCAAAAGTCATTGCTATCTCTTTTAAAGTACAGAGTATTTTATGATTTCTCAGACGATTTTATCTTCATTGTCAAGGTAATGATTATGGATCGTATAAATCTTTATGGCTTTGTTGTATCAAGTGTCAAATTATGCAGCTTAGTCAGGTAGTTGTAGAAAGAAAGATGTCTTTAATCAGATCTGGAAGTAGTATTACTGAAAATGCTGCCTTTCAGGAAGGTTTTGGTCTCACCTTTGTTCCTACAGTGGAGGAGAGCTCTGCTGTCATTTTAAGTCTCCACCTTTTTTCTCTTTATTAAGTCTACTCTGTGCGGCAAAAGCATGGGAAATTGTAAAGTTCAGAGCTTGACATTAATATGGGTGGAGTCGGTGTGAGTCCACCTGGTCTCCATCCTTGTCTTTCTCTGTGTGCTTCACAAAGGTGCCAGCTCTCCTCCTTAACTGCCTGCTGCCTTCAGGTGATGAGTAGAACTGTTAGGTGGGCCCCTGACAGGCCCAAGCCAGCCGGCCTGTGGTGTTCCTAGTCCTGTGTCTGAGCCTTATCCTGGCAGGTAGATCACACAGGCTTGCTCTGTGAACCTGATCACCTTTGGGTTAGGAGAAGCACACAGAATGCCCCATTTTGACATGAGACCTAAGCTGAATTCATCAGTACAGTTTATTAGAAGCTTTGGGGTTATTGTGTGGTACCAGAGCCTCGATAAACTCAGGTTTTGATTCTCATTTTTCAGTTGTGGTATGCTTGGTTTGTCAGAACCAAGAAAGGTAGTGGGTGTGAGCCATACTTCTAGAGATGGAGGTTTTTATTCTGTATAATTTCACCTTAAAAGTTATAGGGTGAATAGAAAGGGTACATAGTCTGGCCCCTACCCCCTCATTTAGCTTGAGCTTTGATGCTTTATCTTCCTTCATCCCTTGTGTGCTCATCTTGTAGTGTTTCACCCTCTGAAAATTTCCTTCAACCTCATGTCCTTGCCTGTGTTGCTCTCTCTGCCTCTCTTCCTCTTGCCTCTTCTCTGGCCAAGTCTGTTAATTCTTCCAGCTTAAATATTTTCTTTTTTTTAATTAAATTTTTTTATTGGTACATTGTAGGTATACAACACAATTACATTTCTCATTGGGAATGGTACCTTTACATAATGCATCTTGGTTCTTATTTTTTCCCTGTTCCTAGCCCTCCCTTCCCCCCCTCCACCCTTCTCTGTTTACAGAGACTTTATTTCCATTTCTCATTATTTCTCCTATCCCTTCTTTCCTTTCCCCTGCCCCTCCCACTACCCCTACCCCTTTGGACCTTTTCTTCCTATTTTGCATTATCGATAATTCATTCTAATCATTGGTACATTTTAGGTATACAATATAATGACATTCATCATTGGAAATTTGCACCTTTACATAATCTCTCTTGGTTCTTATTTTTCACCCTTGCCCAGCCCTCCGTTCAACCCCTCCATTCCTCCCTATTTACAAAGATTTTGTTCCTATTTTTCCATTTTCTCATATTAATCCCATTCCCTTCTATCCTTTCCCCTAGCCCTCCCACTTCCTTCCCCTTTGCCCCTTTTCTTCCTATTTCACATTAGCTATTAAACATTTAGTCCTTATTTACACTTTCAGTTTCTCACACTGACAAACTATTCAGAATTTATTCATGTGTCTCCTATTTATTTCACTTAAGAGTATTGCCTCAATGTGCATCCACTTAGCTATAAATGTCTCTAATTTCTCATTTTTTATGGCTGAGTAGTACTCCATTTTATAAAAAAACCACATTTTCTTTATCCAATCTCCAGTTGATGGGCATTTGGGCTGTTTCCAAGTTTTAACTATCACAAACTGTGCTGCTATGAACATGGGCTCACATGTATCACTGTGGTATGAATCTTTTAATTCTTTGGGGAATATCCCCAGCAGTGGAATAGCAGGGTCAAATGGGACTTCCAGGCCTAGTTCTTTGAGGTATCTCCATACTGATTTCTACAGTGGTTGCACCAGTCTACACTCCCACCAGCAGTGGAGCAGGGTTCCTCTTTCTTCACAGCCCCGCCAGCATTTGTTATTGGTTGATTTCATGATAGCAGCCATTCTTTCTAGAGTGAGGTGGAATCTCAGCGTTGTTTTCATTTGTATCTCTTGAATGACCAGTGATGTTGAACATTTGTTCATGTATTTATTTGCTATTTCTACTTCTTTGTCTGAGAAATGTCTGTTCATTTCAGATGCCCGTTTTTGGATTGGGTCTTTAAATTTGGGAGGTCTGATCTTTTTAGGTTCTTTCTAGATTTGAGATAGTAGACCTTTGTCTGAGGAAGAGCAGGTGAAGATTTTTTCCCACATTGTGGGTTGTCTCTTCACACTGCTAGTGGTTTCCCATGCTGTGCAGAAGCGTTTTAATAAGAAGAGATCCCACTTGTTGATTGTTTGTGCTAGTTCACAGGCAATTGAGGTTTTGTTCATAAAATCTTTTCCTACACCGATGTCTTCAAGAGTTCTCCCTAACCTCTGTTCCAACTGGTTCAGAGTTTCTATTTTAATATTTAGATCTTTAATCCATTTTGATTTTCATTTAGTGCATGGTGAGAGATACAGGTCTAGTTTTAATCTTTGGCAAGTTGAAAGCCAGTTTTTCCAGCAGCATTTATTAAAGAGGCTATCTTTCCTCCAGTGAGGGTGTTTGGCTCCTTTATCAAAGATGAGATGGCTGAGTATGTCTGGCGTTTTTTCTGCATCTTCTAATCTGTTCCATTGGTCCTCCAGTCTGTTTCTTTGCCAGTACCATGCTGTTTTTATCACAGTAGCTTTGTAGTAGAGTTGCAGGTTGGGGATTGTGATTCCCCCTGCCATGTCTCTGTTACCTAGAATTGCTTTTGCTATTCTGGGTCTCTTCTTGTTCCAAATGAATTTTTGGATTGTTTTCTCCAGGTCCATGAAGTATGCTGCTGGGATCTCAATTGGAATTGCATTCAATCTATATAGCAGTTTTGGAAGTATGGCCATTTTCACTATATTAGTCTTTCCTACCCAGGAGCAGGGGATGTCTGCCCATTTTCTGATATCATCTTCAATCTCTCTTTTCAGAGTGCCATAGTTTTCAGAGAAGAGGTCTTTGATTTCTTTCATTAGGTTGATTCCTAGGTATTTCAGTTTTTTGGATGCTATTGTGAAAGGAATTATTTGCCCTATTTCTCTCTCAGTGAGTCTGTCATTGGTGTAGAGGAAAGCTTTTGATTTTTGTGTGTTGACCTTGTAACCAGCTACTTGACTGAATTTGGTTATTAAGTCTAGAAGACTTTTGGTGAAGTTCTTGGGGTCTTCTATATAGAGTATCATGTCATCTGCAAATAATGACAATTTGACTTCTTCATTACCTATCTTTATTCCTTTTATTTCTTTCTCTTGTCTACTTGCTGTGGCTAATGTTTCCAGAACTATATTGAACAAGAGTGTTGATAGTGGATATCCTTGTCTTGTTCTTGATTTTAGTGTGAAGGATTTCAGTTTTTGAGCATTTAGTATGATATTGGCTGTTGGATTTTCATAGATGGCTTCTATCAGTTTGAGGTAGAGACCATCTATTCCAATTTTTTGTAGTGATTTTATCATAAATGCATGTTGGATTTTGTCAAATGCTTTTTCTGCATCTATGGAGATAATCATATGGTTTGTGTCCTTGGCTCTATTGATATAGTGTACTACATTGATTGATTTTCATATATTGAACCATCCCTGCATCCATGGGATGAATCCCACTTGATCAGGGTGTATGATCTTCTTGATGATTTTCTGCATTCTGTTTGCCATTATCTTATTAAGGATTTTTGTATCTATGTTCATTAGTGAGATTGGCCTATAGTTCTCCTTTTCGGTTGAGTCTTTCTCAGCTTTGGGGATCAAGGTGATTCTTGTTTCCAGGAATGAATTTGGGAGTATTGCTTCCCTTTCAATTTCATTGAAGAATTTAAACAGTAGTGGCAGCAGTTCCTCTCTAAATGTCTTGTAGAATTCAGCAGTGAAGCCATCAGGGCCCGGGCTCTTCTTTCTTGGTAAGTTGTTAATTACATTTTCAATTTCATTGGTTGATATTGGGTTGTTCAGAATTTTTAGGTCTTCTTCATTCAACTTTGGTAATTCATGTTTATCTAGGAATCTGTCCATTTCTTCTGTGTTGTCCATCTTATTGGCGTATAGGTTCTGGAAGTAGGTATTAATGATCCTCTGGACTTCTGCTGGTTCTGTTGTAATTTCACCCTTTTCATTCCTAATCACATGGATTTGGGCCTTTTCTTTCTTTTTTCTGACAAGGTTGGCTAAGGGTTTGTCAATTTTGTTGATTGTTTTGAAGAGCCAACTCTTGGCTTAGTTGATTTTTTTGTATCACTCTCTTAGTCTCCATTGCATTGATTTCTCCTGTGATCTTTATAATTTCCTCCCTTGTATGAGCTCTGGGCTTGTCCTGCTCTTCTTTTTCTAGAAGCTTGAGGTTCAGCATCAGGTTGTTTAATTGGGCTCGTTCTGTTTTCCTAATATGCATATTCACTGCTATGAATTTCCCTCGTAAGACTGCTTTCATTGTGTCCCATAGATTCCGATATGTTGTATTGTCATTGTCATTTATTTGAAGGAACTGTCTGATTTCTTCTTTAATTTCCTCTATGGCCCATTGGTTATTCAGAAGTGTGTTGTTCAATTTCCACGTGTTTATGAAATTTTTCCAGTTTCTTTTGCTGTGAATTTCCAATTTCATCTCACTATGGTCTGATAATATACAGGGGATAACTTCAGTTCCTTTGCACTTACTTAAACATGTTGTATGTGTGAGTATGTGGTCTATTTTTGAGAATGAGCCATGTGCAGCTGAGAAGAATGTGTATTCTGATTTTGTGGGGTGGAAGACTCTGTAAACATCTGTTAAGTTCATTTGTTCAAGAGTTCGATTGAGTTCTAGTATTTCA
This sequence comes from Heterocephalus glaber, assembly GCF_053883595.1. Lineage (NCBI taxonomy): Eukaryota > Metazoa > Chordata > Mammalia > Rodentia > Bathyergidae > Heterocephalus > Heterocephalus glaber. The sequence continues at coordinate 36,898,040 of NW_028258381.1, read as the reverse complement.
TTACTTATTTTTAGTCTAGTTGATCTATCGATTTGTGACAGTGGGGTGTTGAGGTCCCCCACTACAATTGTATTAGTACATATATGACTTTTCATGTCCGTTAGTATTTGTTTTATATAGTTGGGTGCACTAGTGTTTGATGCATAGATATTTATGATTGTCATCTCTTCCTCTTGGATTGTTCCCTTTACAAGGATGTAGTGTCCTTCTTCGTCTCTCTTAATCAGTGTTGGTTTGAAATCTACTTGATCTGCAAAGAGGATAGCTACTCCTGCTTTTTTTCGGGTTCCTGTCGCATACAATATTGTTTTCCACCCTTTAACTTTCAGTCTATGAGTTTCCTTTTGAATTGTGTTTCTTGTATGCAGCATGTTGTTGGATTTTGCTTCTTGACCCATTCTGCCAGTGTATTTCTTTTGATTAGTGAATTGAGACCATTTATGTTGATGATTATAACTGAAACGTATTGACTTGTCATTGCCATGACTTTGTTTTTGTTGGGTTCTCCCCCTTTACATTTAATTTCTTGTCCTGCCAGATGGGTTCATTCTGCTTTGCTTCCTGGGGTTGTGATCCTCAATGTCTGTTCCTAGGCTATTGTGTAAAATTTTTTGGAGTGCTGGTTTGGTATTCACGAAGTTCCTAAAGTGCTCTTTCTCATGAAAGTATCTTATTTCTCCATCCATTTTGAAAGATAGTTTTGCAGGGTCCATCAATCTGGGTTGGAGGCTGTTTTCTTTTAGGGCTTGGAATATGTCACTCCAAGCTCTTCTTGCCTTGATGGTTTGTGTTGAGAAGTCTGCTGTGATTCTGATGGGCTTTCCTTTGTATGTGATTTGTTTCTTTTCTCTGACTGCTTGGAGAACTTTGTTCTTTTGTTGTGTTTCTGGAATCTTAACAATTATATGCCTATGTGTAGATTTTTTTTGATCAAGGCTATTTGAAGGCCTATATGCCTCACTTATCTGTATGTCAAGCTCTTTTCCCCGGCTTGGGAAGTTTTCTGCCATTGTTTCTGTGAAGAGATTTTCTATGTCATCTGCACTCTCTCCTTTCTTCATTGACTCCAGTCAGTCTTATGTTATTCTTCTTTGCATCGTCTAGCAGCTGCTGGATTGATTTCTCATGTTCCCTTATAATTTTGAGGCCGTTTTTCTTTTCCTGGTCACTAATTGCAATCTTATCTTCTACATCTGAAATTCTGTCCTCACCTTGGCTCATTCTGCTGTGTAGACTTTCAATGGAGTTTTTCATGTCCTGGAAATCTATTTGCATCTGTTTTATGGATTCCATTTGTTTCCTATGTTGGGATTCCATCATGTTCCTCAGCTCCTCTCTAGATTTATTAATCATGTCTTGCCCTAGGGGCCCAATTTCTCCTGTTATCTGAGAAATTAGTTCTGATTTCATTTTTTCCAGATCCCCTTTTGTTGCTAGTTCAGTGGGTCCAGGTGGTTGAGTATCAGAGTGTTCCATCTCATTTCCCTTTGGGGTTGCTGTAGGTAATCTGGAAGTCTGGTTTTGAGACTTATTTACGTGTTTTCTCATTTCAACTTCCGGCGGGGGGTGGGGTGTGGGGGGGTGGAGTGGCTGTTGGTGCCTGCATGGATTACCTCCTGAGAGGTGGGACAGGGGCCGGGAGCAGCAGTAGGAATGGGCTGGGATCACTGGGAGGGATGGTGGCCGGGAAGCCCCTTCCTCTGGACCAGGAGCAGTGGGTCCGTGGCTCAGAAGCCCCTGCCTCTGGGCCGGGAGCAGTGGGACTCAGTACCGTGGTCTGCTGGTTTGGTGTCCTCTGCGTCTTTGTAATGTGGAACCAGGTGGCTGTATGGAGGAGGGGGCAGGGCCAGTGGATTCTTGCCTGGGCGCGGGCTGATTCTGCGTGTTCTGCTGGACTGGTGACCTCAGGGCGTCCGTAGACCTGCCTGTCTGCAGCGGTCTAATTTGGTGAGTTCCGAGGGACTCCCAGTTTACACGTTTATGTTACCTCCTGTGACCCTCACGGCTACATGGAGTGCTTTAGTGTACTAAGTAGATATGCCATAAAATGCATACTCACTTTCCCTCCTGCATTTGTCACAATTGTAATCAAATATATATTTATTCAATGACTTTCTTGCTTTCCTAAGTCGTCTTTGTGTTATGTTTAGTGTGTAGTACAGTGTCTGGCACATAAGTGATGCCTAACAGAGATTTGAGTAAAATAGTCCAGCAGTAACATATGAGAGATATGACAGTTCATGTCTGTGATATGGCAGGTCGGTATCTAAAAGTGGAAATCATTGGATTATTTTATTTTATTTTTTTCATTGGATATTTTAGAAAGAATAGTTCTAACAGAATTGTGGGGACAGAAGCAATGTTGTAAAATATGTTTTATAATAAAAACAAATGTTAATTATGACAAAACTTTGGAATACTTGCAAATGATTTCTCCACTGTTAACAGCTTTTATGGAGTTTTGCTAATTCAGTAGACATGGTCAGAATCTACCAGATTACAATAAGATAAAAGTAAACCCAAAACATGGTGCTATGACTTCTTTTCTTAGTGGCTAGTTACAGAATGGAATGTTGACAGAACAAATACAGGCAGGCAGGTTAGAGTGCTGTACTCTGGATAAAGGGAGGAGTAACCCAAATGTTTCTGATCTCCTTTGCTTATCATTGAGCCAAAAATACAGTCTTTTCTTTTTTTCTTTTTTTACAAATTAATTTTATTGGTACATTTAAGGTATACAATATAATGACATTCATCATTGGAAATTTGCACCTCTTTACATAATATATCTTGGTTCTGATTTTAATCTTTTATTCTTTTCAAAGACTAGTGGCATCAAAATATGTTTTCTTTCATCTCTATGGTCAATGTGACTTGAAATACAGTGTTAAAAGACTGACTTTTCATATAAGCATAGAGTAATTTGGAAATCCTGGTAGAGTGGAAGTGGGCTTTGGAAGACTTATTGTCAAGACCTTCCGGGGTGTGTTTTGGGAGGTGCTCTGGGCAGATGCATGGGCAGTGCTGTGGTTGGTCCCAGGTATTCTACTTAAGAAAACAAACACCAAACACATACACACTTTGGGCAAAGTAAGCTATTCTAAATGCTTCATGTACCTTCCCTCAGTCCTTAAAGCAAATCCTATGAGCAAGCTGCCCTTACTTCTTTCAAGTATTAGGAAACAAAAGCTCAAAGAGCTTAAGTAAGTTGCCCAGTATGTCAGCATTGGCATTTGAATCCAAGCATCTGGTTTCAGAATCTGTTTTCTTATCCGTGAGGTTGTACTATATCTCTGTGGACACTGGGTTCTAAAGTCAGCTCTTACAACTGACTACCCTTTCGTCTTCTGCCTTCCTCCTGCCACTCAGGATATCATCTCATCTGTAGAGCACCTGTTCTCACTTTGCCTCCAGTGTGAATGTCTTGGGGACCTAGGTGGCTCTGCGGGGAGTTGGTGTTTTGGAACATGTTATCACCTCTGGACACCAGCATCTCTTCCATAAGATACTCTTGTAGCAGGTGCTTCCTTGAGGATTCAATTGATCTTTGAATGCTTATCAGACATCCTAGTTGTCTTTCACAATGTTTATCATTCAGAAAAGCATGTTCCTAGTTCTGTCAGCTGATTTACATGTGCACTTTTGGAACATAATGTGTTTTTAAGTTGATAACTACCTGTATATGCATTAAGTAGTGAAGTTCCCAATGTTCGAGAAATACACTGTACCATTAAAAGAGAATTAACAGCTTTTTCAAAAGAACAAAACTAAGCTTAGCATGGCCTAGTATTAATCCCTGCCTGGAAGTTCCACAATCAAAAGGGCAAAATATGGAAAAGCAAAGATAAATAAGTAAAATTGGAAATATGCAAAGCCATTAGAGATGTCCCAGCGACTCAGAAGCAGGTAATAATGAGAAATGCATACAACCCCTGTGATTGTGAAATGTGGCACCAAAGCTTCAGGTTTTTGAAGTATTTCTCTGGCACTTGAACCTCCTTGTTAGTGGCAGACTAAAGAGTCTGCACAGTTATGTGCAAATAAAAGAATGCCCTGGGGTAAAAACAAAATAAAATGCTATTTAATACTCAATTTGGTATCCTTTAAATTTGAAAGTGTTAGTAATATTGTATCAGGATTAACAATATTACCATATTAGCTTTAAAATTTTTCCATTACTTTTTTGCCTAGGTGAATTTGAAAGTATTATTTAACCTAAAAGATTTTAAAAGGTTAGAAGAAAGAGCATTTATTTAGCACAGTTTGATGGATTGCCAGCAGCAGGGAAGATGTTAAATAAAGCACAGATGGTTTTAGCACCCTCTGATTTTCTTTTTTGCGCCTTTCCATTCCCGTTATTTTCCTTTCCTACCAGGAATCATTTTACTGTATGTAGGAGAGATTCTTACATAGTTAGGTGCTAATGAATACTCCTGCCCCACTTTACCTTGTCAGTGTCCTTATTTGATCATACTTTTAAAGTTCCTGCTAATCTTGGGGGAGAGGTAAAGGGGAGATTGTACTTCATTTTGGGATTTACTTGGTTTCTTATAGAGCCTGGTATGTGGCTCAGTAGTAAGTAGGGTTATGGAAAGTAGTTTTGGAGAAAATGAATGTTATGTTGTGTCATTATATTTCTTTTCACTTAAAATCTTCATGGAAGAATTCACCACATCTCAAGAACAATTTCAAATTGTTTTGTTCCTTAAGTGGTTTCCTGTAGGACAAAAATGTAAATTCAACAAATCTGCTTCATTATATCCCAGCTTCTAGTTATCAGTGTTAAATTTACCATTTATCACTATTTAATTGTGTTCATAATTACTAAAGCTTTTAACATGTTCATGTTGGGGCTGTAATTTGTATGTCTCACTACTGGGAGCCTTGAACCAGGGTGGTACAGGCATGACTGTCCCATTGGACAGCTTTTTATTAATTTTATTAGTAAGAAGACCAATAAAAGTGATTAGATCCATTTGTGCCACCAGTGGTACAAACTGCCCCATGAGACAGTCATACATGTACCACCAGTGTTTGTATTTTTGTATTGTTTGTATTCCTACCGCCAGTAGGAATGTGTTAAAACTACAGGTTTGTATTTTTACTTTCTGATAGCAAACAAAGAATTTTTACTCTCTGATAGGTTTTATTTCATAAAACCTTTTAAAGTTTCAGATTATTGATACTAGTTTTGATGTGTGGAGTTTAATTATTTTACAGTATCGTGCTACTATCTGTAAATGAATTACTTTGAAATACAATCAATAGAGAATGGCCCTTCTATGTTGAATGTCTGGCACTAAAGGGTATCTTTAGGCAGTGAGACATCTTTCTGTCAGCTTTTGGTTGGGGCTGTGTTCTTGTGAACTTGACAGTGGATGTTATACAACATATAACTCCCTTCTGGTCATTTTGTAAAGTACTGTGGATTTATGAGAACCTGGTTTCAACCCCAATTATACAGCAGCCAGGGCTGCTTCTGTCCTACCTCATTTCTAGTCCTTGAGATACCTTTAGAAAGGGGCAAAGCTCTTCTAAAGATGAGCCATGAATTCTATCAGCTAAAGATCCCTTGAGTGGAGTAGCAGTACCTTTCTGGTTGAAGCCAATTGCTCCTTCCTTAATTCCACAGAACCGCTCCAGTTTCTTAGGATGAGCCTGACTAAAAAGGTAGCTTGGGTTTTACTTTGGACCCACACTGGATATGGAAAGAGGGACATTTGAGCTGAGACAAGACAAAGTTTTAAGGAAATTTGCATTATGATAGTCTGTAAAATAAGACACTGATATAAAAAAGGGAATGATGTGAGTATGGGAAAGAATTCTTGGAGTTGTCATAGTTGCTGAGTGGGAGAATTTAATAACAGACTTGATAGTGCCTGCAGTCCCAGCACTATGGGAGGCTGAAGCAGGAGGATGACAAATTTGAGCCCAGTTCAGGCAACTTGGCAAGACCCTGCCTAAAAATAAAAAGGGCTATGGATGTAGCTAATTTCAGATGTTCTGGGTTTAATCTCCCGTAACACAAAACCAAACAAAAAGTACAAAATCAGAAGAAACAAGACCTGATTCCAGCCATCATCAGCGGAAGGCATATGATGAGATTTCTGAATTTCAAACTAAAGAAAAAATTCTGTAACCTTCTAATTAGAAAAAAAGTTATTTTCAAGTGGAAGAGAATCCTCAGCTCCAGAAATTCTACACCCAGCCAAACTACTGTTACTTATGTGGTTGCAGGATCAATATAGTATTCATACTTATGCTGTTGTTCTGACTGAATTCTTTCAGAGAAAATTTTAGAAAACTTCAGGCACTGGCAAAATCTAGAGTGAAAAATTCATACTCTAATAAGAAAGAACTCATTATATGCAACCAGTGGAACTTGAGTTAAATCTAAATAAAATGTTAATAGGTTGTGAAGATAAGAGGATTCATTGACACAAATATCACAGAACATAACTGAATTTAAAAAGTGACACTGGAGTTTCTTTTAAAAGATCAAGTTACTTCTTTCTGAAGCTCTTGAGTTTACATGCATCCCTAATTAATTGTCTGAAAAACCTTCCATGGCAATGTGATAGTTGGGCAGGGAATGAAAGGTGGAAGAAAAGTGGGGGATTTGGGCTATGGGAGGTGACATGATACAAATGTGACAGACTATCAAATTCTAGGGATGAATACTAGAAACAGCTGATCTGATTTTCAGAAGAAATCAAAGAATAGAAAGCTTTTGTTGAATGGTGTAAATCCTTGTGCTTAGTACTTTATTTGTGTTACCTCATTTCACCCTGAATATTTTTTAGGGGTATTGAAATAGGCAGGCCAAATTTATATATCTGCAAAAAGTGCAATGAGCGTTCATTAGTATTGTAGATACATTAATTTGTAACTGATTAAAAAATTTCCTTGTCACTCTTAAATTGGAAAGCCCAGGAAGTAATCTTAATCAATACAGAGTTGAAGGAAAACTGTTGTCAACCTGGCATGTAAAAAGAAAAGAATAAATTTGTTGCTGAGAGCTGTCACCCTTTAAGAAAATCTAAGCACAAACGATTCCAAAAATTTAAATTTCTTCATTTTGGCTTGATTTATGTCAGATAGTAGAGAAAAGTAAAATTTTTATTGATTAATTAGGCCCTGAGTTTTCAGTCTTAGAAGAGGGAAATATGTAGTTAATTTGTATGATTCCTATCAGAAGAACAATGAAGTTTTGAACAGTTGGCTGAGTAGGGCTAATTGAATCTTCAACAAAGAATTTCTTGAGATAAGTTTCTGTGATTTCATAAGATAGATTTTTTTGGAGGGGGCAATGGGATCATAAAAACAATAAATTCAAGATGAAAAGTCAATCGATAAAAGACCCTGAATTGTGTTTTAATCATAGAACCAATTACTTTTTATACTTTTTCATTTTATTTTCTATAAAGAGAATCCTAAATATAAAGGAGATATATTTCTAGGTGGTACTGCATTATGGAGAAGTCAGTAGTCCAAGCTGATATTAATTTTGCTTTTGATAATGGAATAGATTAAGAAAAGTTTTTAGGAGACCAGAAGATCAGACAGCCACCATATCAATTTTTTTGTTATGGAAACTATAATTCAACTTTGTAAAATTCTTTTATGTTCTCTGCAAATAATATAGTAAAACCACTGCATTGCTCTTCTGCCAACACATTTTATACAATAAACAAATGATTCTTGATAAATACATAATAGTTTAATTTCAGGGATAATATTTTACAGCTCATTTGAAACAAAATTATAAAAGATCCATTATTTTATTTCTAGATGTGTGGTAATCAGTGTACCTTGCTGTCATTATTTGGCATCTTTTTAGAATAAATCTTTTCTTTGGAAACATAACCTTGAATATTTAAACCTAGTTATGTCCCTTCAATTATAAGGGGTCTTTGAGCTCTGTGGCCTATTTTGGGGAATTCATTCATTCTGATGCAAAAAATAGACTTTAATATGATTGTGGAAAGAAAAGTGGGAGATTACGAGCATACGTTTCATTTATGACTTTTAATGCATTAATCTTTTTTGTATAGTCTGAGTAATACGCTTTAGTGTTCTAGGAATGTTTCTTCTAAACAAAATATATTTTGTTCTTAGAAAAAAAACCCCCTAAAATATATGAGAACAGTGCAGTGTGTTTTCATGTTTTTGAAGTAGCAAGGGTTGATTAAAGCCATTTCTAGCCAAATCTTTTATTTATTAATGTAGTTCTTAAATTCTCTAGTTAAGAGTAATCAAGCCTCGAGGCCTGTGCTTTTTCTTTCCTCACAGTCAAAAAATTTTTAAGCTTTTAAAAAGAAATGGTAGCAACATAAGTATTACTAAACTAAAAAAAATTAACTTTATTTTTCCCCTGTAAGCTGCTGCTCAACAGTTGAACAATATCAGAGAGACAGGCCTGTTGTTATCTTCCTAGGGTACTGATTTATGCTTTTACAGAGGCAGATTTATGGCTTTTATCTGTTGAAGACTTTTATGAATGACTGATATAAATCAAGAATTGAATAAATATTTTTCCCTTTGAACATAAATCAATGATTGGGAGTTTGATTTCTGAGTAACTCTTTGGTAACCCATTTAAGAAGTTATTGTCTACCTTTTTTTTTGTATTTTGGCAGTAAGCTGATTAGCTATAAATATAACTTAAAAGCAGCATAATTTTTTTTTCTCTTATTAGGTAGTTGTAGAATACATCCATTGTAGACATCTATAAATAGACTGGGAAACAAATTTGTATAGTGGTAATCCCATTAATAGGAATGAACAGCATGACGCTTAGGCAGGAGAGGGAAAATGGAGGAAATACAATGTTTAAAGATCCGTATAATAACATGTACCATTAATTATGGAAAATAAATGGATAGAAAAATTTATTTCTAGGACATTTGAAGACCAGGAATCGTTTATCGAAAGTTCTAGAAAAGTATGTGTAAAGAAACAGCCCATAACTTTTTGAATACACTTTCCTGAGACTTCCTTGAGGAGACAGACACCTCCCTAACAACAGAAACTATGGAGACAGAAATAGCTCATGTAGAGAGGAAAGTTGAAAATCAGGCAGTTTTAAAAAATACAGTTGGTCCTTTCGACCCAAGCATTCTGTATCTGATTTTTCAGCCAACCACAAATTAAAAGTATTTGGAAAAAATTGCATGTATACTGAGCATGTGCAGACTCTTTTTTCTTGTCATTATTCCCTAAACAATACAGTATAGCTATATGCATAGCATTTATATTGTATTTGATATCATAAGTAATCTAGAGATGATTTAAATATATGGGAGGATTTGTGTAAACTCTAGAAACCATGCTGTTTCATGTAACAGATTTGAACCTTCATGAATACTGAAGAACAACTCTATTTTCATGTATACTATTTTTACCTCTCACAAAATTATTATACCCTATCAATGGCAACTTATAGCTGAAGGAGTTAGTGGGTGTGTGGATTTTTAAAAATCTTCTCAGATGTACAACCCTTTGTTTATCTTCCCCTATTTTCACACAGTGGTCTTAGTTAATCATGGTAGAAAGGGCTAGACAGTAGACAAAGAATTGCTCTTGGAGAAGAGAACTTTTACAGTGTAGAAAGAGGACAGTGGTGGTTCTGTTGTCTCAATACAGCACAAAACAGTTGCATTCAGTAAGCAGGAGGAAGGAAAGCAGCCTGGCAACGAGGGTCCACAGCACCAGAGGGCAAAGCGCAAGATGACAAGGCCAGGGTGGAAAGAGAATGGCTTGCTGGAGTAGGTTAGGAAAGGCTCAGGGGTGGCTCTGGAGCTGGACAACTTGGCTCCATCCAACAGCACTCTGTAGCTATCCCAAGCATAATCCCATCTCTAGCCCTCAGTTGCTTTCTCTCCAAATGCTCAGAATAGGAGAACCTGCTTCCTTATGTCCTTACAAGGATTCCCTGAGTTAACATGAAGATGTAAATCCCTTGGGACAGTATCTAGCACGTCACATTCAACAAATGTCAGTCAAGTGTTATTCTGGACAGTCATCCGAAGCCATTCTCAACACTTCTTTCTGGTCACCAGCTTTGGTCAGTTCTACATTTATTTTATTTTATTTTTTTCTTAAATTCTTTTATTGGTACATTTTAGGTATACAATACATTTACATTTATCTTTGGGTGCTTGTACCTGTACATGATGTGTCTTGGTTCTTTTTTTTTGGTACCGGGGATTGAACTTGGGTCCTTGTGCTTGTGCAGCAGGCGGCGAAACCACTGAACTAAATCCCCAGCCCAGTATCTTGGTTCTTATAGTTCTACATTTAAATGTTTTTAAAAGATGGCTTATCTTTTCTACCTTGAGAGCCACAGCCTTACTGACTTTCATTGCCCTAATGAATTAATTCAGTTTCTTCCTTTCGTCAAATTTTGCAAAACTCCATCCTCTAAAATATGACAAGTTAATTTTCTGTTGATTTTGCCTGCCACTCTCCTTAAATCCCTTCAGTGGTTCTCTGTCATCCTGAAGGAATTTATAATTAGTTTTCAGTATTAAAGGCATCAAAGTTCTTCAGACTTCAGCCCTTGCATACCTTCCCAACTTTTCTCTCTCTCCAGATAATTTTTGAACATCCACTGTTTAAGTTCTTACCACAACTTAACAGAAGATATATAGGCATCCCTCATTTTTTTTTTTTTGGTACCAGGGCTTGAACTCGGGACCATGTGCTTTCGAGGCAGGAGGCAGAACCACTGAGCTAAATCCCCAGCCCCCAATTTTTTTTTTTTAACTTAGACTTTTTTAGTATATCACATAGCTCTTAAGTGAAAGATACTAGATTAAAACATTTTTAAAAGAAAGCTATTTGAGGAGTGAATCTGTCATCTTTGATCATGTACTGGTTGTTGTATGGACCTTAAAATGTACTTTTCTGTAGAAATAATGTTTGAAATGTGATTTGGTACTCAGGCCATACCACAAAAGCCTGATTTATGTGCTTATCTGTATATGTCTCTCTGTGTATTTCCTTAAGTATTTACAATGTATGTAACCATTATATAAAATATTGTATTAAAGAAAACCTGGAAATAGTATAAACTCTGCTTCTTGCATTGGGATCACCCCCAGCAGCATTATGGATAACTGAGAGTACCACTAAATTGTAAAGTGTTTACATCTTTGCAGAAATGGCATCTCTCTTCATTTGTCTGCTTTTTTGGCGGGAGGCGGGTGCTGGGAATCAAACTCAGGACCTTGTGCTTGCCAGGCAGGTGTGGTGCCACTGAGCTACATCCCGACCCAGTTCTTAAGAGGAAGAACCATTTTAATGAGTCATTCTCAGGTGTCCTAAATTTGGTAATAAAAGAACTCAATACAGTCTAGGTTCAATTTCTCTGCCCTTATAGATGTCTTTAGTAAATTCCTTTTTGTGTATTGAGACTGTATCCTAATCAGTAATTAAAGTTCATTGATAGCAAGTAATAGGAACCAACTTAGAAAGACCCCAGTTCTAAGGCTGTGGGGGTCTTTGACATTCAGAGTTGCCAGAACTTGCAAGGAGTCAGAGTAGTACTCCCATAGATGCTCAAGGGCCGCCTCTCCCTGCCTGCTCCCTGTTCCTGTCTGCCTTTGTCTCTCTATCCCAGTGGGCACTTGAAGCCAGCTTTTCCATAAATGTCAGCTTCATTCCTCTCTATAATGACTTTCTCTAGACCTCTGAGTACATGGTCCTGTGGGTCCTATGTGACTTTTGCCCAGCTGGTGATTTTATATCCCTCCAGTTTCAGTGACCAGCAGATTCTAACAAGAGTTTCTGAGACTTAATTCCAAAATCCTCAAAGATAGGGTAACTGGCTCAGTGGGAGGTTAGGAACCCAGTACTAACTTGGTATCCAGGTATCCATGGCTAGTTAGGCATCTATCACTAGTTCAATTCAGGGAGTCTGAATCCTGCACTGTGCACCACTGCAAGGACTCATTCCTCTGTTAGAATGGAGGGAAAGAATGGGAGCGGCCTGCTGAGGTTTGGTACTCACCTGTATGTAGCTTTTCTGTTTCTGGCTGGGTTTTTTTGCTACTTTTTTACTAAGAACATGTACATTCTGTGCTCCAACTGAAACTTTCACATCCAAGGTATCCTCAACAATAAAGAGCTTCCAAAGAAGTTAACACAAAGAAAGAGCAGGAGCAGACTTTCAAAATGAGGAAGATTTTTTTTCTACTTAACCAGAGTTCTAATAGCCTGCTGGTCCTTCAGTTCATTAATCTGAAAACATATACACTAGCATGGTCTATGATTTAAGACTATGTCTTTTAGTCACATTCTGTGCTGCTTTATTGCAATAAAAAGCATCAAAGGTAAATACTAAATCAGTTTTTCAGTATTGTACTTGTAAAGGCAGTCCATGAAATGGTGAATGAAAGAATCAGACTTTTATGGTAGTCTTTTATTGTAATCTATTTTCAGTTCAGTCAGAGAAGCAGCATGGCTCAGTAGTCTAAGGAGAGAACAGGGAATTTGGAGCTGAGATATAATCTGTTCTGTACCTGACGAGCTTTGTGACCTTGAGAAAGGAAACTAATCTCATCTATTTCCTCTTATATAAAATGGAAATCTATGTATATTCAAATTTGAGCAAACTAATAAGATTTTATACAAATCAGGAGTTTTTACAAAATCAGGACCCTATCTTTTTAAATAAGATTCTCCATAGACCCAGTATCTTTCCAATTATTCCAACTGTGATTAGCAGCAATTAAATTTATTTATTTTTTTTTTGGTATCAGGGTTCAAACTCGGGACCTTGCACTTGCAAGGCAAGCAGTGGAAGCACTGAGCCAAATCCCCAGCCAGCAACAATTAAATTTATACATACCAGTTTTAAAAAGACATTCAGTGGTTGAAGTGAAAACAACATGATTCTTTATTTTATAGAATTATGGTGAGAACTCTGAATCTGTGTGAAAAACTTAAAGAACAGTGCTTTTCAGGTTGTCTCCATACCCTAAATTTTGGGGTGAACCTTTCCCAGCATGTGAGTGATGTTAGTTCCGATTTTGCTACAAGTGGGATGTGACATTGACGTGAGTATCATCACTTCCACTGCAGCACTGTGACACTGCTGAGTTAGTGCTTACCGGCTCCATGTCACCTTGCCCCAGCCCAGAATGACCGTCGGCACTTTCAGTTATCTATTGCTGCTGGAAGTCTGATGTGTCTGTGCTGAACGATTGACTTGTACCAAGCAATCTCATGCCTACTTGTGAATTCTCTAGATGACGAACTATCCTAAGTGCTAACATGTAAACAGACTCAAAGTCTTAAAATAGTAGGAGAGACAAGTAGTTTGTCATATATTTGTGTTGAATTTACAGAACACTCTTAGTTATTTAAAAGACTATTACTATAAGGAAGGTTTTACATGAAAAACTCTTGTAACAGAGTTTCAGCAGAGACAGACAGTACCTGAATTTTAATAAGAATCTAGGGTTTTTATCTTCCCAGTATAAGCTGTGCTTAGCACTATCATGGAAGTGTGTTGATTGAGTTGTGAACCAGACTGATACATTCAAGTTACTTTTGAAAGAGTCAACCCCCCAATATAATGAAATTTGCTTAAAATACACAATTGAAATTATTTTTCTCTAAATGAGACTCTCCCAAACCTGCCTGAAAAACTGTGAAGGATGGATAGTGCTGTGCCGCCTTTTCTGGAACAAATTTGATGTCAGAGTCTCACTGTTGTACAGATTCATAGCCTGTTATTACTAACTTGTAAACATTCATTTACAGGAAAGAGGGACTAGAATCTCTACGAGCTCTTTTATATTGGTGTTGAGGCTTCTGAGTTAAGCTAGTTTTGTGTTCAATTTAGAGGAAGATTTTCCCAGGCTAGGATTCTTCTTGATTGCAGAGCGTATCCCCAGAGATTCTAGGCAGCATAACTCAGGCTGACCAGTGGCTTCCAAGTGGGATCAGTGCAGGCCAGGGAATGTGGCCTTGCTTGTACTGCCTCGTTAACTGCTTCCCTCCTCTGTCTCAGCTGGCTTCCCATAATGTTGAAAGAGAAAATTTTGTGGCCCTTTGTAATACTGCCGTAACTACACATGCTTTCACCCTTTAAAAAAAGGTGTAGGTTGATGTTTGGTTTCATATTTTAATACTTGGGGGAAGAGGTAGGCTAGACTATATTTATTTTACTTTTGTAGAAAGATAGGGCAAGTTCTCAGGTACTTTTAAATGCTCTCTCCCCTTCCCTCCCCAGCATTCTTCCTGTATTTTGCCCTTTCTCCCTCCCCCTCTCTTTCCTTTATTTCTTTTCCCTGTCTTTAGATTTATATGAAATAAAAAGTTTATTAGCAGATTGAGTGAATTGCAACATTAAAGACTGCTTGACCAAGAAACTATTAATCTTTGTATGGGAGACTTTAGAGACCAGCATCAAATACAAACTTGGGGGAAATCTTTTTGCCATTCTTGCTCAACTGATTCAGAAATATTTTAAGAGCAATACAGTACTCAGTGCTTAGCAGGAAAAGGATACTATTGCAAAATTGGAGAACTCTTGTCTTAACATGGCTCTTACATATTGCAGACTTGACAACCTTGAAGATTAGTTGCTTGCTGCAGTTGACTGCAAGATTTGTGTTTTAGACACACTTCTTTCTTAATTTTTCTTTACATATAATGACTATTGGGACGTTTAACTTTTTGTTAAATAAAGTACTTTGCATACAGCAAACACAGTACATTTAGGAGGTATGGGGAATTGTTATCCCATATAGTGTTCCATTTAAGCAATCAAGTGAAGGAAGTTCAGTAGTGGAATAAGAGCACAGAAACACGATAGGCATGGGTCCATGTTTATAAACTGTTCATGCTGTGATGTTGACCTCTTTTGTAAAGGACTTTGTTCCTTTCTCTTTGAAGACAGAGTTTGAAAGTGTGGCTGCTCTCCCATATCAGAGAGCCAGCATGGTGAGGAGAAGCTTAGGAAACCAGGTTCAAGCACATTAATATCTATGAGTATGTCAATATGAATTTTCTTTTATCTGGAACCTATAAGAGAATTGCCACTTTGTTCATCTTGATCTGATACATTGGGTAGAATTTTTACTCAGGCCCTTTCTGTTAATTTGTAAGGATGGGTGTCCTGGCTATATCACCTTGTACTTACTCCAAGGAAGTTTGCTTAGTCACGAGTGCCACCTACATCTCTGGGATAATACGGAGTGCCGTGATTGAGCTACCATTTATTCATGATTGCATCTGGTTCTTAATTTTAATCTTTACAGCTCCCTAAGCATCTTTGGCTCAAGGATCTTAAGTAGCTCCGTTAAGGTTATTTTGCCAGTGAAGTGACTCAGCTGGTTCAAATTCACCTAGCAGGGGGTCTCCCCATGAAGTGTGAGTTACAGCCATCACCAATTCAGGCCCTTCTGCTTTTGGGCTTCCTAGTTCCAGCCTTGTTCACTGCTCAGCAGTGTTGCTGGCAGCAGAGAAGATTAGAATTGTAGATGCACTAGGCAGCTCCCTGAGGGAATCTCTCACGGCTTCCTGGTTGACCACTGGAAAACCAGACACAGCTTGGAATTGGCCCACTGTATAACAGTGTTTATTTTATAGTCTCTTGTTTCAGGGGTAATTTTCCTGGAGGAAAAATGATGAACTAAAATTCTAGATCAATTTTTGAAGAGTTTTCCTAATTGTTATTTCTCCATCTGGATCCCACTAATAAGATATGAAGTTACATCCCAAAGAGTAAAGTACAAAATATGCAATTCTTATTGTGATGACTTAATTGAAATTTATCCAGCCTTAAATGAATTAAGTAATTCTAACTTATTCTTTTATTCTTGTGATTCCTAATATTTTATAGAAGTATTATTGAAGTATTTTTTTTCTTTTTCTCATTCATTATGGAAGACAGTGATTAGGAGAAAGCAAAATATTAAGCATTAAGATATTAAATATCTATTCCAGTGTGACCTCTAAACACATGTGTTTTGATATCTAACTTCTTAGGGTCTGCCTTTTATGGAGTAACTAAAGGACGACTATTGGCTGTGCTGTTTTAAGTAGCCTCCCAACCTCATCTCTTTTTGCCTGTCTTCCAAAGGTATCTGGCTTCTCCACTCATTCTGTAACCCACTCTCTGGGATCTGTATCCTTTCTCTTTGGATTTAGTATGATTATTTCCAAAACTTGCATCCCTAACCTGGCCCTGTAATCAGTTGTTAACCATCAGATTGCATAAAGAAATCAACAAAGGTTTTCTTCACCATTAAAAATGTTTGAAAAAGCCAGGACTGTTACTCTTAAGTACATGTTAGCTTTGGAAATTAGGTCTAAATTATGTATAAGGTTATAAATAAACTTGGTATCATGTGGGTTGCATGGTAAGTTATTTTAAAGAGTTTAGATCCATAATTATTCAAAATAATTATTTTGTTTTCATTATAATGTGATTCTTAATTGTAACAGTAATGATCACTGAGGACACTTTCCAGATTCACTCATGTAAAGTGACTTGCTGAATTGAAATAAGGTGACATTTGATGGATTTAGTGGAAGTTTAGATTCAATTTGCATTTCAATGGTATTTTTATGGCTGATGTTAGAAAACTT
Source organism: Heterocephalus glaber (assembly GCF_053883595.1). NCBI lineage: Eukaryota > Metazoa > Chordata > Mammalia > Rodentia > Bathyergidae > Heterocephalus > Heterocephalus glaber. The sequence goes on along the minus strand of NW_028258381.1, from coordinate 36,881,435 downwards.
TTTAGGATTTTTTGGTAAATTAAAGGATTTAGGGGGATGATTATGATATAATTGATTAAAAAGTATGCAATATTGGTTTTCAGTGAACTTAAGCTTGTCTGAATTCAATTTAAAACCTAATTCAATACATTTTATATTTTATATTTCCCTGAACCCCTTTTGGTGGATTAATTTTGTCATACTTGTCATTCTAATCTAATGATGATTTAATGTTTGCAAACCTGAATAAATTTGTATGCAAGGAGTTCTGCTGTGCTTTTAATCAATGAAGATTGAAATTTGGCAACTGAGATGATAAAAATTGAAAAATTTTAAATAGAAAATGAAAATAATGATTATACTCTAGAAAGTACTCTTATTAATGTTCTTGGCCATGAACCACGTAATATTTTCTCTTCTTTTTATCGTGTAATATTTTGAAGGTGACTGAATCTTCAAAGAAGTAATTACCACTAAATCATGAATATTTAAATTAGAATCTTTACCCTCACCTTCTTTGCCTTGCCATGAAAGCCATGGTCTACAGTTGTGAATAGGAGCCAGAAGAATGCTAGATTAGTTCTTAAAAACTTGTCTACTGCCAGGTTGCACAGACACCAGGATGTTCTCTAATATTTCTTTACTGCATTGTGATTTATTTATTCAGTTTTGAGGAAAAAAATATGGAACTTTGAAATGTGTAGTGGATTAGTCACAATAAAAAAAGAAACGTTGGCTTCTGTGTGTATGGGGCAGCAGCCCTTCCTGAACTGTCCACGGGAGCCTGGACTGCTTTAAGTGGCTGCTCTTTCCAAATGACCTCATGACACTGAAAGACCATTAATACAGTCCTTAAAAATCAATGCAAGATGTTTTATTGGAGTCCTTCATCTCCATTTCTCAGTGCTCTTCAGGGGTCAGGGGAGATACTCTAATGCAAAAAATATTTCTGAAACCTGACTGATGTGTAATAAATGTTTCTGTTTTAAAGGAAAAAGTCTTCTAATGTTTTTTCCTCAGATTTGAGGGGTGGGTTTTTGGGTAGAATAAGGGCAAAGGTGATTATTATCAAGGCTAAAGTCTGACCTTCTTTAAAAAGAATATTTTAGCTTAATTCACATTTAATAGTATATGAAAAGCAAAAAAGTCTTGTTTAAATGATAAGAAAATTTTTAGAAAACCTGTAATTCCCTACTACATGTCAGCAGTCAAAATTGGATATGAATAAGGAGAACAAAAAATTATTGAGAGCTTAGTAAAAGCTCTGGCTGAATAGCAGTTCCATCCTTTGTTAGTACTGGAACTTATTAGTGGAGAAATGACATAGTTGGCATCTCTGAGAGAGATAATGTGATGACAAAGAGAATGTTCCCTTGTATGTGTGAGACTTGACATTTTCTCCTACATTCTCTGATCTCAGTCCTGAGACATTGTTAGGGATTTGTTCTTATGTCTTACAGATGAAGAACTGGACTTGTCCTTACATTTTACAGATGAAGAAATGGACTTGTAATGAGTTATCCAAGATCACATCATTGATATTTGCAAATAATGTTCACCCCAAGTCTATCAAATCAACCCTCACAGTGCTTTTAATGTGCTGTATTGTATGTTCTTTTGAGTCCTTTGCTTTTATGCTCCGCTAACACTAAACTAAAATATTGCTGAGAAGACTTATGTTATTTCATATTCCTAATAATGTAATTTCTGCGTAAAAACATTTTACTATGCTATTATTTTATGGTATGTCATTTGTCTTTCAGCTCAATTTCTCACCTTCATATAAAGATAGAGAAAATGAATGTGTGATGTGTTCAAAATAATTTCTCTTTAGCTATAGAATGTTCTAGATTCTAGATTTTTTTTTTTTTGGTACTGGGACTCAAACTCAGGACCTTGTGCTTGCGAGGCAGGCGTGGCACCACTGAGCTAAATCCCCAGCCCTCTAGAATTGAATATAAGAGGCTTCATAGATGTCAATGATTCTTGTTACTGAGTATTTCTTGAGTTTTCTTTCTTGTCTGTAAAGTGTGAAGACAGTGTGGGAATGACACCTCATATGATTGACAGATTGAATGAGGGTGGGGAAGCATGCATATTTACAAAGTTACACAAACAACTAAAATAAGGTATCCAAACTACTAAATAAAACCAAATGGTTCTTCCAATGGTTCTTCCTGTGTTATGTCCTTAACATATAATTAAGAGAGTTCAAAACATTTTACATCCTACAGGGCGGTACTGACTGTATTTAAAAAGTACTGACAAAGTTATACCATGTGGTAGAAAGTCTTGTACCAGTTAACTGTTTAGTTACAGAATTAACTTTGTCAGTGTGAGAGCTAGCAATACTTATTTTTTACAATTTTAGAATAGGAATAAGACAGAAATACTTGAGATAAAGGTAGCTTGAAAACTATGTCAGATGGATTAAAATTTGAAATAGTTGAAGGCTAGAATCCAAATTCAGGAGTAATTAACCAAAATAGTTGACAGATGTCAGCCATCCTAATAAAATTTGTATATCCTGAATATTTTCCAGTTTGTAATTAAGTGCACAGATGATGTGATCTGATTTTGTTACTAATTGCTTATTAATGAAGGCGGTGATGACTAGTTAAAAAACCCATAGTGCTACCTGAATACCAAGTTTAAATATTTCCCATACAGCTGGCACGAATAGAAGCTTCATAAGCCTTGATTCCAATTTGATCTGTGCTTACTCTCTTCATCTGTGATTGCCAAGGGCAAGCAGAATGTGTTAAAATTAGCTCCAAGTGACCTTGAAGATAGTAAATCTTATTTGGTGGTCAGTAAGCATAGTGGCTTTTATTTTTAGATTCTTTGTTACAAATTTATTGTTGGAAGGCTAGTGATATCACCATTGGAAGTCCCATAATAAGTACAAACAGAACATTTCAAATTCAATTAAAGCTAAGGAGAACATGATCTGCCAATATGACTTCAAGATTTGAATGCAGAATACTAACGGAAATGGTTTAATAACAAAAAACATTCATTAATATCATCTAATGTGTCATTTACTTTTTTAAAAAAAATTATTTATTTATTTTTATTTTTTGCATTTACTTTTAATATAGAAGAGAAGTGCTATTCAGATGGCTGATGAACTTTAATAAGAGGTCATATCAGGCATATTTGACCTCAGAGCACATAGTCCTCACAAGTGATAAGTTGCCCTCGATACTGGTTCCCCTCTTTCATTCCATCAACCAGCACTTACTGAGAGATTAATATACGCGAGGCACTAAACTAAGTGCTGTGAACATAGTGAGGAGTCAGATCATTGTACATCTCTAAGCCCCTTATACTCTACTGGGAGGCAGAGAATTGATAGTCACACCAACAATTGTGATTATGATGGGTGAAGGGTAGGGATGTTTTTACTGCCATTGTTGCTGCAGTTCAAGAAAGGGTTCCTTGAGGACGTGATGTTTAATTGAGATCTAAAGATGACCATGTGAAAAGGGAGCAAAGGTTGTGCAGCTGGAGGGCACCACTAGTGCCAAGTTCCTGTGATGGCAGAGAAAGTGGTGAGTTTGGTTGCTTACAGAAGGCCAGTGAACTTGGACCAGAGGAGGCAGGTGTCAAACTTCAGAGGATTCTGAAGAGTTAGCTAAGAGCTACAGCTTTCATGGTCCTGGAAACTCAATTTTAGGAGATGTGTCTTTATGCTAGGAGTACAGGGAAACCATTAAAGAGGTTAAAGAAAAGTGGTGACATGATCACATTTCAGTTTTGATAGAACTCTCCATGGCTGCCATTGGAAAATGCACTGAAATGAGCCAAACTAGATGTGAGCTAGAGCAATTAGGAAGCAATTACAGTTGTCTTGGCAGTGAGCATGGAGGCCTGACAAGAAGCAAAAGGATTCTACAGACACCATTGTTCAGCCTTTCCACCTGTTCTCTTTCTCCTCTCTCTGCCTTACCCTCCATTGCTAAAGTGAGTCACTCTTTTCAAAAGACCCTTAGCCTCCCTTGCTCTGCTTCTGCTTTCCTCCTGGAAAGGCCAGGCTGACCTCTGTCCTCATTTGTCATGTAGAGATGGTTGCTACTTCCTGTGCCCAGGCCTCCAGCTTTTTGCTTCCTTGGGTGGTCTCCCCAGTAGAGTGGTCTGACAGTCCTTGTTTGCCTGCTGCATAGTTTCTGCCTGCTTCATCTCTCCACTAGAATGACTCCCACACATCTCCAGCTTACATGTCCTTACAGTCACTTATGATTTTCCTTTCCCCCAAAAGAGTTCTCCACCTTTCTATCCCGTTTGTCTCTTACTTTTGTATTCCTGTGTTTAGGTGTGCCACATAAATATTTGTTGAGTAAACAGGTGGATTTAACATCAAATTACAGGCATAAGTAGTCCTAAAAAGATTCTTTCCTTAATCCTAAGAACCTTTGCAAGGAAATTGTAGTTTTTCAAAATTATTTTTAAAATGGGTCACCCAGAGCTGTACATATTCTTATATTACTCACTACCTATTTCCTCTCTGCCACCTCTCCAACTATGTTTTCTTTATTCCACAGTCAGTTGTTAGATTGTTATCCTTCACTGATTTTTCCATTTTCAATAGGCCAATCTGCTTTGATTGGAGGGAGTTTCCTTTATCTTAAGTAGTTCTCCTGGTTTGTACAGACGACTTTCTTTTCTGTAGGAGGATAACCTTTAGATTCTGTACCTGTGTAGTTTGAATGAATATCCTTGTTGATAAATACGTATTATAGAGTAAGCCAAAAGTAATTTATAACACTGTGAGTAATATGGATAGTATGTATAAAAGCAAGCAAAAACCAGGTGTATGTAAGATAAATAAAATAATGAAGTTGCATTTCCTGTTTATAAGCTACTTTGAAATTTCCTATGTGTAAAACATGCATAGTATCACTGGAATTAGTATGCATATTTGTGAGCGCTTTGAGATGCAACGTACTCTAGTGCATGTTAGTACATTTGGCTTTGAAAGAATTACATTAGGTCATATTAAATACTATAAAATGTATTTCTCTGAGGAGAAAAAAATTTATACTAAAAATTTACAAGTTACACTTACACTCAAATTACTGACTTTATTAAAATTTTAAAATTTTGATAACATGTATAATCTGATGAAATTTATGCATTTGGGTATAATATTAGATGTCTATAGTAGACCTGCGTAGTATGGGCCCAACAGTAGGAGGCAACCAGGTAGTTGGAACAACAGAATTTACTGACTTTCAGCATGATAAGGTTAAATCAGGTTAAGCTTTAAAAGGAAATTGTATTTCCTTCCTCCTGAAAAGCTTAAGGGCAAACTGTATAGTCTTGAGTTAGTTTACTCTCTTGATTGAAGTTAGGAAGTGCACCTTTCAATTTTGTGTTTTGATGTGATCGTAGGTGTTACAGAAAGTTGCAAAGGTGGTGTGGGTGTCCCTGTTCTGCTCTTGGTTGCCCAGTGGGAGCTACTTATGTAACTGTATAGTAGACATCAAAATCAGGGCACTAACATGGCACGGTTTGTGTAGTTGTGTGTTACCTCCCTTAGAAGCTCCTCACTCTCCTTTTGTTTGATATTTGCCTTGAACATTTCTTCTACATACATTAAAACCATATCAGATGATGCTCTAATTTTCATTTTGACACTAAAATGGACTTTAGAAAATTTGAGTGTCTGTTAGGTTTGCCCATATTTTTGCTTCTGTTGTTCTCTACTTTGCTATGTACAATGCACAGAGATTTTAGCCTCAATTAGCAGGAGAAATATATCTTCTCTGTTTTGGTGTGGAGCCAGAAATAATGCTCTTTTTGGTGACTATATTTCTTTTAGGTGAAAGTAATGTTCAGCTAGTTTAAGTTGCCCTTGTTATATGTGCGTTTATATTTTGTTTTGTTTTTTGAATTTTAAAGCCTTGATATAAAGCTTAAATTTTTTATAAAGCTTACATTTTAAAAATTATATTAATTATGGTTATTCGTTGAGCACTTGCTATGTGCTTGGCATGATGTATCCCATCTCTAACATTCATAAAAGTGTACATATTAGGTTATGTTACCTGTATTTGTGGATGAAAAATCTGAGGCTCAGTAACAGACTTAAGAAATGTTTGAATTATGATGTGAACCAAGATATGTATAATTCTAAAGTATTGTACTTTGCCTCTTTCATACAGTTGCAGAAAGTTGAATAACTTCTTAAAGTTCGGAGAAGGAAGCGAGAAATCAAGGGAAGAGTTGAGAGGGAGATAGACCCTTCCAGTTCACACCCTCAGTGACCCACCTCCAACCAGGCTTTACCTCCCAACATCACACTCAACTATAAACTCTTCAGTGGGCTAATCCGCTGATGAGTATCATGCTCTCATGATAATCACCTCCCAAAAGCCGCACCTATATGAATGATAAGGATTTGGGGGGACATTTAGATATAAACCATAAAAATATTTTTATTCCTATTAGCTGTGCTTTTGTTTTTAAAGAGCAGATTTCTCACAATAGGAGTTCTAGGTCAAAAGATTTGTATACTCAATTTTGTGTGTATATAGCTAGATTTCTTTTTCACATGTTTACTACAATTTATGTTCTTGAAAGTACCATATAAAATGATTAATTTTTCTTACATGTTTAACAGCACTAATTACTGTCACTCTAATTTATGCTAATTATCATTGAATTAACTTGAATTTACTGAATATTGTGAAGTTGAACATCTTAATATTTATTTCAGATTTGTCTTCTGTGAATTTACCCTTTACTGTATATTATTTGCCTATTTTTTTTGTTGAGTTCTTTTATCAGTTTGTGAGAATATTTCTACATTAGGGATATCTCTGATACTTGAAAAACATTTTTTTCAATCTAACTTTTTTAGTGGTTTAGGGTATTGATATAAAATAAAAATGTAGATGATCACATTTTCCATCTTTATCATGTAGGTTTCCTATTTTTCTTCTATAAAAATTTTCCAAATTCTCTTATGGTGAATGTTATTATTTTATTTTTATATGGAAATTTTAAATCATCTTGAATTTGCCTTTATATATGGTGAGATATAGAAGCCATGTTTTGCCTTTTTCTAGATGCCTATTCATTTACTATGATAATGCCATTTAGTAAATAGACCATCCTTCCCTATCTGAATTTAAATGCTATGAGTATTTTAGAAAAATATTTAAATGATTACATTTCTTCCCCAGTTTAACCCATTTTCAGTAAGGTAATGGCTTTTTAAAAGCAGGATTTAGTAAATTGGAAAGGTTATTTCTCTTTGCTCAAAATGTCAAATGCTACCTGATACTCTTCATTGTTGCTGACTAAAATTGTAAGCACAGGAAAGATTATTGCTGTGAACAAATCCACTAATCAGGATATAACTTACCAATTTAAAATCCCTGCATATAAAGGGAGAAATTTGGGATATTTATTCAGTTCGTCTACAAAAGCAACAATGTACAAGCACTGAAAAAAGTCATTCATGAAATCTAAGACAGCAAGATTTTTTTTCCTGTTCAGACTTATGAAAAATTAGGATCCATCAAAGGCTTCCTCCTCCTTTCACAACAGAACACTCCAAGGAAAGGTGTGTGCTGTAGTATGGCACTGGGGGTACCTCTAAGCTCTCCCCGGGGAGAATTCTGAGGGCAAACTACCATCTTCACAGTTTTATTTTAGGTACCTTCTTTAAGTCTACCCTGCACAGGAGAGATCAAATTCAAGTATATCTTCCTTGCATTCATTATGGAAATAAGTCCTTGGGCTTGGTAATACAGTATCATGCTTTCAAAAATCATCTTCTTGGGGAATGTTGATGTATTTATTTGCCATCATGCAAGTAGCTGAAGAAGCAAAACAACTTCAATATGTGTAGTAGGAAGGTAGCTAAAAAATTGCATCAGTTAAGATTTGAGAGGATTTGGTGGCATACTGCATCATGATAAAGATAGATCCTCTTTGTACAAAGAACTCTTTTCTGAACAACTTGATTATCCAACAGTAAGAACAGGAGCAAGTACAGTATGCTACATTCCTAAGAGTAGGATAGTATTAGATGCTATGTCTGATGGATAGTTACAGTAGGTAACTATTCTCACAGAACTGTATTTCACTATGAAGCAGTATTGGTAGTGGATATCCAGTATTTAAATTCAAAAGACACTAAGAACTAGAGGCTGCTTTTGTAACTAGTTTTGTTCAGTCACTTTTTTATTCAACAGGTATTTTGCAGGTATCAGCTATTCTGTAAGCATTTTCTGAGGCTCTGGGGAAGGAAAATGAAGGGCGTAGTCTTTGCCCTTCCTTCGCTTACAAACTAGTAGACAAGTGGGCTCTATCATTGAAATACTGTGTATTAACCAAAGACTGGCAGGATGCTGTGAGAGTGAATATAGGTAGGAAACAAATCAGATTGGCCATGGTGGGGCATTGATATGACTTCCTGGTCATGATGATGTTAGAATTGAGCTCAAAAGTAAGGAAAGAATTAGCCAGGCAGAAGGGATAAGGAGGGAATATTAGAGGGAAGGAAGTGGTCAGCTCAGAGAGCACAGTTAGCATAGACATTGGTGAAGAGCTGACTACCTCGGGGTAGTGAGGATCAAGTTCCTGGTCTGGATACTTGGGTCATTGGTGTGTGCACACTTACCAGTGTGAGAGATGGTGCTTAGAATTTGGTAGTAGTGAGGAAGACCTCTTAGTGAAGCTGAGGAGACTGTGTTTATCCTGGAGGGGGACTTTAGGCAGTTGGGAAAGATTTCTCTGGAGATAGTGAAGCTGGGTGATGTGCTGCTCTGTTCAAGGTCATGAAGACTGTCAGGGTGGGAGCAGAGTCATCTAGGAGAGAAATGTTTTGGACAGATAAAGTGAAATGGCTTGAGGATTTTAGAAAGCACTATTACTTGGCATAGAAAGGGAGGAAAAGGGTCTAGCATGATGCCCAGACTTCTGATGTATAGCAAGTGAGTATTTGGGGATATGATTAATGAAAACTAGAGGAGGCATGAATCTGGGAATGGGGAGAGTTCTGTTTTGGAGTTACCCATGTTGAGGCCTTTATGGGCTTCTGTGGAGAAACGAAGATATCTTATTGAGGAGCTGAATTTGTTATCTCAGTACATGAGAACATTGGAGATTTAGAAGTTATCAATATTAGGGGTGGTTTTAAATCATGAGATATATGAAATTGCATAGATGGAATGTTTGCATGAATAAAGACAAAGGCTAAAGATGGAGACATTTATGGTGTAGGGAAAGGGTCTCTAGAAGGCGACTGAGAAGAAAAGGGATGAGGAGAAAGAAAAACAGGAATAGGGTTTTGTGGAAGCCTGAGGAAAAGATTTCATAAAGGAAGTACTATGGCACAGGGAGATCATGGCAGCTTGTCCTCAGAGGTGTCTGCTGGATTTGGCAGTAAAAAGGCTATCAGTCATGTAGACAACAAGTTCCTGAGAGGCTCTGCTGGATGGTCACTTGCAGGGTTGGACAGACAATGGGAGGTGAGGCGGAGACCAGCAATGTACTGTGAATAATTCTGTGTTGGTAGGCGGGCCAAGTCCTGCAGTAGCTAGGAGGGAGTGAAGTGAGACTGTGGGAAGAGTATTTAAGATGGATAAGGACTGTACAGTGTCCTGTCTAGGGAATAGGAGAAAAGGGAAGTAATTGAGGGAGCGTGGAGCTCTAATAAAAAAACAGACTCCTTTCCCTCTGAGTCTGGAGAGGGAGCAGGAGGTTGGGTGAAAGGGATGGGCACTTTTGGGCTGGGTAGAGTAAGTAGGGCAAGACCAAGGAGAGCTGCAGTGTTTTGTTGTTGGTGGTGGTTTGTTTGTTTCCATGAAGGGATGTCTTCTGAGAAAGGGGAGGGAAGAGGTGGATAGCCCGAGACTCTAGGGCAGTGGTAACAAACCTGTGGCACTTGTGTTACTGTGTTCTTTTAAGACAAAAGATGTTAATTTATGAGTTGTGTTTTCTAAACTAAACTCTCGGTATTCAGGTTTAATTGGAGTGATGGGACTTTGTGATGAATAAGTGGGTTTTGGGTTGCAGTTTGGGCACTCGTTGTCTTAAAGTTTCCCCAACACTGACGTGGGCCAGGGAAGGGCACGCCCTTGCAGTGATGTTGCAGATGACCATGGTTGCTAGCCCTGTCAGCAAATCAGCAGGGGAATCAGAATAGAGTAGATTGGATTTCACTTGCGTTATCTTTCACTCTGTAAGACATTTTTATGCTGAGAATTTATGTTTAACATAGGAGTGAGTAATTTACCGAAATTTAAACTACAGTAAATATTTGGTTAACAATGCACATATGAAATCAAACAGCTCTGTCAGCCACAGGGAGTTCTGCTCTGCCTGGTCGTTATCCATTTTTTTCCCACTCAAAATGCTCACATCTTTTTTCTCAACTAACTATAAACATTTAAAAGCCAACTGTGTATGGTCAAACCAGCATAGTAAGGGAGAAAATTAGAGGCACACATAAAGGTATTGTTTTGGGTGGTTGCCAAGAAAATGGGTTTCTCTGCTTATCTGTCATATTGATTATTTTGTATGTAGAAAAAATAATTTGTTTAAAACCATTGAAGTACATAAACTTGCATTTGAAAAACTAGGAACAGAAGAGTAAACTTTTTATCGAGTTCTGTAAATTTTTGAAGAATTAAACTGACTTCTATCATTACAATAACAAAGTTACGATTTTTTTGTCTATCCAGCACATTTGAAGCATTTGTCATATCAGTTTTCTCTGTGGAACAGGAAATTTCATCTAATCTCTGGGTAAATGGTTGCTTCATTAAGGACTCAGGATGATGGTAGATGTTGCTGTATTTATAGCCTTTGCTAAGCATTTGGTAATTTTCTGTCACCCTTTAGAAGCAGGTGATTGATAACAGAGACTGACAAGTCATGAATGATGTCCCTCAGTCCCTCACATTAGCATCAGCGATTTTTTAAATTCACTTTTAAATTATAAGGAAATTCTTACCGTAAACATCTCTGGAATAAGTTAATCTTACAGTTATTATATCAAAAGTCCAAGGAAGTTGTGAAAATGCATTTATAAAACTATTACTACTAAAATGCCACATTAAGGATATTGTTAATTTTAAAATCTCTTGTTTTTGCAGCTGCAGGAAACTGATACTGTAGCATTGGGTAGGCCCATGATTGTACGCTATTTGGCGAGCATCTAGGTAATTCTGATATAGGTGCTTATTCTTTTCTATGTTGATAGTATTGGTTTGGAAGGAGATGCTGCTTATGTTGTTTGACCTGTAGTCGGTGTGTACTGACACCTAGCATTTCAATTTCAGACTGACATTTGGACGGTAGAGTAAAACCTTGGTTTGTGAGCATAATTTGTTCTGGAAACATGCTTGTAATCCAAGGCACTTGTATATTAAAGTGAATAATGGAAACTCACATGATTCATTCCACAACACAAAAATATTTATATAAAATTATTGCAATACTGTAATATAATATAAAATAATAAAATAGAAAATATAAAGAAAAATAAATTAACCTACCCTTAACCTTTGAAAACCGTTCTGGCTGGTTTGAGAGAGATGAGAGAGGAGGATTATTAAGTAGAACAAATTTTGCTATCACTAGTGAAATCACTGCTATCTATTGGCTCAATGGAATCATTTTCTTTTTATGCAACTTTGACTAGGAACTGATTGAATGACGCTTGCTTTTGCCTCCATTTGAGGATTTTGTGGAAATGTGACATTGCATTGTTGTCAAACAGATTCATTGCTCACACTGCTACCACCTTATTTGGGTGGTGCTTTTCTACAAAATTTTGCACTGTTTCCCACATTTTACACATCTCCATAATCTCATTTAAAGTGAGGGAGTTCTCTGCCTTTTTCTCCTCCTCCACAGATCTCCACAACTTCTTGCTGTTGGGAGATGATCACCCACAGACCTGCAGGGGGCGAGGGGCCGTTGGATCAGTTATGATCCTGTGACATTTGGCATCACATACTACTCATATCACAACATCGCACGTTTATCAAGTTAAAATTTATTAGAAATGTTTGCCTGTCTTGTGTAACACTCGCAGAACAAGTTACAATCTAAGGTTTTATTGTATGTTTTTTTTCTTCCATTTCCTCCCCCATTCTTGTCCCCCCCATTTCCTCCCCATCTCCTCTTTCCCCCTCTGCTTCCTCCCCATCCTCCTCTTTCCTCCTCTGCTTCCTCCCCATCTTCTCTTCCCCCCTCTGCTTCTTCCCCCATCTCCTCTTCCCCCCTCTGCTTCCTCCCCCATCTCCTCTTCCCCCCTCTGCTTCCTCCCCATCCTCCTCTTTTTCCTCTCTTATCCTCCTCCTCTTCCTCTTTCCTCCTCCTCCTCTTCCCCATCCTCTTACTCTTCTTCCTTCTCCTTCCCTCTTCTTCCTCCTCCCCTCTTGCACCTCCTTCTTTTCTTTCCTCACCCCCTTCTCCTGTTCAGTACTAAGGGTTGAACCAGGGCCTTCACACTGAGTTACATCCTAGGTTGTTTTGTTTTGTTTTGTTTTTAAATACAGGGGTCTTTCTAAGTTGCTAGGTTGTGCTTATGCTGAGCTTGAACTTGCGATCTTCCTGCCTTGGCTTCTCAGAGTGCCACCATGACCAGCTCGGGCAATAGTTCTTACTGGAAGTGAGAGCTAGTATTATATCTTCCAGTTCTCCTGGAAATGTGATTCAGACACATTTGGATTAACTGTGTGAATTAGGCCAGGCCCATAAAGTAATCTCCTTCTTTTCTTGATTTTGCTTTAATACCTGCCTGTGGGATAAAAGAAAAAAAGGGAAATTTTAGAAATTACACCTTATGTGGAGTTTTTGTGTGTATGTTAAGAATTTCATCACTTTTATTGCAATGTTATCCATCCATTATAGTATACTTATTTGTATAGTACATTAAGAACCATCTTTTTACTTCTTAAATAAGCATGGACTCAAGGTTGTTTGATGATTTATTTATATGTGCCTTACTCTGAAAAATTTTTGAGGCACTATACAATAAGAATATATAAATATATATATATACAGAAAAACCAGATCCCCACATAAAATTAATATAACTACCTAAAAAAATAAAATTAATATAACTAGATCTAAAAATTAACTCAGTTCCTAGAGTCTTATTTTTATTATTCATTTTAATACACTTTTGGGCTTTTCTTTTAGTTTTCCCTTTAAAAATGACCTTCTATTTTTGTCAGTAAATGTATTTAGATATTTTCATGTTTCCCCATTTGGACTCATTTGTTGGGCTTGTGCCCTTACATTTAACTCTACAGGAGTTGGTTCCATGTTTACCATCAAGATACATAGTAAGTTCCATTACATGAGGGTTCCCAGGTAGCACTTGGAAACCAACTGCAGTGGATCACCAACCTCGGACTCATTGCACTAGCATATCTTTTTTCTGCTTCTATAGTTTTGTCATTTCAAAAATGTTATAGCACATAACATTTCAGGATATGCTTTTTCAACCATCATATTTCCCTTGGAAGTTATCTAAGTTGTGTTTATCAACACTGTTTTTATTGCTACGGAGTGTTCCACAATATAGATATACCATGGTTCATTTAACCATTTGTCCATGGGAGGACATCCCAGTATTTCCAGTTTTTGGTTATTATCAGTAAAGCTGCTGTGAACATTTACGTACAGATTTTTGTGTGGACATAACTTTTCATTTCTCTGGGATAAATGCCCAAGAGTACAATTGCTGGACTGTGTAGTAATTGCATGTCCATTTCTTCTTATTTATTTATTCTTTTTGGTACTGGGGATGGAACTTGGGACCTTACGCTTGTGAGGCAGGCGGCAGAACCACTGAGCTAAATCCCCAGCCCTGCATGTCCATTTCTAAACTGTTTTCCAGAGTGGCTGTAGCATTTCATTAATTTACCAGCAAATGTTGGAGTAGTACAGTTTCTCTGAATCCTTGACAGCATTTTGTTATCATTTTTCATTTTAGACCTTCTTATAGGTATATAGTGATACCTGGTTGCGATTTTAATTTGCATTTCCCTAATGGCTCTTTATAATTTTTTTCTTTGTTTCAGTTTTTATTTTTATTAGTAATGTTTACAATGCATAATGATTGCATTCATTTGGGAGTTGGTACTTGCATGTAACTGACACATCTTAATTCTTTTTATGTCCTCTTTCTGCCCCTCCCCTCCCTCCATCTCTTGGTCCCCTTCTCGTTTGTGAAAGATCTATCTCCCTGCTCTCTATTATCTCTCTCTTATTTTGTTCTTTCTTTATATCTTTGAGTTTTTCATAGAAGAGAAACCATGCACTATTTAAGCTGTGTGTCTGGTGTATTTCACTTAATATTATGGTTTCAAAGTACATCCATTTTCCTACAAATGACTCAAGTTTATCCCTCTTTATGGCAGAGTAGTACTCCATTGTGTATAAATACCACATTTTCTGATTCCATTCATACATCAGTGGGCCTATAGGCCATTTCCAGTATTTAGCTGTTATAAATTATGCTGGTATAAACAGGTATATATGTATCACTATAATATGACATCGTTGACTCTTTTGGGAAGATACTTAGAAGGGGAATAACTGGGTCAAATGGCATTTCTGCTCTTGGTTTTTTGAGGAATGTGTCATACTGATTTCCATAGTGGGTGTACTGATTTCTATTCCCATAAGCAATGTAGAAGGGTCCCCCACCACCACCCCACAGCCTCACCAGCATTTGTTATTGTTTGATTTCTTGATGTTGGCCATTCTTTCTGGAGTGGGGTGGAATCTCAGTGGTGTTTTAATTTACATTTCTATAATGATCAGTAATGTTGAACTTTTTTTTCACAGTGGCTCTTGTGGTCTGTTCAGGTCATTTGCCTCTCATATATGTATTTTTCTTTACTTTTGAGTTTTGAGAGTTCTTCATATATTTTTTTCTATATTTGTTCTTTAATATATGGGTTGTAAAGCCAGATGGTGGCACATGCCTGTAATCCCAGCACTTGGGTGGCCGAGGCAGGAAGATCATAGTAAGTTCAAGGCCAGCATGGGCTGTGTAGTGAGTTCAAGGCTAGTCTTCTGGCTTGTGTCTAGATGTCACCCTAAAGCCTCTTGTGGGCATAGGTGGAGAGTTTTGAAGGTGGCTGGATTAGGATGAGTGAATATGGATTAAGGATGTGATACTGGAATTAAGGGTATGGACAGTGGGAGCCCAACTCTGGGTATGGGTGGAACTAGTCAATAGGCTGGAGCCTGGATGGAACATAAAGGGACGGAAAGAAGGCAGGCCTGTTGCTGCTGCTCACTGCTTTGGCTGCTTGCTGTTTTCCTGCCTGCCATACCATGGACTGTTTCTCCTCTACCATGTTCCTCTGTCCTGCTGCCCTGCTTTGAAACCAGCCAACTGTGGACTGAAACCTCTACAAACTGAGCTTAAATAAATTTTTCGTTCTTTAACTTTGAATGTTATGTTTTTTGTCTCAGCAATGTAAAAGGTAACTAAAACAGCCACCCTGATCTGCACAGAGAGCCATTGTCTCAACAAAAATGACACAAAAAAATGTATATTTGTTGTAAATATGTTTCCAAAATCTGTGACTTGTCTTTTTATCCTCTTAATAGAGTCTCCTCCATAGGATAAAAATTTTACATTTTAGTTAGGTCCAGTGTACCAGTTTTTCCTCATGCTTTGCTTCTAGTGTCAAATCTAAGAACTCTGGGTGTCTGCAGACCTTTTTTTCCTCTCGTTTATAAAAGTTTTATAACTTTAAGCTTTATATTTAAGTCCCTTTGAGCCTTTTGAGTTCGTGTTTGTATAAGATCTGAGACTTAGATCAAGTTTTTTTGTTTTTGTTTTTGCCATTGTGTGTCAGATTGCTTTGTCATTATATGTCAAAAAGGCTATTTGTTCACTGAAGTCCTTTTGTATCTTTATCAAAAATTAGCTGGTTATATTTGTATGTGTATATTTCTAGATTCTCCATTCTATTCCGTTGATCTGTGTCTATTCCTCCACCAATACAGTACAGTCTTGATTGTTGAGCTATGTAGCAGATCTTGGTATAGATAGTGATTCCTCTCACTGTAGGCTTCCTTATCAAGATTGTTTTAGCTAGGGGCTGGGGATTTAGCTCAGTGGTTCCACTGCCTGCCTTGCAAGTGCAAGGACCCGAGTTCTGTCCCTGGTACCAAAAATAAACAAAAACAAAAAAGATTGTTTTAGCTATTCTAGATTCTTTACCTTTTTATATAAATACTTAAGTAGTCTTCTCTATATTTACAAAAAAGCCAGTGTCTGGTTTTAATAAGAATTATAATAAATTAATAAATTGGAGATAAATTTGGAGAAATATTAACATTCTTTGAGAAAAGGTTCGTTAGTCACAGATTCTTTTAGTTTTCTTCGTCTCTAAATATTTTTATTTCCTCTTTATTTCTCAAGGGTTATTCAGTTGATCTAAGGCTTGTGGTTAACAGTTCTTTTCTTTTAGTAGTAAAGTGTTGAAAACCTATCCTCCGTGGTTTCGTGAAAAATCTGTTATTTAAATTGTTATTACTGTATAAGGGTGGTGTTCTCTCACTGAACTTACTTTTTTAATTTTTCTTTTTCACTAATTTGTCTTGGTGTGTAATTCTTTGGGTTTATTTTGTTGGGTTTCATTTAGCTTCTTGACTATAATTTTATGTCTTGCTAAACTGAGGAAATATTTAGCCATTATTTCTTCAAATATTCTTTTATCCCCATTTTGTTCTCCCCTTTTGGGACTCAGGTAATGTAAACATTGCACTGTTAGTTGTGCTACAGATCCTGAGATTCTGTCATTTCCTCCACCCTGTTTTCTCTCTTGTTGTTACTGGAAAATCCTCTTATTCCATTTCCAGGTTTAAGAGTCAGTCCTCTGTTATCTACATTTTCTTATTGCATTCTTCCAGTGAGGCTTTTTTTTGTTGTTATTATATTTTCTCTTTCTGTAACTTTCATGTGGTCTCTTTTTTATAACTTCTAGTTCTTTGTTAAGATGTGTTTCTTGCTCTTTTTTGTAGTGTAATTATCTTCCCTGACTTTCAAATAACTGCTTTAAAAAAATTCATGTGTATGGATAATACAGAATAATGATGTTCATTTTGGGGACTTCATGCATGCATATAACATCTCAATCATTTTCAATCCCTTTACTTCCCTCTTTCCTGTCCTCCCCCGATCTCCTTCTCTAAGAGTCTACCCTCTAGTTTTCTATCATCATTCATATATTAAAACATGTATATATATATAATATATACATAATATGTATACATACATAATATATATGTACACACACCTATATACACACATTTTAACTTTCTCATAAGAGTAAATGTGATATTTAAGTTTGTGTTTCTGATTTCTTTTCTTATTTGTTTCTGTGAGAATATGTAATAGTTTGTTGTTGCATCTTTATTATAGTTGCTTTTAAAAACCTTGTCAAGGGGCCGGGGATTTAGCTCAGTGGTTCTGCCGCCTGCCCCACAGGCACAAGGACCCGAGTTTGATCTCTGGTACCAATAAATAAATGCATACATACATACATACATACATACTTTGTCAGGTAATTCCAGCATATGTGCCATCTTGGTGTTTGTGATGGTTGATAGTTTTTTTCTTATGTTGTGATTTTCCTGGGCTTTGGTACCATGTGTTTAAAAAACGTATCTTGGACATTTTGGCTATCATGTTAGAAAACTCTTGTTCCTACTAAAACTTTTTATTTTAGCTGGCTCTTACCCTGTTTAGGTTAGCACTCAGGGCTTGGTTTACTTTTGGTGATGGTTCCAGTGAGACCTTAAGTTTTATAGCTTTTGTCTTGCTGTTTTGGTCTCTTTTGTTCACCTCTCTCTAAGCTTTCTACTGACCCCTGCTGATGCCTCCTTAGGGTGCAGAAAGTGCTTCCTTAGTCCTGGCCCCTGGTGGGGGGGGGGGGCTGGGGTGCTGCTTTGATTGCTCTTGTCCTGAGATTTTTAATTGATCTGCTTTCTGGTGCTGCTGGGCTAGTCCAGCAGAGAAGTGAGTCTGCTTTAGCCAGTAAACTGTTCTAGTTTGGAGGTCAGGAAGCACCAGAGCTTGTTTGCCTTCTTCCTTTAGGTAGGACTCATAACATTCTCTCTCATTATGTTTTCCTCCAATCCTGGTATCTTTAATGTGTCTTACCTTGCACAGATACTTTTTCAGGATGTGGTTTTAGTCTCACTGTTCCTGTGCCTGGTCCCAGTACCATACACGTTGTCTCCTTCCCTTCTTTTCTCCTCTCAATCTCATAGCTTTTGGTTGAATTATAGCTTGGTACTTATACTTTATGACTATTAATTTTTGTTTATAGCTGGCCCCAGCCATGGGCCAGTGTACTATGACTGTGACAATAGTTCTTTTTTCACAAGTTTTTGTTGGTTTTCCAAATATCTGCTAGTAGTTTATCTTTAAGCACTATGAAATTCAGTTTAATGTGGCCAAACATGTTGACTTATTATTACCATAATTTTTTTCCTTCCCTGATGAGGTGAAGATCTTTCTTAGAGCCACGCTTGTGTTGTTAACCTGGGCCTTCTACATAGTTCTCATCATTGACTTCCTGTCACTACCATTCCGCCTATCTCCTTCATTTATGTCCTGTTTTGTCTTTAATTCCTTGGATCTATGTCTCCTTCTTTCTGGTTTTACTTCTTGTCTGTTGGTGCCCACCCCATGGGAGTTTCTGGAGAAAATTACTTTAGACACTTCTGATCTTTGAAAATAAATTCATTTTACTCTCATATTTGTCTAGGTTTATAATTTCCTGCAGAATTTTCAAAGTGTTGTCCATTGCTTCATAGCCTCTAGGGATTATCTGAAGAAGTGAAATGATAATCTGATTCTTATACTTTGTATGTGGCTTTTCTATGTCTGAATACATTTAGACCACTTCATCTTTGATGGTTTGAAAGTTTGCCTTAATGTGCATCAACATAGTATTGGACTGGGTCTTGATGGAGTCTTTCATCTGGATACTGGTGTTTCTTTTTTTGGAAAACAGATATAATTATTTTTTTCTACTTTTGTTTCTCTTCAGTTTTTTTAGACTCTGCTAATATATAAGCTTCAAAGGTAGAGGAACTTTTGTCTCTTCTGTTTACCATTTATCCCAAGTGTGCATAGAATAGTGTTTCTATAGAGTAGAAACTTCATATATTAAGTATTTTTAAATTTTTATTTCCCCATTAAGTTTATTGTTACATTTTAGGTATAAAATACAGTTACATATATCATTGGGATCTTGTGCCATTACATGAGTATCTTGGTTCTTATTTTATTCCCCTTCCCCCACCCTCCCTTCACCCCCTCCACCCTTCCCTATTTGCAAAGACTTTGTTTCCATTTTTTTCTTTTCTCATATTTTTTCTTTTCCCTTCTTTCCTTTCCTCTACCCCTCCCACTTCCCCTGCTCCTTTAGACCTTTACTTCCTATTACCCAATATCAATTATACATTTTTAAAATTACAATATTAAGATCTAGGAGACATTACCACAGATTTTACAGAATTTAAAAGGATATAGAAAGCATATTACAAAAATCTGTTTTGAAATAAATTTGGCAACTTCTGAGAAATACCTTGGAAGACAAATTAATGAAGCTAACGCTGGAGGAAATATAAAATTTGAATAGCACCTATTAAAGTATATTCCTAGCTTGAAAACCTTACCTATATGACAACAACAGGCTTGTATACATTTTAACTGATAAATTATATCAAACATTTAAAGCAGAAAAAAAGGGAACACTTCTCCCCTCATTTTAGGACATCAACATTGTGCTAATCCTAAAACTGGATAAAGATAATAGAAGAAAAAAGTATGAACATACAAATTTGTTTAACAAAACAAACTCTTAGAAGTCAGATCTGGCAGGATGTAGAAAGTGGTTTTATTATAGGGATGGCAGTGTTGGTTCAGCATTGGAAGATCCTCCCCCAAAAGTCATCATTTTAACAGAGGAAAGGAAAAAGCCATATGATCCTGTAAGTAGTTGGAGAAAAAGTATTGGACCAAATTCTACAGCTGTTTATGGTAAAAGCTATCAGGAAACTAGAAGTAGAACAGAACCTTCTCAACAGATTAAAGACACGCACTTCATACTTCCAGCAAAAACGCCTTATATGAATGGAGAAGATACAATGCTTTCTCCCTAAGGTGGGGAACAAGGGCAGATATGCCTACTTTTCATCTGTCTATTAAACTTTGAAACATAGGCCTAAACCAAAATAGTCTGGCAATAAAATGACACAGTTAGGATAGGATTGGCAAGGTAGAAGCAAAATCTTTGTATTTAGATGAAATGATCGTCTACAGAGAAAATAGTAAGAAATCTCTAGGAGGCTCTAGAACTTGTATTTGAATTTATCAGGATTAGAAAACATAAGGTATATATAAAAATTCAGGTCTATGTATACTTGCTATAAATGAATTGGATATTGAAATTTAAAAGTTATGTAGGAGTACAAAGGACCTAGAAAAGTAAAAAGAAAAAGAAAAGAAACCAGTGTTGGAAGACATTTAGTACCTAATTTTAAGACTTCCTCTAAAGCTACAGTAATCAAGGCAGTGTTGGTGTAAGGAAAGACATATAGATCATTGGAATAAAACAGAGAATCTAGAAATGGAACCACCCATATATGGTCCACTGAGTTTTGAAAAATTATTTAACATTAACATTTTATAGAATATAAACTCAATTAAAGAGCTGAGGAAGAGATAGTATTTTCAGCAAATGGCACTAGAACACCTGGTATCCGTATATAAAAAATTAACCCTTTATTTCCATACATGAAAATAACTTGAAGGGATCTATGAACCTAAATATGAAAGCCTGACATTACAAAACTTGAAGAAGAAATTATAAGGGAAAATGTTTATGAATTCAGGGTAGGCAAGAAGTTCCTTGGATACAAAAAACATGATGTATAAAAGAAAAACAATTGATAACTGAGATTCCATCAAAACTTAGAACTTTAGATGACATCATTAAAATGAAAAGTAGTCCTTAAACAGACCGTATTTACAATGCATATAACCTATGACCAAAAACTATAAAGAACTCTTACAGCTCATTAATAGACAACCCAATTAAAAAGTAAACACAAGAAGGGGATAAATAGCCAGTACAGCACAAGGAAAAGTGTGCAACACTAGAATCAGAAAAATACTAATCAGTACAATAACAAGATTGAATTATACACTCATTAGGGAGATGAAGTTAAAAGTTTTAAAAGCCTTGTCATGACTTTTTCTTTTTGTTGGATTCTCCCCCTTTGCATTTAATTTGTCTTGCCCAATGGATTCATTCTGCTGGGCTTCCTGGGGTTGTGATCCTCATTGTCTTTTCCTAGGATATTGTCTAAAATTTTTTTGGAGTGTTGTTTTGGTATTCATGAAGTCCCTGAGGTGCTCTTTATCATGAAAGTATCTTATTTCTCCATCAATTTTGAAAGATAGTTTTTCAGGGTACATCAATCTGGGTTGGAGGCTGTTTTCCTTTAGGCCTTGAAATACATCAGTCCAAGCTCTTCTTGCCTTGAGGGTTTGCATTGAGAAGTCTGCTGTGATTCTGATGGGCTTTCCTTTGTATGTGATTTGTTTCTTTTCTCTCACTGCTTGTAGAATTTTGTTCTTCTATTGGATTTCTGAAATCCTGTTATATGCTTATGTGTAGATTTTTTTTTTTTGATCAAGGCTAGTTGGAGTCCTAAATGCCTCTCTTATCTGTATGTGAAGTTCTTTTCTCCTGCTTGGGAAGTTTTTTGCTACCAGTTCTGTGAACAGGTTTTTTATGTCATTTGCACTCCCTCCTGTTTCTTCACTGACTCCAGTCAGTCTTATGTTATTCTTCTTTGCATCATCTAGCAGTTGCTGGATTGCTTTCTCATGGTGCCTTACAATTTTAAAGGAACTTTTCTTTTCCTGGTGACTAATTGCAATCTTATCTTCTATATCTGAAATTCTGTCCTCACATTTTTTCATTCTGCTGCATAAACTTTCAATGGAGTTTTTAATCTCCTGGAAATCTGTTTGCATCTGTTTTATGGATTCCATTTGTTTCCTATGTTGGGATTCCATCATGTTCCTCAGATCCTCTCTTTTTTACTTGTGTCCTCTCTATATTTATTAATCATGTCTTTCACTATGGGCACAATCTTTTCTGTTATCTGAGTAATTATTTCTGATTTCATTCCCAGATCATCTTTTGTTGCCAGTTCAGAGAGTCCAGGTGGTTGAGTATCAGAGTGTTCCATCTCATTTCCCTTTGGGGTTGCTGTAGGTGATCTGGAAGTCCGTTTTTGAGGCTTGTTTACGTGTCTTCTCATTTCCACGGGGGTGGGGGTGTGCTACTGGTACCCATGTGTCTCACCTCCTCTGCCCTAAGAGCAGTGGAATGGTGGTGGGAGAGCCTCCTCCTGGGTGCTGGGATTGGCTCACCTTCTCTGTCCTAGGAGTGGTGGAATGGCGGTGGGGGAGCCTCCTCTTGAGTGCTGGGATTGGCTCATGTCCTCTGCCCTGGGAGCAGTGGAATGGCGGCAGGGAGCCTCCTCCTGGGCGCTGGGATTGGCTCACCTCCTCTGCCCTGGGAGCAGTGGAATGGCGGCAGTGAGCCTCCTCCTGGGCACTGGTTTTGGCTCACGTCCTGTGCCTTGGGAGTGGTGGAATGGCTGCAGGTAGCCCCCTCCAGGGTGCTGGGATTGGCTCACCTCCTGTGCCCTGGAAGAGGTGGAATGGTGATGAGGGAGCCTCCTCCTGGGTGCTGGGATTGACTCACCTCTTCTGCCCTGGACGACGTGGAATGGAGGTGGGGAGCCTTCTCTCATATATTAAGTATTGCAGGAATGAATGAATTACTGACTTGTATTTGAAAGCTAAATCTCTTGGATTTCTCTTCAGATTTTCTTTTCTGTTACTCTTTTTCCCCCTTTTGTTCTGTATATTTCCTCAGTTGATCTTCCAACTTTCCTGTTATGTTATCTTGTAATATATTATTTCCCAGAGCCATCCCTCCTAGTCCTTTCCTTAAAATTTTTTTTGGTCATGTACCTTTCAAAATTGTGGTGAGAGATAGAATAATCAACAGGTAAACAGTCTATCTAGAATTGGTTTTTATGTTTGTTATGAGGTAGAGGTGGTGGTGTTTTTTTTTTTTTGTATAGATGTTGATTTGATATGACATCATTATTGATATGATTATCCTTCTCCAGAGCAGTGTAGTGTTACATTCGTCATCAATCAAGCAGTTTTGCATGAGGATGCTTTCTATTTGCTCTAGCAAGTAGAGATTTTGTTTTACCATCTCTTATCTATGCATATGCATTCTTACTACACTATTTTAATTACTGTGGCTTTATAGTCTTTGTATTTGACAGTGAAAATTCTCTAAATTTGTTCTTCAAATTTGTCTTGATCATTATTGATCTTTTTGCATTGCCATGTAAATTTGTAGAATCAGTATGCTAAATCACACACACAAATGTACGTACAAAACTACTCATATTATAAATGGATTGTTTTGAATCTATTGATTGACTTAGAGGCAGTTGATATCTTTACAATATTGTATCTTTTAATTTGAGTTTTGTTCTTTCATTTTAACTATTACATTTTTTTCCTGAACAGATTGCATGAGAATCTGGTCTTTCCTGAGTTACCTTGTTCATTTGGCATTGTGTTTGTAGTGATTTTTCACACCCCTCTTTGCGTACAGTATGCTTTCACTTGCCATGCTTCTTGTGTGGTTTATCACTTCCAAATGTTTTGGGTTCCAAACAGCTTGGAGCTCACAAATCTTTCCTGAGAGTGTGTGTTTTAACTTTAACATTCACAGGCAGTCAGTTGAGGGCTTAGTAGCACAGTGTTACCAAGAAGCCAGGTCTTAGCCTTTTTGCTTTTCTCTCCTTAATATGTTAGTTTTTGTTCTATGCTTGTTTTTTGCCTCATATTTGAGGTGTCATTTTTCTGTTCTGTGCAGATTTGAAAAAGGGCCAAGGGACAAAAGCGATGACTGTAGAACATATTTGTGCTTTTTAAATTTTTAAATTAAAAAAGAAAATACCTTCCCAAGTTTCCACCATGATTCCAAGTTTCCCATGTTCTACCACTGTTGTTTTTCTCTTATTGGCAAGAATTTAGTTACACAGACCTTCCTGACTGATCACTCATCAGGGTCGTGCAATTGCTTTCATTGGTCTAGACATTTTAAGGTTCATATTCTTGGCTTGGGCAAGGACCTTCCCTGTTTTTCTCTGGTTTTTTTGAACTGACTGGAGCTGAGCAGAAGAATAGAGAAATAAATACTGTGTAGGTAAGACGTGTCTGCTGCATTTATTGAGGTTTCACAATAAATAATTCGTTGTAAATTTTCTCAAACATTCTTGGTTTGTGGGTTGCAAGGGAAATGATTTGTACTTTGATTGTTTTTCTTTGGTTCAGTGTTTAAAAATTCAGGATTTGGGGGTATTTTGAAGTCTTTTCTGTTGTCTATTAAGATGTGATTATTTTAAGATGGTAAATAGTATTACAGTTTCCATAAACTCTTTCTTCCTGATGTTTTTCAGGCATAATAAACATTTACCTTTTTGATAGAAAAATACTTTCTAACTTTCTCTTACCAAAATTATAGGAAAGGGACAACAACAGTTCATGTGGGTCAGATTCCTGCTTACCATATATTAAATTTGGAATGATTGAGTTATGTCTTTCATAAGAATAGTCAGAAAAAGATGGAAATGGGTAAATACAATCACTTTATCTGAGAAAGTTTAATTAGTGAGTTATTTTTCAACATGGCTGCTTTCGACTCAGTAAATATCTTTATTATAGGCTGTAGATATTTACATCATTGAAGAATGGGAGTTAAGTGTATTTTTTATTATTTCATGAATTCAGATTTTATAACTGACGTTTTTTCATTATTTTGTGCTCTTCAGAAAGAATTTAGGAATATGCTTCTGAGGGAAGATTGAGAGTTCTGATAATTTATAATATATGTCAGTGTGTCATAGCAATTGGTTTACACCAAAATTGCATTTGCACCATTTCCCCATTTAATGTCCAGAACTTTCGCATTTCTTTCCTGTAGGCCTATTCTCAATTTTGTGGGTTACATTATCTAGCCTTATGTAACAATTGTAAAGGAATTAGAGAAAATTTTGTGTGTGATGTTAAGTGGCTTTGTTTAGTCATTTTGAATCAATCAATTAAAAATAACTTATTCAAGGGCTATAAACAGCTCAACTGTTACAAATTGGAGAATGAATGAGTATGAAAATCTAGTTATAAAAGACACTTCTGACTATCCAATTCCCTCATTTCCCTGTTCCTTGCCATTTGCTATTTTTAAAATAAGAAGTCTGACTACATTTTTGACTACAGAGCAATCTTTGACAGCCGTGTTTCTTTTTACCTTCTAAATAATGCATGAACATTAAAGGATAAATCACAACCAATTTGAGAACCATACATATCTGATGTGGACATCTGGTAATACATAGAATTTAACTGGATTTTGTACATTTTAATATTTTTGAGGCTTGTAACTTTTTTATTAAATTCTCACACATGATGGTGTGTTGTGCAAATGTGGAGGGCAATCCAGTCCTTTGTTGAGATAGAAAAGTGCAAGCTTTGCATTGCCTAGCAGTTGGCCTGACAGCCCTGCCATTACTGGGCCCTGGTTTCGTCAGACTTGCATTAGTGTCCATTTTTGGGGCCTTTTTTTCAAGTATTTGTGATAATTCTGTATGTAGTATGATCCCTTTTCCATTAGCTCGTTTGTTTGATACAGCCAAAGTTTGGTTCTGTTTTTTAAAACTAAAGCCACCAGTGACATGAAAGTGTATCAAGCTTTAGATAACATCCACATGTCTCTGAGAAGTCCTTTTCTTTTAGTAACCAGAATTTCCTTGTGTGTGAGTGGGGGTGAGGAGAGACGTGAAGAAAAAACACAGCAAGTGCTGTGACATGGCCTGAGGACCAGAGACAGGGTTAAAATCCTTCAGAAACTTGCTTATGTTACTTTGGTCATCCTTTAATCTGCTTCAGGTTTCCTTTCTGCCTCAGAACATTCCTCCTTCCTTCTCCCATCCCTGTCTTTCGAACAGATAACCTCGCATTATTCATGTCAGAGAAACCAAAATTCTTAGATAGGAATTCCTTGCTAATATGCTTCCCAAAATATTATTTTGTAAAATCCATGTAGGTCCCCAGCATTTCCTTCTTTTGTTAAATATTTAAGGTCAGTATCCTCTTTTGGGCTTTTAATTACATTTTTTGTTTTCTTAAGGAATGTGTACCCCCAATTTATCTTTTCCCTCTCTTGAATACTTTGGTTGTTGCTCTTAACCAAATTGAATTTTATTTTTAAACATGTTCATATTTTACAAATGGGAAGGGGACTAAGAGAGATGAGAAGGGAAAATAAAAAGAATTAAGATGTGTTAGGTACATTTATTAACCCCCATGATGAATGTAGTCATTATGTATTTCAAACATGTACTAATAAAAAATTGAAAGACTCTTCCACGTTATCTTCCATATTATCCTTTCTTACTTGCTTTCTATTTAGCAATTGTCTTCTTTTCTTTTTCTGTTTACAGCAGAACTTATGAAGAGTTTCTGTACTTGCTACCTCAATTTATGTCTTTTTCATATGATTTCCAGTGCCATTGTTCTATCAGAATTGCTTAGTATAAGGTGACCAGTCACGTTAGTGAAAACGGGCCTAAAGGATATTCTTTAGTTCCCATCTCTCTGGACTTCTCGGGAGCATTCCATTTATTAAATTTCCTATCTGATTCATAATATGCTGTTAACATTCATTGTATGTGTCTTAGTTACTTTTTCATTGCTGGGACAAAATATCCTACACACACCAGTTAAAGGAGAAGAAGTTTATTTTTGTTCACAGTTTATGGTTGCTTCAGTCCATAGCCATCTGGCTGCAAAACAAGGCAGTATGGCAGAGGGGCATGGCAGAGGGGCATGGCAGAGGGGAAACAGTTTATGCCATGGCAGGCAAGAAGTAGAAGCCATCAAGGGACAAGGAGGGATATATACCATTCCAGGTCACACCCATGGTGATCAACCTCTTCCCACCAGGCTTCACCTTTCAACATCACACCTAGCTACAAACCCATCAGTGGACTAATCCAG
This sequence comes from Heterocephalus glaber, assembly GCF_053883595.1. Lineage (NCBI taxonomy): Eukaryota > Metazoa > Chordata > Mammalia > Rodentia > Bathyergidae > Heterocephalus > Heterocephalus glaber. The sequence continues at coordinate 36,854,278 of NW_028258381.1, read as the reverse complement.
TATCCCACACCCATGACCCAGTCTTTCCCAAACCCCCACCTATGAGCACATGAGGCTTTGAGGGGATGTTAGGATATAAGCCATAACAGTATGCTTATGTATGTATAAACTACTTTGGCTGAACTATTTCAATTTTATGATTTTAATTCTTTTATAGCAGTTTTTTTTTCAAAATAAGGTATAACTTTATATTGTATACTAAATTAGACTTTACTGGAAAAATATACATTTGTGCATTTTTTCCCATTTAGTATTTGACATTGAACTGTAGTTTCCATTGCATATTTAAAAAATAACATACTTTGTGTTGCCAAGATTAGCATTATTGCTAATTGAAGGTGCCACCATAGAAAACTTTTGAAAGGGAGGCCACAAGCTCCTGCAGAAATCAAAAGTCAGAACATTTCCTTGTGGTGGAGCTAGTGCCACAGGTGAGGCTACAGCTACAGAGCTCCCAAAGTGAGGTGGAGTTGCACCCACTTGAGATTGGTAAGGGGATTCTTAGGACAACCCCACACTGAACTTTTGATTTGCAGGGTGCCAGGCTTCTGGGGCAAAGCAGAAGTGTTCACCCTCCTGTGTTGCTTGTGTCAGTGCATAATGTTCTCCGGCAGTTATGATTTCCTCAACGTTTGTATAACACATAGTGATGTATGCTATGAATAAATATACTTAGGCCAAAAGTGAGAATTAACAAGTATAGGAAATGTAATGAGTAACAGCAGAGTAACTTGAGGTTTCAGCAGTTGATAAGAAAGGAATTTCTTGCAGAGCAGTCTGGTGTCCCTGACCATTGATTCTCCTTGTTATTTAATGCCTAGGAAAGCATCCCTTTCCCTTGGAACAGCTTCACATTCCTCTCATTCCTAAGGTTTTCGTGCTGTTGGGTTAGTGGTGGGATCAAGCCCCCCCGAGTGCTGTGACACACTCTTCGTGATTAACTGCTTTATTGAGGATTGGAAAGGACCACAAAGGAAGAAGCATGTTCTCTTTTGCTTATCTGCTGTGTGGGCACATGACTTGGAAGGTCTGGAAGGAGTATCTGGTGAGCCAACTTAGAGTGGTATTTATTGAACTGTTGTACACCCTAGAATAGGACAGGATGTCACTAGGTTAGCCATCAGGATAAAACCCCCGGCATCTGTAGGGATATGTTGAGGGGAATTTAATATAAACCACACATGAGACATATCAGCACTTGGACCAGTTCTTTCAGGATGAAGAGTCATGATTTTCCATCAGCCTTTTATTTTCTGCACTAATGGTTAAGGAGATACAGACCTTTCTGAGTGCCGCTCTTTAGGAAGTGGGAGGTTGTTACTTTTCTTAAATGGATGATTGTGGAAATTTGTTAATGGATGTTACTTGATTTCTGCCTCTTAGAATGGGACTGTTGGACACTGGCAGCCATGGTTGAGCACATTAAACTGATGGGGAAACTGTCTTGCTTTTGTTCAGTTCTTGGCGTACGGAGTTCCTCTGAGTCTTAGCTTTGTGTGCAAGTTCTGGGAGCTGTGCTTTACAGGGAGCGGAGTGGAAGCTGATTCCTGCCTCATGAGTAAGATGCTCTGTTGTGAAGGCCTGGATGCTGCTGCTCCAAATAGAAAGCACAGCAACATCAAACCACACTTTCTTTCTGATATTGGAATAGTGCCATGTGCTCACCTACCTAACAAAGTGAATATTATCCTATCACAGGCAAGGCTTTTATCTAGCTTGTATCCCCACCTTGGGGATCCAGTTGGGTTGTATGTTGTCAACTGGATTCTGTACCTTGGGCTGTAAGCACAGTCTTCACAGTTCTTGGCAGTTTTATCTTTATCCTCTCTTATCTCTGTGTGAGTATATCTGTTCTTTGAGCCCTGTTCCATACTCACAGTTCATATGAAATTGCTTGTCATTCTTATCACTTAAAATAATGACAGGCTACTTTCTATTGTAACATTTGCTAATAATGACAGAACTATTTAAACGATTATGATAATCTGTCAAGAGGATTATTCCCCCCCCACTCCGTCCCGGCGCCAAACGGTTGACTTGAACAACACAAAGGCCTTTTTTCATAGCCGAAGATTTTGGCTAATGATGGATGTACTTTAAGTTCATGCTGAGGGACTGGAGACATTGAGATTTTTTTTTTTTTTTACATTGAGTTTTAAAATTTGGAAATATTTGGAAACCATCCATGGTAAACAAATCCAATTCTTTTTCATCAGTATTTTCTTCTGAATTCCTTTGAAATCTACCTCCTCATGTGAATATGCATACATATATTTGTGTGTATATAATAGACTATGTAAAACACATATGTAGTAAGTAAATAAAGACTTTAAGGAAAAACTCAAAATATTAGTAAAAGTGATTATTCCTGGAAGGTAGAATTTGGGATACTTTTTATGTTTTATCTGGAACATGTAGTTATTTTGAAGATCTGTAAAATTTTACTTTTATAATTACAGTGCTTTAAAAATTTGCCACTAATTAAAAACACAAAAAAATTTATATATTGAGCAACATTTGAGTTAGAGCTAATGAAATCCCACCAAGATTTGTCCATAAAAAATACTTTTGCTCATGTAATTAAGAGATGTCCACATGGGTATTTAAGAATTGTTCACTGTACTTTGGGTATACAGTATATGAAATTTAAAATGTGTCAAAAATGTATAATGCAAATAATACAATATACCAAAAACTTGGTAAAGTATCAATTTATGAGGTCTGATAAAAATGTATGATGAATGTATAAATTTAAAAAACTTTATTACAATATAAGGCGTGTTGCCTTTAATCCTCCTCAAAACATTCCCTGTCTTGAAACACACTTACCTCATCCTTCTTGCCACTTTCTGAAGGGGTTCTGGAAGTGCTCTTTTGTATCTTTGTGAGGTGAGATAAAAAATATGGTGAATACGGCTGCCAAGTGACGTCCAGTGGAAAGCCAGGCTCAGAAACAATGGTGTGTGTTCATCCACGTTATTCACCAGATCTACAACCGTGTGACTTTGGCTCTTTGTCAAAGTCAAAATGACCATGAAAAGGAAACATTGTGAACTGATTTAAGGACATTGAAGCAGTCACAACACAGCAACTAAAGACACTAAGGAGGGAGGGCTTTCAGAACTGCTTCAGAAAGTGTCAACAATGAGATAAGAGAGGGTCAGTAGTTTGAAGAAAATTCATAACAGTGGGTCTTTTATTGTAATACTTTATAAAAATTTAAAGATTCAATGGTATTTTTAAGTCATACCTTGTATTTGGTTTTTTGAGAAATCAACTAGATGTTCCCTTACCTGAATGTTTATATATTTTGCTTTTAGGTAATTCTTTATCATAGTAAATTCTTTCAAAGTTAGTATCTGTTACTAAACAAGCAAGTGATTGTAATTTATCCTTTGCAACTACCAAGTTTTCTAAAGAATAAACTGCTTAAACATTTATGATTGAGTCATTTTCTTTCCAATTTTTTTCAGGTAAAATTAAAGGTAGACTTAATTTTATGGTAAAACATTTTCTATTGGATGATTTTAAATTATAACTTCTTTTCCAAATAAAAATTTGGTCATTTCCCCTTAGTGCAGACTTTACTCACTGGCAGAACTATGAAAAATGCACCAGAAGTTTATCGAGAGCTTATTTTTACATAATTTTTAGGCTTTCTGGCTTTCTAATTGCCATACTGTTGTTTAGTGAGGGTTTAGGCAGTTCACCACTAGAAACTTAACGCAGTATGTACAACCAAAGAATGAATAGTTATCTCAATATGTTTGAATGGAAAAAAATATTTTAAGTTGCGAAAAAGTAGAAGTATATATTCAGCATTCCTTCATTCTTCATGTGATGGTCATGTTGTCCAAAGGAAGTATATTTGTGTGATGAAATGTACTTTCTTGTGTTCAATAATGTGTTTCTGAAAAGATGGAACCAGAAATTGCTTAATACGATTTTGGATGTTAACTGTTGACACATTGGGCTTTATCCCCAGTACTTGGAATGATGAAATATTCCCATTAACAATATGTTAGGTTTACACCTTGATTTTATTTTTCTGATCATATCATTGTATGCTGATTTTATGTTTGGAACTTCTATTAGTTAAATGATTGTATCAGAAATTCTTCACTAGAAATTAAGACCTGCAATAAATAGCATTCAGTGATGCACATTTCTTCAGTAATCTTGAGTGAAAAGAGAGCTTGTCTACTTAACTGTGACTCAGTTTTTCTGTTAGGGTACGCGCTGTCTTTACAAGTGACCTTTTTGTGGGTTTTGTATTCTCTATTTAGTGCCTAATTACTTAGGAATTCTCTAAGCAGTGTGCTTTACTTCTGGTTTTTCCTTTTTGCCATTGACAGAATACAAATCTGCCTGAGTGAGACCCTTTGATCTTCAGAGAGCTTTATCTAAAGAAAGATTAAAATGTCTGTCAAGCATTTTCCCAGATAAATGGAAAACTCTTTCAGAGATTTCAGAGCAGGTGAAGAGGCTGTTCTGATATAAGATAGGGAAATAATATGTTGATCAGTAGTTTCATTCTAAGTTAGAAACTAAAGAAATTTGCTTGGCTTGGTATGAGGGAATTTTTTTAGTTCACTTCAAGCAAAAAGTGCATGTGATAATAATAATGAACAACATTAGTCAGCTTTCTGTCCCTGGGACCAGATACCTGGCATATGCAACTTAAAGATAAAGGTTTATTTTGACTTACAGTTTCAGAAATGTTAGTCCATGGTCAACTGGCTCCAAGGTAGACATGGCATAATAGAAGAAAGCTGCTCATCTCATGGCAGCTGGGAAGCAGAAAGAGCAGGAAGAGCCGAGGAGGGTGGGAAGGGGCCAGCACAAGAATATGGCTGTGCTGTGAACTCATCAGGTCAAGTGATGAGTAAGGTCAGAACCCTCATGATCTAACCTTCTAAAATTTCCACCAATGAATACACAAGCCTTTTGGGGGGTCATTTTTGATCTAAACTATTAAGTGCATTTGTAAAACTTAACAGTAGTAGTGTTGGTGGAGAAGAGCCTGGAGAGATTTCACTTTATTCTTTAGCTTGTTGGGGCCTACTGTCCCAGAATTTTCAGCCAGTAGTCTCTTCTGGATCTGGAGTTCAAAAGTTTCTGAGATAACATGGCAGCCTCTTTCCTCCACACCTACCGCCTTCATCCAGGTGCACAGAGTGTACTCGCTTTTTCTAGGCTGGAGATTTAGGCTGCTGAGCAGGTGCAAACCAGACAGGTAGACTTGATAGGCTGCAGGCTTCTGAGAGAGGATACTGTCCTCAAAACACTGTACCACTATTTTAAGATTTTGTGAAGGGCCTCAGCTTTAGTAAAGAAATGTAAAATATAAAATCAAACTAAATTTGTTATAGTTAATTTAACCTCTTAAAAAGTTACAGATATGCATTGTTAATGAGCTATTAATTTTAAAATCAAATGTCTGTAAAAAGCGGATTAATTTTTTAGCCAGTCAAGAGAGAATGGTTGTGGAGAGAGGTTTAAGTGGATATGTTGAAAACTTTGTATTGAAAGTGGGGATATGAAAGCAGAGATTATGTGAACGTCTCATAAAGGGTTATAGTTGGACTTCTGACATGAATGCTGAGAGGACACAGAAAATAAGGAACTGACAGGAGAGTCAAACTTTCTCAATTTTTTTTAGAAATTCCAGGGTTTTTTTCTGAAATGTGGAGAAAATTGCTTAACCCTATGTTCTTCCATTTTTAGCTGCTTGAAGATAATATATAAATGCAAATTTCTGCTATTATCATTTATGCACTTTGTATTATGTACTTAAAGAGTTGGGAATTCAAGGCATTGCCCCTAAAATACTACCTTCTTACATAAATTGTTTTCTGTACTTGATAAGCAAATACCCTTTTCCTCCTCCTTATTTACATCCCATATTAAGTCTCTGAGATGACCAAAAAGACCTTGTCAACATCTTGCAATTATTAAATTTGTTTGAGGATTGTTGGTGTATAGTTCTGGAGTTGCTATTACAGTAGTTGATAACATTTTGATGTCCTTCATTTCATTAATTAGTTTAGGAAAACTATTTGGATTTCATATATAAGTGCTTGCTAATTACTGGAGTCATGAGAAGAATGAATGAGGTCCATGTGTGCCATTAATTCTTTTGAGTCTGAAAATTTTCTTATAATTGGTTTGGCAAGAGAATAAATGAGATTAGTTGCTAATGAGGAGAAAAGTATGTAATTTTTGCATGGCATAAAGCTGTGATTGTCAGTAAATGGTATTAGGGATCTAGATTATTTTTACTACACCTTGTTTCCTTCTGCAAAATCATTATCAACTTGTAATATCGTAAATTGGATTATTTCACACCATTATTTTTAATATGTGTTAATTTTTAATCTACAGGTACTTAAAACCTTAGTAATTAAGAAGTCATTAGGGGCCAGGGATTTAGCTCAGTGGTTCTGGCGCCTGCCTCGCGCAAGGTCCTGAGTTCGATAACCAGTACCAAAAAAAAGTCATTAATAAATTTTACAATATGAACAGTCAGTTTGCATGTTTCAGATAACTCAGGTGAAGTTTAATTTTGCATATTTACACTGTGTTTTCAGATTGGCTAAGGTGTTGAAAGTTAGCCGAAGAATAAGAAATGTTGTCAACCTCAGGTTCAGAGGCCAACTTGGCTTATTTTCAAATGAAGGAATGATAAATGACATTGCAAAGAAACATACTACTTTTAGTAGCCAAGGCCAAAATAAACTTTGTACAGTTTTATTTTTTATAGTCCATTTGTCTTTCTACTTTGCACCTAAATTTTACTTGGGTACGGTGGGTTGAAACACCCTGTGGGACTTTATTCATGGAACTTCAATTGTATTGTAAAGTTTCCTGAAACCAATACTGAAATATTTTGCATTTGATTTTGAGATATAGTTTATTTTCCTTTTTAGAATAATCAAACTCTTCAAGTTATTCATAACTGCATTTAGTTTTACTTGAAGCATACATTGTAGTCTTGAGCACTTTCTTAGGTTTTTTGCTACTATAATCATTCTGTCCCTTTTTTGTCTTTATGTTCAAAAAGTAGTGTTAAATATAAGTTCTTTCTTTCTCAGTGTCTTCTTTTCCACTATATTTTGAGTTAGTAAGTGTGTAATGTATTAGTCAGCATTCTTTGAAAAGCAGAATCAATATGAAATATGTGGATAATTAAAAAAGAGGTTTATTAAGTAGATTTACAGGATCAGAAGAGTCAGCAGAATCCAGAATAGCAGTCTGGGCCCTGGAGAGCTGGAGGATCCAGGAGCAGTCAGTGGTTGAAGCCCTGGAAGCTCACTGTGGAGTCACAAATGCAAGTCTGTCAGAGACAGCCGAAGAATCTGTTTTGGAAGGCTGAAGAGTCTGCACTGAAAAGCTGAAGAAACTGGAAAGCAGTGTCCAAAGGCAGTGGTGAAGACTGCAGCTTCTCCAAAAAAATGGCACACTTCCTTTTTTCTCTTCTAGTTCTGACCACACTGTAAGTCTTTTGGTTGCTGCTGCCACATCTAGGGTGGGTCTTCCCCCAGTCACTTTACTGGCCTCCAAGTCAGTCCTCTACAGACACATCCAGAATTTAATAATCTTCCAGGTGATTCCTACTCAAATCAAACTGACATCATAATTAATAATCACTTAGTTTCCCACAAGACTTTTGTCTACAGAGGGACTATAAATATTATTTTGTATTTGTTCCATTTTAGATATCCACAGACTCCTGTTTTTAACCATAGTGCTTTTTATAATTTTATAGTAAGTCTTGCTGAGACGGGGACTTGCATTCTAATTGAACAGAGGAAATCAGTTAGAAGAACGTGCAGAAAATGAGGAATGAAATTGTGTTTGAATGCTTATAGTAGTTATTTGGCTCAAACAATTTGAAATACTTTATAAATTTACTTCAGTGATCATTGTCGATTTGTGTTGGACCCACTGTTAGTAATTTTGTTGAACTTCCTGCTCTTTTATTGTTTCCTTGATTCATCTAATTTGTTTATATTGTTTTTCTTTTCCTATTTTAAAAATTTGATACTTAGCTCATTAATACCCTCATTTTAAAAAATAATATGAACATTTATTTAAAAATTTTTCTAATATTTTTGCTGTTTCTTAGTAGTGATGCACTGTATTTTCACTGTTATTCATGTGTGTTTTATCTTTTATGTATTTGTAATTAATGAATTACTTAGAAATATTTTTAAATGAAAAATGTCTCAGTTTTTAAGATTTTGATTTCTAAATTGCATATAGTTAGAGAACTTGAGGTGTTGTATTAAACCGATTGTTTAAAATTTGTTGAGACTTGCTTTATATCCCCGTGTATGGTCATTTTTCATAAATGTTTTACATTAGCATAAGAATATCTGTTCTTAGTTACAAGGTTCTAAAAATACCTGTTAATCAACTTGTTAATTGTCCAGATCTTCAGTATCTTTAATTATTTAGATTATTTTTGGTTTCATTATGTAGAAATTACTGGACTATATTAAAATATTCCAATAAATAATAAAGCTATAAATTTTTGAGTGTTTTCATTTTTTTCTTTATGTATTTTGAAGCTGTGTTATTAGGTGCTGTGATAGGCAGATGTCTTAGTCACTTTCTTGTTGCTGGAACAAAATACTGGACACCCACAACTTAAAAGAGGAGAGGTTTATTTGGGCTCATGGTTTCTAAGAGGATTTAGTTCATAGCTGGCTGGTTCCAAGGTAGGAAGGGCATGGTGGAAGGGTCTGGCAGTGGTAAGCTGTTCATGGCATGGTGGCTAGGAAGTAGAGAGAAAAGGGAGGAGCTGGGCCAGGAGATACACCCTTCCAGGTAACTTCTACAGTGACCCACTTCCAGCTACACCTCACCTCCCAACAACATACTGTCTATAGCGCCCCCATAATCTGATCACTTTCCAAAAGCCCCAACTTTGAACACATGATGCTTTTAAGACCATTCTAGATCTAAACCATAACAGTAATATATTTCCTCCATCTTCTCTCCGCGTAAAGATGTCCATGTCCTACTCCCCAAACCTGAATACTTCATTTTACAATACTGAAGGGAATGAAGGTAGAAGAAATTAAGATTGTAATCATGGCATTTTTAAATAGGGAACCAATCCTGGATTATTTGACTGCACTTTAGGAAATCACAAAGGTCCTTAAATGTGGAAGAAGATAGTAAAAGACTCCATCAGCTATTGCTGGCCTTGAAGATGAGAGGGATGAATGAATTAGACTACAGGCAATCTCTAAAGCTGGATGAGGAAAGGCAGTGGACTCTTCTTAAAGGCTATAGCAGGAAATGCAGTAGAAATTAGTAGATTGTGGTCCAGTGACAGCTTCAGACCTCTGGCTCATGTGTATCTCATTTCCTTCAGCCTTTTACCTCCTGTAATCTTTATGTCCATGCATTCTGTGCGTGAATTTTGAACTATTTGCATATTCTGACAGTATGTTTTAATTGGAAAATTCCAAACAATTATAATGATTATTATTGACACTTAGAATTATTTTTATCATTAGATTTCTAACATTTTATTTTGTCTTACCATGACTTTAAAAAAATGTGTTCTTTTTATAGTTTCTTCCACCACTTTGGATGTAGTTATTCCTATTTTTTTTTGTAATTACTCTTAAAAATTTAATGGTATATTTAAAGTCTGAGGGTTTCTCTGTTAACAATTGAAGAACCTAAATAATTTTAACTTTGGCCTTTCTCTTTCATTTTTTTACTCTTCAGCATTTTTAGTTATGTGCAACCCCCAAATTTAGTGTCAGTATTGTTGTCTTATATTAGCCGGTATTGTTTGGAACTAATCACATACATACTGGTTCTAGGCCCAGCTTCTCAGGTCATCCTAGATTTATTAGATTTCTTTCTGATGTTTGATGTTTCTTTTCACATTTTCAGTGTTTGCCTGAAAAATGTCTTTATTTTGCCATTGGATTTGAAGGAATATTATTTGCTACAGAATTCTAGGGTGACAGTTATTTTCTCAGTGCCATGAAGATATTATTCTAAACTGACAATGATTTTCTTTATGTATCATAAAATACTCTTATCTTTTGCTTTCCATTGTTGCTGGTAAGAAGTTCTCTGTGAATTGGATTGCTATTCCTAAGATTGTCTTTTTGTCTTTAATGTTTTGTGGTTTCATGGTATGGATTCTTAATTGGGATTCATTGCGATTATTCTGATGATTTATATCTGTTATCAGTTCTGGAAGATAATTCAGTCATCACTTTTTGTGTTGTCATTTTTTTGTGGGAAGGATTCCTGTTAGAACTTTTCATTTTATATTCTGTTATTCTTTATTTTACTTTAAAAAACCATTTTCTGATTATTTGTCTTATGCTTCATTATAGACTTTATTTTTACTCTCCAGTTTCTCACAGTCTCTTTTCAGATATTTATTTGTTGTCCAGCTGATTCTCTCCAACACATTAGTATGAAGATGGGGGGACAGTGGGATACTACTCAAGACACTCAAGAGTGAGCTTATAGTTGTGATACAGGAAATAATACCAGAAATAAAATATGAAATATTGTATCTCCGAACCTGTTAGCTGTCTGATACTCTGAGCTTGTGTTCTCTAAAAATCGAAGAATGAACTCTAGGAACAACACAGTTAAGAATAGGAAGATAACTGATAGTATAGCTCCTGAGAGGCAGGAGGGGACTCGAGTGGGTAACCTGGGAACCCCACTTTACAGAGGAGTTTTATAGAGCAATGTGGGTACAACGTGGGCCACAGTCATGATCAACCAGTGAGGTTTCAAGTATAGTCACTTAGGTAATAGTGGTCCAGTTGGGAAACAAATCACGTAATAAGCATGGATGGAAAGAACAAAGACTTCTAGGAGATCATGGATCCAGAGGTCTCTGGTCACCCACTGGGGTGACTGATGTCTGTCTAGATTTCATTAGGCCCAGTGTTTGTCCTTTGAGGAAGTATAGAGGTCTTTATCTTGAGGCCTAGTCTCCAACGTATGTGTTTCCCACCGTAGATGTGGTGTGTTTCATCTTTGTCCTTACTCTCTCAAGGACCTATCCCTATCTGACTGCTTGACTGCCTATACTATTTTTATCTAACTCGGCTGTCTATAATAGTTGAATGTAATCTGTTGTTTTTGGTTGGGTCCTGATTTGATGAAGTAAGCTATAGAAGCCATTTTGTTTTACTTGGACATTTGTAGAAATCTGAATATAGACTAAGGATAAGATGAAATGAAGGAATATTCAGTGTGATATTCATGTGATGATATAAGGTAATATTATTATTTTTTGAAAGATAAATACTGAAGTATGCCTGAGGCAATATCATGATGTCTGATTTTTACTTGAAAATAATTTGGCAAAATATTATGAAGACAATCATGGCAAAATGTTAATGTTAAGCCAGGTTTGTGGGTATTTAGTTATTTACTATGCAGTTTTTGTATTTTTCCCTATACATGAAACTTTCATAACAATTTTAAACATTATTTCCTCTCTAGGAGGTATTGACAAATTATTGTCCAATGGTCATATTGTTGTGCCCAGATTACGAAGTCCCAAAGACCACCAGGAGGCCGTTTCCGATGTAAGCACACGAGGGTCATTTATTAAAGCTTAAGCAGGGACTCTCAGTTGTCACCGACACAGCGGATCGAGATTGAGAGCCCCGAGTTCCAAATTAGCAGGGTTTTTATTGAGATTACAGCAAGCTTCAGTCATTAGCAGCCATATAATTGGTTAACATTTAGCAAGTATGAAGTGTAGAATTTTGATTGGCTAGGCTCATTGGGGGTTGAAGGGGATTACGTATAGGTTTTTACAAGAAAAATGGGGACAAAGGTTAGTGGTCTACTGTCATGTACTGATGGTCAGCAGACATCTTGACTCATGGTCATGACCACCTTGTGTGGACAGTCAGCACGTTAACAGATTGTCCTATAGATAGTGGGCCCGGGACACCTGTTTCTAGGGCAAACAGATGGCTGAGTAATGAGCTTAGGAATCTTGAGTTACAGATCATGTCTTTTGTCCCAGATTAAGCACATTTAATCATTAATTTGAAAGAATAAAGGAGACTGCTCCATTTTGGACAAAATGGAGTCATTCTGGTCTCACAATATCTAGTGGTTCTCTGATTCTTCTAAGTAGAGTTTCATTGGAACACAGTAATACACATTTGTTTATGTCTTGTCTGTGTCTGTTTTTGCATGACATTTGGCAGAATTGTGTGGTTTCAGCTAAGGCCATATGGCCTGCACAGTCTAAAATGTGGCATTGTACAGAAAGAATTTGTAGACTCTTGCTGAATATACTCAGTACTTTTCTCTATAGCCTTATTTGTCTTCCCTTAAGCCAAACCCTTCCCAATTTAATTATTTATTTAATGTTTAGCTATGATCACTAGAATATAAACTTCAAAACAGACTTTCTGATTCTTGGTAAAATAATGCTGAGTGCATAGTAGGAGGTCGATAAATATTTGTTGAAAAATGAGTAAGTCATTGGTATATGAGTCCACATTTCCCCATCCTTCTTTGCTTATAAACTTATATATATAGTAAGTTTTTGTCCATAAAGTGAGTAAGATGGTGTTGTTTTCATTTGCTTTCCTCTGGATACAACTGGTGAGATTATACATTTTTTGTCCTCTGTTCATTATATTTATTTTATCTTGAGTGAATTGTGCCTTCTTATCTGTTTATCTTTGGTTGCCTTTGGTAATGCTTTGAGTACTAGGATGAAGCTGCTTTTCTTCACAGAGGACTTGTATTTGCTTTTTCCATTAGCCCGGGGGGACAACTGCTTGAAGGCTGCATTAAATTGTTTGGTTGGTTGGAATTGTGGTGCTGACCTGTGGGGAGCCTTGGTGTTTACAGATTCTTAGAGGAGAGCTTTCTCCTTTGTTTCAGGGAGTCAGACTTGTTTCTTTGCTTTTTTTTCCTTCTATATAGAGATTTATTTTTCATTCATCTTTACATTATGGTTGAAGGATTTGTGGGTTGCCAGCTAACCTTAGCAATCTCTTTTGACCTTTTGACCTCTCCTTTACAGGGTCTTTGTAGAGTCAAAGGTCCATGTCTAGGTTTTATGGCCAATCTCTGGTTTCCCTGTGGAAACCTCAAAGCACAAGCTCCAGATCTAGAGTTCAGAAGGATGTTGATGCAGTCTTAAGAGCCCACAGCCCTCTGTGGAGTCCATCTTCTCCTTTTCCTGCTGTCAATTCTTTGCTCTCTTGCCAGATCAGAAATAGATTGTAAATAACGTTTTAGACTATTTTCTCTGACATTTTAAATTATTGTCAGTAGGTAAGGAGTTTTAAGTATGTGATCTGTCATAATACTATAAAATGAAACATCTTTTTTACACACATATTACAGTTTTACTATTTTAGCTTTATGATATGTCCTTTCACTTTATTATTGTATAGCTTGTCTTACAATAATACGTTTTGACATTTTTAATGTTTTGATTATTAATCCATATATGTATATATAATTGCAAATTTTGCATTGTAGGACTTTAGAATTCATTTCCATAAAAAGATGTTTTTGTTTTGTTTTTTTTTGGTACCAGGGGGATTGAACTCGTGTCCTTGTGCTTGTGAGGCAGGCGGTGGAACCACTGAGCTAAATCCCCTGCCCTAGGTGGTGGTTTTTCGTTGTTGTTTCTCATGGTGTCCTGACAGGAAATAAATTATGCAATTAAACAGGGATAATTGGGGAAGAATTTAATAAAGGAACTTTCACAAAGGTATGGCAGTTTAGGGAAAGCAAAAGGAATAATGCTATGCCCTGAAATAAATCCTAACTGTCTTTTCCACTTTAAGACATTAAGAGATAGGGCACATTGAAACTGAGGTGGAAAAGGCCATCTTGCTACAGGAAAAAATACTGGAGAGGAAATATGAAATATTATATCTCCCAACCTGTTAACTGTATGGTATGTAGAGTTCTTGTTCTTTAGAAATCCAAGAGTGAGACCTAGGAACAACAGAGGTTAAGAGTGGGAAGGTATTTTTTGATAGGAAAGCTCCTGAGGGGCAGGAGGGGACTGAGTGGATAGCCGGGAACCCCACTTTACAAAGGAGTTTTATAGGGTGAAACTCACATGGGCACAGGCGTGGGCCACAGCCATGATTATCAAAATGTTGTAAGTGTAGTCACCAAGGTAATAGTGGTCCAATTGGGAAACAAGTCAGGTAACAAGTGTGGAAGGAAAGAACAAAGATTCTTCTAGGACGTGGTAGTTCCAGAGGTCTCTGGTCACCCACTGGGTTGGTTGATGTCTGTCTAGACTTCATTAGGCCCAGTGCTTGTTCTTTGAGGAAGTATGTAGGCCTGGTTATCTTGTCTTTATCTTGAGGCCTGATTTCCTGTTTCACCTTTGTCCTGACTCTCTCGAGGACCTAGCCCTGTCTGACTGCCTATAATACTTCTACGTAACTCATCTGTCTATAATAACCTCATAGGAAGTGTGGCCTTTCCAAGGAATATAGTGAGCCTTGTAATCTTATAAAAAAGGAGCTGTTAATGTGTGGGAAAGGGGTGGCTTAGGGGCTGTACTAATTCTTACCCTCATTCCCCATTGGCTGGACCCTTTTGGTGACCATAAGCCAGGAAGACAACTGATACGATTCCAGCAGGTCAGCCTGAAGAGACAGAGCAAGGGGCAGAGGGCTTATCTAGAGGGGTACATGGATGATATCTAGCATGTCCTTGGAAATTCTACCCTTCTTACCGTATTCCATGAATACATGGAACTGTACCTCCACAATATATGGTTACTCTTGTCAGATGCACTGGGCCTGGATCAAGGTTCTACCATACAGCAGTTGTGGGACCTTAGATAAGTTTCTTAAGCTCTCTGTGTCTTAGTTTGGGAAATAATAAAAACACCTTCTTTAAAGGATTATTGTGAGGATGAAGTGAACTAATGCATGTAAAAATTTATAACTGAGCCATGTAATGAGTGCTAAATGTTAGATGTGATGCTGTTGATGACAATAGTGACAGTGTTGAAAGTTTTAACATTTTTAATTCTCTGCAGCTAATTCATTACTCTCTGTATCAATACCACATTGTCTAATTTAATATAAAATTATATTGCTTTCATATGCTATAGCTCTGACTCATTTCATTGTTAAACTTTTTTCTTATGACTATTTTATATAAGTTTTAGGATTAACATGAAATTTTTAAAAACCATGTTCAAAGTTTGATAGGGATAGGGATCCATTTATAGATTAATTTGTTAAAAACTGACATCTTTATAATATTGAGTCTCACATTCCTGAACAGAATATCTTTTCATTTATTCAGGGTTCTTTTATGTTCTTTAGTAAAGTTTTATAGTTGTCTTCATAAAGATCTTGTAGATTTCTTTCAGTTTTATACCTACATTAGGGTTTATGTTGCTTTCTTCTATTAGATTCTTAAATTGGCTATTTTAGAGGTATAAGAAAAATATTGATTTTTATTTTGACCTTGTATGTGGTCCCCTTGCCAAACATTTCTTACTACTTTTCTTTTGATTGCTGCTGATTTTTAAGGTAACATATTATTTGTGAATGATAATGATCTTGTTTTTTATTTCCAATGTTTATATGTCTAAATTTTGGGATATCTTATTGCAATGCATGAATCAGGCCAATGTGGTATTTTAGGAGGAAGAACAGATGTCCTTGTTTTAGTCTTCATTTTAATGGGTGCTTCTCTTCTAATATTTTACTATCAAATGTGTTTTCTCTAATTTTCTGGTGTATACCGCTTATCTGAATTTGCTTAGCACTTTTGATAGGAATGAATGTTGAATATTATCAAATGATATTTCAGCCTCTACTTGGTAATCATGAATTTTCCTACTTTAATATATTAATATAATAAAATCATTGGATAATAGCATCCAAAAAAATGAAATATCTAGGAATCATTCTAACAGAGGAAGCAAAAGCCCTCTCCACTGAAAACTACAGCACTCTGAAAAAAGAGATAGAAGAGGATATAAGAAAATGGAGAGACATCCCTTGCTCCTGGGTAGGAAGAACCAATATAGTGAAAGTGGCCATACTTCCAAAACTACTATATAGATTCAATGCAATGCCGACTGAAATTCCAACAATATACTTCATAGAACTAGAGAAAACAATCCAAAAATTCATTTGGAACCAGAAGAGACCTAGAATAGCTAAAGCAATTCTAAGGAATAGAGACATGGCTGGGGGTATCACAATCCCCAACCTGAAACTATACTACAAAGCTTCTGTGATAAAAACAGCATGGTACTGCCAAAAGAAGAGACTTGAGGATCAGTGAAATAGATTAGAAGATGCAGAAATAACTCCAGACATACTCAGCCACCTCATCTTTGACAAAGGAGCCAACTACCATCATTGGAGGAGAGATAGTCTGTTTAATAAATGGTGTTGGAAAAACTGGATTTCAACCTGCCAAAGAGTAAAACTAGACCCATACCTATCACCATGCATTAAACTAAGATTGAAGTGGATTAAAGATCTAAATATTAAAACAGAAACATTAAACTTGCTGGAAGATAAATTAGGTAGAACTCTTGAAGACATTGGCATAGGAAAAGACTTTATGAACAAAACCTCAGTAGCACAGGAACTAGCAGAAAGAATCAACAACTGGGATCTCATCTTATTTGAAAGCTACACTGTAAAGGAAACCACCAACAGCTAACAGACTACCTGCAATGTGGGAAAAAATTTTTAGCAGCTGTACCACAGACAAAGGACTACTATCTAGAATATATAAAGAATTGAAAAAACATCAGACCCCCCCAAATTCAAAGACCCAATTCAAAAATGGGCATCTGAAATGTACAGACATTTCTCAGAAAAAGAAGTAAAAGCAGCAAATAAATATATGCAAAAATGTTCAACATCACTGGTCATTGGAGAGATGCAGATGAAAACAACACTGAGGTTCCACCTCACCCCAGAAAGAATGGCTGCTCTCAAGAAATCAACCAATAACATGCTGCCGGGGGTGTGGGAAGAAAGGAACCCTTCTCCATTGTTGGTGGGAGTGCAGACTGGTGCAACCAGTGTGGAAATCAGTATGGAGATACCTCAAAGAACTAGGACTAGAGGTCCTGTTTGACCCAGCTATTCCCTTGCTGGGTATCTTCCCCAAAGAATTAAAAGAATCATACCACAGTGACATATGTGCACCCATGTTCATAGTGGCACAGTTTGTAATAGCTAAAGCTTGGAAGCAGTCCAAGTGCCCATCAACTGGAAACTGGATAAAGAAGATGTGGGTTTTTTTTTTTATAAAATGGAGTACTACTCAGCCATAAAGAACAAAAAACTGGAGTCATTTATAGCTAAGTGGATGCATATTGAGGCCATACTCTTAAGTGAAATAAATAGGATGCACATGTGTAAATACTGAATAGTTTCTCTAGTGTGAGAAACTGATAGCGTAAACAAGGATTAAAATGATTAATATGATTAAAATGAATAATTGATAATTTGAAATAGGAAAAAAGGTCCAAAGACAAAGGGGTGAAGGGAGGGGAAGGGGAAAGGAAAAGAGGGAAAGGAAAAACTATGAGAAAAGAAAAATAAATGGAAATGAAATCTATGTAAATAGGGAAGGGTAGAGGGGGTGAAGGGCGCACAGGTAATGGGGAAAAAATAAGAATCAAGATATATCCTGTACAGGTACACGCACCCAATGATAAATGTAAACGAATTGTATACCTAAAATGTACCAATAAAAGAACCTTAAAAAAAACCAATAAATTCATTGGGATGGTTATCTTTTCTCTTCTTTAGATAAGTACTATGTGGCTATGAAATTTGGCCAACTTTTATACTTTAAAATAATTATTTAAAAATGTTTCACCTATGTTCATAAGTGTTATTTCCAGCTAAGTTTCTCTTGTCACACTCAACCCTGTTTATGATCCCATTTATGCTGACCTCTTAAAATACGTTAAGGAGGGCTTAATTTTTTTCTCCATTACAGGAGAGTGTATGAAAATAGGAATTATTTATTCCTTTAAGCTTTGGAAAATTCTTCCATACAACCATCTGCACTTTGTACTTTTTTTCTATTCTTTTGAGAGTTTAATAATTTATCATTATATTTTTTCTATGATTATTTCGCCTATCCTTACTTTTAAAATTGTTATGCAATTTTTGGTATCTTTTCCCCCTAGCATTTTATGTATTCTCTATGTATGTATGTATGTATGTATGTATTTATGGTACTGGGAATTGAACTCAGGACCGTGCGCTTGCAAGGCAGGTGCAAACTGAGCTAAATCCCTGGGCCTCTCCATAGTTTATAAAATTAAAGGTATGAAAAAAAATATTTTTGATGCTGAGAATGGAATCCAGGGCCTCACATGCTTGCTTGACAAGTGGTTTACCATAGAGCTACATCTCCAGTCTAACAGAAATTTTAAGTATCTTTCATGCCTAAAGTTGCGCTCCCTTTGACATTTCTAATGTGGCTTATTTTGGACATTCTCTCCTTTTTTTTCTTAGACTTGCCAAAATGTTGCCAATTTTTTTTTGTATCGTGAATCGAACTCTGGACTTTCAGCTTGCCGTGGAGGCATAGTGCCATTGAGCTAAATCTGCAGCCCGCCAATTTTGTTGATTATTTCAGATAACTTGTATTTTAAATGCCCTCATGTATATGTATTTTTTCCTAATTTCTTATTTTATTTTCAGTGACTTATTTTACTTCTCTCTTTAGGTTAGTGTTCACTCCTCACTTTCCAAGTTAAAAACTAAGTTTACTGGGGCCAGGGATTTAGCTCAGTGGTTTCGCCGCCTGCTGCGCAAGCGCAAGGACCGGAGTTCAATCCCCGGTACCAAAAACAAAAACAAAAAACCAAACTAAGTTTACTTATTTATTATTACTTAAAACTCTTTTTGAATTTTCTAATGCATTTTATGTTATGATTTTCTGCTGACCCTTCTTTGTATTTACTTTTTAAGCTTTAATTATTATATATATTTAAAGAAAATGGAAATTTTTCTTGTGATTATTTTATGTCAAGACACATTTAAAATAAATTTCAAAATTACAATAAATATTGAAATAGTATTTTGAAATAATGTTTTAATTTTATCCTAGTACATTTCATTCATTTAAAAATATATAAGATTTGGGTTTTTTTCTTATCTGTAAATAAACCCTTTTGTCCTAATAAATGGTAAATTTTTGGAACATTCCACATGTGCTCAATAAGAAAGCACATTGTTCTCTACCTGTCTTAACTCTTCTTCTCTCCCAGTTTCTTGTCATTTGAAAAGTATTATATAAATGTTAAAACTTTGTATTAAGTGCACAATGTTTGTATTAGCTTTGCAAATGTTGTATTAGCTATATTTTTATAGGCTGGAATAAGAGTTGACAATTATTTTCTCTACAGGACCAGATAGTAGAGATATCAGCTTTGTGTGAGTTCTGTCATGAATGCTTAACTCTGCCATTGTGGTATGAAAGCAGCCCTGGACAATGTTTTGTATGTGTGTCTCTGTTTCAGTAAAACTTTGTTTATAAGAACTCATTGCAGGCCAGAACTGGCCACTGGTGCTAATTTGCCAAACACTGGTTTAGTGGATGTAGGGGTCTAGTGAGACTCAAATTTAGTTATTACCTGTCTGTAAGATTATCTCTCTCTCTTTAACTTTGTGATAGTAATTTGTCAAAAATTCAACCAAGTTTTTCCATTGTTTTTAGTATTTTTGGTATTCTGGATTTTGAATCACTGTGGAAAAATCCTTGTTACTGTTTTCCAACATCATACTTTGTATTAATGCATGGATTCTCTGCAAGGAAAGTTTTGTGAAAATAAGTTTGGGTCAGGAGGAAGCAAAAAAAAATTTTGTTTAGAAATTACAATGTCTTCTGGCTCTCCAAATCTCTGTCTGACCTGACACAGTATGATTCCTTAGCATTGAATTCATGGGCAGGATATTGATTAGGAAGGCTTCTGAGAGGCAGGATAAAGGTAAAGTGTTCAAATGTATGGATGTTTCCTGAATATAATATTCTTATAACTTTCTGTAGCATCTGTAATCCTAGTACTGTGGCTAAACATCATACTTACTCCTACTTTTGTGCATTGTATTTTCTTTACTTCATTAGATAGACTTGAGGCTTGTCCTCCGTCCAAACACATACATACTATTTAAAGATAACCCTTGGATTCATTTTTCTGTTCTTTTCCAGATTTGTATTTTAACAATCTTTTACCCTTATTTTACTTATTACTATTTGCTTTATGATGTCATTAACTGAATGATGACCCCCACCCCATTTTATGCCTTTTTTTCTCTCATTATAAATTTGGCTGTATATTTTTTTCTCTTGTATTTTCCTTCTTTTCTGTTTTTATTGATATGTAATGTTCTTTCTGCCACTATTTTCTAAAGATTTTATAATTTTTTAACTTATTCTTTGAGAAGTGATTTAGTATGTCTTTAAAAAATTTTTTATTTAGCTATATGTAGTTTATATATTTTGTCCTCAATTTAATTTTTTGTACTATCTTTATAAAAAATGTGATCTCTCTAAGGTGTTCCTTCAAATTGAGGCTCTTAGTTTGTGACATTAGACATAATCAAGTTTTCTAAGTGTTCCATGCTCATGAGAGAACTTTAAAAGTTCATTACAGTGCTCATTAATTAGGAAGCTTTACAGGTAATGAAAAAGCTATGGACAATGGCATAAGCAGAAGGAAATTTATTATACGTACACATCAGAACCCCTGAACTGGGGTAATTCTAGGGATTGTTAATTGGGGCCATCAGCAGTCTCATCAGAATCCCAGGTTTCTTTCATTTGCCCTTTCCTTTATTGACAGCTTGGGCTTGATTGTTTTTGGCTGGCTCTTCTCAAAGTTTGACAGTTTTATGTCTGCGGATTGAAAAGATGTCTCCTTTCTAGGGCACACATGTACATGTGTGCATGTGTGCGTGTGTGTGCCTTTCCAAGAAATTTTCTGTGGATCAGCAGCCCATTCAGTGGTCAGAATTGTGTTATATGCCTGTTCCCCAGTCAGACATTGGGAATGAGACCACCATGGGTAGTAGAGTGGCATGGTTCACTGCTGCAGCCTGGTTAGGGGCACAGAGAAGGCAGTCATCTCTGCTGAAGTCATCCTTGGGGCCAGAGGGAACAACTGGGCTCTTCACAGAGTGGTGGCGGCAAGGTTTGCAGGAAGAGGCTGGGCAGTCAGCAGCAACACCATGCTTGCAGTGAAGTGCTTTGTCGGCAGTAGCCTTACACAGAGGATCCACACACTTCATTTGGGGTGTTCATTCCTTCATGGGTAACTTAAATATCATTATTGACTTGGAGTTGATTGTATCATGGAAAGTTTGCAGTAATTTTTGTCTATAAGGAGTAATTGCTATACCACTGACAAATGATTACTATAAAATTTTCTTACTATATCAGATATGTAGTTTTTACATTTTAAAACTATTCTGAATCTTAAGATTGTAAGCAGACATTGTATCTTTTTTATTGTTCATCTAGCACTGAGTACAGAGTTTCCAGAAACTAATTATAGTAATAATAAAAGGTGCACATCGGGAGATGGACTAGAGTATAACTCAAGATTTGATTAGCCTACCCAGTTTGTTTTTATTGAAATGTTATTTTTCCCCTGTATATTTGTAATCCAGGGAAAGCTTCTAGTATGAAAAATAAAGAAGATTTATTTTAAGGCAACATATAAAAAATAATTGGTTTAAATATACTGTGTGAATACTGATGAGATGATCCTTATTAAAATTTGGTCACAATGTTATAGTTATGCAGCAAGATTCATGCCAACTAATTACTAATTCGAGTTTGGAGTGAAATGTTAAATTAGTGGGAAGTTGTGGTATCATTAACTGAGTCCTGTCAGGCAGAAATGATATTGCCAATTCCAATTAAATATTCGAAGGCTAATACATTTGGAGGACTAATTGTCAGAATGAACTTTTTTCTTTCTAGTACTTACTAGTTATTTGTTTATTTTCATTTTTTGAGAGAATACACGAAATTGAGTATCGTTACTTGCCTTCAAGCTGGAATTAGTTCTCTTGATGCTTAAGTATAAGTACCAATTGAGTGAAAAGAAATCTGTCTTAAGTGAAATTATTACTACCAGTACAGCATATTTTGTAACTGTTTAATCTTTTAACTGCCAGGTTCTTTACTTTGCATCCAGGTAATGTAATATGAATGATGGATTATTAAATTCTTTGCATAGGAAACAGGCATATTTTAAGGTAATAGTCCTTATCACTGATACCAATTAGCAGAAGAGAAATGAATTCCCTGGATTTATATTTCTTAATAGCTCTTTCAAGATGATTTTGTTATTCTTGGGGAAGGTGTGTGAAATTTGGACTAGTTAACATATCTGGCATAAAATAAATTTACCCATTCAGTAGTATATATTGGGTGGTTTTGGTATGTGTGTCATTCCTGTGCTCTATATATCATTTTAAAGATTGCCATTTCTTTTCTTCTGTTGTTTTGTTAAAAACTTATTTTTATGTTAACAGTTTGCAGTATAGAATGCTAGGATTTCCTTCTCTTTCATTTAACTGTTAGTTGAGCACAAGATTGAACACATGCACCTGTGAAGACCTACTTGCCCTCCCACATCTGGTTAATTTCCCAGATCCTCCCTTTGGGAGGAAGGCTGTTCTCTTCCATAAGTTAGTGCCTTCTTGGAACTCTGAGAGAAGAGTACATTTTCTAGCCACACCCATCAGCAAACTAGCTTCCGTTAAGCATTAATCTTGTACAGAATTCACTCTGGGGCCTGAAACTGCAGAGGTGAAGTAGCAACCACCAATAGGCCTAAAACCTCACCAGCAACATGTGCCTGAGCCTCACAGTTACCTACTAGGTAGATGTTACCACTTTTTCTACAGGTGACAGGAAAAACAGTATAAGGATTTTCTTGTTTGAATTGCTTGGTGTAGTTCAATCATGTGCTATGGAACCTCATTTTATACGAGCAGGGCATCAAGGTCTACCCGGTTTGTAAGGTCCTGACTTTGACTTTTGTTCACATGCTTCCTGTGTTGACCATGTACGATCATGATCCAGCTAGGTGAGTCAATATATGTTCATATCATAATACTGCAATATGAAGTACTGTGAAAGTATGAACCCTGCATGATGTCTAGAATGACTGAGAAGCCCAGTTTTGGCTAAGTTTGAACAGCTCTTCTGAGTATTGGAGTTGACTGGGAAGCTTTTAAGACTGCTGACACTTGACTGCATTCCCACATCCAGTGACCTCAGAGCTTCTGGGGGTGGAACCCAGGCATCAGTATGTGTAAAATTCCCAAATGACTTCCATGCCCAGCTGAGTGTGCCTTAAACAATGCAGTTGCTACTGTTTTATGGTAGATGTTAAAGAATTATGTTGCTGAATTGCCTATAAAATGAATTAAAGATTAAAGCATTTCTTTTCCCCCATTCATAAACCACTGTGATAGCAGGCTTCTATAGAATTACCTAATTTTGCCTGATGAAATTTACTTAGAAAAGGAAATAAGCATATAGCTCTATCTCTCCTGAAGTCTTTCCACAGCTACCAATTAAGGCACTATAGACAATCTCAGTGGAGGTAAAACTTTAGATATTGTCTCTTTACTGAAAGTAACCCAAGTATTATGGCTTTTTAAATGAACCAGGGTAATAAATTCAATGTTGTTTGCAAGCCAATTACTTGTTCTCATATGCCAATGATTATGTAATCAAAGTATAAAGGCACCATTTAAGGATTTCTTACTGTTGAACAGAATTTAAATTTAAGAATTAAAAATAGTAAAGAACAGAGTGTGTTGTTGACCATTGTTTAATTGGTGCAGTGGATACGAGTGTTCATACGAAACAGGCATTTATAGTCTTCTATCCATGCAGAATGTTACCTTTGGTTCCAATTTATGTTGACTTCCTGTTGGTCTCTGTATACAACTCCAGGTGTTGATTTTATTTCCAAAGCCAGGTGTGACTTGGACATTTGACAGGATAGAAGTTTAAATTTCTTCTAATAGCTGCTTTTCAGGGACATAATACACTAAGAAACATTAATCCATAACTGCTTATTTAAACCAGAGAGTTTCTAAAAGTCCTTTCGGTTCACCTCAGCCTTTCTTCTCTGCTAAAATTGTTATGTGTGAGGGCAGGCTTTAGAGTAATGTATCTAATTAAGACACTGGTGCCTGACAGATGTGCCTGTGAATTTGGGTGACCCTGCTGCGGGAGGATGTAGAGGCAGCAGTGTTCCTCCTCTTCCACACTGGACTGAATACAGTATTGCCACAGTTTAGAGTAAGGAGGGCCCTGTTGTGCTCTGGCTGGTGGTGTGTTTGTTTCATAACATCTGGACATCCTATTAAGACTCTAATTATAAAACAAAGTTCCAGCTTTTTGACAATAATGGCAAGCAAAAACATGCATCTGTTTATCTTGCTCTTCGTGATTGAACCATAAGACTTGATTTGACTTTTAGTTGACTTCTGACTAAACTTTTTACATTTAGAGATGAGCCAAGAAGACATTGGGCATTTAACTGAAATTCAGTAATAAGCATCTTCTGCATATAATGTGTCCAAAGAGATGATTTATTTGTTTCTCCCGTTAGCTACTTACCAATCTTCAGTCTATTCATCCTTGATGTTACTTGAGATCTAAATTTCATCTCAGAGGTTTTAATTGTCAAGTCCAGGGTTCAGTCCACTGAGTTATTATAGTCATTAGATTTTTTGTGGATGCTTATGGATTTTGTTCTCAAAAAAGAAAATTAAAAATGCTACTGTGGTGTGGTATGCTGTTCTCATGGAGTATTGTTTCCTTTATTTCTAATTTACATATATTTGCAAGGAAATAAGCCCTCATACTAACAATACCATCAAGAAATTTAACTTTCCTGGGTTATTCTTTCATTTAACTAAAGAAAAGGAAAATGATAGAAAGGATTTTATGAATAGTATTTTCATGAGTCAGGGCTTTTCAAGTTTCAATTTCTCCCTTGCAAGGTTAAAAAAATTATTCTTGTGTTCACAAATACTGCATTTGATCATCCTTTCTCACTTATGACATAGCCTCTTTGACTTATGGAACATTGGATTTGCTATACCAGATCAGTCTGAATGAGTCTCTACATGGAATGACCAGATTGAATTGGCACCAAAGTTCCATTACAGACCCTTCATTCACTCTTCCTGTTTGAATTGGAAATATCAGTTCAACCAGCACATGAGTCAAATGGTTCAATGGCTTCCTATAGCCAGAGAAGGCAGAAGAATTAAGTACTTCACTGAAAGGGCCTATTTCTGTATTATACGTAGGTGAGATTTGGAAAGTTAGAAGATTTTTTTTCTTAGACTCTTAATTCCTTTAGAAGCCAGATATGTTCCAGGCACATAGGGACAAACAACCCCCCCCCCCCCATATCCAAATGACTGTTACAAAGCCCAGAATACTGCGTCTCTCTTACTGTATATGGAAGACTTTATGCACTTTTATTTTGAATCAGTATTTTTACTTTATATATAATTTTAATAAACTTTATTATATTTTTATTCTATTTTAGTCCAGATAAAGGTAGCAGTTAGAAATGGGTAGACCAAGGAATAACAAATGCAAGGTATGTCTTACCTAGAGCGGGATGAAGGGCTATTATAATAGTTGGGGGTATTTAAGGTGGTGGTAAATAACTGAGTATAGTAACAACTTCTAAGAGTATTAGCATAATAAAAAGTCAAGGCCGGAAATTTCATTGATGAAGGAATTATGTATTTTAAATTTTTCTCCACAAGTTATAATTGTATATAATTATGGGGTGCACAGTAATGTTACTGCATACACATACAGAGTATGGAATGATCAAATCAAGCTAATTAACATATTATCTACTTATTCATTCTGTTCATTCATTCTTTATAACTGCCACTGTTCTTTGACCAGTATCTCTCTATTCCCCAAGGATCATACTTTATATACCGTTAAAGAAAATGAAGAATATATTGTGAAAACCACCAAGATTATTACAATTTTAACATAATGTTTAAAATTATCAGTTGGGCATGGTGGTTCACGTCTGTAATCCCAGCACTTGGGAGGCTGAGGCAGGAGGATTGCTACAAGTTTGAGGCCATCCTGGGCTACATAGTTCAGGGCTGGCCTGAACTACAAAGTGAGACCCTGTCTCAAGAAAACCAAAATAAATAAATAAATAATCAGAGCAACTATTTGTAAGCTTCAGCTGTCTGAATCACCTTATTCATTGAATATGCTGTGTAATTGAGAAATTACTTCATAAACTATCTGGTAAATATTATGTGCAGGAAATATCGTGGGGTCATCCTTCACCAAGTACACATTCCTTGCTTCTGTGTGTCTCTGTCTCTCTGCAAGGTGGATCTCCTTCTTGAGTGCAGACTAGCACTTTTATTGGTCACCTCAGTCTTATCTGTCAGAGGGCCATCAGCCCTGTTGTTGACTCAACTTTCTTGGTTCTTTTTTCTGTGCAAAAAGTGCCAGTGCTGTATAGTCCCTATCTTGGTTAATGAAAGAAACAACTCTACTGGTGTTTGATGCTTGAAAATTAGAGTAACCCCAGTGCTTTTCATAATCTCCACATCCTGTTGATCACATGTTGTCATGAACCCTCAGAGCTGTGATCTCCATGAGACCTTTTCTTCTTTTCTTTTGCTTTCCTTGAACCCATAGTTGGAATACTTAACAGTTTTCTTTGTTCAGGAAGCAATAACATTGGCAGAAATGTTTCTTTATTTCATATGAGCGTTCACTCCTTGCACTGCCTTCTAGAAGCACATGTGCACCACAGGTGAGTGACAGGGAGCTTTCCTTGGCCCCACTGCCTGGGTCCTCAGTGATTTGGTGGCTGATGTTCTCCATGCTCGTATGCTTTTTTAGAATATTGAAGCCAAAGAAAGAGTATGTTGGTGTCTTGTTCTAGCATAGATCTGTTTATTATATTTTATCAATAGCCTGGCACTATAAAATCAAATAAGAACTTCCAAGTAAATAAAATTGTGTTATAAACATCTTCTGTGGAAGAGACTCAATACAACAGAGCTGGCCCTGGAGGCCATATGGCTTGGTCTGGGATTCCTGTACTCTCTGAGCCGCTGTGTGCCTCCAACTTCTCCATCAGCACTCAAGTGGGGGAAACAATGGTCCCTGTCTCATGGGTGGTTGCAGGATCAAACGTGTATATCTGAAGGACTGAGGATAGCATCTTGTGTGCCAGTGTGTGCTATGTGTTTTGTTATCCTTAGTTTTAACTCCATGGTGAAAACTGTTCTTAATGCCCACAGTGTATTATTTATGGGATTCTGAATAAAACTAATCACACACACACACACACACACACACACACACACACACAGCCTGTATATATTACAGATGATAAGTTTCTATTGAGCTCTATTTTTAATATTATATTTTTAGTATTGTAGAGAGATTATCTTGTTTGCTTCCTGATTATTAAGTACAGATACAAATCATACTGGTTTACATGAACAAGTGGATTGATTGGAATAGGTTGCTTGGTGAATGAAAATTCTAAACAGTTAAGGATTCAGGTCAAGTATAATATATTGGTTTGTACTTAAAATTCACAATAATGAATTTTCGTGTATTGAATTTCTGTTTTACGTAGAATATATTCTAAATATATTCTCAATTGAGTTTCATTTGTTACATTTCTGAAAGCATAAAGGATGGACCATTGGCTAATTCAATTAGTTTAGTGAAGGTATACAAATTTAAGCTAAATTTGGCTAATTTCTCCTATAGGCTAGAACATAAAATCCTTTACTTCCCACAGTTAGGTTAGTAGTGCATAACCAGACTCCTTTTCAGGGGTCACCTAATAAATTTGTGGTTGTAAAGCAGCCAAACAATCTGTCTCCAATATTTGTATCGCAGTCTTCTTACATTTTCAGTGCCGAATAATTAAATAATTCTTATTGTTTTGGTCATGTCACCTTTCCAATGAATAATGTTTATGACAAATATGTGACAGTGAACATTTTTCTAGGTAGGAATCCTTGTTAAGAGACAATGCTTATTGCTATGACTTCATTTTAACCTACAACTTAACTAAAAAGAGAAATTGAAAAAATATTCCTGCAAAGATATTACCTCCACATGAACATAGTTATTTTTTAAATTGGTTTTCCCTGAAGGTGGGTGTCCCCAGTGCTGAAATTGTGGAATAGAATGTACACAAGGGGACTAGCACTTAAAGATTTGTGTGGATAAATGCGGTACTTGGGGGGAATGCCGAGCTACCTGCTCTTTTTTATATTTTATTTTTTTGATAGATGATGTTGATAATTTTTTGTAGCTCTCTGGTGCAGACATCATTGCACCTTTATTATGAAAGTGCTGTAGCTTTCTAGTCATCGCTATTCTAGAGTGACTTTCTGAAGCAGCAGGAGTGAGACAATTTTGCAAATTGCAGTGTAATACCATATATGATCTTGTCTCAACCTGTAACACACACATCCTCACAGAAATAACATTTAATTATGGTAATATCTTCCCTCATATCAGACACAGTGTGGTGCCTGTTAAGATTATATTGTTTGTAGTAAGATAGAGTAAAAGTGGTTTAAAGATGAAGGAATAAAATCACATACCTTGATAAACCCCTTAGATGTTATTTAGGCTGTGGAGAGCTTTTGGTTTTGTTTCCTCTCTTTCTCCCAAAATAAAAATGCAAACAGTAATTTGACAGGCAAACACTGTCACACACTGTAACCCTATCTAGTCCCCTCACTGCACATCTTAATCCCTAATGGACTTTTCTCAGATATATGGGCTATCGGGTTAGAGAGTTTCTGGATGTGACACTTTTTCTGAAGTCTCCCAGTGACAGATGCAGTGACCTTATCATGCAACAGTTCTATCCAGTTTGACAGTCTACCCATCTGGCTTGTATCGATCATAATTGATTTAAAGAAACTAGCCCTCCAAAAGTTGGTCATTTAAAATTTGAGGGCTAAACTAGCCTACATTTGATTTGAAGTTTTAGACCTTTATTCTTTTTTTGGGTACTGGGGATTGAACTCAGGATTAAACCTTTACTCTTAAAACTAGTTTTGGACTTATTTGTAAAATTCAGGCTCATTTCTAATCTGTCTAGGGTTTGGGGGTGAAAAAAACTCTACTGCCTTGAAAAATGTCAATTTTTCTGCGGACTATTTTAGTCTCTGAAGATGTAAGTCTTTGAAGTATAAAACATTTATATATATACATGTGTGTTCGTAGGTAAATTTATATCTTAGATTTTACAAGTTTTAAAACTTAGTTAGAATTGGGTTTTGGGGCTTGTTTCTTTTTCTAACAGCCTTCGAGGCTTGGGCACCTTACCTGACTTTTTCTGAGATGTGCATTCTGTAAAATGGATGATAATTGTACCTTTCTCATTGCATTGTTGGGAATATTAAATGAAATAATGCATGTAAGTGCTCAACTAAGTGCCTGGCACATTGTGAGTAGTATATAAAGATTTATTTTGCTCTTGATTACTATAACTCCTAAGTATCTACTATGAATAGCGATTACTTCTTCCTTTCTTGAACTGTTTTCATTTTTTGGCCTCTAAAGCCTTTTTACCTCGCTTTCCTCCACTGTCACTGATTGACACAGTTGCTCAGTCCTTTGTTTCTTTGCCAGCTTCCTGTTCAATATTGGGATGTGTCAGAATTTTACCTGTAAGCTTCATTCTTTTTCTTTTACTTTATACTTTCTATAGATAAACTTAGGCACACCCAAGACTTCAGTTCTTACCTCTATGCTGATGACTTCCAGATATTTATCTCTAACCCAAATCTAACCTTTGGGCACTTCTGAAAAGCAATTCTTATTCTGCTACATGGTAAACTAGGGGACCCAGCGGCCATAATTGAGAAGAATGGCATTGATCTGGAGTGAACTCTTATTGCTGAATTGATTAGAATATGTGGCAATATGAAGTTTAATTAAAATTTTAGTGTTTTGCACTGTTTTTAAATCTGATGTTGTATATCACTCTATAATACAAATACATTTTAGTAAAGTGATGCCATTCTGCAACTCTTTTTTATCATGTAACCTCTGGAATTACTTGTTTTGAAAAACAGAGTTTTCTGAACAGTGGTGGTTTTATCCATTTCAGTATACAGTGGTCACTATAAGATGTACATCTTGCCAGAGTTGTGAATTGATTCAATTCAACAGTTATTTATTTAAGACTAACTTAAATGAATACCCTCTCAAGCACTAACTTGCTTTATTAAAATAGTTTATTAATAATTCCTGAATGACTTAACTTTTTTTTCTTTTGTTTTCACTTTAAAAAATTGTGAGATGCATGCTACATATAAATGAGCATACTAAGCTGGTCATGGTGATGCATACATGTAATTTCAGCACTCTGGGAGAGAGAGTGAGATGGGGGATAACAAGTTTAAGCTCAGCCTAAGCATCTTAGTGACTTAGCAAGACCTTGGTTCAAAATAAAAAATTAAAAAAAGGCTGGGGATGTAGCTTAGTGCAAAAGCCCTGGGTTCAGTATCCATACTATCAAAAAGGAAAGAGAAAGAAGAGTACATTGAAAGTATTATGGTGTAAAGAATAGTAATAAAGTGATCTAAACACACTTTCAGAGCCTTGTGCTCTTTCCCGTTACAGTATTTCCCCCCTCAAACCCAGAGATAAGCATGTAATGTTTCTTTGCTTTGTATAAATTAATCACATTCATGTTCTGCATAAAGCAATTTATCTTGTCTTGAAAAAGTGAGTAGCTTGTATCCACCTGTGGAAAGGAAAGATAGTGTCATTGGAGGCTGCTGGGAGAAGAGAAACTGAACTTGGGCCATAGTTCAGCTTCGTTTTTTTCTGGAGTTTACATCTGGGTGGGGGGGATGGTTGGTGGGCAAGATCCTGAATGCAATTACAACATCTGGCAGAGTTTTTATGTAAGTCATGTATGACTGCTAAAAGAAGTTATGTTGAGAAGAGAGGAATACTTCCTTATTTTCCTGTTTCTAAATTCACCCTCCCCCAAGCTTTCAGAAGTAGTTCAGAGGGATCTATCTTAGAGTGAAAGGAATGTCTTCAGCTGTTAAAAAGTCATCAAGGTTGATTTGGGAATTGATGGAGGATAGAATAGGAACCATTGGTTAGGATCAGCCAAGTACAGCTAATACTCTGGATCAGACTCACTGGGGTATTTTGTCTTCAGTTTAAGAGACAGTTTTAAGAGGGGAGTTTTTGTGGTGACAACCCTCAACATTCCCATCTCTTGAGCCACAGTGCTGGACTTTGGATCCATTTATTTCCTCTGCATCTGCTACATTGCTCTGATCCTAGGCACACCCTTAACTGCGTTTGCTTCTCTTGCTTCTTTTTGTACTGGATCTTTTCAGATCATCTGTGTTCCTCTTTCTTGGATTATTGTGTTGTGTTGGTGGAACACGCCATCTAGTATTTCTGAAAACTGCGGGGGAAATGCATTTGTGGGGAGATCTTATAAGTTAGATCTAAAAATGTAGACTTTAAATAAATTCTCATTCACAGATTGACAGATACAGATTTCTTGGTTAGAAGTTATTTTATTCACTAATTTGAAGGTATTGTTTCATTGTCATCATCTAGTGTTCTCTTGAGATGTTGAAAGTCATTCCCTTTCTTAGTTATCTTGTGGTTTTTTTGTGGCTTATTTGTAGGAATTTCTTTTTCTTCTAATGTTGCAAAGTTCACAATAGTCTGCTTTCATGTTGATCATTTTTTTCCCCCCTTGTGTTAGGTGCTCAGTGGGTCCTTTTGATATAAGGGGAAGAGATGTAACTCCCAACCTTACTAGATATCCGAAACGCGAGTTCGTGTTCTCTAAAATTGAAGAATGAATTCTAGGAACAATGGAGGTTAAGAGTAGGAAAAATTTATTGGAAGAAAGAAAGCTTCTGCCTAAAAGAGACAGAAGGGGTACTGGAAAGTGGGTTCCCTGCCCACCTCACTTTTCAAAGATGTTTTATACAGCAAAGCCATGTGGTGAGGCGGGTACCAAATGGGACAAAACTCATAAGACCCAATGGAAATTTACAAAGTGGGCATGAGGTGGGACAAAACCATGACCAACCAATAAGATGACAAGTACAATCACCCAGGTAATATTGATTAAGTGGGGATCAAATGGGAAGACAAGTCACATACAAGGAATTTCCCATTTAAAATATCAATCACTGTTATCTATCTCTAGGGGAAGTAGTATTTCTTTTCCTTTTTATAAGCTAACCAGTGAATGTGCCTCAGTTGTTCTCCATGTTGGTTCCTTGCTGTGTTGGCTCCTGGAGGGCTGGTGCCTTAAGGGAGGCCCTGTCTATCTGCCAGCAAGATACCTAATTAACTTACCTATCTGTAATACTTTCAACCCAGAAATTAATTTTCTTCAGTTCTGAAAAGTTTTCTAGAATCATTTCTGTAATGATTCTTTTCGGTTGTCTGCCCTTTCTGTGGTTCATTTCCAGTACTGGCATTCTGTGTCTTTGACTTTTTGCTCTACTTTGTGGGAGATATCTTTCACTTTTTTCTGCACCTCTTTTTTCCCTGCGTGTACATTAATTTTTAATAGTTATTTGTTACTCATGTTCTTTTTATATCATCTTGTACTTGTTTAGTGAGTGTAGCTTTTTTGTTAATATCTGAGAATTTTAATGTTTCAGTTAAGTTTCTTCTCTGCTTAGTCTTTACCTTCCCCCAAGTTACTTTTTATTACTGTTTATTTCTAACTTCTCTGTTGAAGTCTTTCCTTGGATGGCTGTTGATTGTAGCTATGTGCATCATGATGCAAACTGGCCCTTAGGTGAGATGTGTTAATTTTAAGTTTTATTTCAGAAGCATCTGCTTCCATTCTTTTTGCATTACTCTGGTGTTACTGTCATTAGAAAACTCTCCCTGGACTAAGAGATGCCCTACAGAGGATTTCTTTAGTCTTATGTTAAGGTATTCAATGTTGTCACTATGTTTTCCTCAAATTTGCCATTAGCAGTTTGCTATAGTTTAGAAAATCAAGAAAGAAAACTGATGAGATAGTTCGAAAGTAGAACCCGTTAGGTTATGAGTGATATCCTAAGGGATTGGCCTGTGCATAAAATGCTTTGATGTGTGGATTTTTTTGGCATTTATTTTAATGACCTAGAAACATGCTTATATTTTGTGTTCCTGTATATTCTGATACATGATACATTCATGTAAAGAATTCTAAGGCAAAAAATGCAGAAAGTTCTAGGGCAATTTGCTTTTCTAGGCAGTTTCTATTGCTCAAGTACATGTTTACATTTTGTGTTGATTATAAATAAATTTATTCATTTATTTGGTCTTTGCTCTTCCTAGTTACTGAAGTAAATACTATTCATCCATAATTACATAATCTTCCTTTTATTTTATGTTGAATTAGGAGCAGTGATTTGAACTTTATAGTCATGAACTCTCCATATGTTCTCAAAAGTAAGCAGTGACTGTGTCTTAGAAACATTTCTTACTTTTGATTTCCTCCCAGATTCATTCAGTAACTGTATGATTTTTTTTTTTTTTTTTGGTACTGGGGATCTAACTCAGGTCCTTGCGCTTGCACAATAACTGTATGATTCTTAAACTTGTATCTGCTTATTCTTTTACCTGCCCAGACCAGAGGTGTTCGTTCTTTATAACTTTCATGCTCATTTTAGCAGTTGGATTTCTAGCAATATAAAAACCTTTAACAAAAAATTCCACATATACATAAACTCACCACCATTTACTTTCTATGACTAAAATATTAATGTTATAATTAGGGTTTAATTAGTCATTGCCATTAAATCTGTGAGATGAAAATTCAGGTGTATACAAGGATCATTAATTGGGGATTGTTTCTTTAGAGAATTTTTATATTATTTTATGAAATCAGTTGTTTACAAAATATTCCAAAAGGATTTATTTTTAATAATACCTCTACTTTATTTAAAGTATGATTACATATAAAAATTTGGATTCATATAGTTTTTCAGAAGTAAGTATTTTCATTGGCATAAGCATGCACCTATTTTTATTTTTTTGGTACCAGGGATTGAACTCTAGACCTATGCCTATGTTTTTTGACAAATGAAAGGGACTTGATTAAATATCAGCTCCAGCATTTGATTTTCTGAATGGCCTTGAGCAAATTGTATACTTGTTCTATTAAATAGTTTTCCTAGCTATAAAACTGACATGAAGATGCTAATCCTGATCCAACAAAATTGTTATTTTGATATTATAGGAATTTATGAACTGTTCATAAAATATGTTATTAGACTTAGAATTACATAAACAGATGATGTTTTCCTTAATATTATATATTATTTTTAGCATAGTGTGCCAGATAATGGTGTAATTGAACAATCTAATGTTTTGGGTTTTTTAAAAATTAAAATTACATGGAGATATTGGTATGCTGCCTGCTACAGTCTTGTCCTCCTCTGCAAATGGCAATGGAGTATTAACACAAAATATTTAAAGTATATGTAATTATAATGTTCTTAAGAATTTATCTGCTCCAGGGAAAAAGGAGTAGAAAAGTATTCATTAAGGCTTAAAGATTCTAGTAACCCTATTTGGAAGAATTGGATTATTTGGTTTATGATATTCATAATATTTCAAAGTGATTAATTTTCAACCAATGATAATTGAGCCTTGTCAAATATAGTATCTATAGCAGTGAACAATCTACAAATTAGGAAAACTACTATATTAACAATAGCACTAAAAAGAGTGGTATTTGAAAATAAAATTTTCAAACGTGTAAGACCAATACACCAAAAACTATAAAATACTATAAAAATTAAAAGATTTAAATAAATGCAAAGATACAACATGTATATGGATCAGAAAACAATATTTTAAAAATAACAATCTATAGATTAAACAAATTCCTAGCAAAATTCCAGCTGGATTTTGTTGTTATCAGAGAAATTGACAAACTGATCTTAAAAGCATATTAGTAACACAAGGGACCAGAAAAGCCAAATAATATTGAAAAGGAACATCAAAGTTGGAGAAGTCACATTTTCCAATTTCAAAGTTACTATAAAGCTACAGTAATCAAAGCACTGTGGTACTAGCATAAAGAAAGAGACACATATATCAATGGAATAGAATTTTTGAGTCCAGAAATAAACCTTTATGTTTATAGTCGGTTGGTTTTCAACAAGAGTACTAAGACAAATTATAGAAAGAATAGTCTTGTTGCTAAATTGTGCTAGGACAACTGGATATCTGCAAAAAAAAGATGTTTTGAACCCCTACCCCATACAGTACACAAACATGAACTAAAATATATTATAACTGAAAACACTTAAACACTGGAGTAAATCTTCGTGACCTTGTGTTAAGCAAGCATTTTTTAGATATTACACTAAAACTAAAAGCAACAAAGGAGGACAATTCTCATTTTTAGAGTGGAGATGTAAATGGTGTAACACTGTGGAAAACAGTTTGCTAGTTCTTTAAATTTGTTAAAGATGGAATTACCATATAACCTAGCAGTTCTACTAGATATGTATGCAAGAAAAATGAAAACATACATTTATGCAAAATTTTGTGCACAAACGTTCCTAGTAGTGTTATTTATCAAAAAGTAGAATTAGCCTAATTGTCTACTTATTACTGATGAATGGATAAATAAAATATTGTATGTCTATACACATAAATATTGTTAGTAAAAATGAACAAAATACTGATACATGCTATAATGTGGGAAGACCTTGAAAACATGTGAAATGAAAGAAGCCAGATTGAAAGACTGCATATTCATGATTCCACTTATATGAATGCCCCAGAGTAGGCAGGGATATATATAGAGAAAGTAGATTATTAGTTGCTTGGGGCCCAGGGTAGAGTGGGGAATAGGGATTAATTAGTAATGGGTATGAACTTTGTTTTCAGAGGTGATGAAATATTCTAAAGTTAGATTATGACACAGCTCAATGACTTTACTAAAATCCATTGATGTACAATTTAGGAAGGTAAATGTTATGGCATGTGATGTACCTCAATAAAGCTGTTTATAAAGATTTAGCTATTTCATAATGGTCAGTAAAACAATAAGCAGAAGTTCTTGTATTATGCTTCTTGGACACTTTTTATTCCAAAGCATTGTACTTGAGTCTGCCTTAGGTGTTAGGAAAGCCTGGTGGCAGGGGTTTAGGTGCCCTGAGGTCATCTTTGAACTTGTAATAGGTTCTACTTTTGCACAGGATCTAGCTTTGAAAATGAATTATGCTGCTTTTAAAAATAATGAGAAGTAGATATTCAAAGCATTGTTTTCCTCACTTGATTTGGAGCTCACTGATGGTAAGTATAGTTGCTCTCAGTAGTTACTCAATAAATATTTGTTGATAAGCAAGTGAAGCAAGGGTTGAAATTTATAGGAAGTAAATATTTCTTCTATTGAATACAGGATAGAGTTTACTTTTCTAAGGATTAAACACATCTATAAAGCTTCAGTACATGGAATGAATATCCTAGCTATACCTGTGGATATGATGCGTGGCAGCAGTGATGTCAACCCAGTATTCCATGGCAGCCTGGTGAGGGTTGTGGGGTCTGTGTACACCCGCCTGTGTGATGCCTGCTCGCATCTACCTTAAGGAAACAGAATAGAGACATTAAATGGTGTCAGACAGTGAAATTTTGCCCAATGATTTGGCCTCCAGGCCACTGTACCCATTACCTCTGCTTGCACAGAGTCTTTGGGCTTTTCTATTTGTTCCTAATATTAATGATGTGAGCTGCTTGGGCTAATCCTGGAGCCAGAGTCACTTGGGTGTGAATCCCAGCTCTGCTAAGATGTGACCAGCAGCAAGTTCCTTTAGCTTTCTCTGTTTCATTTCATTTCCACATAAAGGAAGGTTAGTAGTACCCACTTCCTAGACATATGATCTTCATAAAACTCTTAAAGCTGTCTAGTACCTAATAACTGCTACTTAGGGTGTGTTAACTATTTAGGAGCACAGTGTTGGGGACCATTCTGCTACCTCCACTGTAAAGCTAAAATTGAGATTCAAACAACTGAGTGTTACTGAGGTCCTTCCAGTAGCTGAGCGCATCTGTTTTTAAGCAGCTTTCCCTGAGTTCCACCGTGGACTTGAGTCTGAGAGAGAGGAGTCAGGAATGACTCCAGTCAGAGTTGTTTCTGTTGAAGTCACCACACTCTGCCTCTGTTAATTTAGTAGATGATTTAGAATATTTGTTTTACTTGTTGAACATTTACCCTTTTTGAAAACATGCTATATTTTGACTATGCTTGCTTTTCTTTGCATATGCAGACTGATAATATTTTCATGTATGCATGTGTTCTAAGATTTCACATGTGATTTAAGGGGTAAGAATCTTAAAGCTGGTTCAAAGATAGCCAACTCTTTGGAGCTCAAATTATTTAAACTTAAATAAGTAAATAATTTAGGTCATTTTACTTTAGTGCTATACATTAAAATAATCCTGTTTAATGAACATTTAATTACTTGGTAAAATTTGCTTATCAAATTGTCAGACTATGTTAAATGGCTTGTCAAAATGTTTATTTAGCAGTTATTCCTGCCTGCTTAACATTGTGGATCCCTTTAACCCTCTAATCCATTTTCTCCTGGAAATTGTGTTCTGTGACAGTATTGAACAAGATATTATTTTTAAAAGCTTTATTATAAAATAAGGTCATTCTAAAATTAAAACAACACTGAGATTCCATCTCACTACAGAAAGAATGGCTGCCATCAAGAAATCAACCAATAGCAAATGATGGAGACACTGTGGAGGCCACTGGCGGGAGGCTTCATTGTTGAGCGTGTAAACAACTGTGGAAATCAGTAAGGAAATTCCTGAAAAAACTAAAATTAGCAATTACATTTGACCCAGCTATTTTCCTTCTAGGTATCTTCCTGAAAGAGTTAAAGATATCATATCACAGTGATGTGTGCATACCCATGTTTATAGTAGCACAATTCATAATAGCTAAATCTTGCAAGCAGCCTAAATGTCCATCAACAGATGAATGGATAAAGAAAATGTGGAATATACACAGAATGGAGCACTACTCTGCCATAAAGAAGGATAAGCTTGAATTATTTGTAGGAAAGTGAATGCACCTTGAGACCATAATGTTAAGTGCTATAAATCAGATACACAAACTTAAATATCACATAGTTTCTCTTATATGAGAAGTCCAATATATAATTAAAGTACAAAATAAAAGACAGACAATAGGAAAAAAGGAGAGAGAAAATATTGTAATCTAGCCAGGCAATATATCTGAAAGTATGCTTTGATTTAATATAATTGTCCTAAATGTTTCAAATGGGTTTTGGCCTGCTAGTCTGGCTATTAATCTGTATTTATGATAATTAACTTGATGAGGACTTATAAAATAAATGAATCTGATCCTGGCCAAAATTTATTTTTAAAAAGAGGATTGAGGGGAAGGGGGAAAGAAAGAATTGAGATGTTATGTATATATATCAATGAATGTAATCATTATGTACAGCAAACACGTACTAAAAACATTTTTAAAAAGTTCATTCTAAAAAATTGGCAAAGCATAAGATTTAGGAAACAATAAATAAAAACCATAACTTTACTATTTTGAGACAACTACTGTTTTTTTCAAATCTTGTATTTTAGGGAAATTTTAGGTTCACAGTAAGTTGAGTGGTAAGTTCCTAAATTTCCTCTATATTCCCTACCTTCTCCATTAAAAACATCCCCTACCAGAGTAAAATTATACTGATACATAATTTTCACTGCAAATTGATAATTTATGGTAGAATTCACTCTTGGTTTTATATATTCTGTGGAGTTGGACCAGTATCAGTCAAATATCCACTATTACAGTACCATACAGAGTAGTTTCACTGGCCCACAAATCCTCTCCCTCTGTTCATCCCTCCTTCCTAACCTGTGACAACTGCTGATCTTTTTTTTACTTTCCAGAGCTTTGTCCTTCCAGGAATCACATGGTTGGAATTATACAGCACGGAAACTTTTCAGACTGGCTTCTCATGCTTATTGATAGTATTTAAGTTCCTCCATTTCTTTGCGTAACTTGATAGCTCATCTCCTTTTAGTGCTGAATAATATCCCATCAACCGTATGTATCAGAGTTCATCCAGCAAGCCCATTTGAA
Organism: Heterocephalus glaber; assembly: GCF_053883595.1. Classification (NCBI taxonomy): domain Eukaryota; kingdom Metazoa; phylum Chordata; class Mammalia; order Rodentia; family Bathyergidae; genus Heterocephalus; species Heterocephalus glaber. The sequence continues at coordinate 36,815,055 of NW_028258381.1, read as the reverse complement.
AGACATTGCGTGTGCTTCCAAAGTTTTGGTTAATTGTGAAGTGAATACAATGAACAATTGTACAATTTTTTGTCTGGATTTTTTTTTTCATTTCTTTTGGGTAAATACCAAGAAGCACTATAATGGATGGTATGGTATCGGTATATTTAGTTTTAAAAGAAGCCCCCACATTTTGGCTATTGGTCAAGGGCTCATTGCCTAGTGCACACAGAAGCTAATACTACAGAACCAGTTTGGCAAAAAAGCCAGAGTATTGACAGTGTGTTGATGAGGCCACAGAAGGTATAGTCAAATCTGTTTCCCTTATGGGAGTTGGTGAGTTTGATAATGTCTTGGGTCTTGTTTGGATAAAGTTGTGTCTTTTATTATTATTATTTTTATTATTATTATTATTGTTATTATCATCATGGATACTGGGGATAGAACTCAGGACCTTGAGCTTGTGGGGCAGGCTACAGAACCACTGAGCTAAATCCCTGGCCCCATAATACTATTTTTTCAGTCATATGTTGTAAATTCATGATCAGCATGCATTGCTGTTGATAGTAACCAGTGTGTCCCTTGGTCTTGAAGTTCTCTTGGTTCCTCACTTTTAGTTCCGTCCAACTAGGAGTCTGTGCTAGATAGTCTGGATTGTTAACGGTACTGAATTAAGAGACTCCTGGAGACATGATTAGATTTAAAGGCATTGACCTCATGAATGGGTTAGCTGAAGGGACTCCTGGAAGGTCAGACATTATTAGAAGTAGTCCATGGCAGTGTGACCATGTGGAGTATGTCTGGTCCTTGGGGCCTTCCTCTCTGGTGCACTTCCTCTGTGTTTTGCTTCCTGGCTTCCATGAAGTAAGTGGTTTTGTTCTACCTTGCTCTGCTACCGTGATGCTCCTGCCTTGGAGCCTGGGACTGAAACCTCTGAAACCATGAGCCAAAATAAACCTCTCTTTGTTTAATATGCAGATATCAGGTACTTTGTCCTAGTGATTATGGGAAAACTGACCAATAGCAGGTCATCCTTAGGTTAGACTTTGGGGTGTCTCACAGGACACTGCTTTTTGTAAAACGTATTACACAGTAGCTGGAAATGAAGTTATTAAAGCATGCTTAGCAGGAAAAGAGGTAAGCTTCCTTCTGGCCTAGGCATTTTGAAGGGAAATGACTCAGTAGAGTCAGAAAAGTGAAAAAGTACAAAGAGATGGTTAGTGTAAATGAGATTAGATCAGTTTTATGTGTTATCTGGGAGTTATCAAAGTTAGGATTGTGTCCTGAGGAATTTCAGAGAGAAGAAGAGCAAGTGTGTGCAGGAGTGCTAACTTGCTCTTTTGATGATTGCATTGTAAAGGAATCCCAGTCAGACCATGGAGACAGGTTTCCAAGTTGCAAGAGTTACATTCTACAATAATAAACCTTTTTAGGAAAATGCCTGACAGAAGGTTGTGCCCTTCCTTTTTGACCTTCCAAAGTGTTTTCTCCGTTTTCATTTCCACCGTCAAAGAGAGAGTCCTGCTGCTTCACATTCTCCCAAACATTTGGTGTTATCAGTGTTCTAGACTTGTCAAAATGATAGTTGTACAGTATAGTGGTAAATGTCGTTTTATTTTGGGTTTCCTTGATAACTTAAGATGTACATTTTCATATGCCTGTTTGCTACTGTATCTTTATATCTTCTGTGGTGAGGTGTCTATTCAGATCTTCAGCTTATTTTAAAATTTATTTTCATTTAATTTTACTTGTATTAGTCCATGTTTGCAGTACATAATTTTTACATTTCTTGTGTAGAATTGGTGCGTGTACGTAACACATCTTAATTCCTTTTTTCATCCCCTTTCCTGTCTTCCCTCACTTCTCCCTCCATCTCTCCATCCCCTTCCCATTTGAGAACTATCTATCTCCCTACTTCCTCTTATCTTTTATTTTGTTCTTTATTAAAATTTAAGTTTCTCATATAAGATAAGCCATGTGATATTTAAGCTTATGTTTCTGATTTATTTCCCTTAATATTACGAACTCAAGGTGGACCTATCTTCCTAGAAATTACTGAAGTTTTATCTTTCTTTATGGCAGAGTAGTACTCCCTGGTGTATAAATACTGTATTACATTTTCTTTCATCTGTTGCTGGACATAGGCTGCTTCCAAGATTTAGCTGTTGTGAATGGTGATGTTATAAACATGAGTAACCCTGTATCGCTGTAATATGATGTCTTGAATTCTTTTAGGAAGATATCTAGAAGGGGAGTACCTGGGTCAAATAGCTTTTTCTTTTTTTTAGCTCATTTTAAAATTTGTGCGAAGCAGGCAGTGTTAATAGGAGAATGTCTTATTTTCTTTCTGTGCTTTTTAACGAATAGTTGAGATTTTGGGTAAAAATAATTTTATGAACCATTTTCCCCAGTTAACATCACAATGAAATCTTTTCCTGTTAAAAATGCATTATGTGATTATAAGAATTGTCATGAGATCTGACATTTACTTATTGTTAGAAATTTCTCATTTCTTTAAAAAATTATAAATAATATTGCCATTAAGATAATTATACATAAAACTTTCTCTGTAGTTTTTGTTTTTTTCTTAGAATAGATCCCAGAAATGATGTCACTAGATTGAAGAGCAGAAACACTTTTGAGGGTCTTTATACCTATTATGAGTTTGCTTTCCAATAATAATGAAAATAACAGTTAAAGTGATTGATTCCTTCCTCTGTAACAACCACTGTTCTTAGTTCTTCAGATGTCTCACCTTGTTAAATCCTGCCCAGAGCCCTGTGCAGTAGGATGTGTGACCATCTGTGATTTACAGATGCAGAAACTGAAGCCCGGAAAGGTGGTAGAAATGTTCATTAAGACACACTAAAAATGATAAATATTTGAACAAACAGGTATGCTTTGTATAAGAAGACTGATTTTTAAATGTCAGTTATTTCCAAATTGATTTATAAGGTTCACACAATTGCAAAAAAAAAAATCCCATGATTATTGCAGAATGGAGATGAAAATGAAATATGGATCAACTTTCTGAGAGATGTTTCTAAGTTTCAGAGCAATAGAACTAAGTAGAACTGAGTCATATTAAAGAAGACAAAATACTCATCCGGCCAACAGATAAAAGCTGTGGCAAGGGGCATTCAGAAAGTGTTAGTATTTCAAAAAGGAGTGAGCAGAAGGACAAGTCACTTATCATGATTCAAAGCAGTAGTCACAGACTCATTGTATGCTTTTAGTCTAAATCAGAAGCAAGATTTTTATGTGCCTGTAGCTGAAGGAGATTGCCAGTGGACATTTCTGCATCTTATAAAAGTAGAAGATACTGTATACTCTTCTGTTGTTTCACAGGTTTGGGTTTATGTGTTAATTTGTATTGTCTGTTGGTGAAAGTAGGAAAAATATAGTTAAAATATAAATGTATTTGTAGGTAATTTACATACCAGTTTATCTTTAGTTGCTTTAGATAGAAAAATTTATGTGGCTTGAACAAGGGAGTTTATTTCTCAAATTTGGAGAGGTAGGAGGTTCAGGGTTGGGTGGCAGTTTCATCATCATTAAAACTCAGGGTCCGTGTTCCTCATTGCTCAGCCATTTGTAGCATGTCCCCTCATTGTCCTGGGTGGATGTGCTGGTCCAGCTGTTACCACGTTCTGGGGTACTAGATCCTCTTTCTAGAGCCAGTTTCCAGGTTCTTTCCATCTGGAACAAAGAATTGAAGAAAACAAGTGAAAAGAGTGGTAATGTTTATTTGAAAAATTAGAAGTGAAGGGTAAGGGAGAAACTGGCTCTGCAGAGCAAGCTTGGGCTGAGTAAAAGAGAGGGAAAAAACCCTCAAATAAAACAAAAGTTCTCCCTGGGCACAGGATGGGTTCCTAGGAAGAGGCATGATAGGGTGATTTCAATGTCATTGTTTTCTTTTTTTCCCTCCACACATCGCGGGAACCTGCAAGAAGTCTATATATGGGACCTTGGGAATTATTTGGTGCATGGCCTGGGATCTGATCTCACTCTCAAAACCAGTTTTGCCATGCCCTGGCTTCCTGCCTCACAAACATCATGTATTTCAGCATGCAGGAAAACCACGAAGGAAAATGGAAGAGGGGGTGCACTCTGACATAAACTTTAGCTATAGTTAGGGAGGGTTTTGAAAATTACCACGTAGTACTTACACTTTATCTCATTTGACCAAACTCTAAGCCCATGGAGCAAGATACAGTAATTGATGCCCAGCAAAAAATCAAGCCTTGTTTTATTATTAAAGAGAAATAGAGGAAATACTGAGCTATAAGTAGGTATCTCCGGTCTACCTTTTTATATTTATTTATATACACAGAAATACTGAGCTATAAGTAGGTATCTCTGGTCTACCTTTTTATATTTATTTATATACACAGAAGCATTTAAGTATAGTACAGCAGTATATATTTCTAACATGAATCAGAAAAATCCCTTAGGCCCTTACACCACTGAATGTAAGTGTTCAAAATGAAGCGTTATCAGGTGCCAGGTGCCTTTGATACTAGTGTTCCCTTGACAGCACTCCATGTACTCTGAGCTGGTGGGAGTCGGGGAGAGAGAGGGTGGGGTGGACTTGATGGGTAAGAGACAGACTCAGAGCTGCAGGAACTTCTCATTCCGCTATTATTGAACAAGCCCGGGAACCTGCACAAGACTGTAGATGAGCACTGACTCTTAGTCCCTCATGTGTCCCTCCCTAGGAAGGGTTCCTAGAAGGAAAGAGTCCTGCATTTTAGGAAAAGAAGAAAATTTATTCTTTACTGTTGAGTTTATATTGGATTCAGAAAGTGAGACATCTCTGACCAGCAGGACTTTAGAGTGCAAAAATTGCATTAGATGTTCAGCACAGGTCCCTGTGTATGAGGGCCTTGGTAAATATCTCGGCAATGTTATAGTAATGTCAGGGCTAAAACTTTGTGTAACTCATAATTTTAGTTTTTTATAATTTCACTTAAAAATATTACGCAGTTAAATGCTTTGCAGTTTGTCCTTAACATCGTGTTTCTGATAAAATCCGAGTGTCCTCTGTAACCTAGAATATACTCTTGAAATACACAGATTTTTTATTCCTCTAGAATTTAGACCTAAAGGGACAAGTACATTGTTTCAGTTATTTAGAAATCACTTCAGAATTATATAAAAAGTTAGGCAAAAAGAAATGTTGATGTAAATTTTTCTTTGTACATTTTTCAGTTTTTCAGTTCATTTTTTTACTGCTGAAATTACAAAATGTTTTATTTTTTAAAAAATCCCAGTGATACACTCTCATAGAGATGAAACTACTTTATTTTGATCAATTTTTAAAGATTGAGAAAAAATAAAAAATATCCTTAACTATGAGGAAGAGACAAAGCTGAAAAATTTTTAAGATGTGGTATAATTAGGACTTTGTGCACATGCCATTTTTTCACTATTTTTATATACTGTATTTTATTACTAATATATTTTATATTATAATTAGAGGAGAAAGCATTAAGTCTTCAATGTATATAGCTCAAAAACAGTAAGAAAATTTTAGAACTTCCTTTTTTATTGTTAATTTAAAAGATTTTTTTCTTGGTTTTTGATACATTTAAAATAATTTTTGTTTATAATATTTACTGTGTATTACATATAGGCTATATATGCATGCATTTACATGCCTGTACCATATATAATTTTATAGATTACACATGCTATATTATAAAATGTATACATTATATATATACTTACATGTATGTTATAAATTTGTATATATTTGTGCACACACAGATTCTTTGAATAAAAGCTACTTATGCTATACTAACCCACTGGGTGATACTTATTTCATATTCTTTCAACCAAAAATTAACTTTTATAATTAGAATTTGTCACAGGTTAATAATTAAGAGTTTAATAAGTGATTTTGAAATATTGTACTTAAAAAGGCTGTTTTATGTTTTAAGAAATAATTGTCAAATCTTTTATGAAAACATTCTCCTGATTCCTAAATGAAGTATTTTTAATTCTTCTATGACTGCTCAAGGAATTAATTTTCTGGTGTACTAACAGTATTTTTGAAAAATGTTCTAAAAATGTACTAACTAGAATGGATGAATTATTATAGGTTTCTTTAAATGATAATTTAGAAAAGTTCCCCAAAGTCCAGTGTGAAGAATTTTAGTTACTTTCTGACAATTAACAATTTGAAACATATCTAGTATTAGACATTTTGCTTTAAAAGAAATGGATACAAAATCGTTTGCAGGGAAGTACATACTTTTATAAGAATTCATTATCTATAATAGAGTGCATTGCCATAATTTGGGAATGTAAGAAAGCACTCAATTAAGGAGCTATGGACATTGACAACTAAAACCTTTTTTTTTTTTGCAGGGGGAGGAAGGATAAGGGTTGGGTGTGTGTCATTTCAGAGGGTTAGAGCCAATGGCCCTAACTTATCTCTGTAGCCAATATTGTATCCATTATTGATAAATGCGTGCCAGTTCTTTTTGGGCCTACATACACCTTTAAACTTTTTTTCTGGAAGAACTTTTCAGAGTTTTGTAGGAGTGGCCCAAAACTAAAGCATGTGCATTGTTACGTGGAAACTTCCACTGTGGCCACTTTATTCTTCCACTTTTTGAAGCAAGAGTGGTTTTAGTATATGTTTATGTGGAATTCACATCCTCTTAATTACCATGGTCTATTTTTGTTGGTGTACTCTTTCTTTTTTTGGTTAAATCTGTGTGAATTTTGTTTTGCATTGCAGATAGAACTGCATCACAGATCCATACAAGAGGAAGTCAGGTAGTCTTTGTGTTTTTAATGCTCTTCCTGATGCTACTCATCTCTTGCTTGCTTTGTGTGGGACTTAGGCTGTTTCATCAGGAAATGGCCCCTGACAGTTTGCAGAGCTACGCTTGCATCACCTTTCATGAGGTGTGAGCTCAGGGCCTGTTTTTGTCTTGGAGTCAGATTATCATCTTGTACATGTTGCATGCAAGTTGTACATGTTGATTGCACTTTTAGGAGAGAGTTCTCAACTTTTCTGAGTTTCATAATCCACCAACCTTGGATTTTTGTGGCCACCAGATGCTTCCTTTTCCCAGCATGTTTGGGATTCCCTGTGATTTCTTTTAAGTCATCATTAAATGAGACCACTGTAGTAACTGACGCTACAGTTGAAATTGCCCATTAAGTTACAATTTTAGGTCCTTGTCAAAACATACTTTATCTATTTTTGAAGTATTCAGTAAGATCTTTATGTCCATATATTTTTAATTTTTATTTTGTTTAGAAGATAATATGAACTTACACCTAGTGTTGGTACACAGCAGGAAAATATATTCCGCCCAGAGGTGAATAATTTATTTTGTACTACTTTTTTCTGGAGAAAAATTTTTTTAAAAAGTTCAAAATTCTTAAACTGTGAGTATGTTTATCCAGTAATTACACTTCTGAGATTTATTGTAAAAAATAACAATGGCATGTAACATTTCTATTTTGCTTATTATGGGCACTATTTTAAGCATGTTATAGAACACATCTTGTCTAACTCACTATTACCCTGTAAGTTAGATTCCTGTTGTACCCATCTTATGGACTAAAGAATTTGAGGCACAGAAGATTAAGTAACTTGTACAGATTCACATAGCCCATGATGGTGAGGCCAGAATTTTATTTTGCTCCTATTATATCCATAAGTGTACATAATAAATGTAAAAGATTAGAAATACTGAACGTACTTATTTCCACAAGTAGAAGTTATGTCAGGAGACCCATATAATAGAATTTTGTAAGGAGAGTAAAAAGTAAAATGCAGCTTTCTAAATGCTAAACTCTAGAGAGTATTGTTTTGTAATATTGATATTGACATGTATATTGGAAAATATTATATATCATTAGAAAAGCATCCACTAGGATAGTAATAGTAGTGATTACTTCTGGATTTGGGATTATGGGTGATTTTATATTTGTATGTTTTTTTTTTCCCAAAGCTTTAATTTAGTGTGTTATTCTGCATTTGGGGTGAAAAGGTTGTTTAAAATTGTTTTTGTTAAAAGTTATTGCCTTGAATGATATTTTTGTCCTTGTGTCAGGTAAGCAAGTAAAAATGTCCTTCAGTGGTTGTCTTGTTAGTATAATAATAATGAGGCTACGGGCATTGTCTCTTTGTATGTAGCTTTTCAACCTTGCTGTGTTTTGTGGTGCAAACTGTACTTCTAGTCCTATTAAATAGAACCCATTAGATCATAGAGGGATGTTTTGCTTGAATGTTTGGAAGTTTTAATATGAGTTTTTTGCTTTAGGTTGAGAGCAGTTGAAATAGTGTAGTCTTAGCTTTTGTACTGTAGTTCTAATGTTTGACTTATTACTCTAAAATTCAGGTTGGCTGTGGGAATCTTAATCTCTCCAAGTTTTCCCTAATAAAGGAAATACTAAGTCTGGTCTTCCACTGTTACACCTGATCAGTGGACATGTTGGTCCTCTGTTTGACCCACTTTCCAGTGTTTAAAGAATCACATGTGTGGGGATGGGTATTTAGCTCAGTGGCTCCGTGCCTGCCTCACAAGTGCAAGATCCTGAGTTTGATCGCTGGTACCAGAAAAAAAAAGAAAAAGAATCACATGTGTTTGGATAGCTTGTCTGTAATGGCATTTTTGTCTTCCCCACGTTCTTGTTTGACCCTGCTGCACAAACATATTTTTCAGTGCATTAGTTTCCTATTTCTGCCACAATTACCACAAATTTAGCAGTCTATGCTAACACTTATTTTATGGTTTTGTAGATCAGAAGTCTTTTAAATTTGATGAGACTCAACTGGTTCTTCTACTTAGTTTCTCATAAGGTCGAAATCACGGTGCCCAAGGATCACCTGTGCTCTCTTCTGGATGCACTGAGGGTGAATCTGCTTCCAGACTCATTCAGGTTGTTTGAATTTTCTTCCTTGTTATTACAGAATGGAGCCTCCTTTTCTGTTTTAACCCAGGGCTGGTCTTTGCTCCTCTGGGCTACTCACAGTTCTCCTGTGTTCCATGTGGCCCTCTAGAAAACAGCAGCTGGAGTCATACTGAAGAGACTCTTCACCTTCCCTTCTGCTATGAGTCTGTACTTTTGAGTGCTGTGATTAGATGAGACTGACCCAGACAATCCAGAATATTCTTCCTGTTTCATTGGCAAAGTCTCTTTACCTTGTAAAGTAACATATTCGTAGGTTCTCAGGCTTAAAGATGTCTTTTGGAGGCCACTTTGCCTGTCCCCCTAAGCCTGTTTGTTGTCATATATATAAACAGTCCTTCCATTTGTGCAGCATTACAGTGGACACCCAGATAGTAAGGGATATAGTCCTGACACATAAATTGTAAAGTTTAACTGGGAACTTGTATAAATACTCATGGTATTTTTGGAATTTGACAGTAAGATTAGTGAAGATGGGAAAGAGAGAAGGCCTACCTTACAAAGGAGGAAGCACCCGAGAGGGTTCTTTAGGACTACTTTGGACTTTGATATTCTAAGGATCAAGGTGTTATAGAAGGCATGGTTAAACTTAAACAACTTGAACAAATGTGGTGCAGGATTGGGTTGATGGCGTTAGGTGACACCAGAGAGACTGTATTGACCAGCGAAGAAGTAGGAAATATAATATACACTACTGTAGAAGGTTTAGAGAGCAAGTTAAGGTGTAGAATTTAGACATGATTTCCTAAAATGAGAAGATAAGTTTTTGAGTAAGAGAGCAATATGAAGAAATGAATGTTTTGTGAAGATTAGTCTAGTGGTGCTAGACAGGAAGGGTAGGTGATGGAGAGGGTGGGGTTAGGACAGGTGAGCATGGAGCAGAGTCTGGACCATCATCAGCATGCACTTTCTTAGGTGATCTTAAATGTTGACTGTGTAAGGTTTTTTTTTATTGTTTCAAAGCGTAAGCCTTAAGTGACTACTTCATTGATTCCTTCATTAATAATGCTGTCTTTTGACTTTATTGCATGTAGTAAACCTCAGGCTGTGATAGCAGTAAGAATGGTACACTTTTTTTTTTTTTTTTTGGTACCGGGGATCAAACTTGGGACCTTGCGCTTGTGAGGCAGGGGACGGAACCACTGAGCTAAATCCCCAGACCCTAAGAATGGTACACTTTTTTCCTGTGCCAGATTTTCAGTGCTTTGCTTACTTGTCAGATAACACTCTTCAGAACTCTTTCAGCACTGAAAGAACTACTTGATCTATTTGAATATGAAGAGTTAAGATTTAGAAATCTGAATTTATTTTATCAAGATCATCTACCAGGTCAGTGTCATAAGTAGAAACAAAGTTTTGGTCTTTAATTCTGATCGTTTGCCCCATCCCTGTGGCTATACTTAGAGATAATTTGAAAGAATTTTAGATGAACAACCTACACTAAACTGAATAATCTTGCTAAATATATGTGTGCTTTTCAGTGAGATAACATGTATCTGGCATAAAATAAATACTTGATGCTTCTTGTATGCAAGAATTGTTTAGATAACCTGGTGCCCTCAGGGCTTGATGTGGGGGCTGCCTGTGATAGCAAGATCCCTGAGATGTTTATCAAATCAGTGATTGATGATTGGGGCCACCTAGGCTGATCTTTGAAAGACTTCATGTATTCTGTCCTCTTCAAAACTACCAGAGGCTGGAGGAAAGATTGACAAAGCATCAGAGATTCTGTCCTGACCCTGAATCACTGTCCAGTTCTAGCTTTCAGGTTCACGATACCCTTTGAAAAAAATGATCTGGTTTTAAAATAATTTTCATATTGATCTTTTTTGGTTGGGGTGAGATTCGCAAGTACTCACATCAATGAATGTGATAGCCTGCTCTTTGGAGATCTGATTAGTTTAAGTTCAGAGGACTATTGTAGACATGACTTCAGTAAAGGTTACAGGCACTCTGGCTCTAAAATTTCATTTTAGAGTAAGCGGTCCCTCAGGGCTAGTTTGACTTATTTAATTACACTGTACAGGACTTAGATAATAGTTTTATAAAATCCTTCTTTGAGGGAAATTTGTAATTTAATATAATGTATTAAATTGGTAAACCTTTAACATTTGTTTGATGAGACAGGATATAGATCTGGATTAAATAAATGGGGGAAATTAGGTATCGCATTTGCCTTAGAAATGACAGTATTTGTGTATTTTTGGTAAAACCTGAAGGACTAAAATCTAAAAAACACTAAATGAAATTGACCAGAATGGCTTATATATTAAAGAGCCACCAAATGAAAAAGTTTATTTTCTTTCAGTTAACAGTTTCAACTGTCTTCTGTGTGTAGAGATGTGTTGTAGGTATTGAATCCTAGAGATCTAGTCTTCACTGGTACAGCTTCTAGTCTGGTGGGGATGATGCCCATGGACAGGGTGTAAAGCTTATCACAGGCCCAGTGAGAGCATACCTAGCACCTAAGAGGTACTTATCCTCCAGCAGGTCTTCACACAGTGTTGGATTAGTGGATGAAAGTTACTTTCTCCAAACTTTGTCTACCTGGTAAATGCCTACTGATCTTTCAGGGTTTAACTGAGACCCGTTACCTTGTCTTTGGCAGTCCCTTCCTCCTCTCCTCTTCCTTTCCCCTGTAGAATGCAATGCATACTTTTGTCCTAGCATTTGCAGTGCCTCAGTGGATGTAGTGTTCCAGAATGAGTGCAGAAAGGTCTTCCTCCTCACGAAGATGAGGGAAGGTCTGAGAACTTCCAACCTTCCAGAGCAGGAATAAAACTTGTAATGCTCAGAAATCAGAATTACCAAATACTAAGTAACTATGCCTCTTGTTAACAATACGACTTTATTTGCAGCAGTGTAAGACTTTCTTTTTACCAAGTCAAAAAACAAAAAGGAAACCTAGGAGATGGTAGCTTAGACAGGAATCATTTCTGCTCCAGGAAAAATGACGTATTTGTCTCCACATGACTCCCCCACCACTGCATCATGCTCTTTGCTTTAGAAAGAGCACAAGGGATGTTTGGGAATATGTTAGGGCAAACATACTAGTTCAAAAGAAGCTGTTGTGCTTGTTGTTAAAACTGATTGGATTGGATGTTTTTATTTACTTTTTTGCATTCCCTTGTAGAAATTTATTTTCGCCTGTTATTTTTTGACATTTGTACTCCCCTCTTTTGCCAGTTGAGGGCCTCCATCTTTTCAATTACCTGTGGTTCCCCTACCTCTATATGATGAATTCATCAATGTATTTAATTGCCCAGTAAATGTTTATATTGAGTAACTATTGTGAAGGAACTATTCTAGGTGTTAGGATAAACTGATTCAGACATGGTCCCTGCCATTGCAGATCTTACAGTGCGTCTGAAAGGACGGGTAATAAAACATAATCCTGAAGAAATTCAGAGGACTGAGATGGTACAGGAAATAAGAGTGTATAATATTGGAAAGTTTAATAGAACCTATATACTCAAGATAGGCTTGATATGTAGTAAGACTTTTTATAATGTCACCATGAGAAAGTATACCTATCCATGTCACCAGTTAGAACAAAAGAAAAAAGAGAAGCTTTAAAATTTGCAAATTCTAATTGGTTATGGGTGTAGGTTGTGAAAAGAAAATTGAATAGAATTTGAATTAAGACAAATGTAAAACAAGAATTCATATTTTTCTACCTATTTAATAGAGGTAATAAATACTTGTATTTTAGACACTGAAAAGTTATACTGTATAGTAGTGCTCCTTAAACAATCTGTGGGGAAGGACAAGTCTTGTTTTGTTTTTCTTTCTTTGGAGTTATAATTGATTGTAAACTAATGCGTTTTCTGCACATGACTGGTATGGAGTTCATACCACTTGGGGGTCAAATTGGTATATACTCTAATCAATAAGACTATTCCACTGACCTGTCAGAGCAAGTCAAATTAAAGTGCTTATTCTTCATTTCTGTTCTTATTTTGTATGGGCTAGTAACAGTGTCAGCCTAGCATCAGTTCAAGGTTACACTTTGACTAGCAAAACTATAGTATATCTGAGATATATTTTTTCATATTCTACCATATAATTTTAGTATCTTTGGTCTAATTTCATCTTTACCAGGCAGTCTTATGGTTGTGCATTTGTACTTAGCAGGCAAAAATGTTGTTGTGATTGTGGGTACCAGCTCCTGCTGTGCACTAATGAGTTGGTGTCTGCATGTTCACTGTGCTTCTAGATTCTTGTCCTTGGCTCCGTGATTCTATCACAGTGATTCAAATCCTGCAGTACCTGGCCTGCATCAGTACATCAGCTTTATTGACAACATTAATTGATTCATTCATTCAACAGATATCACCTGAGAAGATGACCTTTGAGCAAAGCCCTGTAGGAAGGAAGGGAGTGAACTAAGTGGATATGCCGGGGAGAACTTTCCAGAAAGAAGGAAAATCAAAACTAATTGCTTGAGACATAAGAGATGAGGTCAGGGGCACCAGATCATGTAGGACTGTCCAAAGCATTATGTGAGTGAGAGGACAAGCCATTAGATAATTTTGAGTCAAGGCAGATATGACAAGGTCCTGCTTAAATTTTAACAAAATTACCGTGGTTGCCTTTTGAGAACAGTGTGGCAGTTTTGAGAATGGGATCAAGGAGTTCAATTAGGCAATTTAAATGATAAATTTCCAAACAAAAAGTAATGAGATAGTTGGATCAGGTGTTAGCAGTAGAGATGGTGGAAGGATTTGGGGATATATTTTAAAAGTTATCCAGTGGGATTTATTGACAGGTTGGATAATGGAGAGAGAGTGTGTGTGTGCATATGTATCCACATGTGCCTATAGAAGATAGAAAAAGAGGAGCCAAGGATAACTCCCAACAAATCTGACCTGAGAACTTGTGTTTCTATACACTGAGATGGGGAAACTTTGAGCAGCAGGTGAAGTAAGATGCTGGGACCTTAGTTGTAGATGCACTCACTTTTGAGATGTCTGTCTGATAGGTACCAGAGAGGGGACCTTTTGGACAGGGAGTTTTGTGTACAAATCTGAGGTTTGCTCTGTAGAGGTTGCAGATTAGAAAGCAAAAAATCAGAGTTCTCAGTCTACCAAAAGGTTTAAAACCTACAGAAATGGGTAAAATCACTGAGGGAATGAATATAGTTGGGAAAAAAAAAGAGATCTTTTAAATGAACACTGGACTCTCCAATGATTAGGTACCAGGGAGGCCAAGGGAACAGAGGAGCCTGTGATGGACTTGCAGTAGTCAGAAGAAACCAAGAGTTCGGCATCCTGGAAGATTAGGAAGGATAGCAGGTCCCTTATCCTGTGCAGACTGAAGCTGAGTCTATGAGGAGGCCTGACACCACACACCTGGACTCATCCACCAGATGCTCTTGGTGATGTTGAAGGCCAATTTAGAGAAAGCGAAATGGATGAAAACCTAAGTGAAGTGGATACAAAAGACCATGGGAAGAATGAAATTGGAGAATGCGAAGACAGGCAGTTCTTACATGGCATGTGTTATGAGGAGAAGAGGATAAGTGGTAGGTAGAGGAGGGAGTAAGAGGCTTCTAGAGTGGCCTTTGAAAATTTAATTGAAGGTCTTTGCAGGCTGAGAGGGAAAGTCCAGTGCAAAGGGAAAAGTTTTTGGTAGCAAGAGGGAGGGGAGAATGGCAGGAGTAATGCTTTCTCTAGTGTCCCCATGTGGGTTTGGGCCTTGAACGGGAGGAAGGCCAATCTCTCTGAAGCAGTAAGAGAGACAGCAGAATGTGCAGGTCCCAAAACAAGTAGGGGAGCTGAGGAGGGCAGTGCTGGGGCAGGGCTCTTCTCATGGATGTACAGTATTTTGTCAGAGAAGAGGAACAAGGTCCCTGCCTAGCAGTGAGGGAGGGAGGTTTGGGAGGTTTAAGGAGGGGGCGATGCTGTAGGCATTGGGGTGAGTGGAGAGTGCAGACCAGGGTGAGTGCCAGGCAACAGGTAGGGCCTCTTTCAGGTTTGTGTGTCTGTGTACAGGGGGAGAGGAGTCAGCCTGATTGTATATTTTCTTCAGATGTGGCTGGCTGCTTGGGAGCAGAAATGGAGTTTCCTATACATGAGAAATAGGGGAATTGCTTCTCTAAACCCAGATGGCTGACTCTCATTTCTCTATCTCTCCATGGAAACAGCAGGTCATTTTCTGCTCTGCTTCCTCTTTATTTAGCAGATATACATAGTGTAGTTACCCCCTTACAAGAAGAAGAATCTCTTTGCTCCACTTCTCCCTTGTCCTGTCTCCTGGGATGCTTATGGCATCATTCCCAGTAATCAGCAAGTGTGGTTGGGGGTCCAGAGAACAGAACTGACCTCAGCAGTGACTCCTGCCACCGCCAGCCAGGAAAATAGGATCATAGTGGCCACACGGACTGTGTCTTTCTGATTGCAAAGGCCTCTGTTGGGTCAGGAGAATTTCTGTCAGAAAAAATGTGTTTTCTCCTGGGTGGAAGCCCATTGCTCATGAAAGATTTGTTTTGGACAGGTGATGTCAACTTGTAAGCCTGTTTAGAGTTGATCTTTAATGATTTCCTCCCAGGAGTCCCATTATGTCCCAGCTGATCTGCTTTGTAAACAATTTCCTTTGCCTAGAATATTCCCTAACTTCCTGTTCTCTGACCACTAAAAATCATCACTTTTAATGTAATAATTTGCCCTACACAATTTTAATCATTTAAATACAATTCAGATTTTGTCAAGGTCTTAAAAAATTTGGATTGGGATAGAGATAAATGAGATAATATATTCCTGCATTCAAGTATTCCTACTTTGGCCTTTATAAGGTTTGTTTTACATTTTAAGATTTAGTGTGGATTTTTATTAGGATACCTAGTTCACTATAAAGTGAAAATATTTTTCACATATGGGAAATTTTTTTTCCCTGTGGTGCTGGAGATTGAACCCAGAGTCTCATGAATGCTATGTAAGTGCTCTACCATTGGCTATCTTCCCCAGCCTGAAAAAAAATTTTAAGGCCAGGTTTTTCCCTTATCATTTGATATAACCTCCATATAATCATTGCTTTTAGATTGAAATTTTATCAGCCCCCTTTTATAGCATCTACTTTCCATATATAGTAATAAGGTATGTGTCATTTGTATGTGTACATACATTTTTATCATATATTGTTATTGGGTGAAATTTTCATTTTTAGTTTTTCCTTCATTACTTTGCTTGGGAATGCTAGATGAAGTGGTTACTTTCATTTCTCTTTTTCACCATCGTGATTGTTTTCTGCAGGCTCATTTATTTTGTCAAGTTTTCCTTCATGCCATCAATCTGTCTCATTTGTGCACCCCTTCTGTTTCTTTTTTTTTTTTTTCACAGCTGCAAAGAGCCATAGATGGTCTTTTATTTGTTTGGTTTTCATTTTTGATGCATATACAAAGCACTGGAGTAGTCATTTTTGAATTTTCTATATGTCTTCGAGATATATTTTTATATTATTATGAAGATATTTGTCATTTGGGCAGCTCAGAAAGGCTTTTTCCTTGAGATTCTCTGCTTACTTTTTATAATGTTTGCATGCTAGAATGTCAGTAAACTTGTTATAAATCCATCTTCCATTCAGTATTCTGTAATTCCCATTAATAAATGGCACATCTCTCACTTGCTAGTCTGCTCCTGATGTTGCTGGTGGTCACTAACCCTACTATTGTGGCATTTGTAGTCACTCCATATCTTCAGATGATTATATATCTCTTCATAAATTTTGTTATACAAACATTTCTGCTATTGTGTCAGTTTAGCAAATACTTAATATTAAATGTCTACACTGTTATAAGTAGTCAATTCTATGGTGAATAAGGTACCCTTATAAGAATTATGTTCTAGTGTGGAGCAGAAAATAAGCAAATACATGAAACATATTCTAATGTTAAATATTCTGAAGGAAATAAAGCAGGGTGTGAAGATGGAGTTGAAGGAATGGAGTGTGATCAAGGAAGGCTTCTTAGGGAGGTGAAATTCAAAGGGAGACTTGACTCCTTTTGTGGCATTGGTGGACAACTTAAGGAAGGGACAGCTTTTTAGAGGGCCTGAGGCACAACTATCTTGGAGGGTCTCAGAAACAGAAGAAAGGTCTGGGTGACTGGATGCTGTTCTCCGGGGGTTGAGTGAGAGGACAGTACGTTGTGGAGAGTAATCCAAAGGCTTTATATGGGATTGTACAGAGTTTGGATTTGATTGTAGCTGCAAAGGAAGCCCATGGAGAATTTTAAGTGGGGAAGAGCTGTGAGTTTATTGCATTTGTTTAAAACAAAGTATTCTGGTTCCTGTCTGAATAGACCACTGCACTCACTGCAAGAAGGAATGTAGCAGACTTGTGGCAGTCTATGTAAAAGACAACCAGTTTGGGTTACATGGAGGTGATAAAAAGTGAAAGGAATCAGGTTTAGTTGAAGGGCTTGGCAGTGGATCTGGAACCTGAGCTGAAGAGGCAAAACTCTAAGATTTTGGATCTGAGCAGTGAGGTTGTTAGGCTTGTGTTTAGATGTTCCCCCAAAGCCTCATGTGACTGAGGTGGGGCCATTTCAGAGGTGGCTGAATCTAGAGTGTTCGATTCCTGGTGCAATGCCAGACCCCAGAGCACTAGGATTAAGAGTGTGAGTGCTACCCATCATAAGTACATTATGGACTAAATCCTGTACAAACTGTAAGGCAAATAAACCCTTCCCCCTTTAACTTTGAATGTCCGATATTTTGTCTCAGCAATGAAAGGAAAATGACACAGGAATGAATTGTTATATTTACCAGGAAGTGGAAATCTCAGAGAGAAGCAGGTTTTCTGGTGAAAATTAGGAATTTCTTTTTGTTTTTTAAGGGAGCTCTTCCTTGTCTCCTCTTCCTTTTCTTTTGGGGCAGTGACGGGTGCAGGGCTGAAGAGGGGACAGCAAGGCTATGGCTTATGGGGCCAGTGGGAGAGCTACAGATGCAGCCAGCATACTTGGTAAATTGGTCACATACATGGGATTGAACAAATAAGTAAGTACATTAAGGATAAGAGGAACTAGGTTTATCATTGGAAGGTAAGGGATTTATAAATATATGAAAGTGGAAGATTAAAAAACATTGAGACATTAGACAGAAATTGGAGTATTAATGTCAATTTATGGTTTTGAAATATATGTATGTATTGGTAGCTATAGAAAAAATACACAGAAGGCTGAGAGCTGATAATCACCCATCAGCAGTGAGCTTGCCAAGTGCCTAGATTCTGTTTTGTAAATTCCATCCTCTAGGAAAAGGGAAATCAGTGCTCCTTGATGAAATAGCTTATTATTTTATGTGCACAGAAAAACCTGGAAAATATATTTGTGCAAAACAGCAAGAAAGTACTTATAACAATGGGACCATGTCAAAAAGTTATAGGCAGCTCAAAGGAACTCTTACTGACCAAATCTTACTAACCAAACAATTCGAGTAGCAAAATAAATAATAATAATGGTTATCAGTGGATAAATTGAAGATAAGGAAAATTCTTTATAGTAAAATGTCTGTTGATGAATAATACAAATGGTGGATTTAAAAAAAATCATTTAACAATTGTTCTAGTTGTTGATTCAAGTAGGATTTATCAGTCAATGATAATGTTGGTTGGAGAGGCTTGATGAGAAACATTTCCCCAAAATATTAATTGCAGAAGAAACCTGGAGACTGTGTGATCAAGCCCACACTCCTAGTGTGGTAATATGTGGACATCATGTGCTTCCTAATGAGAAATGCTGAGAAGAATGTAGCATCATGCTTCTGGTACCTGTCCTTTTTGATCAAACCCCACTCTGGATGGAGACTTTTCAGGGACATTTTAGATCTACACCAGGAAGGCTGGTAATCACTTCTAATTTTCATCTTTACATGAGATAATCTGTTAGACAGTGGTCCAAAGCCAGCATGATTTCCTTCTGTGCAGCTTTGCCTGGTTTGACCTGGGATCTCATCCTTACAGACTGGCAAGCACTTCTATGGCCATAGAAATAGGTGAGAGAATTCTCCAAAATTCAGTGAGACAGCCACAACTCTTATAATCCCAGGCTTCAAGTATGCTATACACTATGCAAACAGAGAAAACTAACCTCCTTAAAAATTATCTTTATTTTAAATCTGATTTTAAAAGACATATGTTCATTATAGAAATTTTAATATATAAATGAAGACACATTCTTATTTACTCAGAAATAATTGGCATTCAATTTTGGTCTACTTTTTACTAAAGCTAAAGTCAAGGTACTGTATTTGTACAGCTCTCTTGCTTTTTAAGTGTACTACTACTTTCATGCTCACTTATTTTTAAACATAATTTATAAGCAATATTTTAATGAAAAATATTCCATTAGGTAAAAAGTAAATGTAACTTTGTTATAGTTTCAGAAATCTACTAATATGTGATGAATATCATTTGGCATACAATTCTAAACTTAAGAGTATCCTTAAACATAGTCTATGAATGCAGTAACTACATAAAGCGTAAGAAGTTTCAAAGACTTTTTTTTTTTTTTTTGTACCTGGAATCGAACTTGGGCTTGCAAGGCAGGCAGCGGAACGACTAAGCTAAATCCCTGGCCCTAAAGACTCTTGAAGAGCATTGTCAAGTTACATTCCCCAACCCTAGCACTGATTTACATTTGCACCAGTGATAGGTATACTATTATGTAAACTCAAAATAGCAAGAATTTACTTATATATACTCTGAAATAAAGAAGGGAATGGAATTAATATGAGAAAATGGAAAAATGGAAACAGAGTCTTTGTAAATAGGGAGGGATGGAGGGGTTGAAGGCAGGGAAAAATAAGAACTAAGAGAGATTATGTAAAGGTGCACATTTCCAATGATGAATGTCATTATATTGTATACTTAAAATGTACCAATAAAATAATATTAAAATAATGATATGGTAAACCATAGAGTCTTAGAAATGACTCATTTCACCTTGATGGAAAGCAGGAATTAGATATTTTTGATGCAAGCTTTTTCTGTGTTATCTTGCACAGATGTTTGTCACACTCCTGCTTAAACATTCAATGAAATTTTGTGGGTTTTGTTTTTCTCACTGATTAAAATTTTAGGGTTTTCCAAATTCCTAAAACTCTTGTCATATTATTAATCTGTTATGACTAACGAAAGGTATCTCCTGATAACTAGTCCTTAGCATGACTATAAGGCATGAGAAAAATAAGAAAAGCAAGTCAGAAAGAATGAAGATAGAGCTTCAACAATTCATGTTCTATAAAGGAAAAACATGATTAGAATGAACAGTAGAAGGAAAGTATTTCTGTTGGTTATTTGTGATCATATTAACAGAGTAATACTTATTTTTAAGTAGATAGGCATATAAAATAAATCATGTACTCTGAAATAAAGTTAGCATATGTGAATAGCTAAATAAAATGTTAATATGATGGCTGAATTCACATGTGGATTATCAGCATTCATTTACCTCATGAGTTCCTAGAGTCTTTGGAATTACATCTGTGAACCAATCTGTGCAATAAGATATTCTGAAAAAGTTCATAATTTGCTTTATTATTTGTCTATGTATAAAAATATAGTTGATAATTATCCAGAAAGTCAATTATAAATGCTATTAGAATTTTTTGTACTGAAAAGTCCTTATTGTGTAGTTGATAATCTGTTGAATTTTCATTGATTTTTGAACTGATATGGTTGGTGTTTGGAATTATGTTTTAGAATTGTCTACAAAAATAACTCTTCATGTACCAGTGAATGAATCATTCATTTAGCAAGGTTTGACTAAGATTCGAACTCTGAATGTTGAGTCTGTTCCTGACTGTCAGACTAATATTCAAACTACATTGTATTTTTAGCTCTTACTAAAATCTTTGGATAAGTCTACATTTTTTACTTGACTAATTCAGGGCCTCATTTTGGACTGATCTTAATCATTGTCTTGTTTCAGTGAGTCCTTTATGTACTCTTCGTTTTGTATGGAAATATTCATGATTATTTTGACTTTAGTTACTTAAAGGTAGTGAGAAATGTGACATAATTTAGTTTTTATTTAAATAATGAATATTTGAAAGGCTAACTTGAGGAAAGTTTAAATTTCAGTTTGTTGAAATTTGAAAACCAAAGTTACGTGCAGTTTGAACTCCAGCCAGAAAGGAATGTAGGTTGGTTAGAACATATTGAGTGCAAATGTAATTGAATTTGCACTACTACCTAAGAATGGCTTAGTCAAATATAAGTGACTTTAATTATTATTTGGTATCATCATATTTTCTCCATTAGTGTAGATAATTAATTTCATTGTTTATTTTTGTTCCTTCCACCTGGGTAGAGATAATTTGTAAAAGTGATACATGGGAGGGTTTCTTCTTGATAAAGGCATGTTTTTGATGTACTATATAGGGTGTTTATCTGAACATTGTGTATTTTTACAGATTCATATTTGAAATATGTAGGTTGATCATTCCTAAATTGAAAAAAATTGGATTCGGGAGGCTCAGTTGGTAATGACTATGCGAATATTCCAAAATGTGAAAATGGAATTCTTTCTAGTCGTAAATGTTTTTGGGTAAGGACGCGCAATCTATACAAGGAACTAACTGGAAATACTTCACAGGTTAAATAAGCTCTCTGGAAATTAAGGAGGCTTTTGTTTTAAACTTGATTCATTTATTTGTGCTAAAATAGCACATTCAATAACACCCCATTTATCTGGTCATTTTCCAGGATAAGATGGAATTTTCCAGATAACTGATCATAAATTAGTTTTCCAGGTAACTGAATCTTACATCTTCAAGGACTAAAATCTTTTTAATTTAACTATTTTTATGGAAACTTTTATAAAATATATACTTTCTGGTTTCTTTCTTTCCAATGTTTTTAAATCACAGGATACTTAATGTAATTTGATTTTTTTCCCCTAATGACTCAGTATCACTGTTTTTTAACCTGAAGTATTTGAATGTTATGCTTATTTTAAAGTTTTTATCCTCTTTCTTGGTCAGACTATCAGTAAGCTTCCATGGTCTTTTTCACTTTTCTCCACCTCCCATGAGTCTTCTTTCTTCCTTAACCGTTTTGCATTTTATTCTCCATAGCTAATACCAAATTTGTTAGGAATTACTGATTATGGTAAATTGAAAGTGTGTTCTTTTTTCCTTGTTAGTAGCTGTATCAGGCATTCATAGTTCCCCCAGATTGCTTCTGGATTTGGAGTTTTGGTCAGAAAGGTTGATTATAGGAAGGTTGCCGACTCAGGTGTGTTAGGTATTACTGGTTACCCTCTCCTTTTCATGGGTGAGTAACTTGAGCTGTAAGAGAGCGTTCTGGGAATTGCCCAGGCTGACATGCACTGCTAGTAATAGAGTTTTCTGTCTCCAAGGCCAGTGCTTTTCTACTATAGGTGTGACATAACAATTGTTATAAGCACTGTTAGCGATTTTGATAATAAAACAAACCTGCATGTTTTCTTAGTGGGCCTGTTTTGCTCATCCTCTTACCTCAGCTAAGATCAGAGTCATCCTAAACTTCTCCACATTGCATTCAAAGAGTTGGCCAACGTTGGTCAGGACTATAGCCTGAGTATCTCCAGGGTCTTTCTTCTGCTCCATTCATGTTCTGTGACTAGTCTAGACCCTGGATTTCTTTTGTCTTTTCTCCCTCATTGATCTCTTCATCCTCCCCAAATGTACTATCCATTTGGCCAGTATACACACACACTGAGTGGGAAAAGTTTGGAGGGAAGAGGGAGAAATTATGTATAAATTCGAACATCTGAGGGGCAGACAGTGAGTACTGATGGGCAAGAGAAGCAAAACCCAAATACAGGAAAAAAGGGAGCTATGCATATTTGAATGTGAAAGAAAGTGATTGAAGTATTTTAGCCACCACAAACCATGTGACCAACATAGAGTAAGATGCAGTACAAGCCCTGTGTACCTGTGGTGTGTGACATACTCATTTCCTCTGTCACAGGCCTGAAGGTTATTCTGCACCTCAAATTCTAATTAGCCTTTTGTTTCCCACTCAAGGAATGGTAAAGAGAGTACAGCAGGACTGGAGCATGTAAGTGCTGCTAGGTGAATTCTAGTTGAATAAGACTCATTGCTGAAGATTAAAGGAAACTGTATTAATTACACTTGAAAAGGAAAGGTTAATGGAGGATTCATATATGCTTTTTTTTTTTAGGTACTGGGGATTGAACTCGGGTCCTTGCGCTTGGGCAGCAGGCAGCAAAACCACTGAGCTAAATCCCCGGCCCCCAGTATGCTTTTAAATATATAAATTGTATTCTGAGAATGAGGGCAAAATTCTGTATGTTCTCCAGACAATAAGGGCTTATGTTATAAGCAATGTTTTAAGTGCAAATATTTTTATCAACCTAATACATGTAGTATATAAAGCCAATTATCATTAAATGGCTATAATGAAAAATCAGATTACTTGGTATTTTGGTTATTGTTAAAATTTGCAAAATCATGTTCAGGGAGTTCTTTTTTCTTAGTATTATTACTTTGGAAATTTCCACCTCTCCTTTTGTCTTTTATCTCTTTTTAGAATTCTTGCTAGTTTTCCTGTTGGATCTGCTGGATTGGTCCTCTTATTTTAATCTGTTTTCTGTTGTCTATTTTTATTTTTTTCTATTGTCTACTTCGTTGGCTGCCCACTGAATATTGTGTCGTTGCACAATATTTTTTAAATTCTCTGAGAATACTCAAAAAATTTCCCCCTTTCTTCATTGCCTTTGTTTCTATTTGCCCCCTTTAATTGTTTTTTAAGATATAGAAGAACACTTAATATGAGATCTGCACTGCTGCCAGATTTTAAATGTACAGTACAGTATTGTTGACTCTAAGCACACTTGTACAGCAGATCTCTGAGACTCAGTCATCTTGTATTGCTGAAACTTCGTACCCTTGATCACCAACTTCTCATTTGCCCCTCTGTTATGCCCCTGGAAACTCACCTTTCTGAGTTTGGTTATTTTACATACCTCCTAAAAGTGGAGTCATGCACTGTTTGTCCCCTGGGACCAGATTGTTTTGCTTAACATAATGTCCTTTAGCATAAGGTTTATACATCTTGTCATATTTTTTGAGATTTACTCCTTGAAAACAAACAAACTGAATAATTATGTTTTCTGTGTCCATACACCTAACAGTGTACATTTAGGAGCTTCCATGTCTTGGCCTTTTTATAATTTGAATCAAAAATGTCCTCGAGGAAGCTCATGTGTTCAGAGATGGGGGCTTTTGGAAGGTGATTAGATCCTGGGCAAACTAGTCTCATCAGTGGATTAGTTCATTGATGAGTCCACAGCCGAATGTGCTGTTAGGAGGTGTAGAGCCTGGTTGGAGGAAGTAGGCCACTGAAGAGTGACTGGAAAGTGTATGTTCTTATCCCTGACCTTTCCTGTAGCTCTGGTTCTCTTGCTTATTCTATGCTTCGTGGCGACCATGAAGTGAGCATCTTTCCTATACCATTCTGTTTATGTTTTCTAGCCTGCCGGTTATAGATTGAAATTATCTGAAACTGTAAATCAAATTAAGCCTTTACTGCCAGAAGTTTTGTATGTCAAGTATTTTGTCCCAGCAACACAAATGTGACTAATACAGCTATTGTGAATAATGCTGCTGAGTACGTGGGTGTGCAGACATTTCAAGATCCTGATTCAGTTCACTACTAGGTATCCAGTACATATGTAGAAGGGAGATTGCTAGATTACACAGTAGTTCTATTTTTAATATTTGAGGAAGTTTCATAATGTTTTCCCTAATTGTTGTTCATTTTACATTGCCATCAACAGGGTGCAGCGTTCTCTTATCCCCATCCTCACAGCACTTTTTGTATTTTATTTTTTTGTTGCTGGTAGTAGTCATTTTGAATTGTGTGGGATGTTTTTGGTTTCCATACTGCTTGCTTGCTTGCTTGCTTGCTTCCATTCATTCCTTCATCCATTAATTGTTTTGTGTTGGTCTCTATCTTTATGTTAGAGGCTTCACTGGATTGTTTCTTGGTCAGTGGTTGCCCCTTTATAATTTCCTTGGGGATGTGTATGACTGAGATGCTTTTTTTTTTTTTTTTTTGAGATGTGGGATCTTCAGGTGTCCAAATACAGACTTCTTTCCTTCACCATGTGGTAGTTCACAGTTACCTAGCAAAACTAGGAAGCTGTTTATGTTAAATATAAGAAAGATTTAGCTAGACGTGGTGTTGTATGCCTATAATCCCAACATCTGGGAGGCTGAGACAGGATTGCTGTGAGTTTTCAGTCAGGCACATAGTAAGTTCAAGGTCAGCTTGACTTAACTACATAGTGAGTCCCCTGTCTCAAAAAAAATAAAATAAAAAAGATTAAAATTTAAGAAGGTTAGACATTAGCTTGAATGATCATGGAAGACTTTATCTCTTCTGAGATCTTATTATTTATTTTAGTATTAAAATGCTAATATTCTTTTTTATTTTTAAAAAATTAATTATATTGGTACATTTTAGGTATACAATAAAATGACATTCATCATTGGAAATTTGCACCTTTATACAATCTCTCTTAGTTCTTATTTTTTCCCCATTCCCCTGCCCTCCCTTCAACCCCTCCATCCCTCCCTGTTTACAAAGACTTAGTTTCTAATATTAATTCCATTCCCTTCTTTCCTTTTCCCTACCCCTGCTACTTCCCCTTCCTCTTTGCCCCTTTTCTTCCTATTTCATATTATCTATTATACCTTTTAGTCCTTATTTACACTTTCAGTTTCTCACACCAGAGAAACTATTTGGTATTTACACATGTGTGTCCTATTTATTGCACTTAAGAGTATTGCCTCAAAGTGCATCCACTTAGCTATAAATGTCTCTAATTTCTCATTTTTTATGGCTGAGTGGTACTCCATTTTATTTTTAAAAACACCCCACATTTTCTTGATCCAGTTTCCAGTTGATGGGCATTTGGGCTGCTTCCAAGTTTTAGCTATTACAGATTGTGCTGCTATGAACAAGGTGCACATATATCACTGTGGTATGATTCTTTTAATTCTTTGGGAAAGATCCCCAGCAGGAGATAACTGGGTGAAATGGGACTTCCAGTCCTAGTTGTATGAGGTATCTCCATACTGATTTCCACAGTGGTTGCACCAGTCTACACTCCCACCAGCAGGGAGCAGTGTTCCTCTTTCCACACAGCCCCACCAGCATTTGTTATTGGTTGATTTCATGACAGCAGCCATTGTTTCTGGGGTGAGGTGGAGTCTCACCCTTGTTTTCATTTGCATCTCTCAAATGACCAGTGATGTTGAACATTTTTTCATATGTTTATTTGCTATTTCTACTTCTTTGAGAAATGTCTGTTCATTTCAGATGCCCATTTTTGGATTGGGTCTTTAAATTTGGGAGGTCTGATTTGTTTAAGTTCTTTATAGATTCTAGATAGTAGACCTTTGTCTGAGGAACGGAAGATGAAAATTTTTTCCCAGATTGTGGGTTGTGTCTTCACATTGTTGGTGTTTTCTCTAAGTGTGCAGAAGCTTCTTAATAGGAAGAGATTCCACTTGTTGATTGTTTGTGCTAGTTCACGAGCAACTGAGGTTTTGTTCATAAAATCTTTTCCTACACCAATGTCTTCAAGAGTTCTACCTAACCTCTGTTCCAGCCAGTTCAGCGTTTCTGTTTCTATGTTTAAATCTTTCATCTATTTCGATTTTAGTTGAGTGCATGGTGAGGATATAGGTCTAGTTTTAATCTTTGGCAAGGTGAAACATAATTTTTCCAGGGCCATCTATTAAAGAGATTATCTTTCCACCAGTGAGGGTTTTTGGCTCTTTTGTTGAATATGAGTTGGCTGAGTGTGTCTGGAGTTGTTTCTGCATCTTCTAATCTGTTCCCCTGGTCCTCAGGTCTGTTTCTTTGCCAGTACCATGGTGTTTTTATCACAGTAGCTTTGTAGTATTGTTTGAAGTTGGGGGTTGTGATACCCCCTGCCATGTTTCTGTTGCCTAGAATTGTTTTTTCTATTCTAGGTCTCTTCTTGTTCCAAATGAATTTTTGGATTACTTCTCAAGGTCCGTGAAATATGCTGCTGGGGTTTCAATTGGGATTACATTGAATCTATATAGCAGTTTTGGAAGTATGGCCATTTTCACTGTGTTGATTCTTCCTACCTAGGGAATCAAGGTGCTTTGGGGATCAAGGTGATGCTTGCTTCCAGGAATGAATTCGGGAATATTGCTTCCCTTTCCATTTTATTGAAGAGTTTCAACAGTAGTGGCAGTAGTTTCTCTCTAAATGTTTTGTAGAATTTCCATTTTCTGATATCATCTTCAATTTCTCTTTGCAGAGTGCTATAGTTTTCAGAGCAGAGGTCTTTGATTTCTTTTGTTAGGTTGGTTCCTAGGTATTTCAGTTTTTTGGATGCTATTATGAAATGAATTGTTTGCCCATTTCTCTCTCAGTGAGTAAGTTGTTCATGTAGAGGAAAGCTATTGATTTTTGTGTGATGACCTTTTATCCAGCTATTTTACTGAATTTGGTTATTAAGTCTAGAAGATTTTTGGTGGAGTTCTTGGGGTCTTTTATATAGAGTATCATGTCATCTGCAAATAATGTCAATTTGACTTCTTCATTTACTATCTTTTTTAAAAATTAAATTCTTTTATTGGTACATTGTAGGTATACAACACAATTACATTTCTCATTGGGAATTGTACCTTTACATAATGCATCTTGGTTCTTATTTTTTCCCCATTCCTAGCCCTCCCTTCACCCCCTCCACCCTTCCCTATTTACAAAGACTTTATTTCTATTTTTTCCATTTCTCAGCATTTTTCCTTTCCCTTCTTTCCTTTCCCCTGCCCCTCCCACTACCCCTACCCCTTTGGACCTTTTCTTGCTATTTTACATTATTGATTATTCATTCTAATGATCGGTACATTTTAGGTATACAATATAATGACATTCATCATTGGAAATTTGCACCTTTACATAGTCTTTCTTGATTCTTATTTTTCACCCTTTGCCAGCCCTCCCTTTAACCCCTCCATTCCTCCCTATTTACTAAGATTTTGTTCCTATTTTTCCATTTCCTCATATTAATCCCATTCCCTTCTATCCTTTCCCCTAGCCCTCCCACTTCCTTCCCCTTTGCCCCTTTTCTTCCTATTTCACATTAGCTATTAAACATTTAGTCCTTATTTACACTTTCAGTTTCTCACACTGACAAACTATTCAGAATTTATTCATGTGTGTCCTATTTATTTCACTTAAGAGTATTGCCTCAATGTGCATCCACTTAGCTATAAATGTCTCTAATTTCTCATTTTTTATGGCTGAGTAGTATTCCATTTTATAAAAAAACCACATTTTCTTTTTCCAATCTCCAGTTGATGGGCATTTGGGGTGTTTCCAAGTTTTAGCTATCACAAACTGTGCTGCTATGAACATGGGCTCACATATATCACTGTGGTATGAATCTTTTAATTCTTTGGGGAAGATCCCCAGCAGTGGAATAGCAGGGTCAAATGGGACTTCCAGGCCTAGTTCTCTGAGGTATCTCCATACTGATTTCTACAGTGGTTGCACCAGTCTACACTGCCACCAGCAGTGGAGCAGGGTTCCTCTTTCTTCACAGCCCCACCAGCATTTGTTATTGGTTGATTTCATGATAGCAGCCATTCTTTCTGGAGTGAGGTGGAATCTCAGCATTGTTTTCATTTGTATCTCTTGATGTTGAACATTTTTTCATGTATTTATTTGCTAATTCTACTTCTTTGTCTGAGAAATGTCTGTTCATTTCAGATGCCCATTTTTGGACTGGGTCTTTAAATTTGGGAGGTCTGATCTTTTTAAGTTCTTTCTAGATTTGAGATAGTAGACCTTTTTCTGAGGAAGAGCAGGTGAAGATATTTTTCCACATTGTGGGTTGTCTCTTCACACTGCTGGTGGTTTCTCTTGCTGTGCAGAAGCGTTTTAATAAGAAGAGATCCCACTTGTTGATTGTGCTAGTTCCCGGGCAACTGAGGTTTTGTTCATAAAATCTTTTCCTACATCGATGTCTTCAAGGGTTGTACCTAACCTCTGTTCCAACTGGTTCAGAGTTTCTATTTTAATATTTAGATCCTTAATCCATTTTGATTTTAGTTTAGTGCATGGTGAGAGATACAGGTCTTGTTTTAATGTTTGGCAAGTTGAAACCCAGTTTCTCCAGCACCATTTATTAAAGAGGCTATCTTTCCTCCAGTGAGGGTATTTGGCTCCTGTATTGAAGATGAGATGGCTGAGTGTGTCTGGCATTGTTTCTGCATCTTCTAATCTGTTCCATTCGTCTTCAGGTCTGTGTTTTTGCCAGTACCATGCTGTTTTTATCACAGTAGCTTTGTAGTATAGTTGCAGGTTGGGGATTGTGATTCCCCCTGCCATGTCTCTGTTACCTAGAATTGCTTTGGCTATTCTGGGTCTCTTTTTATTCCAAATGAATTTTTGGATTGTTTTCTCAAGGCCCATGAATTATGCTGCTGGGATCTCAATTGGAATTGCATTCAATCTATATAGCAGTTTTGGAAGTATGGCCAGTTTCACTATATTAATCCTTCCTACCCAGGAGCAGGAGATGTCTGTCCATTTTCTGATATCATCTTCAATCTCTCTTTTCAGAGTGCCATAGTTTTCAGAGAAGAGGTCTTTGATTTCTTTCATTAGGTTGATTCCTAGGTATTTCAGTTTTTTGGATGCTATTGTGAAAGGAATTATTTGCCCTATTTCTCTCTCAGTGAGTCTGTCATTGGTGTAGAGGAAAGCTATTGATTTTTGTGTGTTGACCTTGTAACCAGCTACTTGACTGAATTTGGTTATTAAGTCTAGAAGACTTTTGGTGGAGTTCTGGGGGTCTTCTATATAGAGTATCATGTCTTCTGCAAATAGTGACAATTTGGCTTCTTCAAATCCCATCTTTATTCCTTTTCTTTCTCTTGTCTAATTGCCATGGCTAATATTTCCAGAACTATATTGAACAAGAGTGTTGATAGTGGACATCCTTGTCTTGTTCCTGATTTTAGTGTGAAGGATTTCAGTTTTTGACCATTTAGTATGATATTGGCTGTTGGTTTTTCATAGATGGCTTTTATCAATTTGAGGTAGAGACCATCTATTCCAATTTTTTGTAGGGTTTTTATCATAAATGCATGTTGGATTTTGTCAAATGCTTTTTTTGCATCTATGGAGATAATCATATGGTTTTTGTCCTTGGCTCTATTGATATATTGTATTACATTGATTGATTTGTGTATATTGAACCATCCCTGCATCCCTGGGATGAATTCCACTTGATCAGGGTGTATGATCTTCTTGATGATCTTCTGCATTCTGTTTACCATTATCTTATTAAGGATTTTTGCATCCATGTTCATTAATGAGATTGGCCTATAGTTCTCCTTTTTGGTTGGGTCTTTCTCTGCTTTGGGGATCAAGGTGATGCTTGCTTCCAGGAATGATTTCGGGAGTATGGCTTCCCTTTCAATTTCATTGAAGAGTTTAAACAGTAGTGGCAGTAGTTCCTCTCTAAATGTCTTGTAGAATTCAGCGGTGAAGCCATCAGGGCCCGGGCTTTTCTTAGTTGATAAGATTTTGATTACGTTTTCAATTTCATTGGTTGATATTGGGTTGTTCAGAATTTTTAGGTCTTCTTCATTCAACTTTGGTAATTCATATGTATCTAGGAATCTGTCCATTTCTTCTGTGTTGTCCATCTTATTGGCGTATAGGTTCTGGAAGTAGGTATTGATGATCCTCTGGATTTCTGCTGGGTCTGTTGTAATCTCACCTTTTTCATTCCTAATTGCATGGATTTGGGCCTTTTCTTTCCTTTTTCTGATAAGGTTGGCTAAGGGTTTGTCAATTTTGTTGATTCTTTCAAAGAACCAACTCTTGGCTTCATTGATTTTTTTTTTGTATCATTCTCTTAGTCTCCATTGCATTGATTTCTCCTCTGATCTTTAGAATTTCCTCCCTTGTATGAGCTTTGGGGTTGTCCTGCTCTTCTTTTTCTAGAAGCTTGAGGTTCAGCATCAGGTTGTTTAATTGGGTTTGTTCTGTTTTCCTAATATGTGTATTCACTGCTATGAATTTCCCTCCTAAGACTGCTTTCATTGTGTCCCATAGATTCCAATATGTTGTATTGTCATTGTGATTTAATTGAAGGAACTGTCTGATTTCTTCTTTAATTTTGTCTGTGACCCATTGGTTATTCAGAAGTGTGTTTTTCAGTATCCATGTGCTTATGAAATTCTTGCAGTTTCTTTTGCTATTGGTCTCCAATTTCATCATGCTGTGGTCTGATAATATACAGGGGATAACTTCAGTTCCTTTGCACTTAAACATGTTGTATGTGTGAGTATGTGGTCTATTTTGGTGAATGACCCATGTGCAACTGAGAAGAATGTTTATTCTGATTTGGTGATTTTGTGGGGGTGGAAGACTCTGTATATTTCTGTTAAGTTCATTTGTTCAAGAGTTCGATTGAGTTCTAGTATTTCATTACTTACTTTTTGTCTAGTTGATATATATATTTGGGCTCACTCTGTTTTCCTAATATGAGTATTCACTGCTATGAATTTCCCTCATAAAACTGCTTTCATTGTGTCCCATAGATTCCAATATTTTGAATTGTCATTGTCATTTAATTGTAGTAACTGTGTGATAACTTCTTTAATTTCCTCTGTGACCCATTGGTTATTCAGAAGTGTGTTTTTCAGTATCCATGTGCTTATGAAATTCTTGCAGTTTCTTTTGCTATTGATCTACAATTTCATCGTGCTGTGGTCTGATAATATACAGGGGATAACTTTAATTCCTTTGCACTTACTTAAACCTGTTTTGTGAGCCAGTGAGTGGTTTATTTTGGAGAACGACCTGTGTGCAACTGAAAAGAGTGTGTATTATAATTTTGTGGGTGGAACACTCTGTCAACATCTGTTAAGTTCATTTGTTCAAGAGTTTGAGTTGTAGTATTTGTTTGCTAATTTTTTGTCCCGTTGATCTATGTATTTGTGGCAGTGGGGTATTGATTTCCCCCACTACTATTGTATTACTGCTTATTTGATTTTTCTTGTCCACTAGTATTTCTTTTATGTAGTTGGGCACACTAGTGTTTGGTGCATATATGTTTATGATTGCCATCTCTTCCTCTCGGGTTGTTCCCTTTACAAGGATATAGTGTCCTTCTGTGTCTCTCGCTTTTTTTTTTTGGTACCGGGGATCGAACTCAGGTCCTTGGGCTTATGAGGCAGGTGGCAGCACCACTGAGCCACATCCCCGGCCCTTCTTTGTCTCTCTTAATCAGTGTTGGTTTGAAATCCACTTGAACTGCAAAGGGGATAGCTATTCCTGCTTTTTGGGGGGTTCCTGTTGCATGGAGTATTGTTTTCCACCCTTTAACTTGCAGTCTATGAGTTTCTTTTTGAATTAAGTGCAGCATATTTTTGGGTCTTGCTTCTTGACCCATTCTGCCAGTCTATTTGTTTTGATTGGTGAATTGTGACCCTTAACATTGATGGTTATATCTGATATGTATTGACTTATCATTGTCATAACTTTTTCTTTCTGTTGGATTCTCCCTCTTTGCATTTAATTTCTTGTTATGCCCAATGGATTCATTCTGCTGGGCTTCCTGGGGTTGTGATCCTCATTGTCTTTTCCTATGATATTGTCTAAAATTTTTTAGAGTGCTGGTTTGGTATTCATGAAGTTTCTAATTTATTCCTCATGTAAGTATCTTATTTCTCCATCAATTTAGAAAGATAGTTTTACAGGGTACATTAATCTGGGTTGGAGGCTGTTTTCCTGTAGGGCTTGGGATATGTCACTCCAAGCTCTTCTTGACCGGAGGGCTTACATTGAGAAGTTTCCTGTGATTCTGATGGGCTTTCCTTTGTATGTGATTTGTTTCTTTTCTCTAACTCCTTGTAGAATTTTGTTCTTCTGTTAGGTTTCTGGAATCTTAATTATTATATGCCTATGTGTAGATTTTTTTTTGATCAAGGCTAGTTGGAGTCCTATATGCCTCACTTATCTGTATGTGAAGTCCTTTTCCCCTGCTTGGGAAGTTTTCTGCCATCACTTCTGTGAACATTTTTTTTTATGTCATCTGCACTCTCTCCTGTTTCTTCATTGAGCCCAATCAGTCTTATGTTATACTTCTTTACATTGTCTAGCATCTGCTGGATTGAGTTCTTGTGGTCCTTTACCATTTTAAAGAAATTTTTCTTTTCCTTGTCATTATTTGCACCTTCATCTTTGTCTGAAATTCTGTCCTCACAATTGCTCATTCTGCTGCATAAACTTTCCATGGAGATTTTAATTTCCTAGAAATCTGTTTGCATTTGTTTTATGGATTCCATTTGTTTCCTGTGTTGGAATTCCATCATGTTCCTCAGCTCCTCTATGTTTTTATCTGTGTTCTCTTTAGATTTATTAATCATATCTTGCACTATGGGCCCAATGTCTGCTGTTATCTGAGAAGTTATTTCTGATTTCATTTTTCCCAGATCCTCTTCTTTTGCCAGTTCAGGGAGTCCAGGTTGTTGAGTATCAGATTGTTCTATCTTGTTTCCCTTTGGGGTTGCTTTTGGTGATCTAGGAGTCTGGTTTTTAGACTTGTTTAAGAGTTTTTTCATTTAAGTGAGGGGAGATGTGTACTGGTGGCACCCATGCAGCCCACCTTCTCAGTAATGGGGTGTGGTCTGGGACTCCAGAAAGTTCACCTCCTCTGTGCTGGGGGCAGCCCTGCTCCTTGATGCTGGGGGGAGGTGGTAAGGTGGCCTAGAAAGTGCTACCTGAGAACTTTAACAAGACCCAGCTGAATGTTTACAATAGCAATTTCCGTATTCAGTATGGTCAGGAGCAGTGCTGAGTCCCGTGCTAGGAGATTCTAATGTCAGAGGTCTGGTCAGGCCTTGGCATTTTGATTATAAACGCTTGTCAGATGACTGCCTTTTAGTAGAATCTATCCAACAAGTCTGAACATTCCAAGTGATGTGAGAATCCGGTCATCTGTGGCATCAGGTAAGCTGGAAGCCATAGAGTAATATTCTTTTTGTGATGTTTTTGTTGTGGGCATTTTTTTAGGGGACCTGGAAGTAGAGTCCTTATCTTGTGTATGTGTGGGGTATGGGGAAGGGTATATTTTCAGGAACATTACAATTTCTACCCAATGTTCACCATGATGTAGAGGTTAAATTTGGTTTAAGCTAACAAATTACAGCGTGTATTTTCTTCTGGTACAATTGCTAGCCACTTATGTGGTGGAGAACTCCTAAGAGACTCTTCATTACTGTGATCCTTCATTAGGATGAGATAATGAATCATTTTCTTCTTTCTCATAAACTTAGTTGTGGGGAAACCACTTCATATAGAAACAATGTAAAAGCTTTAAAACATGTAAAATGTAGGCAGTATCACAGAGAAAGTTCAGTTTTCATACATAGGGCAGTGAAGGATATTTCCTCAATCATGTTATTCATAGTAACTAAAGGTCTTGTAAAGTGATAAGAAATGCATTTAGCCTTATAGTTTAATAAAATGTATGAATTTGTTTCAGAACTATCAAAGCTAATAAAAGCTTGTACATTAATTTTCATTAGAGTGATTGTGTTAAATGTGGATAGTTCTTTTATTACATTAAGGAAAACTAGTATTCTATGAAGAGTTACTTTATTTGTAGGCTGAATTTTAAAGTAAATTGAGATTTATTCTAATTAGATGCTTTAGTATTAAATGTTATGTTCATAAATTTATGACTCTCTTAATGTTAACATTTGATTACCTTGTACCATCTGGCGGCACTGTAGTTTGTGGGAAGAAGGTTGAACTGGGAACAACCTGTACTATTCTTTAGGTTCTATTAAATTCCTAGTTAGCTGTGTAACCATATGCAAGTTTCTTAACTTTTTTGCTTTATTTTTATTAGCATATGTTTGCAGTACATAATGATTACATTCATCTTGGGGAGATGACACATGTACATAACATATGTCTATACTTTTTATCCTACCGTCAACTTCTCGCCTCCCACCATCTCTTGGTCCTCTTCCTGTTTGTAAACAGTCTATGTCCCTGTTTCCTTTTGTCTTGTATTTTGCTCTTTAATTTATGTATAGTTTGATATAAGAACTGTGTATATCTTGATTCCTTATATTCCCTCTGTTTCTGACACTCCTTTGCTATGTGGCAAGTGGTTTTTCCTTTTAAATTAATAAATGAACAATACGAACATTTATATATGTGTGTATTGATATATATTTTTATAAATATGTACACAAACGTGTGGTTAAAAATTTGGGTGTTATCATGTAAAATGAAAGTTTGCCGCCACTCCCACTCAAAATAGATTAAAAGGCAACAGAAACCTTCAGTGGCAGTAGCCAGGCATTTTCATGCATGTGTCAGTATGTGTGTATCAATATGCATGTGGAAATCACTGTACTGGAGACCATTTAGCACCTTACACTTTCCCTCTTCATCTTAAAAATGATTTTGTGTAAACATATTACTGAACATATGTATTTCTAGTCAATGTCTGTTGGCTATTTATAAATAAACTGATATTTAGTTCTTCATACTTTTTATTTAAAAAAGTTAATTTTATTGGTACTTTTTAGGTATACAACATAATGACATTTGTCATTGGAAATTTGCACCTTTACATAATCTCTCTTGGTTCTTATATTTTCCCCATTTCCCTGCCCTCCCTTCAACCCCTCCATCCCTCCCTATTTACAAAGACTTTGTTTCCATTTTTTCATTTTCTCATATTCTATTCCTTCTTTCCTTTCCCCCACCCCTCCCACTTCCCCTTTGCCCCTTTTCTTCCTATTTCACACTATCTATTATACCTTTTAGTCCTTATTTACACTTTCAATTTCTCACACTAGAGAAACTATTCAGTATTTACACGTGTGTCCTGTTTATTTCACTTAGGAATATCACCTCAATGTGCATCTATTTAGCTATAAATGTCTCTAATTTCTCATTTTTTATGGCTGAGTAGTACTCCATTTTATAAAAACCCCACATTTTCTTTATCCAGTCTCCAGTTGATGGGCAATTGGGCTGCTTCCAAGTTTTAGCTATTACAAACTGTGCTGCTATGAACATGGGTGCACATATATCATTTTGGTATGATTCTTTTTCATACTTTTTCTTTCTTAAATCTTAATTTTTCTCTCTGCTTATTTGAATTAGGAAAATTATTTTTAAAAACATGCATAGAAAAATATTTTAAAGCAAAAAAGTGACTCTTAACAGTGTTCCTATTCACTGGTAAATTTGAAGTGATTTTTTTCTTTCTGCTTTTCTACATATTTCGTATTTCTAACAATTGATGTTTTATTGAAATAAAATCCATTTTAATAAAAATCCCATAGTATTATGAAGTAATTATTAGTCATTTAATTGAATTATAAAACAGTAGGCTTTATTGCCTATTAAGTCATACTTCATTAAAATATTGTTTTTGTCAGTCTTCATATTCTAATTGAAGTATAATTTATATATAATAAAATGCACAGATTTTAAGTATATCATTTGATTAGTTTTTACCCACTGCAGTTAAAATATAAAACATTCCAATAATCTCATAAAATTCCTGCAGTCTCTTTCAAATCAATTTCTCCCTTTTACTCAGGCAGCCTCTAATATGATATCTATCACCATGGATTAGTTTCTTCTGTTTGGAACATCATGCATGTGGCATCCCACCCTGTGGACTCTTGTTTCTGACTACTTCCTTATATAGATTGTCATTATTGATGTATCTTTTTGCTATCTTAACATCCCCTTTGGTCTTGTTTTCCTTAATGTTTAAGTGGCTCAAAATCCCACCGCTTCTAAGGCTGGAACCTGGGCCTCGGGTTTGTGAGACCCTCTTAACCTGAATCTTGTACATGATGCTTTTCAGACTTGTCAGAGAAATTGTCAGGAGGATGCCAGACTGTGGAAGCATGTTGAACATTATCCCGAGGAAGTTTTATTTTATTTTTCATACACTAATACCTTGCTTCATGAATGCTTCTGTTCGCAAATCTGTTCTGAAGCAAAAGTGTTCAATAAAATTTTGCTTCTGTTCACAAACTCCACATCGAGTGACAAACACAGCAGTGGCTGTCTTCCCCACACAAACAGGAACATGGCTATCTTCCCCCAAATCCTAAAACAAGTTAAGTCGTGGACCATAGTACCACTATATGTACATTTTCCACTAGAGCACAATGGTACTTTGGGGTTGAGAAATTGCAACCCCCCCGCCCCCCCGCCCCCGGCTTCCTGTTTTTCTCTGGTGGATATTCACCAGGCAGTTACTGTGAATCAGACACTCTTCTAAGAACTTGGCCAACTCTGAGCCTGAATGTGGGAGAGTCTGTGGGCCAACTTAACTTTAGACATTGATATTTTGAGGAGTTTCCTCTGAAGGTTAGGTTCCCTGGAGAAAAGTCTGTTGTTCTCCTGCTTCCAGGCTGATGGCCTGGCTGCCAGCAGGTGGGTGCTGAGTTGGAGCATACATGCCTGAATCCCCATTATGACTGCTGTGTTTCTGGTGCAGAGTCCTGGCCACAGATGACCTGGACCCCCCCTGCCCCAGAGTCAGCCTGGAGCTCATCCAGCTGGAGAGGGCAGGCTCCTCCTGCTTGTGCCTGCAGGGAAGCAAGCCAGACAATGATTGTTAACCTCCTTTTACCCAGTCCTCCTTGTTCTTACATCCTTTGTTCCTTTCTTCCTGGAATAATTCAGGGTGTCAGGCTCTGCTTTCCGCTAAGGGGATTCTGCAAGGTGAACCGTATTGGTGGTTTCCTTCACTGCTGAATTTGGAGTTCCGCGTCTCAGCTTGGCTAAGTCACTAGAATGTGTCACAGTCATTTTTGTTCTCTTGTGTTCCCTTTACCTTTAAATGCGCCGCCCCCCCCCCCCCCCGCCGCCCCGCCCTGCACACACACTTTAAAAAAATCATTCTGGGTATGGACCTCTTTTCTTTAATTTTTCCTTTTCATTCATTAGCTTCCTTTGTTAATTCTGAGGCAGTTCAGAAATAGTAGATGGTTATATTTTCTGTATTCTCATTTATTTGTATCATTGTCATTTTGACTCCAAGCATTTTCCTGTCGCCCTGTCAACAAGTTATCCTTCTT
This sequence comes from Heterocephalus glaber, assembly GCF_053883595.1. Lineage (NCBI taxonomy): Eukaryota > Metazoa > Chordata > Mammalia > Rodentia > Bathyergidae > Heterocephalus > Heterocephalus glaber. The sequence continues at coordinate 36,777,001 of NW_028258381.1, read as the reverse complement.
CATTCCACACAACTCTGCCCTTACGTGGAAAGGTTGTTCTGTCAAACTGTGAAGTACTTTGGATGTCTTACTGAGGGATTTGCATTTTACACCTTGAAATGTGGGAATTGGTGAAATCCGCATGGCCTCCTGGCATCTGTTTCCTTGACATGTCTCCTTCCAAGACTTAGGACATAGGTGTTTAAGACATTCTTTACCTTACTCAGAAGGCCTTATGTTAGGAGCTAGAGCAAAATGTCTACTCAGTACAGATCAAGAGGGATTACTGGTGCTTTTAAGGAATAGAAAAAAAGACACAAAGAAGCACATGCATACTGGCACATGACTTTATGGTTGTAGGCACAAAAGACAGAATGATCAACTTGAGAGGCTTTTGCTGGGTTCTTTTTAGTGTTCTTGTCCATCTCCCAAATTAGTATCCACTGCCATAAGCCACTTCAACACAGTCACTCACTGGTTTGACTCAGCTCAGCTAATAAGAAATGGGTTCTGGTTTTATGCTTCTTTTGTTGAATACTTCCTATCATCATTATGCAGACATGAAAACCCCAGGGAGAGGTTTTCTAGGAGCTCCTTTGACATAGTGTAGAATATCCTCTCACTTGTATTTACCAAGCAGAGGGAACATCACTGAATACTTTATCCACTCGGGGCTTAGGTTTTAGGAGTTCCTTCAAGTTAAAGAGTGTGTGTATGTGTGTATATATCTGGTTTAAAATAATTACTTGAATGTTTCTGTGGAATTTTTGTGGGAAAATGAGAGGAGAGCTGTTGGTCTCTTGCATCCACTTCTGGAGTGTCAGAAGAGGGTTTCTGCAGAAGTGTTGACTGGTCCAGCAGATTTCATACCAGCTTTGCACACCCACAGGGAAGTAGCTCAAAGACTCTGGTCAGGATCTCAGCAGAGATTGATGGACTTGCCTGACTCACTTAGATCAGGGGTACACATCTCATTTGTTTTTGCACTCTTGACACCTGATATAATTCACAGCATGTGATAGATGCTCAATAAAGGATTGTAGAATGAATGACTAAGGCAGTAAACACCATGGTCATCAGCCATATCAAGGGGAGTTGTGGGAATGTATGAGAGTAGGAAGAGTTATTGCATATGTTTCAGGGCTCACCAACTCAGTACACACAAGATCCAAATAAGTGAATGAGGAATGCCCATTCTAGGATGATGAATGATGGCTGAAATTTGGTTTCAGCCGAAGGGTAGAGGATATAGACTGGAAGGCACATGTACTGTCTCCTGGGGAAAGTTGCTGCTCAACTCCAAACAGTAGGTATGATGACAAGGCTTCCGCGTTTTTAGATTTAAGCAAAACAACAATGAAATAACTTTATTTTAAAGTTCAGATTTATAATACTTTGAGGTACAAATAAAGCATACCTCTGGCTCACATTAGGTCAGTGGGCCTTCACATTGGCTTCTTTAGCTGTCCAAATAAGAATAGACCTGGGATGCAGGCCTGGGACAGATAGAATAAAAAGGAATTCTCCAACAAGATGAGGGAGGAGGAATTTGGGAGCTAGAAAAGACCAGTGAATCTGAAGCTACAAGAGAATATTTTCAAGGATACTGGGCAGGGTTGATAACTGCTATGATATTGTTTAGAAGTCAAGAAATGGAAGAGCACAGTGAAGCTTCTGTGAATGTGGGGAGAATGCACATTAACATCATGCAGCTATTTTTGATCTGGCATGGATATGGTCTCTACTGTAACTTAAATATCATTTGGATTGAACTTGTTTTTAAAATTTGTTATCTTGAAGCTGTGGCAAGGTTCATATAATTCGTTCTTTTGAAAACCATCATTCATGCATCTATAATAAAATAAAGGGTTATTTATCTATTTTTCCAAAGAATTTACATGAATCTATAAAGGAATCCTGTTCTTATGTCTTCACCATGATAGGAAAGATCTTTGTCTTGTCTGTCAGGTGGAAGTCATGACAGTAGATCTTGTTCCAGGAGACTTATTTTATTGGAGTGAAGCCCATTTGCAGTCCTAGTGTTAATTCCTGTCATGGTAACGGCTAAAGAACAGACTTCATAAGTCTCTCAAACATGTGACACAATCATTTACATTTGCTGCACTTTCTTTTTTGGTACTGGAGATCAAACTCGGGACCTTGTTCTTGCACAGCAGGCACCGGAACCACTGAGCTAAATCCCCGGCCCTTGCACTTTCTTTTTTAGGTGATATGTGCACTGTAAGTTAGAATTAATCAAAGTATATCGTTGAGCATAAATAGATCTAAGGGATTGGACTAACAGTTTGTTTTCATTTTTATGTTAATTATTGAAAGTTTATATGTAATGTAATTATAAATTAGTCTAATAGTACTTTGTGGAAGTTAAAAATTTAGTAGAACAAACAAAACCTACTTACTAAATTCCTTCCGTGTACTTTATATGCTTGAAGCTTTACAGATGACTTATTGTTGTTGCTTTGCTAAAGAAGGAATAATGTAAGTCATACACTAAGAGAATAATGTAAACCATACACTGATCATTCTGTGTACTTCCGTGTCTTCGTGCCTTTTCTCATATATTTGCCTCTACCTAGAAGGGCCCATCCGTTCCCAACCTCTTCTTCTGGTCTTTCTAATAAATGCCTTTTGTATCAGGGAAAGTTTAAAATGTCAGTCATTGTATTGATATCCCAGCAGTTATCATATTTTTGATATTTATTTTCCTCTTTCAGAAGATAGAACTTCCTAAAGTCTGTATCGTGAATTTCTGCATGTAGGCATGTATCTGACATAGGGAAGCTTTTCAACAAATGATTTTTGAATTAGGTTAAATCCATCCAATAATACAGGCATCACTCCAGTGCATGACTTAGGCACATATTACAATTTAGAACGTGACTATTCTCACCAACACTAGTGTTAAAGATCCTTTTCCACCAATGCATTGTAGAGATTTTAAGCATGACCCCCTGGTTGTATACAGGCCAGTTCAGCCTGCATGGACTCTTCTCCCAGGTCCTTGCAGAGGGTCTTACTGTCTCACAAAGGACCCACTGAACAGGAGCCTGAGTGGGAGATGCCTTTGTATGTGCAGAGCATATTGCTGTGCCTGCCATGTAGTAGGCCAGCATTTAGTGTTTATGCAATATTGCTTGATTAAAGCAGCACTGATATTTTCATTAATAAAAATCACTTGATCATATTTAAAATATAAGATGTTTTAATTTGTGAAAATACCCTACCCTGTATATTGGGCATATCTTCTCATGCCATTGTTTCTCAGAGCCTCTCTCAGGATCTGTGGTAATGTTTGTTTTATTCTTAGATTACTAGAACCTTCAGAGAAGACATGGAACTCTAAAAGGGGCCTCTTTTCAAACTTGAGTGGAGAAATGAGAAAAAAACATCAAAGACAAAGACTTCTAAGAAGGAAGGTACAAATTGATTTACTCTGACTTCAAAAGCTTGCACAAAAGGAAGACCAGAAAACAGTAGGAGATCAGACCTTGTTGAAGTCCTCCAGCAACTCATGTCTCTCATTCAACCATGTCACTCCCTGAAGCTGGTAGCCTCTTCACAAGGTTACCTTTATGGCAAGGCCATGGTAGGGGTTCTCCTCTCTGTGCTGGGACAAGCTCAGAGGTAATTCCTATTTGTGTTTAGTTTGCTGCCAAGGTATGTTGAAGTATATATCCAAACTAAGTAAAGTTATGCTTCATTTTTATTTTAGTTTTGGAACTTGACAAATTAGTAAGAAAACTCAGATGTTACCATAGAATTGTCATTGAAATGGCACTTACATAGGATTTGACCTTTTGAAAACACAGATTCCATTCTCCTTGACTTCCCTGTTTTGCTGCATATATTTAACTTTCTTTTATGAACATGATCATTATCTGTTGCAATTGTGAGAATAAAGTCACAGGATAGACCCTGCCTCATAGGGGTGTGATTTCTGCCCCAGAGATGGCTTTCAGAACTGACAGGTTGGCTGAATGGGTCTCTGGTGGGAGATGTGACTTCCTTTCTCTTGGTCTACTCATGGCTAGAGATATCCTGTCAGGGGCCACTTATAATAGATAATGAAGGTGACACAGCCACCTGTAGGCAGGGCTGGAGACATACATTGCCCTTTGCTTACTCCTGAGAAGGAAGTTTGGAATTGTCTTCAGTGTGTATCCATGTAAGCAGAGCACTAAGTTGAGTGCAATTGTATTGTATATGTGGACATGGAACGAGTTCTATGGACTTCACTTTTGGTACAAATTTTTTGTATAAACAGATGATTGTTTGAAAGCATTTAATGAACAGTAGCTTCTGAATTACTTTAAAATGTTTATTTGTTGGTTACCTGGTAATAAAAATACCAGCAGCAACTTTATAACTTTGTTTTTCTCATTAAAATGGGCTTTATTTTAATTTTGAAAAGCTATCATTTCTTTACTCATTGTTATCACTAGCTGTCTGTGCTACCGTTTAACTTGTTTAATTCTTTCCTTGACCATACCAATTGGATAGATTTTATATTTGAATTATTTTCCTCATAAATTGTGTTATCCTTGGCTAAAGCCTTTCTCTTTAGTAGATGCTTTTGACTATCTGGCCTTTGTAGCATCAATTTCATTTTTAAATGCCTACGGAGACATGCTTGGCTGCTTAGGGATCAAACTCAGGACCTTGAGCTTGCAAGGCAAATCCCCGGCCATTATGCTGCATTTTAAATATTAATATTTACTGTGCTCTCATTCTGACAGGAGAGTGGAGAGAAACATTTCTATAGCTAACATTTCTTGCTTTCATTTTATTTTTCATCATTATAAACAATGCTGTGGTGAACATCCTTTTGTCTGCATTGATAAGTAAATGTATGATCATCTTCTTTTGAATGAAGTCCTAGAAATAAAAAATCTAGGTCTAAGTTCATTCACATATTTTTAAGAACTTTGTAATGAACTTCCAAATTGCTCTTCAGAAAAATGATGCCAATTTAGTGTTTATATTCTCTTGGATTTTATATCAATAGCTTTCCCTTCAGAAATTCTGTGCCAATTTAGTTATTTTATTTTATTGTATTTAATACCTATTTTTATATTCAGAGTAGACTATCATTTGTTATAGAGGAGACCTTTGTCCCCCATCTGCCTTGTGTATTGACAAGTTTCAAATCACAGTCCACATGTCCCCTAATGACAAGGATATGTTCTGAGAGATGTATTGTTTGGTGATTTTATTGTGCAGATATCCTGGAGTGACTTACACCAACATGGACAATACAGGTCAATCATGAGGCATAGCTTCTTGCTGCATTTAGAGAGTGGTGGACATGAGGTGTAACTGGCAGTTTGGGTTTAATGCAATTATAAACTATAAACTGTTTTGAAAGTAGGTACCTCTTGCATTAATCAGAGACATTACAGTCCAGCCACTTGGAAATGCTAAGGTAGGGTTTTACCTTCTCCAATGTCAGTGTGTCACCTGTGCTGAGGGGAGAAATAACTCCTCCCTCATATCTCAGTGAGCTGCATCCCTAGGTAGAGTTTGCTCTTCCATGACTACTGTTACTCTCCATTGTCTATCCCATGGAAAGTCAGCACATTTCCAAACTGTATGAATTGTGTACTTCTAGTTATCTTTAATGCATACAGTTTTTTTTTTATAGAATCTAGAATTTATTGAATTCGTTTTGGAGTCAGTGATATGTGGTATCTGAGATCTAGTCTTCATGTGAAGGTACATTCGTTTTGTAGACGACACCATAGGGTTGATGCAGTATTTACTTTTATTCCACATCATTTTTGTACTTTTCACTGTAACAAACAGGTAATACTGACATCATAACATCTGACCAATTATTTGATGTGTACAGAGCTCCTTGTGGGTTGTCGTTTTATTTTTTTTAAATAACAGAATGTGCTAAATATCGTCCCTTGTCTTAGGGGAAAATGAAAGTAAGTTCTTTTCAGAGTAGAGTTTTATGTCTTACAGTATTCAGTGTGAAACAGGATAGAGATGTGCTGTGAATTATAGCACACACTAGACTGAATTAGTGTGTTTGAACCCTGTGATCAGAGTTCCTGCTCTTTGTGAAATGAGGAATTTGGCTTGTTTTTACTTTTCAGAGTAGACTTAGAAAACTAGTCTATATATAAGCTGAAAATTATCACAGGGACTTTTAAGTTGGCCCTGAACAATACTGCTTTTGGATCTTTCTGACATTTTTTTTTTCTTTTTTTTGGTACCGTGGATTGAACTCAGGTCCTTCTACTTGCGAGGCAGGCAGCGGGTGAGCTAAATCCTCAGCCCTTTTGGATCTTTCTGTAAATGGATTTCTTAATGCACACAGAACCACTGTTTTTTTACTGTTTTCCTTTTACTTGCTGTGTACTAACAAATATATAAACAGGGATCTGAATCGTCATTGTTTTTGTTATGCATGGGTCAGCTCTTTTCTCAAGCCAAACTTTAGCCAGAAGGAAAACAATCTCATTTTGGTGCATGCAACAGTACAATAAAACAATGTAGCTTCACTTACAGTCTCCTTAAATCTGCATATAGATCTATTTTACATTTATAATATGTTTGTAGACATCACCATAGTTGTGACAGTAATGATATTTATAAAGTCATTGTGAACTTGTAGTTTTATATATCAGTATATGTCCAATGCATAGCAATATATGTACATATGTACATCTGTGTATATGAAATAAATATGTGTGTAACATACAAAGATAAATGACATATTAAATATAAATGATTTTATAAATGGTAAAGGGACTGAAAGTTATAGGTATCTTTAGATGTTTAAATAAAGCAGTATTTAAGTGCCTGGAATTTATTTAGCTTCACATTTTAATAATTTACATTTTCTTCTATTTTCTAAAGGTAGTCTTCAGGTGAATTAATATGCTTAAAATCAGCATATTTTGGCAGGAGTAAGAATTATAGGTATTGCACAAATCATCCAAGATTTCATCAGAGCAGTTCTGATGACCACTTGGCCAAAGCTTGTACCTCATGTTCCCTTTACCTTCAACTTCTTGGTTATTGGTGAATACATATTTGTTATTTCTTCTCTGGTTGTACTGGAATATTGTTCATTGAAATACTCCTTTATCTATCATTACTTTAATTCTTCTCTATCCCTACTACTTCTTGTTGGGTATCTACTAAAATTGAACTTTTGAACGTGTAGAACATGCCAGGAAATCTTTTTTGCTAATTATCTACACTTGACAGATGTATTCAGAAATTTTCTTGTAGTCATTAACATAGGAAGTGAAATTCGATATTAATATTATTACTACTGTAACAAGTGGTGGCTTGAAAAAGAACATATTTCTTATAAGAACTCCTGTCATATTTCCTCCTATTTTCATGTTTTATATTTCTAGGAAATATGTTACTCTATTAAGATTTATAATTTTTTGTAGTACTGTTTGGGAACCTTAAAGTCAGTGTTAGTATAGTTTAAACTTTTTTCATTCTTAATTGTTAAAGGAACATTACAATAGATCATACAATAGTGCTGAGCTTTTGATAATATTTTTTAGCGGTATAGTTAAAAAAATAGCCTATTAAAGGACCTAACCTACTTTCAAATCATGCAAACTTAATTTTTAAAATCTTTCTCCTTTTTGTTCTTCTGTATTTTGTTTATTGTAATGTTGCTTGCCAGGAGTAGATGTGTTTCAGGTGTTACAATCTGGCCAAAAGTTAAGGGCGGGGAGGGGTGTTGACATGTCTGTGTTTGTGATGCAATATCTATTAATATAGTTCATACTACTTTAATATAGCACTACCTGGTGGTTATGTGAATTATTTAAAATGATCATCTATTTTATGGTATTTGAAATAAAATGAATTTTTAATGTTCATATGTAATATGATGTGTCAAGATTATCCTAGTAACGTTTTCAAATCCAAATGAATCAATCAGCAGTAGTGTTTTTCCCTTATTGCCTAGGTCATGGAAACCTAGATTTGGGCACAACCTTTAAATTTGGCTATATATGTATAACATAAATTGTTAATTTTTGTGATAGTCAAGCTTCCAGCTTGCTTACATTTGTCTTCAGGTTGTTTGTTGTTGTTTTTGAATCAAAACTAGTAAAAATAACACCGAAACATCCATTTTGGTGACCTCACTTTCCCCCTAAGTTTAGTTTCATACAACAGAGAACTTTTGAAGTTTTTTAATGAAAGCTTTTCTTAAGGAAAGTAGACTTAGAAGCTGAGTCATGTTTTCAACTTTTAAAAACTCTTGATTTATGAAAATACAGTACTAATCTTATGGGCTGAGTCACTTAGGTTTGACTGAGTTGTAACTCCTAAGCATGGCACTCCTTCTGAGGGCCAGATCACATTCTGCTGTTCCTGTAGTTGCAGGAAGTTCAGGTACCAAGTCCTCAGTAAAGGTTTGTGTGTGATGCTCTCACTCAGCTATACCATTTGCTAGTGGTGAACAAATTTTTATTTACTTACTTTCTTCTCTCTCCTAGGCTGACATAGTCTGAATGGAAGACAAAATTTGCTAATATGATAGTTCATAGTACATGGTTGTTTGCTTTGAAAGTTATTTTTATTTTAGTGGACCACATTTTAAAGAGCTGCCTTCTGTCAGTTTGATTCTAAGCAGTGTTTTAGAAATGGACTTGATGTTCACAGAATAGGATCTTACCCTAGTCATGGATGTGAATCATATTGAGCCATTTATTTCAGTCCTCATGTAATTTGCGAATTAGGTCATTCTAGAGGTTAAGGGATATGAAAGATTTTGAAATAATCATTACATTCTCAGAAAAAAACAGCATTAGCAAATGCTGTTGTGTGTAGTTGTATTCTGATGTCTTATGGAAGAAGTGGAAGATAGGTTAGGATCTTATTATTACCTTCATCATCTTCTTCACTTTATCTGAAGATTGTATAGAGGATATTTAAGTAATTTAAGAAGTGTTAAGGTATATATTTCTGTTTTGATCATTAAAGATTTTTTATCATTAAATTAAAACCTGTTATAGAACATTTGGACAATACAGGGAAATATAAAGTAAGAAAATATAAAAGTAACCTAGGTCTTACTGTCTAGAAGTATAATTATTTGATGGATTTGCCTTTGGCCTTTTCACATACTCTTTCATAAAATTTAATTTGGCTTTATATTGGGCAACAATAGCTGACATTTTCTGAGTGCTCACTTTATAGAAAGAAGTGATGAACTAAGAACTTTGCATGTGTTATCATCTGCTTAGTGTTCACAGTAATCTATGAGACAGCTATTAATCTAGTGATGAATCAGACTTAGAGCTTGCTCAACATCAAAATATTAGAAATTCAGAATTTTCAGTCTGGACAAGATGTCATAGACCTGTTTCTTCCTCTGCTTCCTTACAACAATAATAAGCCCTAGAAATAATGCAAGCAATGAAGAAACAATGTTTTCAAAAGTGGTAGGAAGAAATCTTACTGGTCTCAGATCTCAGGAATACAGGACCAGTACAGTGGTAGGGCATCTCATGTTCCCTTATCCAGCAGAACAAGTAGACTTGGCATTTCCTGACCCCCAAACTAGCAACCAAGGTAAGCTGGGCAGGCTCTGTCCTTCCTTGGATCAAATAGGAGCAGCCTGGTACCACCTACAAGGAGGGCCAATAGGAGTCCCTGCAATATTATGGGGTAGGAGAAGCCTCTTTCCAGTGAAACACACCTGGGCTTCTGGAAAGCACCCCCAGTGCTCCAGCGAAGTAGCCCTTTAGGCCGGTGGACCTGAGATTCCCCTCCTCTGCCCCAGGACATAGAGGTGGGCCAGGAAGCCTCTTTCATTTGTGAGTGGGAGCACAACCACCTCCTCTACTGGGAGACATTGGGGGCCAGACTCTCAGGCAGCACTAGCACTGATTAGTGGGAGCCCTGTATGCACCAGATAAATGAAGCTGACCAAAACAACGTAGCAAAGGCTCTGAAAATTAGGCTGTCTCTGGAACCATGGCATACAAAAATAGTCCAAGACTTGCATGCTAATTCCAAACAAGGTGGCTACCCAGACAGAAAATCAGCAAGGATACAGAAGAACAACACAATTATCCAACAGGGCCTAATTGACATTCCTAGAACACTCGGTGCAGTAATAGAATGCAGTCTCCACAAGAGGTCAGGGATCATCTGCCAAGACAAGCACATCTTGGGCTACAGAGCAGAACTCAGTGCATTTAAAACAATGAACTCATGCAGAGTGTACCCTCTGACCACATGGAGTCAAACTAGGAATCCATAACAGAAAGACAACACAGACGTTTCCAAAGAGGTGAAAATTAAACTATATACTTCTAAGTAATACATGTGTCAATGAAGAGATCTTAGGGGAAGTAAAAAATACATAGAATTTAATAAAAATAAAACTGCACATATCCAAATATGTGGGATGCAGGTAAGGCAAGTCTGAGAGTGAGATTTATAGCATTAAATGCTTACATTAAAAATGAAGGAAGATCTCGAATCGATAATCTAAATTGCTATCTCAAGAAATAAGGGAAAAAAAGATCAAAATAATCCCATAGCAAGAAGGAAGGAAATAATAAAAATTAGAAGTCAATGAAATTGAAAATAGAACAGTAGAAAAAAATCCGTGAAACGAAAGGTGGTTCTTTGAAAAAAGTCAATAAATCGATAAACTTCTAGTGAAAATGAGAAAGGGCGAAATTTTTTTTTTCTTTATCTTCACAGTTTCAGGTTTTTGTTTTATTTTCCAACTTTGGGTTTTGTTGTCTTGTTTCTATTACAAAGTTTGAAAGTTCCAGTAAGTATGAAGAGTATTTAAAAATACTGTGAATGTTTAGATTTTTAAAAATTATTATAGTAAAAGACAAGTTGCTATTAGTCCCCCTCAAAATACTGTGTTTCTAACACACTTATCCCATTTTTCTTGCCACTTTCTGAAACAGTTCTGAAAGTCTTCTTTTATGAGTGTCTTTAGTTGTGCTATACAGGCTGCCTCAATGTCCTGAATCTATTTAAAGTGTTTACCTTTTGTGGTCATTTTGACTTTGGAAAGAGCCAGAGGTGACAAGGGCCAGATCATGTTTTTATGAGCTTGCCTTTCCACTGAATGGCATGCAGAAGCAGCATTCACCATATTTTTTATCATACCTCCTAAAGGCATTCATGGATGAGAACTTCCAGAACTGGTTCAGAAAGTGGCAAGAATGATGGATTTGAAGCAAGGGAGAGTATTTTAAGAAGGTTGAATGGAAGTATGTCTTTTATTGTAATTTTTTTTTGAATTTTTAGTTAAAAGATTCACCATCTTTTTGGATCCCACCTTGACTGACTGACAGTTGCAGTCACTGAAGACTCTTCAGGATCCAAGTGACATAAACTTGACATGTTCTATTAGGTAGAACCATACTGATATGGCCAATAGTTGCCAAATGAAGCAATTTTTGACTTGGAGGATGACAATTTCATATATCATTTCTTTTTATAAGTTGGAATTACTTAAGCAAAATGCAGGATTTCTTGCCAGGATCATGGAGTAGATAATAGGATCAAAGGAACTGCTGAAGGGGACAAAAGCATTCTGGTATCCTCTGCTTTTAGGACTGGAAACAATCTCTTTAGTTGCATCTCTTATATTTTCTTCCTGATTTTGGCTTCTGGTGAACATACTGGTCGCAACAGAATCATTGGTGGCTTTTAATGTCTTGGTAGTTGTTCAGTAAGAAGGAAAGATCTTGTTATTCCAATATTTGTTTGTAAAAAAAAAAAAAATACCAGAAAAGAGTGGAGTTAACTAGGAGGATCACAAACCTCTCTCTTTAGTCACTGGGGAAAGGGTGGTGATTGGACAAGCAGTGTAGACAGTGGCGAAGAGTGTTGCTGTAGGAAGAAAGTGAGAGAACCCACCTCAGGGAATCTCTGGGAGCTGTAGCTGACCCCTCTGTCTGGAGTCTTCGGGGCAAGATGCATGTGACATTTAAAGCATGAATATGCTAGTAACTTTAGAAGGATACTTAATTGTTACAGCTTTTGAATTCAGTAGATTTTTTTTCACCTCTGGTAATGGGAAATCAATCTAAATGTTATCAGAAATATTTCAAAGGAAGTATTTAAATACAGAATAATTTTTGTATACTTTATGCATTTTACAAGGCAAATATGTATTCCACAAATTGATATCATTTTCCCCTGTGGTATTCAAGGTCACATATTTAAGATTGTTTGAAGGAAGGCTTTCAAAAAATAGGTATTAAAAAGTATGGCTGAATGGTTTACAGTATCCTGTTTACATACAGGATGTATATATATATTTTAAAGTAAACAATGAAAATAGAAAGCATATCCTCTCACACCTCCAACTGAAATTGCTTTCCTTGAAGCTATTTGTAACTATATCATGTGACTATTTTATTATTGTAAAAGTAATATATGCATTTCAGTGTGAAATCCCAGTGTAGAGTAATGATCCTTGCATGGATTTTATAATCAAATAGCTCTCCATGAGGCAAAGTTTATAGCTCATCAGCACAGTAAGCTTCAGTTTGAACAGAGTTCCTGTCCCCTTTGTAAAATTAAAACTAGAAGTGTTGCCCACTCTTTTGTCCAGCATGATTTACGTGAAGACCCATGTGAACTCTGATTGGGTTAATTCTGGGAAAAATAATTTCTTTGTTAAAGAATTTTCAGATTTATTTGTTTGCCAGAAAATTTTTTAAAAATGTGTGTTTTAAGTTTTTTTTTAAGTGCTAGAATACTTAAGGAGCCCAACTCAGTACCCAGATCTAGAAATTGCCTTCCTCAGAGGCAGCCATCCATCCAGACTCTTCTCTGATTCATTAAGGATCTCGAAATGGTTGTCACTTTGTCTGCCTCAAGCCCTGTTGTAAAAGCAGTGTCCGCTCAATTCACCTGCATATCTGTTTTTAATCCCTAAATAGTTTCTGCGGTCATAAATACTTGAACCTCAAACTATAGAGATGACATTGAGCCCCCCACTTTAATACAAAACCAAACACAGATGAACTTAGTGTCATTAACACGTACTGCAAACTTCAGAAGAGCCCGGATGGTGTTTTGCTAACAGCCATATCTTGACTGCTGGTCCAGTGCTTGACACTCAGTAAATGTTTCCAGATGATTGATGTTGAATAAACTTAAAGCATACTGAGCTCCTCAGAAGTTGGACAAACATAGAAGAGCTTATATTGGCAGAGGAGAGAGATGCACAGCTCCAGGGGACCAGACTGGAGCTTGCACCTGCCACAGCACCTCTTTGAAGCTTGATGTTTCATCTAAAAGCTCATACATGTTCTCAATTCTGCTTCTTATTAGGAATGTTTGTTTTATCACAAAAGTTATTTTAAATGTTACTCATCATCAAATAATATGCTTCTTCAAAATGCACTGTGCTTATTCTGAGGACCTCTATCTAGCTAACTTATCTCTTAGGGGTACTTGTGTTGCTTTTGAGAAATATGTATATACTTACTATTTTATAAGAAAAAAAAGTACTCTCTACAGCTGATGGTATCCAAACTTATGTCTTCAGTCCCTCACTCTTGAATTCACTATTTTAAATTATTTGCACTTTTAACTTGTTGATTGGGAAAAAAAAATCCTGATTCATCCTTGGCTTGTTTTGCTTTTCCATCCTTGGCTTGTTTTGCTTTCCATCCATTGTATTAGATACTACTGGCTGTACTTGGAAATGTCCTGAATTTGATAATTTTTAACAGCATTTACTGCTACCAAAGCACCACCATCATGTTTTACCAAGATCTGTGCAGTAACCTTTCTGCTGTTCTCCTTGTGTCTCTCCTTCTACCCTTCGCTTGCTCTTCTCTGGCATCTCTGGCCTGAGTTGCTGTGGTTTCCAGGCTTTGCCCTTGTTGTTTGCTTTGCAAAGACAACTCTTCCTGCCCCAAGATAGCCACATGCTGCTTGTGCACTTTCCTATGCATGTTTACTATACATTTTCATGTTCAGTGAAGTCTCCTTCCCTGTCCACCTTAACAAAAATTTTATAACAAACATACTGTCCTTTCTTACTTTTTTTTTTCAATTTCTGTTCTTGGCACTTATCTAATCTACATGTTTTACGTGTTGAAGACATCTAACATCTCTTACTACCCTCCTGCCCCAGTGTGTCCCTAGATTGTAAGCTTGGTGAGGGCAGACTGGAAGGGGCCTGGTACCTGCTAAGCGTCTCGGAGATCTCTATTTAATCCTGTCCATAGGTTTTCGGTTTTATTCTAATCCTTATTTTCAGCTCTCCCTCCCTCTTTTCTTGGGGTCAGGTGCCTAACATTCACCATCAGTGTCTATTTCTTGGCTTTTGAGAATCTCAGGTGGAAATTTCCAGTCCAGTCACTCTCCCAGTTGTCTGTGATTGCTGCTTTTTGCAGGCATCAAAGTGGAGCATTTAGAGGGGAAATGAAAGACACTGTCTCTCATCTGGTCAGTATTTACTCCTGGATGACCTAGGTGTGCTTCTTCATATTAGATGGGGTAAGTATGGTTGCAGCTACGGAAATCTCTGAGAGTATGACCTTTCTTCTGACCACTGGCATGAGACAGCCTCTGGGTAGATTATTCCTGTGAAGACAGATGCTAATCAGGCCATGTGTGGTGCTTGTTTTCCTAAATGGTAGTTATTGGCCAGTGCCAATATTGAGTATGTCCTCAGTAAATTATTTCTGAATCAAGGCTGGGTCCCTACATCTGAATTCAGTGACTTTACTTAGTTTCCCCCTATGCAAATTATACTTGGCCTTTACATTTTACATTTAGAAGCTTCAGGAAATATTATAAGAGATCAAGTCACAAAGAGCATATGTTCCCTTCCAGAATATATTGTTTCTAACAAGCAAGCTACATAAGTTTATCTGATTGTGGATTTAAACAAGATTCATTATGGCTGTATGTGATGAATATTTCACTAAAGTTTTCCTTTTGAATTCACATGCACCTTCATTTTCTTGTTAAAATAGATTGACATAGATTAACAAAAATAATAGTGGGTAAAAAAGCAGAGAAAATATGCATTTGTAATAAATATTTTAGTTCTCTGTTTTTCAACACTCTCTAGAGCTATGTTTTTATACTCAGTTTATTACAGAATGCAGTGCCCTGTCTCTACAATGCACTGCCTTGGAGCCAGCATTCACCTGGGGAATAGAATTTGACTGTTTGGGAAACTGCCTACTGTCCTTGTGAAAAATAATTCCAAGTGCAAGACAGATCCTATCTCCAAGGATATCAGATCATATTCTGTAGTTTCCAAAAATAACTTACCATTATCAGCTTTGACACCTACCTTTAAAAAAACATTTTTTCCCTGCTTGTTCAAGTAAAACATATACCTCCATAAAGAATGCTTTTTAATATTCTTCCTTAGATTTCAACAGTAAACAGTGATTTTCCCTTTTAGTCCCAGCTAAGATGGCAACATAGACCATAGCTTCCCAATTCTCCAACCCATCTTACTAGGTTTTGAGAAAGTTGAGAAGCTGAAGGGAAATGTGGGTGCTATAGACAGGAAAGACCTGAGGGACCTTTAGAAGATAGCAGCTGCTCTGGCTTCTGATGTTGAGGCATGGGTGGCTGCAGCCTGGGGTGCTCTGAGGATCTGGAGGAAAGTTGTTTTGAAGCTATTATTTTTAAAATTAATTTTATTGGTATATTTTAGGTACACAATATAATGACATTCATCATTGGAAATTTACACCTTTACATAATCTCTCTTGGTTCTTATTTTCCCCCCTTCCCTTGCCCTCCCTTCAACCCCTCCAGCTCTTCCTATTTACAAAGACTTTGTTTCCATTTTTTCATTTTCTCATATTCTATTCCTTCTTTCTTTTCCCCTACCCCTCCCACTTCCCCTTCCCCTTTGCCCCTTTTCTTCCTATTTCACATTATCTATTATACCTTTTAGTCCTTATTTACACTTTGAGTTTCTCACACCAGAGAAACTATTTGGTATTTACACATGTGTGTCTTATTTATTTCACTTAAGAGTATCGCCTCAATGTGCATCCATTTAGCTGTACTCCATTTTATTTTTTAAAAACCCCACATTTTCTTTATCCAGTCTCCAGTTGATGGGCACTTGGGCTGTTTCCAAGTTTTAGTTATTACAAATTGTGCTGCTATGAACATGGGTGCACATATTTTTCACTGTGGTATGATTCTTTTAATTCTTTGGGGAAGATCCCCAGCAGGGGAATAGCTGGGTCAAATGGGACTTCCAGTCCTAGTTCTTTGAGGTATCTCTATACTGATTTCCACAGTGGTTGCACCAGTTTACACTCCCACCAGCAGTGGAGCAGGGTTCCTCTTTCCCCACAGCCCCACCAGCATTTGTTATTGGTTGATTTCATGATAGCAGCCATTGTTTCTGGGGTGAGGTGGAATCTCAGCGTTGTTTTCATTTGCATCTCTCGAATGACCAGTGATGTTGAACATTTTTTCATGTGTTTATTTGCTATTTCTACTTCTTTGTCTGAGAAATGTCTATTCATTTCAGATGCCCATTTTTGGACTGGGTCTTTAAATTTGGGAGGTCTGATCTTTTTAAGTTCTTTATAGATTCGATAGTAGACCTTTGTCTGAGGAAGAGCAGGTGAAGATTTTTTCCCACATTGTGGGTTGTCTCTTCACACTGTTGGTAGTGTCTCTTGCTGTGCAGAAGCTTTTTAATAAGAAGAGATCCCTCTTTTTGATTGATTGTGCTTGTTCATGGCAACTGAGGTTTTGTTCATAAACTCTTTTCCTACACCAATGTCTTCAAGAGTTCTACCTAACCTCTCTTCCAGCCGGTTCAGCATTTCTGTTTTAATATTTAGATCTTTCATCTATTTTGATTTTAGTTGAGTGCATGGTGAGAGATAGAGGTCTAGTTTTAATCTTTGGCAAGTTGAAACCCAATTTTTCCAGCACCGTTTATTAAGGAGGCTATCTTTCCTCCAGTGAAGGTGTTTGGCTCCTTTATCGAAGATGAGTTGGCTGAGTGTGTCTGGTGTTGTTTCTGCATCTTCTAATCTGTTCCACTGGTCCTCAGGTCTGTTTCTTTGCCAGTACCATGCTGTTTTTATTACAGTAGCTTTGTAGTATAGTTTCAGGTTAGGGGTTGTGATATCCGCTGCCATGTTTCTGTTGCCTAGAATTGCTTTTGCTATTCTGGGTCTTTTCTTGTTCCAAATGAATTTTTGGATTGTTTTCTCAAGGTCCGTGAAGGATGCTGCTGGGATTTCAATTGGGATTGCATTGAATCTATATAGCAGTTTTGGAAGTATGGGCCTTTTCACTATGTTTGTTCTTCCTACCCAGGGGCAAGGGATGTCTTTACATTTTCTGCTATCATTGAAGCTACTACTTTTTTAAAGTTACACCAAAATGTATATAACATAAACTTTACCATTTTTTCAGTGTACAGTCGAGTAGCATTAAGTACCTTCACAGCTAGTTTTCTTTTTCCTCTCCTGTGGCTTTGAATTTTGTTTCTGAATTGTTACTCAAGTGTATGAGCAAAATCAGTAACCTCAGCTCTTCAGGCTTTCCTTATAAAAGACCTTTGTCGAACCACAATGGAAACAAACATTTAAATAGGATGGGACAAGCACATGAGCTGCAGGAGTGGACAAGATACAGAAAACAGTTTGCCAAGGAAATTTCATTGATGCCTTTGAAAAGTCTAGGACCCAGAAAAAGAAAAAACGGATGTAAAATAACTGCACTAAAATTCTAGACTTTTTCAGCATTATTGAGTGGAGGGGGAGCCAAAAGGAGTTGAGAGTAAGAATAAACAAACAAGGTTGTATATGAAGGCCCGATGCTGGATATGAATAATTGGAGGGTGCAGCTTTTAAATCAGCACAAGAAAATTGTATGTGTAATTAAAAAGCAAAGGAGGAGCCAGCTTTGAAGAAAAGAAGAAAAAAAGAAAATGGAGTAAATGAAAATATGAAAAAATGGTCAGAAAGTTCTAATATGGCAGTAATTGCATATATGGCACTGGGTTATCCATCATAAACAGAGATTCTCAGACTGAGTGAAAATAAGACATAAAAATTGTAAGAAACACACTTCATGAGAAAGAGAAAGGTTGAAAATAAAGTGGCAGAAAATATATGAAATAAATATTAACCAAGAGAAATCAACAATAACTTAAATATATAATAACAGGCAAAGGAGGATGTCATGTATTGGTAAAATGAACTTTAGGACAAGAAGATGTAACCATAAGAAGTGGATGTTAGCCAGATGGAGTGGCACACGCTTGCTGGAGGCTGGGGCATGAGTATCATAGTGAGTTTGAGGCCTGGCTGGAGTACATAACAATACCCTGTCTCAACTCCACCCACCAAACTCAAAAAACAAGAAATATAGATGTTGACAGTATAGCTTGAAAATATACCAGGCAGCACCTGTCAGAACTGGAGAGAGAAGGAAGGAGGGAGGGAGGCAGAAAAGGAGAGAGGGGGAGAGATTGTTTCAACAACTGTAGTTAAAGACTTTTACCGTACTACTCTCACACACTAATAAATTCTACAGTCAGAAAATAATCAGAGATGAAAGAACCCGAACAGTGTAATTAATAGTTTGAGCTATTAAAAAATCTACTTAAAACTGCATGCTCAATAAACTGAGAATGTGTATTTTTTAGTACATATGCAGTGGTTATAAAAACAAACTGTCATTAAGGGAACCTCAATAATTCTCTTAAGATGAAAGTGATACAAATTATGTTCTTTTAGTATTGTAGGACATAAATTACAAAATGACAGCTTTTGCACAAAACCATATGGTTACAAATTAAATAAGGTAGTTTTAAATAACCTTTGGGTTAAGTAGGAAATAAAAAATAAAATTATGATATATTTAGAGCTGAAAGAAAATGAAAACATTAAATGTCAGAATTGTGGGATATAAATCAAGCAGTTCTTAAAGGGCTTTTATAAGCTATATGCATGTATCAATGAATAAGGACAGTTAAAAAGTCAGTGAATCAAAAAGTTTTAAAAAAATCAACAAAGCAAAAACTCAAGGAAACAGAAGGAAAAAAATAATAAAGTAAGTACAGAAAGCAATGAAATTAGAATGCTTTTAACTGTAAATGATAGCAAAGGTTAAGAATGGCCAAACCTGGCTCTATGAAAGATAAGAGACCTCTTAACATAGCTACTTGGAGGCTAAGGCAAGAGAATCACAATTTGAGAAGAGAAGAGCCTAGGCATTTTAGTGAGACCTTGCCTCAAATTTAGGAAAAACAAACAAAACAAAAAACCAAACCAAGAAACCACAAAATGGCCGGCCAGTGAGGAAGCTGTTGGTGGAGTGCTTCACTAGTATGTATGAGCCTGGATTCAGTGCCTGATGGTCCCTCCCACTGGCCCTGGAAAAATCTTTGCCAGACTGAACAAAAAGAAGACAAGTTAAAATACAAAACAACAAAAGAGGACCTAAGACATTTTCAAATGATTTGAAAAAGTGTTAGAACAAATATATCTCGATAAGTTTGGTAGAAAGTGAAATTTAATAAATTCTCAGAAAAAATACAAAACAACAAAATCATTAGAAGAAATAGACAATATGATTAGACTTGTACATCATAAATAAATGGACATGGTGGTAAAAGATTTTTCTTCCCCCAAACCCCAGGGAAAACTGAATAGGCAAGTCCTACTGAACTCTTAAAGAGTCAGTTCTTATCTTTTACAAGTTATTACACCAAAAATAGAAAGAGAGAGAGATACCCATCTTATTTTATAAAGTGAATCCTTGATCAGAAAATCTTTGAATGTATGACAGTGCATTGTAAGTGAAGGAAAAAGTTGGCTATCTCAGTGCAGCAAAAGCAGTTCAACACCCAGTTATGATTCAGAAAAATTACATAAGTGAGGAATGAGAACTCCCTTAAAGGGTACATACCAAAAATGCTACCGAAGATTATACTTAATAGAAAAATAATAGATAGATTCTTTCTAACATTAGGGACAAACAAGTATACTGGTGCCACTCATAATTAATTGCAGATGACAACAAATCTAGATTTTCAAGCAGAAAGCTGTTGTACAGTGGATTAGCTACTTCAAGTTGGGCTGGAAAAGCAGGTTTGGCATGGGAGAAGATTGTAAGATCACACCACTGTAGTTACCATCCTACCGGGACAGGAAGCTGCCACTGTCATCACCATGAGCTTTGTAAAGACCCCACGAGTGGACGACACACTGCATGTAGAGACAGCTCTCCAGTCTTCCGTGCTACCATCCAGTGGAGCAGGGAAATGGCCTCTGCTTTACCTTATTATTCCAAGTCTCAGGAGAGTGCATGTAGTTGACAGATCCTACATTGTATCCAGAACCTTAGTTTCAAAGGAATCTTGGAAATGTAGTTTTCACCTGGACCTATTCAAATAGAGTGGAATGGAGTTTGATTCAATCTAAAGTACTTACTACTTATGCTTATAATATCTGCTGTTGTCTTATGTAGCAGTTGATGTCCTGACCAGTGTTATCCAGGAAGAAAAAGAAATATAGGTCATAAGTATTAGAAGGATTAAATAAAATTATCACATGTAGACAATATCATTGTAGCCACAGAATTTAATAAACTACTAGAACTAATATATATGATGACATTGTTGTATTATCTATAAGAATGCAATTTTCTATATTAGTAATAATTATAATGCAATAAAACAAACATACCACTTATAATTGCAATGAAAACTATACATGCACACTATATACCCATGAATTAAGATGTACAAAATCTCTTTGGAAAGAAAGTTAAAATTCAATTCTAGTAGAAGATAAGGTTATTATGAATGAGTAGACTTTGTATTTTCTTGGGTGTAGTATTGAAAATGCACGAGTTCTTCTAAAATTAATCTTTAAAATTCAAATTTTTCTCAAAATTTTAATTATATGTTCCTTGAAGAGTTAGTTAAACTCCTAAAAAGTGTAAAGCAACTTGGGAAATCGATTAATTTGATTATATCAAAATTACAGGATTCTATTCAATGCAAGCATCTATAGACAGGTGGACAGATGACAAAATGGGAAGTAATGTAAGTAATAGCCAAAATTTATAACAGGATGAGAGCAAATCAGTTTGTAGAACTGCAAGAAATGCCTGAAAATTCATATGAAGATTACAATATGAAGGGTACAAAAAGGACAAAGTTGGGGACATGCCCTTCACAACAGTAAACCCAGGAGACTAACCAACATGGGGTGGAATCATCGGATGCTCATCAGTAGCCACAGAAGTGAGACCTGAGACAAGCCAGTATCATTATTAGGGTAACAGCAGTTAGAAAGCTAAGAACGAAAGGGTGAATAGGGACCACAGTGTTTAATAGATAGGAAATAGGAAAATAGGAAATAGGAAATAGGAAGGAAATGATCAAATGAGAAGGGGAACCGGGGCAGGGGGCGAGAAGGAAAAAGAATGTAGGAAATAAATGGAAACAAAGCTTTTGTAAATAAGGAGGGAAAAGGGGGTTGAAGGGAGGGGAGGGATTGGGGAAAAAGAATCAAGATATATTATGTACAGGTACAAATTCCCTATGATGAATATGTTCATTATGAATATCTAAAATGTACCAATAAAATTAATTAAAAATGTAAAAAAATAACCCAACAAATACTGGTGGGAATCTATGAATATAGAAATTTCCTTGTAGTGGTGGTAGACCTATAGACTCTGTGACAATACTGGAAATGGGTCTAGAATTCTTACTTAAATTAGACACAATATTGGTCCAACATTATTCCCCTGGGCACATGTCCCAAGGACAGTTTCAATAACCAAATATGGGATATGCACGAGGTGTTCCGAGCAAAAAGATTTCTAGACTCAGGGTGCATGGGCTTCATTCTAGCAGTTGGGCAGAAGATGGTAGCTGCGTGCAGTGGAGTGCTTGGGAGCAACCACAGATACTGCAGCACAGAGAGTGGTAGGAAGTTAAACAACATAAAACTGAGGAGGACTAAGTGGGATGAGATTTTAATTGAGTTAAAAGGACCTGCACACAAAACTCATTTTGCAAGATCACATTCAAATAAAAAGATACTCACTAAACACATTAGAATTGATGTTTTTGTGGGGCAGCAGAAGATGAGATGTAAGAGAATGCATCCATGAATTCATCCACACATATACACAAAAATGAAGCCTTGCATGGACTGTTAATAATAAAATGCTGTGAATTAAAGAGTGGTTAGCATAAGCCTCTACCCCTGAAGCTTGAAAAAATGAAGTGGGATAAGTTTTAATTTTTACGTATTGTTGAGTTTACAGTATATGTTCAATTTTGTGTTCTGTTTTAATACTTAACATATCTCATGTGGTTATTATGTTCTGTAAGCATACATTTTGATGGTATGTCATATTCCTTTCATAGATGTAATTTATGCGAAAGTCCTCCAATGGTTTTAAAACAACACAGTAATGAAGATCTTTGCACTTATTATTTGATCACATTGCAGGTTATCTACTTAGCGAGGAAGACTATTACTCTGCTATTTGCTAACTGTATAACATCAAAGAAAATATCCTCTGTGCCTCAGTTTCTTCTTGGGTTATTAGGGTGAAATGACTGGGTACATGTGGTAGGATTAGAAAGTACCTGCAAACATAAATGCTTAGTAAGCAGTGGCTGTTATTCTACCATTATAGAAATAGAGGCACTGGGTTAATTACTATGAACTTTTTAAAGGCCCATCTTACTTTGAATATTTATTGAGTGTCACAGTAAGACTTGGGATTTAGACAAGTTAGACAAAAGTACTTGCCCTGGAGGTACTAAATTATCAGAGTAAACTGAAAAACAGTAAAATACATGTTAACGTGGTAGAAGTTCTACACATAAGGCTGTAGTTGGTTTTAATGGTACTCTGATTCAAATGTGCTCAGTATTTGGGTCTTCTCCTAACTTTTTCATTCTTTGTTTATGTTATTCCACAAATATCAGGAATTGGTAAACCTCTGTGGTTTTCCTTTAGTTCCTAATTGGTTCTTAATCAAGGTAAAGGGTTTGTGTGGCAGACCATTTGGTGACTATCACATCCTCTTTGGTTCTCTCAGTGGGGTGATCATTAAAAGATTTGCTGTTTGTACCTGTGTCATTAATGATAACATATGGATCAGTTCATTCTGTGTGTTAATCTTGTAAATCATATGCTTGGGACAATTCTGATACCACTATATCTAACTTTATAGCTGCTCTGCAGGTGAAAAATAACATTGTCCTCAGTGCTATCATAATTATTTTTACCTTTGTTACAGTAATGATCATTGTTATTCTTTGTATTGTACATATTTATTCACTAGATTTTAAACTCTTCTGGTCAGACACTATTGGTAGTTCACTGTTGAATACCTAAAATGGTTAACATTCAAGAAATTGTTGTCTAACTGAATGCTGTCTTCCCCCCTTGGTATATCTCCTCTCTTGAGGAAAATATTTGTTATGTCCCCAGAGGTTCTTCCGTATTACATTCTGAAAGATGTGCAGCCTGTGGCCAAGAGGACAGAGTTACTTCAATGTATGACTCTACCAGTGGTGACATAGAAATGTGACTCTGTACTGGCTATATTGGTGTCATCTTTGGGAGTATCTGTAATGGATAATGTTGATCACATCCTTCAAGCACCATACAAATTCTGCAAGTTTTGCTCCTTCATGCTGCATATTTCTCTTTTATATTGTTAATAAATAGAAAATATTTTCTCAAAGGAATTATAGGCCATTGATTTATCTTTTTCCCCCTGTACCAATAAACAGTTATGTTTAATTTACTGTATCATTATTTACTGTGGCATTTGTTTTTTCATAATACTACACTAGTATCAGTGGTTTGGACCTTAATGATATCTGAAAAAATAATGATTCTGTATTTTTGGAAACTTACTTAAAATATATATCTTGCTTAGTTTAAAAATGCACTTAAATTTGGTGAAAAGGATACAGAGAACATAAAAACAAACATATAGGTAAGAAGTGAGGAAAAACAGAGTAAGCATTGAAACTGGAAGTGAAGCAGATGAAAAAATGCAGAGAGCTCAGTGCATTCTCCATGACTGTGCCTGATTTAGTGATAGGCTACTTAGCAACCAACAGAAAAGGGCACTGTGCTCTAATGGCAATGGCCCAGTGACATCCTCATAGTAGATGTAGTGAAGAGTTCCCAAGGACCACCCATACCACTGCTCCATGAAGGATGTAGTCAGCCTTGCGAATAGGCCAGAGTAAGTCACTAATGGTTTCCCAGCCCTCGTGGCCTATCTGCTGACTGCAAGACCAGGGTTTCTGTGTCCTCTCTTTCTCATTGGCATCTGCTTTGCACTTATTGAAGGGAGTTTTCTCTCCAACATGAACTAATAAAGAGGTTACTTTTGGGGGAAGAATTTGGCTTCAAATTTGTTAAAATCTGTTATTCATGACATACAGTTGTCCTTTCTCTATTTTGATGGGCCTTGTGCACACCTGGGTGACAAAACTACCATCTTCCTTTGCAGCTTCCTTTCAGGGGCACAGAGTGTTTTTCTCTCTATGTGGTATTAGGGAATATCATTTTCTCCTTATCATCCTTTATATCCTCACACTCTTAAATCAAGGAAATAATTAGATCATTTGAAAGAAGAGTTACAGAACCCCTGGCTCTTTTTCTCTCTGTAGGTCTCAGCATCTGTGGGTAGGGCTCCTGCCTTCATTCGCTGCTTCCCTGCCTTTGAAAGTACAATTTAACTAATGGCTTCCTCTCCCAAGCCATGCTCTGCCTCTCACCAGACAACACGGTTTCCCATTGAATCCACTGCTCTTCCGAGAATGCCTCCAATTCTGTCTTATCTAGAGAGACTTCTTGTTTTTTAACGATAGGTTAATTTGTAACAACACGATCATTAACTTGTGTCGCAATCACAGATGGTGATGGCCTGGTCATGTCCCACAGCATCGCGTGCTGAGACATGGAGAGCTGCCTCAGTTTGCGGTGCTGATGTCCCCCAGAGGCATTTTAGGCTTTGCTCCACAAAGTGCTTTATTTTAACACAAATTAATGTTCTTTATTTTGTTCAGTGAGCTTTGTCAATATATAAATGCTCAGAATTCATTATAATCACAGTTGCTTGCTTACTTTTCATGCATGCATCTTTAATCTGTGGTGATTTATGTGTTTACCATCTGTAGTATGAATTTTTCTGTCAGAATATGTACTGAGATATTTATACTTACAGTATACACATTTGTTTTACATTTTCCCGGGGAGATAATATTTTACAATTTCCCCAATCATATTTATTTGATAAAATGAGGATCTTTATGTTGTTTGTTTTTTTAAAATTCTGGTTAGGTATCCTGTATTATTTAATTTAATTTAGAACTTGCTTATTGAAGCCAATAATTTACTTAAATGCAATAGTTGGAATATGAATATATATAAAACTTATCCTGGATAGTTTAATAATACTGACCTACAAAATCTTGGTTTTTATGTTGTTCTTATTGTAGATTATTTGTTGTTAAGGGAGCAGCTCTAATTTTAGATTTTTTATGCAGAAATTCATGGTTCTACTTTTAAAAATTAATAGCTGACCTAAAACCATTTTTTAAAGAATAAACTTTGAGAAATGTGAGGACTCACTGAATATAGTATTCTTGGTCATCAGAATGAGATCAATTTTTTAACTTGGGAAGCAGCTTTAGCATGAATTATGAGGAAGTGTAAAGTGACCTGTTTTCTTAATGTTGAATTAAATCTGCTCCTCTGTATTTCAAAGCTAATTGGTAAACTTCTGCCTAGCCCTTTAAAAGCCATCAGTCATTGTGGCTCAAACTGTTGTTCCCTTTTCTTACCTGAGTTACTTACTTGTTATTCTATTTGGAAAATCTTTAAAATCTACTCATTGTACTTGTAAGTGCACAGGATTAATTGTCTCACCATCAGTGGTTCCGCAGCCTGCCCCGCAAGTGGAAGGACCCAAGTTCCACCCTGGTACCAAAACAAACAAACAATTGTCTCACCACCTGTGCTGAACCATCAGTGAACAGGCACACTTAAAATGAAGCTTTCAGATCAGCAAGAAGTGACTCATGTTTTTAATTCAATTCAACAAACATCTACTGTACACTTCATATGGTCAAAGGACAGTAACTGTGAATGATAGGACTAAGTCAGTACTTCGTAATTTAAAATAACCTGTTTTTTTTTCTTATTACTTTGCCAGACCTTAAATTTGTTTAGTGACATTTCATGAATTTTGGTAAAGATATTTTTAGTTAAGGAAAATCCTAGGCAATAATGCTCTAGTAAAGAGGATGTAGTACATTTTGGGGATTGAGATCTTTTAGCCCCACAAGGTGTGAGAATGAAGATTGTATTCATGATGGATACCACGTCCTGGGCTTAGCATAAACACTGTGCCTGACTGGAGAAATTTCTCTCCTTCTGTCCTGTTAGGTGGCAGACCACTGGAGGGCCTTAGAGAGGCAGCTGGAATGTGTCAGGAAGGGCACTGATTAAATGAGCCCAAACATAACGGCCTAGCAAATTGCTTCACATTGTGGGAGTTCAATAAATAATGCTTACATTACCCTTATATTACTATTTTATTCCGGTGAACTTTACTCAGTGAAGGTAGATGGACATTCATTCAATAGGCTATTTATTGAGTGCCTGTTAGGTGACAGGCGTGGTACTAGGTATAGCAGACTTAATTGTGAATTAGAGAGACTGGGTCACTACCTTCATAGAACTCCTACTTAGTGGGAGGTTCAGATGGGTGACGGGCCAACCAGTGAATGTGATGAACAATAGGGGTGCCGTTGGAATGTATTTTCCTAAAGAAGGGGTTCAAGAAGGAATTCCTATTGGAAGGGATGTCTCAACTGAAGGATAGGTAGAAGTTACTTAGACTAGGAGACCAAAGGACAGGAGGACATTGTTTTAGGAGAGGCACCATCCTCTGTGATGACCCAGAAGTGAAGACAGTGTGGAACCCCATACACCGGAATATGCAGCCCAGGTGGCTCCTGGCATGGCTGGTCTGGACAGTGCCGCTTAGCTTGCAGAGTCTGGGTTCACCCCCAAAGCAGTGGGGAGCTATAGATTTGTTTAAACTAGTGCTATGATCTGATGAAATACTTAGGTTTCTCTGGTCTCAGAGTGGAGAATGGACTGAGATGGGGTGTGCTCTTCATCAACAGAAAACAGGGTGGGTCTGTTTGCTCAAGGACCCAGGAAGACAGGCATTAGGAAGCCAGTGTCACTGGCTGAGGACAACAGATGCAGCTGCCCATGGAGGAAACAACAGTATGGGAAGACATGTGCACAGCCTGGGAAGAACTGAGTCCCAGGGATTCTTTTCAGTCACACCCTACACTTGCCTAATGGCCACTTCCTCCAAAGCTAGTCTTTGAATATGAAGAACAATAATCAAATGATGCTCTCCTCAGGAGTTGGGTGGGTTATCTTGTTTAGCTCAGAGCCAGAGCTCAGTTAGGAAACTGCAGTCTGTCTTGTGGTGCAGTGGCCAGGTAACATCGTGATTTCTGCTTTCTTTTCTGAGGCATGCTGAGAACCCTTGAAGAACCCCTCTCTTCTCCATTTTTTACTTTCCTTCTAGTATTCATTAAGGAAAAAAGAAAAAAAATAAAAAGGAAAAGAAATTGAGAGTATAATTAGGCAAAACCCAAACACTGTATTTTGTATTTTTTCTGACAGGTTTGTCAATTCTACACACGTTTATGGAGTATTTACTAAAGGCTGGGCTGTGTTTTAGGTGTCCCTGTTGGAGCTACTGTTTTTATTTTGGTTCGGTAGAGAGGGCATGTGTTGGAGAATTCCTGATGGTTTTCTTTGATAATGCTGATAGACTTGATTTGCGCCACTGAGGAGTTAGTTCCTCTCCCAAAGCAGATGATGGACATCCCTGATTTGGCCCTGGTACCTGAATTACTCTTTCTTCTACTGTCAACTTAGGCCAGTGCCTAGAACTAAGGTAGCCAGGGCCTCTCTGCTTGCTGCTGAGGTGCTGTGGATGTGGGGAGAGTTTCAGGCCTGGTCTCTTGAGTGATAAGTGCACCTGGCATTCTCAAAGCGGAACTTCCATTCATCCCACACATGCTCCAAGCAGCTGAAGGAGTGTGTATGAAGGAATCAGTGCCATGCCATACTGCTTGGCTTATGGAAATCAAAAGGAAAATCTTTCATTTAAAGTCATGAAACAAACCAACCACTAAACCACATGAAAGGAATAAGGAAACAAATGATAAAAGCTAAAAGAGTTCTACTGAAAAGAGGAAGTTAAGAGTTCTAGAATTAAGACAAGAACCATCAATTTCAGATCATTTGAGACCCTTACAGGAAGCCCAAAGACTGCCTTTTTGCCTTGTAGAAGACAGATTCTTAAGTCTGAGCTGACATATTTGCCTTAGCTGGAGCTGCCATGGCAAGACAGTTCTTTTTCTCACAGTTATGGAGAGAGCAAGTCCAAGAGGAAGATCCTAGTCAGATTGGTTCCTGGTGAGGGCTCTCATCTTGGCATGTAGGTGGTTACCTCTTTTTATGTCCTCCACAGCCTGTCCTTGGTTTAGTCATGTGGGCAGGAGAGAGGAGAGCTCTCAAGTTCTCCAGCCTCTCTTCTTTTAGGGGGCCAGTTCCATCGGAGAGGCTCCACCCTCATGGTTGCATCTAACCCTACCTACTTTCTAAAGGCTTCATCTCCAGATATCATCAAACTGGAGAGGAGGACTTCCAACAGATAAATAGGAGAGGGACACACTTAATCCTTAACATCTTACATGATGTGTCTGATACATCAATGAACTTGGAATGTTTAATTTTTAGGATTGCATTTATACATCTTCTGGAAGAAAAAAAACCCCACACTCATTGGCAGTTGATAATGGCTTTTGATTTTTCAAGCTGAAAATAATTAGAGAAAGAATACATTTTTATTAAATAAGTTCTTCAAAGGGATCATCATAGTAAAAGAAATACATCTAAATAGAGGAAGTTGGGGGGATGTACTTATTGACGGCGTTCAAATCCTTCAAGTTTTCTTTGTTCTTTTAAAGTTATGGGAATGAATTAAAAATAGACTTCCCAGTCTATCGTGTATCACTGAAACCCAAAACATAATAGCATTTGACTTGTTACAAAACAGAAGGCTGCAAATCTATTATTTATTTTTTACATAGCTGTGAGTTCCAGAGTGAGGCCCATGAATAGACAGCAGAAACAGGAGATGAGGGTTTTTTATTTCTGCTTAGTTCTTCCTGTGTAATCCTTGCTAGTAGTGACTGAGGTGCCTGCTCCCTGTCTGAGTGTGCTTACCTGAACTCTGTTCCAAAGGTAAAGAAGGAAAGGGGAAAATGAGGAAAATCACATCTCTGACCACATTTCAGAACAAATTTCAAATTGTAATTAGAGAAAGTACATTTTTCTAGCTTTGAATAACATTTTCAATCAAACCAGGTGTGCTTTGGATCTCTAACAGGTCATTATAAATAATGCAGAATGATGCTGCTGTGCTATTCAGATTTTTCTTTCATGGCTATTAAGCCAGTTAGACTCCTTGGGGTCGCCATTGCCTATGGAGTTCTTTTTTTTTTTTTTGTACTAGGGATTGAACTTGGGACTTTGTGCTTGCGAGGCAGGCACCGGAACTACTGAGCTAAATGCCCGGCCCGGCCTATGGAGTTCTGATGTAGGCCTCACCTGTGGAGCCTTCTGAGATGACTCTGTGCCCTTCTATCTCTGAACTAGTTGGGGGCAGCTGTAAGCAAGGGGAGCTGCACACTACCTGGTGAGAGGAAACTTGTCTTCTCCTGGGGACCAGTAGTGCACAGATCACTGAGCAAAGAAATCTCAGTTTGTACTCAGACAACAGTGGTGATACTTGGAGATGTCTTGCTGCTTGATATATTGGTCTTTTAAGTAAGTGATATAGTTCATGGACACCAGGCCCTCAGCTATCCAGCCATACCTTACTTACATGAATACTGTATTTTGTTTGTGCTATAATAACACTACTAGGATCTGCAACTTGATAGAGAAAAAGCAGATCATGGTCAGTGCCATCATTTTTCTACACACAAAACATTACTTATTCTCCTGTGGATTATGTGGCTGTTTTGCCTGTGTTAAAACATAAAGGGGTGTTTCTTTACTTGTTCCCCAGAAACTGGAGTTTATATAGTATGTCCCTGATGCTGCTTTGATTCAGAGGGCAGGTGTTTACTTGTAAATTATATACACAGTCTCTGCAAAGCAGAAGTCATCTGCTGTTTGCTGGGACTGCATGAACCTGCCCTTGGGGAATACCTTTAATTTCCTGGGAGCTGGCGGGGCAGCTGAAGGAATTGTAGGCTCTGGTGTGCATCCCTTTTCCCTTCCAGCACTGCTGACAACATTCACTGTTGTTTAGCGGTGCCGCCACCTCCTGACATGACCTAGTATCCTGCAGGCCTTGCACTGACAGGTCAGGAAACCCCTGGAGCTGGTGTGCTCAAGGAAGTTCCCTGCCTCTGAACTATTCCAGTTGAAGTGTACAGTCTACCATCTGGTTTCTCAGACATCCTGCAAGTCTGCTAGTGCCCACCTTTTGACTCCTTTTCCTTACACTGCATTGCAAGTTGTCTCACAGTTTCAGTAATAATAAGAATAGCTAATTGCAGCATTTCAAGGTTGGTCTTACCATTTATGATGTTTTACAGACAAGGCAACAGAGACTCAGATAAGTACCCTGTGCAAGGTTCTGCCTAGTGTCAGAGTGCTGGATGGGTCTAGGCTGTCTGACTGGTGCTTTGGTCCAAGGTGTGGTGCTGCCCAGCTGCCTTGGACTTCAAGGGGTTCTTAGAGGTTTTCTGGCCCTGCAAGGAAACTCATGCCCTCATTCCTATTGGAGGCTGTTCCCATCCCCAGTGTAACCTTCCATGCAGTAGCTCCTTACCAGGAATTGCACTCCCCCAGTGGAACTCTTTAATTCCTGTGCTCTATATCAGACCTATCTGTGTCAGACACTGTGCTAAGAGCTTTTCATATCTGCAAGATAAAAGGGAAATAGAGAACTGCATTCCTGCAGAGCCCTGAGAGGAAGGTGTTCTATCCTTTACAAATGAAAAAACTGGGCTCGCATTATGTTTTTGTATGTTACATTGTCCCCTAACCATGTTAAAAGCTTCTTGAAGACAGAAACTACACTTTCCTCATTTTCAGTATTCCCAGGCAACTCCTGAAATGTCCATACATTAAAGAGGCCTGCAGTGATTCCACTGCTAGAGTCATCTTAAAGGAAATCTAAAGCTGTTCAAGAAATAATCACAAGAAATAATCACAAGAAATCTAAAGCTGTTTAAGAAATCTTCGCCAATAATCACAAGAAAAAACAGGGGGTGAAACTCAGTGTACTCAACTGACTCAATGTACTGTGACAGAAAAGTGGAGTTTCCTTCTTTCCCTCCCTGTCCACCTTTTTAGCACTCATTTTACATTTTTCCACTGTAGTTTGCATTACTTTTCCTTTAAAATAGGGGCTTTATAAGTTTTTAGTACCAGTCTGAGAGTTCAAGAACTTAAAATCCCAGCCCCCATTATAATATTGCAAATAAAAGAAATAGAGTCCCCTTCAGTTCCCCTGGGTAGGCCACTGGGCTCCCCCAGAGTGGCCCTGCCTCGCATTTATCTGGCACTGAACGTGGCCGCGACTTTATTGCTAAGGGACTTACCGTTGCCGGGTACTGAACTATACAGGTAGGGAAGGATTGTGGCAGATAATAAGTAAATTGTATAGGGAATGGTCATGAGTCTAGACATTTGCAAGTAGGCTACAGATCATGTTCTCATGGTCTTCCATTTTGATATGCAAACCTAATCCTAAATAAGAGTGGCTTGGGTGAGTGAGAGAAAAGCATTTTGATGAAGGAACTCAGATTGGAGGCTGTGGACAAATCAGTGTAAATATTCACCAAGCCTCTGGTTGTTTCTTACATTTAGGCCCTGGTTGTAGCCAGGCAGACCATATATCAGCCTGACCTTGTTTACAGCTTGCAGACTAATGAGGATTATCATTTATGCCTGAGAGTATGTAAATTTGGCAGTTCTTACTCTAAAATAACATTCTCCATCTTTCTGGGAGTAGCCTGTTTTTTTAGTAAACAGATTTTCAGTTTATTATGTTAACATTTAGAAACTTTCCTCTCCTGGTGCCAAATTGCTCTTAAAGGTGACTACTTCATAAAGAATATTTTATTTACCTTAAAATCAGATTCTGTTTAGAACAGTATTAGAGCACAAGGAGAGTCAGTAATCCATCCCTAGAAATATGTGAGGGGCTAGAACTGTGAAGAACATATCAGCATTTATTCCTTTTAGAGGTTGTTTCTATTCAGGTCAGGGCACTGATATTTGTATGATTCACTGAGTGGCTATTATGTGCAAAGCTGTCTATGGGACTCTTTGAGATACAGGAAGAAATAACATAAACTTAGACTTCTGAGTCTCTACACTTTGGAAGGGGAAATAAAATAAGTATGAAATAAGAGGCAAGAATCCTAAGTACATTCTTAGAGATGTGGCATCCAACAGAAGGCATGGCAGGAAGATTGTATCCCCTTGCTTCAGGGTCAGGTGACATCTGCCACATCAGAATTTAGCCACAGAGAGAAGATGGCAGGGATTTCATGTTAAAGGAGCCATCTGAGCAGAGGACAGTATGGGGCTCACATAGGGGAGTACGAAGTTTAGTTTGGTTGGAGTGAAGGTCACATGCTAACAGAGGAGGAAAAAGGTCTGGTTTGGGGTCAGACCTCACCTCTGTCCTTCACTGTTCTAGGAGGGACACCCCCCCCCCCAACGCCCAAGATGTTTGGCCATAAAGAAGTTTCTACTTTGTATTGCAAGGGAAATAAATAGATTTGAATAATTATCCCAAGGTATGTTTTTGCAAACCTAGTTTTGGAATATTATGAGGTAAACTTCTTTACTTAAGTCTGGGAAATAAACAAGACTTTGTGGTCAGACCTCTTAGAGCCTTTAGTATGCTTTATGACTTTTTGGAGGAAATGACCGTATGTCATTTCCAAACATATGTCACTGTAGAACCTGAATTTGACACAGACCTTATTTGCCTTGTTGGAGTCCCTCAACTTTTCTTGCTTCCTCAGGTGCCACTTGCCTAGCACTCTCTGCAAAATAAAGTTTCTGTCCATCCTTTCATGGACCCACATAACCCACCACTCTGGACTTTGTTCATATTTAAGTTGTCCCTCCATTTCTGGGGTTGTACAAAATGGTGTAGCCACACAGTTCCTTAGCTGCCACCTAGGGAAGGGGGTGGATGGTACAACCTAGAAGTCCTGGGACAGTTAGTGCCTTGAGAGGTGAACCTTGATTGATAAGAAATGGGAGAGTGCCAGGGCCATGGATTTCCTATCCTTCTTCTATGGACTGCTCCAATTCATGCTTTCTTCTGAGTGCTTTTCAGAGAAGTCACATATGCCTGGGCATGTAGCCCAAGTGGCCTGAAGTGTCTTTGGGTTTGTATCATTGCTGGATTCTGAATGACCAATTATTTCACATCTATTTACCCCCTTCTCCCCTAGCTTACCCTTCCAAATAAAACGTCACACTTACTTCTTGCCTCAGGCTCTGATTTCTGAAGTACCTGGCCAAAGACATTGAACATTTGAGACCTGTGTTGCCCAGGACTCAATTTGGAAAATGGCAGGCTGACCAGGGAAATCAAGCATTAAGAACAACCGGTCTTGCAATAATTCATACAAGAAATAGGGTGAACCAAAAGGACAGGGAATGTCCAGTAGGAAGGTGATAAGGTGAATCAGAACTTGGAATAGAGGAACTGGGGGTAATGATTTTGGGGTAGGTCTCCTAGAGACAACTGACAAAAGGATGGGATGTAGGTGGTTATGCCACAGGGGGAGTTTGATAGAAAAGGATGAGTAGCAGTGGTAGCACTTAGGCTGGAAAGAGAGAAGAGAAGGTATCTAGATAAAGGGCACAGAGAGAACCACTGAGGACACCAGGGAGGAAATTGGTCCAGGTCCTGCATTTGTTAATACATGGTCACTGGTGAGTGAAACAGGACAGTGAGCTCTGAGCACTGAGTAGGTACCGTGGGTGGTGTATAGGTGGCACCAAAATCTGAAGTCAGGTAAGGAGGGAAGAGTATACTAGAGAGGTAGTATATTAGTGCTAACTGAAAGGCAAGAAAGATGGAATGGAAAAAACTTTAAAAGCAAAATAAATTATACCTCTTGCCTCTAAGGATGTGGTATAATTTTTGTTGGTGGGGAAATTAATCTTTTTTTTTTTCTCTTCTACTTTCAGAGACTGGTGGCAAAGGGATTAGAAGAAAGGCTGATATTTCAGAGCCTGTACCATTTCTTTGTTGCTCAAAGAGACAAAGAGTACATGGCTCTTTGATTTAGCAAAGCAAATGAGCTTTTGGATATGCAAATGTGGGATCCAGCTCTGATTGGGTGGAAGAGGGCTAAATTGCTGTGCTAAACAAAATAAGAGGAATTGATTTTGTGGTTTGGAATGGCCTGGCAGAGAGATTGGGAGATACATGGAGTCATTAGAAGGAGAGAAGGCCACTTCCCCACAGCCACCTCACTTTCAATGAGGAATTGCCACACAGACAGATGCCTTGGAGGAATGACTTGGATAGAAGGGCGCAAGATAGAAGAACTCTTCACACACTGTGAACTAGGTTCTACTTGGACAGCATAGAAAATGAAAGAACCTGCCATGGACTGAAAGTTATCAGTGGGAACCAGTATGTCTCATTAATGTGGCTGTGAGAACGTGTCATTTGGAAGTTAGCAAAACTAAAGAAGGAAATATATGTCAAAAGACAGCAGGAGAATTTTATCAGTTTCCATGGATAAAGTGACCCTGTCATCTGAGTGTCTTGAGGGTTCTTAAGGCTTATAAGGGCGAAGGAGTCACTGGGGACCGGTGCACCTTAGCAAAGGGGTGGCATGGCTAGAGAAGTCTGAGAGTACCTGGGTAATAACAGCTTTAGTGGAAATTTTATAAAATAAGGGTCCAAGTAGAGTCAACTGGCAATGCATTGTATCAGTCAGCATGATTCCCAGCTCTAGGAAAGAGGAGGAGAAGGAAAGGGCAATGGGTATACCGGATACAGTGGGGTTTAGCATGGTGGGCATGAGCAGAGGTGTATCTGAAAACCTTGCTGAAAGCGCAAGTTAGCTCAGTCCATGTGTTGAAAACTGCTTATCAACCTAGTGAAAGGAAGCATTTGAGGGAAATCAAGCATTAAGAACGACCGGTTTTACAATAATTCACACAATTGAGAATTTATCCATCTGGTTGATGCTGCAAGCAGAGGAGAAAAGACGGAGTGCAGGAAGGTGGCAAGGAATAGTGGCCAGAATGGGTTCTGACAGTGTGAAATTTTAAGTGTTCACTGCTGTATTAGTGAGGGTTCTGCAGAACCAGTAGTGCATGTGCTAGAGGATGAGTGCAGAGAGACTTATGAAAAGGTATTGGCTCCTGTGATTATGGAGGCTGACAAGTCCTGGGGCCTACCATATGTTAGCTAGAAAATCAAGAAGCTTCATAGTGCAGTTCAAAGCCTGAGAGCCCTTGATTCCAGTCTGAATTGAAGGCTTGAGAACTAGAAGTGCCAAGAATAGGTGGCAGTTG
Source organism: Heterocephalus glaber (assembly GCF_053883595.1). Taxonomy (NCBI): domain Eukaryota; kingdom Metazoa; phylum Chordata; class Mammalia; order Rodentia; family Bathyergidae; genus Heterocephalus; species Heterocephalus glaber. Next base: position 36,741,326 of record NW_028258381.1, on the reverse strand, counting down.
ATGTCCCAGCTCAAACAGTGAGACCAGGGGAGTGTGACCTCAGTTTCCTTTGCTTTTTTCCTATTCAGGGCCTGAACAGATTGGATGATACTCATCTATCTATGTTGAGGATGGTCTTCTGCTTCATTTTTTCTACCTATTCAAATACTAATCTCTTCTTAAAATATCTCCTCAAACACACCCAGAAATAATGTGTACTCTATGCCACATGAAACTAGCATCACACTGCTCCTGGACTATTCTTGGATTGTCATCCAGCTTCCAGGTGCACATTAGATCTCCCCGTCTGAAGGGATCTTCCGGGACAGATCTTCTCCTGTATGTTCTCTGAAGCTGACACAATGCCTTCTATGTATTAAATGTTCCATAAAAATGTGTTGGATGCTTCATTGATCCAATAAACTTATGTCTATGCCAATACAGAAATGCTCTTGAAAAGCTGTGGGTAAATCAATTCTTTGTAAATTGAATCTTATTTCAAATGTAGTAGGGATATTCAGCATCTTAAGGATCCCTAGTTGAATCTTTTGTGAATCGAAGAGTCCTTTTTTCTGTTGTTCTCATTTTACAGATAAGGAATCTAAGTTACTGGGGAATTAAGTGACCTGTCATAGTCTGATTTGCCAGTCAAATGCAAAGTTTTTTAAAGTGTATAACTATTTTTGGGGTTAGGAATGACTGGATGAAAAGCCCAGCTATGGAATTTATAACATTAGCTGAATACTTATTGAAAGTACTTACCTTTATTCTGCATATATTAGGTTTAAATTAAAGCATTGTTTCAATAATACTCTAATGATGTAGACTGAAATATTTTGCAGTTCATGGCAGGTTAAGAACACAAGCAAATTAGAAAGACATAAAGCTTCTGGCCAAGAAAATTCTGTTCTGAAAGTCCCCCAGCTTGAAGCATTTCGCTTTTCTACTGTGACAAGTGTGTTGATCATGAATGTACCAGACAGGTGCCTGGGTCCTGGGACCCTCCTGGGTGTGTTCCTAGATTCACTACTGAAGTGACAAAAATCTTTTGCAGTCAGTGGCTTAATGTTAAGTGTGAGAAAGATGTTGGAAAAGATTCAGTGAAACCTTTGGACACCTTACTGATTGAATTATTCATTTTAAATTGATCATGTTTTATCAACATCTTTATTGAGTTGATTTATTTTCTTGCTGTGCTCTAGAAAGTAATTTATTAGATGTGAGAGACTTGAGAAAATACTAAAGTTACTTTGGATCATGATTTTGGATTGTTCAAATAAGAGTCAAAGTATGCATTTGATTTACTCACCTTTCTCTTGATAGTCATTTTTAGATGCTTTTGCTTTTCAAAAATGATATTAAAATTGTTTACTACAAAAGAAGCTTTTTTAAAAAAAGATTTTGGATTTTAGTATCTTGACATGGAGCAGTGACTCAGATGTAAGGGATAACAGTCAATTTGTATTGATATTGTCTAACAGCTTTTTACAAAAACAATATCACTTCAGCCTGAAACTCAGTGTGGGCCTTTTGCCATCAGTGTATGGATCTTCCTAGTCACCAGCCCTTCTCCATAGCCTCCCTGTGCTTCTCGCTGACCAACACTCCTTCTATGCACCTCCTCATGAGTTTTAGTTATCACATATATTACTGTAGGCTGTTGTGACCACTATTTTTGGATGAAAATGTTATATTATTTACATAATGGTCTCTTTGAATAAACATCCTATTTGAGCAATAAGAAAAGTAGGAACAAGTGGAATCTTTGGATTATCTGAACTCTCAATCTTTATGTACATCATTCCCCATTTAGCCAGAAGTATGGGTTTATTGAACTATCTGGTGTGATGCCAGGATATACAGAAAGTTACAGTGATTTGAAAGTTTGTTTTCATAGTAGCATGGATATAAATGTTAGGGGATGGAGCATAGCTACGCATGGACTGTGAATTTGAGAACCAAAGTGAAATGTGTGACTTGGAGCCGGAAGCTTCAAGTTGTGCTCCCAGATAGTGGGGGTACCTGTTCAGTGTGTTCACCTTTTAGGGTTATCCCTGAGTAAAAGGTGAATTTAGTGCATTTGAAATTAAAAAATGGATAAATTTCAACTTTTTACCTTCTCTCTTGTTCCTGTTTTCTTTGCCTTTCTTTAATAAATTGATGTGTGAAAGAACAGTGCTATAAACAAAAGGCAACAGAGAAAGCAGATTATGGACAAACTAGAAAATCAGACTGTGGAGCAAAGGTTTATTGTTTTAAAATTATATAACAAATTTAATGAAATAAACTATACCAAAAACTGAACTGACAATTTAAAATATTGTTTAGCTTCTAAAAATGAATACTAATAACTTTGGAATCACTAAGTTGCAATAATTTATTTTATGCAAAAGAGATCTATTAATTAAAATTGAATGTCTTTTGGGAAACATTTCAAGTAACTGTGTGTGGTATTGTCTAGTTCCTTCCAGTGCCTTTCGCCCTTAGGTGAGTATTGAAATCAGGGGTAGCTTGACAGATACTAATGACAGAGACTCACAATGGACAGGCAGATTTGATGCGTCTTGGGCAAGGGTTGGATGTCAGCATTTTAAAAAACTTCTCAGGAGATTCTGATGTTCAAAGGCAAGAAAAATTGTTTATTATAATCATTCTTCAATCTTATTTGTTATTTTTAAAAATAGATTTTTGTATTTTAACATTTTGACTTTAAAGCTATAATATTCAAAGGAAGGCAGCTCACCTCAACTTATAGGCAATTCAAGGTGTTGATCTTGACCTCTACAGCTTTTGTATTTTAGATGGCATTTACTATAAGGATTACCTTTTTCCTTTCACAGCATCATAATACTGAGGTCCAGGACCTAAGTTTTTGAAACCTCCCTGTAGACCCTTTTTAAACTGCTCTGAGCCTTCAGGGCATGGCTGGACCTGGCTCTTAATTCTATACTTTCATCTGATTGACATGGGAAGGATCACTGGCCATCTGAGGGAGGCCTTACCATATTAATTCTTTCCTGGATGTCCTTTATGTGTCGGCCCAGAGGCTTTGGCATTGGGCACACTGTGAAAGTCATAAAATTAAATATTTTGCAGTGGCTGTTCATTGTGACCTTCAGAAAAACAAATCACAGTAATAGTTGGGGCTCCTGCCTTTGAAACACCAGCCAAGAATTGCCTGCAAGGTATATCTTGGTAGAATTTGTGGTTAGGGTGCTGTGCACTGATGGCTGGAGAAGTGTCAAAGATCAGGATGTTCATGTGGTGAGTGTACATGTATTGTTTTTCTTTGCATTTCAGACCTTAGGCTCATTTAAAATTTTTTTTTTATTTTTGGTACTGGGGGTCAAATTCAGGACCTTGCACTTGTGAGGAAGGCAAGAACCACTGAACTAAATCCCAGACACCCTCATTTTAAAAAGTTTTTAAAGGCAGGGGATTTAGCTCAGTGGTTTCACCGCCTGCTGTGCAAGCACAAGGACCCAAGTTCGATCCCCAGTACCAAAAAAAAACCCCCAAACAAAAAAGTTTTTAAAAATTTGTCCAAAGGAAGGAAGACCTTTATTGAATCTCAAATTTTGGTAGGGTATTAGGATCAGATTTAATAAACCTGATGTGAAGTACAGAGCTTGAAAAGATTGATGTACATAAATTTTGACAGAAGGCTGCTTTTGGTGCCTGGATACAGGGTACAAGCCAGGCTATTGATATGCAGAAACAAATTAATATATTTTTACTATTTGTGGAAATTAGAGTTTTGGAACTAGAAAGGCCCATGTATATCACTGTCTGCTCTATTTTTGGAAGTAATGGAGGAAGTATTTCAACCTGATTACTGCCTGTAGAGTGAGGAATTTCTTAGTATTTGACTGACCACCTGCTGATACCTTATTTCCTTAGAGCTCCTCAAGTCATTATAAGAATCGCCCAACAGTTTGAAATCAAAATTATGTCTCACTGTAAAATATCACCTATCGTAAAAGATTATGTACCATTTTAAAATATAATTGCTACCCCCCCACCTTACAGTCAAACATTTCAGAATAACAAGTTCTTGTAAAATGAGAAGGAGCATTCAAAGTTCAAGCTTTGCAAATTTGAAAAACTGCCTTCTACTTTAAATCTTTTAATAGTCCAGATAATTATAACTCCTCTCACTGCCCTTTTCTTTCTTTCTACCTCCTGGTCATTCTTGCGACATTTTAATGATGTTGTTTGTGTGTTGTTGCTGATGAATTCTGCCAAGTGAAGGTTATTTATTTATTTTTCCCTGAGCTGCATTTTATCCTCTGTTTACTTTTCTTGGTGTTCTGTTTCCTTTCTTAACTGCTCCCAGACATTCCTTTCCATGTCATTGTATAATGCACAGCAGGTTGGTGAAGCATGGAGATTCTTGCTGTGAGAATCCTGCATGGGTAAATGTCAGTGCTTCAGACAAAGAAGAACTTGGCCAGATCTTACTGTAGCAACACTGGAAACAGCTTAGATAGCCACTTCTTAACACTTTATCTTATTATTAGGAAGTATGTACTTGTTATATGGTTTTGAAGCACTGAAACTAGTTTTTAATATGTTACCTGTTAAAACTCTGGAGGTGAAGGTGAAGACCAGCTGGTGGGTAAGCAAGAATCCATGTCCTCCTACCCACACTAACCCCCACAGTTACAGGATATTGAGAAGTTGAGATTGTTACTTAGGATGGGCTCATCACCTGTAAAGACATTGTCGACATAGGAGAAATGCATGTAGTGGCTGGAGCTGAATGGAAATGCAGAAGAGAATCCTACCTCTACCCTACTTATTGGTAAGAGTGAGTTGATGTGGCTTCTGTGATAACATGCTAGTGTGATAGGCCTTTTATGGGGACAGGGAGTACTGGGGACTAAACCCAGGGCCTTCACACTGAGCTGTATCCCCAGCTATTTTCTTCACTTTTTATATTGAAACAAGGTCTCCCTAAATCTCCAAGTTGTCCAGACTGGTTTCAAACTTGTGATTAGAGTTGTGTGCCATCACAGCTGGCAAAATACTGTTCTAAGAACTCATGCATACTAAAAATTAGTGTCTTGCCATAAACAACCTGCTGAAGGAGTAGTCCCTTCGACTTCTGGAAGTAGGGTTCTGCCTTCACTCCTCTGAAGCAGTGGCTCCTGCTGATGCCCCAGGCAGAAGCTGTCTCTTGTCAGGAGGCCAGATGGCACAGTGGATCACAGCTTCCCTGGTGCCAGATGTGGCTTTGCCTCTTCCAGGCTGTGTAATTTTGGGCATATTTGCTACCCTCTCTGCCCCTCAGTTTCCTCCTTTGTAAAGGAATAAAAATGATAGCATTTACCATGCATAGTACAAGTAATGGTAATTTCTTTTTATTAAGTTTCTTGGTACATTTCAGTTATACAGTATGATGACATTCATTCATCATACCTTTACATGATATATCTTGGTTCTTTTTCTCCATTCCCCTGCCCTCCCTTCAACCTCCCCACCCCTCCCTATTTACAAAGACTTTGTTCCCATTTTTTTCTTTGCTCATATTTACTCCTTTCACTTCTTTCCCCCACCCCTCCAATTTCCCCTTCCTTTCCCCTTTGGATCTTTTCTTCCTATTTCACATTATCTATTATACATTTTGATCCTCATTTACACTTTCAGTTTCTCACACCAGAACTAGATCTGTATCTCCCACCATGCACTAAAATCGAAATGGATCAAAGATATAAATATTAAAACAGGAACACTAAACTGACTAGAAGAGAGGTGAGGTAGAACTCTTGAAGACATTGGCATAGGAAAAGACTTCATGAACAAAACCTCAGTCGCATGTGAACTAGCACAAAGAATCAACAACTGGGATCTCACCAAAAAGCTTCTGCACAGCAAGAGAAACCACCAACAGAGTGAAGAGACAACCCACAATGTGGGAAATAATCTTCACCTGCTGTTCCTCAGACAAAGGTCTACTATCTAGAATATATAAAGAACTTAAAAAATTAGACTTTCCAAATTTGAAGACCCAATCCAGAAATGGGCACCTGAAATGAATAGACATTTCTCAGACAAAGAAGTAGAAATAGCGAATAAACATATGAAAAAATGTTCAACATCACTGGTCATTTGAGAGATGCCAATGAAAACAACACTGAGATTCCACCTCACTCCAGGAAGAATGGCTGCTATCAAGAAATCAACCAATAACAAATCCTAGTGGGTTTGTGGGAAAAAAAGGAACCCTGCTCCACTGTTGGGGGGAGTGTAGACTGGTAGGACCACTATGGAAATCAATATGGAGATACCTCAAAAAACTAGGATTAGACGTCCCATTTGACCCCGCTATTCCCCTGCTAGGTCTCTTCCCAAAAGAATTAAAAGAATCATACCACAGTGATATATGTGCACCCATGTCTATAGTGGCACAGTTTGTGATAGCTAAAACTTGGAAAAAGCCCAATTGCCCATCAACTGGAGACTGGATAAAGAAGATGTGTGTGAGGTTCTTTCTTTCTTTTTTAAAAAATAAAATGGAGTACTACTCAGCCATAAAGAAAGAGAAACTAGAGACATTTATAGCTAACTAAATGCACATTGGGGCCATGCTCTTAAGTGAAATAAATAGGACACATAAGTAATAATTTCTAAATGTGCTTTTTTTTCCCCTTAAATTCTTTTATTGTACATTTTAGGTATACAGTTCGTTTACATTTATCATTGGGTGCTTATACCTGAACGTGATGTATCTTGGTTCTTATTTTTTACCCCATTACCTGGGCGCCCTTCACCCCCTCTATCTTTCCCTATTTACATAGACTTTGTTTCCATTTTTTAATTTTCTTATGAGGTTTTCCTTTCCCTTCTTTCCTTTCCCCCAACAGAGCTAAGAGACAACTTACAATGTGGGAAAAAATTTTTAGCAGTTGTACCTCAGACAAAGGACTACTATCTAGAATATATAAAGAATTGAAAAAAATCAGACCCCCCAGATTTAAAGGCCCAATTCAAAAATGGGCATCTGAAATGAACAGACATTTCTCAGACAAGTAAAAGCAGCAAATAAACATATGCAAAAATGTTCAACATCACTGGTCATTGGAGAGATGCAGATGAAAACAACACTGAGATTCCACCTCACCCCAGAAAGAATGGCTGATATCAAGAAATCAACCAATAACAAATGCTGGCAGGGCTGTGGAGAGAAAGGAACCCTTCTCCTTTGTGAGTGGGAGTGCAGACTGGTGCAACCACTGTGGAAATCAGTGTGGAGATACCTCAAAGAACTAGGACTAGAGGTCCTGTTTGATCCAGCTATTCCCTTGCTGGGTCTCTTCCCCAAAGAATTAAAAGAATCATACCACAGTGATATATGTGCACCTATGCATATAGCGGCACAGTTTGTAATAGCTAAAGCTTGGAAACAGCCCAGGTGCCCCTCAACTGGAAACTGGATAAAGAAGATATTTTTTTTTCTATAAAATGGAGTACTACTCAGCCATAAAGAATGAGAAACTAGAGACATTTATAGCTAAATGGATGCATATTGAGGCCATCCTCTTAAGTGAAATAAATAGGACACATATGTGTAAATACCGAATAGTTTCTCTAGTGTGAGAAACTGAAAGTGTAAATAAGGATTAAAATGTAAAATTGATAATTTGAAATAGGAAGGGGAAAGAAAAGGGAAAGGATAAATGTACTATTTTTAATAGCTGTATTGAGATTGAATTTATAGCTATAGAGTCTACCTGTTTAAAATACATAATTCGGGGTATCTATATGCTTAGAGTTGTGTGACACTATAATCTAATTTTCGAATATTCCCAAAAGAAACCTTGTGCCTATAGCTGTCACTCACTCTCCCCTCCTCTCTGCTTCCCCATTCCCCAGTGACTAAATCTATTTTGTCTGTACAGATTGGCTTATACTGGATATTCATATTAATGCAGTCATGCAGTATGTGTCGTTTTGTCATTGGCCTCATGCATTTAACATAATAGTTTGATGATTCATTCACGTTACAACATGTATCAGTATGTGATTCAACCTAACAATACTGTATACTGTACACACTGTTCAAGTGAGTTGTTTCCATGTTTTGATTATGGATAATTCTGCTATAAACATTGGTGTATACGTTTTTGTATTCTTATATATTTACATTTTTCTCAGGTGTGGGGTTGAAATTCCTGGGTCACGTTGTAACTGGACATTTAACGTTTTGAGCAGCTGCCCCGCTATTTCCATTTTACATTCCCATTAGTAATGTAGGAGGGTTCCAGTTTCCCCAGACTTCTTGTTCTTCATTATTGTTTATCATCTTTTTCTTTTGGCAGTTCTGACAACTGAATCCCTCAAGGTTTTGTGAGTGCTACGCAAATGCTCTATTACTGAGTTATATCCCCAGGTCTGTTTACCTTTTTTTGTTTTTTGTACCTGGGATCAAACTCCGGACCTTGTCCTTGGGAGCCAGGGGGCAGAACCACTGAGCTAAATCCCCGGGCCCCTGTTTATCTTTTTTGAAATAAACATTCTAGTGGGTTATTTGGGGTTGGGGTATCTCATTAATTATGTTTTTTTATTTAAATTTTCAAAATGATTAATGTCAAACATTTTTCATGTACTTATTGAAAAAGGCTAAATATACTATGGACTGAAAAATAGCTTATTGTTTCAGAGTTGATATAAGAAATATCAGTTGCTGTTTCATAATGTGTGAAACCATGACAAGATGATAGCTTTTAAGCCAAGGCTACTTAAGGAAGCATACCTACATTTGATTAAAAGAAAATGTCGATTCTAGATAAAGCTAAATCCTGGTTAATGTTTAGAGTTAAGTTGTTTTCCTGGTAGATTTATATGTAGAGAGATCATTTTGTTTGGTTTGATCTTTCCTTGCTTTTGTCTTGTGTTTTTTAAAAAATTTGTGTTTGGTAGCATGGCAAATATCTTCTTCCCGCACAGTGCGTTCCAATTTGTTCTCAGCTACTTTTAGCAGATTGAAGTTGGATGCAGCCAATTTTTTCCCAGTTATGTTTTTTTTCTTCCATTTTAACTGAATGGTATTTTTTGAACTAGCTAAATAACATTACTTTTTCTGCTGTATTGGTGAATTTGTGTTATTTCGCCTATAGGAGATTATATATTTTCATTTTGATGCCACATTTTACCTTCTCATTGAATGTTCCCTGCATAGACTATATAGCTAATGCATAGATTATCTTTGATCACTTTTCTAAAACTGGTTTTCTGGACATAAGTTGGTCATGGATAACAGGCATATATATGTATTTTTTTTTTCATTTTTTTGACACAAAAATATGAACTGCTCCCCAGATATAAAATTGCCAGCAATAATTTTAATATTTAATTACACAATTATAATTCTGTTTACTATTAGTTTATATTGAGTATAAGGAACAGTGGTATGATCTTGGAATTAATTAGATGGTGGGGTTTGGCCTTATGTCCACTGTGTGACCTTCAGTGAATTACCTAACCCTTCTCTGACCCAGTTTTTCTTTTTAACCTATAGAATGGAAAAAGAAGTGCTCAGTAATTGTTAGGTAGTTCCAGTAGCACCAAAAGGAGCTGTGCTCTTGCTGTCTCTCTTCCATGTGGTTGGGAGCTAAGATACACATGAAATGTTAAATGGCAATACAAGATCTGAAATTTTAGTAACAGGCAATCTGCTTAGAATACTAATTCATATCAGACAGTTTGTTTTATTTTTTAAAAATTAATTTTATTGGTACATTTTAGGTATACAATATAATGACATTCATCATTGGAAATTTGTACCTTTACATAATCTCTCTTGGTTCTTATTTTCTACCCCTTCCCTTGCCCTCCCTTCAACCCCTCCATCCCTCCCTATTTACAAAGACTTTGTTTCTCATATTATTTCCATTCCCTTCTTACCTTTCCCCTACCCCTCCCACTACCCCTTCCCTTTTGCCCGTTTTCTTCCTATTTCACATTATCTCTTATACATTTTAGTTCTTATTTACATTTTAAGTTTCTCACACTAGAGAAACTATTCAGTATTTACACATGTGTGGCCTATTTCACTTAAGAGTATGGCCTCAATGTGCATCCATTTAGCAATAAATGTCTCTGATTTTTTATTTTTTATGGCTGAGAACTCCATTTTATTAAAACACCACATTTTCTTTATCCAGTCTCCAGTTGATGGACAATTGGGCTGCTTCCAAGTTTTAGCTGTTACAAATTGTGTTGCTATGAACATGGGTGCGTATGTATCACTGTGGTATGATTCTTTTAATTCTTTGGGGAAGATCCCCAGCAGTGGAATAGCTGGGTCAAATGGGACTTCCAGTCCTAGGTCTTTGAGGTATCTCCATACTGATTTCCACAGTGGTTGTACCAGTCTACACTCCCACCAGCAGTGGAGCAGGGATCCTCTTTCCCCCAGCCCCGCCAGCATTTGTTATTGGTTGATTTCTTGAAAGAGCCATTCTTTCTGGGGTGAGGTGGAATCTCAGCGTTGTTTCATTTGCATCTCTCAAGTGACCAGTGATGTTGAACATTTTTTCATATGTTTTTTTGCTATTTCTACTTCTTTGTCTGAAAAATGTGTGTTCATTTCAGATACCCATTTTAGGATTGGGTCTTTAAATTTGGGAGGTCTGAGGTTTTTAAGTTCTTTATAGATTCGAGATAGTAGACCTTTTTCTGAGGAAGAGCAGGTGAAGATTTTTTCCCACATTGTAGGTTGTCTCTTCACACTGCTGGTGGTTTCTCTTGCTGTGCAGAAGCTTTTTAATAAGAAGAGATCCCACTTGTTGATTGTGCTAGTTCCCGAGCAACTGAGATTTTGTTCATAAAATCTTTTTGTACACCAGTGTCGTCAAGAGTTCTATCTAACTTCTGTTCCAGTCGGTTCAGTATTTCTGTTTTAATATTTGGATTTTTCATCCATTTCAAGTTTAGTTTAGTGCATGGTGAGAGATATAGGTCTAGTTTTAGTCTTTGGCAAGTTGAAACACAATTTTTATAGCATCAATAAAGAGGCTATCGTTACTCCAGTGAGGGTGTTTCACTCTTTTGTTGAATATGAGTTGGCTGAGTGTGTCTGAAGTTGTTTCTGCATCTTCTGATCTGTTCCACTGGTCCTCTGGTCCATTTCTTTGCCAGTACCATGCAGTTTTTCTCACAGTGGCTTTGTAGTATAGTTACAGGTTGGGGGTTATGATACCCCCTGCCATGACTTTGTTGCTTAGAATTGCTTTTGCTATTCTAGGTCTCTTCTTGTTCCAAATGAATTTTTGGATTGTTTCTCAAGGTCCGTGAAGTATGCTGGTGGAATTTCAATTGGGATTGCATTGAATCTATATAGCAGTTTTGGAAATATGGCCATTTTCACTATATTGATTCTTCCTACCCTGGAGCAAGGGGTGTCTTTCCATTTTCTGATACTGTCTTCAATCTCTCTTTTCAGAGTGCTATAGCTTTCAGAGAAGAGGTCTTTGATTTCTTTTGTTAGGTTGATTCCTAGGTATTTCAGGTTTTTGGATGCTATTGTGAAAGGAATTGTTTGCCCATTTCTTTCTCAGTGAGTCTGTTGTTTGTGTAGAGGAAAGCTATTGATTTTTGTGTGTTGACCTTGTATCCAGCTACTTGACTGAATTTGGTTATTAAGTCTAGAAGACTTTTGGTGGAGTTCTTGGGGTCTTCTATGTAGAGAATCATGTCATCTGCAAATAATGACAATTTGACTTCTTCATATCCTATATTTATTTTATTTTTTTCTCTTGTCTAATTGCTTTGGCTAATGTTTCCAGAACTATATTGAACAGAAGTGGTGATAGTGGACATCCTTGTCTTGTTCCTGATTTGAGTGTGAAGGATTTCAGTTTTTGACCATTTAGTATGATATTGGCTGTTGGTTTTTCATAGATGGCTTTTATCAGATTGAGGTAGAGACTGTCTGTTCCAATTTTTTGTAGGGTTTATATCATAAATGCGTGTTGGATTTTTGTCAAATGCTTTTCATGCATCTCTGGAGATGATCATGTGGTTTTTGTCCTTGGCTCTATTGATATAGTGTATTACATTGATTGATTTGTGTAAATTGAACCATCCCTGCATCCCTGGGATGAATCCCACTTGGTCAGGATGTATGATCTTCTTGATGATCTTCTGCATTCTATTTGCCAGTATCTTATTAAGGATTTTTGCATCTATGTTCATTAGTGAGATTGGCCTATAGCTCTCTTTTTCAGTTGGGTCTTTCTCTGCTTTGGGGATCAAGGTGATGCTTGCTTCCAGGAATGATTTCGGGAGTATTGCTTCCTTTCAATTTCACTAAAGAGTTTAAACAGTAGTGGCAGCAGTTCCTCTCTAAATGTCTTGTAGAATTAAGCGGTGAAGCCATCAGGACCTGGGCTTTTCTTGGTTGGTAAGTTTTTAATTATGTTTTCAATCTCATTGATTGATATTGAATTGTTTAGAATTTTTAGGTCTTCTTTGTTCAACTTTGTCCATTTTTTCTGTATTTTCCATCTTATTGGTATATAGATTGTCAAAATAGTTATTGATGATCCTCTGGATTTCTGCTGGGTCTGTTGTAATTTCATCTTTTTCATTCCTAATTGCATGGATTTGGGCCTTTTTCTGATAAGGTTGGCTAAGGGTTTATCAATTTTGTTTATTTCAAAGAACCAACTTTTGGCTTCACTGATTCTTTTTTGTATTGTTCTCTTAGTCTCCATTTCATTGATTTCTGCTCTGATCTTTATAATTTACTGTGTTGTATGAGCTTTGGGTTTGTCCTGCTCTTCTTTTTCTAAAACCTTGAGGTTCAGCATCAGGTTGTTTAATTGGGCTTGCTCTGTTTTCCTAATATGAGTCTTCACAGCTATGAATTTCCCTTATATGACTGCTTTCATTGTGTCCCATAGATTCCAATATGTTGTATTGTCATTGTCATTTAATTGTAGGAGCTGTCTTATTTCTTCTTTAATTCCTCTGTGATCCATTGGTTATTCAAAAGTGTGTTGTTCAATTTCCATGTGCTTATGAAATTCTTGCAGTTTCTTTTCCTATTGATCTCCAAATTCATCACACTATAGTCTGATAATATACAGGGGATAACTTGAATTCCTTTGTACTTAGTTAAACATGTTCTATGAGCGAGTGTTTGGTCTATTTTGGAGAACGACCTGTGTGCAACTGAAAAGAATGTGTATTCTGATTTTGTGGGGTGGAACACTCTCTAAACACTTGTTAAATTCATTTGTTCAAGAGTTTGATTGAGTTCTAGTATTTCATTGCTTATTTTTTGTCTAGTTGATCTATCTATTTGTGACAGTGGGGTATTGAGGTCCCCCACGACTATTGTATTATTGCTTATTTGGTTTTTCATGTCCACTAGTATTTCTTTTATGTAGTTGGGCACACTAGTGTTTGGTGTATACATGTTTATGATTGTCATCTCTTCCTCTTGGATTGTTCCCTTTACAAGTTTGTAGTGTCCTTCTTTGTCTCTCATAATCAGTGTTTGTTTGAAATCCACTTGATCTGCAAAGAGGTTAGATACTCCTGCTTTTTTTCTGGTTCCTGTCGCATGGAATATTGTTTTCCACCCTTTTACTTTCAGTCTATGAATTTCTTTTTGAATTAAGTGTGTTTCTTGTATGCAGCGTATTGTTGGATCTTGATTGTTGACCCATTCTGCCAGTGTATTTCTTTTGATTGGCGAGTTGTGACCATTAACATTGATGGTTATAATTGATACGTTTTGACTTATCATTGTCAGGACTTTTTCTTTCTGTTAGATTCTCCCCTTTTGCATTTAATTTCTTGTCATGCCCATTTGATTCATTTTGTTGTGCTTCCTGGGGTTGTGTTCCTCGTCTTTTCCTAGGATATTGTCCAAAATTTTTTGGAGTGCTGGTTTGGTATTGATGAAGTTCCCAAGATGCTCCTTGTCATAGAAGTATCTTATTTCTCCATCAATTTTGAAAGATAGTTTTGCAGGGTACCTCAATTTGGGTTGGAGGCTGTTTTCCTTTAAGGCTTGAAATATGGCACTCCAAGCTCTTCTTGCCTTGAGGGGTTGTGTTGAGAATTCTGCTGTGATTCTGATTGGCTTTCCTTTGTATGTGATTTGTTTCCTTTCTCTAACTGCTTGTAGAATTTTGTTCTTCTGTTTGGTTTCTGGAATCTTAACTATTATGTGCCTATGTGTAGATTTTTTTTGATTGAGACTAGTTGGAGTCCTATATACCTCACTTATATGTATGTCAAATTCTTTTCTCCTGCTTGGGAAATTTTCTGCCATCACTTCTGTGAACAGTTGTTTTATGTCGTCTGCACTCTCTCCTGTTTCTTCATTGATTCCGATCAGCCTTATGTCATTCTTCTTTGCATTGTCTAGTACCTGCTGGATTGATTTCTCATGGTCCCTTACTATTTTAAAGAAAGTTTTGTTTTCCATGTCACAAATTGCAACCTTATCTTCTATATCTGAAATTCTGACCTCACATTGGCTCATTCTGCTGTGTAAACTTTCAGTGGAGTTTTTAATTTCCTGGAAATCTGTTTGTATGTGTTTTATGGATTCCATTTGTTTCCTGTGTTTTGATTCCATCATTTGCCTCAGCTCTCTATTTTTTTTATCTGTGTCTGCTCTAGAGTTATGAATCATATTTTGCAGTACGGGCACAATCTCTGTTGTTATCTGAGAAATTATTTCTGATTTCATTTTTTCAGATCCTCTTTTGTTGCCTCTTCAAGGAGCCTAGGTGTTTGAGTATGAGATTGTCCCATCTTGTTTCCCTTTGGGGTTGCTTTAGGTGATCTGGAAGTCTGTTTTTTTGTTTGTTTGTTTGTTTTTTAATTTTTTATTTTTGGAAGTCTGTTTTTGAGACTAGTTTATGTGTCTTCTCATTGCAGCAGTGGGAAGTGGAGGAATGTGCTGCTGGTGCCCATTCAGCTCACCTCCTTGGTGCTAGGGGCAACTCTGCTCCTCTGGCCAGAGAGTTTGTTTTAAACTGCCGTAGACCATTAGTATTAGACAACATTCATAACTTTAATGCATTTTGAGGAATCAGTAATGAAGATATTTCTATTTCTGAGATAGTGGGTAGATGTATGCACTAAGGATTTTTAATTGAGGTAAAATTTACAGATTGTAGATTCATAGATATTAAGTGTACAATTTAATGAGTTTGATAAGTTTATAGATTAATGTAACTACACAGTCCAGGTATTGAACATTTTCCATACCTCATTCCATTCCCTCATGCCCCTTCCAGTCAATCACCATCTCCATAGGCAACCATTGTTCTGATTGCCTAATCCACATAGATTAATTTTTTTTGTTTTTTTTGGTACTGGGGATTGAACTCGGGTCCTTGCGCTTGCGCAGCAGGCGGCGAAACCACTGAGCTAAATTCCTGGCCTCCCATGGATTAATTTTTGATGTGCTTGAATTTTTTGTGAAGAAAATCATTTAGTATTGATGGTTTTGTGTTTTTTTCCACTGGGCTTCTGAAAGATCCAGAAGATGCCTGGAAGATCCTTGTAGAGTGCTGAGTTAATGTCTGTGTTGCTTTCAGCATAGGATGTTATAAATATGACAACTGTTATTTATGAAAAATTATTTGTTTGGATATAGGCTCTCTTTTTCATAAGGGGATATGTAGGCCTGGAATCTGTGGGGTTTTGTTTAGTTATTTAATTTTGTAAGAAATTGACAACCCCTTTTATGAAGTGATTGTACCCTTTTTGTACTCTTTCCTGTAGTATATTAGAGTTGTATATGCTGCCTACATTAACTGGCAGTCAGTGTTTTTATTTTTTATCTTAGCTATTGTAATCCCTCACACTGAAGGATGTTGTGCATCTTCCCATGTGTTTCTTTTTGGTGTTTGTTACATCATCCTTTATAATATACACGTTCAAGCTGTCTGGTCATTTTATTTATACATTTTTATTTTTCTTGTCCTCAAAGTAGACATTCTTTTATAATCTGAATAAAACTCTTTAATATGGCAAATACAAAATATTTTCACTCTGTGGCTTACAAATTAGCAGTCTATTTGGTTCAATAAAACTTTGTATTTTGAGATCATTGTAGATTCACATGCAGTTGTTAGAAATAATACAGAGAAGGCCCCTGTACTTGGGCACCTTTTCTTTAGATTTTCCTAGTGGTAGTATATTATATAGTATATAGTATATTATATAGTATATTATAGTATGATATCTCTACCAGGCTACTGACATTTATAGATCAAGATAAAGAACATTTCTCTCACCCAAGCATTTCTTGTGCTGCCCTTTTATTGTCACACTTAGCTCAACCCCTTCTCCCTCCCTGCCCCTGGCAACCACTATGTTCTATTTCTATAATTTTGATATTGCAGGAATGTTACATAAAAGGAATGATGTCACATGTGACCTTTCAGCACTCAGCAAAATTCCCTGCTAGTTCATTTATATAGTGAATATCAATAGTTTGTTCCATTATATTATCAAGTAGCATATGACGCTATGGACATTCTGTTGTCTGTACAACTGCCTACCTTTGAAGTACATCTGGTTTGTATCCAGATTTTAGTTCTTTGGACTAAAGCTGTTATAAACTTGTATTACAAGTTTTTTGTGAAATGTGAGTCTTCAGTTCTTTGGAATTAATGTCCAAGAGTACAATTACTGTCTGTATGTTAGTTGCATATTTAGATTTACAAGAAACCACTAATTTATTTTCTGAGCCCCTATATTACTTAACATACTCACCAGCAGTGTATGAGTAGTAGTCTAGTTGATTTTTTTTTTTTCATTATCCAGCATTTTGTGTTGTCACTAAACTTTAGCCTTTCTGGTAAGTATATAGTGATAGCTTATTATGGTTTTAATTTGCATTTGTCTAATGGCTGACAGAGCTGAGCACCTTTTCATATGCCTATTTACCATTGGTAGTTCCTCCTCAGTGAAAATATCTGTTTATATATCTTGCTCATTTTCTATTTGGATTGTCATTGATATGGAAATTACTAGTTACTAGCCATATATATGTATATGTGTGTGCATACATATATATATAGATATATAGTTTAAACATATTTTCTCCCAATATTTTAAAACTTTCCATAGTATTTTTTGCAGAGTAAAAGGTTCAGATTGATAATTTGATTTTTTTTTTTTAATACGTAGTGCTTTTTGGGTCATGTCTAAGACTCTTTGCTTTAGACGTGCCTTGCCAGATATTTTCTCTGTTTTTTTTCCTGCACTTTTATGGTTTTATATTTAAGTCAATGGCCCATTTTAAGTTAATTTTTATATGAGGTATGGAGATTAGGTAGCATTTCATTTCTTTGCTTTCTGAGTTTCAAATTGCTTAAACACCATTTGTTTAAAATTCTGCCTGTTCCTCCATTGAATTTCTTTCTCTTGTCAAAAGTCAGTTAGCTGTTCTTTTGTTTGGGTTTTCATAGGCTTCCTTTTCTATTTGATTTCTCTATCAGTACCATACTGTCTTTATTGCTGTAGCTACATAATAAATACTGAAATCAGAGGAAGAATGATTGTTCTCATTCTTCTTTTTCAAAATTGTTTTAGATATTCTACTTTCTTTGCCTTTCTGTATACATTTTAGCATACCCTTGTACATAAGTCCAAAATGTCTTACTGATGTTTTAACAAGAAATCCATAACCTTCTGTGTGTTTCTATATAGATTTAATATCTTTTATTGAGTCTTCCAATCCATGAACATGTGTATTTTCCCCCATTTTTGAATTTTTAATTTCTGTAAACAGCATTTGATGATTTTCAGCATTTATATTTTCACATATACACTTAAGTATTTTATTTTCTTTGGAAAATAATGGTTTTTTGTTTCAGCATTTAGGTTACATTTTTCACATACATAAGTATTTTATTTTCTTTGGAAAAATGGTTTTATGTGTTTCATTTTGCTTTCTACATGTTCATTGTTTACTTATAGAAATATTGATTTTGTGTGTTGATCTTATATCCTCCAGCCTTGTAGAATTCAATTATGAGTTTAGGAGGGCGGTGTGTTTGTGTGCGTAATCTTTTATTCATTTTTTTCTTCCTTTTTAAAAGTGAGTAACCCTTCCTATAATACATCAAGTAGAATCATGACAGCAGACATTCTAACTGGCTACCACGTTTAGGGGAAAAAGTTCACTCTTTAACTGTTAAGTATGATGTTAGATATAAATTTTTTGGGAGATGTTCTTTACTAGATTGAGAAAGTTCCTTTCTATTCTTACTTTCATGGAGATTTTTTTTTAGCTATGAATCTTGGATTTTGTTAAATTTCTTTTCTGCTTCATTTGATGGATCCCATACTTTTTTCTTTATCCCACTGATCTGGTGGATTGTGAATTTTTTCTTTGGGTGTTAAAACAGACTTACA
Source organism: Heterocephalus glaber (assembly GCF_053883595.1). Lineage (NCBI taxonomy): Eukaryota > Metazoa > Chordata > Mammalia > Rodentia > Bathyergidae > Heterocephalus > Heterocephalus glaber. The sequence continues at coordinate 36,722,948 of NW_028258381.1, read as the reverse complement.
TACTGGGAATGCATTGCATTTAGTCATGGAGTGTAATTTTTTATTTTTTATTTTTATCACCATTAAGTTTATTGGTACATTTTAGGTATAAAATACAGTTACATACATCATTGGGATCTTGTACCATTACATGAGTATCTTGGTTCTTATTTTTTTTTCCCCTTCCCCTGCCCTCCCTTCCCTATTTGCAAAGACTTTGTTTCCATTTTTTTCCTTTCCTCATATTTTTTCTTTTCCCTTCTTTCCTTTCCCCTATCCCTCCCACTTCCCCTGCTCCTTTAGACCTTTTCTTCCTATTACACAATATCAATTATACAGTTTTAAAATTACAATATCAGGATCTAGGAGACATTACCACAGATTTTACAGAATTTAAAAGGATATAGAAAGCATATTACAAAAATCTGTTTTATTAATTTGACATCTTCTAAGAAGTACCTTGGAAGACAAATTAACGAAACTAACTCTGGAGGAAATATAAAATTTGAATAGCACCTATTAAAGTTTAATTCCTAGCTTGAAAACCTACCTGTATGACAACAACAGACTCATATTCATTTTAACTGATAAATTATATCAAACATTTAAAGCAGAAAAAAAAAAAGAACATTTCTCCCCTCATTTTATGACATCAACATTATGCTAATCCTAAAACTGGATAAAGATAATAGAAGAAAAAAGTATGAACATAGATAGAAATTTGTTTAACAAAACAAACTATTAGTCAGATCTGGCAGTATGTAGAAAGTGGTTTAATTATAGTGGCAGTGTTGGTTCAGCATTGGAAGATCCACCCTCAAAAGTCATCATTTTAACAGAGGAAAGGAAAAAGCCATATGATCCTCTCACTAGTTGGAGAAAAAGTATCAGACTAAATTCTACAACTATTCATGGTAAAAGCTATCAGGAGACTAGAAGTAGAACAGAACCTTCTCAACAGATTAAAGACACGCACTCCATACTTCCAGCAAAAATGCCTTATATGAATGGAGAAGATACAAGGCTTTCTCCCTAAATTGAGGAACAAGGGCAGATATGCCTACTCTTTATCTGTCCATTAAACTTTGAAACATAGGCCTAAACCAAAATAGTCTGGCAATAAAATTACACAATTAGGATATGATTCGCAAGGTAGAAGCAAAATCTTTATATGTAGATGAAACGATCATCTACAGAGAAAATACTAAGAAATCTCTAGGAGCTGCTAGAACTTGTTTTTGAATTTATCAGGATTAGAAAACATAAGGTATATATAAAAATTCAGGTCTATGTATACTTGCTATAAATGAAGAATTGGATACTGAAACTTAAAAGTTATGTAGGAGTACAAAGGACCTAGAAAAGTAAAAAGAAAAAAAAAAAACCAGTGTTGGAAGACGTTTAGTACCTAATTTTAAGACTTCCTCTAAAGCTACAGTAATCAAGGCAGTGTTGGTGTAAGGAAAGACATATAGATCATTGGAATAAAACTGAGAATCTAAAAATAGAACCACACATATATGATCCACTGAGTTTTGAAAGATTATTAAACATTAACATTTTATAGAATATAAACTCAATTCAACTCAGAGCCGAGGAAAAGATTGTGTTTTCAGCAAATGGCACTAGAATACCTGTTATCCGTATATAAAAAATTAACCTCAACCCTTTATTTCCATACATAAAAATAACTTGAAGGGATCTATGAACCTAAATATGAAAGCCTGAAATTACAAAACTTGAAGAAGAAATTATAAGGGAAAATGTTTATGAATTCAGGGTAGGCAAGAAGTTCCTTGGATACAAAAAACATGATGTATAAAAGAAAAACAATTGATAACTGAGATTCCATCAAAACTTAGAACTTTAGATGACATCATTAAAATGAAAAGTAGTCCTTAAACAGACCGTATTTACAATGCATATAACCTATGACCAAAAACTATAAAGAACTCTTACAGCTCATTAATAGACAACCCAATTAAAAAGTAAACACAAGAAGGGGATAAATAGCCAGTACAGCACAAGGAAAAGTGTGCAACACTAGAATCAGAAAAATACTAATCAGTACAATAACAAGATTGAATTATACACTCATTAGGGAGATGAAGTTAAAAGTTTTAAAAGCCTTGTCATGACTTTTTCTTTTTGTTGGAATCTCCCCCTTTGTGTTTAATTTGTTACGCCCAAAGGATGCATTCTGCTGGGCTTCCTGGGGTTGTGATCCTCATTGTCTTTCCTAGGATATTGTCTAAAGTTTTTTGGAATATTGGTTTGGTATTCATGAAATTCCTAAGGTTCTCTTTTTCATGGAAGTATCTTATTTCTCCATCAATTTTGAAAGATTTGCAGGGTACTTCAGTCTGGTTTGGAGGCTGTTTTCCTTTAGGGCTTGAAATATATCACTCCAAGCTCTTCTTGCCTTGAGGGTTTGCATTGAGAAGTCTGCTGTGATTCTGATGGGCTTTCCTTTGTATGTGATTTGTTTCTTTTCTCTCACTGCTTGTAGAATTTTGTTCTTCTATTGGGTTTGTAGAATCCTAACTATTATATGCCTATGTGTAGATTTTTTGTTTTTTTGATCAATGCTAGTTGGAGTCTTATATGCCTCACTAATCTATAAGTCGAATTCTTTTCCCCTCCTTGGGAAGTTTTCTGCCATCACTTTTGTGAACAGTTTTTTTATGTCATCTGCACTCTCTCCTCCTTCTTCATTGACTCCAGTCAGTCTTATGTTATTCTTCTTTGCATCATCCAGCAGCTGCTGGATTGATTTCTCTTGGTCCCTTATAATTTTAAAGCAATTTTTCTTTTCCTGGTGATTAATTGCAGTCTTATCTTCTATGCCTGAAATTCTGCCCTCACATTGGTTCATTCTGCTGTGTAGACTTTCGATGGAGTTTTTAATCTCCTGGAAATCTGTTTACATCTGTTTTATGGATTCCATTTGTTTCCTATGTTGGGATTCCATCATGTTCCTCAGATCCTCTATTTTTTTAATCTGTGTCGTCTCAAGATTTATTAATCATGTATTGCTGTATGGGCACAATCTTTGCTATTATCTGAGAAATTATTTGTGATTCCATTTTTTTCAGATCCTCTTTTGTTGCCAGTTCAGGGAACCAGGTGGTTGAGTATCAGAGTGTTCCATCTCGTTTCCCTTTGGGGTTGCTGTAGGTGATCTGGAAGTCTGTTTTTGAGGCTTGTTTACGTGTCTTGTCATTTCCATGGGGGGGGGGGAGGTGCTGCTGGCGCCCATGTGACTTACCTTCTCTGCCCTAGGAGTGGTGGAATGGCGGTTGGGGAGCCTCCTCTGCCCTAGGAGCAGTGGAATGGCAGTGGGGAGCCTCCTCCTGGGCGCTGGGATTGGCTCACCTCCTCTGCCCTAGGAGCGGTGGAAAGGTGGCGGGGAGCCTCCTTCTGGGCGCTGGGATTGGCTCACCTCCTCTGCCCTAGGAACAGTGGAATGGTGTTGAGGAGCCTCCTCCTGAGTTCTGGGATTGGTTCACCTCTTTTGCCCTAGGAGCAGTGGAATCTGACGTGTAATTTTTTAATACATTACTGGATTTCATTTGCTAATGTTTTTCTGAGAACTTTTATGTCTTAAATTTGTGACATAGTTGAATTGTGTCTTATTTTCATGATCTACAGTTGACTTTTGTGTATTGTCTTTTTCAGGATTTTAGGTTACGGTAATACTAGTGTCAAGAAATAACCCCAGAAATGTTTTCTGGACAAGATGTTAATTCTACTTTAAACGTTGATCGAATTTTTCAGTGATACCATCTGGATCTGAAAGATTTTTCATTCAAAAGATTTAAAGTGACAAGTTTAATTTGTAGGATTCTGCAGGCTATCTTATTTTGGATGTATTTTAGTACTTCATATTTCCACAAATTTGTTCATATCATCTATGTTGTCAAATTTATGTGCTTAAAGTTGAGTATCCCTATTTTAATGGCTGCAAGGTCTGTATTGGTGCCCCCTATTTGTTGGTATTGGAGAGTCACATCTCTCTTTTTATTTCTTTTCACTTTGATTAAAAGTGTATCAGTTGGTTGCCTACACCAAAGAACCAGCTTTTTCTTTTTTCTTTGCTTTTTTAAAATTTCTTTTATTGGTACATTTTAGGTATACAATACGTTTACATTTATCATTGGGTGCTTGTTCCTGTACATGATGTATCTTGGTTCTTATTTTTTTCCCCATTACCTGTGTGCCCTTCACCCCCTCCGCCCTTTCCTATTTACATAGATTTCATTTCCATTTTTTTTCTTTTCTCATAATTTTTCCTTTCCTTTCTTTCCTTTCCCCTTCCCCTCTCACCACCCCTACACCTGTGGACCTTTTCCTATTTCAAATTATCAATTATTTGTTTTAATCATTTTAATCCTTATTTACCCTTTAGCTTTTTTTTCCTGTTGATTTTCTGTATAATTTTTCTGGCTTCAATTTTATTGATTCTAGTCTTGCTTTCGATTATTTTCTTGTTTAAGCTTGCTTCAGATTTATTTTCACTTTCTTTCCCTTTCTTGAAGTAGATGCTAGGTAATTGATTTGAGGCTTTTCTGGTTTTCTTATGTAAGCATTTCAGTACTACAGATTTTCCTCTCAGCACTGCTTTAGCTGTATCATCCCACCTAATTTGCTATATTGTGTACTTGTTTTCTTTTAGTTCTATGTGTTTTTAAATTTCTTTTCAGACTTATTTTTTGATTCCACTATTATTCAAAAGCATTTTGTTCAGCTTCTAGGCATTTGGAGATTTTTGTGGTTTTGTTATTAATTTCTAATTTTGATTATGGTCAGAGCAGAGCATAACTCTAGAAATTTAGTTATTTTAAATTTGTTCAGATTTGTGGTCTGTGTTGATTAACAGTCTATGGGCATTTGAAAAAAATAAGAGAAACATATGTATATACTAGGTATGATGTCCGCCATACAATTTGATTTTTTTCCATATTGTGGTAGTGTTATGTGAAAGAACAATTAAATATGCCAGAGGGCTATGCAGTGAAAATGTAGATATTGTGTCTGTCTTGAAGAAACATTCATTGGTCAGTTTGTATGATTGTGCTTTAAGTAAAGAATATTTTTAATAACATTTTTAAAAAATGTTCTAAATTTAAAAATGTGTACAGGCCTCAGGGAGCAGCTTCTAGTCTCATCTCCCTTTTGCATGCAAGGCCTTCCTATGTGTGACTTATGATAGTGTCCTTCCCCTCCTACTGGGGAGAAAACTACAGTACAACTTATTGGTTAAAAAGCATGCAGTTAGGTTATTGATGCTGTTATATGTTTAGACTGGGCATTTTACTATTTTGAATAATGGAAATGTCACTCACTGTTTAATTTTCTTTTATCTTCCATAGTAATTTTCACAGGTATGAGTACATAACTAAATTTAACATTCCAACTGAGTATACTTGATAAGAAAATTTAAAATTTCAGAATGTATTTCAGGACTTCTGCAATCTTAGATAATCAAGATAAGCAATTGATTTTAAATAATCTAAATAAATTTTATTTTTGGGTTTATTTTTAATGTACTCTACTAGGATATTTAAATTTTAACTTCTTAACAAATTGAGTCATTTTTAAATTTTTTATTTATTTATTTTTTGAGTCATTTTTAATATTATTTAAATTATATGTTTCATATCTTTGGCAAAAGTTTACTTTTTAAATTGAGATCTTTTTTTTTCCTGTAGGGCTGATGATTTGAAGTTACCTAAGTATCAGATTCCAAGTGTTAATTTTGCATTTTTGTGGCAAGCACACCTATTTTGTGTGGCTCTCGCTGCCTTTTTCGCAGCTTTGCACAATGTCTCATCAGTATCTCAGGCTTAACGTGGGTGGACTTCGAGCTGTGTTCTCTGACCCTGCTTTTTCCATAATCATCCCTGCTGCAGGAAATGATGGTGAGGTCTTTCTAGTTTCTCTGGCCGGAAACCTTGGCATTGTTATTCTTTCTTCTTTCTCTCACACTTCATGTCTGACAGTGTGTTGGTACTGCCTTTACTATGTTCCTCGAGCCTGAAGACCTCCTGCCTGTCTCACTGCCAGAGCTCACCAAGTCACCATCATCTCTCAGCGGTTAAAGCAGCAGCTGCCCCCAGCCCCCCCATGTGGTCTCCCAGCTTCAGCCCTCCCTGCCTAATCCCAGCATCAGGGCGTGCTCAGTGATTAGTGAACCCTTAAAAACTTAAGTCAGGCATACTGCCCTTTTGCTCAAAATTCTCCATTGGCTTCTAGTGTCATTTATAAAATCCAGATTCCCCATAGCCTCTCCTTCTTACCTTTGCAGCCTGTTCTCCTCCTGCCATCCCCTTCACTCACACTGCTCACCACACTGGTTCTCTGCTGTTTGTCATAGAACATAACAGACTCATGTGCACCTCAGGCCCCTTGCACTGGCTTTCCAGCTGCCTGGTTTCCCACCTGCGTGGATCCCTTCATCAGCCCCTCCTATGTCTTACTCAGAGGACACCTTCTCAGTGAGGCCTCTTCTTCAGTTAAGATTTCTATTCCTCTCCAAAATCTTCTTTTCCTCTTGTCATATATATAGTAACATCATCATTCTCTTATATGCAGGTGTTTCTCTTATTCTTCCATAAATATTCCTGAAAGCTTCCATGTTCTGTAAAACTGTACACTAATAACAACTTATGAGGAAAGTCCTGTTGGCCAGACCATTGAAAACCTATGGACTTTTGCAATCACAACACATAACAAGTACTTGTAGTAGCATTCTGTATTTATTTTTTGTTTTGATACAAAGAGAGAAGCCTTCATACTTACTCATCTGCACTTGCAGTTTCTCTTGAGTAGTGTAATGTAGTGGAAAGGGCTGTGGTTCTTGAAGTGCTTAAACCAGCTACTACTTGCACCAAACGAAGAAGTGACCTTTTAATTTTCATTTTTAGTTCTGTTGTTACTGGAGCTGCTAACTGTTTATTTATAATTCTAAGGCTTACTCTTTAATAAATGATAAAGGCTTGTTTATGATGATGTTGTAACATTAATATTCTGGGGAAAAATCACATATAAATCAGTGCAACCTCCATGTTATACTAGTTATCATTTCCCTCTTTATCAATCACATATGAGGTAATTTGTATAAAATAAATGTAGGCTTTAGCCTGACAGTTCTATATATTTCCTTATTTGTTTACTGTTTATCTCCTTGAATTAGAAGATAGTTACGTGAAGGTGTGATTTTTACTGTTGTTTTTTTTTTAATTCACATTTGTATTCCAAGGTCATAGAATTCCTAGTTGGTATTTAATAAATATTTGTTGAATGAAAAAATAATCAAATCAATATTTAGAGTTCTCTAGACTTCTGAAGTAATTGAAAATAGGAACACCTGTTTTTCTTTAAATTGAACAACTTCTTTGTCTTAATAGTTATTGACATTTAAGGCTGTAGCCTGATTTATGTGTGTTATTTAGAAAGCCGAAAGTAAATGTGTTCTGGATGAAGTTCAAGATTCAACGTTCTGTAGGAAGATGCAATTTTGTTCTGTGGCAAGATGTTTTAATAGAAGCCAGCCGGTGTATTGTGCTTCTCCTCCAGGCACGGTCATGAGCATTTTGTGCACAGTAACTAATTCAATCCCTTTGATACCTCTAGCACCAAGTTTTTCCGGGTGTGGGCCAGGGACATTTGGCAGCCCTGAGACCCTTTACCAGGAGAGGCCACAAAGTCAGAAGCATTTTATAGTAGTACAAGGAACTTTTTGCTTCTTCCCTGTTTGGGATTTTATTGATGATGTAAAAGCAATCATGAGAAAACTTCTGGCACTTGAGTATGTACCAAGACAGTGATGCCAGACTACACTGGTTGATCTGTTTCTTCCGTATCAGAAACCTGTGTTTTTTAAAAAAAATCCAGCTCCTTTAAAACTATCCTTGACAAAGTCATAAAAGTTGCTACTTATATTTTGAATCTAATAAATGTCTTTTTAATATTCTGTGTCCAAATGCCGGTTTTGTAAAAAAACCTTCTATTGCATACAAAAATATAATAGTTGCTTTGAGGCAAAGCCCTTGTGAGGTTATCTGAGCTGGCAGTCAAATGGGTGCCTTTTTCTTTGTACTTTATTTTTACTTGAAGTAGTGACTGACAGATGAACTATCATAATTTAGACTTAGGAATTTGGCAGCATCTTCTTTTTTTTTTTGTACTGGGGATCAAACTCAGGATCTTGCGCTTGCGAGGCAGGAGGCGGCACCACTGAGCTAAATCTCTGGCCTCAGCATTTTCTTGAAAATGAATGAAATCTGTTTCTTGGGTGAAGGGGGTGGGAACTGACAATATTTTTGGCTAATGATAACCATCAGAATCCTACGTAAAAATTAGAATTTTAGAAATTTTGTATGTGGCACTCTGAGGTTCACATTTCCCTAATATATAAGGATTTCTCTGATGTGTTAAGAAGCTGTACTAACATGTGATATTTCTTAAATTGTGTAATGAAAACGTGGCAACATTTGAAAGATCTGCAAAACTCAGTGATCCAATAAAGTTGTATATATAAAAGATCAAATACAACATAGATCAAAGTAGTTTAATGTAACAGAGTGCCAAAGTTTCTTTGGTAAGGTTTCAGATTCCACATTAGAACTCACCTTTACGAAACTGACACGCAATTTTGGTATAGTGTCAACAAGAATATTCAGTTATTTGAAAAGGCTATTAAATTTCTTCTCATGTTTCCAACTACACGTCTGGGAGGCTGTATTTTATCCATGTCCTTCAACTGAAAACAGCATGTTGCCAAAACTAAATGCAGAGGTTATGTGTGAGAATCAAATTGTCATTGAAAAAATGTGAAACAGTGCCACTCATGAGAATATTTTGTTTTGTTTTACATGTTTCATAAAGATATCTTTTTGGTTAATATATAAGGTCTTTAATATTACTGTTTTTAAGTGAATGAATCAATATTTTGAAACTTCAGAATTTAACCTTCTAGTATGATACATAATGGAAAGAACTCACTTAAATAAGAATTAAGGGTTCTTCCTTAATTTTTTAACATAAAAGTTTCAACGGAACCCAGAATGGGGAAGGTTTAAGTACTACTGCTCTTGAAGAAGTTGGTTTTATTATTTTGTTGAGTGGGAAACCCAGATATAGGAGGGCAAGTGGGTCGCCCAAGATTGCAGAACTGTTAAGTGGTAGAGCTGGGATTGAAGCCCACATTTTCAGAGCTCTTGCTCTAAACTACCTTCCCATAGGAGTTCTCCTTGAGAAACCCTAATGGTTTGTAACTTTGCTGAAATCAACAGGTTTTGTCTGATTGAACCGAGATGTCCCTGTGAATTTCTTTTGCCTGTGATTGCCTTGGCCTAAAGAAATCTTCACCAGTTTCGTGTCTCCTAAAGCCTCAGATTTTCTCTCAGTATATGCGTGGCATAAACTAACTAGCAGACATCTAAGCAGAGAAAAATAAATTATATTTGAAGAGGTTTTTTTTGGCACTTTTGGCCTTTTATTAAACAGAGTTAGACTTTTAAGATTATTTCAAAGAATCTTTGAAAGAAATATTATGGTATGTTTAAGAATAATATCGGTTATTTTTGATAACATTCCTCTTATTTCTTTGGTCATAGTTTCTTAGTATAAACCATACAAATAATAATTCAGCACACTTCTACTTTGAAGTAAAATATCAGAGAGCTAGAAGCTTATTTTAGTTTGGAGAAATAGGAAAATGCTTTTATCCTACTGTCTGTTCTTATTATTAATTTATGTGCTGAAATAGATTAGTGCAGTGCTGCAAGAAACCAGTACATAAATACAACCATTTATGTTTCTACCATCAGCTTCCACTGTAGATTAATCTCGTTGAAAGTTTGAATGGTTTCTTGTGAATATTGGAAAGCCAGGTTTGTCCCATGAGTTCCCTTAAATACACTGTTAATTCACATTGATTTCAGAGAAAACGGAGATAATCAGTTTGACTTCCCCACTGACTAAATGCCACCACAAACTGTTCCCAGTACTGTTTAATGGAAATCTTAGGATCCCTCCCACTTTTTCAGTTTCTATGTGCATAGATTCAAACACCAAGAGGATTCCATAGGTCAACTACTCAGAGAAACCCACACTTGTTAGTCAAACTTCTGAGAACAAAAGAATGACTTATGGTGAGATCCAGGAATATTTAAACTTTAATCAACAAACTTTAATCTGCTTTGCCCCTTCTTATTATGGTCCCCTCCAGAGAACAGGGAGACAGACTGGAAACAAGGGTGGACAATCTTACCTTTTAGTACTTGGTCTCACAGTGTGCTGATGTATCCTGGCACCTGTATCCCCAAATTCTGTCTCAGACCAAGGTAGCCATCATCAGTGCCCCTACGAGGCCACTTCTGGTCCTTAGTGGTTTTTCCTGGGTCTTTCAGGGGATAGGAAGGTAGAAACTCTCTGCAATGCTGCTCCCCTGTCAAAGCCAAACCAAGTACAAACAGAAAGAAAGCTGGTTCTCAGAAGTCAACTTCTTAGTTGGGATCTAAGAGCATTTGTCAGAAAAGAAATTCTCATTTGTAACAAAGGATGGTACAGGGGACAGTTCTTTAACAAGGCTTCAAGAGCTATTGAAAGCTGCTGTAGCTGAAGCAGCACAAAGGGGTGCATCTGTGCCTGCTATGTAAGACCTTGGAGCCCCAGGCCTCTGCAGCTGTTTGTCAGTTGCCCTCAGCTCTCTGGGGCTCACACCCCTCCAGTTCCTGCCCTAATTGAGATGTGGGGACCTCCGCCTGTGGGAGGTCCTCAGAACACTGACTTCATACCCATTGCCTCTCCTCAGTGTTTATCTTGGCCTGTTTTACAGCCCATTTTGTAGACTGTGAGTTCATCAGTTAGGGCCAGCTCTTTGCCCAGTGGCCAGGAGAGCTAGTGAGTGTGTGAGGAGCTAGTGTGGGCCTCAGCCTTAGGCCTTCTCTTCCGCGTGAAGATCTGTATGACCAGGAAGGTGGGGTGGAGGCGTTTTCACACTGGTCACAGACCCTGCAGGCCACTGAGGGAGAATATCTCTGTGTAGGTGCCAGTTCACGGCCTGTTGGAAATGTTTGAGAGACATAGTTGACATTTGCAAAACACCTTTTGTGTTTTGTGATTATAATACATTAGGTTTTTAATTGTTTGGAATCAGATCAGTTTATTTATAGATACGTTTTACCCCGAGTTTCTGATACTCACTTATTTTTAGTAGGTGGTAGTGGAAGTATATAAAGTGACTTATGGGAAGTTTAGTGAAAAAATTTTTTTTTATCTGCAGACTATATTCTACTATATTTGAAAGTCTCTTAGTCTCTGACAAACTAGGAGAAGCCTGGGAATTGGCTATGATGATGGAACTGACTCCTTACTGGAGGGCTAATTATCAATTATCTAGTTTGAGAATGACTGCATACCACTGAGTTACCGTTCCCCCATTTCACCCTTAACCACCAGAGGGTTTATATGGTGGTCACAGAAACTGAAGGTTGAATTGCCTCGTCCTAAAGCGTCATCACCCAGAACAGGAAGACCCTCTTACAGCACCATACTGATATCTGCATATTTAGCTACAGTAGAATGTATCTAGCAATATATTTAAATTTTACCTCAGAAATACATTTGAAATGTGTAATTGTTTTCTTTAAGAAGATTAATATTACTATTATGAAGAAAGTACATTATACTGTGAGATTAAATTCCTGGTTTCAATAGGGATACGTAATGAACTGCTGGCAGCTGAAATTGGAATGATTACATTTACCAGAATGGGATGTTCTATCCAAATTTTTTAGAATAGTTGCTCACAAATGATACATTATGCCCTGTACTTTTGTTCTCAACGGAATTTGAAAAATAGAACTTTCTGTTAGTGGTAAATTCATAAGCTTAGTTCATGAAAATGTTTGAATTTGATATAAAAGAAGTTTTGAAAGGAAGATTAGTGGTTTGAACCTAAAGATTAGTCACTCTGGGAAATTTAGCTGTGGCAAAAGCAGAGTTCAGTAATGAAAGGTCCTGCTCTGGCCGATTGCCCATTCATGTTGTGATTCCCGATCCTCCCTGCTGGAGTTTCTTCACCTGATGGATGGTGCTGATGGTGGCCGGGGGGGGGGTGGGGGCGCTTAATAAATTACATCATCACTTTGCCAGAACACGTGGGATTTGTCTGCTCAGACCTCCCCTGGTTTGTGGTACAGTTGATTCCTCTAAGTGGAAGTTGATCATTATTATTTCATTATTCATTATTGCATTAAAATAGAGAAGAAAAAGGCAAGTTACTGAGTAAATGGCAGTTGTTTTAGTTGAAGTTGTCATCAGCATGCACAAGAATACCTTAAAGTTTGATGTTCTTGGTACCTTGTAGTTGCTTCCTAGCCCTTCTGCCATTAAAGGATTTCAATAGATTCTCAGTTTTCCATTGTGGAACAGATCATTCAAATCCACAGGAAGTTCCTCCTTTCTCAAGTGAGAGAAGCTGGACCACAAGAAAGGCTCACCCTCAGATTCTTATGCTTCTCTACACCACATGGAAAGTGCTTCAACTCTTGTACATGGATCAGGTACCCTTTTTTGGTTGAGCAGATTATCATTGCATTAGACAGGTAAAACAAATCTATTTCCATGCTATCTGAGAACCTTAAAAGTCCATTTAGGGAAGTGACTTCATCATAAAATTATGTTGTCTTGAGAGAACGTTAAATCTATTCTTATCCTTTGGATAGACTTTATGTATGTATTATCCAGGTAAATGAGACCCTCTTTTGTAAATGATTTATGTTCCATTTAAAAGTATGTGAAAATAGAAATTTCACAGTTTTCTTTGGTAATTCATTCTAGGGTTTTAGAATTTCATTGGGAGAATACAGAAGTATTTAATACTTTCCATATGTTTTCTTTCAGGAAAGGGGGATCTATTATTATTTAAAACACAGACACACACCTCTTAGAGAGCATTAAGTGAACCATTGGCTTTTCCCCAGGTAAAATTTGATAATTACCTTGGATGTAATTCAGTCATCCCCTTTTCCCCCTTATGGATATTTTCAGGCTTTTTTGTGTCCCATATAATGTATGTAAAGATCAAATGGTTTTGAGGGAGTCTGTGCACACTTGAATACTAATTCATCTTTCTTTTCCTCTCTCCAAAGCTTTTGTTTTGATATCTTTATGCTCTCTTTAAGTTTCCAGATCTTTGGGGTGTCTTTTAGTGGTAAATAGTTCCAAGCTCAGAGAGGTAACTGTTATTCTCTGTATTGACTAATCTATTAAAATATTTGAGATGAAGATTTTAATTTAGATTTTGAAATTCTAGAGCCTTGACAATGTTTATCTTCTTTTCTTCTATAGTAAATGACAGCATCTGTGCTCACCATGATTCTGTGGTTTAGATCATGTGACATTTGATTGCAAACTGTAAGAAAATATTCTATATGAAGTTTTTTCCTGCAAGATTATAGTACTCAGCATGATAATTTTGTACATCACATAAGTATGTTAACTATGAATTCTATGAAGAGTGGAATTGTTATATCATTTAAATTGAAAACCATTATATAATACATTAAATTGATGTGCTATCAATTGAAAAACCAAATTCAAATTCTTGAGCTATCTTGAAGCTTTTTCCTTTCAAAGAGATATATTTTTATGACTTATGTGTATAGGACACTGGAACAATATCAAGTGGCATTTCTTTTTCTGTTGTTAAAGAGAGTCCAAATGGCAGGACATTAATAAAGCCGGCAGCTCAGTAAATCCCAAGGTATCAAAGCTATACCCATTGCAATTCAGCTTTATTACACTGCTTAGATCATAAGAGTGGATGATTTTAGCTGAAGTACATGGCAGAAAGGGAAATTGGATACTCAGTTGATAATCAAAACCTAAGAATGCACTTGAAATGCAGCTTAGAGTATGTCATGTGCCACAGAAGCAGGTGGAACTCTCACAATAGGACCTGGATTAGTGGGTCCTCCTCGACTGAGTGGCACATTTCATTATAGCACCTAACACTTGAGTGTTTATCTTCTGTGTCAGACCTAGACCATAATCTTTTAAGGGATCACAACTGTGTCTTATTCTTTGTATCCTCAGTGCTCATTATAGGGTCTGGCACAATCAAGGTGTGTTTTATTGACCAGAAAATCATGCAGGCCAGAGACCTAAGATTCGTTTGGACACCCCCTTCCTCATTATCCTAGTAGCTAATCCATCATTGAATCTCTTTTACTACTGAAATATTGTTTTAAAATTGCCCATTCTTCACCATCTCTTCTACAATCCCTACGGTTGGCTGTTGCCAGTCTACCTCTGTGTCACCTTGTAGAGCATTTTATCTGGATCACTGTGGTGAGCTCCAAACTGATCTCCAACTATTCCAGTCCCCATTTAGCTTCTCCATGTTATAGCTAGAATGACCTTGAGCTACACAGTCTCTTGACTGCAGGTCTTTTGTAGGAGGAGCTACTCACTGCCATGGTATTGACATTACTTTTGACTATGGTGTATTAACAGGGTAATAATATCATCTGTCGCTCACACAAGGACACTTTCTACGTGAAGTGGATGTTGCTAATACATGTGCAGGATGGCATGCGCTTGCCCTGCAGAAACTGAGTCCTGCATACCCTGCTTCATTCACTCACTCTGCACTTGCAGTAAGGCTTGTTTTTCAGTCTTTTGTATTTCCCAAGGTTACGTACCATGTTTGTTCCCTCAACTGGTCCTGAGTGTTGCCTGAGACTCTGACTCCTACTTGCATTCAATCTCACTGACTAGGTTAAATTGCTTTACTGTAGGATTTTACTGCACAAATACAATTTAACATTTTCTAGTTAAGTGAAACCTAGTAATTTTAGTTGCTATTCAATCTATACTGATCATGATAGAATATAGTGATAAACAGAAAGACAAACTCTATGCAGTTGTCCTTTGGTATCTGCTAGGGGCTGGTCCAGGACCTTCTTGTAAATACCAAATCCACAAATGTTCAAACTATTCACATCCTCTCATTCATATTAAATCATATATAGATTAGGTATAATACCTAATACAATGTAAATACTGTGTAAACAATTGTTATCCTGTATTGTTTAAGGAATTATAAGAAAAAATGTCTGCACATGTTTAGCACACAGTTTTTTTCTTCTTCAGTACTGGGGCTTGAACCAAAGGCTTCTGCACCAAGCTACTTCCTCTTCTCTTTTTCTTTTTATTATGAGACAAGGTTTTCCTGTGTTGCCTGGACTGGGCTTGAGCTTACAATCCTCCTACTTTAGCCTCCCACAGTGCTTGGATTACAGGTGTGCACCACCATGCCCAGTCCAGACCAGGCATCTTTTTCCTGAGGATTTTTTTATCCTTGATTGGTTTAGTCTGCAGAGGTGGAAGCTGTGGGTATGGTAGGACTGAATATATATTTAAATTCTATATACTATATTTGGTATTAGTGTAGGTACAACAGTTTCCTGTGCAACTACATTTTTACCATAGTTTCAATTCTTAGTACTGTTATACTATTTAATGTTTAGTTTGTTAAAGATTTAGTAATGTGACTTAAAGTCTAGATTAGTAACTTCACTAATAAGTTATAAAAATTTTGAAGGTAGATATGAGTTCTTGAGAAAATTCCACTATTGAGAATTTTGTCACATTGAGAATCATGATAGGTAGAAATTTGGGGTTCTGGAGCCAGATTATCTGGATTTAAATAATGACTTTAGTCCCAGCTGGTATCTGTGAGATTCATCCATGTTATTGTGTGTAGAACAGTAGGTTCAGTCTCATTGCTGTATAGTATTCTCTTGTGCACTATGTGAATATGCCGTAAGTTTTCTGGTTTATATCCCATTGAAAGTGAATAAAAGAGACTGTGCAGGGCCAGGGATTTAGCTCAATGGTTTCGCCACCTGCTGCGCAAGCTCAAGGACCCGAGTTTGATCCCTGGTACCAAAAAAAAAAAAAATTGTGTGTGTGTGTGTGTGTGTGTGTAGAGAAAGCTAGATTGTAAGTCATGTTATTTTTGTACATATTAATCTTGCTTATCCTAGTCATTTTAAAAAAAAATTGAAGGTTACATGAAGAAATTTCTCTTTCATAGCCTTGATTGTTGCTTTGAACAACATTGATTGCAACTTTGAAAATAGATTGCCTACTTAAAACCAATAGCTTATGTGAGCAGATAATACCTAGCATATCCCTTTGATAAGTGGTATTAATTATAAATAGAAGGAACTTGTATGAACATGTCAGATGCTTTCAAATGGTGGTATCATTGAGCTTTTGGACATTTGAAATATTATCTGGGCTGTTACATGTTTCTAGTGGGTCAGGGACTATTTATTATTTAATTGACCAAATAGCCATCATTTCTACTTTGTAAAATTAGATCTATTTATTTATTTATTTTTTGCTTAAATTCTTTTATTGGTTCATTTTAGGTATACAATACATTTACATTTATCATTGGGTACTTGTACCTGTACATGATGTATCTTGGTTCTTATTTTTTCTCCATTCCCTGTGTTCCCTTCACCCCCTCCACCAAAATTAGATCTATTTAAACAATTCATTTGTGAATCCATTGCTTGTTATTTTCATGCATACTTCATTCAGTTTTTGTTCCTCTCTCTTTTAATATCTCAGATGATGTTGCACCCTATTTTAAAACGGAGCCGGGCCTGCCACAGATTCACCTGGAAGGGAATCGCCTGGTCCTCACCTGCCTTGCTGAAGGGAGCTGGCCTTTGGAATTCAAATGGATGCACAATGACAGTGAGCTCACCACCTACAGCAGCGAATATAAGTAATTGATTGCTTGAAAATCAGATTCCATTTCAGGTTTATGTGTTTAGAACACTTGCCTTCCTTGGTGTAAAAACAATAGCACAAGAGATGAAGATACTGGGTTGGATTTCTAGTGTATTAAGGATTAAAGGACTAGATTTGAATGTGTAATTAGAGTGTGATTTACCATTCTGATAATAGCTTGCATTTTCCTGCCTTGTGTCAGGAGTTGTTCCCACCCTGCCACGCTGTGGACTTGATGAGCAGCAGGGGAGCACCACAAGAAGGCGGAGCCCAGAGGCAGAGGTCCAGAGCAGAGCTGGAGATCAGGGTGAATCTGAGATGTGGCTCCTCGAAGGAAGCAGCCCCTGTACTGCCTCTTAAGCTTCAGTTCTTACAAGGACTTGAGAGCTTCTCAGATGTGTGTGGTTAACCATCATTCTCTCTAAGAATTGTTAGGTTGGATGGTGTTGTTGTGATGTGAATGGCGAGGTAGTCATGCTGGCAAAGTCCAAGAGGCTCCAAAGTCAGCAAAAATTGCAATATTACCCTCATATTTTAGTGAACTAAGGAGAAATTGCCTGTGTGGAGGTTCAGCCAACTCTATATGGGGAATAGCCCACACCTCCATCTACATCAGAATATGGTCCATGTTCCACATTCAGCCTGCCCAGAATGTGTGTTTAAAAAGTATATGTGCTAGGGCCGATGATTTAGCTCAGTGGTTCCACCACCTGCCTCAAAACCGCAAGGTTCCGAGTTCGATCTCCGGTACCAAAAAAACCAGAAGTGTATGTGCACTTTTTCACAGATTGCCAGCATTTGACAGTTCTAAGCTTTCTTATAAAACTCTTATTTCCTGGTCCCTCTAGACTTTGTGGAGACCTGGTCACCCTGGTCTGCAGCCAGCACATGAACAGTGGCTAAGCAGTTCTGCCCCACAGGGCCTTGTTTTCAGTTGCCCTCTGGCCCTGCTCTTCCTGTCACCGCACACTCCCACCACGATCTGCTTTTGGGGAGCAATTTTTCACAATAATTTAGAGCACATTAGAATCAAATAGTAATAGGGTGGAATCCCAGCTTCACTACCTATTAGCATTGTTGTGGCCCTGGTTAGTTTCTGAGTGTTCTCCCTTAGATCAGAATGATGGAGCTGGTCACACCTCATTTGTGGTGTTATAAACTCCATTATATGTAAAGCGGCATGTTTTCTGGCACATAAGTAAGCTAATGAATCCTAAGAAACATTTCTCAGAGTTATTATTTGAAATTATGGAATTTGGTTTGTTAAAAATGTAAAAGTAAAAAACAAAAGAGCAAACTAAAAACAAGCACCATGTGTGAGTAATGGGCTTTGATGGTAGGTGACTTGGGCTCAAGTATTTGCTACTCCACTCACTTTCTCTGTGACTTTGGGGAAGTGAATAATTTTTGTCTCACTTTTCTCATCTGTAAAGTGAGTATAATAAAGTCCACATCATGTGGCTGTCATACAGATTAAATGATATAATGCTCTGTATGCCCAAGGAAGAAAGGACGGTGGGGTTTCAAAAGGACCAGGTTGTTCTTCCTAGTGAAAAGAAGTAGTCATGCAAATAATCTGTCACAGGGGCCTTTAAAGTTGAGTACCTGGCATGGATGGTGGAAAAGGAATTGTTTTCAAGATCTTCAATTTCCTTATTTATATTTTTTCAAACCAAACTGCCTAAGAACATGTCTTTTGGCTAGGCACCATGCCAGTTGTCTGTTCTTGTGCCCATTTAGTAATTTTTGCCAGTTGACAGAGAAAAGGCACATATGTCCCTCAAGAGCCTTCCTGTGGGATATGCTTTGGGAGCACAAGAGTGAAAAAGAACAAGATCGAAGTTCTGTTAGTGTTCCTTTTCTTAAAAGTGGCTAAGATAGGAATCAAAGGATTATATTATTAGCATTCCATTGGTTATATATAACAGTTGTATAACAGTTTTATTTTAAATGCTTAAATGTACTCTGTTATTTTTATATATGCAACTTGTTCAACTTAGACAAAAAAAGTTTGGTCTTAACATAAAAATGCATGAAGCAGTGTTTTGTTTTGCACTGCTCCTTCCACTAGTAAGTTTACCTGTTCATATGAAATATGCCATGATACTCCTAAAGAAGACAAAACATTTTTGGTTACACTGAAGCAAGGCAGGGGAAGCAACTCATTATAGATGGGCCATTAAAATAACATAGCTACTTCATTACTGTTTCACTGGAAACACAAGAAGAAATGGCTCGTTCTGAAGCAAGAATGGTTTGGGGTAGATGTAATGAATTTTATTCTGTTCACTGCAGGCCTCAAACACTGAGATATAGGTATCAAGAATCGATCATAGTTTGTCACTATTTTTTCAAGATATAAAACCTGTCCAAAAATCTCATGCTATTTTTTCAAATTACTCCTTCATCTGCTTCCTTCCAATAAGCACGTTCAGTTGTGATATGTTAACTTTCACTAGACCTTTCTGAGTCTCAAATTGGAAAACATGGATATTTCATGAAAATGGTACCTTGTTTCCTGAGAGTAAGCTTCTATTTCTATTCTATTCTAAGCTTCTATTTCTATTATTTAGTACCAGTTATAGAAATATTAACTGTATCAAAAATAATATGTCTTTGCCTTTTCCAGCTTTGACTAAAAAACAACATTCTTTTTGCTGCTTATGTTGCGAACTCTGGTGGATTTCAGTGAGTTTCAAATGTTATATTTCATACTGATAGTAAGATCTGCATTAAGCAAAGGTGAATACATCAGCAAATGAATAATGGTGCAATTAAACCAACTTTATGTAGGTACTGTAAGTGGGTTTTTATGTGTGTATGTCATCTCCCTCATACCCTGAAACATTTATTGAAGCCAGGCATGGTGGCGCACGCCTGTAATCCCAGCACTTGGGAGGCTGAGGTGGGAGGATCACTGCAAATTCGAGGCCAGCCTGGACTACACAGTGAGTTCAAAGCCAGCCTGGATTACATAGCGAGACCCTGTCTCAAGAAACAAACAAAACATTACCAATTATTTCCTACTCTGGGTGAGGATCTATTATATTTATTGTCAGTGTTTATGAGAGAGAGAGAGAGAGAGAGAGAAAGAGAATGACTATGCTTACACCAAGAATCCCTTAAAGCTAGCACACAATATCTTCTAACAGTAGGAATAATTGGATACCGTAAACCACTAACAGTTTTATAATTTTCTTATAAGACCTGTCTCTGTGGCTTAATTCTATAATGTACTATAGCAGCAGAAATTTGATGAATGTTTATTGATTTATTACAGTAAAAATAGGAATGGTTAAGGCAAAAATTATTTTGTTATGTTTTATCAAAAAGCAAAAATTCACAGTATCAATAAAATTATGAAATGCCTGGGAATAACTTTTATAGAGAATAGAACCTATGTGAAGTAATTTTTCACAAAGCTTCACCAAGAAATACAAAAGAGGACCCCAGATAGGAAATCTAAGCATTCTACAAATATCATTTCCTGTAAAATTTTTGTAGAAGTTTATCCTATTATTAGTTGGTCTTTTATTAAACCTCTCAATAGAATACTTTAATAAAAAGTCAATCAGAATTTTTTTTGTGGATAATTTGAGGAAATTCTTCTAAAACTCATCCAGAACTATAAGCAGAAAAGAATACCAACAAAATTTTAAAACATTAAGTCTCTAATGAGGAATTTTCCTTTCTAGACATTAAGAGATATTAGAGTTCTACAAAAATTAATAATAAAATTGTATGTAATCAAGTAAACAGTCAAACTAATGAAGTCAATCTTTGGATACAGCATTCAAAATAGGTCCCTATTTTAGACAAAACAAAATAAGTTTCAGAACCATTGAAAAAATTAAATTTAAAAATGGAAACATAGGAAAACAGAGTATTTGAACGATCTGCAAATATACCAGGACAAAGTATAAAAACATTGAAAACTTTATAAAAAAATCACAAAATTTTGCAATGTCTGTATGCTTAAATAATCCTCACAAAGTAAAACAATCTACATATGGTCCTATTATTTCTCCTTCCTTTCTATCCTATTATGGCTGTGTCTAGATGTTCCCCCAAAGCCTCATGCAGTCATAGTTGGGCTTTTTTCAGAGGTGCCTGAATCTAGAGTGTGTGATTGATTCATGATGTAATGCTAAGATTAAGGATTAAAGGTAGGTGATTACTATATCAGTCCACTGATTGGTTTGACCTCGCCTAATCCCGGTAGCCTAGATACAGTATAAGGGACAGAAAGAGGCTTGTCTTGTCCCTTGTTGCTTTGCTACCTTCGGTCCTCCATGAACTGTTGCCCCTCTGCCATGTGCCACCCTGCCTTGGGGCCAGCTGATTATGGACTGAACCCTCTACAAACTATGAGCCAAATAAACCTTTCCCCCTTTAACTTTGGGTGTTAGGTATTTTGTCTCAGCAAGAAGAGAAAAGTAATTAAGACACATTGTATTCTGGTTATGCTTTACTTTCAGCCACCACTCAGCTGCTCTAATTAGCTTGCTGGTGGGATGACCCAACTCTTTATCTCTGCTTTTGGTTACCTTGCTTTTGTTAGGCAATGTATATTATTGCAACTGATTTTGGAAATACTAAGTAAAACCTCCATGAATTCCCTCTTTGACCCCCACCATGTGGCAACAAGCCTAGTGTTCTAGAGTATTCCATCTAGGTTCATTTACGGCAAAGTAGTAACTCCTTTCTTGGAGCTACACTGGGATGCAGTGCAGGAAGTGACCAGAACAAATTACTGATTCAGGGTTTCTGACCCCCTATCTTTATCACCTGTTTAAAATGCTTCTCCCTGAAAACATAGGCAACTCATCCAAAAGAGCCTCAGGTTGAGAAACACAAATAATTCCCTAAGATAGGGGATGGTCAGACCTTGATTCCTTAGTTACGGCAATGGTTGAACATGTGTATCTTGGAGAAGAGTGCCCCAAACTATGCCATGCTATTCTCAATTCCATTGTCCTATTGGTGTGTCTCCTTCTAGGTAGTGCAGTGTATAGTATTAGTGGATCCCCTGGTCAAGTGTCTCTTTTCTTACCTTCTTCCATAAGTAAAATGAGTCCCTGTGTTAGCTTTTTATGGCTGTGATGAAATACCTGAGATACAACTTAAAGGAGGAGAGGTTTATTTTGCTCCTGTTCTCACTGGTTTCAGTCCAAAGTCAGCTGACTCCAAGGCAGAAATGTCATGGTGGAAGGGGGTAGCAGAGGTAAGCTACTCACTTCATGGCAGCCCAGAAACATAGAGAGAGGGAGAAAGAGTCAGAGAGTTAAGTGCTGGGGACAAGATATAGTCCCCAAGTCATGCTCCTGTGACATACTTCCTTCAACTGGGCCCCACTTCTTAAATCTTATCACCTCTCAATAATGCCATACTATAAATATTGCCAAACTATAAATGTATCAGTGGGTTGATTCATCACTGAAGTTAGAGCCATCATGATCCAATCACTCCTAATGTTTTTATCTCTGAATACAAGAGCTTTCTGTAGGACATGTTAGAGCTAAACCATAACAGTCCCTGATCTGAGGCGATGCTGTGCAAGGTGTCATGCTTATAGATTATCGTATAAATTCCCAGATTTGTAGCTTTATCAGTGAATAAAAATGGTAAATCCATGTCCAAAGCAGATACTGAGTTTAATAAGTATGAATCATTGCATGCTTTCCTGTCAGAAGGGTCACGTATGATCATACAATCAAGAGGCCCATTTGGGAAAGAGTGCCATGATGAGGCTTCAGCCTTAATCTCTGCTGCTGGAGGGTTTGGCATTGAACAGCATACATGCCACATTAGCTTTGCTGAGAAGTCAGTGCTGTTGGACCCATTCACAGCCTTGGCCTTGCCAATTTAGTTAGTTTCCTATGTCCTGTTTCATTAGTTGCCAAGAAATCTAGATGACATCCCCATTTGCATCATTCTGTCTTGGTAGTTAGTGAATATCTCATCTGAAGTGAACATTCTCTAGTGTTATGAAAATACCTATATTTTATACCTGTCTCTATTGAGTGATCTATCAACTCATGAGTTTTTGTTTCTGAATATATAGTCGTGCTTCTCCAGGCTGGCTTTTCTGTCAACCAGCCCTGCCCAAGTGTCTCTTTCTGTTCATTCTCAAGACATTCCTTCCCCAAACCTCTCTCTGTTCAAAGTGAATGATCAAATGTACTGCTTGTGGATCTGACTACTTAAGAGGACATGTCATCATTATGGTTTTTTTGTCACTATTAGGCTATCATGTGGCATCTTCATTTTCAGCATTGAGATTACTTATGTATAAACCCAGGCCCAGGTTCTTAACTATTCTATCCATTGGTAAGGCCCAAGTGTAGTTAAGGAAGCAGCCTTACTCTTAGATAGGATTATATGTGTTTGATAAAAATTCCCTGGTAATGATTATTTCCAGTTGCTTGTTTTTCTAAGACCCATGATCAGGCTTTTGGTTTATAGTAAGTTCATGGGGAGTTGCTTTTCAGTGTATGTAGTTCTCTGGTTCAGAAGACATAATCTTGTTCTAGCAACTTAAGGGTTTGTACCTGACTTTCCCTTTGGGATTACTAGAGATGCCCACAATATCTTTATGGACAACAGATATCTCTGGAAGCATCAGATATGCTGAGATATATGCTCAAGGGGGAGGGCATCTTCCAGAACTGCAGTCTAATCCAATTGCTGAGTTCTCTCTCACTCTGAGCCACACTAAGAACCAGAGCCTGGGCTAAGGTAGAGTAACAGGAATCAAATTTACACTCTGATCTGAAACAACTATAATAAACACTATATGAAAGAATTGTTCTTAATTTATAGATATCAGGCAGCAAATGATTATGACCCCTGTCATTGCCCCAGCTTACTACCTTGAGAGAACTTCTGCGCGTAGCACAGAAAAGAATCTAGGTTGGATGTAGGGGACTCCCTGAGTTGAAGAGAGCTGAGAACATGGAAAGATAGAGGGAGTTAAATTTCTCAGGGTATAGTATTAGAAAGGTATATACTGCATAGAGAAAGAACTCTGGAGTTATCTTGAGGATCCTCCCTTTAAGTATTTGACAGAATATTCGTTAGCACATTTGTACAATGCAACTACCCAACAACAGGAAGAGAATTACTCAAGAACAATTAGAGGTGGTAGTTCCCTGTGCTGACACTGGAATGGGCAGTTTGCCTGTCCTCACTGGCCAAACTGAAAGGCCTCATAATTTATGAGGCTATTCGATAGAGTAAGAATTGTCTTGAGTATATGTTGGAGAAATATTAGTCCTAAAGTAAGCAGTGCTCTGTTCCTGGATAACAAGTCTTAAAAGGCAGGACCTCCCAAAATATCAAATTTTTCCCAAGTATCTTCACAATATCAGAGACCAAATCTCAAAAATATTTGATATTTTTAAACAAAGTCTTTGTAAATAGGGAAGTGTGGAGGGGGTGATGGGAGGGCAGAGGAATGGGGAAAAAATAAGAACCAAGATACATCTTGTAAAGGTATAAGATCCCAATGATGAATGTAACTATTGTATACCTAAAATGTATCAATAAACTAAATGAAAACAACAACAACAAAAAGAATATAAATATTGCTTACAAAATAGAGGAAAAATATATTTGATAAACAATAGTATTTCCAAAAATATTCTGCATTCAACAAGGTAAAATTCATTGTTTAGAATCCAATCAAAGATTATCAGGCCTATAAAACAGGAAAACATGACCTATAATGAGGAGGAAGATCAGTAGACTGAAACCAAGCTGGAACTGTCTCAGATTTTAGAATTAGTAGAATAAGACAATGGAGCTATTATGACTGTGTTACATGTGATCAAAGTTAAGTAGATATAAAAGGTATTGAAAAGGCAGAAACCAAATTTCTAAAGATAAAAAAAAAAACCCACTATTAATATCTGACATGAGAAAGCACTAGTTTGGGCTATCAGATTAGGCATTGCAAAAGAAAATACTGATTGTTTAATAGATAGTTAAAGATACCACAATAGAACTATCTAAAACAAAACACTGAAAATAGAAAAAAAAACAAAAACAACAAAAAGAGCATTACATTAAGTAGTCTAATTTATATGTTATTGGAATCCCCAAAGGACCCAAACTGGATGATGAAGTGCCACATGCTGTGTGGCTTCCTGAAGCAGAGGTGGGAGAATTACCATGAGTTTGAGGCCAACTGAGGCTACATGAGAAATTCAAGCCCAGCCTGAACTATATAGTGAGAGCTTTTCTCAATCAATCAATCAGCAAGTAAACAATGCAAAAATTTTCCAAGTTTCTTGAAAATTCCAGAGCCACAAAGCAACAAATTACAAATACTGGCATTACTAGCCAGTGGAATAAGGCAAGAAAAGTCAATTTTTATATAAAATTAAGTAAGATTGTATTTTCAAATGACATGATCATCTAAATAGAAATTTTGATATCCATTAAAAAGCTGATAATAATGAATTGAACAATGTACAGGGTACAAGATCAGTATATAAAAATCAACTGTATTTCTGTTTACAATCTGAAAATTCACACACACAAACACACATATGTATTTTAACAATTGGCCTGTAACTGTGGGTTCCCTGGTTGAAAATATATATTTTTAAATTGTATCTGTGTTGAATATGTACAGATTTTTTTCTTATTCTCTAAGCAATGCAGTGTAACTATTCACATAGCTTTTATACTGTATTAGGTATTGCAAGTACTCTACAGTGATTTTAAGTACAGGGGAGGATGTACATGGGCTTTATGCAAATACTGTGCCACTTATATAAAGAACTTGAGCATTTGCAGATTTGGGTGTCTTGGGGGTCCTGGAACCAATATCCTACACATTCCAAGGTCATCTGTATGTATGTGTGTGTGTATATTACATAAAAAATATACATATAGCATCAAAAATCCAAAATACCTAGATAAATCTGGCAAGGGATGTGCAAGATCTTTACACTGAAAACCTCAAACACTGTTAGGAGAAATAAAAGACTTTAGTGTATAGATAATATATTGTTATATCTAAACATATACACATGTTGTTTTTTTCCAGGTTTGTCCTTGGAACATTTAGGCTTGAGGATTGATGTTCTGGCACCTATCTCTCAATGAAAATTCATCTCTAAACCACAAGGAACATCCCCGTACATGTTGTTTGCTTTTATTGTTTTGATATTTCAAGTTTCTACTTATTGAGAATAGGATTTATTTAGTTGAGAGCTCTTTCATTGTTTCTTTAAACACTCCAACTGATTGTGACCCTGTGTTACTGTTTTTATCATTGCTGAGACAATATACCTGACACCCAAAGTTAAGGGGGTAAAGGTTTATTTCGCTTACAGTCTGTAGAGGTTTCAGTCCATAATTGGCTAGCTCCAAGGCAGGGTGACAGAAGGGAAACAATTAGTGGTGGTGGAGTACAGCAAAAACAACAAGGGAAGGAGGAGGGGCCTTTAACTGTGTCTTTCTGCCCCTTTTATCTTATCCAGACTACTTAGAACAGGTAGCACTCACACCCTCTGTCATAGTGCCCTTGATCTTAGCATTGCACGATGAATCAATTCCAGAAAAAGCTCCACCTATGTCGGCATGAGGCTTTGGGGGTGACAATAAGACATAAGCCATAACAGACTTTTTTTTTCACTTAAATTCTTTTATTGCTACATTTTAGTATATGTGCTGCCAAAGTGAGCACTATTGG
This sequence comes from Heterocephalus glaber, assembly GCF_053883595.1. NCBI lineage: Eukaryota > Metazoa > Chordata > Mammalia > Rodentia > Bathyergidae > Heterocephalus > Heterocephalus glaber. The sequence continues at coordinate 36,696,445 of NW_028258381.1, read as the reverse complement.
TACATTTTAGGTATATAGTATGTTTACATTTATCATTGGATGCTTGTACCTGTACATGATTATCTTGGTTCTTATTTTTTCCCCATTACTGTGTGCCCTTCACCCCCTTCACCCTTCCCTGTTTACAGACTTTGTTTCCATTTTTTTTTCCTCATAATTTTTCCTTTCCCTTCTTTCCTTCCCCCTTCCCCTCCCAATTCCCCTACACCTTTGGAACTTTTCTTCCTATTTCAAATTATCAATTATTTGTTTTAGCCGTTTTAATCCTTATTTACACTTTCAGTTTCTCACACTAGAGAAACTATTTGGTATTTACACGTGTGTCCTATTTATTTCACTTAAGAGTATGACCTCAGTATGGATCTATTTAGCTATGTTTCTCTAGTTTCTCATTCTTTGTGGCTGAGTAGTACTCCATTTTATTAAAAAAAATCACATCTTCTTTATCCAGTTTCCAGTTGATGGGCACTTGGGCTGTTTCCAAGCTTTAGCTATTATGAGCTGTGCCACTATAAACATGGGTGCACATATGTCACTGTGGCATGATTCTTTTAATTCTTTTGGGAAGATCCCCAGCAGGGGAATATCGGGGTCAAATGGGACCTCTAGTCCTAGTTCTTTGAGGAATCTCCATACTGATTTCCACAGTGGTTGCACCAGTCTGCACTCCCACCAACAATGGAGAAGGGTTCCTTTCTCCCCACAGCCTCACCAGCATTTGTTATTGGTTGATTTCTTGATAGCAGCCATTCTTTCTGGAGTGAGGTGGAATCTCAGTGTTGTTTTCATCTGCATCTCTCCAGTGACCAGTGATGTTGAACATTTTTGCATATGTTTATTTGCTGCTTTTACTTCTTTGTCTGAGAAATGTCTGTTCATTTCAGATGCCCATTTTTGAATTGGGCCTTTGAATTTGGGGGGGTCTGATTTTTTTCAGTTCTTTATATATTCTAGATAGTAGTTCTTTGTCTGAGGCACAGCTGCTAAAAATTTTTTTCCGTATTGTAGGTTGTCTCATAGATCTGTTGGTGGTTTCTCTTGCAGTGCAGAAGCTTTTCAATAAGATGAAATCCCAGTTGTTGATTCTTTCTGCTAGTTCCCGTGCTACTGAGGTTTTGTTCATAAAGTCTTTTCCTATGCCGATGTCTTCAAGAGTTCTACCTAACTTATCTTCCAGGAAGTTTAGTGTTTCTGTTTTAATATTTAGATCTTTAATCCACTTCAATCTTAGTTTAGTGCATGGTGATAGGTATGGGTCTAGTTTTACTCTTCGGCAGGTTGAAATCCAGTTTTTCCAACACCATTTATTAAATAGGCTATCTTTCCTCCAATGAGGGTAGTTGGCTCCTTTGTCAAAGATGAGGTGGCTGAGTATGTCTAGAGTTGTTTCTGTATCTTCTAATCTATTTCACTGATCCTCAGGTCTGTTCTTTTGCAAGTACCATGCTGTTTTTATCCCAGTGGCTTTGTAGTATAGTTTCAAGTTGGGGATTGTGATACCCCTTCCATGTCTCTGATGCCCAGAATTGCTTTTGCTATTGTAGGTCTCTTCTGGTTCCAAATGAATTTTTGGATTGTTTTCTCTAGTCCTGTGAAGTATATTTTTGGAATTTCATTTGGCATTGCATTAAATCTATATAGCAGTTTTGGAAGTATGACCATTTTCGCTATATTGGTTCTTCCTACCCAGGAGCAAAGGATGTCTTTCCATTTTCTTATATCCTCTTTGATCTCTTTTTTCTGAGTGCTGTAGTTTTCAGTGTAGAGGTCTTTTGCTTTCTTTGTTAGATTGATTCCTAGATACTTCATTTTTTTTGATGCTATTGTAAAAGGAATTGTTTCCCTAATTTCTCTCTCAGTGAGTCTGCTATTTGTGTATAAGAAGGCTTTTGTTTTTTGAGTGTTGACCTTGTATCCAACTACTCTACTGAATCTGTCAATTAAGTCTAGAAGACTTGGTGGAGTTTTTTGGGTCTTCTGTGTAAAGTATCATATCGTCAGCGATAATGAGAATTTAACTTCTTCCTTTCCTATCTTTATTCCTTTTATTCCTTTCTCTTTTCTAGTTGCTGAAGCCATAACAGACTCTTATCTGCTTCTTCCTGAAAAAGGCTAATTCCCCTCATTAATTTCTACTAGTGTATCCTCCACTGGTTCTTTCTCTGTGATGTGCCAAATTTCCAACAACAGGTTGTCTTTCACTCAGTTGAACTAGTTTTGCCCATTCTAGCTAAAATAAGTAGAATCCTATATAGTCCTAGCTGTTTAACTTGATTGTTTCTTTTATCATAACCAACACATAAAAGGAAAACTGAAACATAAAACTTACAATCTAATTTTGGCTTTTCATCTATATCACATACTATGGTTAAAATTATAATACCTGAAATTTACAGAATGAACTTCACATTTCTATGGCATCAAATTCTTTTTTCTATCTATAAGGAAGGGAAAAATAAACTTTGGAAATAATAAGTGGGTGCACTGTTGTGCTCTTACCACAAGTTGAAGTAACTGGCATTGACTTTGAGGCCTATATGGTATGAACTTGTGCTGTCTTATTTGGTTTAAACCTCCAATCTTAATATGGCATAACTTTGTGTCTGTCTATCTCCCACGATATTGTATATTGCTTGTGTTGTATATGGCTTTAGTTTGACTGTGTTTTCCGTCTAGGTAGTCATAGCAGATATTGTTTCTGCAGAATCTCTGAAGCAGTCTTAGCATCAGGCTTTTTAAAGTTCTTATTGGGGATAATCAATCCCCTTTGCTTCTTCTGCCTCAGAATCATTGTGGAATCTGAGTGAAAGGGTTTAGCTAGTTTCCAAACTTACCTGTGGATGGTTCATTGTTGACAGATGCTTCCAAATAGACAAGTCTCTGTGTCTCTGATCCATTCAAGCTTGTATTGCAATGTGCTATCCTTTGGGCCATCCCTACTGTCTTGATGAACATTTTTATCTCCATACTAAGTGACATGGGCCTTCATACCTCATTCTTTGATATGATGATCCCAAACTTCTCTTTTTATCTGTAGAGAATCTGGCAGTATAAAGAATTAAGTAATCAGAGATGAAATAAAAGATTTTAACCATAAAACATCGATGTCCTCTTTCCCAAAGGTTTTCTAACATTTGGTTCTTACTGACTTGAAAGAGCATTTAATCCTACTAATACTAGAGTCACAGACTAGTTCTAGTCATGTGCCTGGTTTCACTAAATGTAAATTTTGCCTTTTTTGCCCATGACTTGATAGGGAGAAAGGGGAATGAATTAAGAATGAAAGGGCCACAAAAATTGTTTATGGCAGAGGAAATCACATAAACCAGAATCTCGGATAGAGAGTTATAGGGACATTTTAACATCACCTCTTGAATTTTGATTCTAACTATTAAGATAAAATTTAAATATAGTTATTAATGATATAGTGTTGGTAAGAAGCTTGGGGGAACTTAACATCTAATTGATCCCTGGAGGTTTTATATTCCCTGGATTTATAATCCTGAAATTTCTACACTTTCTGTAGACCTTGACCAATAACCACAGGCACTTGTTTACTTTCTCTCTTAATTTAATATAAATTTTGAAATGAAATGCAGATCAAATAATTTTTGCAAATACAGTGTTACTGTTGGGTAGTTTCCATCTTACTATTTTGTTGACATTCATACTGATTATATTAATTCTTTTCAAACAGGATCCTCACCTTACTCAATGCCTATGGCCTACTAGTGAGCTGTATAAACCTTCAAAATTGCATACCTGTCTCTTAACAAATTTCATTATTTTCATTTCATTATTTTACTTGAAAAACATCAACGATTTCCACTTTGAATTATTATCTTTAAAAATTTTATATAGGAAATTATAAAATTAAAAATGATTATTATTTTATTTTTAAAATGAGGTATTTCCAAGAAAGATATAAATGGCTTACAGTGTTTTTATTTCCTCAACTATTTTTTCACTTTAGGGATAAGAATTGGCTCTGGGCCAAGATACAAGCATTTACTGTAGAAGTTCATAGATATTTTCTTGCAAAATAGAGATTTTTCACCGTAACATAAAAATTATAGTTGTGGCAAGTAGTCTTATCCGAGGTGTCATAAAATGGATATTGACTCTGAGAGAGGAAAAACTTACATCTGATTTTAATAAATATGAAAGTTCTTTCTTATGAATTAAATTATGATTCCTAACTGAATTGGATGTGACCTGAATCAAACTCAGTGGTTAGGTTCAATATTGACCTTATGGGTAAATAGATTCCGTTCTTGTCCATTTCATTTTGAGACCAGAGTCATGGAAAGAATTAAGCTCATGAAACAAAGTACCACTGTAAAAGTTTTCTCCATGTTTTGAAGTGTGGTGGTTTGATGAGTATTCTTAGTTGTATGTCTAACTGCTCCTCAGTAACACTTCTGAAAACCAGTAGTATTTTGTCGGACATTTTCTAATATGGTAGTGATTCATGTTCAGGAAAATTCCTTAAAGGTTACTTGATCACAGTTTTTAGGGAATAATTATCACCTAGTGATTCTCAGTGGTTTACCAGAAAGCTATGCTTTTCAAAGAAGAAATAAATGAGTCATTGTTTAGCTTTTTCTACAACTATGTTGGGTACTAATGAACTCTAACCTATTTATTTTGACTGTGTTCTGTGGTGTAGATTTTTTTTGGGGGGGGTACTGGGGATCGAACTCGGGTCCTTGGGCTTGCACAGCAGGGGGTGAAACCACTGAGCTAAATCCTGGGCCCTGTGGTGTAGAATTTTGAAGGGATCTTAAACTCCAAGAGCATGCTCTCTCTGTGTGAATAGTGGTCATCACAAGGCAGACTTGAAGTGGGGCAGGAACAGACTCATCCTGACTTGCCATCTGGAGATTGGCTGAACATGAGATACCTCTTTTCAGCCTATGCTCAGCTGGGACTGAACGCTGTCATTGCTTCCCTGGTCCACATTCTGTTGTGTCCTCACCGCCATGATGTCCACTGCTACTCTGTCCCCTACCACAACCGCGAGATGAGTCATTTAGCTGTATTTCTGTGCGTCGCCAGCCTCCACCAGGTGTGCCAAATTGGCCATCCTGTGTCTCAGCTGGTGCCCGGTAGATAGTCTGGAAATATAAAGACATAGTCTTTTTTGGATTTTAATGTAAGAGATGCTCTGTCTTTACTGAGACACCTACAGTGAAGAATTCTCCAAATATAAGCAAGTGGTTCACTTCCTGGGCAAATCAGAAATGTGAAATTTCCACTTGAGGGCTAGTCAGGCAATTGTTCTTGTGCTGAAATGGACCCGTGACTGCTTCCTAGAACATTCTGATGGTTCAGAGTGGCAATTCATAACTTCACTTTGCAGCCATGGACATTTAAATCCTTGGTTTCATTGGGGGATTGTGTTTGATTTTTTTTTAATATGCTTTTTTTTTTTTGGTACAGGGGATCAAACTCAGGACCTTGTGCTTGTGAGGCAGGTGGCGGCACCACTGACCTAAATCCCTGGCCCTAATATGCTATTTTTGGTAATGAACTGGCCCTGGAAAATATTCTGGTAGTCTAGTAGAATTCTGTCTTGATACAGTGAATATAAACATATATTCCCTGCTGTGTTGATTGGAAACAGGAGCAGGTATTTCCTATATCTTAGTGGCATATGGTGCTAAGATTTTATCATACTGTCGTATAAAGAGCCAGGAAACTTTCTCTGCTTAAAAATGTGTGTTTATAAACAGTAGACTTACAATGAATATTCCCATCTGTTTGGTGAACATAATTTGTGTAGGAATCCCTGTAATAGGTGGAGGACTTTGCAACTTTTTATAGGCTTTTATCCCTGGTGAGACATTAGACTAAAGAGATGGTAGAAAGCATATGCCTAATATTCAATTTTGTATCTGTTTCTCTCTGCTGTCTAAAAGGAGTGCTGTTTTTGTGCCTTAGTACATAGGATTATTACAGAAATTTATGAGAATTTAAGATTTGTTTGGGATACTGAAAAAAGGAAAAAGAGTGAAAATTATATAAGTATGGTTATGTTGCATTGAAAAAATTCTTTGTAGCTTTGCAAATCTGTACTCCAATGACTGATCCTATTTCTTTTCTGTAAAATTTTGTTGATTTTGTTTTAATATCAAAACTCTTTATTATAATCACAGTATGTAGTAATCAAAGCTGCTCACCTTTCCATTCCTGATTTGTAATTTCAATAAGTGACATTGACTCTTTGTGTTCAGTTTGATATTATTCTGATTGATTGTCTTCATTAATTAATTTTGAGATGAACTGTTCCTCATAATGGAATAAAAAATTGTAAGATAAAAACTCATATTTTTCTCATAAAAGACTTTATGAATCCTGCCTAAGATCTCAAGACAGGTTATCAGAGGGAAAACATACTTTGATTAATATTTGCTTAATGTTGGATTGCCTGAATTGTCCAATCCAAATTTTTATTCCCTTAAAAATTATTCCTATCAGTTTCTTGTTCAAGATGGCTAATTGGATATACTTGAATAAAAAGATGAACAATTAGTTGAATATAAATAATTCAAGGTATGCTTGGGACTGTGAAAATAAAGCATGCCATTCGCTTTGTCTTTTACCTGATTTTTAAATGAGTTTTCACTGATTATATTTTAAAAGGACATATTTTAAAATTTGTAGACATCCATTAACTGCATATCATTTTTTACACAAAATGGTGTTTTCTGTTTTTCAGAAAATAAACTATTATGTGAGCAGGTTTGAGCTCTCTTTTCTTTCTCATAATGGACACATCCCCATGTGTGAAAAGTGTCCAAGATTGAAGTCTTACTTTGTTTTTTTGCATTCAAAGATGTGCTATTTTTTTCATTTCCAATGCTCATTCACTTTGTATTTTTTAATTTTCGTCATACTGAGGATGGAATTCCGATCCTTCACCATGAACTCTCTACCACTGAGCTGCATCCCCAGCTTGTGCTTTTTTATAAAACATGGTATCATTGATATACAAAAAGCTGTACATTTGTAGTGTACACAACTTGATGAATTGGGAGATAAGTACACACCCATGAAACTTATCATCACAATTCATAGTAGAGTGCCTCTTCATTACCTCCAAATATTTCCTCCTGTCCTCTTTATTGTTACTATTATTTCTGTGTGATAAGAACATGTAACAAGATCTATCCTCTTAACAAATTTTAAAATATAAAATTCTGTATTGTTTTCTGTTCGTTTTTTACAAGTTTCATTTTTTTATCAGTATGTGTCTGCAGGACATAATGTGTACATTCCTCCTGGAAAGTTGGTACATGTACATAATATTCTTAATTCTTTTTCCATCCCTTTCTTTTTCCCTCCATCTCTCAGTCTCCTTCCTGTCTGCAGTTATCCCTTCCTATTGTCTTTTATTTTGCTCTGTATTTGTATTTTGGGTTTCTCATACAAGAGAAACCATGCAATATTTGAGTTCATGTATTGATTTATTTCACTTAATGTTAAGGTAGCAAAGTGCACCTGTATTCCTACAAATGATTCAAGATTATTCTTTATGGCAATGTATTGCATTATGTGTAAATACCACAGTTTCTTATCCTTCTTGTTTATGATTTTTTTTTCCAGTACTAGGAATTGATCTCAGGACCTTATGCTTGCCAGGCAGGTGCAGGGCTGCTGAGCTAAATCCCTGGACACTGTATATAGATTTTAAAACATTCTAAGTTACAGCACTAGCAGAAAACCTAAAGCATGCCTTTTATAGAAACCATATCTTTTAATTATGTCTTTCCTCTGAAAATGTACAAGTTTTTAGAAAGCCATGGATTTTGAAGATGATTACTTACATCTACAGGAATGGAAACTACATATGAAATGGCTTTTCTGTCATCTTAAAAGATTAAGTCCATGTCAGGCCACAGGTGAAGGAAAAAAAGAAAATGTGTAAGTTACTTATGGAGAAGTTCACACCAAGAGGACAGGGAATTGACTCCTGGGATGGCTGTATCTCATCCCAAAGATTATATTCGAACTTTCATGTAGAATAATGGAGCACTGTATATTAGGGCTATCAGCAGCTCCAGAAGTCATTTTTGGAAATTCTGAGGTTCTTCAGAGAGTTAAAAGAAATAATTTTTGATTGTGAGGTGTAGTTTAAATACAATTATCTTTATATTTTATGTGCATTCATCGTATCATAATACCTAACTTGCACATGACACTGTGCTAGGCACCAAGATTGAATGGCAAATAAAACAAACATGAATCCAACTTTATGTGCTATTCACACCCTAATTAGACAGATATTGATAAAATAATCTCAGAAATAAATAACAGTTGGCATTGCCTTGCACAGAGAAGGATTGTGCAGTTGGTAGGTTATATAAGTAATATGTGTCGAGCACCTACTATGTGAGGTGTGCATACCATTCCAGATGTGACCATTAACACTTCTTTTTGGTATTTGGCAGGTATACTATTTCATCGTTACAGAAGTTTGATGCTGGGTTTTACCGGTGCGTGGTGCGAAACAGAATGGGAGCGCTGTTGCAAAGAAAATCAGAAGTTCGAGTTGCATGTATGTGTACGGTTCAGAGACCTCCCACATGGACAAACAAGACAAAGCAGCTGTTGGGAGCAATTCACAATCGCTTTTAGCCATTGTAGGGACTGATAATTTATCTTTGGTTCAACCAAAATAAAATGACTGCTAAAGCTGATGAAAGATGAGTAAACAGCTAGCTGGCTGATTGGGGAAGGGCTGTGGAGGCAGATTCTACTTTTTCCAAATGAAAAGGTGCAGGATCCATTCAAGATCCTGGGGAGGATGAAAAGGGCAGATAATTTCTGTTTTATGAATAAGTCAGCCTTCTCTTGTGTTATATTAGGATTCAGAATTTTGTAAATTTAGAAAAATTAAGCCCATTCAGCTTTAGGTAATTTGACCAATTTGACCATTTAGGTCAAATTACATCCATTCATAAACAGTTCTTTCCAAGGATGATTTGTTTAGAAATTTTTTTTGCTTGACTATAAAAAGTACAAAGAAAGTTGATGTACTAGTTGTTATAAATTTATAGCGATTATTAATTCTTTAGCATATCCATTTTAGAGAATGAACCTTTAAAAATAACTGGAAGTGTTATCAAAATTTAGGGAACTTGAATTTTTTTTTTTTTTTTTGGTACAGGGAATTGAACTGTAGACCTTGCACTTGCAAGGCAGGTGGCAGAACCACTGAGCTAAATCCCCCACCCTAGGAAGCTTGAATTTTAATGGCATCTTTAGGAGGGAGAGGTCAGAGAATTTGGCTTCTACATTTTTGTCTTTTTTTTAAACCAAAATCTATCTAAAACGGACTGTCTGCTTTATTGTATTTCTATATACTACCAAAATGGCCCTCTGCTACAAAGTAAGCAAACAGTGTTCTGAGATACTAAATTATGACCTCACGGAACACTGTCAAGCTTTTAGATTGGGCTGTATTATTTTGTGATGACAAGATTTCCTCACTTGTTATTTTGACTCCACTTAAAGCCTGCTGCTTTGGGCTAATATACAAAATAAAACAGTACCTAGTTATTTTACAGGTGTACCATAAGCTCTAATAACTATGTGAGGTACTGGCACTATACATGCTTAATTATGTTTTAAATCACTAGGAAGGCATATGTTTTTCTGAATTATAATGATGAAGTCATTCAGCTAATTCAGAACTTTTATTCAGTAGGATAATTGAAAACATAGCAAAAAGAGTGCCAATCATTACCCAAACCATATTTGAGAAAGTTAAGTGCCTGGAATTAATTATATTACATTCTATTTTATAAATTTGAGTTTAGAGTTCCTTTTGCCTAATTATATATATTCTTTTTTTTTTTTTTTGGTACCTGGGATCAAACTCCGGTCCTTGCACTTGGCAACGGAATCACTGAGCTAAATCCCCGGCCTATATTCTTGATTCTATACTTCATTTCTAGCACTTAAATTTTTTTTAACTTTCTTTTTTTTCCTCCCTTTGATAACAAATTTTACTTTACCTTAAAGTAACCATGTGTCTTAATCTGTTTCATTGGTTTGTTTCATCTTTTCCCTCAAATATTACACACTGTCCTACAAAAAATAATTTTTGAATGGAATAGCCATAGATAATAGAGCTATTTTTTGGAAGATCTCAAACTTATATAAATTTTAAAATAGTGTTTTGCTGTATAGTAAGTCTCCGACTTACAGACGAATTCCATCCTGGGAGAACATTTGTAAGTCAGATTCCTTTGTAATCTGACAAAGTGAGTCTTATACATTATACCCATGTATCTCACACAGTACACCAGTGGAAGTTCGCAACTTGAATAAGAAAGTTGGTGACTTACTGTATCTATGTGCATACATATTTATCTGTATCTGATTGTAATATGGGAACTTTTTTAAACATTTCAAGCTATCAGTTTAAAATTAGCTGTTTGCATCTACAATTCAATAGCTGTATTTTTCCCTGTGACCTTATTTTTCTAATGATTTTAAGTCTTGGAACAATGACTGGCTGTCCCAAATTAAGCTAACAGTGTGGAGGTGAATGAGAGCTCACTATGAACTGTATAATGGTTAGAAAATACTGATCCCAAAAGGCCTGTTAGGAAGGCAGTCACCACAGAAGTGAAGAGGAGAAACTCAGCACAGCAAAGGGCTGAGCTGGGGAACTATCTGGAAAGACTTTGTAGTTGGGAGATATCTGGAAGCATTTTATTAGTGTTCCTGTGAAAGCTGCTTCCTGTGGGACTAGAATGCTTTTTAGCAGTTTATTTCAGTACACAATCAGATGCAATCATTCCATTGTGTCTTTACAGTAAGACAAAGGGTGTGAAGCTCTGCTGATTAATGCTCTTCTTGGCCTCTAGAGGTGGGGGGCTCTGTCTGCACTTCACTCAGAGCCGGGTCAGCACTTCTCAGTGCTGCCATTCAGCCTTGCTTGTCTTGTTAGCTTATAGCATCACTGCTGACTTTGTTGTGAAATATAGTTATTTCTATTTCTGAGTCCCAGTCCCCCCAACAAGAGTGTTTTCTAGAACCTAAATGGTCTCATTTTTCTCTGCAGATATGGGAAATTTCATGGACATAGACCAGAGGAAAACAGTTTCTCAAGGAGATGCAGCAGTTCTAAACTTACTGCCCATCAGCAGCTGCCCCAGACCTCAAGTGACTTGGTTTAGAGAAGGACACAAGATTATTCCAAGCAACAGAATGTAAGTTACTCAGAACATTAAAGCCTCAGATACAATTAATTACACTTGCTTATACCATTTGCATAGTAAGTGAACCAATTAAGGTTGGCAATGACTTTAAAAGAATTAGTCTAGGAGCCCTACCTCAGCCCTTAATAAAAAGCTCTTTTGGGACTGGCTTTGTTGTTTTTAAGCAGCTTAAACAAGTGGCCATGTAATGTTATTATTCAGTATACTGCATGCCCAAGACCTGAAGCACCCTTACTCTTTGGAATCCATTCTTTTCTGCTTTTGAATGTACTTTTTAAGATGTCATTGTCATTCCTGAATTGTGCTTAGCTTCAAGTACTGATTTAACAAGAGCTGATATTTACTTATACAGCTGTGCATCCCCCCTTTTTATTGAGCCATGCTTGATAGTACTTTCTCTGATGATAAAACAGTAATTACTGCTTATTTCTCTTTATCCTTTTATCCTACCATGACAGTTTTATTTCCCTTCGTCTAATTAGTGGTTTGCCCATCTATTGCAGAATAGTTGCTTTGTGATTAGTTAAGCATTATTTCAAGGTGTTCTTGCCTATTCCACATTGAAGACATTTATCTAATGCCAGACAGGTTTTCTTCATTTGGAACTTTTATTGGTTAAAAGGAACACATGATATGTATTTCATATTTAGGCATTTTGCAATCATATTTAAAAACAATATTCCACATATAAAGATTTCAGGGTTGAAAATTTCTCAAAGAATCATAAAATACTGTAAGCTTAGAGTACAAGCCAAATATTTATACTGTCAAGTGGTTGTATTCAGATAAAAATTCATGGCAGAAAAAGGCTCTTGTTTCTTTTTGTTTTATTTAACAAAAAGGATATGTGTAAGCCAGTTTGCTGGATAGGTTTCAAATGAATTATCAAAGTGACTGGGGTTTCAACCTGCCTTCTTCCCTCCCAGAGCACTCATGGAAGCCCTATCATTCATTCACCTTAGCATTTGAACCCTGCTTGAAATTGGACTGTTTCAAGCTCATTCAAAAAATGTTTCTCTTTTGGTTATTAGAAACAGGAAAGAAATGGAAATATATATAAATGCTATATTTCAAAATTCTAGTAAAAATACTAATTATCTTGGAAAATGAGATAACTACTATCCTTTTTTATTTTAGTAAATGAGACTTAGATGTCCACCTTTACATTGATTCAGTCATAACAGATGCCTCTTGAGTTTTGGTGGAGCAAAAATGAAGAATCAATATCTCTTTGCCTCAGGAGACTATTAAGCTGAATAAAAGGTAGCTAAGATATATTTTTATGTAAGTATTCTGGAAAGTTCCACTCTGAGCACAGAATAGCAAGTGAAGATGGAATAAATGCTGGGAGAGAATTGGTACCAGGAATGGGAAGGTATTATTGTTTTTATCTAGCTATTCCCCCACAGCCTCGTGTGCTCAGAGGTTGCGCTTTTGGAAGGGACTATGTCATGGATGTGTGATACTGGATTAGTCACTGATTTGTTTAGAATAGTTCTGGGTGTGGGTGATAGATTGACTGAAGAAGGAGGATGCAACCTAGGTGTGAGTGGCACCAACCAATAGACTTGTAGCCTGGAAGGAATAAAAAGGGAAAGAAGGAAAGCTTGCAGCTTTCTGTGTGCCTTGCTATGGACTGTTTCTCTGTTGCCATGCTGCCTCGCCTTTGAACCAATCAATTAGGGACTGAAACCTCTGCAAACTGTGAGTTAAAGTAAACCTCTCCTCCTTTGACTTGTAGTTATAAGGTATTTTGTCCCAGTAACCAGAAAGTTACTAAGACAGGAGGTATATTGAATTAGGCTTTCTCTCAAACTCCTGAAGCTCTTAGTTAATATTAATGTTAGCAAAATTAACAGTGGAATTATTATTTTAACTTGATAGCAAGTAAGTATGAATTAATTCATTAACCTTGTAGTCTAGCTATGATCATGAAACATTTATTCAAGTATGAAAGTGTCTTTAATGAAATAAATCTTAACTTCATAAGTGTTTTCAAATTTGTACATTCATGTTAAAGACTTTAATTTCTAATGAGCTATAATATTGTAATGATAGTATTAGGGCTTTAACTTACTGTAGAATCAAAAATGGGTTAACAGTTGCGTGACTGTTGATAAATCTCCAATCTCAGTGAAATAATGTGGAGATCTACCTTTTCTAAAGAGATGAAATGAGACTGATCATAGATATTTAGACTTCTGCAAGGCCCTTTAGTTTTATATTTTCCACCTCATCACCTCACATTTATTAAGCACCTGCTATGCAAGATATAATAAATCAGTATGTACATGTTTTTCTCCACAAGTTTATATGTAGTTCAAAGACATACTGTGTTCCACTTTTAAGAAAATTCTTTTTTGGGTCCAGGGATTTAGCTCAGTGGTTCTGCTGCCTGCTTTGCAAGCATAAGGTCCCAAGTTCGATCCCCGGAACCAAAACAAAAAAAAAATTGAACCCAGGGCCTTAAACATGCTAGACAAGTGAACTACCACCAAAGTACATCCCAGCCCTTTTTATTTTGAGACAGAATCTCACACATTTGCCCAGGCTGGCTACAAACTTGTGATTTTCCTGACTCAGCCTCCCAAGTAGCTGAGATTACAAGTGCATACCACTGCACTTGTCAAGTTTTGCTTTTGACTGAAGATAGAAAGATATGTCTGCATTATTCACTTCCATGTGGTTGACAGGCAAAAGTCTGATGGCTTTTATCAGTTCTACACTGCCAGAAGTGTCTTTTAAATCTGAAACATTTGACCCAGAGTGCATCCATTACACATACTGAAACACAGATGAAGCATCTGCACCTGCTTTTAACCTCCCTATGCTAGGACCGCTCCCTAAGACAGCAGGAGAAATAGTTCTTTGTCTCAGTTGAGGAACTTCATCTTACTTCCCCTGTATTTTTTAACATTATCTCATGACCTTTAAAAGCTGAACTTTTGGCTTATAGATAAATTTTTTTTTCCAAGAGAAATAGGAAGCCTGATGTTTTCCAATTTGAAAAATTAGTTACATAGTCTATTAATAATCCTACTAGCTATTATTTATTGAGTATCTACTTGAAAGATGTCTTCTCTAATCCTCATCATTGCATTCTGAGGTAGGTATAATTACTTCTACTTACAGCTATCAGAACTGAAAGTTAGAGATGCTAACTCACCAAGGGGCACACAGCTGATAAATGGCATGACCAAGATTCAAACCTGGGTCTACTTTACTGAATCTCATATGCTTTTCTGTATCAGGCTAATTCTTCTTTTCACTTTATTTGCTCAATATTATTTGTGCTTTTCATCATTATTTCACATATCTCTTTAGTCTTTTTCCCCATTTATTTAGAAGACCAGCTTTCATTTTGAAATAATATAGGTTAACCTGGGTTTATATAAAGGTGGGGAGAAGTGTCAGTTATTGATATCTTTTGAAAGTAGAATCAATATTTCGTTTTGGAGTGGATGTGGGCCAGGAGAGAAAGAGAGAAGCCATGGATGACTCTTAAGGTTTTAGCTGTGATCAATTGATAGCATAGATTTCCATTTCCTGAAATAGGGAGGCAGTGTTGAGAAAGCAAGCTTGTTTCTATGTGCAGGTTGTGTTGGTAGTGGTTTCTGCATTTTCTCTTAACTGATGTTAAGATTGAGATGCACATTATATAGCCAAGAGGAGCCAATGATTGGACAGTTAGATCTAGTACATTATTCATATTTAAAGATCTTTTCAAACCTATGAAATATATGAACCAATAGGCCAAGCCCAAATAGTTCTATTTGGACTATTTTTTGCATAAAGAAATTTTATTGGCATATGTAATGTGTTACAGAAACTGAACCAATACCAGAGGAATAAACAATAACTCAAGCTGCTTCCTGGTCTAAAGAACAGGGACTAAAATCAGCAGTGTGATGGTTCCCCAAAGATAACAACGTTCTAATTCCTGGACCTCAGGGACATGTTAGGTTATGTGGAAGAGGGAATTAGGTTGCAGATGTGCTAAGAGACTGTCTTCCAACTAGTATACTTACCCAAAGCTGGCAGCTCTTTCTCTCAGCATCTGATCCAAGGGCTCCAACCCTGAGAGTCAAAGTCCAGGTCCTGTGACCTCAACATTCCACGGTCCAAAGGTCTTATTCTCCTGAAGATCATCTGCACCCTCACCCCCCACCCCATATTTACATAGAAAGGCTAAGCATTTCTTCTGCAGTAATGTAGTAGCTGTAATTGATTCCTCTGGACTACCACTTAATGGTACTCTTTAGGGTGCTGGGAGTCTTCAGACACCATTGTTTCAAGTTGAATGGCTTCATTCAAAACTCTGAGATAAGAGAAGGAACTTTATTTAGTATCCTGTACATTCTATCTTGAATTAATTATTCCAATCTGTACGTTCTAGTACTCAAAACATTTTGTAACCATCATCCCCACCTCTACCACCTAATGCTTCTTTGTTTTGACAACTCTATCTGCCTGGGCATATGTGTAGCAGTTATGAAGTCATGGAATGGCTTAAATAAGGAGTGGATATGAAGAAAACCCAGATGATATCTGCAAACTTCCTCAGCAGACAGGGGAAGAATGTGAGAATAACAAAGCTCAAGAAAAAAAGCTGTTAAAGCAGAAAAATATCTTGGAAGGGAAAATGATATTTTTAAAGAATTGAGAATAAGTTATATTCAGGGTTTTGAATAGGTAATTATGGGTTTTATTTTTCTGAGAAGATGAAAAAAATGCATGTGTATTTTTCTGATTTACTGAATCCAAACAGTTAATTTGCCATCTTTGCATATCAAAGATGAGTATAGCTTTGTCTTACAAATATAGTGTAATTTGGAAATAAATTCTTGTATGTTATTGTGGCTTAGATATATTTTCTTTTGTTCCCTGTTATTTCTGAAAGTATGAAATGAGAATCTTGATGGCACACAGTGTTTCTCTTACCTCCAGGAGGTAATTTATGTTGGCAGTTATCAGATTAGGACGCAAAACCGTGGTCTGTACAATGCCATTCTTTTGGTTAATTGCAGGTTTTTGTGCTCAAATTGTATCCTGTAGTCTACCTGACAGGAATATGTAAGGACAAGTGTTCTTGCATGGGTATTCCCGGAAATACAAAGTTTATAGATGAAATATTTCAAACCTCCAGTCAGTTTTGCGATAGACTGCTTGCCAGTAATGATCCGGGCTGTGAAGTATGGGCAGTAAACAGCATCCCAGGTGACTTCGGAGCAGTCTGATTCATAATTGTCTGTGCTTAAATACTTCAACGTCCATTAACTTATTACCATTTCATTTCAATTGCTCTAAGAAAGATTTGTTTAGATTAGCACTTGTGCTGGGAGTCACAACTTAATGCTTGAATGAAGTAGATCTGGTTGTAATAATATTTTTATAGTTAACTGAGCTTTCAAAATAATGTGGTTTTAAAATTTTTATATTTTATGGGCATTTTGTGAATGTTTATAGAGTATCTCTATGCATGTGAACTGAGCCATATTTAGTGTAAGTATGAATGACCAGGAGATATGGGTTGCCGATCTCCGTCCACTGTAACTATGGCCTCGGGCCATCACTTTTTCTTCCTTTACCTCCTGTTCTCGTGTCAGAAGGAAGAAAGGTGCATTGAATACTTCAAAGATCCTTTCTGGTGTTAACATTAAGGATGCTGTTTTGGAGCCGGGTGCCCATGACTAGTTCTCTTCCCCACTCCTCTCTTCCCTCCATACCTTCCATAGATATTTACCGAGCAGTTATTTAGTAGTGCCAGGCATTGTTCTGGTTGCTGAACACAGAAAGGGAAGTGAAGCATCAAATGTGCTGCCCTCCATGAGGTCATGTTCTAATGTTGAAACAGGTTAATAATAAGGTACTTTCAGATGAGGTGCAAGCTGTGTTCACATGAACCAGGGAGGGACAACAGAGAATACTGAGCTGGGGGTTGGAAGGACTCCTTTAAATTAAGTGTTAAGCACAGACTCTCTATGGAGGTGACATAAAAAAGCCATTTTACTGAGTTAGAATTTACATACAACAAAATAGATTTCAAGCACACAGACAATAAATTTTAACAACAGAAGCAAGTCACCATCCCAGTGGAGAGAGTTCCCTCATGCCCCTTCCTCAGTCCTGCCCTCCCACTAATCTAATTTCTCTTCAAGTTGGTTAGTGGTTGTTACCTGTTGAAAACTTTCATAGAAATGGAATCACTGAATATGAAATCTTTTGTGTCCACCTTCATTCATTCAACATAACTTCTATGATGTTCTCCATATGATATTTAATAATAATTGTGAGACCTCAGTGACTCCATTTTAAAATTTGGCCCCATCTTAGAGTAAGGTGGCCTGGACATAAATTCTAATTCCAAGAAAAACCACAAGATGCACTTTGGCCACCTGCCTGTGATAATGTTCAGCAGTCCCCTAGCAACAAGCCTAGCAACAGCTAATCAGTAGTTAGCCCAATACCCCAGTATCCCAGATGTTCTTTTCGATGACTTGAGCAGCCGTTTGCAGTTCAGCGCGCAAGGCCCAACCAATTAGGTTTAAACTTTCAAAACTTGCTAAATGCTAGCCAATTGTGTGATTTGCGTGTGATTTGAAACCCCGCACCTTTTTAAAACCCCGCGCCTTGCTGTAACCTCTATAAAAACCCCTGGTGTTTTAGAGTCGAGGCTCTCAATCCTGATCCGCTGCGTCCGTGTCGGATGAGAGTCCCTGCTCGAGCTTGAATAAAGGACCCTCGTGTGTTTGCATCGGAATCGGCTCCTAGGTGGTCTTTGGGGACCTCGCGATCTGGGCACAACAACAATAATTAACATTGAGGCACTGTTTTAAGAGTTTTATATACAATGACTCATTCAGTATAGCAGCCCAGTGAGTCAGTACTGTCATTATCCTTGCTTTACTGTTGAGAAGGAAGGCAGAGAAGTCAGTAGCTGGGCTGTGTGAGCACTGCTGGGTTGCTCAGTCCACACTTGTCCATCTGTCCTGTACTGGCTTCTTTGCCGAGAAGCACCCAGCCATTCACAGACCCAGAGGATGTCTGTTCGAAGCAGAGGAGCAAGTGCCAGCAACACAGGGAAGTGCTCGGTAAGTGCAGGGCTCTGGTACATGCAGGTTTGTGCTGTGAGGGGAATGTGAGGCAGGTGGGCAGAGAAGAGCCCCAGGATCCTCTAGCCCGAGAAACTGGAAATGATTCTGGGCTCTATTCTGTATACACTGGGAACTCTCTCATGACCTGTGAAGTGGTTCCAATAATTCTTTTTCCTTTTTTGTACCCGGGATCGAAATCGGGACCTTGCGCTTGCGAGGCAGGTGGTGGAACCACTGAGCTAAATCCCTGGCCCGTGACCTGTGAAGTGGGAAGTCTTTGGAAGAGGGTTTTTATTTTAATTGCAGTAAAATCTACACAACATAAAATTTACCTTTTAATGTGTGCAGTTTAGTAGCATTGAGTCCTTTTCACATCATTGTCAAGCCAATTTCCATAAATGCTAAGCTCTTGCAAAGCTGCTTTAACATTGCAACAAGGATGCTGGCATTGATACGGTGGGGATACAGTACCTTTCTATCCCCACATGTATACCCCATACTGCCCTTTCATTGCCACATTACTTTCTGCCTCACTCCCTCCCTGAACCCTGGCAATCACTACTGTGTTTTTTTGTGTATTTGTTGCTATAAATTTGTAATTTCAAGAATGTACACAGTATGCATTTTTTTCTTAGAACTGCCTTGTTTCTTTCAGCATAATTCTGACTCATCAAGATTACTGCGTGTATCAATAGTTGATTCCTTATTGTTGTTGTGTAGTATTCCTTTTGTATGGATGTACTACAGCTTGTAAAATTGTTGTCCTTTGAGAGACATCTGGGTTGTATCCAGATTGGGGCCATTATGAATAAAGCTGATATAACCATTCTTGTACAGGTTTTTGTATGAACATAAGACTACATTTCTCTGGGATCAATACCCAGGAGTACAATGACTGAGCTGTGTTTGGTTTTTTTAATTTTAGTTTTTGTTTTTTAAAAAAAGCCAGCTTCTTTTCTACAGTGGCTGTGCCATTTTATATTTCCACCAACAATATGTGAATGGTCTACTTTCTCTATTTCTCAGGAACATTTGGTGTTGTCCCTATTTTTTACTTTGACCATCCCAATAAGTGGTTAATATCTCATTAAGTTTTTTTTTTTTTTGTTACCAGGAATTGAACTTGGTTCCTTACGCTTGCAAGGCAGGCAGCAGAACCACTGAGCTAAATTGCTGGTCCTCATTAAGATTTTTTTTTTTTCATTAAGTTCTTTTATTGGTACATTTTAGGTACACAACACAATTACATTTCTCATTGGGAACTGTACCTTTACATAATGCATCTTGGTTCTTATTTTTTCCCCATTCCTAGCCCTTCCTTCACGCCCTCCACCCTTCCCTATTTACAAAGACTTTATTTCCATTTTTTCTACTTCTCATAATTTTTCCTTTCCCTTCTTTCCTTTCCCCTGCCCCTCCCACTACCCCTACCCCTTTGGACCTTTTCTTCCTACTTTGCGTTATCGATTATTCATTCTAATCATTGGTACATTTTAGGTATACAACATAATGACATTCATCATTGGAAATTTGTACCTTTACATAGTCTCTCTTGGTTCTTATTTTTCACCCTTGCCCAGCCCTCCCTTCAACCCCTCCAGTCCTCCCTATTTACAAAGATTTTGTTCCTATTTTTCCATTTTCTCATATTAATCCCATTCCCTTCTATCCTTTCCCCTAGCCCTCCCACTTCCTTCCCCTTTGCCCCTTTTCTTCCTATTTCACATTACCTATTATACATTTTAGTCCTTATTTACACTTTCATTTTCTCACACCAGAGAAACTATTTGGTTTTTATACATGTGTGTCCTATTTATTTCACTTAAGAGTTATCACCTCACTGTGCATCCACTTAGCTATAAATGTCTCTAATTTCTCATTTTTTTATGGCTGAGTAGTACTCCATTTTATTAAAAAAACACATTTTCTTTATCCAGTCTCTAGTTGATGGGCATTTGGGCTGTTTCCAAGTTTTAGCTATTACAAACTGTGCTGCTATGAACATGGGCGCACATATATCACTGTGGTATGAGTCTTTTAATTCTTTGGGGAAGATCTCCAGCAGTGGAATAGCAGGGTCAAATGGGACTTCCAGTTCTAGTTCTTTGAGGAATCTCCATACTGATTTCTACAGTGGTTGCACCAGTCTGCAATCCCACCAGCAGTGGAGAGCAGTGTTCCTCTTTCCCCACAGCCCCACCAGCATTTGTTATTGGTTAATTTCATGATAGCAGCCATTCTTTCTGGAGTGAGGTGGAATCTCAGCATTGTTTTCATTTGCATCTCTCGAATAACCAGTGATGTTGAACATTTTTTCATGTATTTATTTGCTATTTCTACTTCTTTGTCTGAGAAATGTCTGTTCATTTCAGATGCCCATTTTCGGATTGGGTCTTTAAATTTGGGAGGTCTGATTCTTTAATTTCTTTATAGATTTGAGATAGTAGACATTTGTCTGAGGAAGAGCAGGTGAAGATTTTTTCCCACATTGTGGGTTGTCTCTTCACACTGCTGGTGGTTTCTCTTGCTGTGCAGAAGCCTTTTAATAAGAAGAGATCCCACTTGTTGATTGTTTGTGCTAGTTCACAGGCAACTGAGGTTTCATTCATAAAATCTTTTCCTACCCCAATGTCTTCAAGAGTTCTACCTAACCTCTGTTCCAACTGGTTCAGAGTTTCTATTTTAATATTTAGATCTTTAATCCATTTCAATTGTAGTTTAGTGCATGGTGAGAAATATAGGTCTAGTTTTAATCTTTGGCAAGTTGAAGCCCAGTTTTTCCAGCACCATTTATTAAAGAGGCTATCTTTCCTCCAGTGTGGGTGTTTAGCTCCTTTATCAAAGATGAGGTGGCTGAGTGTGTCTAGATTTGTTTCTGCATCTTCTAATCTGTTCCACTGGTCCTCAGGTCTGTTTTTTTGCCAGTACCATGCTGTTTTTATCACAGTAGGTTTGTAGTATAGTTGCAGGTTGGGGATTGTGATACCCCCTGCCATGTCTCTGTTACCCAGAATTGCTTTTGCTATTCTGGGTCTCTTCTTGTGCCAAATGAATTTTTGGATTGTTTTCTCAAGGTCTATGAAGTATGCTGCTGGGATCTCAATTGGAATTGCATTAAATCTATATAGCAGTTTTGGAAGTATGGCCAGTTTCACTATATTAATCCTTCCTACCCAGGAGCAGGGGATGTCTGTCCATTTTCTGATATCATCTTCAATCTCTCTTTTCAGAGTGCCATAGTTTTCAGAGAAGAGGTCTTTAATTTCTTTCATTAGGTTGATTCCTAGGTATTTCAGTTTTTTGGATGCTGTTGTGAAAGGAATTACTTGCCCTCTTTCTCTCTCAGTGAGTCTGTCATTGGTGTAGAGGAAAGCTATTGATTTTTGTGTGTTGACCTTGTAACCAGCTACTTGACTGAATTTGGTTATTAAGTCTAGAAGACTTTTGGTGGAGTTCTGGGGGTCTTCTATATAGAGTATCATGTCTTCTGCAAATAATGACAATTTGGCTTCTTCATTTCCCATCTTTATTCCTTTTATTTCTTTCTCTTGTCTAATTGCCATGGCTAATATTTCCAGAACTATATTGAACAAGAGTGTTGATAGTGGACATCCTTGTCTTGTTCCTGATTTTAGTGTGAAGGATTTCAGTTTTTGACCATTTAGTATGATATTGGCTGTTGGTTTTTCATAGATGGCCTTTATCAATTTGAGGTAGAGACCATCTATTCCAATTTTTTGTAGGGTTTTTATCATAAATGCATGTTGGATTTTGTCAAATGCTTTTTTTGCATCTATGGAGATAATCATATGGTTTTTGTCCTTGGCTCTATTGATATATTGTATTACATTGATTGATTTGTGTATATTGAACCATCCCTGCATCCCTGGGATGAATTCCACTTGATCAGGGTGTATGATCTTCTTGATGATCTTCTGCATTCTGTTTACCATTATCTTATTAAGGATTTTTGCATCCATGTTCATTAATGAGATTGGCCTATAGTTCTCCTTTTTGGTTGGGTCTTCCTCTGCTTTGGGGATCAAGGTGATGCTTGCTTCCAGGAATGATTTCGGGAGTATGGCTTCCCTTTCAATTTCATTGAAGAGTTTAAACAGTAGTGGCAGTAGTTCCTCTCTAAATGTCTTGTAGAATTCAGCAGTGAAGCCATCAGGGCCCGGGCTTTTCTTAGTTGATAAGATTTTGATTACGTTTTCAATTTCATTGGTTGATATTGGGTTGTTCAGAATTTTTAGGTCTTCTTCATTCAACTTTGGTAATTCATATGTATCTAGGAATCTGTCCATTTCTTCTGTGTTGTCCATCTTATTGGTGTACAGGTTCTGGAAGTAGGTATTGATGATCCTCTGGATTTCTGCTGGGTCTGTTGTAATCTCACCTTTTTCATTCCTAATTGCATGGATTTGGGCCTTTTCTTTCCTTTTTCTGATAAGGTTGGCTAAGGGTTTGTCAATTTTGTTGATTCTTTCAAAGAACCAACTCTTGGCTTCATTGATTTTTTTTTGTATCATTCTCTTAGTCTCCATTGCATTGATTTCTCCTCTGATCTTTAGAATTTCCTCCCTTGTATGAGCTTTGGGGTTGTCCTGCTCTTCCTTTTCTAGAAGCTTGAGGTTCAGCATCAGGTTGTTTAATTGGGTTTGTTCTGTTTTCCTAATATGTGTATTCACTGCTATGAATTTCCCTCCTAAGACTGCTTTCATTGTGTCCCATAGATTCCAATATGTTGTATTGTCATTGCCATTTAATTGAAGGAACTGTCTGATTTCTTCTTTAATTTCCTCTATGGCCCATTGGTTATTCAGAAGTGTGTTGTTCAATTTCCATGTGCTTATGAAATTTTTCCAGTTTCTTTTGCTATGGATCTCCAATTTCATCGCACTGTGGTCTGATAATATACAGGAGGTAACTTCAGTTCCTTTGTACTTACTTAAACTTGTTGTATGTGTGAGTATGTGGTCTATTTTGGAGAATGAGCCATGTGCAGCTGAGAAGAATGTGTATTCTGATTTTGTGGGGTGGAAGACTCTGTAAACATCTGTTAAGTTCATTTGTTCAAGAGTTCGATTGAGTTCTAGTATTTCATTATTTTTTGTCTAGTTGATCTATGTATTTGTGACAGTAGGGTGTTGAGTTCCCCCACTACAATTGTATTAGTGCATATATGACTTTTTATGTCTGTTAGTATTTGTTTTATATAGTTGGGTGCACTAGTGTTTGGTGCATAGATATTTATGATTGTCATCTCTTCCTCTTGAATTGTTCGCTTTACAAGGATGTAGTTTCCTTCTTCATCTCTCTTAATCAGTGTTGGTTTGAAATCTACTTGATCTGCCAAGAGGATAGCTACTCCTGCTTTTTTTCAGGTTCCCGTTGCATGGAGTATTGTTTTCTACCCTTTAACTTTCAGTCTATGAGTTTCCTTTTGAATTAAGTGTGTTTCTTGTATGGAGCATATTGTTGGATTTTGCTTCTTGACCCATTCTGCCAGTCTATTTCTTTTGATTGGTAAATTGAGACCATTAACATTGACGGTTATAACTGAAACGTATTGACTTGTCATTGCCATGACTTTTTCTTTTTGTTGGGTTCTCCCCCTTTCCATTTAATTTCTTGTCATGCCAGATGGGTACATTCTGCTTTGCTTCCTGGGGTTGTGATCCTCACTGTCTGTTCCTAGGCTATTGTGTAAAATTCTTTGGAGTGCTGCTTTGGTGTTCATGAAGTTCCTAAGGTGCTCTTTTTCATGAAAGTATCTCATTTCTCCATCAATTTTGAAAGATAATTTTGCAGGGTCCATCAATCTGTGTTGGAGGTAGTTTTCTTTTAGGGCTTGGAATACATCACTCCAAGCTCTTCTTGCCTTGAGGGTTTGCATTGAGAAGTCTGCTGTGATTCTGATGGGCTTTCCTTTGTATGTGATTTGTTTCTTTTCTCTGACTGCTTGGAGAACTTTGTTCTTCTGTTGGGTTTCTGGAATCTTAACAATTATATGCCTATGTGTAGATTTTTTTTTGATCAAGGCTATTTGGAGTCTTGTATGCCTCACTTATCTATATGTCAAGCTCTTTTCTCCTCCTTGGGAAGTTTTCTGCCATTATTTCTGTGAAGAGTTTTTTTATGTCATCTGCACTCCCTCTTGTTTCTTCATTGACTCCAGTCAGTCTTATGTTACTCTTTTCTGCATCATCTAGCAGCTGCTGGATTGATTTCTCATGTTCCCTTATAATTTTGAAGCAATTTTTCTTTTCCTGGTCATTAATTGCAATCTTATCTTCTATATCTGAAATTCTGTCCTCACATTGGCTCCTTCTGCTGTGTAGACTTTCAATGGAGTTTTTCATGTCCTGGAAATCTATTTGCATCTGTTTTATGGATTCCATTTGTTTCCTATGTTGGGATTCCATCATATTCCTGAGCTCCTCTCTAGATTTATTAATCATGTCTTGCACTAGGAGCACAATTTCTCCTGTTATCTGAGAAATTATTTCTGATTTCATTTTTTCCAGATCCCCTTTTGTTGCCAGTTCAGTGGGTCCAGGTGGTTGAGTATCAGAGTGTTCCATCTCATTTCCCTTTGGGGTTGCTGTAGGTGATCTGGAAGTCTGGTTTTGAGACTTATTTACGTGTTTTCTCATTTCAACTGGAGGGGGTTTGCTGTTGGTGCCTGCACGGATTACCTCCTCTGAGGTAGGAGAAGTGGGCCCGGGGCCTGGAGTAGCGGTAGGTTTGGTGGCTCAAAAGCCCTTTCCTCTGGGCTGGGAGTAGCAGGAGGGATGGTGGCCGGCAAGCCCCTTACTCTGGACCAGGACCAGCAGGACGGTGGCTCAGAAGCCCCTACCTCTGGGCCAGGAGTGGTGGGACTTAGTACCGTTGTCTGGTGGTCCAGTGTCCTCTGAGTCTTTGTAGTGTGGAACCAGCTGGCTGTATAGAGGAGCGGGGTGTGGGGGGGGCTGGTGTCCAGTGGATTGTTGCCAGGGTGCTGCCTGATTCGGGGTGTTCCATGAGACTTGGGACCTCGGTAGGGCGTGTGCAGACCTGCCTGTCTGCAGTGGGCTGATTCGGCGTGTTCTGTGCAACTGGAGACCTCCCTCATTAATCTTTTAATATTCATTTCCATTAGTAGCTAAAGTTGGACAGCTTTTCATATGATAATTATTTTTTTGTATTTATTTTGAGTTTTTTCAGACAAGATCTCACTATGTAGTTCAGTCTGGCCTTGAACTCACTATGCAGTCTAGGCTGGCCTCAAACTCATGGCAGTTCTCCTGCCTTAGCCTCCCGAGTGGTAAGATTACAGGTATGCACCACCACACCTGTCTTTCATGTACTAATTTTAAAAAAGAACTAAGAAAAGGTAAACTTGTTAAAATATATTTATTTAAAAATCATTTGAATGAGTGAAAGAACAGATAATATATAGCTAAAATGAAAATTACTGTTCTGGTAGTTCTGAGGAAAATACTCAAGAAAAATCCCGGAGATTAAAAACATGGAAACAATGGAAGGAAGACTAAGATATAGAGGAGAGAATATTCAATCGATATACAAGAAGATTCCAGAAAGATCAAAGAGAATGGAGGATAGATAATAGTGAAAGAGATCACTGCCATGATATTTCCTAAAATGTTGGATCTTCAGAGTCAAGAAGCAGAATAAACTTCAAATAACAACAATCCAAATCCAAAATCGAAATGAAAATCCAAAGTATGACACTGCAGAACTTCAAAGACACAATCTTAAAAGCAGCCATATATTAAAAAAAATTGCAATTAAATGATAGCTGACAGCAGTAACAGTGAAAAAAATACTTCCGAAAGTCAAGGGTTACAACTGTCATCATAGAATTCCATATCTAGCTAAACTAACATTTACCCATCAAGTGGAAAAACTCATTTTTAAATCTTTTAGCAACATTCTTAGAAATACATATTCTCAATTTTGTCTGAGAAAGAAATAGGATGTCAGAAATGTTGCTCTTTATTATTTTCTCTTGTCAGCAAATGTTTATTAATTATGAAATTTTTTTGTTTGTTTGTTTGGTTTTTGTACCGGGGATCGAACTTGGGTCCTTGCAGTTGTGGGGCAGGCGGCTGAACCACTGAGCTAAATCCCCGCCCCTTAAGTTTGAAATGTTTAAAAGATGAGGAAGCAGGGATGGTAAGTTGAGAGCCCTCTGGGGCTCTTCATTGTGAATGCCAGCAGTGAATGGTGCCAAGTCCGTAGTGGGCACATGGAGACAAGAGAGTTGTTTTTTCCTTAAAGGGAGCAGCACCAGAGTATATTTATATGCCAGTGGGAATTATCCCATGGAAGGTGTACAGATTAACAAGAGTGTGCATAGAGGAGAGGAACAAAGCCCTAGTGAGGGGGACACAGGTATTCACAGGCTAGCATGAGGATGAGGGCCTACAGTTGTGTGGGACACAGCCTCATGACTGTGGTAGTTCTTTGGTGCCTGTGGTATGGATGCATGTTCTTTGGTAGAGATTCTGGTGGAAAAGTAAGTGGTTTCTTGTGGACATTTACTTTTTGTGTAAACAGTGGGATTGTTATGAGGATTCCATATTTCCTTTCAGATCATCAAGGCAGCCAGTTGAAGGGTACTTCATAGACAATATTAGATCAGGGTAGGGGCTCTAGTTGGCTGTAGGCAGATGTTTCAGTTCAAACTCTGTATCTTCACCTGATGCAGTTGGGACAGTTGAGGTTGTTAGCATCTCTCCTGGGTGATGCTTGCTGGGCATCTACAGAGAGCTAATATCATACCTGCTGCATAAGGGGTGCATCAGAGATAGTGAGCCATTCTTGTGCAGGCTGAGCATCCCAAGGAGGAGGGAGGGCACTTAGAATTACTTGGTTCCATTTGAGTTGGCAATGCAGTGTTTAACTTTAATGACAAGACTTTAATATTCTATGTACCAATTTTTCATTTGAAATAAAATACCACTTCATTTTACATGAGCAGATCTAGTGACAATAATGCATTTCTTTACAAATATTAGCCTATTATACATCTTAAGTCAGTTGTACATAATTGCATTTCACCAAGTCTACATAATACTTTAATTAAAACTAGGATAATTAAAATACAGTTTTAATGAGCAATAAATGCTGCAGTTCCCAAGCCTGGAATGTGTTAGTTGAATCATACCTTTCTCTTTTTGAGCTCTTAAATTTGTGTCTGCATTACATTTTGAAATGACAATAATGATAAGCAAGAGGCATTTTAAAATGTAAACAATGTTTCTGTATGACTGTCTTACCTGTCTATACCCCTTGTATATCATTTGTTATTTGTACTAACTCTAATCCCTTGAGGCATAGAAAAGGCTTTCTTTGTCTCAGAAGGCCCCAGTGGCTCACCACAGTGATTGACCCTACTGAGCAGTGTATATTTATTGAATGAGTGGATAAGTATTTCTTGAATGAATAAATAAATAATAGCATATGGCTTATTCTGGAGAGGAGATTTGGGATAAAGGACACCGGACTGAAACAGAAAACTAGGATTTCAGTCCCTGCCCTGACACGTAGTGGCTGTGTGACCTGGAGTAAGATGCGTTATGTACATGTACTAACTCCCTGTGATGAGTATAATCATTTATGTACTGCAAATATATACTAATAAAAATTTTAAAAATAAAAAAAATAAAGTTGAGATGATGGGATATCTGAAATGGAGCCATAAAGGCTATCCTGCCCATCTTTTGGAATGATGACTGGGAACATTTATTTGGTGTGTAAATTTGTAGATTTAAAAACACATTCTAACCTATAAAGTAAATGTAATGTGGTAGCATTACGATTATCGTGGCGACCTCTGCTCATTATGCTCTGTAATTATACACATGAATATACATTAGTATTCAGAGTCAACTATTCCTCATCTCATTTGGAACTTTATGCTTTTAGGTAGTTTTTGCATAATGAATTTTACCCCCTTGGTTGGTGGCATCTTGTCATGCAGATTGTAAAGAGGTATGCCCTCTCCATCCCCTCCTCCTTTCTGTCTGCCCCAGTTGCAATGTTCTCGGGAAATTCAAGCTGGTCTGAATGTTGGCTGGGTAATTATGCTGGCTTTGCTACTGTGCATCTCATGTGACGTTGGTCACATAGTCAAATATATGTGATTTTTACCAGCTTCTTATAGATTATCAGCATCAGTATTGCCCTTCCCCCAAATCCAGGTGAGTCATTCCATTTGTTCAGGCACTTAAGAAGTACCCAATTATGCTTGCATCTGCTGTGAAGGCTACTTGTTGAAAGAACCAAATTCCCTACATAGACAAGTGTGCTTTGACCCTGGCCAAGGAAATATTCCTCGAGTAGAAGTCAGAAAGACTGTGTAATCCCATTTACTTATACCCAGGCAATTTCTAGTGACTTTATGGGATGCCTCTCATCTATACATCCACGGAGAGCCAAGGCCACTGGGATTCAGTCTGTTCTTGCACTTTCAGGACTTAGCATCATGGTGAGTCTGGTCTTACTTCAGGGTCTTTTGGCAGACATTGTGAGCACCAAAGTTACATTCTCTCACATGAGGGGAAAAGGGAGAAGCTGCTCTGAATTCCTGGAAAAGGAGCCCTGGGGAGGAAGAGCTGTGCTTGGAGTACAAGTACAGCCACAGAATGTGTGTCCTGCTTTGGAGCTTTGGAGCCCTTCAAGCTTGGTTCCAGGAGGAGAGTGTAGACTGGGAAAAGGAAGGAAGTTGGGGTAGGGAGGGCTCAGTGGCAAGCAGATGAAAGGGGTCCACATCTCCTGGCTGGAGCAGCTGCTATAGTCGGCAGTTCCCTCACAGAGTGGGTGTCCTGGGAGGGCAGAATCCGTGGGAGAAGGGAAATGGGTGGAGAGCAAGGCGTGGCAGCAAGCACAGGGAATCATAGCCAAAAGAGTGCCCCTGAGGATCATGGGCCTCCTTTTTTGTTTTTTTCCTGGTTCTAGGCTGGTCTAACTAAATGTTTGGGAGACTCCATTTTTGTCACATGTGAAGTGGGGTCACACCAATGTTATAAAACCATAATGTGGTTGGGGATTTAGCTTAGGGGCACCACGCCTGCCTCGAAAGCTCAAGGTCCTGAGTTCGATTCCCAGTACCAAAAAATAAATAAAACCATAATGTGAACATATTTTGCCACTCTATTGGATTGGGCTACAATGAATGGAAGAAGCTGGCTGTCCTTAGGGGACGTAGTTCCTGGAAGCTGGGCACATTATGTGTAGCCCATGCAGATGACTCAGGGGCAGACAGCTTCTTATCTCCCCACAGGACTGCTCTCATTCTTCTTGGCATGCTAGTAAAGAAAGCAGTGGAAGCCTTATCACACCAATTTGTGGATGACTGTATGGGGAAAGAATGTGGCTAAGTGATTCAAAGTCAAATAATATGTCAGTGGTAGAGCTGAGGATGGACCTCATCACTTGAGTGATTCTTTCTAGTCATTTCTGTGAATGCTTGTGATGAAGTTGGTCTCAGCTTGCCAATTACAGTGGTGATGTTGCAGAAGAGGCCCTATACTTGGTCTTTGGCCTATGATTCATGCAGCCAGGCCTTGTAAAGTGTCAAGATATAATAAGCTGGTCTGCCCACCTCATGGGACTTTTATGTTTTTGTGTGATAATCAAATACCGTAATAGATATAAGAGCCTTTTGTGAATTCCAAAGTGTCACATTTGGTAATGTAGATTCATTTTCTCGTGAGCTTTTTCTTTGCTATGATCAAGTAGAGTATTTGTTTCAAGTGACACTCCCTAATACCAAGGTCACTATTCACTCAGTCTCTCAGCTCTGTGCTAGACTCTGCAGATGAGAAGAGTAACAGAATGACTCTGAATCCCTCAGGCTCATGATCTAGTGAGTAGGTTGTGGTCATCTCATAGTAATTCGTCTCATATAAGTGTTTCTTTTTAAAGAATAGCTTTATTGAAATATAGTTCACCTACCATAAAATTCTCTTTGTAAAGCATCAGGTTCAGTTCATGTAAAGCATGGGATTCCTAGAATTGTGTATTGATCACTACTATCCATTAGAACATTTCCTACACCCCATACCCATTTGTAGTCACTCCCACTCTTCCCTCTTCTCTGTCCCTAGCAACTTTCTCTTTCTGTTTCTGTGGATTTGTCTCTTCTGGACATTTAATATAAAAGGAATCATATACTCTGTGACCTTTGGACACTGTATATGGCCTTAAGTCAGCCTTTTCTTTCCTCTTGCTTTTTCCTGGGCATCGTCACATATTCCACTAGATTGGAACCAGAGTGTTGGAGAGATGGAGCAGGACACTATGGACATAGCATTTGCACAGAAGCTGAGGTGGGAGGGAGCCTGGAGACTCCTGAGTGCTGCAAGGAAACCAGGGTGGTGGCAGTGCTGGGAGGAGAGTGGTCTAAACTGAGGTCAGCAGGGGCCAATCACAGGGTCTCTAACCATGACCAAGTTTGGATGTTGTACAAATGCAGGTGGAGGGTTTTAAACCTGGAGAGTCCTGGGATCTTATTTGGTTTAAGAAAATCTGGCTGCTTTGTGAAAAATGAGTACTAAGGTTCAATAGAGGATACTTAGGAAGCTTTTATTAATGTTCTGGCAAGGGATGCAGGCAGAAAAAGAGGAGAATGGCAGATACAGTAGAGCTATAGGTCAGGAGTAGAGCCAATAGGTCCTAAAGAGAGTCTGAATATGTATTAGTGGAGTCAGACTACTGTTTTCTGATTTGAGGTGTTGGGTCATTCACAGAAATAATGACAGCCAGATTCAGATGTCTTTTGAGCATGTTCAGTTTGAGATGCTAATAGACACTCTGGATAGAAAGATCAGTTGCACATTTGTCTTTACACAACTCTGGAGCTTACTGGAAAGATGGTGCTGGAGATACAAAGTTGGGAATTGTCAGTGTGGAGGTAGTATTTAAAACCTTGTGAATTGATGAGCTCTTCCAGGGAGAGAGATTCTAGAGAAAAAAAAAGTGAGCGAGCTCTGAGGAGCTATCACATTAGAAATAAGTAGAGAGATGAGGCTCACAAATATACAAAAAGGAACAACCAGAAAGGGAGGAGGCCGTAGGAGAGCCTGATGTCATAGAATCATCAAGGAGTGCACTTAGCTTTTATTTCAGCCCGTGAGTCAGTAGGACATGAATTATAATAACAAAATGGATAAAAAAGAGATCAGGAAAACACACATGCCGAAGTTGGGAAATGTGGGGCAGAAAGGGGAGAAGTAAAGAGGAATGGGAGGGGAAGCCCGTCTTTTTATAGATTTCACCACTTTGAGTAAAACCTGCACATAATGGACTCAGCCCCACACCCTGTCTGGGAAAAGGTCCCGTTTCACCCTCTACAGCTATGAATTGAAAGGCCTCCTGGGAAGAATGTGCTGAGGACAGATGAGAGAGTGTAGGATCAAACAACCATAGCAATACTAGTTCATGCTTCACCCAGGGCAATTTTTCTTCATGTTTTAATGCTTCGTCTTCATCATAGTTGATGGAATTGCACTGTTTTACCTTGGAAGGTTATAAATGAGAAGGCATTCTTAAAACTTACTTATCTTTGAGAGCATGAATCTTTCTTTCTTCAGTCTAGACTTGCCCATTCATTATTAGATGAGGTAAATTATTGTATCTGAGAGATAAATTATGACCTTTGGTGATAGGTACAATGTGTATACTTTATTTTTATAGTCAAGGTCTGTAGTTTAATGCATGAGGCCGTTTTGACAATTACCTATCCTTAGTAATTTTTTGGTATATAGAAATCACCTCTGTGAAGTCTGTCTGTGTTCATGGTTATTTTAACACCCATCTTTCATTCTATAAAATCATTGGGAAACCATTTTGCCTAATACAGTGATCTAGGTTACCATTTACCTGTGAGTTGTAGAGTTTGGTATTCTATCTGAAAACCTATATCATGGCAAGTACTTTGAACATGTAAGAACTCTTAGGAGTTTTATTAACTTTTCTTATTTTAAAAATGGATATATGCACAGAAATCATAGACTGGTTTGAAGCTGTTGTATGTGGATTAATGTTACTGAGTTAAATTTTAGTTAAATTTAAGAATTTTATCTGTGGGAACAAATGCATAACGGTACTTGTGTTAATTAAACCTGGAGAGAATGGAGGCATGGGCAACCTGCCATTGGCTTATCTCTGATCCTTGCTTGTGAGTGGAATGTCTAGTTATTTAGTGCCTGCCTGTCATCTAACACACTGTGTATGAATTCAAATAAATTTTAAATGCCCTGGGTACAATTTAGTCATTTATTTGATCTAATGGTGAAATAAGGAATTGTGGCAATCATGGAATTTTTGAAGAGCATCTCCTGAATAAAAATTTTTAAAAATATTTCTAAATTCTTTGTAGAAAATGCCCTTTATTTATCCTTTTGTATTATTTTAGTGTTCTTTTTAACATTTGTAGGTGTAAATAATAGGTAAAATTTGGAAAGGGCCAACACAGAATGGTGGCTAAGAATGTGATCTTGCAGTAATATTGCCTGGATTCAAATTCTGTCTCTGACATGTAGTAGTTGTGTGGCCTTGGGGAAGCTATTTAGCTTTTCCGAATCTCACTTTCCTCTTCTGTAAAGCCTGTATGGTAGTAATGCTTGCCTCAGGACTGTTGTGAAGATTGTCTGTGGAACAGCCAATACTAGACCCTGGGTCATAGAAAGACCATCATAATTTTTATTACCACCATTATTACAGAAGTTCCTTCTTCTCCACAGATTCACTTTCCACAATTTCAGTTATCTGTGATCAACAGCAGCCCAAACATGTTAAATGGAAAATTCTAGAAATGGTTTATAAGTGTTATACTACATGCCATTCTAAGTAGTGTGGGACAATCTCATGCTGTCCCACTCCGGATAGAAATCATCCCTTTGTCTGATGTCCATGCTGTATACACAACCTGCCTACTAGTCACTTAGTACCTGTCTTGGTTGTCAGACTCATGGTTGCATTATCACAGGCTAATGGCCCAAAGCACAAGAGTAGTGCTCCAAAGGAGGCACAGGGCCATAAAACATGAAAGGACAGATTAACTCTCATACTATGTGGCAATACTGCTGGGCACATAAGGAAAAACAGAAAAAATAGGACTTTGTACTATCTGTGATTTCCTACATCCAGTGGGGCTCTTGGAACTTATCCTCTATGGATAAGGAACCTGCTGTGTTGTTACTTATTTGAATATTTCAAATACAAGAAAAGACTTTGGTTGTATTATTCTCTTGGTGTTAGTTCAAGAAAATCTTGCAAAGCAAAATGGCATTTTTTGTTTCTGATTACTTTCATACCATCTGGAGGCATGAAAATTATTTCCTTAATCCTTTATGTGAACTAGAGTCCAAGTTCTTAATGGCAGAAGGTAAAATGGTACTGATGCAACAGCAGTGAGATAAACACTGTGAGGTGACTTGTAAGTTAGCAGGTTTTAAGGGTACCATCTCAACGTGTCCCAGTGCTCTTCACATTACATCATATTACAGAATGTTTGGAGCATCGGAACGTTTCTCAGTGTGGGACTTGGAACAAAGGGCACATCTTCTCCTAGTTCCTTTCCTTACCTTACATGTTAGTCCTAACCGTAACAAGCCCAACTCTGTGGATAACCCTCCTAGATTCCTTTTATCTATTTCAAAGCCCCGTTTTAATAGGAAGAGAAGGTTATGAGGGGTGAGACTGTTTATCTTGTGGCCCTGAGAACAGAAAGGTGCTGACAGGAACTGCTGCAGAGAGGGTCCTGTGCTCACAGGCCCTGGGATCAGAGAAGGAAGAATCCAATAGGTGTGACAGATGTTTCGCTTTTGGTGTCCACCAAATGTCTCACAGGTAAATAGTATTTAACATTAAAATTATACATATGCAGGCTTGTATGTCAGTAGATGTGTGTATGTGTATATATATATATATATATGTGTCAGTATGCATGCTTGATTTTATTTTGATTGTGAAGGAATACATAATTATGTTATTTTGTTCCTATATTTTAAAATCTGTTTTAGTGGTAAAAATGCTTTGACCCTTGCTCATGTCTCAAGTGAGTAAAATTTTAATACTGACTTACAGAGTAAAATTTTTAATGACACATTAAAAAAATGAGCATCTATATTTTTGTCTTCAAATGAGGTAATTTTCAATACAGTATAAGAATTTGAGGCATATTTCATGCATGCTTTTCCTTCCTTTTTGAGTTTTAAAGAATTATGGAAGTACCGTTTATGCTGGTGCTATAGTTCCTTGATTTGGGGCTTGTCCTCAGGGTTTTGTTAGTTTACTTTCTGTGACGTTCTGTTCTAGAAAGCTGATCCTAGAATTGAGGGATTTGTACACCACCACAGTGAAAAGATGAGAAAAGAAGAGATACTGTTAGACCACATCGCTAGAGAGAACGTGTGTGTATGTGTATGTATGTGTGTGTGAAGTGTGAGGTAACCAGCTTATTCAGTTGGCCCCAGATTTTCCCTCTTTAGCACTGAACATCCCCTCAGTCCTTGGCTACCCAAGATGGTTGACTACTCTTCTTGTTTATAGCTCCTGTGGGTATAAAACTTGCCCTATTATAATTGTGTCTTTTCCCTACTAGTGTCAAAGGCTCTATATCTAAAAGGGAGAGTGGAAAGTAGGAATATAAATCTTAGATCAGCTAACTATACTATAAATGCTAAGCAAGGAAGAAATATTTCCTGAATAGAACTGAATGTATTTGCAAAGCAATTTTCTTATTAATGTGTTGTTGTTACTGTAGGAAGAAGATACACTTCCATGGCTTGTGAATTTGAGAAACATTAACCATAAGATCTTCCCTGACCCCTGGCATCTCATCTTAGTCACATATACCTTTTTCATGCATGTGTCTTTCCTTCCCCTTTATTCTCCTCTGAACAATTATTGAAACATACCTGTTGTGTTTAGCTTGGGGAGCATTTACTACTTTGCCACAGGAAGACATTTGTCTTTCCTCTGAATGGGGTGCTTGTCAAAGACCTGCATGCCTCCAAGGGAGTGTTTAACACAAGGCAAATCAGAGGGGGCCAGTGAGCTGTATCACTAGGTCCACACCATCATAGCTATGGTAATGAGAATTGCTAGGCTATTAATTCCCCCACTGCTCAGGGCAGCTCCAGCTAAAAGCAATTGTGGTGTAAAAAAGTATAATGACAAAACCTAATGTATGTACTGTGATCCCCATATGTATATTTTCTTTTGGATATCCAATAGCTTTTTCTGTTGTGCTTATAAGTTTGAAAAATAGAAATGGTATGATAAAGCTTTTGATATGCTTTGAAATCTACATGAGTTCTAACAACTTGACATCTTGGTTGTGACTTTCACAAAGGAACATTGTCTCTAAGAAACAGAAAATGTTACTTTCATTTTTTTCCCTACTTGAAAGATGTTATTGATTTTAAAGGACAGCTTGTCAGTTTCAGGAAGTATTGATATAACCCATGTCCTCAGCACAATGCTAAAGACCTCCATAACTGTGGGTTCTTTTGATTCAGAGATCCTTGAATTTACATAAAAGAAGAGAAACAAATTAATGATATAAGTGTCTAAGAACAAAAGGACTTTTTCTTTGTTGTTATTCTCACTTCTGTGAAAATTTATGGGCCCTTCATCTGAGACTTAAGGGCCAGGTGCACATTCCCTCCATCCTTCTTCTACTGACTGTATGTAATCCCCTCTTTCTCTACCCTCACCCCCACTTTATAGAAATGTCTCTCTGCACTACTCCCACCTTACTTTACAACTAACACCCGTACCAAAGGGAACACTTGGGCAAATTCTGAAAGTTCTTTTAAAGAGAAAGCCTCACATAAATCCATCCACTGATTACAATAATAAATAATTCTGCTTTTATTTCTTCTCTAACTCCTCAACATTAAATCCAGTCAGGATGAACTTTCTTGAGAGCTAGGATGGACTTTTATTCACCTTTGTATCTCTCTTGTATGGCATAAAGCACCACACATGTTGGTACTCAAGAAATTTTTGTTGGTTGA
Source organism: Heterocephalus glaber (assembly GCF_053883595.1). Lineage (NCBI taxonomy): Eukaryota > Metazoa > Chordata > Mammalia > Rodentia > Bathyergidae > Heterocephalus > Heterocephalus glaber. The sequence continues at coordinate 36,660,079 of NW_028258381.1, read as the reverse complement.
GTAAGTGCATCTTTGTCTTGGGCCTGGTAAGTTAATATTTTTGCCTTTGTTTCCTTTTTTATTATGGGGAGAGAGGGACAGAATGCTAACATGCAGTGCAGACAGTTGTGGTATCCTGTGGTCCTTGTGGGCATAGAGAGCCACTCCCTGAGCAGAGGCTCATTCTCCAGCACTGAAGCCACAGCATCTGAGGTCTTTGTTTTTTGCACCTCTTCTCCAAGACTCTGGAGACAAACATGGCAACTTATTCAAATTTGAATTTTTTTTATACTAATCTTCTGTTAAAGCACATTTGCAGAAACAAAAAAATCAGTGAGCAAGTGCATACTTTACTGATGTCAGTGGAAAGGTAAGCTGATTTATTCTTTTCCTTTCTCAATATTTCAGGATGGAAATGAGAGATAAATGTCTCATGATTCCTTTTATCTATATCTGCTGTAAGTCACAAGTAGTGTTGGCTGGTGCAGTGCCTCATACTTTCTGAATTTGAAATTGTAGTGGGATTTTAATTTATTTTTCTGTATAAAGTCTTGTATTTTGTTGTCTGGCTACTCTTGTAGTTTGGAAAATTTTATGATAGTGACTTGTTTTCTCCATTAACTGCTCCTAGTAGAAAAAGAACTGATAAAAGAAATAAAATCCTAGTGAATTATGACATATGCAATTTCTTGTGCTTATCTTTTTACCTTACCAGATTATTCTGACCTAACTGTAGGTAATTCTCATTTGAGAAATATATATTCATGAAGTTTTTTTATAACTATATTATTATCAAACCACATCTTTGTGCAGAGAACACTCTGCAGCTTCTACTTATTCCATTATTATAATAACACCATTTATTTCTTTTTTTTATGAGTAATTTGTATTACAACATTGAGGCCTATAATGGTCTTTTAAATCTAGCTTTTGAAAAATTGGAGCTAAATGAAGAACTGTAAATAGCTGACTCACAAGGAAAAGGCAAATGCAAGTATCACTGATGATATGAGAACATACCCTACATTAACTTTGGGGATTTTGTGTAAATAAAATAATTTGAGAGCTTAATATTCCCACAGACTTTAATCCATTACCCTCAGATTGGTTTGTTCAGCTAAGATATGAAGGCACAGTGCATTGAGATTTTAACAATCAAAATATATGAGTGCAATGTCATGTCTTGTCTTTTTTGTTTCATATAAACTAATTTATTTCAGAAAAATATCTCTGTGAAATTGATAAATACAATGTATAACATTAAGAGAAAAGTTTTAAACTTTCCACTCTCTCATAATGGATACTTTTTTTCTCCTTGAACATCTCTAAATATCAACATAGTTTACCAAATAAACCAGTGTTTTAGTCATTTTTCTGTTGCTGTAACAGCATGTAACAGACTGGTTAAATGGTAAATAAGAGAAGTTTCTTTGGTCCTTGGTTCTGGAGGATGGGAGGTCCATGGCAGCCTTCTTCCTGTGTCTTGGCATGGTGGAAAGGCAATCGGGTGTGTGTGAACCAGAGAGGGGGAAAAAAGCACAGGATGTTTTTCATTCATCAGGAGCCCATTCACTGGATAGTGGCATAGATCTCTTCATGTGGACAGAACCCTCACGATCTTGTCACCTCCTTTCAGCCCTACTTGTTGATACAGTCACAGTGGCAGTTAAACTTCATGAGTTTTGGAAGAAACACTGAAACCATAGCAACCACTGTCATCTTCAACTGTTGACAGTGAAATCAGTCCTCTTCCCCAGTCTTCCTATTAATATCCATTTTAACTAATGTATTCATCATTTTCCCAGTCAGAAAATTTCCAAACTTGACTCTTCTTAAATTTCTTTCCCCATATTACACTAACTATCCTATATATTCTTCCTGGCTGCGGGAGAGGGCTAATTACAAAATATATGTACATACCTGCAGAGCGGTACATAAAACAGATGTGCTTACCAGGACATGGTCCTAAGCATCCATGAAAGCAGCTCTTATTCTAACAGGGAGCACCACCAGCAGACCCTGCACCTCCCTCTCAGGTCTCTTACTCCCCATTTCTCCCCAAGAGTCTCCCCCTTTGTGGTGACACTTTCGGACTTTCATTATAGTTTTAGTGCTCACATCTTTTACCACTTCTTTGGCTTTTGTGTAAAAGGAATCATGGAGAATGTACTCTTTCCTGTCTTGTTTCTTTAGTTCAATATGAGGTTTTGGAAATTCATCCTGTTGTCAACTGTACTTTCTTTATATCGATTGCTGTATAGTTTCCTGAGTGTGACCATGCGACTGTATATCTGTTCTGTGACTAATGGATGTTAATTTTGTTTGCAATTGTAACTGTCATCAACAACTGCGCTATGAATATGCTTGTCTTGCTTCTTTACTCATGGAGTCATTGGGTCATAGGGTCTATCTTCAACTTTGCCAGATATTCAGCTATTTCAAAGTTACTGAACCAATTTACATTCCCACCATTGTCATGGAGTTTAATACTTCAGCTCTTCATCAGCACTTGATATTGTCAGATTTTTACATTTTGTCAATCTAGTGGTTCATGATTCTTTATTGCTTTCTGTTCTTTTCCCGACATATAAGAAAGTTCCACTTGTTTCATATAATTTTGTCTTTTTAACCTTCAAATATTTTGCCAATTTTCCTTGTTGGGTTATCCATATTTTTCTTATTGGTTTGTAGGACTTCTTTATAGATAACTAGGCACAAATCCATTGCTTACTGTATTGTTCAGCTTATATTTTCCTAGTCTCTGTGGCTTGCCCTTTCAGTCTTCCTCAGAGCTTCTTTTAAATGTGTTGAGTTCTACTTTCAGTGCTGAGAATAGACATCCTATGGGCAAGATGAGTGATTCTTCATCATGTCCAGAATCAGATCTTCAGTTCTACACCTCCCAAACTAGGGTTTGTTTCTTTTGTTTTTCGTTGGTTTGAATTCTTAGTCTTTATCCTACTCAGAGGACTACACTTTGCAATGAGGAACAGCACCTTACAATGCACATTTGGTTTCTATGTATTCTTTAGGCCACTCTATCTCCAGTATCAGAGTATCTAGGAAGCTACATTACTATTATAATGTTGTTTCTATACAGACAAAAGGAGCCTGATCATTTTAAGAAATACCTATTCTGGGTTTCCTCTTTCGGCCAAGCTCAGGAGCAGATCTGCCACCTTGGGCCGCGTGATCCGTGGACAGAGGAAGGGTGCTGGCTGTTTTGCACGCATGTGAAGCATCGCAAGGGTGCTGCTTGTTTATGCACTGTGAACTTCACAGAACGGCATGGCTATATCAAGGGCATCATGAATAACATCATCCACGACTTAGGCCGCAGTGCTCCACTCGGTAAGGTGGTCTCCTGGGATCCGTACTGATTCAAGAAGGTACGGAGCTGTTCATCGCTGCTGAGGGCATCCACACGGGCCAGTTCGTGCATTGCAGCAAAAAGGCCCAACTTGGGCCAGGAATTTAGCTCAGTGGTTTCACCGCCTGGTGCACAAGTGCAAGGACCAGAGTTCGATCCCCGCTACCAAAAAAAAAAGCCCAACTCAACATTGGCAATGTTCTTCCTGTGGGCACCATGCCTGAGGGTACCATTGTATGCTCCCTGGAGAAGTCTGGGGACTGGGGCAAGCTGGCCCGAGCCTCTGGGGACTATGCCACAGTCATCTCCCACAGCCCTGAAACCAAGGAGATCCACGTGAAGCTGCCCTCGGGTTCCAAGAAGGTCATCTCTTCTGCCAACAGAGCTGTTGTTGGTGTACTGCCTGGCGGTGGCAGAATTGATAAACCTATCTTAAAGGCTGGTCGTGCTTATCACAAGTATAAGGCAAAGAGGAACTGCTGGCCATGTGTGCGGGGTGTGGCCATGAGTCCTGTGGAGCATCCCTTTGGAGGTGATAATCACCAGCACATTGGCAAACCCTCAACCATCCGCAGAGATGCCCTGGCAGGTCGAAAAGTGGGTCTCATTGCTGCTCACCAGACTGGGTGACTCCATGGAACCAAGACTGTGCAGGAGAAAGAGAACTAGAGGTGAGTGGCTCAATGAAGTTTGTCCTTGGGGGAAAAAAAGAAATACCTATTCTGAGCCATAGTGAAGCAAGACCCTGTCCTGTCTCTACAGCAGTCTACTTGGTAGTCTTCTGTGAACCCAATTCAGTTTCTTTTTCTTTCTTGGATGAAGCCAGGGAAATACAGCCAAACCTTTGTCCTGTGAACTTCTTTTTGCAGAGCTATGTGCAGACCCACCCTGACTCCACCATCTGCCACCCTCACTGGATACTTGCTGCCCTAGGAAGAAGAGCATACAGTGGAGTGAACTTTTCATTGTGCTCCTACAAGTGGCCTTTTTCCTCCAGATTGTTACCTGTGCTTTATTCTTTCTCTGGTCCCACCATTTGAAATTTGATTCTGGCTCTGTCCACTTACACTGTTTTACCCTGCTATAAAAAGTCCTGTGTTTTAGGCAGAATAGTTTACTTACTGTTTTTTAAACACATCTTGTTTCTTTTTCTTTACCTTTGATTGATTTTATCATTTCTCCAGGGTGTTCTGTCCCCAGGTTCATTTAATCTGTAACTTTATTTATTTATTTATTTTTTTAGTTTTTGTCTTTGTTTTTTTCTTTTTGGTACCGGGGATCGAACTTGGGACCTTGTGCTTTCAAAGCAGGCGGCAGAACCACTGAGCTAAATCCCCGGCTAATCTATAACTTTAAAGAAATCCTATCTGTTGACATATAATGAGCCCTCCAGTCATTCTTCCTTTTCTAGGAAGTGACTTACCTTCACATTTCCTGCTGAAGGATAAACCCTATGGGCCATATTTGAGCTCATGATTCCTTCCTCTGATAGCAGCTAATTGTAGATCACAGATAACAGGAATTAATCACTAATCAGAATCTTTAAAGAACTCTCTGCTATGAAACCATAAAGCCTGTAGAATCATTTCTTGGAAAAACTTGAACTACATATGTTCTGAACTGACAGGGCTGCTGAGGAGAGATGGTCACTGAGAGATGCTATTCTCCAGAGGGTGGTAATGTGGGAAGGAGGGATTACAAGCCCAAGAGGCAGAGAGAAAGCCAGGTAGATAAACACAGAAGCAGACAGGAGAGTAACAGAGAGTCAAGGAAGGCCACCCTGCCGTTAGTGGCTTAGCAGTCCCCTTCCCAGTCTGAGTCCCTTTGAAACACAGCTGCGCTTCATGTTCAGGAGCCCTGTCTCTTTGTGCTTTGCCCATGGCCATAAGCCAGTGAGCTCATTAGGGAAAAAAGTATTCTTCCCAGCCTTTTGCTCCAGTCTTCCTCTCTTCAGAGGTATCTTGCTTCCCTTTCATTTTAAAAATGAATGTATAAAATTCACTCTTTATGATGCACAGTTCAGTGAATTTTATCAGGCATATACAGTCATTGATACACTCTCATAATCAAGATGTAAAATAGTTCTATCACCTCCCAGAATTGTCTTATGACCCTTGGGATGGAGCTACCAGGGTCTACTTAGGGTTGTTGTGTGACTAAAGGAGACATGTGGATTGATAGCATATTGTGAAGCCTCTGAGGTCACATCTCTGGCAGTCACCCCTTGCTAACACATTCAGATGCTTCCTCACCTCACATAGTCAGCGTCTTACCTCACCTGGTCAGTACTAATTTACCTTTCTGCTCCAAAGGACCCCACATTTTGGGTGGCTCAGTTCATATGTTATCCTAGTTAGTTTCAGGTGTCCTCTTTTACTGCTAGTTTATAAAATAAATTACATGGTCACCCCTTGGTGCTCAGTAATGTTTTCTGGAAAACCTTCCCTGATTCCAAATAGTCAGGTCCCCTTTTATTTGTTCTCAGGGCACATCCTGTACTTTTTTTACTGTAGTCCTCACAATCATGAAAGTGGGTAACTTCTAGGGAAGTACTGGGTGGTTGGTTTTCCTGCCAGGCTGGCAGCAGTCCTTGGACCAGCACCTAGGCCACCTTTCCTCATCAGTGGTCCCAAGTCTTGGTGCTGTTTGGAGTCATTGTTAGTGCAAAGATTAGAACACCTAACTGGAATGTGACCCAGCCTTCCACCCTATTTCCGATATAAAATATCAAGTTATTTCACCTCTCTGAGCCTTCCTCAATTTCTTTATCTTGTAAAAGGAGAAAATTGGACTTAACGTTCTCTAAAATTCTTTTTGACTCTATTATGTACATCAAGGACATTTCTTACCTATTTTCTTTTTTTTCCCCCTTAAATTCTTTATTGGTACATTTTAGGTATAAAGTACATTTGCATTTATCATTGGGTACTTGTACCTGTACATGATGCATCTTGGTTCTTATTTTTTCCCCATTCTCTGCCCTCCCTTCACCCCCTCCACCCTTCCCTATGTAAAAGACTTTGTTTCCTTTTTTTCCATTTCTCATAATTTTTCCTTCCCCTGCTTTCCTTTCCCCTGCCCTTCCCACTTCCCCTACCCCATTGGACCATTGTTCCTATTTTGCATTATCGATTATTCATTCTAATCATTGGTACATTTTAGGTATACAATATAATGACATTCATCATTGGAAATTTGCACCTTTACATAATCTCTCTTGGTTCTTATTGTTCCCCCTTCCCCTGCCCTCCTTTCAACCCTCCATTCCCCCCTATTTACAAAGACTTTGTTCCATTTTTTCATTTTCTCATATTAATTCCATTCCTTTCTTTCCTTTCCACTACCCCTCCCAATTCTGCTTCCCGTTTGCTCCTTTTCTTCCTATTTCACATTATCTATTATGCCTTTTAGTCCTTATTTACACTTTCAGTTTCTCACACTAGAGAAACTATTTGGTATTTACGCATGTGTGTCCTATTTATTTCACTTAAGAGTTTCACCTCAGTGTGCATCCACTTAGCTATAAATGTCTCTGATTTCTCGTTTTTTATGGCTGAGTAGTACTCCATTTTATTAAAAAAACACATTTTCTTTATCCAGTCTCCAGTTGATGGGTATTTGGGCTGCTTCCAAGTTTAACTATTACAAACTGTGCTGCTATGAACATGGGTGCACATATATCACTGTGGTATGATTCTTTTAATTCTTTGGGGAAGATACCCAGCAGGGGAATGCCTGGGTCAAATGGGACCTCTAGTCTTAGTTCTTTGAGGTATCTCCATACCGATTTCCACAGTGGTTGCACCAGTCTACACTCCCACCAGCAGTGGAGCAGGGTTCCACTTTACCCACAGCCCCACCATTATTAGTTGATTTCATGATAGCGGCCATTCTTTCTGGGGTGAGGTGGAATCTCAGCGTTGTTTTCATTTGCATCTCTTGAATGACCAGTGATGTTAAACATTTTTTCATATGTTTGTTTGCTAATTCTACTTCTTTGTCCGAGAAATGTCTGTTCATTTCAGATGAACATTTTCAGATTGGGTCTATAAATTTGGGAAGTCTGATCTTTTTAAGTTCTTTGTAGATTTGAGATAGTAAGCCTTTGTCTGAGGAAGAGCAGGTGAAGATTTTTTCCTGCACTGTGGGTTGTCTACTCACATTGCTGGTGGTTTCTCTTGCTATGCAGAAGCTTTTTAACAAGAAGAGATCCCACTTGTTTATTGTTTGTGCTAGTTCATGGGCAACTGAGGTTTTGTTCATAAAATCTTTTCCTGCACCAATGTCTTCAAGAGTTCTACCTAACCTCTGTTCCAGCCGATTCAGCGTTTCTATTTTAATATTTAGATCTTTAATCCATTTCTATTTTAGTTTAGTGCATGGTGAAAGATATATTGTTCCAGCACTATTTATTAAAGAGGCTATTTTTCCTTCAGTGAGGGTGTTTGACTCCTTTATCGAAGATGAGGTGGCTGAGTGTGTCTGGAGTTGTTTCAGGATCTTCTAATCTGTTCCATTGGTCTTCAGGTCTGCTTCTTTGCCAGTACCATGGTGTTATTATCACAGTAGCTTTGTAGTATAGTTGCAGGTTGGGGATTGTGATACTTTCTGCCATGTCTCTGTTACTCAGAATTACTTTTGCTATTCTGGGTCTCTTCTTGTTCCAAATGAAATTTTGGATTGTTTTCTCAAGGTCTGTGAAGTATGCTGCTGGGATTTCAATTGGGATTGCAGTGAATCTATATAGCAGTTTTGGAAGTATGGCCCTTTTCACTATGTTGATCCTTCCTACCCAGGAGCTGGGGATGTCTGTCCATTTTCTGATATCATCTTTAATCTCTCTTTTCAGAGTGCTATAGTTTTCAGGGAAAAGGTCTTTGGTTTCTTTTGTTAGGTTGATTCCTAGTTATTTCAGTTTTTTGGATGCTATTGTGAAAGGAATCGTTTGCCCTATTTCTTTCTCAGTGAGTCTGTTGTTCATGTAGAGGAAAGCTATTGATTTTTGTGTGTTGACCTTGTGTCCAGCTACTCTACTGAATTTGGTTATTAAGTCTAGAAGATTTTTGGTGGAGTTCTTGGGGTCTTTTATATAGAGTATCATGTCATCTGCAAATAATGACAATTTGACTTCTTCATTTCCCATCTTTATTCCTTCTATTTCTTTCTCTTGTCTAATTTCTTTGGCTAATATTTCCAAAACTATATTGAACAGAAGTGGTAATAGTGGACATCCTTGTCTTGTTCCTGATTTTAGTGTGAAGGATTTCAGTCTTTGACCTTTTAGTATGATATTGGCTGTTGGTTTTTCATAGATGGCTTTTATCAGATTGAGGTAGAGACCATCTATTCCAATTTTTTGTAGGGTTTTTATCATAAATGCATATTGGATCTTGTCAAATGCTTTTTTTGCATCTATGGAGATAATCATATGGTTTTTGTCCTTGGCTCTATTGATATATTGTATTACATTGATTGACCTGTGTATGTTGAACCATCCCTGCATCCCTGGGATAAATCCCACTTGATCAGGGTGTATGATCTTCTTGATTATCTTGTGCATTCTATTTGCCAGTACCTTATTAAGGATTTTTGCATCTATGTTCATTAGTGATATTGGCCTATAGTTCTCTTTTTCAGTTGAGTCTTTCTCTGCTTTGGGGATCAAGGTGATGCCTGCTTTCAGGAGTGAATTAGGGAGTATTGGCTCTCTTTCAAATTTGTTGAAGAGTTTAAACAGTAGTGGCAGTAGTTCCTCTCTAAATGTCTTTTAGAATTTGCAGTGAAGCCATCAGAACCTGGGCTTTTCTTTCTTTTCTTTTTTTTTTTTTTTTTTTTTTTTTTGGTACCAGGAATCAAACTTGGGACCTTGCACTTTTTTTTGTTTTATTTTTTAAAAATTCTTTTATTGATACATTTTAGATATACAGTACATTTAGATTTATCTTTGGTTGCTTGTACCTGTACATGATGCATCTTGGTTCTTATTTTTTCTCCATTATCTGTGTGCCTTTCACCCCTAAACCCTTCCCTATTTACATACTTCGTTTTCATGGTTTTTTTCTTTTCTCATAATTTTTCCTTGCCATTCTTTCCTTTCCCCTTCCCCTCCCACCACCCCTACCCTGTTGGACCTTTTCCTATTTCAAAGTATCAATTATTAGTTATTAACCCTTTTAGTCCTTATTTACACTCTCAGTTTCTCACACTAGAGAAACTATTTGGTATTTACACATGTGTGTCCTATTTATTTCACTTAAGAGGATAGCCTCAATATGCATCCATTTAGCTATAAATGTCTCTAGTTTCTGGTTCTTTACGGCTGAGTAGTAGTCCATTTTATTAAAAAACCACATTTTCTTTATCCGGTTTCCAGTTGATGGGCACTTGGGCTGTTTCCAAGCTTTAGCTATTACAAACTGTGCTGCTATAAATATGGGTACACATATATCTCTGTGGTATGATTCTTTTAATTTTGGGGGGAAAATACCCAACAGGGAAATAGCTGGGTCAAGCGGGACCTCTAGTCCTAGTTCTTTGAGGTATCTCCACACTGATTTCCATAGTGGTTGCACCAGTCTGCACTCCCACCAACAATGGAGAAGGGTTCCTTTCTCTCCACATCCCCACCAGCATTTGTTATTGGTTGATTTTTGATACCAGCCATTGTTTGTGGGGTGAGGTGGAATCTCAGTGTTGTTTTCATCTGCATCTCTCCAATGATCAGTGATGTTGAACGCTTTTTCATATGTTTATTTGCTGCTTTTACTTCTTTGTCTGAGAAATGTCTGTTCATTTCAGATGCCCATTTTTGAATTGGGTTGTTGAATTTGGGGGGGTCTGATTTTTTTCAGTTCTTTATATATTCTAGATAGTAGTCCTTTGTCTGAGGTACAGCTGCTAAAATTTTTTTCCCACATTGTAGGTTGTCTCTTACCTCTGTTGGTGGTTTCTCTTGCAGTGCAGAAGCTTTTCAATAAGATGAAATCCCAGTTGTTGATTCTTTCTGCTAGTTCCTGTGCTACTGAAGTTTTGTTCATAAAGTCTTTTCCTATGCCGATGTCTTCAAGAGTTCTACCTAACTTATCTTCCAGCAAGCTTAGTGTTTCTGTTTTAATATTTAAAACTTTAATCCACTTAGATCTTAGTTTAGTGCATAGTGATAGATATGGATCTAGTTTTAATCTCTGTTAGGTTGAAATCCAGTTTTTCCAACACTATTTATTTAATAGGCTATCATTCCTCCAATGAGGGTGGTTGGCTCCTTTGTCAAAGATGAGGTAGCTGAGTATGTCTGAAGTTGTTTTTGCATCTTCTAATCTATTCCACTGATCCTCAGGTCTGTTTCTTTGCCAGTACCATGCTGTTTTTATCACAGTAGCTTTGTAGTATAGCTTCAAGTTGGGTATTGTGATACCCCCAGCCATGTCTCTGATGCCCAGAATTGCTTTTGCTATTGTAGGTCTCTTCTGGTTGCAAATGAATTTTTGGATTGTTTTCTCTAGTTCTGTGAAGTATATTGTTGGAATTTCAATCAGCATTGCTTCATATCTATATAGCAGTTTTGGAAGTATGGCCATTTTCACTATATTGATTCTTCCTACCCAGGAACAAGGGATATCTTTCCATTTTCTTATATCCTCCTCGATCTCCTTTTTCAGAGTGCTGTAATTTTCAGCATAGAGGTCTTTTGCTTCCTTTGTTAGATTGATTCCTAGATATTTCATTTTTTGGATGCTATTATAAAAGGAATTGTTTCCCTAATTTCTCTCTCAATGAGTCTGCTATTTGTGTATAAGAAGGCTATTGGTTTTTGAGTGTTGACCTTATATCCAGCTACTCTACTGAATCTGTCAATTAAGTCCAGAAGTCTTTTGCTAGAGTTTTTTGGGTCTTCCATATAAAGTATCATATCACCAACAAATAATGACAGTTTAACTTCTTCCTTTCCTATCTTTATTCCTTTTATTTCTTTCTCTTTTCTAATTTCTGTGACTAATGTTTCCAAAACTGTGTTGAACAGGAGTGGTGATAGTGGGCATCCTTGTCTTGCTCCTGATTTTAGTGTGAATGTTTTCAGTTTTTGACCATTTAGTATGATGTTGGCTGTTGGTTTTTCATAGATAGCCTTAATCAGGTTGAGATAAAGACCTTCTATTCCAATTTTCTGTAGGTTTTTTTTTTTTTATCATGAATGGGTGTTAGATTTTGTCCAATGCCTTTTCTGCATCTATTGAGATGATGATATGGTTTTTGTCCTTGACTCTGTTAATATAGTGTATTACATTTATTGATTTATGTATTTTGAACCATCCTTGCATCCCTGGGATAAATCTGACTTGATCAGGGTGTATGATCTTCTTGATGACCCTCTGTATTCTGTTTGCCAGTATCTTGTTGACGATTTTTGCATCTATGTTCGTTAGGGAGAATGTCCTGTAGTTCTCTTTCTGGGTTGTGTCTTTCCCTGGTTTTGGAATCAAAGTCATACTTGCTTCTAGGAATGAGTTTGGAAGCCTTGCTTCCCTTTCAATTTCCTTGATGAGTTTAAAGAGTAATGGTATTAGTTCTTCTTTAAATATTTTGAAGAATTCAGCAGTGAAGCCATCAGGACCTGGGCTTTTTTTGTTGGTAAATTTTTTATTACATTTTCTATTTCACTCATTGTAGTTGGGGTGTTTAGAATTTCTATATCTTCTTCATTTAACTTTGGCAATTCATATGTATCTAGGAATCTGTCCATTTCTTCTGTGTTTTCCATTTTATTTGAGTACAGGTTCTCGAAGTAGGTATTGATGATCCTCTGGATTTCTTCTAGTTCTGTTGTGACTTCCCCTTTTTCGTTCTTAATTGCATGGATTCAAGTCTTTTCTTTCCTTTTTTTGATAAGGTTGGCTAAAGGTTGATCTGTTTTATTCTTTCAAAAAACCAACTCTTTTGATTCATTGATTTTTTTGTATCGTTCTCTTAGTCTCCATTGCATTGATTTCTGTTCTGATCTTTATAATTTCCTCTCTTGTGTGGGCTTTGGGTTTCTAATTGTCTTCTTTTTCTAGGAGTTTGAGGTTCTGCATTAGATTATTTATCTGATATTTCTCTCTGTTTTCCTAATATGGGCATTCACTGCTATGAATTTCTCACGTAGGACTGCTCTCATTGTGTCCCATAGATTCCTAAATTTTGTACTGGTGTCGTCATTTACTTGTAGAAACTAATTTCTTCTTTAATTTCCTCTGTGACCCATTGGTTGTTCAGGAGGGTCTTATTCAATTTCCAGGTGGTTGTGGGAGTTTTGCAGTTTCTCATGTTATTGATCTCCAATTTTATTGCACTGTGGTCTGATAATATACAGGGGGTAACTTCAGTTCTTTTATATTGACATAGACATGTTCTGTGAGCTAGCATGTGGTCTATTTTGGTGAATGACCCGTGTGCAGCTGAAAAGAATGTGTGTTCTGATTTTGTGGAGTGGAACACTCTGTAAATATCTACTAAGTCCATTTTTTCAATAGCTTGGTTCAGTTCTAGAATTTCATTGTTAATTTTTTGTCTAGATGATCTGTCTATTTGTGATAGTGGGTTATTGAGGTCCCCCACTACCATTGTATTAGTGCTTATTTGGTTTTTCATGTCCATTAATATGTGTTTTGTATAGTTAGGGGCATTCGTATTTATGATTGTCATCTCTTCCCCTTGGATTGTTCCCTTCACAAGGATGTAGTGACCATCTTTGTCTCTCTTAATTAGTTTTGGTTTGAAATCTACTTTGTCTCCAAATAAGATTGCTACCCCTGCTCTTTTCTGGGTTCCTGTCGTGTGGAGAGCCGTTTTCCATCCTTTTACTTTCAGTCTATGAATATCTTTTTGAGTTAGGTGTGTTTCTTGTATACAGCATATTGCTGGATTTTGCTTCTTAATCCATTCTGTCAGTGTACTTCTTTTGATTGGTGAATTGAGTCCATTAGCATTGATAGTTATAATTGATAGTTATTGACTCATCCTTGTTATGATGTTTTACTGTTGTTGACTCATTTCTTTTTCCCCCTTTCCCTTTAGTTTCTTACCTTGTCTGGTGTCTTCTCTCTGTTGAGCCTCATGGAGTTGTGACCTTCATTTCCTTTTTCTAGGATATTGCTTAGAATTGTTTGGAGTGCTGGTTTGGTGTTCATGAAATTTCTCAGGTGTTCTTTGTCATGGAAGTATCTAATTTCCCCATCAATTTTGAAAGATAATTTTTCAGGATACAACAGTCTAGGTTGGAAGTTATTTTCTTTTAGGGCTTGAAATACTTCACTCCATGCTCTCCTTGATTTGAGGGTGTGTGTTGAGAAGTCTGCTGTGATTCTGATGGGCTTTTCTTTATAGGTGATTTGTTTCTTTTCTCTAACTGCCTGTAGGATTTTATTCTTCTGTTGGGTTTCTGGGATCTTGACAATTATATGTCTAGGTGTAGATTTTTTTTTGATCATGGCTGGGTGGAGTTCTATATGCCTCGCTTATCTGTATGTCCAACTCTCCTCCTCTGTCTGGGAAGTTTTCTACTATTACTTCTGTGAACAGTTTTTTTATGTCATTTGTACTTTCACCTGCATTTTCATGGACTCCTATCAGTCTTATGTTATTCTTCTTTGCATCATCTAGCAGCTGTTGAATTGATTTCTCATGATCCCTTACAATTTTTAAGAAATATCTGTTTTCATGGGGACCTTGCACTTTTGAGGCAGGCAGTGGAACCACTGAGCTACATCCCCGGCCCGACCCAGGCTTTTCTTAGTTGGTAAGTTTTTAATTACGTTTTCAATTTCATTGATTGATATTGGGTTGTTTAGAATTTTTTGATCTTCTTCGTTCAACTTTGGTAATTCATACGTATCTAGGAATCTGTCCATTTCTTCTGTGTTTTCTATCTTATTGGCATATAGGTTCTGGAAGTAGGTATTGATGATCCTCTGGATTTCTGGTGGGTCTGTTGTAATTTCACCCTTTTCATTCCTAATTGCATGGATTTGGGCCTTTTCTTTCCTTTTTCTGATAAGGTTGGCTAAGGGCTTCTCAATTTTGTTTATTCTTTTGAAGAACCAAGTCTTGGCTTCATTGATTTTTTTGTATCGTTCTCTTAATCTGCATTGAATTGATTTCTGCTCTGATCTTTGTAATTTCCTCCCTTGTATGAGCTTTGGGTTTGTCCTGCTCTTCTTTTTCTAGAAGCTTAAGGTTCAGCATCAGGTTGTTTAATTGGGCTGGCTCTGTTTTCCTAATATGAGTCTTCAGTGCTATGAATTTCCCTCGTAAGACTGCTTTCATTGTGTCCCACAGATTCTGATATGTTGCATTGTCATTGTCATTTAATTGAAGGAACTGTCTGATTTCTTCTTTAATTTCCTCTGTGACCCTTTGGTTATTCAGAAGTGTGTTGTTCAATTTCTATGTGTTTATGAAATTTTTGCAGTTTCTTTTGCTATGGATCTCCAATTTCATCGCTCCGTGGTCTAATATACAGGAAATAACTTCAGTTCCTTTGCACTTACTTAAACATGTTCTATGAGCAAATATGTGGTCCATTTTGGAGAATGACCTGTGTGCAGCTGAAAAGAATGTGTATTCTGATTTTGTGGGTGAAACACTGTAAACATCTGTTAAGTTCATTTGTTCAAGAGTTCAATTGAGTTCTAGTATTTCATTACTCATTTTTTGTCTAGTTTATCTATTTGTGACAGTGGGGCATTGAGGCCCCCCCTGCAATTATATTAGTGCATATATGACGTTTCATGTCCATTAGTATTTGTTTTATATAGTTGGGTACACTAGTGTTTGGTGCATAGATATTTATGATTGTCATCTCTTCCTCTTGGATTGTTCCCTTTACAAGGATGTAGTGTCCTTCTTTGTTTCTCTTAATCAGTGTTGGTTTGAAATCTACTTGATCTGCCAAGAGGATTGCTACTCTTGCTTTTTTTCAGGTTCCCTTCTCATGGCTATTGTTTGCCACCCTTTAACTTTCAGTCTATGAGTTTCCTTTTGAATTAAGTGTGTTTCTTGTATGCAGCATATTGTTGGATTTTGCTTCTTGACCCATTCTGCCAGTGTATTTCTTTTGATTGGTGAATTGCGACCATTGACATTGATGGTTAAAATTGATATGTATTGATTCATCATTGTCATGACTTTTTCTTTTTGTTGTGTTCTCCCCCTTTACATTTAATTTCTTGTTGCGCCTGATGAATTCATTCTGCTTTGCTTCCTGGGGTTGTGATCCTCACTGTCTGTTCCTAGGCTATTGTGTAAAATTCTTTGGAGTGCTGGTTTGGTATTCACGTAGTTCCTAAGGTGCCCTTTGTCATGAAAGTATCTTATTTCTCCATCAATTTTGAAAGGTAGTTTTGTAGGGTACATCAATTTGGCTTGGAGGCTGTTTTCCTTTAGGGCTTGAAATATGGCACTCCAAGCTCTTCTTGCCTGGAGGGTTTGCATTGAGAAGTCTGCTGTGGTTCTGATGGGCTTTCCTTTGTATGTGATTTGTTTCTTTTCTCTCACTGCTTGTAGAACTTTGTTCATCTTTGGGGTTTCTGGAATCTTAAGTTTTTATGCCTATGTGTAGATTTTTTTTTTGATCAAGGCTAGTTAGAGTCCTATATGCCTCACTTATCTGTATGTCAATTTCTTTTCCCCTGCTTGGGAAGTTTTCTGCCATCACTTCTGTGAACAGTTTTTTTATGTCATCTGCACTCTCTCCTGTTTCTTCATTGACTCCAATCAGTCTTACGTTATTTTTCTTTGCATTCATCTACCAGC
Organism: Heterocephalus glaber; assembly: GCF_053883595.1. Classification (NCBI taxonomy): domain Eukaryota; kingdom Metazoa; phylum Chordata; class Mammalia; order Rodentia; family Bathyergidae; genus Heterocephalus; species Heterocephalus glaber. The sequence goes on along the minus strand of NW_028258381.1, from coordinate 36,643,941 downwards.
TGTTGGATTGATTTCTCATGGTCCCTTACAATTTTGAAGCAATTTTTCTTTTCCTGGTCACCAATTGCAATCTTATCTTCTATATCTGAAATTCTGTCCTCACATTGGCTCATTCTGCTGTGTAGACTTTTAGTGGAGCTTTTAATCTCCTGGAAATCTGTTTGCATCTGTTTTATGGGGTCCATTTGTTTCCTGTGTTAGGCTTCCATCATGTTCCTCAGCTCCTCTCTAGATTTATTAATCATGTCTTGCACTATGGGCTCAATGTCTGCTGTTATCTGAGAAGTTCTTTCTGATTTCATTTTTTCCTGATCTTCTTTTGTTGCCAGTTCAGCGAGTCTAGGTGGTTGAGTATCAGAGTGTTCCATCTCATTTCCCTTTGGGGTTGCTGCAGGTGATCTGGTAGTCTGGTTTTGAGACTTGTTTATGTGTCTTCTCATTTCAACGGGGGTGGGCAGGGGGGGTGGGGGGGTGAGGTGCTGCTCACCTCCTCTGAGCTCGGAGCATTGGGAAGGTGGCTCAGGAGCCCCTTTCTCTGGGCCAGGAGCCCCTTCCTCTCTCTTACCTATTTTCTAAGGAGTCATACATTAGTCATTAATTAATCATACATTCTAGGAAGGATGTAAAATCAACATAGATCTCCCCAGACAGAATAACATACTTTGTTGCCCATTGACTGAAGCCCTAATTGTTGCCCTTTTTCTTATGGATTCCTAAATATGTAAGCTGTGATGCTATCATTTTTCTCCAATACATATGAGAAAATACAGTCTCTATGATTATAGTTATTCCTGTACCTATTAATGAGTTGAAGACTGAGCTAATAGGGAAAAAAACCTAAATTGGTATTATTTTAAATAAACTTATCTTTTCCCAGGCAGTTAGCTAATCAAACATTTTTGTTGTTCAGAAACAAAAATAATAATTCTCAGACAGTCTTATAAAAACCCTAAAGTAGAAATTAAGAGTAGGAAATTAAATCCGTCAACAACAGTGGGAAATAGTGTAACCATTTTGTAGGATCTTTTCCCTTCCTGTTTTCTTGGGTCTTTAGTAGAACTGTGGGATTGGGAAGGTTTTTGTTTGTTTCCTTGCATGCTTATGTTTGTGTCAGTAATGTGAGGACCTCTGCAGAGCTGACTGCACCCTCAGCTCATGAATACAGATGAGGAAGTAGATTCTAGCTCAAACCAGGAAGCCCCTGAACCTGAAATGTGCCTGTTCTGAGGTCAGAGCAGTCTCTTGGAAGTCTTCCTGTGCTTTGGTATATGAGATCTTCTGAGGCATTCAGAAAGTCTTCTTGGTCACTGTGAAGACAGACCATCTTGTTGTGAGTGTTTCTCTAAACTGAAGGACCATGGGAGTGAGGTCAGGGACTCTCTAAGGAGTCATCTACAGTGTGCTGAAAATAGAAACATCCAGAGTGGGTCTGAGAGCAGTGCTGAGTCATGAGCAACCAATGTGCTTTGGGCAGGTGGCTTATCCACGCACCCTCAAAACCTGACGATGTCTTGGCTTTCTTAGAAGTAGGCCAATACCAAACAGTAAAGCTACATTTATACTTGGACCAGAAGCTCCTGAGGGGAAATTGGAGGCATTGCTCACAAAGGTAAGGTATATAGGTGAAGAGGGAAGGTGAGTCCAGAAACAATCTTGCTTACAGGTTTTGAAATGAGATTTCCTTGATAAAGGAGGTAATGTGGAGAAACTGAACGGGGCACGTGCTTCTTTGCAGTTTAAGCCAGACTTACTGACAAAGAGGTTTCCCCATTCCCTCAACATATCCAGGCCTGCCTAGCCTGACACTTCCTCTCAAACATCTCAGGAATTTTCTTTGTTCTCAAAAAGTTTTATTACTTCTACCTCCCAGCAAATTATAAATGAAATGTGGCTCTGTGCACTGAGTTTGCTGTCTGTAATACCTGATAACTGATGAATTTACTGGGCCCAGATGACATGGCTGTATGTAACCGATGCAAAGTGGTTAACTCCTGCAAGTCCACCCCCCTCTCAAGAGTATAACCTACTTTGTTCAACCCAAAGAGGTTGTAGAGAAGTCCCAGACTGACCTGCTCGTGTTACAAATAAAACTGTACGCTTTGCCTCTGAAACTTCTGGGTGTGTCTTCCATTCTCCTGCACTATTTGTGTTAAGTTGTAGACGCTAGAGCTGTATATTCTAGCTAGCATTTTGCCACTACAAAACAAGAAAAAAAAAAAAAAAGAAAGCTCTGTGTGTATAGAGAGCACACTTGTGCCCAAAAAGCTGCTTGGGCTGAGGACCTATCTAGAATGATCGTGTAACAAAAGCTCCAGCTTGTGAAATGGTTACATTTTTTCCAGGTGCATCCTTCACTCTTCCTTGAAATGATTCCAAATAATACCCTTTTTCTTTTTCTATTATTTTAAAAGACTAAATATTTCTTTTTACTTCTTTTAGCTATATGCCAGCTTTTGCGAATAATAAAAAAAATTCTAAAACTCCTACAGTACTTTTTGTAGCATTTGATCAATTTATAAGAGAGAGCTTCCTAAATTTCAGTGGTACACTAAGCTTTTCAGAAAATAAGTTCCAGAGGGAATTGATTTTTATCTGCAATACTCTCATCCTACAGACAGGTTATTGACTACATTTGATAGAATGGAAGTGTAAAACGAGAATGAAGCATTGTGGTAGCAAATCCTACAGGGGCAGTTCATGATCAACGGGATTGTTCACGGGATGGAAAGATCTGAGAGCTAGACAGTGTCAATAGAGAAGAGAGGTGAAATGAAAGCATTAGTTTTCTGAAAGAGTCTTTTCCCTGGAGACACAGGGTTTTTGATGACTGGCTCTTGCTTTCTGTATACTTTCCATTTCTAGTTTTCATCCGCTTCTGTGAATATCTCTAAACTCCTAATAATTTATAATCAAACATTTATGTTCAAATAAACACACAGGCTTACCACAGCCTGTCCTGGTGTGCTTCCTTATGAGGTGTGAAGAGGTGTAAGAGGCTTGTAAGAGCCTTTGGACTCATCTTACTCTTTTGTTTCTGTCTCAAGTTAGTTCGAATATTCTGCTTTCCTAATGTATTAGGTAGCTTTCTTCTCCTGTGAGAAGCCCGAAGACCTACCATCAACGTGGAGCTTCTCTCCAGGGCTGTATTCCTTGCTGCTTTGTGGATATGGTTGCTGGAATAGACTCTCTAGCAGATGAAAGTATGTACTCCAGGGTAGAAAGATGTATATGTTACTTTCATTTGAAAATTTGAAGACCAATTTCTAAGTACTTCTTCTTGAATATTGCGATCCTTATTGGTGAAAGTATTTTAAGTCATCAAAGGAAATTTCATTTCATTAAAACTCAGAATGGAAATTTTGAAAATAAGGGGTTACCACAAGGAGCTTTTTAGTAGTTGACAAGAGGAGATTTATTTGATCATGGAGTTTTAAAGGGTTATGAAGTCTTCAATTCTCCAAGCCAGTGATGGAGAGCCTTTCAGAGTTACAAACAGCCCACTGTGCATGTGTTGTACCATAGGTTTGCCACCACTGTACTAAGTTATGGAAAAGACAACAGGAGAGCAAATATCTATGGATGAACAGATTGAGGAAATGTGGACTGAAAGACTGTCAATACACATATTGAAATTGTGGGTAAAGAGCTATGCCATTGAAAATGATGAGACAGAAGTTGATACCAACCATGAAGGTGTAGTGGGTAATAAAACTGGATGACATAAGATTTAGAATTGGGGCTGGGGGCATTAGAAAATACTGAAGTGAGAAGAAACACACATTCCAAGAAGAGGTTGACAAAGCAGGGGTTTTTTTTCCCCTTAAAGTGATAGTGAGGATTAAACCCAAGCCCTTCACAATGAGCTTCATACTCCTGCTCCCCTTTTCTTTTTTTCTTGGAGGCATGGTCTTGCTAAATTGCCCAGGCTGGGCTCAAACTCATCCTCTTGCTTCAGCCTCCCAGCATCCTGGGACTATAGATGTGTACCACCACTCCCCCCAGTTTAAGAAAGAGACTTTCTGAGGTTGGACTGTGAGTCTCAGAAAGCTCAGTGGAAGTGGTGAAGGAGTTTGGATGGATGAGGCATGCTGTAGGGTAGGACCTGTTCCGTTTAGGGATTTGCATGTGGGAGGTGAATGATGCACTGTGAATCAAAGGCTTTACACCATAAATGGGGACAAAGACAGCTATGTATTGTCAAGTAATGAGTAAGTGGCCCTTTGCAGAGAAAATTTTTGATTTGTACCGTTTGCCAATTTCCATGGTGTTAATACTCTCCACTACAGCAGATTTCAATTTACCCACATGACATTAGTCTAAAAGAAGTAGAACAAAGAATCACAAAGTTGGTTTTTGTGAACCAGTAGAAGCCAACATTAGCACACACTTGAGAAGGCATAGATGGCAGAGATCAAAAAAGACTGAGTGGTAAGGAGAGGGGCATTGGTGTCCCTCTTGATCCTTATGGCTGGAGGGACAGTGGTCTGAGGAGCAACAGCCTTCTTGGTTTTTGGGCCAAATAAAACCAAATCTGTTTCAGATATAGCTCATAGGCCATAGTTGGCAACCTTTTGCTCTAGACTTCATCACGGCTGAGACTGTCCAGTTGGAAGTCTAATAAGTATCTAAAATTCTGGTCTTCCTCCATGTTCCAAACCTGCCCCATACATGGCCCATATCATATCATTGAATGGCAACTTTGGCTTCAAATTTTGCAGGCCAAAAATCTTGCTGTCATTTTTGGTAGCTCTAGCTATCTGTCACCCACAGTCAAAGAAGAACTTGTTGGTCTTCCCTTCAAAATGTATTTGGAATCCAGCAATTTGGTCGTTATTTTCTGTGCTGTCACTTTGGACCATGTGACAGTCATGTACAGTAAAGATTACTATAATAGCTGTTAGTCTCTGGTCATATATTCTCCCCCCGCCTTTGTGGTTCTCACCTTTCATATTGAGCTACATCCTCAGTCCTTTAAAAGGTTTGTTTTTTTTTAAAATTTTGAAATATAGTCTCATTAAATGTCTCACAAAGTCACTGTTTCCTAGGCTGGGTTCAAACTTGCAGGCCTTCTGCCTCAGCCTCCCAGAGTCCTGGGGTTATAGGTGTGATCTAATGACCCAGCTTAGATCTGATATTCTTGCTTCCATATAATCTATTTACCACTCAGCGATCCTTTTACAACACAATTTAAATAGTGATGCTCTTCAGACTCTGCAATGGCCTCCCTGCTTCACTTAGAATAAAGGCTGAAGAGCTTACAGTGGCCTACGAGATTCTACTCAATCGCTTCCCCATACCTTCCTAACCTCTCTGCTTCTCTCCCTTGAACAAAGAATTCTTGTATCTCATGCCCTCTGAGATATTTGTTTCTTCTGTCATCTTTGTGAACCTTATATTGTATCTTCTTCAATCATTTGATAAAATGTCACCTTCTTAGGTCTAGGACATCTTAACAATGAAATATTGTGTGATTTCACTTATGTGAAGTATCTAGAATAGGCAAATTCAGAGCCACAAAGTAGAATAGAAGTAACTACAAGTCACCAGCTGGAGAGAGAGAGAAAGAGGAGCTATTATTGAATGGGTATAACACTTCCATATGGGATTATGAAAATTTTCTGAAAGTAAATAGTAGGAATAGTTGTACCACATTGTGAGTATACTTAATGCTACTAAACTATACCCTAAAATCATTAAAATGAAAAGTTCTATGGTATGTATATTTTGCTACAACTTTTAAAAATCAATTTAATGGAAAGAAAGGATAACTTTTTCAACAAATTGTGTCAGAGAAATTGGATATCTATAGGCAAAAAATGAAATATGACTTTAAAATATCAACTTAAATCATATTACAGATTTAAATGCAAAATATAAGGTTATTAAACTTTAGAAAAAGATTCAAGGGAATCATCAGGACCTAAGAATTACTGAATAATTCTTAGACATGGCATTGAAAGCATGATCCTTAAATGAAAAAAATCAAAAATTGAATATCATCAGAAATGAAAACTCTTGCTTTGTTAAAAATATTGTAAAGAGGATGCAAAGATGAGCTACAAACTGGGAGGAAAAAAAAATTCAAAGTACCTGCAAAAGACTTGTATATAGAATATAAAGCATTCTTAAAATTCAGTAGTTAAAAATATCCAATTAGAAAATTGGCAAGGAAATGAAGACATTTCACCAAAGAGTGTATACAGATGTCAAGTATATGAAAACATGTTCAGCACCATTAACCATTAGGAAAGTGCAAATGCATACCACAGGGAGATTTCACTGCATACCTATTAGAACAACTAAAATTATAAAATAGCATTAAGCACTATCTAGATGTAAAGAAAATCACTCATTCATTGTGGTCAGTATGTAAACTGGGATAGCCAATATGAAAACCATTTGGCAGTTTTTAAAAAAATAAAACATAATTACCGTATGACCCATCAATCATATTTCCTGGCGTGTATTCCAGAGAGATGAAAACCCATGTTCACCTAAATATATGCATATAAATGTTCATAGAAGCTGTATTTGTAATAGGTAAATTTTAGAAACTTAGTTGTAGTTAATAAAGAATTAAAAACAACCCACATATTCTCTAGTGAACAGATGCTTAAACAAACTGTGGGATATGTAGACGATGAAAGTCTCCACAGCCATAAAAAGGAGTGAACTAATGATACTGGCAACCAGCTGGGTAGACCTGAAGGGCATTAGACTGAGTGAAAATTCCAATCTCAAAGGATATATACATCAGGATTTCATTCATAGCACATTCTCCAAATGACCCATTTCACAGATGAGATCATCAAGGCACCAGAAAATAAGGATCTTACCCCAGAGTAAACAGCACAGCTGAGAAAGCCTGTCTTTTGATTCTAATACTATTTTTAAATAATGCCACAGCTGCTTGTTATTGATGAAAGTAGCAATTTCTGTGATTTGTAAATTAACATTTCCAGAGGGGAAATGTTCATTCTCTATAATGAAGCTGTCATAAATCATGCACAGTTGTCCTGGGATTTGGAAGAGAGCTAATGACAGTGTTCATACTGTCCCAGGTCAGAATTCATTTGTCTGCCGTGGAGAAGGCTCCGGGCCTCCAGCCCTGCCCTCACAGTGTTCTCGCTTTCCTTCGTTGATAACTCTTCTGATTATATCAGCTCCACAATGCTTCCCCTTACACTCCAGCCTGCTCTCCTCTCAAAGCAGCATAAGGTCTGAAACCAAACATTTGGATTTATGTAAATTGCACTAGGAGTGATTTTCTGACAAGGTATCACCTAGCAAGGCATTAACCCTGATAGAGTTGATTGACTGAATAAATGAATGTAGTATACAGTCTTCTTGTGCATTACATTTTTTGTTTCTGGGGCAGAAAGTAAGCTGCATGGTGCTGCACATACTCTATACTTCTCAAGTATTTGCTTAGTAAACAAATAATTATTGAAGCCCATACCTTTAAGAGATAAATAAATGCCTTTGGGCTTTGTTAACAAAGCCATTTTAGACAGTGGGAAGCAGATAGGGAGATTTTGAAGGGAGTTAGTTGGGTTTGGATATAGTTCATGACAGCAGTCATCATAGATTATTGTAATTAATATGTGTGTAAAATCTGTTAAGATTTAGTCCACCTCATGAGGATGGAAACTTCATTATACCTTGCAAACAGTATCCATTCAAAAAGTATACACTCACTTTCTGTTCTGTCCAGATGGAACAGCCCCTGTTCACACAAGTCCAACCCCTTAAAACTAAAATTTCCTGAACACAACTCAACAAATGAGCATGGAAACACTAAGATATGGAAAGAAGAGGTGGACTGCCACAGGTCTTTGGGATCCAAGGAGCGATGTGCTCTGGAGCTCTTGGAGTTGCCTTATTGCCTCCTGTGCGTCCTGGGCAAGGAACTATAAAGTCCTCTAATTGGGAACCAGCAGCAGGTAGAGGCTTAAGCCACTTCAAGAACAACATGTTTCCCCTAGGCATAGGACCACGCAAAATGTCGCCTAACTGGAAAACATGTGTGGCATGATCAATAAATATGGTGAATGCTTATTTTTTTTAAAAAAAATTTATTAAAAGACACATTGCAGTTAAACCCCCTAGAGATGTTCCTCCTCACTTTATTTATTTGGGGATTTTTTTTCATTAAGTTTATGGGTACATTTTAGGTGTACAATACAGTTACATTCATCATTGGGAACTTGTACCTTTACATAGTGCATCTTGGTTCTTATTTTTTCCCCATTCCTAGCCCTCCCTTCAACCCCTCCACCCCTCCCTTTTTACAGAGACTTTGTTTCCATTTTTCATTTTCTCATATTTTTCCTTTCCCCTACCCCTCCCACTTCCCATACCCTTTAGACCTTTTCTTCTTATTTCACATTATCAATTATACATTTTGATCCTTATTTACACTTTTAGTTTCTCACAGCAGAGTAACTATTCAGTATTTACACATGTATGTCCTATTTATTTCACTTAAGAGTATGGCCTGAATGTGCATCCATTAACTATATCCTCCTCACCTTAAACACATTTATCTCATCATTCTTGCCACTTTGTAAAGCAGTTCTGGAACTCCTCTTTTATGTCTTTAGTTGTGCTGTTGTGGCTGCCTTGATATCCTGAATCACTAAAACATTTATGGCAATTTCTGCCAAGATGGTGCATCCTTACCCTTTTTACTAATGAGTCTGGCACCGTGCCACTGCTGGCTCTTCCCCAAAGTCAAAATCACTACGGAATGTAAAAGGTTTGAGTCAACTCAGGACATCAAGGTAGGACAGCTAAAGATACAAAAAGAGGGCTTCCAGAACTAGTTCAGAAAGTGACAAGAACAATGGGCTGACTGTGTTTGAAGGAAGGGGAAATATTGTGAAGGAAATCAATGGCAATATGCCTTTTATTATAATATTTTTTAAATTTAGACCTTCATCATTTGATCATATAGGCAGTACCTGCCTTGTGCTAGGCAAGTAGTAATGTAAAAAGTGTATGTCTTCTAACTCTTCATCCCCCAACATACATATGGTTTCCCTGCGGGGCAGAATAAATATGTTCCACACCAGCTTCTGCTTCTGCTTCTCTGAAACATGCAGATGCTCAGATTCTCCTGGTGGTAGGAGCACTCAGCATGGAGCTGGTCCTCCCTTCCTACTAACTAGAACAGACAGTGCTTTTTCCCCCACAAGAGCAGTATCAGCAGGTCTAGCACAGAGCTGAGCCTTTGTCATGACTCGGTCACAGAGCTGAAGGAGACAGAGAGGTGGTGCCAGATACCATTAAACTTCATCCGATACATCCCCTTCAGCTGGCTTCCCTTAGAGTTAAGCTTCTGCTCCACCCTGTACCTGCCAGGCAATGTGAGTGCTTCCTTTCCCCCCTTTCCCTTCCTTTTTCCCCTTCCTCTACTCTTTCCTGTGGCTGTAGGACCTGTGCAGGGACTGATCTCCACTCACACAAAAGGCAGTGAGGAGACTGAAGTCACTGCCTAGCTTTTACCAGGGTACTTTTGGAAGAACCAAGCACCAAGCTGAGCATACACATCTATTGGCCAAGATGATGTGTCCTCATCCACCTTGTTAATGGGTCTGGCACCTTCCAGGGGATAGGGACACACCGTCTGTCTCTAAAAAGATATAGCCCTTCTGCCACATGTTAGCCGTGGGTATATCTGCTAGAAATTGATGATGATGCAGGATGCAAGGTCTTACAGCCTAATATTCAAAACATCTAGAACATGCAGAGCACAGATGAAGATCATCTGTCACAGCCACAACCAGGAAAACCACAGTTAGAGTGAGCAGAGCCACTCAATAGGCAGGGACACAGAGATAAATCAGATTTTGGAATTATCTACAAAATATGTAAAGCAACCTATGGTAAAAGTGCTTCAGTGAGGAATTATGAATTCTCTTGAAATGATACAAAAATAGAAACTCTCAGGAAAGAAAAGAACCAGGTAGAAAGCTGAGAACTAACAAAATACCCTATACAAAACAAAACTCACTGGGTGGACTCAGTTGTACACTAGAGATGACAGAGGATTAAATCAGTACACAGGAGAACAGATCAAACATTCTGCCAGTTGGAAAAACTGAGAAAAATATACTGGAAACAATGGCCAGACCCATAGGGATCTGAGACCATAACAAGAGCTATTATTCATATCATTAAAACCAGGAGGGGCGAGAAAGAAGATTCAATGTAAGGTTTAAAAAAATAATGCCTCAACCATCCCAGATTTAACAAAAAAACATAAACCTACAAAGAAATGGAATGAACTCCAGAATAAAAGCAAAATAAATTCATATTAAGATACCATAATTAAACATTTGAACTCTAAAAAAAAATTTAATGAAGTCAGAGAAAAATGTCACATTACTTGTAAAGGAAGAAGAATTAAAAATGTCAGCAGTTACCTGAAATCACAAGGCTAGAAGGCAGTGGCCCACATTTTAAACTACTGAAAGAAAAGAATTATCAATCACAAATTTTATAGCTGGTGAAACATCCTCCAACAGTGAAAGGAAAATCAAGACATTCAGAGGTGAATGAGAACTAAGAAAATTTGTTTCTACCAAACCAATCCTTGCTGGACATGGTGGCACATGCCTGTAATCCCAGCACTCGGGAGGCTGAGACAGGAGGATTGCTGTGAGTTCGAGGCCAGCTTGGGCTACATAGTGAGTTCAGGGCCAGCCTGAACTACAAAGGGAGACCCCACCTCAAAGTACGGAACAAACAAATGAATCAAAAAACCCCAAAACAATCCTGAAAGAATAGCTTTAAAAATTATTTGAAGAGAAAGAATTTAACAAAAGATTGAAATTTCAGAAAAGAAAGGACCTGGGTGAATATTATAGGCCATCCTACCTCTGTGAAGATTCTTAAACATATTGATGGCTGAAACAAACATTGCAGCACCTTCTGTTACAGTGCTCAGTGTACTTACAGGGAATGCTTAAAACAATTACATTTAATAAGTGGAAAAGTTAAAAGAACCTACTTGGAAGTAAGGATTTTGTTCATAGTGGCAAGAGATATATCCCCCCATATAATGACTAAGAATAGTATAACAAAGATACAAAAAAAGTAAAAAAAAAAAATCACTATGGATTTCTAAATATGGTCAAACATTCTATAGGAAGATAAAGAGTAACCAGAATAAGAGGATAAAAATGAAAAACAACATGGCAGATTTAAACCATTACATATCAATTATTATATTAGATGCAAATGATATAAATACATCCATGAAAATAAATAGGTTTGCATGGTAAATAGTCCAACAATACACTATCTACAAGAAATTCATTGTACAGTGACAAAGGTAGGCTGAACATAAGATAACAGAAAGTCATATATACTGCAAATAAAATTTTTTAAAGCATGAATGTATGTATTAACATCAGACCCCACATAACAGTATTATGTTCCCAGGCTGCAGTAAGAAAGCATCACAGTTTAGGTGGCTTAAAGCAACAGGAAGTTCTGGTCTCACAGTTTTGGAGGTTACAAATTTGAAATTAAGCTATTATCAAGGCTGTGCTTTTTCTGAAAACCTTGGGAGGATTTGTTCTTTGCTTTTTCCAAGCTTCTGGTGGTTTACTGGCATGCTTTTACATTCCTCGCTTTCAAAACTGAATAATTCTAATCTTTGTCTTCATCATCATGTGGTGTTCTTGTGTACTTCTGTATTCATATAGTCATCTTCTCATAAGGAAACTAATATTATTGAGTTAGAGGCCTACCCTATTCCATCTTAACTTAAGTATCTTTTGATTACCCTATTTCCAAATATGGTCACCTGAGCTACTGAGGGTTGGGACTGCAACACAGTATTTGGATACTTTTTTAAGTCAGCATGTGTTCAGACTTGTGTGGACTACTTGTAGTAGTAGTGTTCAAAGCGGAGAAAGTTACTAGAGACAGAGGGACATTTTATGGTGATAAAAGAAAAATCTACCAAGAACAGATAATCTTAAATAGATAGGCACCAAATAACAGAACTTTAAACTACATGAAGCAAAAAATTGATGGAACTGAAAGGAGAAAGAGAAAAATCCTCTTTTATAGTTGTAGATTTAAACAGTAAACTCTCAGAAATTTATTGGACTATTAGATATGAAATCAGTAATGGTAAAGAACATTGTTGTTGTTGTTGTTCTGAGATAGGGTCTTGCTGTGTAGTTCAGGCTGGCCATGAACTCATTATGTAGCCCAGGCTGGCCTCAAACTCCTGTTGATCTTCCTGGTTCGGCTCCTGAGTCCTGAGATAAAGAACATTTGAACCACACAATTGACCAACAGAATTTAATTGGTATAGTACTTATCCAAAACAGGATACACATTCTTTTCACACACACACACGTAACATTCAGAAAAATTGACATTACCCTAGACCATAAAACAAACTTCACATGTAAAACAATTGAAATAAAAAATTCTCCTAGCTATAATGGAGTCAAACTAAAAATTCAGGTTAGGGGAATCACACTAAAAAAATCAGTAGAAGAAAATCTCCAAACACTTGGGAAACTAAAGAACACACTTCTAAATAATCCTTGGGTCAAAAGGACAAAAGTTCAAAGGAAAATTTTTAAGATATAGAGAACTGACTGAAAATAGAAATATAACATCAAAATTTGTGGGATTCAGTTGAAGCAGGACAGAGAGGAAAATTTATATGTTAGGGTTTAAATATGAGTGTCCCTCAAAGACTCCTGTGTGAAGGGCTTGCTATCCAGTGCAGCAGTGCTCAGAGATGAGACCTGGGAGCGGACTGGATCGTGTGGCTGCTGCCCTCATCAGTATAGGAGTTCATAGGCAGATGGACTAGCAAGAGGCAGCAGCTAGTTGGAGAAGGTAGATTGTAGGCAATATGCTTTTCAAGTGTATACCTTGTCCCCAATGCCCTCCCCCTTCTTGTACTCTGCTTCTTGGCTGCCACGAGGTAAGCACCTTTCCTCTGCCCCACCCTTCTGCCATGATGTTTCTGCCAGGGAACCAACTGAACCTAGACTGAAACTGTGAGCCAGGATTTCTGAGGTGTTTGGTCTCAGGGACAAAAGACTGAATAACACAAGTCCAAACTGTGTACATTAGAAAAAAGGAGAAATCTTAAACTCCTACTTCAAGCAACTAGAAAAAGAAGAGTAAAATAAACCCAAGCAGGTAGAAGGGAGGGAATAATAAAGTTAAGAGTGAAATTGACATAGAAAAGCAAGAGAAATCAATATTAGAAAAAAGCTGGCTCTTTAAAAAGATCAGTAAAATTGACAAACCTTTAGCAAGACTGACAATGAAAACAAAAAAGACAGAAATTACCAGTATCTAAAATGATAGGAGAAGATCACTACAGAGCCTGCAAAAATCCAAATGATATAATAAGGGACTAACGTGAAGAACTCTGCACAAATACAGGAGGTCAGAAAATGGACCTAGTGTCAAAAGGAGCATCTACCAAAACTTGTCAAGCGAGTGTAAAATAGTCCAGTAGCCATTAAAGAAATTGAATTTATAATAAAGCAAATTGGCATACAACTTACTTACCTCCCCTCCTCTCCCCTCCCCTCCTCCCGTGATTTTGGAGATTAAACCCAGGGTCTCACACATGCTAAGCAAGCACTGTACTACTGAGCTACAACTCCTACCCTCCATGCAATTTTCAATGCCATTGAATTTGAAATGCTTTTTATTGGAGAATTTTGCCAACTTTTGAAGAATTGACACCAATTTTAAATGACCTCCAAAAAAACCCACAGGCTTCTATCTTATATTTGGATGCAAACATCTTCAACAGAATATTAACAGATGATTCCAGCACTGTATAAAAAGAATTGTCTACAATGACTAGGGTTTATTCCAGGCATCTAAGGCTGGCTCAACATTTGGAAATCATGCATGTCATATCTAATCATGGTAAAAGGCTAAAGAATAAAAACCATGTGATCATTAATTTATGCATAAAAGTTGGTAAAATGTAAGACCTGTTTTTGGTAACAACTCTCAGCAAACTAAGAATAGATGAGAATTTTTCCTATCACTCTTAAATACATTGCCTGTGGAAATGTATAATGTTAATAGCCACTATGGGAAACAGTTTGACAGATTTTCATTAATCTAAGTATGCAAATGTTATACAACTCATCACATATATTCTTGGAGTCTTTGATAACAGTTAAAGTTTGATTTGGTGACAGGATACAGCACTGGCCCTGGGATAGAGAAAAGGCAGAACTCCGTTACTTACAGCTTCAGAGAAGACTAGGCCACCAGCAATGTCCCATAGATCATTGCAACCCAGGACAGATAATAGCAAATGGGAGAGGAAAGGGGCACAAGCAGGGATGGGGTTAGCTGTTCTTCTCAGATTGGGTACTTTGAATCATGTGCCCTAGCGACTGGGACCTGGCTCTGCTATAGGAGAGCCCATTACAGCCAGTAGTTGGGATAGACTTACAGCTGCCAGAGAAAGAGGATCTGATTGGTCTGCAGCCAGGGCCTCAAGAATAGCTAAAGACCATAAAAACAAGAACATAAAACAACCAAGAATCTATATCACATAGGCATTTTTTTATTTCCAGAGAAATAAAAAATTATATTCACACAAAAATCTGTACACAAATGTTCACACCAGTTTTATTTGTAATAACCACAACCTGAAAATATCCCCTTGGCCCTTGAGCTGGGTAGTAGCAGATAATCAAACTGCAGAGCATCCATAATGTGGAATATTGCTCAACAGTAAAAATGAAAGAACCATTGGTGCACACAGCAACTTGGATGAATCTCCAAGAAATTATCATACAGAAAAGAATCCCAAAAGGTCACCCACTTTATGATTCCATTTATATAACATTATTGAAATGACAAAGTTATTGGAGTAGAGAATAGATGAAAGGTTATCAGGGATCAGTGAGGGAAGGGATGGGACGGAGGTGAGCGGATTATAGGAAGGAAGCCCAAGGATCCTTGTGGTAGTGGAGTGCTGCATGTCTTTACTGTGTCACTAGCAGTTCCACGTGGGACGGTGATTTTGCAAGCTGTTAGCATTGCAGGAAGTCAGTTAAAGGGGACACAGAATCTCTGTGTTGTATCTTAGGATTACCTGTGAACCTGCAGTTATCTCAAGCACTTAGAGTAAGGGAGTAAGAGGAGAAATGTGATACTTGAAAACATTTTAGAAAAGGATTTACTTCCAGAGGTTAGACAATTTCCAGAAGAAAATTCGAGGAGAAATTATTGTTAAATGCACTCAGGGCCGCCCAGGTATTAGCAGTTTTGCAACCATAGGTGTTCTGTGTGGTGACAGTGAAGCCACTGCCTAACACCTATTTGGGTGTTCTGTACTCAAAGTTAATCACGTCATTAATGCTTCAAAACCATACCAGCTTTCCACATGTTCCTTGGGGGTGTTTTGTACCTTTTCTGAAGTACTGTGAAGCATACAAGAGGCTGTATGCAATACAGTCTGGTCAGTGAGACCCCAGGCTCGAACATCGGTCCTGGGTTCAAATCTCAGCTCTGTCACTTCCTGTTTGTGTGATCTTTGGCAAATTAGTTAGGCTTCAGGGTTTTTGTTGTTTGCTGTTGTTGTTTTTGGAATAGAGATTGAACCCTGGACCTTCACATTCAGCTACATTCACAGACCTTTTATTAAAAATGTTTTCAAAATTTTGAGACAGGTTCTCACTAAGTTGCCTGGGCTGGACTTGAACATGTGATCCTCTTGCCTCAGCCTCCCAGAGTGCTGGGAGCATTAGCCCCGGCTGGCCTCAGTTCTTATACATAGTATGAGATCTGAGAAGTCATAACAGTGTCTATATTAAAGGGATGTTGCAAAGAATAAAGAAACCACATAAGGCACTTCAACAGTGTTCTACAGGTAGGAGCTTTGCTCCCTTTATTGTTTGAAGCAGATACAGCAGTACTGGTGCAAAGAACAAGGAGACAAGCTCCATTTTTACTCCTAACTTGCACTGCGATTTCTCGAAAGCCACTGAACCTTGCAGACTTTAGTTTACTCAGGTGCACTCTTAATCTGAGCCAGTGTTATGGAAAGTGTCTTTCAGTTTCCACCTTCTTGGATGCTAAGGTGAACATTTTAGAGGCAGTAGCAGAGAGGTTAAAAGTATAGACTGTGGAGTCTCCCAGGCTTCAACTTGCATCATGTGTCTGTCTCTGGAGGCACTTACTGTTCATGTCCAAGCCCTATCCTGCTTTCCTACCGAATGAGATTTTCAGAACAACACTGTGCATTCATCCACCTCATATGCTTATCATGGTTACTGTAAGAGAGAGAGGTCAGCAAACTACTGCTCAAGGGGCAAACTCATCTGTGTTCTCACCCTCCCTCTGCATATTTTATGCTTGTCTAAATAAGGCTGCATTGGAACCTGGCCACCTATTTATTTACAGATTAGCTATGGTTATTTTCCAGCTTTATGGGTAGAGTTGAGTAGTTGTGACACACTGTAGCTTGCAAATCCTGTCTGCTCTCTGGTCCCCTGAAGAAAATGTTTGCTAACCCTAGTCCCTAAAAAATCAAGCAAACTCCACCCTTCAGTTTTCAGTCTTCCCTCGCAGCTGTGGGAAAAGTGCCGAAAACTATTGGAGCCTGTTCCTCCCCTACCCTGTGTCAGAAGATTGTGTGTGTTGTGTTCAGAAGATTGTAGATATGATGCCTACATGTTTAGTAGCCACCCTAAGTTTTACAGCAGCAAACAGTAATAGGCTAAATGGAGTGGAGCAAGGTTCTTGTCAGACATCCTCAAGCTGTTTCCTAGCCCTGGGCTCCCTGCTTCCAGTTTTTTTGTTGTTGTATGAGACACCATATTTTTTTTTTCTTTTCTTTTTTTTTTAACTGTATATCCTTTTATTGGTACATTTTAGGTGCACAATATAATGACATTCATCATTGGAGATGCACACCTTTACATACTCTCTTGGTTCTTATTTTTTTCCCCTTCCCCTGCCCTCCCTTCAACCCCTCCATCCCTTTCTATTTACAAAGACTTTGAGAAACCATGTTCTTTAATTTAAAGAAATTTCGTTTTCGTACATGTTTTTGTAGTACATAATGTTCACATTCCTCGTGGTGAATCGGCATGGAGACATAGCATCTTAATTCCTTTTCTTCATCCCCTTTCCCTTTCCTTTCTCCTGCCTCCATCTGTCTTTTGATCCCCTTCCTTTTTTGTACGTGTTTACAATATGTAATGTTTACATTTCTTGTGTGGAGTCGATACATGTATATAACACATCTTAATTTTTTTTCATCCCCTCTTCCTCTCCTCTTTTCCTCCTCCCTCTCCGTCCCCTTTTCCTTTGGGAAAGCTCTTCCTCACATGTTTATAGCAGCACAATTCATAATAGCTAAATCTTAGAAGCGGCCCATATGTCCGTCAACAGATAAAGAAACTGTGGCATTTACACACATTGGAATACTACTCTGCCATAAAGAAAGAGAAACTTGAGTCATTTGTAGGAAACATGGATGCACCTTGAGACCATAATGTTAATGAAAATAAATCAGACACATAGCTTAAATATCATAAGGTTCCTTTATATGACAAACCCAAAGTATAAATGAAGGGAAAATCCTATTTTTAAAGACTTTTAAAAGTATTTGTTGTTGCCTGTGATTGAATGCAATCCAACCATTTTAGCCTTTCATTATTTGTGAAATTGTAAGCAAATTACTTCTCTAGGCCTCAGATTTTCTGTGTTTCTCACTTTATTAATAATGAGGCTTAAATTGGATGGTAAATATAAAGCTTTTGCTCAGTTCCTCCCGTAGAGTAAGCAAATAATTGGAAGTTATTTTTATTTCCTGATGAAACCATACATAATTCTAAATCACTGAGTCTATGTCTACACAGACACATATTTACAAAATTAAATACCTTTTGCAAAAGAACATGTTTTATTTAGAAATGTTTTGACAGCCAGAACATGTATTTCAATTGCAAACAAAAATATTTCTAGTTTAGACATAGTTGTTTTGATCATCTGTGTGGAAATGAATGTTTTGTATTTGAGGTAAGCTACAAAATGTGTTAAATGTTTTTGCAATATATTCATTCATTTCTGAGAATATTGTCTTGTAGCAGCACTCAGTGGCATTTATGTTTGTAGGCAAGCTTTACAGTTTATAACAGAACAGATCAAACCTTTTAAAATATGGAATGGCAGCTGTGATAGACAGCTTAGTCACTGTTGATACCATGCTCCACATTCCTCATAGGGACTGTAGTATTATTTCCAGGGCCAGCAGGCTGAACTTCCACATGACAATTATCATGAATCTAGAACTAAATGAAATATGATCCTTATGTCCCAATTATCATAAAGTATTGATTTTTTTTTTTACTGTAGATGTAATTTTTTTCTTTGAGGGCAATGAGAGAATTGTATTTTTCCCCAAAAATATAATTCACTTGAGCCTTA
The DNA here is from genome assembly GCF_053883595.1 of Heterocephalus glaber. NCBI lineage: Eukaryota > Metazoa > Chordata > Mammalia > Rodentia > Bathyergidae > Heterocephalus > Heterocephalus glaber. The sequence continues at coordinate 36,625,482 of NW_028258381.1, read as the reverse complement.
TTGTTAATGTTCAGTGATAGTGGCAGGGGTTTATCTTTTTATAATCATATTATGTCTCCTGCACATTTTTCATGAAGCAAATGCAAAAGTAAGCCTAGTGGATAGCATAACCTCCCCCCTTTTTTCTGGTATTTAGGACAAAGAGAAACCAAATAAATCATGGATTGAGTAGCCCTGCTGATACTGAATAACAGCATCACAGTATAACTTTTACAAGTCAGTTTCCAAGCAGACATGCTATGGTCCATCCTGTGAAGGAACTGCAGCAGCAGATCTTCCCTCCACATTAGGTTTGACTCCAGGTAAATTTATACTAATATTTTTTTTCAATTTGACTACACTCTCCACTACAAGGTCAAAAGAAACTTTACATTAATGAAAGCCACAGCAATGGTCTTTAGAGTTCCAAGAAAATTTAATTTACAAGTAAAATTTTATATCTAAATAACACCTTTCATAATGTGTAGTCTCAAAATACTTTGGAAAGAAAATACAATAATATGTTGACCTGGATTTATAGCTATTCACCAAGCTAGTGTTTCCTTTGAAGACTGTGACCTATCAGAAAGTACTCATCAAATGATTTTTTTCCTTTAAGGAAAATTATTTGAAAAGTTTCTTCAATTTATGAGAGAAAAATTCTCATCTCTCATCTATTTATCATTTAACAGGAAGCTTACCAATTCCTTTCAGACAATTACACCCATGTTTCATAGCTTAGAATCACCTTTCAGCATGAGTAAATTTAAATATATATGAAAAGCAGGTAGATTTCTGAATCTCAGACCTGTATGGGATCAAAAACAACCCAAATTTTCTTAAAGTTTAGGATTATTTTGAAGCAAAGCAAATATGCTATAGCATGAGAATGTCTTGTGTTGATGTGAAGAAGTCAGGCACTTCCTTGAAATACAGGAGGAGCCACAGAGTTCATTTTGGACAGGGATGGACACCTGCCCCTATCAGCTGTGGGAGTCCACAGATGTGTGCTTTGTGCCATGTGGTCAGTGGGCTCTAGCTAGTGCACCTTGCTTCCCCCAGGGGACTTGGAGCACGTTGTAAAGCGCTGAAAACCAGGATGCCCTCTTATCTTTTTCAGGATGACATAAGGAGATAGTTGTATTCATGATAAAAAGTAGAAGATAAATATCCTCTGGTGGCATGATATTTAAAAAAGAAATAACTAGATTATTATCTGGCATGACCCATGGTAAACTCTTCTTCATTTTCCTATTATGACCTTGATCACACACCAGCACAAACACTGCTCTTGCTTTTAGGTCTAGTTTTACTTGTGGTGAGAATGCACTGGAGTCAGAGGTTAAAAAAAATAGGAACCTTGTAGTTTTTATCCCCCTACCCCTGTACCAGGGATTGAACTTAGGACCTTGCCTTGCCAGGCAGACATGGCACCACTGAGCTACATCCCTGGCCCCAGTAGTATTTATTCTTTGAGAGATCAATATTGGTTTATCTACTTATTCATTCATATAATATGTGTTCAGCATGTATTACAAGTGAAGTAATATGCTAGGCAACAAGAGTATCCTTAAGTTCATGGTTACAGGAGCTCCTGTTCCTGACAGAGTCAATACAACCTTGCTTTTCATTTCCCATCCATCTGTCCATCCATCCACCCATCCCTTCCTCCCTCTCTCTTTTCTTTTGCTTATGCATTCATTCAGCAGTATTCTTCAAGTTTATATACTTTACCAGGCATTCAGAAAATAGCTAAGAACAAGATGAATATGATTCCTACTTCTAACCTATAATTGAGTTAGGAACAGACATTAAATAATTATATAAATAATTCTATTGTGATTGTAATTCCTGATGAGATGCCCAAAATAATTTTTGGGTTCTAGTTTTTCTTATACATACTCTTTGTTTAACTCTAAAACTTTATAAGCAATTTATAAAATATGGAAATACATTGAGAAAAAATAAGATATTCCACTACTTCATAATAATGGTTAACATTTTGACCAATCTTGGTACTTCTTTCTTTCTTTGTGTGTTCATGCAGATGTGTCTGCATGTGTGTATTATTTTGGATCATACTACATATTCACTTTTGCTATTCCCTTTAATTATTATTAGACAGTGAAGATTAGTCATATTTTAAATTTTCTATAAAATATACTTTATATTTGCTAAATAATTTAGTTATATAGCACGAATTATTTAACTGTTCTATTTGGGTACAACTCAGGTATGTCCTCCAGTTTTCAGCCTTTTTCAATGTATGTGATGAAAATATAAATTTTTGGCTGCATTTTTATTTTTAATATAGCATGTAATCTAGAACTAGAATTACAAGGTCGAAGGATATAAATAGTTCTGTAATGCCTCATGTATCATGTATGGAGCATTATAAAATATTTATATCCTTTTGATCTATTGTATAATATACAAATTGAAGCATTCTCCTGCTTTGTACAATTGCATCAATTTACTCACTTTTGATGTAGTGTATATATGCTTTGTTTCTATAACCTTGGTACCATCGGAGAGTTTTAGATTTTAAATATATGAAATCTGATGGACAAAAGTAACAACCTGGTGTTTTTATTTAGTGTTTCCATTTGTATATCATCCATTTGTCTATCATATGTGTGTGATTTGTCAATTTTCTACTGAGATGATGGTCTGGAACATATTTTGAAGTAAATAGTAATATATAAAATTTGATTCCATACTATATAGTAATATGAATTAACATCTTACTACTATGTTAGCATAGAGGATAATGTATTACTTCCTAAGGATATTAACATTCTTTGTTTTACAAAAAAAATGTTGCACATTCATCCATAATGCTTATATAAACAGCAAATAATTTTCCTTCACTGTCTTTGTTCTTTTATGAACTTCTGTTTGGGCATGATGGCACACACCTGTAATTTCAGCTATTCGGGAGGCTGAGGCAGGATTGTAAGTCTAGGCCAGCTAGAAAACACTGCCTATAAATGAATGAATGAATGAATGAATGAATGAATGGGGTGGGGATGTAGCTCACACTACCTGAGCCCAATCCTTAATTCTACAAAAAAAAAGTCTTGCTACTGATGGTTGCAAATATGTATTGTCTTCTAATTTGTTATACAGATCCTTTCTATTATTTTTTGTTTTTGTAATTTACCTCTTAATTCTTAACACAAATTTTAGAATTACGTGAGATTTTTTTTTAAAAATTTTAATGATTTTGATTAGGCTTACATTAAAAACATAAGTTAAATGTAGGGAAACTGACATCTTCACAGTATTGTATCCTTACCTCCAGAAATATTGTCCATCTGAAAACTAATTTTTTATTATACCTTCCAGTGATTCTGGTAAAGTTTTCTTGTTCATAGTTGCCATGCTTTTTAAATATTAGTAGAAAGTTTACATTTTTGTTACCGTGAATAATTTTTCTATTGTCTTCTGACTGTGATTTTTTTGGGGGTGTACTGGAGATCGAACTTGGGACCTTGCATTTGAGAGGCAGGCAGCGGAACTATTGAGCTAAATCCCCGGCCCCCTGACTGTGATTATTATCTTTTTCTCTCAGAGACCATCTTCAGATAATTTTGAGTATCTTCAGTCTTCTAGATTAAGACACTGCTGGTAGTTTGTGCCTGCTGGATCTCTGCTGCTCTCTTCATGTACCTGAGCTGCAGCTGAACTGGTCAAACTCCTGGGTCCTGCCTCCATCTCATTTTCCCTGACCTGCATGTTTGTCTGTGCTTTTGCCCTTGCCCTGTCTCTGCCTCTCCTGAACCCCCCTCCTGTTCTGTCCTACCTGCAATGGATGGCCTCTGTCCTTAGACTTCCATAGCATGTCATTAGTACCTTTCTTGGAAGTTTTTTCATGCCTTTTATATTTTATGTATAAACCTATCCTGACCATAGAATGTGACAGCCTTGAAAGTAATGGTGAAAGACTGGATCCTATAACAAGAGGAAAGGCTTTTAGACAGCTCTCTGTCTCCATCCCCTCACTGTATAGAAATACTCAGACATGCCCTACCCAAGATTGTATGGAAGCATTTACCAATATGAAAAATACAGATCTAAGAGGTGCTGACCATGTGGTCATTTGCCCTCCTAGGCTGGGAGTCTAAGGAGGGCTAGGTCTGGCCTGTGTACCAGGCTGTCCTCTCATGAACCAGTTGCTAACAGTGAATGGGTGGTTACTTTTAGCAGAAAGGGGACAGCAGCCAGGGTTTAGAGCTCCCTGATAGTCACATATGAAGGTACCACTCAACGCTCAGGTCTCTGGCTATCTCAGGCATTTGCATCATCTGGAGAGGGTTGTGCGTGGGTGAAAACACATGCAAAGAGAATAATCTGAAAGTTAGCATGTGTGCGACTAAGTAGATGTTCCCTCTGCAAAAACAGAACTCAGATCCTGCTGTGCCCGGTACCCTGGGGGACTTTGTAAAACCACATTTCTAAGCCACAGCTCTTGAGATTCTAACTATAGTTTAGACCCAGGAACCAATCTATCTATAACTATATCTATATCTATATCTATACCTATATCTATATCTATATATATCTATCTATATCTATCTATCTATCTATATCTCTATATATATCTATCTATATCTATATAGATATAGATAGATATATAGATTTTTTTTTTTTTGGTACCAGGGATTGAACTTGGGACCTTGTGCTTGTGAGACAGGTGGCAGAACAGGAATCTATACTTTGATAAGCACACTGATAATTGGGTGATTTTGTGAATTATTGTATTAGAATAGTCAATTTATTGGTTGATACTGCTTTTTGATACAGGGAGTCACTATGTAATCTAGGCTAGCCTTTAACTTGCTATGTAATCCAAGCTGTCCTTAAACTTACAGTCCTCTTGCCTAGGCCTCTAGAGTGCTGGAACAATAAGATCTTTAATAATTATATACAAACCATGCTGAAAACTATTTATTCTGTGAAATTAAAAAAGTTAACAAATACATGTGCAATCACACATATCCTAGATTAATAGGTCTTTTGGTGCTGTAGTGTTTTCTGCATATCTTCTTATTGATCCACCAAAATCCAAAACATTTTGAGTATGCAAATGCTTTGCCCAGAAAGCTGGGACAAAAATGGCTCACTGGGAACTGTCTGTGATAAACAGTTGTTAAGGTTATGAAACTTTTTTATAGTGCCATATAACCCACACTTTTTTGATTACCGAAAATGGTTTTTTAAGTACATGATCACAGAGTCTAGTAAGATGACCTTGTTATAAGAAAGCAGCCTATACTAGCTGCCTTCCACAGCATATTAAACAGGTTTTTCCAAGAACTTGCCTGCTAAACACACCCACAGGAGATAGCAAATTGGTTCTGACTTCGTAATAGGACTTATTTCTGTCCATGATTTTTAAAGTTTTACAAAATACATATCCAAGGTAATATATTAGATAAGAATGTGAGTAAGCAGAAAAATAATCACATATATTCCAGTTTTCTATAGGCATCTACAAGCATTTGGTCATGTTTCCACTTTTTCTTGTGTGTTTTACATTATTGAGATCCTACTTGATAAACTGCTTTGTAAACATTTTAAAATTCCGATTATATTATAGATACTTTTGTTTACCAAACCTTTGCAAAAAAGTTATTTTAATGGCTTTCCAGCTTCTCATATCAGAGATAGTTTATTTCGGTAAAAATGGCCTTGAAAAAAAAATAGCCTTTGGCCCGGGGATTTAGCTCAGTGGCGCTGCACCTGCCTCGCAAGTACAAGGTCTAGAGTTCAATCCCCGGTACTGCAAAAGAAAAACAACAACAACAAAGTAATAGCCTTATAAAAATCAGAAACATAAAACATAAAGAATTGTATTGCCAGTACATTAAGTATTTCAACTAAGTACACTTAATTCAAGGGGATATTCATGCTATGTGTGTGTTTCCCTTTTAACGTGTGTTTATTAATCTCGTGGCATAAAAATACCTGAAAGTATCTTGGGAAGCAAGTGCAAGGCAGCAACCATGGGTGTAGTGGAGGCCGCAGAGGAAGACCAGCCTCCCTCCTGGAGGATGCCCCTGTAGCTTTCTTCTCTTGGCGTCCTGGTGGCAGCCTGGCTATCACAGCACTATCTATCCTCTTTCCACTTTCTACATGTTTTTGTAGTTTTAAGTTTTGGGAAGTGTAGATGGCCTTTGCTTTCTGACTGCTCTTCTCTTTTCTTTCCTCAGCCCCATTCTGTCCTAAATCTTCCTTTGATAATTCAGGCACTTGTACAGATTCTGTTTTTTTTTCTTTCTCTCTCTCTCTCTAGTATGTTGGTGTTTCTGCACCTTCTTCTCTTGACCCTGTTTTCTTTTCACAGCAGTGGTGAATCTTTTAGAGACTGAGTGCCCAAACTGCAACCTCAAACCCATTCATTTATCACCAAGTGCCAGCATTACAATTAAACCTGAAAGTTGAAGTTTCAGTGTACAAACAAAACAAAACAAAACTCATACATGAACATCTTTTGTCCTAAAAACACAATAACACATGTGCCATAGGTTTGCCACCACTGCTGTAATCTATCTTCCTGGGTCATCTCTTCTTAGTCCTGTGTCTTTAACTCACTCCTCAGACTGACCCCTCCCCCACCCCCCGGCTGATGTCCTGCTACCTATGTTTAAACCTATGCTCCTGTCTGACCTTGCTGTTCCTTTTCTTCTTGAGACACTCAGACCACTTTCTGCTTCTACATGTGTCATCATCCATGTGTTTGCCATGCCCTGTCACCTGAGGAGCATACTGTACATGCGGAGAGCATAAGCCATGAGCAGTTGATAAGTAACCACATGACTACACCCTCACTGATTCCTACATCACCCAAGATGCAGCAGTGGTGCTCTAAATGCATAGCCTGGCTTTTTGTTTCTTATTGAGCATACTTTTCTCTTCCTTGGTGTCATCGTCTGTATTGAGGTTACTCAACAAGCAACGGTAATTATATTTTTGTAATTATTGCTGAAATTTTAATTATGTGTTGGCGCTAATTCCTCAAAGTTAAGAAAATTAATCAAAGGGTGAAAGAAATAATATCATATATTAAATTATTTTTGTGTTTATTGACCAATTATTGTATTAAACAGTATATTGAATTTAGGGACTAAAATGTAATTATTAAAAAGCAATTCTCTATAAAGGAAGAGAATATCATTGTTTCTAATATCCCACGGTATCCAATAGCTAGTAGCTAGGAGACCTCTAATATTTACCATTAGAACTCCTTAAAGAAAATGTAAGTTACATGGTACAAGTGACAAATTAATTTTGTATATAGACTCACACCTCTAAGTGGAGCTTGCACTTCCAAAACCATGTGAAGACCTCAAAAAAGGATGTATTCTCTCAGGTTTTATAGTATAACAATTAGGATATGAAAGAATTTCCTTATTTTCTAGAATCTGCTTCTTTAGCTGTACATATTTACCAGCTAGCCCCACTCCCCAGCTTTGGGAAATAATAATGATACAGTAATTCTGTGCAGGGCTGTGTCCTTTAAATTGTTTATCTACTAATTATGAGAAAAACCAAGACCCTGGAATTCATGTTACTAGTCCCTGTCTCCATCATAACTTACAGCTGTCTTCAGGATAGAAGGTGCTGATTCAGAGCCTTTGTCTTTCCTCTTCTGGACACTTTGATTTCATCTCCAACAAATGGGCTAAGTGGCATTTATCAGATGGTGTGGAGAACCTCTCCATTTCAGATCATCAGGTTGATGGGAGACCTTAGAAAAGGGTTTCCTGGTTCTATTCCTCAGGCCATGTGATATTAACACATGCTCTGATCCTCTTACAGTGAAGTGAATATTGTCTCATAGTCTTCTTCCCTTTGTCCTATTCTCGGACTATCTCATCTCCAAGTCTAACTACCTTCATGCTGGGAGTTAGGGCTTTAACATCTGAATGCAGTGATATACGAGCATTCAGTCTGTAACCTTCCATCCAGGGAGGTATAAGCAAAGGCCTGGTGGAAAGTCTGAACTCCCTCACCCCAACCATCAGTAACAAGGAGTCACCACGTTCCCAGTGTCAGTAGCAGCCACGTGGTAATCTTACTTTTATTCCCATCTGGCAGCCATGAGGGGCAGCATCCTGTTTCCTAGCAAAGCAGTATCAGAAGAGGTTTGTCCAAATAGAAGACTTAGATAACATCCAGAATCTCATACTATCCAAAACATCTAGGTTTAATGGACAGTCATTGATCATGAAAAGAACCGAGAATATCTCAACTTAAAGGAGGAAAGATAACCAGTACACAAAAAGCAAGATGATAAAATGTTAGAAATATATGCAAAAAGTAAATCATAAGAATGACATCAATGAGCAGCAGCTGCAAACATGGTAGAAACAAATGGTATAGATGGCAGAGAACATCTCATCAAGGAAATGGAATATATCAGCAAGAGAATGGAGTACTGAATGAATTTTAGAACTGAAAAATGAACAACCTAATAAAATCCCCAGCGGTTGGGCTCAACAACAGAATGGAGAGGACAGGAGAAAGATCCAATGAACTTCAAAAGAGAATGATAGAAATTATTTAATCTGAAGATGAGAAAATAGCCTGAAAAATCAACAAGTAAAAAAATCCTGAGCATTAGAGACCCCTATGACTATAACAAAAGATCTAACATTTTTCACCAAAATACTAACACAAGAGGAGAAAGACATTGGGGCTGAAAACATGTTCAAAGGAATAGTGGTTAAAGCTTTCCCAAATATGGCATTTTGAAACACATAAACCTATACAGTATTAAAGAAGCTGAGTGAACCCCAAGGAGCACAAATCCAAAGAAATGCACACTAAGAAGTCCAGTAGTCAAACTTAAGAAACTTAAGACAAAGGGGGGAAAAATCCTAAAATTGAGCATTCAGAGAAAAATAGCATCTTACCTGTAAAGGTAAATCAATCTGAATATCATCACATTCTTGTCAGAAGCCATGGATGCTACATAGAAGTGGCAGGCTATTGTTCAATTACTGAAAGCCAAGAACTGTCAGCTTCAAATTCTGTATCTGGTGAATCTATCTTGCAGAAATGAAAAAGGAAGTTGAGATATTTTCAGATGAAGGAAAACAAGATAATATGTTCCTATAATTCTTACCATTAAAAAATGGCTAAAGGAAACACTATAAAGTACAAAATGATTAAAAGAAAAATAGATGATTTTTGTCTTCAGACATAGGGAAGGGGGAACAACAGAAAGAGCAAAGATATGGATGAATAAAACATTTTCTTTTTGAGTATTCTGTTATGTTTGATGTTGAAGTAGAATGTATAACATTATCAAGTGTAATTTGTGATAATAGGAAATATTTATGACAATTTTACATGGGCTAGGTTAAGAGACATAATGGGAGGTAAAATTTTAAAACTTTGCCAGACTGGTAAATTGTGGACACTAGCATACCAAGGTAAGTTATATAGATGTAACTTAGTACCTAAACCACCAAATAAAAAGCTGTGCAAAGAGATAAACACAAAAACATTATAGATACATATAAAAACATCATAGATATGTCAGACTACAATTTTTAATATTAATGCCCAGAAAAGCAGGAAAATAAATTGGTGAACAAACAATAAATGGTAGACCTAGACCCTAAAATACCCGTAATAGCAGCATGTAAATGACTTAAGTACACCAGGGTAAAGATTGGAAACTTTAGGGTAGTTGGAACAAATTGTGGTCCAACTATATGCTGTACAAAAGAAATTTATTTCAGAATAATTACATTAAAAGTAATTAGGATAATTCTTATAACTCAGAATAAATACATTAAAACTGAAGGATGTAGAAGGTATGATACTCAAATATAACTGGCTATATTAATATTAGATAAAATTGAACAAAGAACTATCAGCACCAAAAACTTCAAAATGATCAGTTGAGCAGATAGATACACCGATCCTAAATCTGTATAAACCAAGCAGTAGAATTACAAAATATGTGAGGTATAAATAAGTAGAATGGAAAAGAGAAATTTACAAATCCAAAATTATAATTGGAGACTTAAACATCATTCTCAATATTTGATAGGATGATTTGAAGAACCCAGCCATACCATCAAACAAAAGGGTCTAATTGACATTTACAGAATGCTTCACTTAACAGGTGGAATACACATTCATTTCAGCACATATTGAACATATACTACCAAATTTAAAAGTGTTGAAAGCATACAGAGTGTATTTTCTGACCACAGTGGTATCAAATTCAACCTTAATAACAAAGATAACAGGAGAATTTCAGAATGGCTGGAAATAGTGCATTTATAAATAATCCATAGATGAAAGAAGCAGTCCAAACAGAAATTTTAAAAATACTTTGAAGATTAGAATATTGTGTGTTATAACCTGTATGACACAGCTAAAGCAGGACTGAGAGATATTTATAGCACTAAATTCTTATATTAGAAAATGACAAAGTTTAAAATCACTAAACTCTATACATGATGCTAGTAAAATTAAAAGAAGCAAAACCAAAAGCAAGCAGAGGGGAGGGGAAAAGAAAGATATAGAAAACAATAAAATAGAAAACAGGATAACCTAGAGACAATCAAAGAAGAAACTAATTTTTTCTAAGATCAATAAAATGACCTCTTTACAATAGGCCTAACAAATGAGAGAAGATACAAATTACCAATATGTAGAATGGAACAGGTGCCATCACAGACACTGTAGATATTAAAAGCAGATAAGCATATACTATACACTGCACATTTAAATTCAGCAACTAAAGTGAAGTGGACTAATTCCTCAACAAGCACAAAGTAGTATAGCTTGCTTGATATGAAAGAGATAATTTGAACAGTCCTATAACTGTTAAGGAAATTGAATTCATGATTTTAAGCATTGTAAAGAAATCTTCATACCCAGATCATTTCACTGAATGGTTGTGCCAATACATGTACTTTCTGTACCAGGGAAATATTTTAAAAATAAAAACAAAACAATCCAAACCCCACCAATTCTATTCATTCTCTTGCAGGAAATAGGGTAGATTACTTCTCAATTGATTTTACAAAGTCAGTATTTCTTTGGTAGCAAAACAAAAAACTATGCACACAAATCACAAGCTGAACATCTTTCACAAATGTAAATAAGTACTCCTTAACCAATTATTAACAACTGGAATTTAGCAGTATATTGAAAAGAATTATAAATGATGATTACATGGTGTTTATTCCATTTATGCAAGGCTAGTTCAGTACTCAAAAATCAAGCAGTGCAATCAAGCACCCTGACAATCTGAAGACGAAAACTCATGATCATGAAATGATGCAGAAAAATTAACACCCTTCTTGATACTATCAACAAACAAGGAAAATAGGGACTCTTTCAGTATGATAAATCACATACACAGTAAACCTACCATTGGCATTTTTCATGGTGAAATTTGGAATGTTTTCCCTTAAGCTTGATAACCAGGCAAGGATGTTCACTATTACCACTCTTCTTCAGTTCTAGCCCACTCCACAATTCAAGAAAAGGAAATAGCAGACGTTCAGATAACAAAGAAAGAAAGGAGTTGTTCCTATTTGCAGTCTGTGCAGAAAACCTGAAGGATTCTATTTTTAAAAATCCATAGAATGAATAAGTTCAACAAGGTCACAGGATACAGTATCAACATATAAAAATGAATTACATTTCTGTAAAATAGAGATGAAAGTATGGAAGGTGGAATAAAAAACATAGTACTATTTACAATTGCTTTAAAAAGCAATAGGCATAAATCTAATAGCATAAGGGGGAATTGATGCTGTAAACTACAAAATAGTGATAGAAATCAAGGACAAAGTACATGAGGGACATAAGTCATGTGTATGGACTGAAAGAAGTCAATTTTCTTTAAATTGATGGATAAATTTAACATAGTTCTTACCAAATTCCTGGCAAGATTTTTTGGTATGTATAGAAATATCACTCTAAAATGTATGTGCCTGAGCAAAGGAACTAGAATAGGTGAAATAATTTTGAAAAATGTAACGGGAGAATAATCACTATTCAGTTTGATTTTTACTAAGCAAATCAAAACTGTGACTTTGTATAGGGATAGATACATAGGTCAGTGAAGCAGAATAGGGAAATAGGCCCATGAAAATACAGCCACTTGGATTTTTACATAAGTATAAAAGCAATTAAATGGGGGGAAGAATAGTCTTTTTAACATGTGAAGTGATTGGATGTCCATACACAAAAATAGTAAACAGTGACCTAAACGCTACTTGTTAGCAAAAGTTTACTCAAAATATGTTGCATTAATGTTATAACTATTAAGCTTTCAGAAGCAAACACAAACTTTTAGAAGAAATTTTGGGGTTCAGAATTTGATGAAGAGTTGTTAATACATGACTAACGCCTAGGTACAGACTGTCAGTGGAAAAAAATTTGTGAATCAGAATTCATAAAACTTAAATTTTTTATCTACCAAGGACCCTTTCAGGAGATGAAAAGACATGCTATAGCCTGTAACAGATTATTTCCAAACCACATATTTGAGAAGACAATTATTTCTAGAAAGCATAAAGAACACTCAAGTCTCTAGAATAAAAAAAACCTGTAAGACAGACAAAGACATGAGGAGGATCATTACATGAAAGAGGATAGGTGGATGGCAGGAACATGAAAATGTTCACCACCAGTCATTAGGGACGTGGGAATTAAAACTACAAAGAGATATCACAAAGTAGCCATTAAAACAGCTAATATAAAAAGTGGTGACTACCAAATAGTGGAGAGGATCTGAAGAAGCAATCTTTTGTATATCAGTGATGGACATGTAGCTACACTGGAAAATAATTTGTCAGTTAAAAAAAAAAGCTAGGGCCAGGAATTTAGCTCAGTGGCTCTGTCGCCTGCCTTGCAAGCGTAAGGACCTGAGTTCGATCCCTGGTACCAAAAAAAAAAAGCTAAACATAGGCTGATTGTAAGATTTACCACTTGTGCCCCTGAGCACTTATCCCAAGAAATGAAAGTCTATGTACACAAAATGTGCCCAGAGGTATTCTGTAAGCTTTAATTGTAATAGCCCCAAATTGGAAATAACTCACACATTCTATGGTGGGTAAATGATTAAATGAAGTATGGAATATTTATACTGTAGAATACTATTCAGAAATATAAAAGAGTCCACCATTAATAAGGCAACACTAGGGTAGATCTCAGAGAAGTTATGTCAAATCAAAAAAGAGAATATCTCAAAAGGTCACATACTATATAATATTCTTAAAATGAGAGACTCTATATGTAGTGGATACTGGGTTGGAAGGGGAGAGAGGGGAAGGTAAGTGGATCTGTAGAGAAGTAGCTGGAGGGAGACAGTTGTGGTTATGGAATAGTTTTGTATCTTAATTGTGGTGGTGTTGGAGAAGCCAGCTATTCTTGGTAAAGTGACAGAGCTTTACCCTCAATCACACTAGTGTCTATTTTCTCTTTTTTTTGTTTCATTCTATTTTCTTAAGATATATCCTTTAGGCAAATCTGGCAGAAGGAAATGTGGTTTTTGCTCTGTGCTATTTTTCCAACTTCCTATGAGTCTGTAGCTCTTTAAAAATAAATGTTAAAAAAAGGGGGAGTGCCTTCTCCAATATCCCTCAGTAATATTTATCCCTGGCTTCGCAAGAGGAACAATTATTGTTGATGTTATTTTATTGTGTTATAGTTTTGTCTGTGTTTTTTGCATCAACACAATTTTCTTGCTTTTAAAGTAAAATCTTAGCTGGGCATGGTGACACATTCCTGTAACCCTGCCACTTGGGAGGCTGAGGCAGGAGGATTGCCACAAGTTCAAGGCCAACCTGGGCTACATAGTGAGTTCAGGGCTAGCCTGAACTACAAAGGGAGACCCTGCCTCAAAAAACCCAAACCAAACCAAAACAAAACAAAACAAAAAACAATAAAGTAAAATCTTTGTCATGGAAACTTGACTTTTGGAAAAGTATTCCTAGCTACTTTACAAGATGAATTCACTTTTTACATCAAAGGAGAACTTGTCCCACCAAAATGTACAAAGGTCAGAAACCACAGGTACCCACCTCTTGGGGGCTGTCTTCAAAGACAGCAGCAAAAAAGACCTCATTGTGAGCTCACAGGAATACAACATGTATCACAGGGCCTCCAGCCTGGTTTTTCTATTCGATTTTTTATTAACTGATTAAATATTTTAAACTACTTAATTTATTTGACTGTAAAAGAAAAAAAAGAAATTTCATTAAACTCTTGAAACATTTCTTACTAAACTTTTGAAATTGCTTACAAGTTTTGTTTTAAACTTCTACCAAACATTTAGAGAATTGATTTTTTTTTTCTTATTTTTCAGTGACAAATCCTGAGGTACTTATGGCCAGTGCCATGGGCAATTAATTGCTCTCTTATCTCACGCGTATGCGTTTTGTTTTCCTACCTGGATTTCTTATAAAGAGGGGTCAAGTGACGGTTATCTGTCTCCTTTAGAATGACTGTCTTGATGTAAGAACATACTGAACACACAGTTAGCAGTTTGCCAGTCAACTGATTGTTCAGTTGTTCTGTACCTTTTGAATGAGGCTAGAAAAAGATCCATTGCCCAAATCATATTTTTCTTTAATAAAGTAACCTAAATGGAATTGTGAAGGACAGAGATCTGATTGGAGACATTTCTAGGTTTGATATAAGAATAAGCTGTTTAGGAAAAAATCTTTGTTCTGTTTTACTGCTTTGTAATGTAAAGAGTCTATATTTACTGTTCTCTATACTAAAACAGAACAGGGAAATCTAAGGCAAAGATTATGAGGCTGTTTATATGCCCTTGCAAATTAAATTTGTAGTTAATTTCACCACAGCTGTGTGATTACTTGAACTAAAGGGTGCCCAGTTGATTGAGAAAGAACAGAGAGACTGCTGGGTCAATAATCATGGTAGCCAACTTACATTTTAGAAAATTTCCTAGCAGTATTTGCTTTGGCATTTGATATCTCTATTTCTGTTTTTCAAATTACCTTATGGTATGGTATAAAATATTGAATGCTGCATCATTAATAAATATCTGGTGATATCTTTATTACTATCCCTTCATGTAGTAAAAATTTTTCTCCAAAGTATGAAGTGTGTACGAAAGCTATGCTTTTACTTTTATATCAATTTCCAACTTTAAAAGTTGATTTTTATCTCCAGGATACTTTCAGAAGTTTTTAAAATGAATTCATGAATTATATTGGATAGCAATTTTTTCTAGAATGTAAGATACTTTATGTCCAAATGTTTGATTTTATATAATTTGAGAAAGTTGATATACTTTTTCATCATAGGAAATAATATTTGATTTTTTAAAAACATGTTGAAATTATTTTTAAATATTTTTGGAAATTTCATCTTTAAAGTGAGAATTTCTATTAATTTTGAAAACCATGCTATTCATCATTTTTGCTATTTAGGATTCATTTATTCTGTCATTAAAAATTCATTTAGTACTGGCTTTATACTTTAGGAATACATCAGAGTTGACAAATAAGTTTTCTGACCTCAAAAAGTTTATATGGAAAAGACAGGCAGTTAATAAGTAAACAGGTGAAGAAAGTAGATGATGATGGATAGGTTTGAATTAAACAAAGGAAAATGTGATTCCTATATCAGAGGTGGATGTTACCTTGGTGGTTGGTCAAAGAAAGTTACTTTAAGAACTCAGTGTGTGCACTGAGTTCCAAAGTGTAAGAATGAGCCAGTGTTAAAGATTAGAGCCTTTGGGGCCATGGATATGACAAGCTCAAGCTCCAGAGATCCAAGGGAGAGAATGGGGTTTGCTTAGGAAGCAGGCAGAGAGTGAATGTAGCTGGAAAGGACCAGCCATAGAGGAGTCCCTAAGATCAGATGAAAGTGAGGCAGGGCCTGGAACAGGGGGCTGCAGACCATTCAGGTCATCTGTATTTTATTCTGAGCATAAGGGGAAGCTTATGGACACCTTCAGAATGTGACCTTCCTCAAATTTGATTGGTGTGGAAGCTGAGAGACCAGGAGCAAACCTGCCACAGCAGACCTCCAGAGGAAATAATCTCAGTTACTTGGTGTCTCTAAAGTGGTCCCTGAATTGTCAGTGAAATTGATATTGACATCTATATGATAGGGCTTTTAGGAAGGCTCTATAAAAAATAATTGACTATGAAAGAGTTAACACAGAGATTGACAAGTCTTGTGCTCGGTGATATAACAGTGTTACAATCTGTTGTTGTTAGATGAATGAAACATCTCACTGCCTTCATGAAGCATAAGCACACAATAGTGGACATATCAACAGACATGTGCTGTACAATAGTCACTTTATTAGAAATACGTACTGGGTAAACCCAGCACAAAAAGAAGCTCTTCCTGCCGGGACAAAATATCAGAAAAGCTACACAAAAAAACATGGCTCAACTTGGGCTAATAAGCCCAAAGAGCCTGTGATTCAGCCCAGGTGCCCCAGTATCCCCCTTTCAGTGGTGCTATTATGTTCTGTTTGATTTAGAGCCTTGCTCCCCATAGCCTCTGTGAGATGCAGTGCCATACACAATCCCAGGAGTACTGATTGCTGGGTTGGTTAGTAGATAACGTAATGTTGCCAATCAGTTGGGGGTTCTTTTCTTTGATTTATGTAGAAATCAGAAATTGGCAGCTCTACTAGTGGCCCTGATGCCAGTAGTTGACACCAGTTAATGCTGGATGCCATTGGTCAGCACTTTAGACTGCTGATCTTTGCCACCATGGTTTAACAGTGGCTTGTGCTGGAAGTCACTGCTCTGCCAGTTGTTTATTTCTGGAGCTCTTCAGAGCAAACAGCCCCTAGTGCTTACAGCTTTTTCTTTTAAAGTGACCACTCTGTCTACACTACTGAGAGTGAGAATCCTGAGTAGATTTATAGGAACTTCCAAGCCCACACTACCCAAGAAATAACTCACGAGCTTATTTACAGGACCACTAGAACAAAGCTTTATTTGAACAGATCGTGTTCAGCAGTATACTGGAGGGTGCCCTTCTAGACTAACTGAAAAAGTGTAAGGTGAATGCTGCTTACATCCCCATAGCAGACCTATGATTGGTTCAGATTTAGGTCGGCTGATTGGTCCAAGTGTAAGCCTGTGACTGCTTCAAATTCAGGCCTGTGATTTTTCCAAGCAGATTCAGGGAGTACAGGAAAGCTCCAGCTGTCATGACAGCAGTTCAGTGAAAGGATGGGAGATAGAAGCTGTTTGACAGCTAAGTCTCTGCAGAAAAGTGGTAGGGCTGAAACCAGGGAATCTTCAGGAGGGACAGCTGTGTTCCTCACAGCTTTTGGGGTTTGGGAAGATTGCACATGTTAAAACTGGACCCAGATCCTCTCCTCCTGATCTTAGTTACCTTAGGATGGTTTCCCTGCAGCTTCTTCAAAGAGGCAGCAGTGTCTGGAGAGGTGGAAGCAAGGGAGGGGCACAGTATCCTGGAGGAAGGTAGCCACTAAATAACCAGGGAGGGCACTGAAGCCAAATCATTTCCCCAGCCTCCAACATCATAGGAAAAAGGAGGGGGAGAGGCAGACACTCTTCAACTGCCTCAATAAAGGATGCAAACAATGGAGAGGATGCCATATGGCTGGATGAAGGATTCCCAGAGGGAGCTGGTGTGGCCTGGAAGAGCAGCAGATCATGGACAGTGGAGCAGCCAGTGGGGATAGGGAACCCTCAGAAAGCTTGGGAGGTGTGAGAGCACCCAAGACAAACACTGCGTTCAGAATGGGTCTGGCTTCTCATTAAGTTGATGAACGTTGGAGAATTTGTCTTCCCCTCTTGCGGGGAGGCACTAATTTTTGTATTTTAAAGTCCTTTGGGAGCTTGGATCTGTGTCATTATAAAGTACCTCTGGGGTGGTTTATCTTTCCATGCCAAGAAAGCCTCTTCCAGGAAAGCAATGCCAGGATGATGGTTTTCCAGAAGGTTAAAGTAACAGAAGATTTGAAGGCAGGAAAGGGATAGATGATCTTTTCACACCTTCTCTTTGCTTTCCCACAGGAATTTTTGTATTCGTTGCTTCAGGATCCTAGACATCTCCTTTTTCTTTCCCCCAGCCAGTATTGTTACTGGCTTTCCTGTCTTTACTGTTGAACTGTGCCTGGCTTGTACTCCAGTATTTGTAATGGAAGGTGCACAAAAGAATGTTTTCAAATCTGTGTAGCTCTGTTAGAATAAGGTCCCATAAGTCATCAGAGTTCTTTCAGCAGCTGTCACCATTCTTGATCATTGATCGTGGAGTCAGGACTAGAGCTTTCACCTGGAGCATATACTGACTTTGAAAGCAAAGCCTTTCACCAATTTAATATTAATCATTGTGCAATTTGCTCATGTTAGGGTATTTTAATCACAACTCTTCACTTGTTGACAAGTGTTATACCTAGTAACCATTGCAATAAAGAACAAAACAGAACCCAGAATCAGCACAGCAGACCTTATACTCCAAAATAAATGTCCCACTGATTCATGACAGTGTAAAAGAGAGAGCTCTTCAGACCCTAATCCAAAGGTTGTTTCATCTCAGTCCACAAAAACATTTGAGATGTCAAATTAGAAAGAGTGAGAGGCAGGTGTACAGCTGCAGGAAGGAACAAGCCAGCAACCTAACTGCAAAGCAGATAGAGGAATGCAAAATGCGGCAGCAAGAATTCAAGAATTGGAACACTTTGTAGCTACACTGTGAAGGTGTGAATAATTCTGTACACCTGGGGAGCAGGAAGAGTTCTGAACTTTAAATTCAAAAGCCTTAAAAACCCACAAAGTGAGGTAACACAGGGTCAGGAAAGGGAGACTAACTTGCTTCTTCTGTGATCAGACCCATTGGTCAAACTCTCAGAACTTTTATTTCCTCTTTGTTAAATATGAAGGACAATTATTGTTACAAAGATTAAATGAAGTATTTGTGAGTAGGGCTTTAGAACTATAAAACTACAACATGAGTGCAATTTTTTAAGATTCCTCTTCTTTTTTTGCATTTTGGAACATTTTATGTAAGTGGAAGATATTATCCTTATTGCCTTTTAGCATTGTACACAAGTTGTGACTGTGTTCCAAAAGCCTCAAGAAAAGGTTAAGTGTCATTTTGTATATTTTAAGTAATTCATAAAATTTCTCTTTTCTAGAAAGTGATTCTAAAACAAGTTTCCATGCTTGAAGCATTGAGCATCAAGTAGCTGGGAAATCTGTTTTTGTAAGATACCTCATTCCCAATTGTGCTAGAATGAGTTGTTTTGTATATAAGTCTCAAATATGAAGAGGTTCTAATTAAGAGCAAATTATAATGAAATTAATAAATGACACCATAGTATTTAAAATGGGCTTGAAAGGATGCAGTGTGGCCTAGATTGATTGTAATTCTAATCTTTTAGGTTGTGATTCAGTATTATATAGCATTAAAACTCAATTAAATAAAAAATAAATGAAGAATCAAGTAGAGGAACACTCATCTCTCAGCTGGCGTAACCTCTAATGATGACTTAAAATATGTTAAATGCTAAGATTGTAATTGTCCTTATTGTTCACTCTGTTCTAAAATAATTGCACATATAATGAGCATCAGTTAATGAGAGATATTAAATTACACTATTCATAAGTACACTAGATTGTCATAAATTGTCCAAATATAATTGCAAACTTTAGGTTATATTTCATTTTTTTGCAGATGAACTACACAGTATAAATGAATTCATGTATGTATCTACTTACCAGAAATTTTATTAATTAAAAAATTATTTGATTCAGTATTCCCTGCTTCATACTTGTGAGTGGAAGTGCACCAGGTAGGAGCTTCCATGGGACATCATCCATGATTTCACATTTAGCTCAATAGCATCAGGTGACCAGAGAGACACTCAGTCTGCAGGACCAGGCATTTCTTACCTTTCACTGAGTGACCTAGGATAACAGGGGGAAAGTACCTTCTCTTCTGTGCCACAGGAACAACAGGAATTGAGCAGGCACCTTGCAGACCCTGTAGGACTAAAGAGACCAGACTAACTCTGCAAGGTAAGTTGTCATTGGAACTAAAGCCCACTAGAGTAGGGCAGATGCGGAAAAAATCAGAACTTCAATGAGAAAATACAACCAACTGAAGTCAACATTGAGATGAATCAGATGGTGGAATGATCTCACAAAGATTTTAAAGCCACCATCATAAATGTACTTCATCAGCAGACTGTTGAGACTCCTTGAACAAATGAAGAGAGAATAAATCTCAGTAAGGCAGAATAAATTTTAAAAGTTAAAATTAGTGAAATGAAATATAATAATGAAGAAAATCTAGCTGACTGATCTCAGCAGTAGAGTTGAGATGACAAAGTAAATCAGTAAATATAAGGACAAATCCATAGGATCTACACAGTCTTGAAAACAAAAAAAAAATGTTTGTTTTTTTTTAGTGGTGGGGACTAAACTTAAGGCCTTGCACATGTAAGGCAAGTGTAATACCACAGAGTGACACCCACTCAAAAACTAGAGTTTGAAAAAGCCTTGAGGGGTGCGGATTTAGCACGATGGTGCTGCCACCTTCTTTGCAAGTGCAAGGTCCCAAGTTCAATCCCCAGTACCAAGAAATAAAAGAGCCTCAGGAACCTGTCAATCCATAGCCAAATATTTAACTTTCATATTATTGGAGTTCTAGGTGGACAAAGAAAAGATGGTAGAGCTTAAAAATATTCAGAGAAATAATGGCTGAAAAAACTGGGGAGAAACCCATAAAACTGCAGATTCCAGAAGCTAAATGAATTAGAAATAAACCTTACGCAATCTACTCAAAGATATGCAATTAAACTTCTGAAAACAAATTTTGAAAACCTTCAAGCTGTTAAAAAAAATACTCATTCTACATCTGGCAGAAATATCCCAGTAAGAGTAAAGGGAACTAAGATAATGTGTGACTGTAGTACCTGCCCTTAAAGAATGATGGAAGAAAAACTCCCAACAGAACAGTGATGATCAGAGAAGAAAGCTTGGAGCTATAGAAAGAAGAGAGTTAGACAGGTGAATGGAGGATAAGTGAAACAGATTCCTTTCTCTTTATGAGTTTCTTAAATTACAGCTGAGGTTTGAAGAAAAAAGTGTAACAGCATCTGAATGGTGCTAAATGCTTGCAGAGGAAATATAATTATATTTAAGTAATAAAATTAAATACATAAGACTTTTATTTTGAAAGAAATCTCAGTGCTCCACTTGCAGTTGTAGAAGGATGATACAAGTGGTCTGTGCTAGGTTGTATAAACTGATTGTGATAATCAGAGCAACTGCTAATAAAACTACACAAGTGAGATACTCAGGAAAACTGAACAAATCAATATGGAATCCTAAAAATGGTTCAGCTCCCCGTAGGAAGGCAATAAGAGAGAACAGAAGGACAGGAAGTAGAGGGAGTAGATAGGCTCAAAATACACCAATTAAAAGACAAAGTGGCAGAGTTGATTTTATAATGAATCTCACTTTAAACATAACTTGTATAGGTTGAAAGCAAGCAGATGGAAGTCATATCAGAGATTCTTTAAACACGCATAGACACACATTTAGCTATATTAATATAAGATGAAGTAGACTTCAGGACAAAGACAACTTCAAGGGAAAAAAACCAGCATTCCATAATGATAAAAGGATGATTCCACCAACAAGTAAAAACTCATTGACCTGAAAGGAACCATAGTGAAGTCTATATGTTTGGGAACTGTCACCAATTGATAGCAAAGGTATCAAAGGACTTAATGCTATTGACCAATAAGGTCTAATTGATAACTACATAACATACATTATTTTAAAGCACCCATGGGACATTGTACAATGCACACCAAATCCTGGGTCATAAAAACAACTTTAAAAGAATTGAAATCATGCAAAGTATGTTCTGTGAACATAATGGAGTCAAACTAGAAATTACTAACAAACATAGCAGGAAAATCTGTAAACAGGAGGTTATTAAGTAACCCATGGATCAGTGAAAAGATCTTAAAGCAAACAAAAACATATGTATATATCCAAATGAAAATGAAAATCCAGAATATCAAAATTTGTGAGATGAGACTAGGGACATGGTTAGAAGAAAACTATAGTATTGAATTGTTTCTAATTAGAAAGAGGAGAGTCTGAATAGGTTTTTTTTTTTTGGTACCAGGGATCAAACTCAGATCCTTCCACTTGCAAGTGGCCGAACCACTGAGCTAAATCCCTGGCCAAGTCTGAATAGGTTTTGTACCCACTGAAGAACCTAGAACATGATAAAATGAGAAGACCCATATCACTAATATTAGAAAAGCAGTACCATATCAGTACCATTTCTGTAGCTTTTAAACGGACAATAAGGGTACACTACAGACAGATTTATGCACATAAATTTGACAATTTAGATTAACTGGACCAAATTCTTAAAAAATGCAAAATGCCAACATTCACCGTATGTGACATAGACAATAAAATTGTTCAATAGCTACTAAAAAATTTTAATTTGTAGTTAAACTCTTCCCTGTCAATGTCTCAGACAATATCATTTCCTTAGATACATTTACCAAACAAGCAGAAATCTAAACCAGTATTGCACAATCTTAGTAAAAAGTGGGAAATACTTCCTGATTCATGTTGTGAGGCCAGTAATACCCTGATATCAAAACCGACAGACAGACACACACACACACACGCACACACACATACACACACACAGTTATAGACCAATGTATCTTATGAGTGTTGATTCAAAAATCCTTAACGTTAGGATATTGAATCCAACAAAAAGTAAAAAGTATTGTATATCATAGGCAAGTGGATTTTATCTCAGGTATGCAGGGCTGGTTCAATACTTCAAAATCGATGCTTGTAATCCATCATAGCAACAGGCTAAAGAAGAAATCTTATGAACATATCTCTTGATACAGAAAAAGGATTTCATAAAATGCAGCACTCATTCATGATTTAAAAACATTTTCAGTAACCTATTGTACAGAGTAACCATTTCAACATCACAAAGTACGTGTACTGTAAGTTACAACTGACATCATACTTGATGGTGAAGGCTCAGGGCTGTCCCTCTGAAGTTGAGAACAGAACAATGATGTTGGCCCTCCCACTCATAATGTAGTACCTATCCAGTACAATAAGTCAAGAAAACAAAGGCACAAAGATTTGAAAAGAACAAATTCTTCCTATTTGAAGATGACACTATTGACTACAGAGAAAATACAAAATGATTTACAAGAAAAGTTCTGTACTAAAAAGTTATTTCAGCAAGATACAAAAATCAATCACTTTTCTACATGAAAATAAGCATATTTAAAGCGAATTAAAAATGCAATACCATTATAATTGATCTAAACAAAATGAAATATTTAAATATAAATCTAACAACCCATACTAAAACAATATGATGACATTTACAAAATGCTGACAAATTTTTTAAAAAAATCAAAGGAGACCTAAACAAAATTAGAGGGCCTTACTTTGAATTACTCATGGATTAGAAAGCTTCAACATAGTAAAAATGTTCTCTCTAAATTTAACATAAAAATTGCCAAAAACCCAACAAGGTTTCTTGTAGACTTAAGATAATCTCATTCAAAATTTATGTAGCTTAGCAAGGGTCCTAGAATATCTAAAACCACTAAAAATGAAGAATACATGGGAGGACAGTATTGTTGCTGACAATAATCATGATAGTGTGGTGATGGCTAAGCAGTGTTACACAAAAGTCAGTGTAACAACTGGAAATAGACCATGTTAGCATTCAGTTACCGTAATAATTATCTGAGTTCATTACAAAGAGAAAAGATTTATTTAATCTCATAGTTTTGGAGCTTGATTGGTCTTCTTGGTTTTGGGCCTGAGGCCAGACAGCATGCTAGAGCAAATCCTTTCACCTCATGGCCAGGAAGCAAAAGAGCAAAAGGAAGAGATCATGGTCCCGAAATCCCCCTGAAAGTTACAGTCCCACTGGCCTTAAACCTCCCACTGCTCTTCAAGCTTTTCTCACCTCACATTAGTTCCAAGGATTCAGCACATGGACCTTTGGAGGACCTCCAGGATCCAAACCATATAGCACAGATTCTCAGGAATATGACTAACTTTTGACAAAAGCACAAAATGATTTAATGAAGAAAAGATGGTCTTTATATTTATTCTAGCTGGAGCAATTGGACATTCACAACCCAAAAAAGAGAGGGAAGTGGGAACCTTTACTTATCCTTTATCCTTTGTTTCTTAAATAAAAGTAAGATTTGCATGGAAAATGTGAAACTATAAAATTTTTTTAGATCATCAAAATATGTTTGGGACCAAAGAACAGAAGGGTCTATACACCTGATAATACCAAAAATATGATCCAAAACAGAAAAAAAAGATAAACCTCATCATGAAAACTTTTATGAATATGTTGGAACTTAAGAATATGAAAAGACAAATTCAGATATACAGAAGTTATTTGCCATATATCTGATGAATGATCAGACTATATAACATGCTAGGATGTATAGACTACATCAACTACACTGAGAACTCAACATTTTAAAAAATCCTATTACTAGAAAATATGTGAAAGACACACGTAGACACTGCACCAAAGAGGATATACAATGGAAATGAGCATATGTGAAGATATTCAACATCATTTGCCACTAGGAAAATGCAAACTAAACCCACAATGAAATACCATTGCACGCCTTATCAAAGTAGGCCAGGCATGGTGGTGGAGGCCTGTAATCCTACCATTTTGTAAGGCTGTCAGGAGTATTCCAAGTTCAAGCCTAGCCTGGGCAACTTAGTGACTTAGCAAGATCCTGTCTTAACACATTCCTACTACCTTGAATCGCCAACAGTACGCACATGATTATCCCATCTAGTGGGTTGAACCACTGCTGGTACAGACAGATGTAATCACTTTTATTGGTCTTTTTACTAATAAAATTCATTAAAAGTCTATCACTCAAAAATCAATAGTATTTCTTTACACCAATAACAAACTCACCAAGAGAGAAATTAAGGGAGCAGCACCTTTCACGATAGCATCAAGAAAAATGAACTATTGTACTTGGGAATCAATCTAACCAAGGATGTGAAAGAGCTCTACCTTGAAAACTACAGTACTCTGAAATAGGGAGATCAAAGAGGATATCAGAAAATGAAAAGATATCCCCCTGTTCTTGGATTCAAAGAACCAATATAGTGAAAATGGCTATACTTCCAAAACTGTTATTCAAATTTAATGCAATCTTGATCAAAATACCAATAGCATTCCTCACAGAAGTAGAAAAAACAATCCTGAAATTCATATGGAACCAGAAGAGACCTGGAAGAGCATAAGCTGTTCTGGGCACTAAGGGCAAGGCAAGGGGGATCACAGTCCCTAATTTGATGTCATAGTATAAAGCTACAGTGATAAATACAGCATAGTATTGGCAACAAAACAGACTTGAGGATCAATGGAACAGAATAGAAGATGCAGAAACATTTCCAAGAGCACACAGCTACCTTAGGCCAAACACTTTCACTGCAAGAAAGATAACCTCTTTAATAAATGTTGCTGGGAAAATTGGCTTTCCACATTCTGCAGATTGAACCTAGAACCATATCTTTTATCATGCACTAAACTAAAATCAAAGTAGATCAAAGATCTAATATTAAAACAGAAATACTTAATCTACTGGAAGATACAATAGGTAAAACTTCTGAAGACATAGACGTAGGCAAAGACTTTATGAACAAAACCCTGATGGCACAGTAAACATTACAAAGAATCAATAAATGAGGTCATATCAAATCTAAAAGTTTTTGCCCAGCAAAGAAAACTACCAACAGTTAAGAGACAACCCATAAAATGGAGGATAAAAACATTTGCCAGCTACACCTCAGACAGAGAACTTATATCTAGAATATATAAAGAACTAAAAAAATTAACCTTCAAATTTATGGACCACATTCAAAAATGGGCATCTGAAATGAATAGACATTTCTCAGATAAAGAAGTAGAAACAGCCAATAAATACATTTTTTAAAAAGTTCACCATCACCAGTCATTCAAGAAATGCACAGTGATCAAGATAGAGGTGAAAACCTTAGGCTTAACCCATGGTGGATAAGCACAAGCAGTTTCTACTTTGGTGAAAGACAGGACACTGATCTTTAAGCTGCAAATATGTGAGTAAAGGCCTAATGACATTCCATTTATGCTTAATGATTTTAAAAGATTAATAGTATTTGTAGCTATCATCTATATAATCATTTCTGAACTTCTAGTGGCTAATTTATTAGACTTTATTTGAAACTAGCTAAAGAATGCACTTTGTGAGTAAAGAAATTCTCTGGGGAAAAAAAAAGAAATCAACCAATAACATACTGGCGAGGCTGTAGGGGGAAAAGGAACCCTCTCCATTGTTGGTGGGAGTGTAAATTGGTACCACCACTATGGAAATCAGTATGGAGATTCCTCAAAAAAACTAAAACTAGAAGTTCAACTTGATCCAGCTATTTCCCTTCTAAGTATCTTCCCAAAAGAGTTAAAGTCATCATACCACAGTGATACATGCATACCCACATTTATACTAGCACAGTTTATAGTATCTGAATCTTAGAAACAGCCCATATGCCCATCAACAGATGAATGGATAAAGAAAATGTGGTATTTATGTACAGTGGAGTACTATTCTGCATTAAGGATAAACTTGAGATATTTTTAGCTAAATGAATGCATCTCAAGACCATGATTGTAAGTGAAATAAATAAGACACACAAGTTTAAATATTGCATTGTTTCTCTTATATGAGAAACCTTATGTGTAAATAAGGAACAAAATTGAGGTTGGATATCGAGAAGTAGAAAGAACTTGTTCAAATGGGAAGGGGAACAAGGAAGGAAGAGGGAAGGAAGGGAAAAGGGATTTTAAAAAAAAGAATTGAAGGAAAAAATGAAAACAGCTTTTGTAAATCAGGATGGGAAGAAGGGTTGAAAGGCAGACAGGGAAATGGGAAAAAAAGAATTAAGATATATTATGTACAGGTACAAATTCCCCATGGTGAATGTGATCATTATGTACTAATAAAGTCTATAAATGGACTAAATCTAGTTGCTTGAATTTGAATAATTACTGCCCAAATAGTATTATTATATTCACACTAATTAAAAATTATTACAGTAATCAACAAATTTATTTATTTCATTAAGCATATACAGGTTAGCCATGTAGCATCAGTCAAATTCAAATCAAAGCTGCCTGGCAATGAGACCTACAAATTAGAAACCCATCATGAATGTGTTAAAAGATTTAGGAAGGGCTAAAGATGTAGCTTGGTGCAAAGGCTCTGGGTTCTATGCCCATACTATAGACAGACAGACAAACAGGCAGATAAGATAGGCAGGCAGGAAAGCAGACAGACACAATATATAAAATAAAAATAAAGTTTATTTTTCATGAAGATGAAAGCTACTGACATGAATGGAAAGAATTATTGATAGAAATCACTCTGGGCAATAGGTTGGAAGTTTTTCCTGAAAGTAACAGTGTACTTACTCTATGACCCAGCATTTGCATTACTGAGCAAATCCCAGAGAAATGAAAGCCATGCTTTCACAAAAACCTACATATGACCAAACCTTAACCCAAATGTCTTGTAGTCAGGTGACTGTTTTTGAAAAACTGTACTGCTTCCCTTCGAACAGGTTATTTTTCAGTACTACAAAGTGACAGACTTCTGATACACAGACAAACTCTGATGGGTCTTCTGAGAATCAGGTTGAGTGAAGAAAGCCAATCTTCCATGGACACATACTGCATGTTTCTATTTAGGTAACACTCTTGAGATGCTCCAGTTATAGAGAGGGAGAAGAGGTGAACTACTTCTAGGAGTTAGGAGTTGGGGAGGGGCACCAACACCCATGTGGCTAAGAGCGGCAGCTGGGAGCTCTGAAGTACTGGACCAGTTTGGTGTCTTGGTTTTGATGGTAGCTACACAAAGCTACACGTGCTAGAATTGAAGGGAGTGTATTTCCACACATGTGCCAATGAGTGCATACAATGCTTGTAAAACTTAGTAATCTTTGGACTGTACCAGTGTCAGTTTCCTGATATCAGTATTGTACTTAGCTATTATACAAGGTTTCCCTGTTGGAAAGACTGGTGAAGCAGATACGAGACTTCCCGGTATATTTCTTTGAAAATTCTTGTGAACTGATTATTTGGAAAGCAGAGATTTCCTTAAAAATATTAAAAAGAATTTTCAAAAATCAAATAATACTTTCCGAGAATGACTTTCTAAATTTTGGAAGGAGGTTCTTATGTTGGTTTAATAACATCTTTGGGTGTGCTTGTGACTCTTTCTGGCCTGACCAGCTGTGCCCTAGAGGGCGCTGGTGTTCCTAGAGGAGGTTGGACGTAGCATAATAACTGTACGAACTGTCTGCCATCCTTTAAACTTTCCTTCTTTTGTCATTTATCCCCTGATTCTCTTAATATTAGCAGGAAATCTTGCTAACAGATTTTCACACAATGAACAGTAGACTTCATGAAAGAAGAGGAGGCTAGGGGATCACATCCTGTGCCCAAGCCACTGTAGGAGAAATGAGAACCCCCTATGAGAGAAAGAAGAGCTGAGCAGGGGAAGCAGTCAAAGCAGTCTCTGTCTCCTGGCATGTCAGCCACAGGAAAGAGATGCCCTGGGGAGTCAGCAAGGGTAGAGAAATATATACAGAACTTTTAATCACTGCAGGAGACACCCCCAGGGGGACAGCACACAGGATCCCTTCCACATTTCATCAGTCCTTTGTCTGTGTCTATGTAGTTTCAGAACTGTGAGCTCCTTAGGGACGCACAGTTTGCACACTCCACAGAGTGCCCCACACAGGGTAATTAAAAGACCCATGGCATGTTTAATAGCACCTCTCACCCTCTGCTTCCCAGGCACTTGCACGGTGAGCTCAAGTGTTCTGTTCCCTGGTTTGGCTCCTTGGAGATGGGACTGGACTGTAGTGGGTGTCAGCACATCTTCTGCTTGTGTTTTTTTTTCCTTTTTGTGATCATACCCCAAGACTGGGGCAGGGTAGATTTCTGGCGTGCAGAGTGCCACATTCCCCACTTTTCACCTCCTCTCTTAGGAAGTATCCATTTGTCCAGATAGAGAAGAGACTCAGCTCCAGTACTTAGTATTTGTAAACTCTTTCACCCTGAAATTGCTCTACAGATTTGAAACTTCACATTCCTC
Organism: Heterocephalus glaber; assembly: GCF_053883595.1. Taxonomy (NCBI): domain Eukaryota; kingdom Metazoa; phylum Chordata; class Mammalia; order Rodentia; family Bathyergidae; genus Heterocephalus; species Heterocephalus glaber. Next base: position 36,596,288 of record NW_028258381.1, on the reverse strand, counting down.
TTTGGGAAAAGAAAAGAAATAACGTGTAATATTCAATTTCACACTTGGGCGACAAAAACAATAGTTAAGTAACTTCCACAATACCAGATAGCATATTTGTGTTAGGAGGGGATTTGTGACTTTATAATTCTATTCTCAGGCCATTTTCAAGTGTATTCTAAAATAAAAAGCTCCTGTACTCAAAATTTAGCTTTGTCTCCATTGAGTGATAATTCAGGAGTTCAAAATGAGACAGTAAATAAGTTAGACCAAATAAGTAAGCTGCCTTTGAGTACTGGGGTATAGACATAAATTCGTATGATTACCATAAAAATCAGACACCACTTTCCTGAAATAATGGAGTAATAGTTTTTATATCTTAAAGATAAATCTTTGAAAAAGGATATTTGTTGATGAAAAGGAAACTTCTAAGGGCTGCTCTGAGGTCTTGATAACAAATAGAGAAGCTCAAAGGGTTTTAGTTTTTTTAGCTTTCTTTATTCACACATTGGGAACAAAATTAGAAAAGTCAGTGAGAAAATTATCTGTTGACCTAATGGTAATATTATGAACTTTTCATTGTAAAACCTGGATTTCAAACATATACTTTTTTCTTTAATGAAGTTTGAATAACTGCAAAGCGACAGTTCATGCATTTAGAAAATTTAAAAAATGGTATATTAAGTAGTTCTCACTGTATTATACAGCTTATTATGTCTGAGCAGTTTTTATTTTCTGTGTATGAGAGATAAAGATAACAGAAATTTGTGACCCTGATTATTCCTCCTGAGGGGCCTAATGTGAACTATGTCATCTCAGGGTATAATAGAATAAAAACTCAAATACAATAGAAGTGGTTTTCATTTGTAGAAAAGCCCAGGAAAGTGCTCCTTTTCCTTGGCTTGCTGTCTTCCATGAGGAGACTCAGACACAGGATGCTTCTAGGCTGTACTTCCTCTGTCAGCTGGCTTGCATCCAAGTTTGGGATGGAAAATAAATAAGACACCTACTTCTTCCAAGCCTGCATGGCAGAAGCACACAGCATTTCCACCAAAACTACATTGATAAGAACCTGCTCCATGGCCACACCTGCCTGCAGAGGTGGAAAATAGAGTGCTTGACTGGGGAGCTGCCCCCAGGTACAATTGGGTACTTTGAAACACAAAATGGAATTGGTGGGCAGCCAACCCAGCTGCTACAGAGACTTTCTTAGGCTGCGTTGACCCAGTCATCCCTATTCAGCCCCATCCTATCTTCCAGTATATGCAGCTAGGCAAGTAAGTATTTTTAAGAGAAAGTCTGAGAGAAGTCAAATCTATTTCAGCTGATGGAGGATTTTTTTTCTGATTAGAGTTTAGTTAGTGAAGAAAACTTGCTAGGGCATTCTGAACATCACAAGAAAGTCTGCCCTTATTCTCACTAGAGCTGAGAAAGTAGACAAGGGAGTCCTGAGAACAGTGCCCCCAGGACCTCGCATAGCACAGGGTTGCAGTGTATATGCTACTTCTGGGGCACGAAATGACACCTGGACTAGTGTGGAGGAAAGTCTGGGTAGATGCACTATTTGTTCTATCATCTTCTGGCTTACTTTCTTTGAAATCAGAAGATTACTTAGATTTTGACTAATTTCATTTTGTAAAATCCCTAATCTTATTACAGAAAAAGCTGTGGTAAGATCTCCCTTAAGAGAACATTGATACTACTGATAATTTGAGTATTCTAACAACTTCTGCCCATCCTTGCTACTCTTTTGCTCTGTACTTTTTATGATAGACCCTATAAAGTTTTCTGTGCCCCAGAGTATCAACTGGAAGGCATCACATTTCTCACTTGCTCAAAAAGCCAAGGCCACTGGAGAAAAGAAAATTGTTCATGATAGTGCAAGAGTTGTACTGTTGTTTGTTCCTTTTATACGCATGGTCATGAATGACATCTGATTTGAACCACAATTTACTACTGTAATAAAGTTTCTAAATTTACTGCAGTTGGAATCCAATTTTATTGAACAGTCAATTGATTCTGGACTAAAACATGCTTACATCACAAAATAATGACTGGTTTGAGAAAAATAAGGTTGTGTTCAGGAGCCAATATCTCAGTGCAAAACAGACACTATTAAAATTCTTTTGGGGCAAATAAATTGCTGATTTGCTAAGTATGTTTGGAATAATATCACCTTACATTTGCTTAGTGCTTGATCCTTAAATCATCCCAGGGAAATAGGCAAAGCAGGAATTCTCACTTTAAAGAAAAAGTTTAAAGGTCTGAGAAGCCAATACTTAACATCTCAGACTACACAGTACCAGAACCGAGTTCCTGAAACTCACTGCCCTACTCCAAGTGGATTGAGAGAAACATTTCTGTTGAAGCTCAGAATTGGAGGTATGCTCAGTAAAATCTATCAGTTGATCAGTATGAAGAACAAAGTTAATGCTTTTGAATGTTAAAAGTGGAGGTGGAGGCAAACAATGCAATTGGAAATAGTGACTCAACTCCAAGTATTTCTTATTAGGAAGCTTATTCTGGTAGCCTTGTGGGAACTTTTGAGGTTCAGTTGTCATTCCTTTGTGTATTTTTCTTTAAGGGAATAAATGAATTGTGTGTATTTTGTTAGAGCTTTCTAAAATACTTGCATTCATTTTATTTAATCCATTATAAGGCAACAATTTCCAATTTTATTCTTTGTTATTGAATCATTTCCAAGGGTATAAAACAATTTTAAAAAACCCTCAACCTTTAATGCTTCAAAGGCTTTAAAGTATGGATAGTAAGAGCATCAAACTCTGCATTCTCACATACACTCAGGAACTGGTGGAAGCCACGGCAGAATCCAGCAGCACCCTCAGTGCTGCCAGCCCTTCCCCCAGCAGTATATTGGACCTGGGATGCCTTCTTCTGGGGAATGTCCTACCATCTGCCCATCTCTTCCTTTTGCTCAACCCCTTGATGTTAACCACCCGTCTACTTTGTAGTCCTTAGAGGTGTAGATCCCTCCAAATGGTCTTTGCTCAACCACTCTGCTAGATATATTGGAAAGCAACACCATTTATTACATGCTAATCAAACCATAATTGCCTGTCTCCCTGATAAATTGACCATGAATAAGGTAGGTCTTTGACTGACACTCTTAGGAATGTTCAAGTCTGCAGACATGACATGCCTTTGATAAAAAAGCAGATTGCTATTATGGAGCACCAAATGCTTCCCTCTATTGAAAGGATTGATCTATAAAAATTTCTTTTGCATCATAAGTAGGTGTTGGGAAAAGTATCTCTCCTTGATTGTTTACATGGCAGGTAGAGAAGCAAGTTACTTTGAGTTTAAAAAGCAACCTTGTTGCCATATTGATTAATCAGAGTTCCCTTTGTGTCTGCTGATCTAATGTGTAATCAGAATCTCTAAATAGGAAATGGTTTTGTTCCATCATTTTGAATTCTGAAAAGAAACTGTGATGACTGATGATCCTGAACATTTCCCAATGGCTTGTGACCACCAAAGCCCTATACGTTATTATTTGTGTTCTCCAATAGGATTAGTTCTGCCCTACCATTCTTTTTCCCCTAGGGATGGCAATTTTTAAAAAAATAGTCTCAGCAAAAATAAAACATACTTAAGACCATGCTTCATTCAGACATCCTTAACTTTTACTCATTGTTCCTTTTCTATTCCAGTGCCCTATCAAGGGTACCACATTACTTTTAACCACCATGTTCACTTAGGGACCTCTCATTTGTGATGGTTTCTCAGACTTTCCTTGTTTTTGATAAACTTGACAGTTTTGAGGAGTGCTAGCCAGGTATTTTGTAGCATGCCTTTCATTTTGGGAATTCTGCTGTTTTTCTTATGGTTAGCCTAATACAGATTTGGGGAGAAAAGTCACAGAGGTGAAGTGTATTCTCATCGTATTTTAGGATGAGCATGTGCCATCAACCTAACTCAGTTATTTTTCTCATTACTAAGACAAAATACCCAACACCCAAAGTTAAAGGAGGAAAGGTTTATTGTTGCTTACAGTTTGTAGAGGTTTCAGTTCATAATTAGCTGGCTCCAAGGCAAGGTAGCATGGCAGAGGGGCATCACAGAGGAGAAAAAGTTCATGGTGGGCAGAAGGCAACAAAGTAGTGAAGTAGGGAAGAAGCATCAAGTGAGTGACAAAGAATGACAACAACAGCCCTCTTTCCACCCTTATATTCAATCCAGGCTACTTGCCCTAGGAGTGTGTAGCACTCACACCCAGACTGGGGTACCCTTAATGCTAGCATCACACCATGAATCAATCCCAGCATCATATCCTTAATGCCAGCTTCACAGGCTTCTCTGAAAAGCTCCACCTATGCCTGCACGTGGCTTTGGGGGACAGATAGATACAAGCCATAACAGTGCTGTTAATGTTGACCTTGAGGCTGAGGGTGTGTTTGTCTGGCATCATCCCTTTAAACTTCCTCTAACTCCCCACCAAAACCCAATACAAATTCTCCCTATTTTAACTTTACCTATCCTGCTAAGGGTTGCTCAGGGGTCATCTGCTTCTGGATGTCTTCTCTGGAATCTGACCATTTAGGGGAATGTTAGCCCTGAGGCATGGGATTTAAAATGGGCCATTTGAGGGCCAGGGATTTAACTTAGTGGTACTGTACCTGCCTCAAAAGTGCAAGGTCCTGAGTTTGATCCCTGGTACAAAAAAAAAAGGTAAAATGGGCCATTTGGAAACTGTGTTAGGAAAGAAGATGGGCAAAGATCCAGATCTCTCCAGATCTCTCCAGATCTTAGGTGAGTGACCCATACTATAAGTCCACAACACATCACAATTAGAGTCTTTCTTTTATACATAGGGAAACTTCAGAACTCCTGTGAGAATACCTGTATGACGCTGAAGGGAGGGAAGACCAGGGAGTCATAAGTCAGTGAACTCCAGTGGCTGTTTCTAAGAATGCAGGTGTACATCAGTGGAGGAGCTGGGGTTTCCAGTAAACTACTCAGGACCTGTCACTTTGATGGGATTTTAACCTACCTGTGTTAACTTGCAGGGGATACGGCATATGACCCAGTCGGTCATAAAGGTTGCTCTCCCTAGAGCCTCTCCCCAGAACTCTGAGCTTTTAATTATTCTTGACCTATGCCATTCAGTTTTATGTCATCTGAAAAATTTTTCCCTCAATTAATTTTAAATCAGAGAGCATGTCTTCTGTGTTTTCTGTAACCTCCATGCCTAGCAGAGCAGAGTGCCTTTGTTTTCTTCCCCATGCCTTGTCATGTTGTATTATCATTAGTTGTGCATGCCTGTAAGTTTTCTGGTGGCATAAAAAATGAGATTCTTTATCCTTAGCAGAGGCAAGTGTAAGGATAAACCGGAATTTTCAACAAAAGCAACAGCAAGAGTCTTTATGGCTGGTAGAAGAAACATAATATAAAATAACCACAAACTTCCAATGAAATGACTGCACTTAAGAATGAATTTGTTAGTGTCAAAAGTATTCAGTAATGCATTTAAAAATTAGGAAGGTAGTGGCCAGGTGTGGTGGTTCAAGCCTGTGATCCCAGCACTCAGGAGGTCAAGGCAGGAGAATCATGAGTTCAAGGCCACCCTGGACTATATTGTGAGACCCTGTCTCAAATTCTCTTGTAGGAGAATAAGGGGCTATAGGTAGTGCCTCATGATCTTTGCTCAGACAGGGGCAGACAGCATAGAGTCCTACTTAATCACTTAGTTTGACCGTAGCCAGTAGGTGTGCCCTTGCCAGGATGATGTTGATACTCATTTTATCAGGGCATCACACTTAACTTGGGAATACTGATAAAAATTTGGATATAAACACCAATAACTTCAAACATCTTTTAGGAAAGCATTTACAGTAATGTCTCAGTTCACAAATGCTCCTGTTTACAAACAATTCAGTTCCCAAAGAAAAGTGTTTGACAAAATTTTGCTTATATTCACATACTCAACATCAGGTGACAAACACAACCATGGCTGTCTTCCTCACACAAACACAAATGTAGCCATCTTCCCCAAAATCCTAAAACAAATTAAGTTCATGAACTGAGTTACCACTGTATTGTTTTATTTTTTAAAATTATTTTTATTTTTTTTTGATACCAGGGATCGAACTTGGGTCCTTGCACTTGTGCAGCAGGCGGCGAAACCACTGAGCTAAATCCCCAGCCCTGTATTGTTTTATTTTACAGTTAGAAGCAAAGATAACATTTATATGTCCAGATGTGACATTGTCAGCCTAGATGAAACAGACCTTCACAGAGGAATGCATAGTTTGGTGGCTGTGTTGGAAGGGACTCCCTCTTGTGCTGTTTTCAGATTTAGGAGGAGGGAATTACCTTTTAACAATATCTGGAGACATTTTTGGTTGCCATAACTGGCTAAGGGGCTGCTACTAGTATCTTGTGAGTCAAGACTGGGATGCTGCTAAGGATCCTACAATGCATAAAACACCCCCACAACAAGGAATTATCTGGCCCTAAATATCAACAAGGTCACAATTGAGACTTAGGTGGTTGATTGCACTGCTCCTGTTCTTGACTGCTGGGTACCTTCTGCTAGGCCCTTAGTCATGCAATTTTTAGTTTAGATGATCCCCCAAAATATCTGTGGCTTAGGTTACCCTAAGAATAACTTCTAGAACAGTGGTTTCTACCCAGCCTGTTTGCATGAGAAGGCCAGAACTTTGGAGGAGTTTCATATAATTGTTGAGCTGTTATTATTAAATAACCAGGAAAATGCAGAATGGTACTAATGCACACAAACGATAGCTATGAATTTAGTAATATATTTAAAACAATTTTTAACTCATCACAGCGTTTGAAGACAGTGGGGGGTGTGGCTGCCTGTAACCCATTATCTCATTTATTCACCCCTCAGATTGCTTGGCTGCAAGTAGACTCGATGGCTCCAGGATGAAAATCTTTGTCCTCATAGAAGAGAATGCTCAAAACTTAGGAGCCATTATTAATGAGGATTCCTTTTAGACAGAGACTGCCTGGAGAATACCCACATGTGGAGCTAAGACAAATGGTCTGTCTGTCTGGGAGGTGAGAGGAATATCTGAACACCCCTCCCTCAACACAGTGACTACTTATTAAACTTACACACATGACAGCAAAGCTCTAGTATAGTTTTCATGTTTAGTCACCCGTGGTTAAAAGGACCTGACAGCCAAGGGATCAGGCTGCTTTCTCTAGCCTTACTGCGAGTAGGAGCTCTGGAGTGAAGCCAGTGGACAGAACAGACTTGTGCCAGCACTCTGAATCTTCTGGGGCCATCTGTAAGAGCAGATTGTAAAATGACAGGAGAGTGGAACGTGGAGGGTAATAGAGATATGAATGAGAAGATTCTAGGAAGGGAAAGAGAGGACTGGTGCCAATAGGAAGAGCCTGTCAGAATAAGTGTCCTGGCAGCAGGACTGAGAAGAGGAGGTGACAAATGGTCTTTTTTCTCTGGGAAGGAAGCCAAGGGTATGCAAGAGTTGTGGCTTGGGTTCCAGATCCTAGATCAGTTTTCCTTACACACAAAATTAAGGTTCGTACTCCTTCCAGGAAACTACCAGGAGCAAACAGAACAAGAGGCTGCCAATTGGAAGAGTCTCAGCTGGAGTAAAGGGCAGAGTGGAGGGAGAGGACACATGACCAGGTCTTCTGACAGCTCTTCTTACAAACTCTGGCCTTGGAGGTTTCCTCTTGGCTCCCATCTAGACCTTGTGTCTTTGCCATCAGTCTTTTTGAAACACAGTATCAGCCTTCAGGTCTCAGATGAACTTCAGGACCACTTTTTTGATAATTTTGTTTCTCAATTCACATCCTCTAGCTCTTCATTGAGTGGTATGTGAGTGAGTTAGCTATTGCTCTGTGACAACTTACTCCAAATTTAGGGACTTCAAAGACTAACTTTGTTACTTTTCACAAGTCTGGGAGTTGGCTGGGTGATTGTGAGGATGATAGGGTGACTGGGATTTGCTGGTCAGGGCTGGTGCAGATGGGACCCTCCTTTCTTGTCAGCCTGTCCTTTCATCCATCTAGAAGGCTCACACGGGCATGTTTTCGTACCAGTGGGTCCAGGAAGGAAATACTGCTATGCTATGCTGCTATGTCAGGTTTGCTAACAGACCGTCAGGAAGCAAGTCTCGTGGCCAAGCTGGGGTGCCACAGAAGAATGTAACCCTGGGGAGACACACATCAGGGCCACTGATACTATCATTCTAACACAGCTGCTGAAATTCAAGGCAGCAAGTTGATAACTTCTGATTAGTGAGAAAGGCGTTTCTTACACTGTTTTGTGTATAGTTGTGTTGCTCTGCAGCTAAACGTGTTACATGTTTTATTTGCCTTGTGGTTGAGATCTACCTTAGCAGGCATCTGGACTAAGTGTTTGAGGCAGATAATCTTTCTACATGATAGTCATTCTGTCATTTCACCTATGTAATAATGAGAGAAACCCCAGGAGTACAAACACCATTCTAATACAGCATGTGCAGATGAGCAGAATGAAAGAAGCATATAGATTGAGAAAGAAACAGAAGGAAACCCCCATGGAGAAAAACCTCTGGGTAATTTTATGTTTAAGTTGGAGCAGTAAAGGAAGGAGTATTTATTAGCAGTGTCAAAGGGCTCCATTGCTTTCTGTTTTAGAAGTAACTGGTGAGGAAGAGCAAACTGGTCAACTCCAGCTAGGGTTGGTGTTGTTGGTAGGGCATGGGGAAGCTACAGACTTTTAAGTTACTATGAGCATTTGCATGTAAATGTATTTAAAGATATATAAACAATAAGTATATTTTGCATCATGTAGGAAGTAGCTGTCATATTAGATGGAACTTATTTGGGCAAAATAAGGTAGAACTTTCTAAAAATCCAAGGAAAGATACAGGAAGGTTTTTCTAAGACTTTTACAATTAGATTCCACTTTATACAATTCATATTTACAGCATTTCCATCACTCCTCTTTCATTTATTTCTATTCACATATTCCCTTTTGGTTCAGTGCTAATAATTATGCTTTTATTTTCTCATTGGCAACACACATTTCTCTTTCTCCTTGGGAAGTGTTCAAAGAGTCTGAGAGGCAAACACTAATTAATCCTTTCAGTATGTTTCTTTCATTTGTTTAATTGAGGCACTGAAATGACTAGGAGCATGTTCAGTGAAATATAACTTAAAGGCAGAGAGGATATGGAGCCTCAAATCCAGACTTCATAGCTGCTGCGATAGCATTGTGAGCTGATACCTGAGGGGCGACTTGAGGCTTTACCCTTCATGGGAATGTCAGTGTGATGACCAGAGCACCTTTCATGTATTGTCCTGCTTTCTTTAAGGGTGCTTCCTTCCCTGCTGTGGAGAATGGGCTCTTCCTGGTTGGAATCATGTTGCAGTCTAGGGAAGCGGCTCATTTTCTAGCACATAATCCTGGGAGTCATAGGCTATGGTTCTTTCCATTTTTTGTCATTTGTCTACACACAAACAAATGACTTTATCCCTGGCGATCTATATTTTTACCCAATTAAATACAACAGTCAGTAGGTAGTTTTGTGGTAAACACAAAAGAATTTGACAAGTTCCTTGCAAAGAAGCATCATACAACTCTGAATGGTGTCCTCTGTAATGTGGTCTTTAACATATGTTTTAATTTATCACCTTGTGTTCTTACATAGGTAACTTAGACCAAATACAGTGTCCACTAAGATGCTTTATCTAAAGAACACTTACAGGATGACATGAGTATAGTTACTACATAGGATAGCCCTCTAAATATGTGTGGTTAGATGGCCATTATAAATTATTTTGTAGTAATTCATTCAGTAGAGACTATCTTATGAGAAAGTTTGCATGATTGATATGTAGAAACTACAAATAATAAAAATATTCTCTTTCAGCAGATTCATTTGACCTTTTCCACAGAGCTGAGGGTTTAAGCTTGCCAGCTGTGCAGATGGGCCTGCTAAGCAGAGAGGACTGCAGTGGAGTGGCAGGCGTTGCTGGGGGCACTTCCCACTTTGAGTCCTGAGTCCAATATTTGTGTTCACCACTAGCCATGAGTTCAAAAGCTACAACTGTCTTGTTTGACTCTTAGTATTTTATTTGTGAGACAAAGTTCCTATACTTTCCTTTAATTCTTTATAAATCTTTTTAGTTTTTAGAATGTATTTTTAAGAGCTCATTTAAAGTTTTGGCTAGGAAGTACAATATATGTGGTTCCTTAAGGACAAGTTTTTGTAGATTGTTCTCCCACCCACCTCAATATTGGGTACACTTTCCCTGTTCTTTGCATATATCTATATTACTTAGGGTTCTCTAGAGGAACGTAATCAGTGGAAAATATGTGTACAGTTATGCAAAGGGATTTATTAAGTAGGCTTAAAACAGGAGAATCGACAATGGCTGTCTGTGGGATCAGAGATGGAAAAGTCCACAATGGCTGTCTGTACACAAACAACACTGGAGAGCTAGAGGATCAAGTAGTTGCTACCCCAACAAGATGGGATCAAAGGTGCAGCACCAGGGGCCAGGAATTTAGCTCAGTGGTTCCAGCACTTGCCTCGCAAGTGCAAGGTCCTGAGTTCGATCCCCAGTACCAAAAAAAAAAAGGTACAGCACCAGTTCAAGATTGAAAACAAAGAATCTCACTGTAGGCTCACAGTGAGAGTCTACATTGGAAAGCTAAAGAAACTGGAGACCAGTGCCCAAAGGAAATGGTGAAAAATGGAGCTCTTCCAAAATGGAGACACTTCCTCCTTATTTCCATTTTTGTTACACCCAGGCCACAAGCCTGTTTGCTAGTGCCACTCATATCCAGGATGGGTCTTCTTCCCTCAGTTTGCTGGCCTACATGTCAGTCACCACAGACACAGACACCGTGCTTTACTAATGTCCTAAGCATTTCCTAATCTATTTTTAAGTTGACATAATTACCTGTCATAATATCTCATAAATATTTGTGGAAAACTGGACATTTAATGATACAATGCGGAAGTTTTGGTAATCAGATTTCATACCATACCCAGCATTTATTTGAATATTGCCCTGCTTGTTGAATCTTCTCCCTGAGCTGTTTCTATAACACACATATTCTCTGTACCTATAGTCTCTGGTCACTTAGCTTGGAGATCACCTAATGACTGGACACTGATTTGTGTAAGTGATTTGACCAATAAATCTCCCTCCCCTTGACAAGAGGTTTATATGGGTATTGAGAGATGAGTTCAGTACACTGAAAGGCAGTATACAACCCTTCAGGGATGGAAATATTAGGATCTTTTGGGGAATTTTTTCTGTACGTTTCACAGCCCTGCATATGTGTGTGTCCTAAATTCCCAGGATATGTCTAGACATCTTATTCTGCAGTTTTTTCTTTTAAGTTTTTTGGTCAGTCACTTTTTAGCCCCAACTGGTATTGCTGCCATAGGCAACTGTGCTATTGAACAGTTGTCACTGATTATTTTCAATAGATGTCCTAGGGATTGGTGTTTTTGCATAGGTCAAATAAGGGCAAGCGCCGAGAAGGGAGCTTCCTGACAAAAACCATCATATGTAGTAATTCTCTGCCCTGTCCCCCTAGGTGAATTTAGGGCTGTTGGTATGCACAGTGACTATAGTTGCAACTGTTGGTTTTCAAGGGTCCTGTGAGGAAAGGATTATAGAGTAGGGAAAGTTAAATCACTGTTTTTTCTTGAATAAATACTCCTTGATTATTTCAAGCCTTTGATTTATTTCTAGAGTTTTGGAAATGTTAATTTCACCATTTTTGCCAGTGTTCTCATTCATTTCATGGTGGAGCTAATTCGCAGAGACTTTTGTTCTGCCATGCTTGGGGGGCTTCTCACTTGGGACTTTGATAGTTGCATCAAGTGTGGACACAGGAAGGATCACTTTGTATAGAAAGGTGGTCAGGGACCTCTGCTTGTGGCCAGTGGTCCTATGTGTGCTTCTGGAGCCTTGTGCAGTGAGGGGTCTATGCACTGGGAAGTCTTGGTTTCCTTGGCCACATCTCACTGAAACTGCACCCAGCTGTCTCATGTGCACTGAGTGAGTAGATGTTCTGAGCACCCTCTTAAGTGCCAAGAAAGATGTGAAGGGCCGGTGGGGACTGTTGTCCCTCCAACATGGTCTGACTGAGGTGCTTTCTCTTTCCCCAACCTGGGCCTTGGGAGCAGGCAGAACTGTAGAGGGACCTTGTCGGCAGCCTCCTTCCTGTTTCCTGGGTTCCCTGGGCTGCTCCTATCTTTGCTGTGGCCTGCTCCCTGCCTAGGTTTGCGTGGGAGTGTGCACCCCACTGGAAACACCATATTGCAGCAATCCTAATCAGGAAATGATTAAAACAATTGATTTTTTATACTGCTTTGTACTTTATCTGTGTTATTCTTGAATATTGGGTTTATATTAAATAATAGTTTGTCCTAATTAACTTTTTTTCTAATTAACTTTACGATTGCAGATTTGTGCTTTTTGAACTCACCATGCAGATTTATGTAAATTACGTAAAGCTTCTAAGCTACAAGCCTAACTTTTACAATCCTGTTTATCCCATTTTTCCATATTTTACTGACTGCTAAGGAAAGATAGGAACTATTAGGATGGGCGTGCTTGATTACTTAAATTTTACCACAGGTTGAACGTTTCTTATCTGAAATGGTTGGAACCAGAAGGGTTTCAGATTTCAAACTTGTTTGGAGTTTGGGATATTTGAAGAATTTATGGATTAAGCATCCATCATCTGAAATCCAAAATGTTTTAAAATCTGCCTTTGTGAGTGCCATTAGTGCTCAGAAAGTTTCAGACTTTGGAGCATTTTGCATTTCAGGTTTTAAAATAAGGTATACTCAACGTATTTTGTGCAAAAAGAGAAAGTAGTAAATGACTTTTCCAAAGACACACACACACACACATACACACACATAACCACTCACATACTCAGAGAACCAAGACTAATATCCAGCTCTCTTCACTATAATCCAGATACTCTATTTTCTTGACTGCAGTTTGTGTGCCAGTACTGTCATGTGTATGTATATCTGTAGAAATATAGATAGATGGGGGTGTGTGCTATAGATTTTTTTTTTTTACTTCAGAATTTGTGCTTGAAATAGGTAGGCTAGAACAATATCGGGGTAGCAGTTTTTAAGTTTTTTCCTATATCTGATCTTCCCTCTTTCTTTTGTTTGGTAGCAGGGATCGAACTCAGGTCCTTGCACTTGTTCAGCAGGCAGCGAAACCACTGAGCTAAATCCCCGGCCCCCTCCCTCTTTCTTTTCCTGTTCCTATTCTTCACTTTCCTCTTTCCTCAATCTCTTCTGTATCTCTAAGTTCATGACATGTAGGCTTATGTGCGATCGGAAGGTTCCACTCTGCCAAATGGGTTAGTTTGAGCTGAAGGAAACAGAAAAAACACATGAAGGCTGAGCTTTTTGCTCTCCTCTAGCTGCTGAAAACAGATCACAAGTTCTCTATGCAAAAATGTCCTTTCCTCCTCCCACTTGCTTCTAATAAGGAGAATTCCCAGATGGAGACTGTTGGCTTTATTACTAGTGAGGAGATAGCACCAAAAAAGACTACAGAAGAGTCTCCAGACCAGCCCTGATCTGCTACCAGTTTCTCCATTTAGCTGCCTCCAGTAGTTTCTTACCCCAGAAGCTCAAAGTCCCTTTCCTGTGTCTTGTCACTATCCTTTAAAATTTTCATTGTTTTCTCAAATTGTACAAAAACCTTGAAGCACGGCTCTTTCTTTTGGAGTTTTCTTCTCTTTCTATGAAGCCTCCACTCCACCCCTTTCCATGTAAACGCTTTAACACCTAATATAATGGTATGCTTTCTTTTTCTCTGTCTGTTGTCCATTCATTTTGCAGACTCAACCAAAGAGCCTAATGAGGAGGAGGAAAATTTTCCTCTCCTACAAGGTTAGTATCTTTTCACTTAAATCCAAAGAGACGGGTTAAGGGAAAAGAGATCCCTAGACAGAAATTTATTGCAAACAAAGAAACAAAGAAAATTATGACAGCAAATTGTGTGTCGTGAGACTGGCTTTCTTCGAGAAGACTTATCTACATCATCATTGGTAAGCATGTATTGATATTTGAGATGACATGACTCCTGCTTATTGACAGGTGTGAGCTTGAGTGTACAGAATTTTCCTGGATTAATGTACATTGTATATACCAGGAAAGGCTGTGTTCAGGAAATTGATAGGCCTTGGGTGCCAAGAACAGGAGAAGAATACTGCAGCAGACCAACTTAACAGGAAAAGTCTCAGTACAAAGATCAGGTGGGGACGCATGTTAGGGATAGTATAAAAGAACACCTTTGTTAGGTTTGTCTGGAGGTAGTAGCAGATGATGTAGATCTAGAAGATGCTTCTGGCTTCCTGTCCAGGTCAGAGACTCCACTTCTGTTGCTATGGCTCCTATGAAGTGCTCCTCTCAGTTGCAGGCAGGGTCTGTGGACCCTGAACACCCTGCCTTTCCCTGCCACAGTGCCCTCTGTTCTCTCTTATGGTTGCAACTAGCAGAGCAGAGTGGACCTTTAGTTTAATCATAGGGCAAGGACAAACTGCTCCAGGGAAGATGAGTGGCTCCTTCAGGTTCAGCCCCACCCTCTTGTCTTATTTTACTTAACTGGAACTGGTGTGTAGGGATACAAAGGGTCTAATACCTCAAAGGGACTTTAGCAGCAATTCCAGTAGTTGGCCTTTTAGGAACATTTACTGTGTGTAATGCTTGATGTGTACTAGCCACTGGAAGTGGGTCTCTTAGGAGAAGGGTGAGCAGCCATATATCACCATTGTACATGTGAGAAATCATGTGTGAGAGGCCATACTGTTGCATGGAGGTGCAGTGCCTAGAACTGTCATACCCTTCTGTGTCCACAAGTGGACCATGAGAGATCCTTGACAGATATGGTTCAACATATGTAAATCAATAAATGTAGTACCTCATGTACATAGAAATAAGAGTAAAAATCACATGATCACCTCAATAGATGCAAAAACAAGGCTAGACAAAATTCAGTATCCATTTGTAATTTTAAAACTTAGGCCAGGGAGTTAGCTCAGTGGTGCTGTGCCTGCCTTGGAAGCACAAGGTCCTGTTTGATCCCCAGTACCAAGAAAAAAATACAATGTAATTTTAAAACTTAACAAAAATCAATATAGGAGGTCCTTATCTTAAAATGATGAAAGCCATTTATGACAAACTCACTGCCAGCACCATATGAAATGGGGAAAAACTGAAGGCTTTCCCATGGAAATCAGGAACAAGACAAGGATGTCTACTCTCACCCCTCCTGGTAGTTATAGTACTCAAAACTTTACCAGAGCAATTAGACAAGGAAAGAAATAAATAGAATTCAAATAGGGAAGGAAGATAAAATATTCCTTTTAGCAAATGATACAATCCTTTACATAGAGGATCCAAATAATCATAGAGAAGACTTTTAGAACTAATTCAGCAAAATGAAAGGGTATAAAATACACAAAAATTAGTAGCATTCAAGAGTGGACCTACTGAGAAAAGTAACAAGAAAACAATCCTATTCACAATACCTTAAAATAGTTAAATACCTTGGAATTAACCTAACCAAGGAAGTGAAAGACCTCCATAACAAAAACCTTATTACTCTGAAAAAAGATTGAAGAGAATGTTAGAAGATGGGAAGACATCCCCTGTTCTTGGGTAGGCAGAACTAACATCAGAATGGCCATATTACCAAAAATGGTATAGAGATTTAACACAGTACCCATCAAAATACCATCAGCTTTTTTCACACAACCAGAAAAAAAGTAATTATAACATTTATGTAGAACCAGAAGAGACCCAGAATAACCAAAGTAATCCTGGGCAACACATGCAAGGCAAGAGGCATCACAGTCACAGACTTCAAGTTACACTACCAAGTTATGGTGTTGAAGACAGCATGGTAGTGGCAGGAAAGCAGATATATTGGCCAGTGCGGTAGAACAGAGGATGCAGCAACAACCCCAAGCTAACTAACTTTTCAGCCAGCTCACATTTGTCTTTACAAAGGTGCCAATAAAATATACACTGGAGAAAAGACAACCTGTTTAACAAATGGTGCTAGGGAAACTGGTTATCCACATGGACAAAAATGAATCTTGATCTTTATCTCTTACCATGTACTACAATCAAATCAAAAACCTGTATATTAAAGCAGAAACACTGAATCTACTGGAAAAATTTTGTTAAAAGTCTTGAAGACATAGTTATATTTTTTTTTTCTGAAGAGAACCCCATTTGCTCAAGAAATACCAACAATCAATAAATTGGATTATATCAAGTTAAAAAGTTTCTGCACAGCAAAAGAAACAACCGAGGGAAGAATAGGAAATTTTTTGTTTTTTTACCAACAGAGGACAAATACCTAGAAGATACATAGAATTCAAAATTTGACTGCCAAAACTAAAAGACCCAATAAGTAAATGGGCCATTGAAATGAATGCATATCTCACAGAAGAAGAAATACAAGTGGAATAAATACATGAGAAAATATTCAGCATCTTTGGCTATGGAGAAATACAAGTCAAACCAACACTGAGATTCTACCTTACTCCAGTAAGAGTGGCTATTATAAAAGACAAAAAAAAAAAAAAAGTGCTGTTGTAGGGGAAAAGAAACCCTCCCACATTGTTGGAGAAATTGTAAACCAGTACAACCACTTTGGAAATCAATATGGAGATTTATCAAAAAAACTAAAAACATAAATTTCATTTGTCCCAGCCTTATCTCTCCTAGGTATCTTCCTATTTTAGTATATGTGCTGCTGAAGCGAGCACCTAGGTATCTTCCTAAAAGAGCTCAAGTCATCATACTACAGCAATGTATGCATGCTCATGTTACAACACCACAACTCACACACAATGGCTAAATCATAGAAGCAACCTGTGTGCCCACCAACAGAAAAATGGATAAAGGGTGATATGTGTGTGTGTGTGTGTGTGTGTGTGTATTTTCAGCAATAAAGGATAAATTTAAGTCATTTGTAGGAAAATGAATGGATCTTGAGACCATAATACTAAGTGAAATAAGTCAGTCACATCAGGTGAAATCTTGCATGGTTTCTCAATAAGAAAAACCCAAGACAAGAATAATTTAAAGAGCAAAATAAAAGAGCCATGTGAAAAAACAGGGAGGTCGATTTTGTAGAAATGGGAAGGGGATCTGGGGGAAGAAGGGAGTAGGAAAGCTGATTAGAGAGGGGAGTAAGAATGACCAAGATGCTAAATGTATATGTGTTAACCCCTAAGCTGAATGTAATTGCTGTGTATCACAAATATATACTAATAAAATTATTTTAAAAAGAGATCCCTGACATATTTACAGGGCTAACTGCAGCACCAACACTGGGATCACTTCCTCCAAACTTACTCTGTGTGGTTTATATAATAGTATTGCTTAACAATCTTCACTTGCACATTCTGCTGCTTGCATCCAAAGCCAACCTACTGGGCATCTCTAGTCACTGCCACCTCTCCAGTTTTTTCCAACCAGCCTTTTGATTTTTTCTGCCTTAGGGTCATTCCTACTACTATTCTTCTGCTTAAATGTGTTCCTGATTTTTCTGAGGTCAAATACGTTGCTTCATTCATCTCCTGAGAAGGTCCTCCTTATCCAAACTACCCCCTTGCCATTTCTCCAGTTGTCCTGAACCCCTCACTCTGCTTTGATTGTCTTTGTGGTACCACTGTGACCCTTCCTTACATGTCTACTTGTTTGTGTGCTGTTTGTCCCTAGTGCTGATATCATTACAGTAGAAGTTTCATTTTGGACAAGAAGTTCATCTGCCAGACATATACTAGGTATCCTGTAGTTCTAACTAAAGAATATGCATCTTCTTGGCAGTTGTGCTGCCATTAGGAGTTGTGCTTTCTTTAGGAGAGCTAAAATCTCCTTGGGTGCTTCAACAGAAATAATGACAGGAAAGTAGCAGCAGGGGTCAAGTTAAGTGGGCCTTCTAATTATGAAGTCTTTTAGCTTTATTATCATCTTAGAAGTGAAAAATTCATAAATAATCAGTCCCACTTTTTGCACCAAAGTTCCATGTGATTGCTGAATATTATCTTTGGATTTCTTTTTATCCCATTTATGATTTATATCAAATTAACGAGGTATATCGGGTGGTATCTTAAAATATCTGAGTTTCGTTTCTCTATGTCTTATGGGAATATTATTTGCTAGGTATATAAATAATACATATCTTAAACCAACATTATGCTTAGAAGCAAAATCCTAGAGCATTCATGTGCTATCCAAAATTAGGTGAAGGTACCTGCTTTTGCTACTACTATTTATTTCAAAACATAGACTCTCATTTTGCAGAAATAATACACAGAGTCCCATGGAGCTTTCACCTGGCTTCTCCCATTGGTGGCATCCTGTGTAAATGTAATACAATATCAAGACAAAGAAACTGATGTTCATACAGAGCTCTTTCCTAGGCTACAAACTGCTCAGTCACACTAGTTTTAATATAACCTCATTTGTATCTGTGCGTTTGTGAATAGTTATTTACGGTTTGCTCCCAGGCATAGGTTCATTTAACCTCCTCCACTATCATCAAGGTAGAGAACTGACCTGTCCCCATAAAGGAATGCCTGCCCCATGCTACCCCTTTAGAGCTCCCTTGTTGACCCTCAGCCCAAGGGCCAGTGCTGCATAATATTGTTTTAGGATTTCTAGCCAATATAGTTAACCATGATAAGCAATAGTAACATTATTGGAAAGGAAAACAGAGAAGGAAGAAACTACATGTTATTGCTTGCAAAAGATATTTTTGTTTCTCTAAAAAAGTCTGACATTATTAATAGAAATTATTAATTTGAGATTTCCTATATTGTGATTAAGAACAGACACAATGGAATAATACTCTGCCATAAAGAAAGAGAAACGAGCCATTTGTAGGAAAATGGGTGTGCCCTGAGACCATAACATTAAGTGAAATAAATCAGACACATAAATTTAAATGTCACATGATTTCTCTTATACGAGAAACTCATAGTATAAATAAAGAGTAAGATAAAGGATAATAGAAAGTAGAGAGATCTTTCTCAAATGGGAAAGGAATCAAGAGATGGGGGGGAGAGAAGGTAGGGAAAAGGATAGGAAAAGGGGGATTAAGATGTGCTATGTACGTGTACCAGCTCCACACAAGGAGTGTAAATATTATGTGCTGCAAACATGTACAAATTTTAAAGAGCAGATTAGTTGTAAATTAAAAAATTAAAAAAAACATATCCTTGGAAGCCTGCTGCATGGGTTTTGATCATAGCTCTGCCATGCAGCTCTGCCATGTTCTGGCTGTCAGTCGCTTGGCAAATTGCTTAACCTCTCTGTAAATGTTTCTGTCACCTGTAAAATAGGGATAATAATAGTAGCTATCACATTGAGTTATAAGGACTAAAGAATATAGCATACTGCACTAGACAGGTAGTGGGGAAAGTCATATGAAATAGTTATTTTTATAGATGAAAATGGATATATATTGTCATTTCATGTCAAAAGTAATAGATTAAGTGTTTTCTCTCATTATGTTACTACCACCAAAAATGTAAGTCGATAGAGTAATTTGTTAAAATATAAAGGCAAGGGGATCAAGAGATAGGTAGAGGGGGATGGAGGGAAGGGAAAGTGGATGCAAAAAGGAACTAAGATGTATTATGTACATGTATCAACTTCCCACAAGGAATGCAAATATTATGTACTACACATATGTATTGACAAATTTTTTAAAAAGTATTTACCTCTATGACAGCATATTATGATTACCACTGGGTACCACATCAGTAAAAATAGTGCCCTTAAAATATTAAACACTATGTTATTATGGGAAAAAATATGTAAGAATTTAAAAATCAGAGGACGTCAATTTCTAGCATAACAATATATGGGGCTCCATGACCCACTCCACAGCAAAACTAGAGGAAATTTCTTTTAAAAATTAAAACCTCTGGAAATGGTTTTAAGGATAAGTATTAAATGAAGAAATATCTATTAGAGAAAATCTGCAAAAATTCAGTAAAGAAATTGAGAATCTGTGGAATTTGAATCAAGACTGCTCCTTGCTCTTCCCTCCTGGCTCAGCCAGGAAGAGATCTCTTTGCAGCCTGCTGCAGCTGCAAGGCAAACTCCTTCTGCTCCTTCCCAGGAGGGCAACTTATTGCTGGATCTAAGCCATAGCAAAAGATGAAGGTTTCTTGCCCACTGAGCCTCTGCCTGTGGGTGGAGGGTCTCCCCTCACTGAACACTCAAACAGGCCCTGTTTGCCCTTGAGGTGGTGGTTCCATGCTAAGAGGTGGAACGTGACCTTGGCTGCAGCCCTGCCTCTGCACCAGAGTCAGCTCCTGTGTGTTTGTATGTGTGTTCCTGCATGTGTGCTTGCGTGCGCACATGTGCACTCACAAAAGAAAGAGAAACTTGCCATTGTTTTCAGCCCAGCTCCAGACCCTGCCTCAGAGATTTTGAGGGTAGGGAAGCCCTCTTGAGGTCACAGAATATACCAGACAAGACTTTTGGGACATATTTCAAAGGAATCAGAATTTGAATTAGTTTGTGGAGAGTTATGCTTCAGGACATTATTGGAAACAGAGTGATCATCAAGCAGTTAGTTGATTTTGATATCTGGTTATAGTCAGAGAAAGGAAGGAAGAGAGCCCTCCCTAAACCTTGTCATTGCAGAGGGTCTGTGGGCCTGCCCAGGTACACATTTTCCTGAGCAGCAGCATTAGAGTTTTCTTCTTAGGGAGGAATAAGTGTTGCTATAATAAAATAATCTATCCACTAACTAAATAAATAATAAGCCTCACCATTGGGGAGGGCATACTCAGAATTGATATGGAATATTTTCTAAAATGTCCAATTTCCAAAATAAAATTCAGGCATGCAAAGAAACAGGAAAATAGGACCTATACCCTGGAAACAAAGCTACTCATGAGAGCGATTGGGTTCATTAGGAAGAATCTCCTAAGTAGCCACTGAAACATGCTCACAAAACCAAAAAAAATGATTAAACAAGTAAAGGAAGGAGTGATGACAGCATTTCATCAACTATAGACTATCAACAAAGAGATACAAATTACAAAAAGAACCAGTTGTGGAGGTGAAAAGTACAATAATTGAAATAAAAAAAAATATCTCACTGGAGGGGCTGAACAATAGAGTTGAACTTGCAGAAAAAAGAATAAGTAAACTTGAAAATCTGTGGGTAGAGATTATGCAAGCTGAATAACAGAAAGAATAAATAATGGGGAGGGGACAAACAAAGAGAGCCTCAGAGGAATGTGGAACACTGTTAAACATAGCAGCTATGCCTGTGGGAGTTCCGGGAGTGGAAAGGAGAAAAAAACATTTAAAGAAAATAATGGCTGAAAACATTCCAAATTTACTGAAAAACAGTAGCATACCCATACAGGATGCTTAGCAAACTCCAAGGAGGATAAATGCAGAGACCCACAAAGAGATACATCATACATAGTAAAACTGTTTAAAGTCAAAGACAAGGAGAATATTTTAGAAGGAGCTTGAGACACATGGCTTGTTACTTCCAAGAAAATCTCTGTGAGAATCCTAGCTAACCTCAGCAGAAGCAACTGGGACCAGACAGTAGAGTCGTCAGGTAACATTTTCAAACTGCTCATAAGAGGGAAAAAATATCTTATCAACCAAGAATCATATACCTGCCAAATCTGTCTTTCAGAAATGAGGGTAAAATAAAGACTTTCCCAGATGAACAATCACTGAGAGAATTTGTTTTTAGGAGACTGTTCTCATAAGAAATACTGCTGAAAATTCTGCAGGCTGAAAGCACATGACTCCAGGTGCTAATTCGAATCCACAGGAGGGAACAGAGTATCAATAAAGATCTATTTGAAAATTAATAGGGTAAATTGCCAGTCCAGAAGCTGGAGAGGTGGTGAATGAGGAGAAGCACATCACAGATCAACTACCTAAAACAGAGGCTCCTGGGACCAGTAGCTGGTAGGAACACCGATGTGGTTTTCTTAACAAATTGGGGCAAGCAGTACAGACTAGCTTGAGATTCACAAATGTTGAGGGCCCAGACTTCAGGAGGCTTTCCACACTTCTGTGGGTTTTATCTCATGGGATCACATTAGGTTCTCACAGTAAAAATGGGAGAAAAATCCTCTCTTG
This sequence comes from Heterocephalus glaber, assembly GCF_053883595.1. Taxonomy (NCBI): domain Eukaryota; kingdom Metazoa; phylum Chordata; class Mammalia; order Rodentia; family Bathyergidae; genus Heterocephalus; species Heterocephalus glaber. The sequence goes on along the minus strand of NW_028258381.1, from coordinate 36,574,158 downwards.
TTCTGAGCAAGTAAGAGGAAAGTGACCACTGTGAAATTCACCCACGTCACTCCTCTAATAAAGGCCAGCCTTCCACAGAAAAATGATTTACCACAACGTTACCTGACCTGGACAAAGCAGTGAGCCAGCTCTACTCGCCTCCAGCCTTTCTGTCTCATATAAGGGAAGAAGAAAAAGGTGCCCAAGAAGTGCTTCTGATGGTCCCAACCCAGGGACTCGGGTCCACCCAAAACTGAGGTTGAATCATCAGATTATAGAACTCTTTCCCTCCCAAGTGCTTTACCACTATATCATCATGGCACTAGTACACAAACAGCAGAGAGCAACTCAGAGTTGCAAGACCCAGACTCTATTAAGAAGGAGTTCTTGGGGAAACCCAAAGACAATAGAGGAGGGAAAGAAAAGGATAAGAAATCTTCAACTGTAGCAAATATCAGATACAGCCCAACCCCTAGCCAGACTAACATAATACCTCACTCTAACAGCCTAATCACTTTGGTTTCTAATACCCAATATGTCAATTCTGTTTTCAACAAAGATTTTACAACACATGCTAAAAGTAAGAAAAATCACAGTACAATATACGTTGCCTTAAATACACCAAAAATGGAATGTCACAGAAATGACTGTGGAAAAGATTTTTCAATAAATAGTGAAACTGATGGCTGTTTGAAAAATGATGTAATATATAAATTAGAATGTAATATGTAAGTTATATATAATCAGTGTAATATATAAATTAGGAGACGTGATATAACAAATTAGAATAATAAGATGTGCTAATAGAAAATTTTGTAAACAGAATATCACAGAAAAACTACCAGTAGCAGATAAATATATTAAAAAGTCATTCTCATTTGTAATTAGAAATAGATTTTACAGTAACATTATATAGTTTCTACTATCAAATAGACAAGTATATAGGAAATAATGATTTAGTAAAAAACAATTGTATGTATGCTTTTAAAAGTGGAATAAAAAGTTTTCCATGCCATTTTTATGAGAGATACGTGGCAATATTTATTGAAGACATTTAAAATGAATGTAACTTCTAACAGTTATATATATTTATATATGTGTATGTGTGTGTTGTGTGTGTGTATATATATATGTATTTTTTTTTCTGGTGCTGAGCCATTATGGCTTGGATCTTAAATGTCCCTCAAAGGCACATGTGTTAAAGGCTTAGTCAACAGCTTACAGTGTTATTGGAAAGTGGTGTTAAAGGCTTAGTCACCAGCTTGCAGTGTTATTGGGAGGTGGCTGGACCTCTAAGAGGCGGAGCCAAGAGGGAGGAAGTTAGGTAATTTGTGGGGGCATGCCCTTGAAGGAGATATTTGAACCCTGCTCCTTCCTCCTTCTCTCTCCTTCCTCCTTCTCTCTCCTTCTCTTTCTTTCCTCCCTCCTTTCTTGAAGCCATGAAGTGGGGAGGGGAGAGGCTTTACTCCACCATGCATCCCTACCATCATTTTTTGCATTACCGCAGGCTCAAAGTGACAAGATCAAGGGGCCATGGAAACAAATGAGCCAAAATAAACATTTCCTCCTTTTAAGCAGATTTTCTCAGGTGTTTTGTCACAGCAATGCAAATACTGACTGACACATAGGAATTGGATCCAGGGTCTTGCACATGCTAAGTACAAACTCTGTTATTGAACTGTGACCCCAGCCCTAACAATTATATTTTTAAGAATTTATTTGGGAAAGTGGTCTGACATGCTATGAATTTTGTTTACTGTGATTTTATTTATAATCAGTTTTTTATTTTGCAAATTCTATTGTAGATCTTCTCTGTGTGAGACATATGCCAAGAACTGGGAATATGGTAGTGATGAAAAGAGGAAGACAAACATTAAATAAATGCAGTGGTTCCTCAGTTCATGAACTTAATCTGTTCTACAATTTTGGAAAAGATGACCACATTTGTGTTTGTGCAGGAAAGATGGCCACAGTTGTGTTTGTCACCTGATGCAGAGTTTGTAAGCAAAAACAAAATTTTGCCCAGTGCTTCTGTTTGTATACCAAACTGTTTGCCAACAGAAGCATTCGTGAACTGATGTACCACGGTAATGGTAAAAAAGTAATCCCTAGTGTGAAAGAGGAAGTACTAGCCTTGAAGACTTAGACCGTCGTGGTTTCAGAGATTCCCTGAGGAGGCTATGAATGCTGGAACACAAGTGAGGCTGGAGGGGCAGGGAGGGCAGCAGTAACCTGTGCATGGGAGGCCGGAGCTAGAGCAGCACAGGAAGGGTACTGGCTGTGCTGGGGCGGTGTAGAGGCTCATCATGCCTTTTCAGTAAATGTAAGTTTTACCTGGAGAATTGAAATGAAAAATAATATTTTCAAAGGAGTTCTTTTTTTTTAATGCACTAAGAATTGAACATAGGGCCTGTATGTGCTATGCAAGCATTGTGTAACTGAGCTACATCTCCATCTCTTCAAAAGCAACTCAATGTTGTAATATTAAATGCTGTAATTTGAATGACACAATATTAGTAAATATGTTATTATAGTGACTGCATATGATTTTCATGATTAAATAATTACAGAATCCCTAATATTAAATATGGTTTTAATGAGTCATGATACTCTATTTAATGACACAATATTAAATAATAAAAATTGAATGCAAAATAGCAATTTTGAAAAAATCTATATGCATGCAGAACTACTCCAGATTGTTACAATATTGATTTTCTATGTGGTGGGATGAAAAGTGCTTTTTATATTCTTCTTTATTTTCCAAATTCTCTCACAATGAAGGGTTTATTTAGAAAAATATGTAGTATTTGAGATACATAGGTTCCATTTATCTTGGAACATTTAAATGAATAGTCTGTATATATGATGATGGGCTTATGGGGTGGTACTGAAGACTGCCCATTAGAGGGCAAGTTACCTGAGCTGATGTTGGCTTTTGTCCTCTGTTGGCTCCTCAGCATATATTTTTCCATTAAGGACCCTTAAGCGTAAAAATTTTATTGATATGTATTATTCAATCATATGGATCTGGGAGAGAAATGGAAGCAAGCTAGCCTTGGGCAGTTACTTTAGAAATTCTAATGCATGTTCAGCTTCTTTATGCTTCATGTATTGAACTGTAAAAATTCTGTTTTTGTTACCACAGGAAAATCATAGGGTAAATTAAATCCTATCCCAGCTGTATTTGAGTAGAAGCAAAAGCAAATCTTAAAATTCAAAAGTACTTGATGCAACCATATAATTACTATACATAAACCCAGAACCTCAGATACTGTGTACTTTTATTTTCAGTCTCATTCCAGTGTTATTCCATAGCAGCATTATTGCCCAAGATATCTGGTTTGTAATTTCCAGATGTTTTCGGGGGGGTTGTTTGATTTTTTGTTTGTTTATTTGACAGAATGCCTTAAAGAAGATCAAGGAGAATATCATCTCTTAATCTGAATAAGAGAAGAAATTAAAGTTCTGATATAAAGGCAAAAGTGGCTATGGTGCTATTCAACCCATTTTCCCTGCACCAGCCTCTCATATCAAACCCTTGTGTCTTGAGGTATTCCAGAGTCAGTGGGAGAAGGTTCCTCTTGGCTTATACCTGTGGGGCTGGAACTCCATATCCAGATAGTAGAAAGGTACCCTGCAACTCCCAATGCAGGAGCTTTTTGATAGAAAAAAGTAGCAATAGGGCTGGGGATTTAACCCAGTGGCACTGCATCTGTCTTGTAAGTGCAAGGTCCTGAATTTTATCCCCAGTACAATAAAAATAAAAAAGAAAGAAAAGAGCAGCAATAAAGATTAATGTAGACAGAGTTGGTACTATGAAGAATATACAAAAATAAGAACAAAACCTCATCATTCCCAGATATGTAACCCATCATAAATTGGTTGATCATGAATTCTTGTTAGCATTCTGGCATTTTTCATACTTTTTAATACAAAGTTCACTCTGGCTTTATAGACTAAGGTAAGAAATGTGTTTATGGATCCATAAGTGATTGATTTGTCTAGTACAAATTGATTTAACTTATTAAACAGAATTGGCAACAAATTTTCTTCTCTTAATGTATGGTTATCTTGACTCTTTCAGTTAAAAGCTACTTCATAATATTGTCATTATGAAGGAGGACTGGAAGTTTAGTGAGGTATCTTACAAGCATCTTTAATAGAAGACACACTTTAAGCAGAAAAGTTATTGGTTGGGCAACAAGTCTGTGAAAGAGGTACTAATTGCATTGTAGAAGAGTAAGGAATAAGCTAAACCACTTAATTTTGACATTTACTGTCATGTGCCAAATCAAAAAGTATGAGAGTCTTTGAATATATAATTTATATTACTGCTTTCTGTAGGTAATGGTCAAGAAAAAATTATTCAGTGGCACTTGTTAAAGAAGGACAAGGAGGACTTTATTCAGGACCATTGCAGTAGGGAACACTGCGATGATACTCAACAGTGGGGGCAGAGATTGGGCCCAGATCCCTAATACAGCATGGGTGGGTAGGAATTTAAAGCCAAGGAGCAGAATGGCAGTCAGTGGATGGAAAATTACTAAGAGTAAATGTCAGGGGTGAGGAGGATTCTGGCTACACTGACTTAATAGGATTCTTGCTGAAGACAAGCCAGGGTGATCTGCTATCTCCTGGAAGATTATGGGAATGAAAAACTCAGATGTTGAGGGTGATCAAATAACAAGGATGGGGATTCTGGGTAAACTGACTTAGAATGTTTTGTTTTTTGTTTTTGTTAGTTTGTTTTGTTTCTCTATAAAGCTGGATTTTACAAGAAAGTACACAAAGGGGCCTAGGAGAAAGTTCAGAAGTCTGACTAAAGTTTGGCCAAGAAGAATCATTGCCAGTAAATGCTAGTGAAATGAAAAAGATTCAGTAGAGGCAAACGGGATAAAAGAAGTATCCTTTTCTTTTTTCATATCTTTTTCTGATTAAATTATGAGGCTATGTCAGATATGATAGCCACATTGCAGAAGAGAACCATATCAAGGCCTCTCTTTTCTTGTGATCAGCTCATGTACTGCATCTGCAAAACCTTCCCTTCGGAGAGTTTCGTATTCCTTCTACAGAGTGAACCCGTTTCCCACCAGCAGCTTCACAGCTGCTGTCACAGAGGAAGGCCCGGGAGCTCCTCACTGCTGTGGGTTCAAACTCATCCTCTGTCCCTTTTCCAGCCTCAGGGCTTTTGCTTCTAATATGACATTGTAATCAGGCTTGCATGAGAATGGTACTTGAATTTCAGCCCATGGTTTTCAGTATGTCATTCTTCTGAAGGACTGATAAACTAGGACTTTGTCCTCTTTACTTTCTGTCCCAGAAACTTTGAGATCAGCACCTCTGTTCATGATTCATTGTTCTTGCACAGCTGCTCACCCCAAGGTGCTGCATGTAGCAAGCAAAGCCTGCCAACAGAGCCAAGGCTAAAGCCACAGGAAAGAGACCTTTGGGGGCAGGAAGTGCTCAGGGAGGACAGTCTCATGGAGAATGGTTCAAGGCTGAAAGGCCAGTGCTGCCTAATCACCCCCAGTCATCCAGTGTGGACTTTCCCACAGACCTGACTGTCTCCGTCACTGATGATCCTGACAGATTTCCTCTTGAGAGGTCCTTTGTCTCAAAAGAAATCATTTAATGTTTCAGTGATGGCGGTTCTGAGCACAGCATCTGAGGCCCATGGAGACTGCACACAGCCCCTCGTAAAGTTCCTTGGAAGATAACTCCCTTCTGAAAGCCCTGGGAAAATGGTTTTCTATACCCATTTCTTTTTGTAGTTTGGTTACGAATTCTGTGTGGTTACTTCTAATATTTGAAAACATCACAGATGATGAGGAAGAGACCACTGATAGTATTTCACCGAAGACCTATTAGAAATGAACGGAAGATAAACTGAACCCACAGCCACTGGAAAAAGTATTTATTTTACCTTCTAGGACTGCCATGTCAAATCAACCTTTTGAGAGAAAGCCAACTAGTAAACACTTCCTAAGTGACTGCTTATATGATTGAACATATATTGCAGTTTTGATTTTCATCATGTCCAATATGATAGGTGAGCCTGAAAATTGATTCTGTTAACTGTCTCCCATAAGCTTTTATTCACTGTTTTTAAAGACTGCAGTCTATGTAATGAATTTATTAGATCAATTATGTTTATCAAATGCATGTTTAGGACTTCAAAGACCTCTTTCTTTTGATTTTTTTTCCCCATTTGGAGAGTTTCTTGAACATCACTGTGTTGGTGCCTTTACTTTGATACGTAATTACTATTCTGCAAGAGATCCCACCTAATACTTTTCTTATCATCTGACTTTGGGATTTTAATAGAATTAATGGCAGATGAAGAAATAAGAGTCTTGGTGAAATTTTATATGTTTACTGAGCTTTGAGAATTTTAAATTATTTGTCAAAGAGTGATTCTGTGTTGAAGAAATGAAAAACATGCCAGAAGATGCATTACCTTTTTGAGCACTTGATTTTAATATTCTAGCATGGATTTATGTTGTCTGTGACTATATGGTATAGTCTCTTTTCTTTATCCTCTAATCCCCAATTCTAAAAACTCTATGAATTCTTTTTTTTCTTTATATTTTTATTATTACAATCGTGGAACCATCTTCCAAAGCAAAAATCTTATTGGAAAATGATGTGTGAAAAATGGTGAGTTGTTACCTGTAAGTAAAAATAAGTACGTTATCTTTACTCATCTTGAAAGTTCCCACAGTATTTATAGCAAATCTATAATAAGTATTTTGAACTTTTTCCTATGTAAATTTAGTTATTACAGTATCTCAGTCTTAAATTCCATTTTTCTCTAATTGCTATCTCACCATGCTGAAAGGTAAAGATTAGATGGTCGTGAAGCTACAAGTTATCTAACCATCCACAAGGACAGGCACTGAATTGTCAGGAGATCTTTGAATTCCATTGCTGTCAGATCAATATGATGTCTAAGGTGGTGATAAAACATTGACAGGATTGGCAAGGTATTTTCAGATATAGTAAGTGATAAGCTAGTTATGATGTGGTCAAAGTTAAATTTCATTACAGTGTTTCAGCCTGAATTTATAGAAAAGAAAACTAAATTCTCAGTTATTTTGTGGAACTTGATTTCTGAATTTCCATGGAAACTGCTGATACACAAACCATAATTCCTTATAGTAAAACGTCATCACCAGTGAAAAGCAAAACACATCAATCAGTCCTAGAGAGCAAGAAATTCAGATTATCTAGAGTTAGTGCCATTTAATGAGCCTTTATAGCAGGAGAAGATAGATTTTGAGCTCAATATTAGAGTGAAAAAGAGACACACAAGGCAGGATGCCTTTGCAGGGCAGAAAAGGAGGATAAACCTGGTTGCAGTCACTCCAGCACAGGAAGGCTCTTGCAATTCTATTGCTCTTGGTTCTTGACTGTTCCCTGGAGATTCACAGTATTGAGGGTAAGCAGCCAGCAGCCAGGCCTATCCTCTGGGACATCTGTAGACTTCTGTGTTGCAGGGAAGTTTTGAGGTATCCCACTGCAGTGGATTTTGTCATCAGTGAGACTGATGAGATGACAGTCCCAGGACTTCCTAGGACAGATAGAATTGGACACCTCAGTATTCACCTCTACTTTATTATTTTTACCATAATTGATAAAATATGTCTGTGAGAACTCAGTATTACCTATAAAATAGAATTGTGAAGGAAAATAAAATGAAAAAAACGTAATGATTTGATGAGGAAAATGTGTCCAAAAGAAATGTGGTATTTCTAGGCACTCTTCTTGGCTGGCTGCTCAGGACTTCTGCCCAAACCATGAAAATAAATGACCAGGCCATATGGAAATAGGTAGTGAAAGATGTTTCAGATTAGCCGGTCACTCTAGGAGCCTTTGATGTTATGCTGGCTAATGAAGTTGGCTCTTGGAGAGGTTTTTATTCCACTGAACTGCAATTCTTTCTCTGAGAAATTTATATTACATTTTAATACAATTGTCTTGGTTCATACCCTAGGGATTTATTTGAATTATAATTGAATATTGCATTTTTAAGAAGGCTTCTTAATTTATTGCTTCCTTTAGCAAATTTTGCTTGCTATTGTTCTGTCAGAATAATTTAATTTTACATTGGCTAATTTAGCCCATATTAATATTTCCTCTGAAATTCAAATAGCTTGGCAAACAGCTACAGGTGGTGAGAAAGAAAACTCTTTTATAGGGAGCATTAAAATATTAAATTATTGTGGAGTTAAATCTTTCCTCAGTCTTTGGAGGTATTCCATTACTTACATTGGATCCTTTCAAGAAAGTTAACTTGTACTCTAAGCTGGCTTTCCTGGTTGCTCCCCCTGCCCCCTAAGCTGCTCCTTCCCGGAAAGTGCTTTCAAGATCTCTGCTGTGGTGACAGTGGCAGTGACAGCCCTTGTCAGTGTGACACACACAAGAAGTAACTCAGACATGATGGAACAGTCTCTTCTAACAAGACAGTGCCTGTTTCACCAAAAAGCTCATGTGGTAAAAAGATGGCATTGGTAAGAGGCCATAGGAGTGCAAGGACACTGTGATTTTGGAGGGAATGGCCACGTAGGAAGCCAGGCCAACTTCCCTTCTTACTTCATCACCCCTGAGTCTTTTGCCTTGGAGATTACATAGCACCTGGGCAGTTTTCTCTAATTCTAGATAAAGCTTTGTTTTGATGAAGTGAGTTTGCTTCTGTGGAATTATTCAGAAGCATCAGAGCTTCCAAAGCTGGGAACAGGGCTCCTGGCTGGGACTCAAAAGCAGGCAGAGGGGCAGGAGCTGCTGGTACAAATAGAAGGCTCAGCTGTGCTCAGATAGAGGCCCAGATAGAGGCAGATGGGGAAGCCAGGGTAGCAGGGGTGTCCTTTGTCATTGGTTTGGGGGGTTCTCAAGATCTCTTCCTCAGGCCCAGTAATTCATTAGAACAGCTCACAGAACTCAGGGAAGGCACTTCATTTACTCTTAACAGGTAATTATAAAGGATTCAGCTCAGAAATGGCCAGAGGGACAAGATGAGCAATGGGCAAGGTTTAAGGAAAGGGTGTGCACTTTCCACATGCCACCCTCCTAGTGTCAACTCAGAGACCTCAGAACTCCATTGTTCAAGGTTTTATAGATTTCACTGTCTGGGCATGATTGGTTATGCCCCTGACACTGGCGTTTAAACCCAATCTCCATCTCTGCCCTTCCTGGAAGTTGAGGGGTGGGGAGAAAGTTGACAGATTCGAATCAAAACCTGGTCCTATCCCCATCCTGAAGCTATCTAGGAGCCTAGATCTGTTCTACCTTATTAGAACAGAAGACTGGCCTTTCATCCCATACTTTCATAGACTTCCATTCTTCATGGGAAAGCAATTAAGCTTCATTCCAGGAAAGAAGAGTATCAGATAATTTGTAGTGTATACTAAAACACCACAGTATTTATTTAATGTTCTGCAGGAGCTACATTGAGGTTGTATGCCCATATCTATTTTTCTTAAACCTTTGCCCTTCAATTTCAGAACTTAGTAGCAGATCTAGCTTATATCAGGTATTATGGCAATGTTCTAGTGATGATTTTCTTTCCCCCCTTTCTTTTACAATCTTTCAAATTACTTTCTTGTAATTCTTCTACAAGGAATATTGACTGTTTCTCCTATATTTATTTATTCATTCACTTATATCATTACGGATACATGGATATTTATGCTAGTCTTTGGGTTACAATTCTATTTTAACTTGGTAGCTCCAATTGTTCTTGCTTTCCCCTTGCAACATTTCTTGGGCTGGCTCCCTCTCACCTTCTTTTCCTTGGCATTTCCTTTTTCTCTGGCCCTATGATTTGCTGCAGGCTTGTTTCATAATATTACACCACCAGCTTCAGGTCAGCCATTTCTTCAAGAGTCCTGGTTTCTTTTAGTGAAAAACGGAATTAGAAACTAAGATCTGGTTGCTGAATGTGCTTTCGCAGGGGGATTGTCACCATTTTGGAATCTGGCAGTGCACAGAGGTAGCAGGTACACGTGTTTTCTAACCCATATATATACACAAATTGTTAGTTTTATGCCTGTCTGTGTATATTTTTAAACAACCATGAACTGATCTCAGTGTCTCCTGCTCTAGTCCACAAGGTTCATTTTATTTTCCTCTGTTGCATATTTATAATTTCTTTCTTTGTCAGAAATCTGACTCCCATTATCTACAGTTTATTTACTTATTTGTCCCTAACATACGTGTAAACTACTTCTTTTAGGATCTCTAACTCTTACTCCTATGAGAAACAAATTTAGCAGCTAGAATGTAGTGTTCACGTATAGCTTTTATTTTCCTTACAATAATCAGGCCAAGCACTATCTTCCAGAAGTCAGTAGATCTGCTCCTTTTGCCCCCCCCCCCCTCCAGTAATGGTGGGTCCTATTTTTTCAGGATTCATTCCTAGTCATTCCAAGTCACCATTCCATCCTGGGATTCCCAGTACCCTGGCTGGTTTTGTACATTTACTTTTAGTTTGCATATGCTACATTTCACTGTGTTTGAGGTACTCCTGTGGGATTCACAAAGGTGTGTAGGATGTCTCAATCACTGTGGGGCCATATGCTCAGTTCCGTCACTGGGAAACTTCAGTGCCCTTTGTAGCCAGTCTTTCCTTCCTAAGCCACTGATCTGTTTCTGACCCTATCATTTTGCATGATGTGAAAGGTCATATTAATGGGACTGCACAACATGTAGCCTTTTTGGTCTTTCACTTAGCAAAATGCATTTCAGATTTGGTCCTGCTGTTGTATGAATCAACGGTTCATTCCTTTTACTGCTGAGTTGTAGTGAGTGCATTGTCTGGATGTGTCACAGTTTATCCATCTCTTGATGGATGTTTTGGATGTTGAGATGATTATGAATAAAGTTGATATAAACATTTGCTTACAGATTTTTATGAACTTAAATTTTCATTTCACTTGGGCAGATACCTAGAAATGGGTCAGTTGTTATGTTTAGTGTTTAAGCATTTGCAAAAGTTTTGTCAATTTATGGCATAGAATGAACAGAAGCTTTCTCTAGTATTTTGTTTGCTAGGTTACATCTTCCTTTATAACCTGACTGACTTTTGCCATTTAATTTCTTTGAAAAATCCAATAGTTACTCTTTTGATTGAGCACATTTTGTCCCATACTTAGAATCTATTTAGTTATTTGGTGGTAGCATCTAAACAGATTATTTATGTACCATTTCATCTTTTCTAGCCTTAAAAGACAAGCCCAACCATTGTACAAGAATGATAGGGAATACAAAAAAAGATAAGAGGAGGCAAACATGGAAACATCTAGCACATTGGGGAAGAGAGTGAAAGACATAGCAATGGCTCAGGATTTTGATGATAAAAGCTTGAATTTAGTAAAAATGTTCAGTGCTGCAGTAGCTAGCAAATGGAAACATTAAGTTTATGAAATCATGCAGGACTGGAATAGTGTGGTTGGATGATCTGAAAATTGATAACAAAAGTCATAAGAATAATGTATAAAAACAAGTATGATAACTTTTGTATTTGCTTAGATTTTGAATAGCAGAATGAATTTTCACTTTGGGCTCAGTTGTTTAAATCTACCTCTAGGCAAAAGTAGTAAATATTGTTTCCATAAGACAAGTCTTTAGCTGTTATTTGAAATGCTTTCTTTGTAGTGAACTAGAGTCAAAAAGTATCAGTAGATGCCTGGATCTGAGTATGGCTTTGTGGAGTTGGATGGTTTTAACCAGTTTAGCCACAAATTTTATATAGAAGTTATATTTTTATATTAAATTGATTTAAGAATGAGCAAATGATAGCCTAGTAAATTCTGTTTTGGAGAATATATTTCTCCTATTACAATCTAAATTCTCCTGAAATAATCCTTTCACTTTAGATCAGTGGTTTTAATGGAGAGATGCTGGCTCACGTGGGATGTGTTGGACACTTGTGGGGGTGTTTCTGGTGATCCCAGTGACAGAGGTCATTGAAGGGACATGGGCCAGGCTAGAACTCCTGGGATGCTCATGATGGTCAACAGATGAAAAATAGCTAGTGCCTTCATGTGTCCCTGAATGTTTCCATAGGTGACAAAACAAAACATACCATTTGTCATGATCTGAACCTTGTGCTCCATTTTAAAAGCAAACATAGTAGTATTTTAACATATACTGAAAATGTTCTCAAACATAGTTACTAAGCAAATTGAGGAAAACTTGTACTTTGTTTAGTGGGGAACTTTAGCAGGAACCAATCTCTGTTTCTGCAGGGCCCTAGTGATATGGAACCCCCAGCTCAGCACACCTGTATCCATCTTCAATTGCAGCTGGGGCATGCAAATGTGTAGCAGAGGGGATTCAGGTTCATTGTAGCAGACTCAGAAGCAAATACTTCTCATTTAGAAGAAGAACATAAAGTGTGAAGATATCACTGAATTTTATTAATAAAGTTTTTAAAGATCTTATCACCTTGTCTGTATTTTTAATAGTATGGCAATATGGTACATGCTATAAAATCACGTATTTATTTATTTTTAAATAATATTTTATTGGTACATTTTAGATGTACAATATAATGACATTCATCACTGGAAATCTGCACCTTTACATAATCTCTCTTGGTTCTTATTTTTTCCCCTTCCCCTGTCCTCCCTTCAACCCCTCCATCCCTCCCATTTTACAAAGACTTTGTTACCATTTTTTCATTTTCTCATATTAATTCCATTCCCTTCTTTCCTTTCCCATACCCCTCACAATTCCCCTTCCCCTTTGCCCCTTTTCTTCCTATTTCATATTATTTACTATACCTTTTAGTCCTTATTTACACTTTCAGTTTCTTGCACTAGAGAAACTATTCAGTATTTACGTATGAATGTCCTGTTTATTTCACTTAAGAATATCACCTCAATGTGCATCCATTTAGCTATAAATGTCTCTAACTTCTCATTTTTTATGGCTGAGTGGTACCCCGTTTTTTAAAAACACACATTTAGAGAAGCTTAGCCGGTCCCAGCACCTGGAAGGAAGCTCCCCCACCTCCATCCCAGGCTCCTAGGGAAGAGAAGCTCAGCTGGTCCCAGCACCCAGAAGGAAGCTCCCTGCCTCCATCCCAGGCTCCTAGGGCAGAGAAGCTGAGCTGGTCCAAGCACCCGGAAGGAAACTCCCCACCTCCATCTCAAGCTCCTAGGGCAGAGAAGGTGAGCCGTGTGGGCGCCAGAAGCACCCCCTCCTGTGGAAATGAGAAGACATGTAAACAAGTCTCAAACACAGACTTCTGGATCACCTACAGCAACCCCAAAGGGAAACGAGATGGAACAATCTGATGCTCAACCACCTGGACTCTCTGAAGTGGCAACAAAAGAGGATCTGGGAGAAATGAAATCAGAAATAATTACTCAGATAACAGCAAAGATTTTGCTCGTGGTACAAGACATGATTAATAAATCTAGAGAGGACACAGATAAAAAAGTAGAGGATCTGAGGAACATGATGGAATCCCAACATAGGAAACAAATGGAATCCATAAAATTCATAAAATTCATAAAACAGATACAAACAGATTTCCAAGAGATTAAAAACTCCATTGAAAGTCTGTGCAGCAGAATGAACCAATGGGAGGATAGAATTTCACATATAGAAGATAAGATTGCAGTTAGTGAGGAGGAAAAGAAAAATTGCTTTAAAATTGTAAGGGAACATGAGAAATCAATCCAGCAGCTGCTAGATGATGCAAAGAAGAATAACATAAGACTGATTGGAGTCAATGAAGAAAGAGGAGAGAGTACAGATGACATAAAAAAACTGTTCACAGAAGTGATGGCAGAAAACTTCCCAAGGAGGGGAAAAGAACTTCACATACAGATAAGTGAGGCATATAGGACTCCAGCTAGCCTTAATCAAAAAAAATCTACACATAGGCATATAATAGTTAGGATTCCAGAAATCCAACAGAAGAACAAAATTCTGCAAGCAGTTAGAGAAAAGAAACAAATCACATACAAAGGAAAGCCCACCAGAATCACAGCAGACTTCTCAATGCAAACCATCAAGGCAAGAAGAGCTTGGAGTGATGTATTTCAAGCCCTAAAGGAAAACAGCCTCCAACCCAGATTGGTGTACCCTGCAAAACTATCTTTCAAAATTAATGGAGAGATAAGATACTTTCATGATAAAGAGCACCTCAGGAACTTCATGAATACCAAACGGGCACTCCAAAAAATTTGAGACAATACCCCAGGAAAAGACAATGAGGATCACAACCTCAGGAAGCCCAGCAGAATGAATCCATTGGGCAAGACAAATTAAATGCAAAGGGGGAGAATCCAACAAAAAGAAAAAGTCATGACAAGGCTTTTAAAACTTTTAACTTCATCTCCCTAATGAGTGTATAATTCAATCTTGTTATTGTACTGATTAGTATTTTTCTGATTCTAGAGTTGCATACCATTCCTTGTGCTATGCTGGCTATTTATCATCTTCTTATGTCTACATTTTAATTGGGTTGTCTATTAATGAGCTCTAAGAATTCTTTACATATTCTGGTCATAGGTTATATGTATTGTAAATATGGTCTGTTTAAGGACTACTTTTCATTTTAATGATGTCATTTAAAGTTCTAAATTTTGATCGAATCCCATTTATCAATTTTTGTCTTTTATACATCATGTTTTTTGTATCCTAGGTAGTTCTTGCCTACCCTGAATTCATAAATATTTTCCCTTATAATTACTTCTTAAAGTTTTATACTTTTAGACTTTCTTATTTAGGTTCATAGATCCCTTCAAGTTATTTTTATGTATGGTAAAAAAGGGTTGAGGTTAATTTTTTATATACGGATACCAGGTGTTCTAGTGCAGTTTGCTGAAGACACTATCTCTTCCTCGGCTCTTGAATTGAGTTTGTATTCTATAAAATGCTAATGTTAAGTAATCTTTCAAAACTCAGTGGACCATATATGTGTGGTTCTATTTCTAGATTCTCTGTTTTATTCCAATGATCTATATGTCTTTCCTGACACCAACACTGCCTTGATTACTGTAGCTTTAGAAGAAGTCTTAAAATTAGGTACTAAACATCTTCCAACACTGTTTTTGTTTTTGTTTTTAACTTTTCTAGGTCCTTTGTACTCCTACATAACTTTTAAATTTCAATATCCAATTCTTCATTTATAGCAAGTATACACAGACCTGAATTTTTATATATACCTTGTGTTTTCTAATCCTTCTAAATTCAAGTACAAGTTCTAGGGGCTCCTAGATATTTCTTAGTATTTTCTCTGTAGATGATCATTTCATCTACATATAAAGATTTTGCTTCTGCCGTGCCAATCCTATTCTAGTTGTGTCATTTTATTGCCAGACTATTTTGGTGGGGCCTAGATTTCAAAGTTTAATGAACAGATAAAGAGTAAGCATATCTGCCCTTGTTCCCCACCTTAAGGAGAAAGCATTGTATCTTCTCCATCATGTAAGGTGTTTTTGTTGGAAGTATGGAGTACATGTCTTTAATCTGTTGAGAAGTTTCTGTTCTACTTCTAGGCTCCTGATAGCTTTTACCATGAACAGCTGTAGAATTTGGTCCAGTACTTTTTCTCCAACTAGGGAGAGGATCATATGGCTTTTTCCTTTCCTCTGTTTAAATGATAACTTTTGAGGGTGGATCTTCCAATGCTGAACCAACACTGCCATCCCTATAACAAAACCACTTTCTACATCCTGCCAGATCTGACTTCCAATAGTTTGTCTTGTTAAACAAATTTCTATCTGTGTTCATACTATTTTCTTCTATTATCTTTATCTAGTTTTAGGATTAGCACAATGTTGAGTTCCTAAAATGAGGGAGAAGTGTTCCTTCCTTTTTCTGCTTTAATTGTTTGATATAATTTATCAGTTAAAATGTATATGAGCCTGCTGTTGTCATATAGGTAGGTGTTCAAGCTAGGAATATACTTTCTTTAATAGGTGCTATTCAAATTTTATATTTCCTCCAGAGTTAGTTTCATTAATTTGTCTTCCAAGGTACTTCTTAGAAGTTGCCAAATTTATTTCAAAAAATATTTTTGTAATATGCTTTCTATATCCTTTTAAATTCTGAAAAATCTGTGGTGATGTCACCTAGATCTTAATATTGTAATTTTAAAAATGTATAACTGATATTGTGTAACAGGAAGAAAAGGACTAAAAGAGCAGGGGAATTGGGAGGCATAGGGGAAGGGAAAAAAGGAAAAGGAAACAATATGAAAAGAGGGAAAAAAACCCACATTTTATTTATCCAGTCTCCAGGTGATGGGCATTTGGGCTGCTTCAAAGTTTTAGCTATTACAAATTGTGCTGCTATGAACATGGATGGGTACACACATATCACTGTGGTATGATTCTTTTAATTCTTTCAGGAAGATACCCAGTAGGAGAATAGCTGGGTCAAATGGGACTTCCAGTCCTAGTTTTTTGAGGTATCTCCATACTGATTTCCACAGTGGTTGCACCAGTATGCACTCCCACCAGCAGTGGAGCAGGGTTCCTCTTTCTCCACAGCCCTGCCAGCATTTTTTATTGGTTGATTTCATGATAGCAGCCATTCATTCTGGAGTAAGGTGGAATCTCAGTGTTGATTTCATTTGGAACTTTCCAATGACCAGTGATGTTGAACATTTTTTCATATGTTTATTTGCCATGTCTACTTCTTTCTATGAGAGATGTCTGTTCATTTCAGATGCCCATTTTTGGATTAGGTCTTTAAATTTGGGAAGTCTGATTTTTTAAAATTCTTTATAGATTCGAGATAGTAGACCTTTGACTGAGGAACAACATGTGAAGATTTTTTCCCAAATTGTGGGTTGTCTCTT
Source organism: Heterocephalus glaber (assembly GCF_053883595.1). Lineage (NCBI taxonomy): Eukaryota > Metazoa > Chordata > Mammalia > Rodentia > Bathyergidae > Heterocephalus > Heterocephalus glaber. The sequence continues at coordinate 36,557,357 of NW_028258381.1, read as the reverse complement.
CACACTGCTGGTTGTTTCTCTTGCTGTGCAGAAGCTTTTTAATAAGAAGAGATCCCACTTGTTGATTGTGCTAGTTCACGGGCAACTGAAGTTTTGTTCATAGTCTTTTCCTACCCCAATGTCTTCAAGAGTTCTACCTAACCTCTGTTGGAGCTGGTTTAGCGTTTCTGTTTTTATATTTAGATCTTTAATCCATTTTGATTTTAGTTTAGTGCATGATGAGAGATATAGGTCTAGTTTTAATGTTTGGCAAGTTGAAACCCAATTTTTCCAACAAAATTTCTTAAAGAGGCTGTCTTTCCTTCAGTAAGGATGTTTGACTCCTTTATCGAAGATGAGATGGCTGAGTGTATCTGGAGTTGTTTTGGCATCTTCTAATCTGTTCCACTGGTCCTCAGGTCTGTTTCCTTGCCAGTACCATGCTGTTTTTATTACATTAGCTTTGTAATATAGTTTTAAGTTGGGGATTGTGATATCCCCTGCCATGTCTCTGTTCCCTAGAATTGCTTTTGCTATTCTGGGTCTCTTCTTATTCCAAAAGAATTTTTGGATTGTTTTCTGAAAGTCCATGAAGTATGCTGCTAGAATTTCAATTGGGATTGCATTGAATCTACATAGCAGTTTTGAAAGTGTGGCCATTTTCACTATTTTGATCCTTCCTACCCAGGAGCAAGGGATGTCGTTCCATTTTCTGATATTATCTTCAATCTCTCTTTTCAGAGTGCTACAGTTTTCAGAGAAGAGGTCTTTGATTTCTTTTGTTAGGTTGATTCCTAGGTATTTCAGTTTTTTGGATTCTATTGTGAAAGGAATTGTTTACCCTGTTTCTTTCTCAGTGAGTCTATTGTTTGTGTAGAGGAAAGCTATTGATTTTTGTGTGTTGACCTTGTATAAAGCTACTTTACTGAATTCACTTATTAAGTCTAGAAGACTTTTGGTGGAGTTCTTCAGGTCTTAGTTATAGAGTATCATGTCCTCTGCAAATAATGACAATTTGACTTCTTCATTTCCTATTTTTATTCCTTTTATTTCTTTCTCTTGTCTAATTGCTATGGCTAATGTTTCCAAAACTATATTGAACAGGAGTTGTGATAGTGGACATCCTTGTCTTGTTCCTGATTTTATTGTGAAGGATTACAGTTTTTGACCTGCTAGTATGATATTGGCTGTTGGTTTTTCATAGATGGCTTTTATCAGATTGAGGTAGATACCATCTATTCCAATTTTTTGTAGAGTTTTTATCATAAATGCATGTTGGATTTTGTCAAATGGTTTTTTGCATCGGAGATAATCATATGGTTTTTGTCCCTGGCTCTATTGATATAGTGTATTACATTGATTTGCATATGTTGAATGATCCCTGCATCCCTGGGATGAATCCCACTTGATCAGGATGTATGATCTTCTTCATGATCTTCTGCATTCTATTTACCATTATCTTATTAAGGATTTTTCCATCTATGTTCATTAATGAGATTAGCCTATAGTTCTCTTTTTCACTTGGGTCTTTCTCCGCTTTGGGGATCAAGGTGATGCTTGCTTCCAGGAATGAATTTGGGAGTATTGCTTCCCCTTCCATTTCATTGAAGAGTTTAAACAGTAGTGGCAGTAGTTCCTCTCTAAATGTCTTGTAGAATTTAGCAGTGAAGCCATCAGGACCTGGGCTTTTCTTAGTAGGTAAGTTTTTAATTAGGTTTTCAATTCCATTGATTGATATTGGGCTGTTTAGAATTTTTAAGTCTTCTTTGTTAAACTTTAATAATTCTTACATATCTAGGAATCTGTCTATTTCTTCTATGTTTTCCATCTTACTGGCGTATAGATTCTTGAAGTAGGTATTGTTGATCCTCTGGATTTCTCCTGGGGCTAATTTAATTTTACCCTTTCTGTTCCTAATTGCATGGATTTGGGCCTTTTCTTTCTGTTTTCTGATAAGGTTGGGTAAGGGTTTGTCAATTTTGTTTATTCTTTTTAAGAATCATCTGTTGGCTTTATTGATTTTTTATATCGTTCTCTTAGTCTCCATTAAATAGATTTCTGCTCTGATATTTATAATTTCCTCCCTTGTATGAGCTTTGGGTTTGTCCTGCTCTTCCTTTTCTAGAAGCTTGAGGTTCAGCATTAGGTTGTTTAATTGGGCTTCCTATGTTTTCCTAATGTGAGTATTCACTGCTATGAACTTCCCTCATAAGACTGCATTCATTGTGTCCCATAGATTCCGATATTTTGTGTTGTCTTTGTCATTTATTTGAACATACTGTCTGATTTCTTCTTTAATTTTGTCTGTGACCCATTGGTTATTCAGAAGTGTGTTGTTCAATTTGCACATGATAATGAAATTTTTGCAGTTTCTTTTGCTACTGATCTGCAATTTCATCGCACTATGGTCTGATAATATACAGGAGGTAACTTCAGTTCCTTTGCACTTACTTAAACATGTTCTATGAGCAAGTAGGTGGTCTATATTGGAGAGTGACCCGTGTGAAGCCGAAAAGAATGTGTATTGTGATTTTGTGGGGTGAAACACACTGTAAAGATCTGTTAAGTTCATTTGTTCAAGAATTCAGTTGAATTCTATAAACCCTACAAAAAATCAGAATAGACGGTCTCTACCTCAATCTGATAAAAGCCATCTATGAAAAACCAACAGCCAATATCATAATGGTTAAAAACTGAAATCCTTCACACTCAAATCAGGAACAAGGTAAGGACGTCCATTATCACAACTCCTGTTCAATATAGTTTTGGAAACCTTAGCCACAGCAATTAGACAAGAGAAAGAAATAAAAGGAATAAAGATAAGAAATGAAGGGCCAGGGATTTAGCTCAGTGGTTCCGTTGCCTGCCTCACAAGCGCAAGGTCCCGAGTTCGATCTCCGGTACCAAAAAAAAAAGAAATGAAGTAGTCAAATTGTCATTATTTGCAGATGACATGATACTCTATATCTCAGACCCAAAGAACTGCACCAAAAGTCTTCTACACTTAATAACCAAATTCAGTAAAGTAGCTGGATACAAGAGCAACACACAAAAATCAATAGCTTTCCTCTACATGAGCAACAGACTCACTGAGAAAGAAAAAGGGCAAACAATCCCTTTCACAATAGCATCCAAAAATCTGAAATACCTAGGAATCAACCTAAACAAAAGAAATGAAAAACCTCTTCTCTGAAAACTATAGTACTTTGCAAAAAGAGATAAATGGGATATCAGAAAATGGAAAGACATCCCTTGCTCCTGGATAGGAAGGATCAACATAGTGAAAATGGTCATACTTCCAAAATTGCTATATAGAGTCAATGCAATCCCAATTGAAATCCCAGCAGCATACTTCAAGGACCTTCAGAAAACAATCCAAAAATTCATTTGGAACAAGAAGAGACCCAGAATAGCAAAAGCAATTCCAGGTAACAGAGGCATGGCAGGGGGTATTACAACTCCTAACTTGAAACTATACTACAAAGCTAATGTGACAAAAACAGCATGGTACTGGCAAAGAAACAGACCTCAGGACCAGTGGAACTGCTTAGAAGATGCAGAAACATCTCCAGACACACTCAACCACCTCATTTTTGACAAAGGAACCAAACACCCTCACTGGAGGAAAGATTGCCTCTTTAAGAAATTTTGCTGGAGAAATTGCGTTTCACCTTGCCAAAGACTAAAACTAGACCTATATCTCTCACTATGCACTAAACTAAAATCAAAATGGATTAAAGATCTAAATATAAAAACAGAAACGCTAAACCAGCTCCAACAGAGGTTAGGTAGAACTCTTGAAGACATTGGGGTAGGAAAAGACTATGAACAAAACTTCAGTTGCCCGTGAACTAGCACAATCAACAAGTGGGATCTCTTCTTATTAAAAAGCTTCTGCACAGCAAGAGAAACAACCAGCAGTGTGAAGAGACAACCCACAATTTGGGAAAAAATCTTCACATGTTGTTCCTCAGTCAAAGGTCTACTATCTCGAATCTATAAAGAATTTTAAAAAATCAGACTTCCCAAATTTAAAGACCTAATCCAAAAATGGGCATCTGAAATGAACAGACATCTCTCATAGAAAGAAGTAGACATGGCAAATAAACATATGAAAAAATGTTCAACATCACTGGTCATTGGAAAGTTCCAAATGAAATCAACACTGAGATTCCACCTTACTCCAGAAAGAATGGCTGCTATCATGAAACCAACCAATAAAAAATGCTGGCAGGGCTGTGGGGAAAGAGGAACCCTGCTCCACTGCTGGTGAGAGTGCATACTGGTGCAACCACTGTGGAAATCAGTATGGAGATACCTCAAAAAATTAGGACTGGAAGTCCCATTTGACCCAGCTATTCTCCTTCTGGGTATCTTCCTGAAAGAATTAAAAGAATCATACCACAGTGATATATGTGCACCCATGTTCATAGCAACACAGTTTTTAATAGGTAAAACTTGGAAACAGCCCAAATTCCCATCAACTGGAGACTGGATCAAGAAAATGTGGTTTTTTAATAAAATGGAGTACTACTCAGCCATCAAAAATGAGAAATTAGAGACATTTTTTGCTAAATGGATGCACATTGGGGCCATACTCTTAAATGAAATAAACAAGACACACATGTGTAATACCAAATAGTTTCTCTAGTTTGAGAAGCTGAAAGTGTAAATAAGGACTAAAAGGTATAATAGATAATGTGAAAGAGGAAGAAAAGGGGAAGGGGAAGTGGGAGGGGTAGGGGAAAGAAAGAAGGGAATGGAATTAGTAGGAGAAAATGAAAAAAAGGAAACAAAGTCTTTGTAAATAGGGATGGGGAGGGGTTGAAGGGATGTCACGGGAAGGGGGAAAAAATAAGAACCAAGAGAGTATGTAAAGGTGCCCATTTCCCATGATGAATGTCATTATATTGTACACCTAAAATGTACCAATAAAAGAATGTACAAGAAAAAATAAAATATAAAGTAAAAAAAAAGAATTCAATTGAGTTCTAGTATTTCATTACTTATTTTTTGTCTAGTTGATCTATCTATTTGTCGCAGTGGGGTATTTAGGTCCCTCACTTCTATTGTATTAATGCATATATGACTTTTCTTGTCCATTAGTATTTGTTTTATATAGTTGGGCGCACTAGTGTTTGGCGCATAGATATTTATGATTGTCATGTCTTCCTGTTGGATTGTTCCCTTTATAAGGATGTAGTATCCTTTTTTTTCTCTCTTAATCAGTGTTGGTTTTAAATCTATTTGATCTGCAAAGAGGATTCCTACTCCTGCCTTTTTTCAGGTTCCCGTCACATGTAGCATTGTTTTCCACCCTTTAACTTTCAATCTATGAGTTTGTTTTTGAAGTAAGTGTGTTTCTTGTATGCAGCAAATTGTTTGATTTTGTTTCTTGACCCATTCTGCCAGTCTAATTCTTTTGATTGGTGCTTGGAGACCATTAACAATTATGCTTATAACTGATATGTATTGCCTTATCATTGTCATGACTTTTTCTTTTTGTTTGATTCTCCCCCTTTGTTTTAAATTTCTTGTCACACACGAAGGATTCATTCTGCTGTGCTTCCTAGGGTTGTGATCCTCATTGTCTGTTCTTAGGATATTATCTAAATTTTTTTGGATTGCTGGTTTGGTATTCATGAAATTCCTAAGGTGCTCTTTGTCATGAAAGTATCTTTTTTCTCCATCAATTTTGAAAGATAGCTTTGCAGGGTACATCAATTTGGGTTGGAGGCTGTTTTCCTTTAGCGTTTGGAATACATCACACCAAACTCTTCTTGCCTTGATGGTTTGCATTGAGAAGTCTGCTGTGATTCTGGTGGGCTTTCCTTTGTATGTGATTTGTTTCTTTTCTCTAACTGCTTGTAGAACTTTGTTCTTCTGTTGGGTTTCTGGAATCTTAACATTTATATGCCTATGTGTAAATTTTGTTTTGATCAGGGCTATTTGGAGTCATACTATATGCCTCACTTATCTGTATGTCAAGTTCTTTTCCCCTCCTTGGGAAGTTTTCTGCCGTCACTTCTGTGAACAGATTTTTTTATGTCATCTGCACTCTCTCCTGTTTCTTCTTTGACTCCAGTAAGACTTATGTTACTCTTCAGCATTGTCTAGTGGCTGCTGGATTGATTTCTCATGGCCCCTTACAATTTTGAAACAATTTTTCTTTTACTGGTCACTAATTGCAATCTTATCTTCTATATCTGAAATTCTGTCCTCACATTTACTCATTCTACTCCATAGACTTTCGATGGAGTTTTTAATCTCCTGGAAATCTGTTTTTATCTGTTTTATGGATTCCATTTGTTTTCTATATTGGTATTCCATCATGTTCCTTAGCTCCTGTATTTTTTAATCTGTGTCCTCTCTAGATTTATTAATCATCTCTTGCACTATGGGCACAATCTCTGCTGTTATGTGAGAAATTATTTCTGATTTCATTTTTTGCAGTACCTCTTTTGTTGCCAGTTCAGGGAGTCTAGGTGGTTGAGTATCAGAGTGTTCCATCTCATTTCCCTTTGGGGTTGCTGCAGGTGATCTGGAAGTCTGGTTTTGAGACTTGTTTATGTGTCTTCTCATTTTTCAGGGAAGGGGGTGCTATTGACGCCTGTGTGGCTCCTCTCCTCTGGGCTGGGAGCGGTGGAATGGCAGCTAGCAAGCCCCTTCCTCTGGGCTGCGAGCAGTGTAATGGCAGACCAGAAGCTCCTTCCTCTGCCCTGGGAGCTGTGGAACGGCAGTCTGGAAGCCCCTTCCTCAGGATGGGAGTGGTGTAAGGGTGGCCTGGAACCCCCTACCTCTGGGCTGGGAGCTGTGGAACAGGGACCCAGAAGCCCCTTCCTCTGGGATGGGAGCAGTGGATCAGCAGCCTGGAAGCCCCTTCCTCTGGGCTGGGAGTGATGGAACAGCAGCCCAGAGGCCCCTACGTCTGAGTTGAGAGTGGTGGAACAACGGCCTGGAAGTCCCTGCCTCTGGGCTGGGAGGAATGGAATGGTTGTCCGAAGGCCCCTTCCTCCTGGCTGGAAGCGGTAGATGTTGGCCAGGAAGCCTAAAATTACATATTTACACTACTCACTTGGGAGCTTGCCTACAGCTTTTTGGGCTTAGTCTGATACTGTGCTCAGAAGTCTCCATTTTAATTGTGTCACATCCTCTTGGTGCCCTCCCTCTGAAGTGTCAGAGACTGGTCTATTACTAGGTACGTGATGGGATTTGAGATAAGGGTATATTTTCTGGGACCCTTTTCAGTACCATATCCCTTGTCAACACAGGACATGGTTTTGACAATGCATTTAAAAATAAGCCTCATTACTTCTGGTAGTGTCATGTGTTTCATTTTCTTCACTTTCACAGTGTAATTTGTCTTGAAACTTTACTTCGGTGAAGGTGAATTCCTCTTTCTCTTATCACAAATAAGCCTTATCTGTTGGTATTTGGCTTAACCTTAGCATGTTTGACTCTTTAATTTTTAACTTAGTATTTTAAATTCTAATATTTCAACTTTTTAAATTGAACTATAACATAGAGTACCCCTCTCAAGTGTACAATTTAAGTGTACAACTCAATGAATTTTTCAGTGTTTTGTTATAAACATTTTTCAGAGAAAAACTGAAGGAATTGTGAATGACTTTACACTACCTGAATTCTACAGTTCACGTCTCTCTATAGTCACCTCATCACATGTCGATTTTTCTCCCTGTCTCTCTGGTCTTCCCCTATTCCATCTTATCATTTGATGCATTTCAACCTCATTCACAAACATCAGTGTAGTTTATCCTGAACACTTCACATACATATCATTAGAGGTCAGTATCTGTTTGTTTTTTGACATAACATTTGCCCACAATGAATTACATAATTTATGCATTGGATTAATTTTTATGGATGGCGTACATCTTTGTCTCGTGAGACCCCTAAAGGTATTAAATATCACTATCACCCAGCCAATTTTTTCCTGTGCGCCTTTCCAGTCAACCTGTCCCCAGCTTCAGGAGGAAAATACATCATAGAAAATTTAGCTTTGGCTTGGGGGTTTGTAGATGGCCTTGAAACCCTTGAGTGGGGACCACAAGATCAAACCTATTGTATAATGCTATTTTGATGTTATTTTCCCTTCTTTCTCTCAGCTCTGTTAGTGGAGCCTTCCAGGTGCTACCAGGACATTTTTGTTTTTTCCACATCATTTTGTTGTTGTTAGTGCATATTGGTTATATAGATAAAGGAGTTTCATTTTGGCAGATTCCTACATACATACAATATACTTTAATCATTTTCTCCCATCACCATCTTTCCCCTCTTCTCCCTAGTTTCACATTTGAAGGGAGTCAGTGTATATAATATATTTTGGTCAGTTTGCACTGCATTGGTGTTGCTCCAAATTTCTTCATTCTTGGTGAGAGTGATGAGCTGAGGAAAGAATTAAGACTTTAAAACATGATCTAAGACACTACCTTAGTCCTGTTGGACACAATAAACAGCAAATATTTCATCATGTCCCCTTTACTCTCCTGCAGTGAAACTCACATCCTACACATACAATTTTAAAAACATCAATACAGTGTCCTAGCTTTGATATAAAGAAATAAAAGAGTAATTCATAATGAATATGTATTTTATATGTAAATTCAATGCAGAAATAGATATGAGAATCCAGCTGTCTTCTATTAAGCCAGACATTAAAGAGATTTTCAGAAATGTTAAACAGTACTTTTCTGTTAACATTTTTTGTTTGGAAAATACAATTATTTTTGTAAAGTATGTTATACATACTAACATGTATGGTTTAAAATTGTCATTTTAATAAGTTACGAATCTTTTATGTGTCCCAGTTTAAGATTTAATATGCTAAATATTGATATAAACAACATAAATCAAGGATGTGGGGGGTTTGAAATAATTTTAACTTTTAGATTGTATGAGACTACTGAGATCAAAAAGTTTGTGAGCCACTGGTTCAGCCTATACTAGACCTTTATATATAGAATGTCTCTGGGTCCTTGGCTAAGGCTTATTTAACTCAATGTTTTTCAAATCCATCCCTATTTTTTGTATGAATGTGGTTAGTTGTTCCTTTTTATCAATAAATACTATTACATTGTATGAGAAGACTCACAGTCAATGGACTTTTAAATATACACACCCATGAAAACACCATCTAGATCAAGTATGAAATATGTTTATTATTGCCACTGCTCCCTGTGGGTAACTGTTTTTGTGGCATAAATGTATATTACATGAATGGGTTGGTGAAGAGCGTGTTCTTCCTGGCTTCTTTTGTGCAGTGCTATGCTTATGAAACTCAACTGTGTAGTTGCATACTGTGATTTTTTTTTTGTACCTTTAACACTTGTTTTTGTTGTGGTATCTACCTGAACCTGTGCTACTTCATCTTCCTGTACTTGCCCAGAGAATGGCTTTTAATGTTCTTTAATTTCCACATCCATACGTATTTATTATAAGAAGGTGAAGCATCTAACAACTTCATTATGCTTCTAGTATATTCAGCTTAAGAATTTAAGTATTGAAATGCATAGTCATTATAAATTGCTTACTTTTATTTTTTATATCTTGTTAGAGTATTATATTGTATTTTAAAATTATGCGTAAATATGGTTATTTTATCCATGAATTTCATTTCTGGAGAGCATAGGGTCATTATTAAGTATTTTTTGTTAAAGAGGGCATTGAATCTCACAGGACTGAGACTTTTTTTTAGATCATGTATTAAAGTACTGAATTTGATTCGATTCTTGTCCAATTTCGTTTGCAATTAGAATCATGGAAAGAATTAAGTTCATGACTGGAGGTACCACTGTGTTTATTCTCTTCCTAACTCATTGTCCTCACTAAAACATAAAACGTATTAACAGTAGGACTACAGTACAAAGAATCGCTTGCATGATAAGAACATGTTTTTGATAAATGTTTATTTTAAAATGTGGCATTTTCCCAGGAGATGACATTTTTGGCCAGTTGGTCAAAACTTTCAGTGATGAGTAGGTGATTTATAGAGGACATTATTCTTTTTGTATATGATCACAGTTATCTCCTTGATTCTCATTTGCATTAGTTAATATTTAACAAGCAAACTAGTTGCTCACTTTTCTCAAATGAACACTTTCTAGATTCATGCCTCAAGAAGTTTATTATAAGAAAATGATCCAAACATCATTAATTTTATTATCTTACGTTTTGCCTGGAAAATAAGCAGAATGGCACCTAGAAGTGAGGTCTCTGGAGTCTCTACCAGACAAGTGACTTCTCTACTTCAGTTGCTTTATCTATAAAATAGATGACTCTATCTGCCTAATATTGCTAGTTATTCCTTTAGGGCTGCTGTCATTATTAAGTGGAATAATATAATGTGAGATATTTTATAGTGTTTATTTTATTTTATAGTGTTAGTAATAAGAGTAGTTTGGGTTTTTTATTGAGTATTATGATTGTAGAAATACTGAATTACTGTAGAAATGTTCATAAATAATAGGATTGACTTGTTTCCTGTGTTGAAACTTTTGGAATTTGTTTTTCAGTAGACACCATATATTTACTATTATATATGGACACTTGGAAATTAATGATACACATAAGTGTTACTCCTTAGAACAAGCTCATATCATTGCCTACATAATATACCCAAAGATGGTTATATTTAAATTCCGCAGAAGAGAAGTAGTGATGTCACATGGAACACCAGGTTTAGTGTCTGTTGATAATCACGAATAAAGGATAAGCCACATGACTAAAGATGGAAAGGAAGTAGAGGAAATTTGGGGGAAGTCTGGAAGAAATAGAGTGGCCACCAAGAGAAGTCTTTTTCCTGAGGCCAGGAGGGAATGAGGCATACCGTGAGAGTAGGTTAGGCCCTTGGAAGATCCGAGAGCCCTGTCATGGTGGCAGATGGCTGCTCGAGCTCCAGCACTGACCTCTTTGAGTTTATCTAGGGCTGAGTAGGGAAGGCTGAAGGTATTGCTGAGGTGAAGGAAAACAAGAGTAGTTCAGAAATGTGTTAAAATATAACAGAGTGGTGTCAGAAACCTGCCGGAACATGAGAAAATGTAAGGCATTTTCTTCTTTTCATTTTCCATTCTTTTTATTTTAAGTACTTATTTTAATATAAAATGGAATTCCTAACAGGTAACACTTACATAGTACTTACTATATGCCATGTGCTATTCAAGGTCTGAATAGTTTACATATAAAAACTCTTCCTATCCTGCTAACAACCCCAGGAGCTAGGCACTATCTTCCTCCTCACTTTATATGGCAGGAATCAAGACAATGAGATGTTACAGGTTTGTGATTAGGAGGAGGAACTATTTCTGAGCCCCAAGTCTATATTCTTAATTACTCAATTGTGATATGTGGTGCCAACAAACAAAACCTTTGGAATCATCTAAAAGGAAACAAAAATATAGTAGGACCAAGTTATAATTTTCTTTCTTCTAGGCCTTTCTTATAAAATGACATCTTAGCCAAGCAAGGAGAGATGATGATTGAATGTTTGCTTTGAGCCAGTTACTGTCTTCAGACATTTCCATCACCGTTTTATTTTTTTTTTGGTACCAGGGATTGAACTCAGGACCTTGTGCTTGCCAGGCAGGCGACGGAACCACTGAGCTAAATCTCCAGCCCCTCACCTTCTTTTTTTAATCCTCATGCCTCTAATGGGTGAGAACTATTTGTATCACCCTGTTTACACACATGGAGGCCAGAAGTACCTGGTTTTCCTAAGGTCACACAGCAAGTAAGGGTGGCAGCACAAGGCCACCATGGTCTCTTGATTTCATGCCAGTGGTCATTAATGTTTCAGTTGTTAGTTTAACAACTGGCCCTTTAACTGCATTTACTGTTATCTTTATAAACCAGCATGAATGTCATAGCAAAAATTATTTTCCACTCCTGAGTTTCAACAGAGAACCTGTTGCCTTCAAGGATATGTCAGAGGGTGGACCTTCCCTACAACAGGCAGAGAGCAGTGTCCCCCAGTGCTCAGAGACAATGCTGTGAGTGTACATACAGCAGTTTGGCCTGAAGTCATAATGATGATGTTTTCTCTGGGTGCCCTGTTTGTGGTTTCTATTAAGTTTTAATTAGTTGAGCTTTTAATGGAAACTTTTTAAAGTTTGAAATAACTGTAATACATTTGTAAAAAATTATGCGGAGAATAATATAATTGTAATAATTATTCCACGTATCCTTTTCCCAGTTTCCTACAATAGTGTCATCTTATAAAACTGTCCCATAATATTACAGGGAGGATATTGGTGTTGAAACAGTACACCAATCCTACATAGATTTCCTTAGTTTTACTTGTATCCATGGTGTGTGTATGTGTGTGTGTGTGTGTGTAGGTCTCAGTAATTTTATCATTTGTGTGGGTTTGTGTGTCCTTATACAGTCAAATACAGAATCATTCTGTCACCACAAGGACCCTTCCTGGTGCCCTTTTCCTCTTTAATACCACCTCAGCTTTCTCCATGCCCCCACAGCATGAACCTGTTCATTTCTATAATTATGTAATTTCAAGAACATTATATAGGGCCAGGATTTAGCTCAATGGTGCCACTGCCTGCCTCGCAAGCTCAAGATCCTGAGTTCAATCCCCGGTACCAAAAAAAAGAACATTGTGTAAATGGACTATATAGCATAAACCCTCTTGAGATTTTTCCCCTCTATGTAATTCCCTTGAGGTCCATTTAAATTTTTGTGTATACTAATAGTTCATTTATATTGTTAAGTAATTTTCTGTCACATGGATATACCACAGTTTGTTGACCCATGCATCCCTTGTAGGACTTCTGGGTTATTTGTGTGTTTAGACTATTATAAATAAAGCTGTTGAGAATATTCATGTACAGGTTTTTGTGTGGACTTAAGTTTCTATTTCTCTGGGATGAATATTCGTTGGTGCAACTGCTGCCTTGTATGGTACCTGTATGTTCAGTTTTATGAGAAATTGCCATGGTGCTTTCCAGGGAGGCTGTTATATTTTACTTCTTGCCAGCCATGTGTGAGTGGAACAAAGAGGCTCTCCAAACTCTTGCTACTTGTGCAAGGTCAACCCTTGCTCCTGCTTCCAGCTGCTGTGTGGCTTAAGAGGAAGGCAGTCTTGGACCTCATGGGGGAGGAAGATCCTTTTTCTGGCTCCTTATTGTCCGTGGGCTCCTGACTGATCCCCTTGACTGTTGATGGGACCACTGCTGGATTCAGGTGAGGGATGGGCCTGCAGGTCTGCCTTCTGTAAAACATCAGGCCTGGATCACTGTCTTCTGAATGGTGGGTTGGGGGTAAAGTGCTCAGATGCTCTGCCACTATCTTCCTTCAGTCCTGGGGTCCCTAATCAGTTTACCTGCTTGTTCACAGTATGCACTTCTTGTTGTTCATGGGTCTCTGGGTCAGCTATGCACCTTTTCTGGCCTTGGCTATTCTCAGGCAGGTGTTTATAGTTGATGGCAGGTCAGAGAGTGGCTCTACTGATATAGACTAGACTCTCTCCCATGTTTTGGGATCACTTGGCAATAGGCCAATCTAGGATGGCCTCAACTTGAACAGTCATGCCCTTTCCTTTGGTTTCTCTCGTCCTTCAGCAAGCCAGCCTGTGCTTGCTTGTTTGTGTGGCAAGTGCAGAGTTCTTAAAGGATGTGGAAGTACCGAGGCTCTTGGACCTTGACTTAGAACTGGCCAACTTATCCCTCAGCATCATTGTATTGGAAACAGCAAGTCATAGGACCAGCCAAGATCCAAGGGGAGGGAAATCATATTGCTATACAACCATCACCACCTGACCATACGCAGAGCCCTTTTCATCTTGCAGAATTGAAAGTCTACATCCCATCCACTGAACAGTAATTCCCATTTCCTGTTTCTAAGCCCTTAGCTTCCACCTTCTATTTTCTACCTTGATGGTTGTAACTACTCTGAGAACCTCATATTCGTGGGCTCATGCAGTGTTTCTTTAGACCTCACATAGACGGGAAAATACAAGGTGGTTTTCATGTGACTGACTTCTTTCACTTCGCATACAGCCCTCAGGGTTCTTCTACTCTATAGTGCCTGTCAGCATTTCCTGTGTTTTTAAGGCTGACTGGTGAAGAGGGACGTCTTTCCATCACTTCACTGCTCCTTTTCCATATGGCTTGCAGCTTCTTTGCCCTTCATTCCCTGCATTACTGTCTTCCTTCGTGTTTAATTGATGTTTTTTTAAAAATTAATTTTATTGGTACATTATTTTAGGTATACAATTCGTTTACATTTATCATTGGGTGCTTGTACCTGTACATGATGTATCTTGGTTCTTATTTTTTCCCCATTACCTGTGCACCTTTCACCCCCTCTGCCCTTCCCTATTTACATAGATTTCCTTTCCATTTTTTTTCTTTTCTCATAGTTTTTCCTTTCCCTCTTTTCCTTTCCCCTTCCCCTCCCTTCACCCCTTCATCTTTGAACCTTTTTTCCTATTTCAACTTATCAATTATTCATTTTAATCATTTTAACCCTTATTTACACTTTCAGTTTCTCACACTAGAGAAACTATTCAGTATTCACACATGTGCGTCCTATTTATTTCACTTAAGAGTATGGCCTCGATATGCGTCCACTTAGCTATAAGTGACTCCAGTTTTTTGTTCTTTATGACTGAGTAGTGCTCCATTTTATTAAAAAAAAACCACATTTTCTTTATCCAGTTTCTAGTTGATGGTCACTTGGGCTGCTAGTTGATGTTTTTGTAGTGAAATGTTTTAATTTTTCCGTTTTCTTTTATTTACATTTTGTATCTGTTTTCTTTGTAGTTACCATGGGAATTACATTTAATGTCCTGAAGTTATACATGGTAATTTGGATTTATCTTAGCAAAACCTGGACATCATACAAAAATACTGGTCCTTTGTATCTCTATCCCCACTCCTTTTAGTTGTTGATGTAATGAAAGTCCCATCTTTGTATGTTTTGTGTCCAAAGACATAGACTAATAATTTTTTAAATGTATTAGCCTCTTAAATGATGTAGAAAACACACTGTGGTATTATAAGCCAAAGCTACAATATTTTTAAACTAAAATATGATTTTTAAAACTGTATAAGCATCTTAAATCATGTAGGAAAAGTCTCTAGTTGCAAACAGTTGCTGTAGTATGATTAGCTTTTATAATTGCCTGTGTGCTTACCTTTGCTGAGATCTTCATTTCTTCACTTGGCATTAAGTCTAGTACCCTTTCATTTCACCCTGAGGGATCTCTGCAGCATTTCCTGTAGGGCAGGTCTAGTGGTTATGAACTCCCTAGGCTTTTGTTCTTTTTTCAGTCTAGGTTGAAATGTCTTCATTCCTTCATCAATTTTGAAGGATAGTTTTCCATATATAGGATTCAGTTGCAGCATAGTTTGTCTTTGCACAATGCATACATTGACCACTGTCGTCTTCTTTTTTTAAAAATTATTTTTATTGGTACATTGTTGACATACATAATGATCACATTTATCATAGGGAATTTGTACCTGTATGTAATATATCTTAATTCTTTTTTTTCCTCATTCCCTTCCCTTTTTTTCAATCCTTCCCCACTCCATTTACAAAACTTTGTTTCAGGCTGGGAATTTAGCTCAGTGGTTCTGCCGCCTGCTCCACAAGTGCAAGGACCCGAGTTCGATTCCTGGTACCAAAAAACAAAACAAAACAAAACAAAATAAAACCTTGTTTCTATTGTTTTCCTTCCATTCTTTTTAATTTTTTTTGTTGTTAAATTCTTTTATTGGTACATTGTAGGTATACAACACAATTACATTTCTCATTGGGAATTGAACCTTTACATAATCCATCTTGGTTCTTATTTTTTCCCCATTCCTAGCCCTCCCTTCATGCCCTCCACCCTTCCCTATTTACAAAGACTTTATTTCCATTTTTTCTATTTCTCAGCATTTTTCCTTTCCCTTCTTTCCTTTCCCCTGCCTTAAATTTTTTAATTTTTATTCTTCTCCATTCTTTTTCCCTTTCCCTTCACTTGTTCCCCTTCCCATTTGAACATTTTCTTCCTACTTCCCAATACCTAGCCTCCATTTTGGCTTTTATTTACCCTTTGGGTTTCTCACACAAGAGAAACAATGAAATATTTAAACATTTATTTTACTTAAAATTATGGTCTCAAAGTGCATCCATTTACTTAAAAATGTCCCAAGTTTATCCTTCTTTATGGCAGACTAGTACTCCATTGTATATAAAACCACATTTTCTTTCTCTGTTCATCAGCTGATGGCCATCTGGGCTGTTTCCAAAGTTTCTGATGAGAAATCTGGATAATTTCATTGACAATCCCCAGTATGTGATGAGTCATTTGTTTTGCTGTTTTCGTGACTGTCTTTGTCTTCAGACAGCTTAATTATGTGTGTGTATCAGTGTGAGTCTGTTTGAGCATCTTGGATGTTTATGTCTATGATTTTTTATCAAATTTGGGTAGTTTTTAGCCTTTTTTTTTTTTAACTATTCTCTCTCTCCCTTTTCTCTCATTCTTCTTCCCTGGTAGGATTCTCATGACACAAATATTTTTCTGCTTGACTGTGTTCCACAAATTTCTTATTTTCTTATGCTCCCTTCACTTCAGTTTTTTTTTCTTTATATTACTGAATTTAACCATTTCCTTTGCCCTATCCTTTATGGATTCTTTCTTCTGCTTTTGGATTCTTCTGGTGAATTTTTCTCTTCAGTTATACTTTTTACCTCCAGAATGTCTTTTTGGTTTCTTTTTAGATTTTCTATCTCTTCATTGATACTTACATTTCACTCAAAAATTATTTTCTTGGCTTTCTTAAGATATTTAAGACAGTGTTTTAAACTCCTTGTCTAGTATATCCAACATAAGGTCTTTTCAAGGGACAATGTGTATTGGTTACTTTCTTGTTTCTTTCGTGTGAACCATTCTTTCTCATTTCTTTGAATGCCTTGTGGGTTTGTTGTTGTTGCTGTTGCTAGAAGTGGACATTTGAATGTAATAATGTGGTAATCTGAAAATAAGATTCTTTGCTTTACCCAAGGATTGTTTTTTTCTTTTTTTCAGTCAAGGTATAAACTTAAGGTGTATTTGAGTCTTTTCTGAGCCTGCCCCTTTTCTTGGGTATGCACAGTCACTTCCTGATTTTTCCTCTACATGCAGTTGAATATCCTGATGTTAATATATTGCTACAAGGGGGAAAGACAGAAGTGAAAAGGGAAAGAAATGCTGAGCCTTCACATTCCTTAGCAGTCGCTTTAGCTGTGGGCAAAAGGGGTTGCAAAGGGAGCAGGGTACAACAACAAAGACTCCTGGCCTGTTGGTCATCACTTCCTAGTCAGAAGCACATCTGACTTTTGGACAGCAGGGACCTTTTTGCCTACCCTGGCTCGCATAGCCTGTGTGCAAGCTCTTCTAGGAACTGTGCACTGCTGCCTGCCATGGGATTGTGGCGTGATGGGTGGATGCTCCTTATGAGGACCTGAAATTGACTGAGATTAGCTGCAGTTTGCCACCCAAGCCTTCCTTGCAAGTCTTCAGTGGCCTCCAGAGTTCCAGAATAGTCACACTGAGTAAATTCTGTAGTGTCAGTTTTGTCTAGGTGGGAGACAGATTCCTGGTGCTTCCTGCCCCATGTCTTGCCTGAGTCACCCTCTGTATCATTTTTATCTTAGAGCTCTTTTTCCAGATCTATTCTTTGCTTCTGAATTCTATCTTGTTTATTTAATTTGTGGTATTAGTTAAGCCTCCTTGGAGTCTGACAAACCGTGATGTGATGTGACTACTCCTAAATGGGATCGTTAAGGAATCACACTCTCTCCTATGTGAGGGGACCTTTTGCTTCTGTGGCCACTGTGGTGGCCTGTCTGTGAGGACCAGTGCTGGCTGACACAGGGTCAGTGCTGGTAGGAGTCCTTTCCACGCACTGCCACTGCTCTGCAGAAGAAAAATCGCCTTCACAAAGGTTCAGTCTGTGATTTTGGAATTACCTGGGTCACTGTTTTGTATGTGCTGAGTTTCAGTAAATACAGGTTAAAATAGAGGTTTTGAAACAGTTCAGGATGTTTGTTTTTGTGAGTCCCTGATAGCTTCTTCCTGTGGTTTTTGCTTGTTTTAGGCCTTCCTGGCTACTGTAAAGTGGGGCCATATGCAACTGTCATCATGTAGCTCAAAAGCAATTCAGTACGGCACCGGCACATGGTTCAGCCTGGTGCTGCACGCTTCACCTGATACAAGCAGTGGCTTTGCATGTGTCACCTTCCCTGCCTTCCACAGAAGCCTCTTTCACTGACTGGAGATCATGCTCTTTCCATTTTCCATCTTGGCCATTCATGCTAATGTTTTCAACATAGTTTTCAGCTTTCATAACATTTTCTGTTCATTACTACCTCTTTAAATGAAATATTATTTGATTGATGTCTTCTCTCCCTCTCCTCGTAGCTTACTTTAGGTTCATGTGCAGAATTCCCACCTTGTGTTTTCCACAGTGTTCTTCTTCACCTGCTGTGCAGAAGGCCAGGTGCCAGGCACTTGGGTCCTGAGTATGGTAGTAATGTGCATATGGTTTGTACTTAGTAGATGCCTCTTGAGTTAATATGTGAGTGAAAATGAGAGAACAAATGAGCAGCATTGCTTTGTAGAAGCTTTTTGTCTTCAGAAGAGAGAAACTTGTAAGAAGATAGTTTCAGTTCAGTCTGCAAAGGAGAATAGATGTGCATACATTGTACTTGGGAACACTATGGAGACATTTGTTTTCATGTGTATTATGTCCACATTCTACTTCCCAATTACACACTGACGTGAGACTCTGTCAGATTTATGTTTGGGTAACTTAAAGGCTGTATTACTACCACCTGAAAAGTCCAAGTTTCTTAATCTCATTTGACATTTCCAGCTCAATATGAGGCATCCACTTTTGTGTAAGTTTTCTGTTGAAGGCTGTCCTTGGTGCCTCATGAGCTTGTTGTGAGACTTGAGTGGGAATAGAATGAGGTTGTATATAAACCACTATGTAACTGGCATGCATATGAGCATGCCATCGTTATGTGCCATAGCTGTTAATTACTGACTACAGTAAATGACCTGAAAAACAACTCCTAACTGGAAAAAGATATTTTACTTTTTCTGGAAGAAATAAAAGATACCTAAATTTTTTCCCAATAAAATTCTTTTCCAGACAAAAATGAATCCAGAATAAACAATTAACAGAAATTGAACTTGGTTTTTGTTATAGCAACCTAACATTACAGACAGTAGTCTTAGAAAACCACCATATAGTGAAACTTCTCAAAATCTCCATGGTAACATGCAAAGTGCTGTATCACAGGGAGCTGTGTATACCTTCATGGACTCTGATCCAGTAAAAGAGATCCACTGCTGCTCCCCATACACCATTGCTCATTTTCATCCATGCTTCCTCAATGTCTCAGACACCTGCTTCCTCATTGCTAATCATGGTGGTATTTTTCTATAAAATCTATTTTATAATGTGTACTTTCTGATTTTACTCTCTACTCTCTTGGCACTTACATAGGATGAGATAAAGGTGTCACTGTAGGGCTGCAAAACTTATTATGATAAAGGGACTTGAGGCATAAAGTGAATACTTTAACTGCACACCTGAACAAAACACAAGTTTGAACTTCAAGTGACTTTTGTCTCACCCGTTTTATTTGGATGGTTGTGCACTAATTTTCACTTATAAGGGTGCTGCTTAATAGGTATTCCTAAGCCTTTTATAAACACCCTAATGTTTGAATAAGACTTTATAGCTGTCAAAGTATTTACTCATATAATCCTGTTTGATCTTCACCTTGTGAGACTGTTGGGCCAGGTGGTATGTTTATCATTTTATAGTCCAGGAAGCATCCTCTGGGGTGGGTTAGCCAAGCCATGGTTGAGCTAGAACCAGAAGCAAGGCTATATCTTTGCACTTACAGGGCCAGTGTGCCTGCTGTGGAGCTAGGTACAGCCTTAGCAAGGGCCCAGGACCTCTGTCAGCCATGGACCCTCACAGCTATTGGTCTATTTAACTTCAACCCCAGAGAGGGGATCCAAAGATTTTTGGTTGACCACCAGTTTACATCTTTCCATGCCATCCCATGATGTACATAAATATTACCTCGTGATAGTTATTGTAAGACAGGGAACTTTACAGAAAATTTATCCTTAAAGTGTTGCTAAGAACATATAGCAATTATGAAAGGACATGTGGTCTTTTCTTCCTCCCCTATTTCTAAGCAGTAAATGCGCCAACTCCTGCTGAGAAAGGATCAGTGGGGAATGATGGACGCTGTTATTTGGTAGCTGACATTTCCTAACATGGTTTTATTTTACATAAGTAGTTTGAAGTCTTTTTCCATTATTCTCTTGTCTTCTTTTCAGACAAAGTAAACGTTTTTTTGCTCCTAGAAATCAAGCAATCCCACACATTTTCCATGCCATTGTGACCACTGTCTTGGTAACAAGCAGAACGAAAGCCTTCCTACCCTTAAGCAAATTTTGTTTCCCCTGTGAAGAAAGCTGGAATTGTATTACTAACATAAGTCCATATTTTAGTAGCACCGTCCTGAAGAAAGTATGTCAGCACAAAAAAGGAAGGTAGCATTATATTTTAGAAAAGTCTCTCATGGCTTCGATTTAAAAATAATGCTTTTGTTAAGTGGCTTAGCTTTTAACAAAAAGCCTCCTTGAGAATCCCTATTTCTCACTGCATGGTTCTTTAATTGTCTAGGTTCAAGTTCATGTTTTTATCTTTTTATAACTGACAAATATATCCAAAGAATGTTTTTGTTTGATCTAACAGTTATTTCTACACAACTAAGAAGGCAGCATGCAGGCATATATATTTATGCATAGACAACATGAGTGTATTGTTTGTGTTTCCTTATAGGGAAATACTTCACATATGTTTCTAGTAGGCTGAAGTATATTTAGATCAAACA
This sequence comes from Heterocephalus glaber, assembly GCF_053883595.1. Taxonomy (NCBI): domain Eukaryota; kingdom Metazoa; phylum Chordata; class Mammalia; order Rodentia; family Bathyergidae; genus Heterocephalus; species Heterocephalus glaber. The sequence continues at coordinate 36,536,453 of NW_028258381.1, read as the reverse complement.
TGAGTCTACCACGATCCATAAACTAAAATATATTTCGTCTTAACATAGTAGACTTGGCAGAAGAGCTGACTTTAAACATAAGCTTAAACAAAATGATGAGTTCATAATTATTTAATGTAAACTGAATAAGGTTGAAGGGCCCTGTGGGGTCAATTACTTTAAAGTGCTTCAATGATTACACTTTATAGACCGCCTTTCCAGTAAAACTCTATTCAGGTGGGAGACTCGCTGGCAGCCCTATAAAGTACCTAAATGGTTTCAGACTAAAAAATCTGTTAGTTTTGTAGGTTTAACATCCTTGACACTTAATAGGATTTGGGATTCCATTGTAGCAGCAGCATTTATTGCATGACACTTTAATTGAATGCCTTAGAGTAAAATGAAATTAACAAAGACAGTAGTATTAAATTATGGATGTTCCTTTTTTATCATTTGGCTAAGAACTCAGCAGAGTTTCTTTTCTAATTGTATCATTTTAAATTGATTGATATGAAAAAATAAACACTATCTTTAGGACTAGGTATACCATCTGGTGCAAGGAATTCTGAATCGGATGAGGATGGAGCTGGAGCTGGCCAAGCTGTCTCTCTTAAGTTTCAGAAAGCAATTACATTAGGGCTAGAGTAGTTTAAAAGTGGCCGGCAAGAAATCCCCATTCTTGAGTGGGTGAGGGCCAGCCAACTCTGTTTTCCATGTTGCAGCTACCAGAACTACAAATGATCTGAAAGACAGATGGGAGGCATTGCACAAGAGTTGATTTTGGTCATGGAGTCATGCTCTTTTTAGTGTGGCAAAAACAGTAGGCTATACTTTTAAAATCAAGGACAGACCTCTTCCAAGCCCTGCACCTGAAGAGTGAAAGGAAGAGACAATGCCTTAAAATTGCACCACGCATTGCAGATCAGTTGCTGCCCCCAAGTTGAGCCCTAGGCTGTCTTATCACATCGCCATCCTATAACTGTGTTTATTCATCCATGCAAAATAGTGAGATGAGTAGCCCTTGAACAAATATGGCATCTCTTTCAAATAAAGACATGGATCTCCTTATCTGGGACCCTTGTGGCCAGGTATGGAGCACAGACGTGGGCGCTTCCACAATAGGAGCTGCTGTTCCTGCAGAGAAGCAGGGGGCAGAAGGTTCTCCTCAACCACTTCTCCTTTATTGTTCCTCTTTCTTTTGGTTCTGCCTGTTGATTTCTCTCTTGCTCGCTCCCTTTCTCTTCTACTTCTAGTTAACAGTTTATGCACGCTAGACAGAAGGATGTCTATCTTGACTTAAAAGTGAAGTCCTCTTGGGTAGCCACCATCTTCCCACATAGTCAATTATCCGTGCTTTTCTACTTGTGACACAGAGATTTCTGGTGAATGTTGGCTCTAGGAGAGACAAATAAGTGACATTAACTGAAACAGACCATCAAAGAGACATTTTGTAGCTCTCCCCTTCTTTGTCTATTAGAAACACACCAGATAATTTTGAGTATAGGATCTTAAATCCTGACCTCATGACAGCCATGCATGTGAAGCCCATGAGAATGACAGAGATTATAGTTATAAGCCTCTCTGTATAAAGGAATACAGATAAAAATGCAGAGATAACCATTGTGTTCTGATTAATACAATTATTTCCATGTTTCAGTTAATGGACTGAGGTCTGGTACAGCCATTTTACCCTGATGACAAAACATTCTTACACATTCTTTCTCTCTTCAGTGAATGTTTGTGTCAGGGCTGGAGGGAGAGAAGAGGTATGTTCAACTGCTCCTGGGCACTTTACAGTTTTCTCTTCCTTTTTAAATCAAAGTGTAGAACACATATAAGCTGTGCTGCTCTGCAGCCAGTACCCTGCAACTCCCTTGGACTCCTCCATTCCCTCCGCCCCAATAAACATACCAACCCAAAGCAGTATCACTAGAACTCCAAGACATCATATTTTTTAAATATCCAAGAAAATAGAAGAAAAGGGGAATAAACATTATTCTCCCCTTTTTCACAAACCTGAATTGATAGATGTGTTTTCCCTCCCACCTTAGTGGTGATTGGCAATAAACATTGTTTTGGTTTTCAGCCTGCAAATAGGAATTGTAACTTTTCTTGACAATACATTCATTATCATTAAATTCTTTCACTCCAGGAAAGACTTACTATTGAAATCACTAAAATAAAAATCCCACAACAAAGACTTCTGTAGTAGAATGTTGCCCTGAACTTTTTCTCTTTTTTTCTACCATTTAATTTTAATTTTCTGGCATTGTTTGAGTGATAATGATAATTGACAAAATTATTTTTTTCTAAAGAAAGACATCTATATTCTGATTAACTAGGGAAAGCACAAAATACTTGTTTTATATACAGAAAGACAGTGGTAACACGGTACAGCAACAGGGTGAAACTGGTCCCACTAGAGCCCTGCACCCACCAAGAGAGGAACCTCGGGAAGAAGAAGTAAATACCACGAGAAACTGAGTGCAGTTCTAGAAAAACACTCATTTTTCTGAATCATCCAGACAAAATCTCTTCCAGTTCCCTCCATTTCTGACCTCAGGGATCACTAGTAGGACCTTGTGATAAATGGTCAGAGTCGTTACAGTGCTTAAATAGGTCCTTTGTGCTTTCTGGCTGGTGAGCCAGAGCTATCCGTTCTTACTGCATATTGGCCCACTCCCCTAACATAGGTAACTCCAAGACACACTGTTCAAACCCCTCTGAAGTTGACCTGAGTGGCAAAAGTGTACCGCATCCTCGCTCTCTGCTGTCCCTTGTATGCTTGGTAGCTCTGTGAAGTACCACATGAAAGCATTTTTAAACATAGGAGGTCGTTTCGTTGGGGCTCTCCTGCCTCAGGACTGCCTGAGTTTTGTTGCTGTCGGTGTCTGGTGTGTGACACAGAAAGTACTCACAGAAGTCTGAAGAGAAGGGAGTTAGATAGGAGGGGCAGCTGCTCAGTATTTGGGAGGACTCAAGATGTGATCAGGCTTTGGCTGAGCTTGGGAGTGACTGTCAGATACAGTTACAGTGCAGGCCCACTGGGGAGTGGTCCTCTCACAGCTGCAGCCCCAGCTGTGAGCCCCAGGTCCTCCCTCAGCTGCCTAGGTCAGAAGCAGGAAGCCACTTCTGCACCCACAAATGGGATGCAGGGTGTGTCCTGCCTCTTGACACTTGTGAGTGGCTACTGCCACCTCCACCAGAAACCCCCGCCTGTGTGTGTCAGGAGGAAGAGCAGAGATACAGACTTCTCTCCTGTCCCTCTAGCTGCAGCCCTGTGTGCCCTGGGTGTGCAAAACTCCACAGGGGTATCAGGAGCACTGTCCTCCTAAGCTTTCTAGCTTTGACCTTGCTGAATCGCCTACTGCAAGGGGATAGCAGGCTGAGCAAGCCTTCCTGGGGCTATGACGTCTGCCACACACTCTGATTTGATATGCAGTTAGCTCCTGTAGGCAGATCAGTCATGCTCTATAATGTGTTTTCATGTAGAATTCTTCTGCATTCTGAAGTATTCCAATGCCTTTCTCCCTATACTTTAGCTATTTGTATGATGTCTCAAACAGTGCTCCCCAAGAATGCTTCAGAAAATGTCGCTTGATGTAGCATCTGCAGGAAGTGGACTCGCCCAGGCATCAGCTATGGGGCTCTGACTCAGTCCTGGGAATGTGGCTGTTGAGGGTGGGTTTGAGAGGCGCACTTGAGCTAAGTGCTGGGACCCCCTCTTGCTCCCTGAATGTGGGTTATCACTTATTGGCACAAGCACCATGTCTAACTAGCCCCGTTCTGAGAGACCAGAGCTTGACCATAAGTGAAATATGATATTGCTGTTTTTCAGCATCAGATCCCGAAGGAATGGAATTGACACTAGGAAAGTCTAGTAACTGGGGAAAATGATTCTACTTCTATCTGCTTTTACTGCTTTACACATGTGTAAATAATTGCTTGTAGGCTATCTCCTTTAAAATTAGTTATGTCAGTGGTACTTTTTGTATTAGGTTATTTTAGAAATGTTAGTGAAGTCACTTTTACATACTTTCTGAATCAAAAACAAAGTGATAACATGTGGAAAATGTATCATTCAACTTCTGATGGGACCTTTCCACTTTTATCTCCTCTTCCTCTTGGAACCCCATAGAAATGACAGGATGAGAATAAAAAAGCATGGACTGCAGGGCAAGGGAATGGGAGAGGAGACAGCAGTGGCCATCACTGAGATCGCTCAGCAGACCTTTACACACTCAAGAACATTTAGAGGCACAGGAGCCGAATGGCAGAACAGGGACAGTGAAGTCAAAGGGCCGGCAGGTCAGTTTGCCCATTCCCAGGAATGGCTCAGAAGGAAGCTGTGCAGGGCCTGGGTGAGGTCCAGGAGGGAAGTGGCAGGGTGGAGACAAGTGGATTGCAGCATACTAGCCACCTTTTCCTTATGTCCACCACCACCTGTCTCTATGCCCTGGGCCAGATATTTACTCCATGGACAAGTTGACCTAGAGAGATTTCACCGTAGGAATATGGATACAGCAGTAGGTGGGCAACAAGAGAAGTCCTGGAATTGCTGCAACATGGATAGCCCTTAAATGAGGCCTCTCAGAACTGTCTGGCTTCAGATCATCCTTGTTGCCCAGCGCTGGACTACATAACAGCCAAATTCTGATTTGTAGCTGACTAGGGGGCAGCTCCTGCACCCCTTAACCACAGACCTGGCTGCAGGTGCTGCTTGTCTTATCCCTTCTTGCTTCCTCTTCCTTTTAGTCTTCAGTCATTTCTAATGAGCTCTAGGGAATTAATTTTCTCATTTCTCTTACTAGGATGTATGTTCCTTAAGGCATGCACTGTGTCTTAATCAGTTAATATTTATTCACTTTGCCCCTGCCCAAGCAGGCCCAGCAAAGAGCTGACCCATGATAATTGGTGAATAAATGAGTTACCAAAATCAGGCCATTTTGCTTTACTCTTTCCTATGATGCCCAGCTGATCATCCTTACCAGATGCCTGAATGTTTCTTTCTTCTCTGTTCCTATCTACCCATTCACCATCCACTTATCCTTCCATCTACTCACCTGCCCACACATATTTTTATCTCTCCATCCATCCATCCATCCATCCATCCATCTCTCCTACTCACCCACCCATCCATCCATCCGTAAATCTACCCACCTACACACCCATCCATTTGCCTTTCCTCTATCTTCTTCGGTTGTCTATACATCATACTTAAACTTGTTTACCTAAGAGAAGGACTACTGGTAGCTTATGCTTAGATTATACTCACTGTGACCTCTTCAGTATAGTCTAGCTTAGCATTTTAACATAACTTAATGAGTGCATTTAGTTGTGTCTTGGAACAATGGAATGTTAATATTTATATTACTCAAACCTTTCATTTAAGGAGAAGGAAAAGAATTCATTTCTTAGTAATACTGAAAATTGTGTGGCAGATAATAGAACAAAGGTCAAAGGATCCCAGAATCCTACAAATGAGAAAATGACAAAATTATTACCATTAAGAAGAGTAATGTATTGTTGTGACAGATATCTTCCTAAAGGTCACCTGAAAAAGGTTTATTTTCATGTAGGGTCATAATTTCAATATTTGGTCTGCATTCTATAAAAGACAACACATTTCTAAATTTAAAGCAACCCTCTAATATTAAAAGATGCTTTAAATGATTAATTCATTTAGCTTTAAATCTTGTTGTGTTCCTCTTTGAAAAGACTTAATCATTGTTAATAGCATAAGCAGCTGCACGTAGGTATTCTACATAGTCAGAAAAGCTGTATATTTGAAAGTTTTTATGCTCTGCAAAGGAAAGCCTGCCGGGCGATTGACATGCCTAATACTGAAATTTTTGGTGCACAGCAATCGTTGCTTTTAGTTCTTGAAAGGCACACTTGTACTTAGATAGTCTTCTAGTTTCCTTCTTAGCACCAGTTTTCAAGTAGACTCTTGAGCCTCTGCCCTTTACAGATTTGCATCCTCCTTATGTCTATTCTATAGCTATTGTCAGCAACTAAGCAATCTTGTTTTTTCTTTAGATTTGGCAAGCTATAAACTATCTTTTTTAACCTCTCATTTTTCTGCCACTTACAGAGCTGCTGAAGGCAAGGTTTAAAGTATAAATGGGGTGTCAGCATTCAGAATACCAGATTCTTTAATGGCTGTGCTGGGCTATTATTCCAGGATCACAGACAGGGAGTGGGGTGGGAAGCAGCAGTTTTTCACAGTTTCAGCCACATTGAAAAGTTTAGCTGGATCTGCTTACTCTAAGCCTGCCTAGGACCCTCTCCCTATCTAGGAGCTGGTGTGCCCTACCTTGCTCCCTGGAGAGCTCACAGCCCTCCATTTCTGAAGGCTTCTTTCCCCAAAATGTCTCCATCCCCACTTACCAGGAGTTGGCTGACCCTTGTGTGAAGATAGAGTCCTCAGACTCATCACATGCCAAAGTTATTTCTCTTTTAATAAGTGTGTATCTTTATAAAATCTAATGCACTCCTTGAATTCATTTTGTACTTTATGATTTTACCTTCTTTAAAAGTACAATGATACATGTATACTCACATTTATAGCAGCACAATTCACAATAACTAAATTAAGGAAGTGGCCTATAAGCCTAGCAACAGTTAAGTAAAGGAAATGTGGTATATATATATATATATATATATGGTGGAGTACTACTTGGCTATAAAAATAATAAATTTGAATCATTTGTAGGAAAGTGAATAAATATTGAGACCATATGCTTAGTGGAATAAATCAGACCCAAAAGGTTAAATTTTGGATGATTTCTCTAGTATGAGAGATCCAAAATATAAATAAAAAACAAAATAAAAGATATGGGAGGAAGTAGGGAGGTACCCTCTGTGAAGATGAGAAGGAGGGAAAGGGAAGAAGACGGAGTAAATATGATCAAAATGCAATGTAATCATTATGTATTGCAAACATGTACTAATAAAATAAAACATGTATTGTGAAATACTTCAGATGTGCAAAAAGAGTATGCAGGAGAATATCCTGAAGGCCCAGCTTGCAGCTGGAAAGCGTAATGTGTCACTAGTGTGCCTAAGGCCTTTCCTACCTCCCCATCCTCCAAGACTAGACACTGAGCAGAACTTGATGTTTAACATTCCTACATTAGCTTCTTCTTTTTTAAGTCTTAAAATGATTTTTGAAGTAAATCTAGAAAAAGAACGAAGACTTATGTAACACAGGAATAGTTTTAGGGGTATCCACAATCTTCATTTCAGAGATTGGATATCATCTTTCTCCTCCATTTGGTTGGGGCTGAAGACACTTTAGAACAACATCTGTATGATGCCCTGCGTGAATTGAGACTAAATTTGGCCTTCAAGAAAACTAAATTGTCTTTTTATAAAACACAATATCTGCTGTCACTGTCATTGCTGTCACACTGTCAGGAGCAGCCCTGTGCCCAGCCCTCTGCTGGGGCTGTGCAGGCATTCACCTCCTCATGTCTGCAGCAGCTGACAAGACATTATTTTCTGTTCCTCAGTTGGGGCATTGGGGCCTGATAAGGACGTGGAGCTGGTCCTAAGTTAGTGTACAGATGACTACAGAATCTTTCAGCCCACTAGGTGAGGGCGACAAGTGGGACTTAGAGTTGACAGCATCTGTGGCTGCCACTTGCTCTTTTGTGCAGTTATGCTGCACGGGTGTCTTGAGCATTGATGCCACTTGGCACGCAGGGCAGGGAGACCTGGCTGTCAGTACCACCGTGGAATTGGAGAAAGGGGCCTCACTCAAGCCCGGTAGGTCATTTGTGAGTTTATCACAGAGGGGAACAGGAGAGGTCAGACTCAAATATAACACATACAGAAGTCCCGCAGAAATCGGACCTGAGAGGAGGGCTGTGAATTTTAAAGAGGAAAAGGAGCAGGATTAGCTGGACATACAGTTTCTTTTTCCTCTCTCATTATATCTGGTTGCTAAGTGTCTTATAGTCGACGTTCTCTTTCTTCCTGTATTTAGTATGAAAAGTTACACCGTATCACATTAAATTGAAAAGTGACACTGGTGAGTTATAACCCACTGCATTACTTTGAGGACTAAGACCTAACTTAAAATATGCCCTTTCTGTCCGGAAAGTAGTTGGTGTTGTATAGTTATACAATAAAGTCACCAGAATGGGCATGTGCCAATTTGTATTCTTCTTGGAGTCGAGTAGTAATATCTGTGAAATTGACTGATTATGCTCAGAATAATATCAGTGAGGGCAATAAATCTAAACTTTAGCTCTCATAAAATGAGTTTCTAGGAAAGTCATGATTCATGATCAGGTGCACACACAGATATCACAAGTGCTAAGAAACAGAACTTGCAACCTTTGGGTTTAAAACCCAGAGTGCACCAGGCGGTTGACCAGCCTGCTTGGGAGCACTGTGTTTGTGCAGTCTTTCTCTTTCTGTGACTTTCCTGGTTTGCTTAGAGATAAAAGTCCATCTTTGTGTGATGTGTTGAAAAGGAAGGAAAAAACAGTTAAAAAATAGAAGCTGGTGCTGCACGATGAAAGAGAGAGGTGATTCTGGATCAGTGAACAAAAGGTGAGAGGGTAAGTGTGGCATGCGGAGCTCAGACCCAGGCCCACAGCGACTGGAAAAGGCCTGAGGTGTAGTCACAGAAGGACAGGCACCCTTGGTTGTAAAAAACACACCCCCCCTTTTTTTTCTTTAAGTGCTGGGAATTGAACCCAGAACCTTAATCAAGCATGATAGATAACCACTCTACCACTGAGCTACTACATCCACAGACTTTTTTCTTCTTTTTTTAAATCTTGAGACAAGGTCTCACTAAGTTGCCCAAGCTGGCCTTGAACTTGAGATCCTCCTGCTTCGTCTTCTTGAGTAGCTGGAATTACAGTCTACAGGCACGTGCCACCATATGACAGAAAAAGAATCTGTTCATCAAGAAGGTAAAAGAGCATAAAGGAGGGACTCATCAATTCTTTAGATTCCCTTTCCTGTTTGCCTATTGTTCAGGACAGGGGCCATACCTTTGTACTTCCTGCCAACCTGGTGTATTCTCCTCTCATCTCTGACTCCTCGCTCTCTCCTCTCCTGCACCTCATCTGGGCACACTCTGGTTGCCTCACCCTTACTCAGTGTCCAATAGGAATCACTTCTGGTCTGCATCCTGGCCACCATGGTCCAAGCCAACATCTAATGGCACTTGGATTGCTTTGGGAACCTCTGGGTTTGATAACAGAAATTATCATTATTTTGAATAACTGTTTGAGCATTTTCCACACATGCATTTTAATTTTTAAATGAATTTTGTATTACATATTTTTGCCACTTTGTCTTTCAGGGTTTTTTTCTTTTAAATAAGCTGAACTTGTGTGGCCGTTTACAATTCTCTTCCTTTGTTGTTTTTTTTGTATATCCTTTTTTGGTACATTTTAGGTGTACAATATAATGACATTGATCACTGGAGATATGCACCTTTATATACTCTCTTGGTTCTTATTTTTTCCCCCTTCCCTTGCCCTCCAACCCGTCCATCCCTCCCTATCTACAAAGACATTGTTCCCATTGTTTCATTTTCTCATATTAATCCCATTCCCTTCTTTCCTTTCCCCTACCCCTCCCACTTCCCCCTCCCCTTGGCCCCTTTTCTTCCTATTTCACACTATCTATTATAGCATTTAGTCCTTCTTTACACTTTCAGTTTCTCACACTAGAGAAACTGTTCGGTATTTACACATGTGGGTCCTGTTTATTTCATTTAAGAGTATGGCCTCAATGTGCATCCATTTAGCTATAAATGTCTCTAATTTCTCATTTTTGATGGCTGAGTAGTACTCCATTTTATTTTTTTAAATCCCACATTTTCTTGATCCAGTCTCCAGTTGATGGGCATTTGGGCTGTTTCCAAGTTTTAGCTATTACAAACTGTGCTGCTATGAACGTGGGTACACATACATCACGGTGGTGTGATTCTTTTAATTCTTTGGGGAAGATACCCAACAGAGGAATAGCTGGGTCAAATGGGTCTTCCAGTCCTAGTTCTTTGAGGTATCTCCATACTGATTTCCACAGTGGTTGCACCAGTCTACACTCCCACCAGCAGTGGAGCAGGGTTCCTCTTTCCCCACAGCCCTGCCAGCATTTGTTATTGGTTGATTTCATGATAGCAGCCATTCTTTCTGGGGTGAAATGGATTCTCAGGGTTGTTTTCATTTGCATCTCTTTAACGACCAGTGATGTTGAACATTTTTTCATATGTTTATTTGCCATGTCTACTTCTTTCTATGAGAGATGTCTGTTCATTTCAGATGCCCATTTTTGGATTGGGTCTTTAAATTTGGGAAGTCTGATTTTTTTAAGTTCTTTATAGATTCTCAATAGTACACCTTTGTCTGAGGGACCACGGATGAAAATTTTTTCTGACATTGTGGGTTGTCTCTGCACACTGCTGGTGGTTTCTCTTTCTATGCAGAACCTTTTTAACAAGAAGAGATCCCACTTGTTGATTGTTTGTGCTAGTTCATGGGCAACTGAGGTTTTGTTCATAAAATCTTTTCCTACCCCAATGTCTTCAACAGTTCCATCTAATCTCTGTTCCAGCCAGTTCAGTGTATCTGTTTTTATATTTAGATCTTTAATCCATTTTGATTTTAGTTTAGTGCATGATGAAAGATATAGGTCTAGTTTTAGTCTTTGGCAAGTTGAAACCCAATTTCTCCAGCACCATTTATTAAAGAGGCTGTCTTTCTTCCAGCGAGGGTGTTTGGCTCTTTTTTCAAAGATGAGGTGGCTGAGTGTGTCTAGAGTTGTTTCTGCATCTTCTAATCTGTTGCACTGGTCCTCAGGTCTGTTTCTCTGCCAGTACCATGTTGTTTTTATCACATTAGCTTTGTAGTAGAGTTTCAGGTTAGGGGTTGTAAAACCCCCTGCCATGCCTCTGTTACCTAGAATTGCTTTTGCTATTCTGGGTCTCTTCTTGTTCCAAATGAATTTTTGGATTGTTTTCTCAAGGTCCATGAAGCATGCTGCTGGGATTTCAGTTGGGATCACATTGAATCTATATAGCAATTTTGGAAGTATAGCCATTTTGACTATGTTGATCCTTCCTACCCAGGAGCAAAGGATGTCTTTCCATTTTCTGATATCCCCTCAATATCTTTTTTCAAAGTGCTATAGTTTTCAGAGAAGAGGTCTTTGATTTCTTTTGTTAGGTTGATTCCTAGGTATTTCAGGTTTTTGGATGCTGTTGTGAAAGGAATTGTTTGCCCTAGTTCTCTCTCAGTGAGTCTGTCATTGGTGTAGAGGAAAGCTATTGATTTTTGTGTGTTGACCTTGTATCCAGCTACTAGACTGATTTTGGTTATTAAGTCTAGAAGACTTTTGGTGGAGTTCTTGGGGTCTTCTATGTAGAGTATCATGTCTTCTGCAAATAATGACAATTTGACCTCTTTATTTCCTATCTTTATTCCTTTTATTTCTTTCTCTTGTCTAATTGCTGTGGATAATGTTTCCAAAACTATATTGAACAGGAGTGGTGATAGAGGACATCTTTGTCTTGTTCCTGATTTTAGTGTGAAGGATTTCAGTTTTTGACCATTTAGTATGATATCGGCTGTTGGTTTTTCATAGATGGCTTTTATCAGTTTGAGGTAGAGACCATCTATTCCAATTTTTTGTAGGGTTTTTATCATAAATGTAAGTTGGATTTTGTCCAATGCTTTTTCTGCATCGCTTGAGATGATCATATGATTTTTGTCCTTGGCTCTATTGATATAGTGTATTACATTGATTGATTTGCATATGTTGAATGATCCCTGCATCCATGGATGAATCCCACTTCGTCAGGGTGTATGATCTTCTTCATGATCTTCTGCATTCTATTTGCCAGTATCTTATTAAAGATTTTTGCATCTATGTTCATTAGTGAGATTGGCCTAGAGTTCTCTTTTTCGGTTGGGTCTTTCTCCGCTTTGGGGATCAAGGTGATGCTTGCTTCCAGGAATGAATTTGGGAATATTGCTTCCCTATTCATTTCATTGAAGAGTTTAAACAGTAGTGGCAGTAGTTCCTCTCTAAATGTCTTGTAGAATTTAGCAGTGAAGCCATCAGGACCTGGGCTTTTCTTGGTTGGTAAGTTTTTAATTATGCTTTCAATTTCATTGATTGATATTGGGTTGTTTAGAATTTTTAGGTCTTCTTCATTCAACTTTGGTAATTCATACATGTCTAGGAATCTGTCCATTTCTTCTGTGTTTTCCATCTTATTGGTGTGTAGGTTTTCAAAGTAGGTATTGATGATCCTCTGGGTTTCTGGTTGGTCTGTTGTAATTTCACCCTTTTCATTCCCAATTGCATGGATTTGGGCCTTTTCTTTCCTTTTCTGATAAGGTTTTCTAAGGGTTTATCAATTTTGTTGATTCTTTCGAAGAACTAATTCTTGGCTTCTTTGATTTTTTATATTGTTCTCTTAGTCTCCACTGCGTTGATTTCTCCCCTGATCTTTATAATTTCCTCCCTTGTATGAGCTTTGGGTTTGTCCAGCTATTCTCATTCTAGAAGCTTGAGGTTCAGCATCAGGTTGTTTAATTGGGCTCGTTCTGTTTTCCTAATATGAGTACTCACTGCTGTGAATTTCCCTCGTAAGACTGCTTTCATTGTGTCCCATAGATTCTGATATGTTGTATTGTCACTGTCATTTAATTGAAGGAACTATCTGATTTCTTCTTTAATTTCCTCTATGGCCCATTGCTTATTCAGAAGTGTGTTGTTCAATTTCCATGTGTTCATGAAATTTTTGCTGTTTCTTTTGCTATGGATCTCCAATTTCATCGCACTATGATCTGATAATATACAAGGGATAACTTCAGTTGTTTTGCACTTACCTAAATATGTTCTATGAGTGAGTATGTGGTCTATTTTCGAGAATGACCCATGTGCAGCTGAAAAGAATGTGTATTCTGATTTTCTGGGGTGAAACACTCTGTACACATCTGTTAGCTTCATATCTTCAATAGTTTGAGTGAGTTCTAGTATTTCATTATTATTTTTTGTCTAGTTGATCTATCTATTTTTAACAATGGGGTATCGAGATCCCCTACTACTATTGTATTAGTGCTTATATGGTTTTTCATGTCCATTAGTATTTGTTTTATATAGTTGGGCACACTAGTGTTTGGTGCATAGATATTTATGATTGTCATCTCTTCCTCTTGGATTGTTCCCTTTACAAGGATATAGTGTCCTTCTTTGTCTCTCTTAATCAGTGTGGGTTTGAAATCCACTTGGTCTGCAAAGAGGATAGCTACTCCTGCTTTTTTTGGGTTCCCATCACATGGAGTATTGTTTTCCCCCCTTTAACTTTCAGTCTGTGAGTTTCTTTTTGAATTAAGTGTGTTTCTTGTATGCAGCATATTGTCGGATCTTGCTTCTCGACAGTTTCTGCTAATCTATTTCTTTTGATTGGTGAGTTGAGACCATTAACATTGATGGTTATAACTGATATGTATTGAGTTATCATTGTCATGACTTTTTCTTTTTGTTTGATCCTCCCCCTTTGCTTTTATTTTCTTGTTGTGCCCGGTAGATTCATTCTGCTGGGCTTCCTGGGGTTCAGACCCTCGTTGTCTTTTCCTAGGATTTTATCTAAAATTTTTTGGAGTGCTGGTTTGGTATTCATGAAGTTCCTAAGGTGCTCTTTGTCATGAAAGTATCTTATTTCTCCATCAATTTGGAAAGCTAGTTTTGCAGGGTACATCAATCTGGGTTGGAGGCTGTTTTCCTTTAGGGCTTGAAACACATCACTCCAACTCTTCTTGCCTTGAGGCTTTGCACTGAGAAGTCTGCTGTAATTCTGATTGGCTTTCCTTTGTATGTGATTTGCTTCTTTTCTCTAACTACTTGTAGAATTTCGTTCTTCTGTTGGGTTTCTGGAATCTTAACAATTATATGCCTATGTGTAGATTTTTTTTTGATCAAGGCTAGTTAGAGTCCTATATGCCTCACTTAGCTGTTCATCAAATTCTTTTCCCCTGCTTGGGAAGTTTTCTGCCATCACTTCTGTAAACAGTTCTTTTATGTCATCTGCACTCTCTCCTGTTTCTTCATTGACTCCAATCAGTCTTATGTTATTTTTCTTTGCATCATCCAGCAGCTGCTGGATTGATTTCTCGTGGTCCCTTAAAATTTTAAAGAATCTTTCTTTTCCTGGTGACTAATTGCAATCTTATCTTCTATTTCTGAAATTCTGTCTTCACATTGGCTCATCCTGCTGCATAGACTTTCAGTGGAGTTTTTAAGGTCCTGGAAATCTGTTTTCATCTGTTTTATGGATTCCATTTGTTTTCTGTGTTGGCATTCCATCATGTTCCTCAGCTCCTCTGCTTTTTTTTAATCTGTATCCTCTCTAGCTTTATTAATCATGTCTTGCACTATGGGCATAATCTTTGCTGTTATGTGAGAAATTATTTCTGATTCCATTTTTTCCAGATCCTCTTTTGTTGCTAGTTCAGGGAGTCCAGGTGGTTGAGTATCAGAGTGTTTCATCTCGTTTCCCTTTAGGGTTGCTGTAGGTGATCTGGAAGTCTGGTTCTGTTGCTTGTTTACCTGTCTTCTCATTTTGATGTGGGAGAGGGTGGGTAAGGTGGGTGTGTGTTCCTGGCACCTGCGCGGCTCACCTCCTCTCTTCTGGGAGCCATGGCACGCCAACCGCCAACCCAGAAGTCTCCTCTGGGTGAGAGCCGTGGCACGCCGACCCAGAAGTGTCCTCTGGGCTGGTAGCTGTGGCACACCAACCCAGAGGCCTCCTCTGTGCTGGGAGCCGCAGTACACCTACCCGGAAGCCTCCTCTACACTGGGAGCCTCAGCCTACCCAGAAGCCTCCTCCTGCCTTGGCTCCATGGCGCACCGATCTAGAGGTCTCCTCTGGGCTGACAGCCATGGCATCCCTACCTAGAAGCCTCCTCTATGCTGGGAGCTGCAGCACACCTACCCCAAAGCCTCCTCCTTCCTGGGAGCCATGCCGCGCCGATCTGGAAGTCTCCTCTGGGCTGAGAACCATGGCATGCCTACCTGGAAGCCTCCTCCTCTCCTTTGTTCTTTATTATGGAGTTTTTACATTTAGAAAAGCAAGTTTGTAATTAGTGGTTAGTTATATACTTTCCTAAATTTTATTTTTGATGTGTTTAATTCTTATTTATCTTTAATTTCTTTAACATGCTCACACATTATAATTTTAAATGGGTATATGATCATGTACATCTTTTTTAAAGCTCATCTTTTCTTCCTTTTTTGCTTCTTTACTTTTTGGTTATTTTTCTTTACCTCTGACATACATTAATAACCTAATATGCATCTTTTCTTATTTTACTGTAAAGTTAGACTCCCAGTTAGACATGGGTGCACACTTTTTATTGCCAGCATTCAAAAAATTGGTTAATATTTTACAAGCTTTTTTACTTTTTGCTTTACAATAGTATGTACAACAAAAATCATTGAATTCCCTATTTATATAGCTCTTATTCATTCTTCAAAATGATTATGTAGTATACCATAGTGTCTATGTCATAATTTATAGTCTTTTTCTCTAATTGCTTTTCCATAGGAAAATTCCTGTCGAATTTTATATTGCTGTGTGGTATGTGGTAAAGTTCTAATTTTTCCAATGGCTAGCCAATATTTTCTTGATGTTTTGAGTTATCTATTCCAATCCTATTGGTTTAAACCCCTTTCTTTATTACATATTATTCATATATATCCATAGTTGTCAATTTGGAGGTTCTGTATTCTGTACAGATGTCCACTTTTTTGTTCTTGAACTTGTTCATTATTTTTATGTTAAAATAATTTTAGACTTATAAAAGAATTAGAGAATTTTGGCATTTACTTCACCTAAACTCCCTTCATGTTCATCTCTTCCATGACCAGGTCACAGCTAAGAAGTTTATGTTGGTGTGGCACTGCTTGCTGAACTACTTTTCTGACTTTCCCAGCTTTCCTCCTAATGCCCTTTTCCCACTTAGGATCCCACTCAGGATTCCACCTTACATTTAGTCATCATGTCTCTTTGGCCTCCACCAGTCTGGGACAGGTCTTGGTCTTTCGTTGTTGTTGATGACCTTGACACTCTTGAACGTTATTGATCAGTTATTTTTCTCCAAGTTCCTCAATGTGGGCTTGTCTGATACTCTCTCATAGTTAGGCTGGGGTTGTGGGTCAGGGGAAGAGTCCCAAAGGGCCCTCCCTCTGTATGGCTATTGCTGCTTCTGTACTGACCCTGTCCATACACTGTGCTTAGAAGCAAGTCAGTCAAGCCCACAGGCAAAAGGGAAGGTAATGAAGCTCCAAATATTTGTATATTCATTAAAACAAATTCTGAAAGTGAATAAATATTTTGATGTTATGCAAATATCCAGTTTCTTCTTTCAGAGTTTTGCCTACTCATTTTAGCATTCATCAGTGGATCCTTCCCACAACAGCTATTTCTGTGGATGTTTAATGGTCATTTTCCCTTTCCCCTCATTCCTCTGCATTTATTAACTGGAATTCTCTGTATGCACATGTTGTCACTTCTCCTTCAATACTGTATCACTCAGTTGTTATTTATGTTAATATGGATTGTGAGTCATTTCGTAACAGGTGTAAGAAGTCCCTTGTGTTTACTTTCTTTCCAAAGTAATTTTGGGACTTTTATTACTTATTTTATTCTTCTTATAAACTTCAAAATATTTTCCGCTTTCTGAAAGTTCAGTTGGAATGTACTTTAGAATTTTGTTAAATCTTGCCACTAAATTTGGAAAGAAATATCTTTATGATCCAGTAATTCTCCTATCTAAAAGTGTGGCATGCCTTTCCATTTTCCAATTATTATCTCAAGACCCGTTCTGGCTTCTCCATGTGAACAGCATATGAATAGATACCATTTATTCTAAAATTGACATGTGTGAGCTCATAACTCTTCTCTACCCTTGCTTGAGTTTATAAGCTTTAAAAAATGATAAATTTGCAACTATTTGCTTTTGTTAAGTATTTTTTAATTTCCTGACCAAATTACTATAACATAAATACTTGGTTCATGCTTTTTTTATTCTACATTTTTCTTCCTCTTCTGGGTTAAGTTTTGGTTTCTTGTCCCCATAAGATAGACAATACTGTGTATCTTTCCCAGAACAGCAAAAGTATTTAGGTCACTGCACAGGTTTCATTGTAACCTTTAAGTATGTAAGATGGAAACCAGATGTCTTTTATTTTCTTGATAACAGGGACATGCATTTGGCTCCAAATGCCTGAGTCTTCTGAAAGAGGCTTTAGTGTGGTAGGCATTCTACTTTATGTCCTAGCATGCTATTGAAAGACTCTAGCCAAAAAGGGGAGGGGGGGATATAGCAATTCTGTTTTCTTACTAAAAAAAAATCTTGTTCTATCAATTCTTAGCCAACTTAGTATTGGAGTAATGGCATATACATATATCTTCATTCCCGTTACTCATTAATGAAAATTTCTAGCCATATTGATTTACTCTCAGCTACATTAGTAGCTATCTTTCATTTGTTTTATTTATTTATTTATTTATTTATTTATTTATTTATTTATTCATAGTATTGGGGATCAAACTCGGGACCTTGCGCTTGCAAGGCAGGCAGAGGAACCAATGAGCTAAATCCCCAGCCCTCTTTCATTTGTTTTAAAAGTACTTTTTTCTCTGCCATCACAAACCAAATGATTCATAAAGTAAAATAGTATTCAGAATTTTTTATCTGAATTACTCATGTATACTCATACACACCTTATTCCTGCATCAAAAGGGAAAGAGTCTTTTGCTCCAAGATTTGTTATCACAACTCACAGAAACTGAGGTGTACGGAAGGCCAAGTACACCATTGAAGTCTGGTTTCGGCCTAACAGACCTGTTCTTGTCACAATTCCTGGCTCTGCTTGACTTGACTTCCTCTAATTTTCTTTCTTATTGACCTGTTCATCCTCCTCATCCTAACAGAAATGCTCCAAACTTAAATATTTTCACAATGAAGTGGAGCAAAGTCCTTTTATTTTCCTAATACCTTCCAAAGCACAGTTTAACTTGCCAGACTCAGCTGACAGCTTTTGCATGAAGGAAGACATAGATGCAGATGATAAAATAAAACACATTACTATTTCATTTCTGAGACTTTGTATAATTAACCATATAAGTACTCTTTAATAGCTGAAAGTCATATTTTATTAACATAACATTTTTTCCTATTTGTGGTAGCATTATTGAAAACTTTTCTTACCTGTTTCCACCTTTCTTTGGAGCATAGTTCATATAATTCTCTCTCAGTGTCACTACAAATTTCTAATTAAAAGCATTAATTCCTGTTCCATGACACTTAGAATCTCCTGGGTTGCTTAATCTTTTTCTTTAAATTTGCTAACATCTCAGCCATGCATTTTGAGTTCTGTGGCTGCATGCATCTAATTTATTTTCAGTGTAGACTGTCAATGCATCATCTCTGTCCTCTCATCAGCCCTTAGGGTTAAGCACCCACATCATCAGACTGTACAAGGAAAGAAAGGGCTCTTGGTGCTGCCAGCTATGGGTCCTTTGGCACATAGGGACCTCTGAGGCAGGGCCAACAGCCCTGTCGAGATGGTAGGGCTGCTCCCCGCCCTTGCCTCCTCCATCTCTCTGGTTCTCTCTGCCCTTGCCTCTGGGCCCTCCCTAACATCTTGTCCCAAGCTTGTCCCACTCCAACCAGATCCTTCCACCTCCATCTTCTTTGTATATCATAGTAACTATAGTTAATAACAGTATATCATTCTTGAAAGTTGCTAAGAGAGTTGATTTTAAGTGTTCTCACCACATGATAAATATGTGAGGTAACAGTTGTCACTTGGCTTGATTTATCCATTCTCAATGTATAAGTATATATTGAAATATCATTTGCACATCATAAGTATATAGATTTTATTTGATATTTTAAAAGTAAATTTGTACTATTTAAGCTGTAGAATGGGGTAGGGAGGGAGAAAAAATTGTATCCTGAAGCCCTTGCTGAATTCATTTATTGGTTCTGTGAGTTGTCATTGTTGATTTTTGGATTTCTTGATATTTGCTACAAAGACTATGTCATGTGAAAGTAGAGACAGTTTTACTTCTTTCTGACTTGTATACCTTCATAGTGATGCTCAAAGTGTCCCTGTTTTGGGTAGTGGAATCCTTTTCGGGTTGAGTCTCGAGTCCATTTGTCATGACCTAGTATTTACTTTCTCACTATGTGCTACAAGATATTTGAAGCTCATCTGTACATTTTCTGCCCCAGATTTATCATTAAGAATTTCTCTCCAAAGCCATAGTTCCTTTTCGTGCTAAATGGCTTCTAGAGACCACAGTCTGGCATTGAGGGTTGGAGCCAGCACCACTGACCATCAGTTCCCCACTGGACTCGCATGACTATCTCATCCCCTGATACTCTTATCTTTCAGGAAATCCCCCAGTAACTGCTCATACTTGTTTGTCCCATGGGTAAATGAAAGAATGAACATTTCTGGCCTTTTATTCTGTTCAGAATTTAGTATTTGGTCCATTGTAGCCATTTTGGTTTTAGGTGTGCAAGTTAGCTACTGCTTGTGGGAAACATAAAATGCCTGTTGAGAAGTATAGCCCGGACTAAGAATAATAAATACATCACCACCTGAGGGACAGCACTGTCATTCTCTAAGAAGACAAGTGAAAATAATACTACTTGATGTTACTATGTCATGTTCATCAAGGAAATGAACAGCATGATTATCAAAAATGCAAGAAATGGAGACAGTTGGAGAAAACTAGACACTGCCCTTTTTTCTATTTTTATCCACTTTTCCCTGTTTTTATTTTCAAGTATTTAGGGACTAAGGGTGATGTTACCTAAATATACCCACTGCCTGTTTCTCATAGGTGCATTGTCATGGTTAATAATGTGTGCAGTATGCCTAGACTTCCTCAAAAAGGTCTTCTATAGACATCAGTGTAGGAAAAGATTTTATGAACAAAACCTCAGTTGCCTGTGAACTAGCACAAACAATCAACAAGTGGGATCTCTTCTTATTAAAAGGCTTCTGCACAGCAAGAGAAACCACCAGCAGTGTGAAGAGACAACCCACAATGTCAGAAAAAATTTTCATCAGTGGTCCCTCAGACAAAGGTGTACTATTGATAATCTATAAAGAACTTAAAAAGATAAGACCTCCCAAATTTAAAGACCCAATCCAAAAACAGGCATCTGAAATGAACAGACATTTCTCAGACAAAGAAGTAGAAATAGCAAATAAATACATGAAAAAATGTTCAACATCACTGGTCATTCAAGAGATGCAAATGAAAACAATGCTGAGATTCCACTTCACTCCAAAAAGAATGGCTGCTATCATGAAATCAACCAATACCAAATGCTGGCGGGTCTGTGGGGAAAGAGAAATCCTGCTCCACTGCTGGTGGGAGTGTAGACTGGTGCAACCATTGTGGAAATCAGTATGGAGATACTTCAAAGAACTAGGACTGGAAGTCCCATTTGACCCTGCTATTCCACTGCTGGGGATCTTCCCCAAAGAATTAAAAGAATCATACCACAGTGATATATGTGTGCCCATGTTCATAGCAGCACAGTTTGTAATAGCTAAAACTTGGAAACAGCCCAAATGCCCAACAACTGGAAACTGGATAAAGAAAATGTGGTTTTTTTATAAAATGAAGTACTACTCAGCCATAAAAAAATGAGAAATTAGAGACATTTATAGCTAAATGGATGCACATTGAGGCAATACTCTTAAGTGAAATAAATAGGACACACATGTATAAATACCGAATAGTTTCTCTGGTGTGAGAAACTGAAAGTGTAAATAAGGACTAAATGTATAATAGGTAATGTGAAATAGGAAGAAAAGGGGCAAAGGGGAAGGAAGTGGGAGAGCTAGGGGAAAGGATAGAAGGGAGTGGGATTAATATGAGAAAATGGAAAAATAGGAACAAAATCTTTGTAAATAGGGAGGAATGGAGGGGTTGAAGAGAGGTCTGGGCAAGGGTGAAAAATAACCAAGAGTGAATATGTAAAGGTTCAAATTTCCAATGATGAATGTCATTATATTGTATACCTAAAATGTACCAATGATTAGAATGAATAATTTATAATGTAAAATAGGAAGAAAAGGTCCAAAGGGGTAGGGGTAGTGGGAGGGGCAGGGGAAAGGAAAGAAGGGAAAGGAAAAGTGCTGAGAAATGGAAAAAATGGAAATAAAGTCTTCGTAAATAGGGAAGGGTGGAGGGGGTGAAGGGAGGGCTAGGAATGGGGAAGAAATAAGAACCAAGATGCATTATGTAAAGGTACAATTCCCAATGAGAAATGTAATTGTGTTGTATACCTACAATATACCAATAAAAGAATTTAATAAAGTGCAAAAAAAAAAAAAGGTCTTCTATAAATTATGTATAGGTATATTGGGGGCATATCCCCATTCACCTAGGCAAATTTGAAGTAGCCTGCCTATTTTTTCATTTTAGACACATCCTAAATGTTCAAAACAAGAGGTTTTATAAAGCTTTTCCTGGGAGAGTCCAAAGTCAATAGCTCTTGAGAAAAAAATAGACACTATCTCCAAAGGAAAATGTTTTCATTAATCTTCAGTGACTTAAACCAGGGCTCTTGGTTCTGCCTCTTATTAGATGGGAACATGACTATTAACCAGCAGAGAAGAAATTTTTGTAGCAGTAACTAAGAAAGCCTGGATTTGAGGGTTCTGTCAGGTTAGAAAAGAAAATCTTTAACCCCAACTTATATAGGTGGATATAAGGTGAGATCCCTCTGAGAGCTCAGCTCCAGCTTTCCTGCCTAGGATGCCACTGGGGTCTCTCACTGAGATCTGGCATCTGGTGATATAGTCACGTGTCCAGCTGTCTTAGAGCCAGAGGCACAGCACCCACTCCTCAGTTCCCCCTATTTATCCTCATCACTCCCATGTAAGGGCACTGGTGGAGCCCTGGAAGTCAGATGGGAGGCTTGGAGGGGGTGTTCCAAGATGCAGTAGGACAAAGGTTTCCAGAGGGTGATGTTTCTGGCATCTGACCTAACTGGTCTGGGGACAGGAAAGGTGGAATAAACTAAGGGTAAGAGGATACATTTGGGGTGAATACTGGGTTCCAGTCTTTGCTCTTTAGCTTCTTTGGAGGGGGGATCCTTTGCGTCTGAGCCTCAGTTCCCTGCTGTGAAGTGGAGATATCAACAGTAGCCAGCTGGTTTTGAATTTGAGTGTGTGCTAGATGTGTAAACTTCTTTTTAAGATTATTTTATGTGAGAAATAGGCAGATTATCCGATCATTCCAAGGACAAGGACCTCAGGATTCGTGCCATCAGTCAAGCCTCTTGCTCAGGGTTACAGTGTTATGTGGCTTAGAAGTATTAGAGAAGAAGCTGCAATGCAGATGCCCTGCACCCAGATCATCAGTGTCAGCCGCTGGCTGCTGTTCAGGAACATAGATACTTGTGGGATTTCTGTGAGGAAAGAGCAGCGAATACATACAAAGTGCTTAGCCCCTTGTAGGCCCTTTGGAAATGCCCAGGGAGGCTCATTCTGGTCATTACCATGAGGAGCGTAGAGCAGAGGCTGGTTGAGGAGAAAGGTTGAAAGGGGTGGGGTAAGCAAAGGAGCTGGAAGACCAGGCCATGCGGAGATAGGCCCCAAACAAATGGGCTCACAGCTGTAGTTGTACACTGGAAAGTCTCTCCAGACTCTGAAAGGGAAAACTGGTACCTTCTCCCCGCCCTGGGGCAATGGCTCAGCTTCGCTTGCAGGTCAGCGCCTTGGGAGCAGTCCTAGTACAGGTATAGACAGCACAGGGCCGCAGGTCCCAGCCCAGTCTATGGAAGGTGCAGCTCTACTCAGTGCGAGAGACATTAATTCCACACTCACAGCACTTGGTGAGCCTTCCTGAAGGTCAAATATAGGGGCCCAGGATTTTACATAACCCTGAACTTTCTGCAGAGTTAGATTCTTTCTCTTGGATGATTTTACCATTGCTGCACACTTGTTTGCCAGGACTGTGTCCAGAGAGTGGAGGTTCTGGAGGTTGTGTGAGAGGGCAGAGAGCCCATCAGGCACTCCGTTTGCATACATGCCTTGCCTGTTACAGTGGCTTCCGGAAAGAAAAAATTACTGAAAAAAAATTGGGCTTTCTTGTAGGTTTATTTCCATCTGTCCTGTTGACAGGAGTTTTATGTGGAGGATGATGCTGTTGCCCTGCAGCTTTGGAGCCCTGGTTCTCCGGGAGGCACTGAGAGGCCCCACTGTCTGTGAGGTCAGCTGTCACCCCGGAGGTGGGAGTTGACCTGGGTCATCACAGGTGCTCCCATCTCGGTGGGCATCCCTTTGTCACTTAGTAATCAAAAGGAGGCTAACAAAAGACTCGAACTCTTGGCAATAATTGTGCTCCTTCAAAGAGAGGAGCTGGGCAGAGTCAGACCTGAAAGGTAGAGAACATTCAAAAAAGCAATTTGCTCTGTTTTCAAGTCTTCCTGTGGGATGATTTGCTTTTAGAGATGAGCTAGCTCTTTTATTGCTGCTGCTGCTGATGCTTGATCCTGCCACAGAGACAATCCTATGCCGAGGGGATGCTGTGAAGCTCAGGTCAAGTGCTCTGCCCGTACCCCTTCATCTGCACAGTGAAGAAGGGCTCCTGGGCACCTTGCACTGAAGGAAGGAGGATGTAGAGAGAACTATAGCTGGAAGTGTGAATTTCCAGCCTCTGGCTTTCCCTCCTCACCCTCAATGTCAATGTCAGCGTGGGCAGGTAGCTCCATGGGCCAGGGTTGCAGGTGTGGACAGTCCTGAGGTCTTTACCTGGCTGCTCAAATCCTCCGAGTTGGCAGCAGCACTGTTCATAATCTGCTGTCAATTTGGGGAAAGTACCTTGCTAAGCCATACCCATATTCATTTAATTTGGGGCCCAGTTCTGTATTATTTTTACTCTATCCCTGTATCAAGTGAATGAGCTCAGCTTTGTCTAATTGCAGAGTATCTTAAGGAGAGAAGGGCTCAGGAATGGCCCCATCCAGAGAGGCTCACGTTGGTGCCTTCTGCCTTGTACATGGCTGTCATCTTTTTAATAGTTTCTAGTTTGAGTGTATTTATACTCTGCCTGTATTACATTATTTAAGAAACTAAAAGATCTAAAAACATGTATTCTATACATTTTGAATAAGTCATGTCTTTTTTTCTAAATTTTTTTTATTTTAGAAAAAAAATAGCTTGGCTGGAAATTTTTATGTATAGGTCTCAGGTTTGTATAATTATTCCTCATCCCTCTCTTCTTGTGTATGACCACACCAGAAATTTGGTATGGCCATTTATTTATGCCCTGTGCTGGAATAATTAGTCAAAATAACAAAAGGCTCTGAATATAGTATGTGTAGACTAAATACAAATGGACTAAACGTGCTTTTTAGATTAGCTCTAAATTTTAAGAAATACTGCTCTAAATAAGAAACATAAGTTTTCTGGGGAAAACCCTGTTGAAATAAATTCTTTACCATTTATATCAACAGTTATCCTGTGATCTAGTCAATTCTTTTACATCCCTCATCCTAAGCAGTGTCTTTCCTAGAGGAAAGGAATGATTTGTGTACATGAACACAGATCAAGGACGGTGGGGACACGTCTCAGATCTCCCTGTTCAGTCACCATGCTTGAGTTCCTGAGCAGATGGCTGTGTTTCTGGTCATTTGGTAACTTTCATGGGATAATTCAGGTGCCTGGCAGTGTTAGAACAGGAGTCTGTTAACTCAAGCTCTAGAAAGCATTTAGCTCCCAAACCAGAAAGTTGACTGCATTTATTGTTTTGTTGTTTGCTGTTCACGTTCACTGCGCTTGAAGGACTTCATTCAGCCTCAGCAAACACTGAAGGAATAGCTCCCTGTAACCTCATCCATGTCCTTACCTGATTTGCACTTCACAAAGTCCCTTTTGATGTTAGTATTGCTGCCCCCATCTTACAGATGCAATAATTGAGTGATGACCCCAAAGGAATAAATCAGGTACAGATCTGATTCTAGTTCCATTGCTCCTTCCAGGGCAGACTCTATGATCACTCAGAGGGTCTCTACATTAACACAGAATGCTGTGTTTCAATTGACATCTAATACATTAAAAAAAATCAGAGTGTAGAAAAATGTAGCACATTCATTTTCAAATCCTTCAAAAAAGCAAAAGGTTTGAAACGTTTATTTTAACTAAACAACTTTTTCATGTGTTGGTTCCAAGACTCAGTGTTATGAGTGTAACTTGGATCTCAAGTGCCACAATTAACAGCAAGTTCAAAGCAGACAACTTCAGAACTGATGAACTTGCCTTAGCTGTATAATTACAAGAACTAAATTTGCTTCCAAGTAGTTCTGGAAATCATGAGTCCTGGGACTCCTCTCATTGGTTCAGAAACACTCCTAAGGGAAGGTTTTTAAAGTGCTTCCTATCACTTCTTATAGTTTATAAATAATCCAGTCTAAGCTCCATGGAGCATAAACAATAAATTTCTCTGACCCAGGTCTAGGGACAAATTAATTGCTCACTAAATAGTGAATACAGGTATTTTGTTTTAGTTCCTGTGAATATATACCCTTACTTTTCTGTCCTCATCTTCAGGCATCTACAAGGTACCCACTGGACTATTTTTACTGACCATAAATCTGTTTCCTCTCAAGATTACTATGTCAATGTCACATCTCTGAAAACAAATGATCTTTTATGGCATAGGGAACACTACATCCCCTGAATGTTGTCAGGTGTATTAGTCACTTTTCCCAGCACTGGGACAAAACACTTGATACCTGCAACTTAAAGGAGGAGAAGCTTTTTTGATTCATGATTTCAATAGGTTCAGTCCATGGCTAGCTGGCTCCAGGACAGAAAAGGCATGCTGGCAGGCCATGGTGGAAACAGTTGCTTACCCCATGGAAGCCAGGAGGCAAAGAGAGAAAGAAAAAATGAGCTGGGGACAAAACTCTACCTTTCCAAGACATACCTCCAATGACCCACCTCCAACCAGGTCCTGCCTTCTAACTGCATATTCAGCTATAAACTCATCAATGGATTAATCCACAGCAAATATACAGCCCCCGTGATCCAGTCACCTTCCAAAAGTCCCACTTCAGAACACATGAGACTTTGGGAGGACATTTTAGATCTAGGCCAAAACAGCTGCTATGATAGAAGATCCTCCAGCAAGTTGGCCCTTCCACCACACACTTCACAGGGCAGGCCTAGACATCCACCTCTAGGGCCATTTTTCCCTAAGGGTGTTTTTGATCAATGCTGGTGGTCCATGGCCACACAGAGCTCCTTTCTCCCTCAAGTTTCATCTTTTCTGAAAGAAAAAAATATTTTGTTTGATACTTTATGAACATATTGGAATCAAATAAAAAATGCCCAGAAGCACTTAGGAAATACCAAGGGGAAATACAATTCTTTCCTGAGCTACAGCATTTTCTTTGTTAATCATCTGTTAAGGACAAAAGATTATTTTCTCTCCTGTGAAAAATCCTTCCTATATTTATAGTTAGTACAAAAGTGACCTTCTAACTTATTCTCTATGAATTCAACATTCTAGTTTCCTAAGCTGTAGTTTATTTCACTCACAACGGCATAAGTTTTTTCACTCCTATTTTATTACAACTTAAGGAATTAGAAGTTAGAATTATGAGCTTTCATTTTTATTGCAGAAGTAAGATGGAGGAAGACTAAGGAAATAATTTAATATAAAACCACACATAGGTTTATTTCAGTAAAGCTAACAGAAAATCTCTCTGGCCAAATACTATAATTTTCCTGTAAAGTCAATGTACTTTTTAAATGAGTTATTTGGAATTATGCTATAATATAGCCGAGGAGTTCATATGATGGAGAAGTATTAAAATTCAGTACCATAATTACTTAGCATACCCTTTCATTCTTTTAGAACATGGTTCACTTGGTACTTGTTTGTTATCAAAAGATCGGAAAATATTTTAAAAAATAGAATTCAAAAGAAAATAACTTGCAATCTTACCACTCAGAGACTAACTTCTGTTACAGTTTATGTATATACATACATAAAATTCATACCTGGAATTTTTTCTAGGCATAGAACACACTTTTTAAAAAAGTTTTATCCCAAATGTATGTTACTGTATATGCTTTTTGAATCTGTATCAACATGCTGTTGACGTCTAGTAACAGAAACTCTCTGACTCGAACAAATTTGAATGTGACTATATTATATCATAAAATAGAACATCAGCAATAGGATGAGCTGCAGGATGAGTGTTTCCCTGGTTATCAAGGACCCAGGTACCTCACATTCTGTCTGTCTGATGCCAATATTGTCAGCTTTGAGCTAAAGTTGTTTTCCTCATGGCCATAAAATTGCCACCATTGTCACCTGGGACAAAATGACCACAATCCAAGCCTGCTACTAGGATAGACAGTCTCTCCCATTACAGCTGCCTGGGGAAGTGACAGCCAGAGCAAAGGAGGGCCCAAGGGACATGGCCATTGCACATCACTCAAACAGGCTCTTTTCCTAAATCATCCCAGCAGTTACTGGGACTTTAAAATTGAGTGCATTTAAGTATTTTATTTCCATTTTAAAAATTAGTTTCCTTTGTAAAAGGGTAATTAATTCTCATTTAGTAAACATTCTCCAAAGATTTAATATTTTTGCTGTGTCTTTTTTAGCAACAGATGAAGTTTCTTTTATAAATATTGATTTAAACAAGTAGAGAAATTAAAAACTAAAAAGCAGAGCTTAAAAATAAAAACCTTAATAGATGAAAAATTTAGTGTTTTTTATTTTTACCTGCTTTTAAATTTTGAATACCCCTGAAACAATGTAATAAATAATATAGAAATTAGTGGGCATTTTAAAAGACCAATTCTGAGAATTAATAGGCATATTTGAAATTACTATTATAAAAATCAGATGTTAAAGCAAAAGTTATATATCTGCTTTTAAAATTATACTATGAAATGTGTAACTTCATGTGTAGTAAATATTCATATTTAATTTTAGGTGCCAGTGTAACATATACTAAAATAAAATGGAACAATTTCTATGGTTCTATAAAAGGAGCCATAAATAATTATAGTTAAACTCTTTTGAAATATTTTTATGGGACTAAAAATTGAAAACTTCCTAGTAGGGAAATTTTCTTACATGAGACATGAAATAAATTAGCCATTGAGACCCAAAATGTATATGGCCTATGGGAACCCTGAATGAACAGTCATTCCTTAGGATAATTTTACACAATGAATAAAAACCAAGGATTTTTTAAAAAGCTTTCCCAAAGATAACTAGAAGAGAAAAGTTGCTATTACATTAAATCCTTCATGAGAAGTCACCCAATTGGCCTGACTCTCTGACTCAGGAATGACTCTGACTAGGATCAGAAGACAAACAAACAGAACCCCTCCCCTGCAGAGGGATCATCCTGTGGTACATTTCACTGTAATGTGCCACATCCCACTGCATCTTTGTTTTGGAAATAAGAGCAGAGTCTAAACAATGTTTTGGTGTTTCAAGACTATGTCTAACTCTTCATGCCCAGCTCACCAGCCAGAGAATTTACATACATTTGCATTTTTATTTTTTAGTAAATTCTAACTCCCTCACTCACCTCCTGAAGTAGCAAAGGGAATACAGAATCATAACAGGCACAAAGGACCCTGTTGGGCCCCCATTTCAATACAATAGGCATTCAGATTTTGTTGGCATTCTTCTTTTTTAAAAAGTAACATAGTAACAGTCATTGTGTGGTACAATGTGGGAGCACTGGTCTACCTGTGAGAGGGCCTGGTCCTGCCTCTGGCATCAAGTGGCCATATGATCTTGGACAGGCAGCTATGGCTCAGATGAAGGGTAGGTGGATCGAATGTGTCTCACATTCCTTCCACTAGAATTGGGACATCAAAGGAGGGTTTATTCATGATCATGTAGAGTGTATACTTGTTTGTTCACACTTCTAAAGCATGACTCCTAGAAGTGAGTGAGGGGTGTATGGCTGGAGTTAGGGGTGATGGGAGAATTTAAGTTGAAGGGGTCAGCACTGTGCCAATTGACAAAGTTACCTCTGTCCTCCAGTGTGACTGTAAATAAGTATAGTCTCTAAGGAGGTACAGGGGAACCTGTGCAGAGAAATAGGTTCATTTGCCTTGGATCAAGATGTTGGGGGTCCAGCCCTCAATTGAAAGGTTTATAAGTATTGCGAGATCAAGTTACTCTCCTGCAAGAAAAGGCACAACTGCCATAAAATGTCCTCTAACTGGCTTTGTTAGAACTCTCGGAGGAACCTCTTGAGTTTCAACAATCTCTGGATGTGTGTGTTCTACAGTAGGCTTGGTATGGAGATGGAGCAACTACAGCACACAGATACTGCTGGCTGCAGGGTGTCCAACAGACCAGAGAAGATTCAGCCTTCATTTCATTCTTAAAGTTGGCCAATGTGTTTTTTTCATTGCAGATCTTTAAAAATAAATAAGTAAATAAACTCCACACATTCCTATATAGTTTGCCTAATAAATTAACTTTGTCTTATAAATGAGAAATTAGTTCCCTGGAGTGGCTTTGACACTATCTTGTCCTTCTCTGAAACAGAGCTATCACCCTGGAGAATCAGCTGGTGATCCTTGCAACAACAGCAAGTGATGCTGGGGCTTACTACGTGCAGGCTGTCAATGAGAGGAATGGGGAGAACAAGACAAGCCCATTCATTCATCTGAGCATAACAAGTGAGTTCGGAGAGTCCAAACAATAATTCTGAAAGAAAGACAGTCTTTCTGTAATTAATAACCAATTTCTAAAATAATAATAATAATAACCACTTTCCTTTTTTTGGGGATACTGGGGATCGAACTCAGGACCTTGTGCTTGCCAGGCAGGTGCACGCCACTGAGCTACATCCCCAGCCCCAATAACCACTGTCTGTTGGGACATTGCGCAGTGAATCTTCTTTCTCTGGTATAGTAGTTAAGGTTTAATATTGACTCAGTCTCAGTAGTTCAACGAGCTTTAGGGCTGTTGCTTCCTTTGACACACTTTGCAGAAAATGTGAATTTATCTGCTATTTTAAAATGCAAGTTCTTATTTGTTTCATGCATTTAAAACATTGCTTTTCTTTTGTACACAGTTAATATGTGTTGTTTTTAACAGTAAGAAAATGTTTTTTGACTTTCATGGATTGTTTCCATGAACTTTGCTTCAGATTAGGTTGTTTTTTTAATCTAACAATAACTTCCTTAAGGAAAAATATATACATATGTGAAGTTGTGCTAAAATAAGCAGTATTTTACCATAATCGTTTTTGCTATGTGCTTTAATTAAAAGACTGAGTCATGAAGAAAATATACCCAAGTTGCTGTGGTAGGGATGGTTTATTTATGGGGATTTTAGTTTGAGGATACTAAGTGTTTGTCTTTCAAACATTAGTTTTTATTAGTTTTATTGGTACATTTTAGGTGTACAATATGACATTCATCATTGGAAATTTGCACCTTTACATAGTCTCTCTGGGTTCTTAATTTTTCCCACTCCCATGTCCTCCCTTCAACCCCTCCATGCGTCCCTATTTACAAAGACTTTGTTTCCATTGTTTCATTTTCTCATATTAATTCCATTCCCTTCTTTCCTTTCCCCTACCCCTCCCATTTCCCTTTCTCCTTTGCCCCTTTTCTTCCTATTTCACATTATCTAATATACCTTTTAGTCCTTATTTACACTTTCAGTTTCTCACACTAGAGAAATGGCATTTACACATGGGTGTCCTATTTATTTCACTTAAGAGTATAGCCTCAATGTGCATCCATTTATCAATAAATGTCTCTAATTTCTCTTTTTTGATGGCTGAGTAGTACTCCATTTTATTTAAAAACCCACTTTTTCTTTATCCAGTTTCCAGTTGATGAACATTTGGGCTGCTTCCAAGTTTTAGCTATTACAAACTGTGCTTCTATGAACATGGGTGCACATATATCACTATGGTATGAGTCTTTTAATTCTTTGGGGAAGATACTCAGCAGGGGAATAGCTGGGTCAAATGGGACTTTCAGTCCTAGTTCTTTCAGGTATCTCCATACTGATTTCCACAGTAGTTACACAAGTCTGCACTCCCACTAGCAGTGGAGCAGGGTTCCTCTTTCCCACACAGCCCCGCCAGCATTTCTTACTGGTTGATTTCATGACAGAAGCCATTCTTTCTGGGGCAAGGTAGAGTATCGGCATTGTTTTCATTTGCATCTCTCAAATGACCAGTGATGTTGAACATTTTTTCATATGCTTATTTGATATTTCTACTTTGTCTGAGAAATGTCTGTTCATTTTATATGCCCATTTTTGGACTGGGTCTTTAAATTTGGGAGGTCTGATTTGCTTAAGTTGTTTATAGATTCTAGATAGTAGACCTTTGTCTGACGAACAGAAGGTGAAAATTTTTTCCCACATTGTGGGTTGTTTCTTCACACTCTTGGTGGTTTCTCTTGCTGTGCAGAAGCTTTTTAATAAGAAGAGATCCCACTTGTTGATTGTTTGTGCTAGTTCACAGGCAACTGAGGTTTTGTTCATAAAATATTTTCCTACATACACCAGTGTCTTCAAGAATTCTACCTAACCTCTGTTCCAACCAGTTCAGTGTTTCTGTTTTAATATTTCGATCTTTAATCCATTTCAATTTTAGTTTAGTGCACGGTGAGAGATATAGGTCTAGTTTTAATCTTCGGCAAGTTGAAACCCAATCTTCCCAGCAGCATTTATTAAAGAGGCTATCTTTCCTCCAGTGAAGGTGTTTGGCTCCTTTGTTGAAGATGATTTGGCTGAGTGTGTCTGGATTTGTTTCTGCATCTTCTAATCTGTTCCACTGGTTCTCCGGTCTGTTTCTTTGCCAGTACCATGCTGTTTTTATCACAGTAGCTTTGTAGTATAGTTTCAAGTTGGGGGTTGTGATACCCACTGCCACATCTCTATTGCCTAGAATTGCTTTTGCTATTCTGGGCCTCTTCTTCTTCCAAATGAATTTTTGGATTGTTTTCTCAAGGTCCGTGAAGTATGCTGCAAGAATTTCAATTGGGATTGCATTGAATCTACATAGCAGTTTTGGAAATATGGCCACTTTCACTATGTTGATTTTTCCTGCCCAGAAGCAAGGGATGTCTTTCCATTTTCTGATATCATCTTCAGTCTCTCTTTTCAGAGTGCTATAGCTTTCAGAGAAGAGGTCTTTGATTTCTTTTGGTAGGTTGATTCCTAAGTATTTCAATTTTTTGGATTCTATTGTGAAAGGAATTGTTTGCCCTATTTCTCTCTCAGTGAGTCTGTCATTCATGTAGAGGAAGGCTATTGATTTTTGTGTGTTGACCTTGTGTCCAGCTACTTTTCTGAATTTGGTTATTAAGTCTAGAAGACTTTTGGTGGAATTCTTGGGGTCTTCTATATAGAGTATCATGTCATCTGCAAATAATGACAATTTGACTTCTTCATTTCCTATTTTTATTCCTTTTATTTCTTTCTCTTGTCTAATTGCTGTGGCTAATATTTCCAAGATTATATTGCACAAGAGTGGTGATAGTGGACATCCTTGTCTTGTTCCTGATTTTAGTGTGAAGGATTTCAGTTTTTGACCATTTAGTATGATATTGGCTGTTGGTTTTTCATAGATGGCTTTTATCAGATTGACGTAGAGACTGTCTATTCCAATTTTTTATAGGGTTTTTATCATAAATGCATGTTGGATTTTGTCAAATGCTTTTTCTGCATCTATGAAGATGATCATATGGTTTTTGTCCTTGGTTCTATTGATATAGTGTATTACACTGATTGATTTGCGTGTATTGAACCATCCCTGAATCCCTGAGATGAATCCCAGTTGGTCAGGGTGTATGATCTTCTTGATGATCTTCTGCATTCTATTTGCCAATATCTTATGAAGGATTTTTGCATCTATGTTCATTAGTGAGATTGGCCTATAGTTCTCTTTTTCAGTTGGATCTTTCTCTGCTTTAGGGGATCAAGGTGATGCTTGCTTCCAGGAATGAATTTGGGAGTATTGCTTCCCTATTCATTTCACTGAAGAGTTTAAACAGTAGTGGCAGTAGTTCCTCTCTAAATGTCTTGTAGAGTTCAGCAGTGATGCCATCAGGACCTGGGCTTTTCTTGGTTGGTAAGTTTTTAATTACATTTTCAATTTCATTGATTGATATTGGATTGTTTAGAATTTTTAGGTCTTCTTCGTTCAACTTTGATAATTCATACATATCTAGGAATCTGTCCATTTCTTCTGTGTTGTCCATCTTATTGGCATATAGGTTCTGGAAGTAGATATTGATGATCCTCTGGATTTCTGCTGGGTCTGTTGTAATTTCACCCTTTTCATTCTTAATGGCATGAATTTGGGCCTTACCTTTTTCTAATAAGGTTAGCTAAGGGTTTGTCAATTTTGTTGATTCTTTCAAAGAACTAACTCTTGGCTTCATTGATTTTCTGTATCATTCTCTTAGTCTCCATTGCATTGATTTCTCCTCTGATCTTTATAATTTCCTCCCTTGTATGAGGTTTGGGTTTGTCCTGCTCTTCTTTTTCTAGAAGCTTGAGGTTCAGCATCAGGTTGTTTAATTGGGCTTGCTCTGTTTTCCTAATATGAGTATTCACTGCTATGAATTTCCCTCATAAGACTGCTTTCATTGTGTCCCATAGATTCTGATATGTTGTATTGTCACTGTCATTTAATTGAAGGAACTGTCTGATTTCTTCTTTAATTTCCTCTATGACCCATTGGTTATTCAGAAGTGTGTTGTTCGATTTCCATGTGTTTATGAAATTCTTGCAGTTTCTTTTGCTATTGATCTCCAATTCCATCACACTATGGTCTGATAATATAAAGGGGATAACTTGAATTCCTTTGTACTTAGTTAAATGTGTTCTATGAGTGAGTATATGGTCTCTTTTGGAGAACGACCTGTGTGCAGCTGAAAGGAATGTGTATTCTGATTTTGTGGGGTGGAACACTCTGTAAACATCTGTTAAGTTCATTTGTTCTAGAGTTCAATTGAGTTCTAGTATTTCATTGATTGTTTTTTGTCCAGTTGATCTATCTATTTGTGACAGTGGGGTATTGAGATCCCCCACTACTATTGCATTAGCGCATATATGACTTTTCTTGTCCGGTAGTACTTCTTTTATATAGTTGGGCACACTAGTGTTTGGTGCATGGGTATTTATGATTGTCATCTCTTCCTCTTGCATTGTTTACAAGGATGTAGTTTCCTTCTTTGTCTCTCTTAATCAGTATTGGTTTGAAATCTACTTGATCTGCAAAGAGTTACTCCTGATTTTTTTGGGGTTCCCGTTGCATGGAGTATTGTTTTCCACCCTTTAACTTTCAGTCTATGAGTTTTCTTTTGAATTAAATGTGTTTCTTGTATGCAGCATATTGTTGGAGCTTGCTTTTTGACACACCTGTCAGTCTATTTCTTTGATTTGTCAATTGAGACCATTAACATTGGTGGTTATAACTGATACATATTGACTTATCATTGTTAGGACTTTTTCTTTCTTTTGGATTCTCCCCCTTTGCATTTTATTTCTTGTCATGCCCAAAGGATTAATTCTTTTGGGCTTCCTAGGATTGTGATCCTCATTATGTTTTCCTAGGATATTGTCTAAAATTTTTTGGAGTGCTAGTTTGGTATTCATGAAGTTCCTAAGGTGCTCTTTGTCATGAAAGTATCTTATTTCTCCATCAATTTTGAAAGATAGTTTTGCAGGGTACCTCAATCTAGGTTGGAAGCTGTTTTCCTTTAAGACTTGAAATATGTCACTCCAAGCTCTTCTTCCCTTGAGGCTTAGCATTGAGAAGTCTGCTGTGATTATGATGGGCTTTCCTTTGTATGTGATTTCTTTCTTTTCTCTAATTACTTATAGAATTTTGTTCTTCTGTTAGGTTTCTGGAATCTTTAACTACTATATGCCTATGTGTAGATTTTTTTTAATCAAGGCTATTTGGAGTCCTATCTGCCTCATTTATCTGTATGTCAAGTTCTTTTCCCCTGCTTGGGAAGTTTTCTGCCATCACTTCTGTGAAGAGTTTTTTTATGTCATCTGCACTGTCTCTTGTTTCTTCAGTGAATCCGATCAGTCTTATGTTATTCTTCTTTTCATCATCTAGCAGCTGCTGGATTGATTTCCCATGGTCTCTTTTAAAGAAATTTTTCTTTTCCTGGTCACTAATTACAACCTTATCTTCTGCATGTAAAATTCTGTCCTCACATTGGCTCATTCTGCTGCATAAACTTTCAGTGGAGTTTTTAATCTCCTCAAAATCTGTTTGCATCTGTTTTGTGGATTCCATTTGTTTCCAATGTTGGGATTTCATCATGTTCCTCAGCTCCTTTACTTTTTTATCTGTGTCCTCTCTAGACTTATTAATCATGCCTTGCACTATGGACACAATCTCTGCTGTTATCTGAGAAATCATTTCTGATTTCATTTTTTCCAGGTCCTCTTTTGTTGACAGTTCAGGGAGTCCAGGTGGTTGAGTATCAAGAGTATTCCATCTCATTTCCCTTTGGGCTTGCTTCAGGTGATCTGGGAGTCTGTTTTTGAGACTTGTTTAAGTGTCTTCTCATTTCAAGTGGGGGGCGTGGGAGGGATGTGTGTTGCTGGTGCCCGCACAGCTCACCTCCTCGGTGCTTGGGAAGGTAGTTCGCCGGCCTGGAAGGTTCACTGCCTCTGTGCTGAGGACTCATCTTTGAAACCTTACCAGTGAATATCTAGAGAAGGGAAACATCCAAAAGCAAGAATGTTATGGGATGGGGGATCCAAGGTGGGACCTCCTTTTTTTTCCATCTGTTTCCTTGCTTACCTTATATGTCAAATGTAGCCCAGAGAGTGGGCTCTAAGGTTGGCCAGTGCTCTCTTCTTTCTCCAGCCTTTTCCTTAGCTACCTCTTGTCTCAAGAACACTGGAGTATATTGTCATCATTCATTGGCATCTTGATGCTTTGTGGAATGAAATGCAGGTGTGCTGCTGAGAAAATACAGTTGGAAAATAGTTATGATGGATGATAAATTTTCAAAATACTATGTTCACATCATATGACAGTGAATTATATTGACCTATCTTCATAGTGAATTTCATCTTTTGAAAGATTTCTTTAAGAGATGGTTTTCCCTTCAGGCAGTTTGGGAAGTGTGTGGGACAGAATGGTGGTGTTTCCTTCATGTGGTCCCTCAGGACAGTTGCCCATGGAGTTTACAGGGTAAAGGTTTGTGCTGGAGTATGTGGATAATGGAGTGCACCCTCATCCTCACTTGCCCAACACATCCTGTAAATAAGTGATCTATACTGCTGTGCTGTGCAGTCAGCCTGTAAGCAACACCTTAATGCCCAGGGATTGAGTCCTGCTCTCCAGACCGTGGGCTGGGCAGATTCAGGTTTAGTGAGACCTTTTAATGCTTTGAAGGGTTATGCTCCTTAATGGGATGGGGAGCTGTCAAATCTAGAGCATGTTGTGTTGCTATTTAAAGGACTGCCTGAATAAAAATCATAGTAGAGATGAACATGATTTATCAAGTTATTTTCAACAGAGATAACAAAGGATGGAAATTGTATGATCAAGTAGATTGTGATTATTTTTAATGATTTCCAAGTTTTACAACTAGAACCATTTATACTATTTAGCAAATCTGATTTGTACTCATTTGTGACATAAATAGAATAGTAAGAGTCAAAATTGGAGGAATTCTGGGTCAGAAACAAGGGAATTAGCTTAGTCTGTTAGAAGGGGGAAAGAAAATAATTCCACAAAAATTCTGGTTCACTATTGGCACCATAAAGTTGTAAAATAATTTGCACTTTGTGGTTTCCTGCAGGCTACTCTGATGGCCAGTAGAAAATAAAACTAGTATGGTGTTTCCAAATTGTCATATGAATGCAATACAGTGGCATTAAATAATTGGAATATATAAATTTTTTCAGTAATTTCGGTTTCTACCCCAACCAAAAAGTGTATTGTAATCTGTTCATAACTATTATGATTAACTGGGTGCATTTTCTTCTCTTGTATATTTTTAACTTTTCATTGGCACCAGGTAAAATGTATGAAAGGTAAGCTACAATGAATTTGATGATCTGGACTTATTTTAAAGCTTAGGAGAAAAATCTACATTTTGTTTTTGTATATACCCTTTGCTTTTTATCAAGACCACATACAATCTGAGAAGGAAGATGGCTGAGGAAACTGCTTTATTTTAATTCTTCACAGAATCTTCCTGTGACATAATGGATTTAGCTACATGTTAAATGTACCCGTTATGCATTTCCCAACTGAAAGTTCTATTTTGAAAACCTCTAAAGATCAGAAGTCTTGATAAACCTGCAGAAATGCCCAGAATTTTGTGTTGAAATGTGGCTGCACTTTGTGTGCTGTACTTGCTGTTGGTGCAGGAGCATCTTGTGAGGCTGACACCTCCCTGATCTATTGTTAAATTAGATATTCTCAAGACCCTGGCACACTGTGGCAAGACAGAGTGTGTCCACAGCCTTAGACACCTTTTCCCACCTGAGGTAGGCTTTTGTAAAAACATCAAACAAGATTGATGAAAATTTAAAAAATCTTGCCAGCCAGCATTTCTGAAAAATCAAAAGATATTACAGCCAATTATCATTTAACGAAGGTAATTTCTTTCCTTGGTGTCAGGAGAATAAAGTAGAGGACCTTTGTGTAGTGACTGTGATCAGGGTAGCAGGGTGCTGGAAATCAAATTCTTGGTGGAGTGCACTGTAATTAATTTTAAAGTGGAGTGTTACTGGCCCTACCTCCCATTTCCCTTACAAGGGCAGCATGGTCTCAGAGTGTGATAGCAGCCAGGAACCAGCCTTGTCTCACAGTACCTAACCGAGTGATGCACTGTCACTCTGTACTGGGAGAAAAGAAACGTCCAGAATTGAGTAACCGAGAATTCAAAAGGTACAGCACCTTTCCAGTTGCTGAATATATTGGCTAGACTTGAAGTTTATGAAAAGCAAAAAAATAAAGAGGGTGTGGATAAATAATAAATGTTTAAATTGTACAAATGTTAGAGCGAAATGCAGCCCTGCTGTTTTGTGCATATTTAGGAGATGTGTTAATTTGTCTTAACACTGCTCCCTGTTTTTGCGGTTAAGAAGATAAATTGCAGCGCGGTGGTAGGCATCCCTGTCAGGAAGGAGCAGTCCCTGCACTCTCCATCCTCTGCTCACAGGAAATGCTTGCTGCCTTCGCAGGGGTGGATTCCCTTTGAAGTTCTAATGTGATGTGAAGCCACCAGATGTTAAGGACATAGGTGGGACCACTGAAGCATCCTGTATGAATTTTTCATACCTTGCTCCTACAGCTCAAGGGCACACCAGAAAAAGAATAGGCTGAACTCGCCCAAGAGTAGACATTTCCATTCTAAGGTCAAACCCAGGCAAGCTTTATAAACCTGTCAACCTGTTTTGGGCTCTCACTTTGAAGATTTTACATTGAGTTAACTTTTCTGGTTCAGATCTTCTGAGCTGAATTCATATGTGAATGGAAGTTTCTTCTTTGAAAAAAAAGTATCATTAGAAGATGAGAAGAATTCTGTACAATGATTAATCACTGCTTAAATGCCATTGTACATATGTTAGACATATCATCAGTTCTGATCCAGTATTCAGAATGTCCAGTGTAATGAGATTCTCTGCAAGGGATGAAGCTTAGATTAAAAAAGAAATGACTGCCTCTCTCCTTCTTGCTTTTTTCACTTCTTTCATTTTAATGTCTCCTCTTCAAACAACATTTGTAGATGGGATATCATTTTGGCTGCTCCTCCTCAGGCTGACAAACTCTTGCTTTTAATTCTGAAGACCACTTAACATTCTTTTGTCCTCTACAATGCTAATTTAACTGCGGACCTCATATATACTTAGTAGTTGAAAGTGGATTCCTGAGAATAATGTCTGCACAGTCATCCAAGAGGACTGCCCTATAAAACATGGCTTTTGGGCGCCTGGATAAAATTTTATTTTATTTTCCTATACCTTTCACGTTAAAAGGAGAGAAGAGGGAAGGCAGAAGCCTTTTAAGTGGACCCTGACGTACATGCATTGAATTCCTAATGCAATAGAAACTATTTGAAATGCAGTCTTATTCAAAACCAGTCTGGGGATAGGACCCACATCCTAGATGAGCCACTTAGACTCAAGCTGCAGCTCTATGGGTTGCATGATACTTGACTGTCAGAATTTGCTGATACATCAATAGGAAGTATATTTTGTAGTCCAGTCCTAAGTTTAACCATTTAGCCGTGTTGGGCCTGTTCACTGGGTGTGTAAGGAAGCATGACTCAAGAGCTGGCCCCAGTCTCCTGGAGCTGCTGAGGGGCAGAGATGAGCCCAGGCTGTGGTTTCCAGAGCTGTTCCACAGATACCCATCGGGAAATAAGCTCTGAGCACTGATCCGATGTAGGGTTTCTTATTTATTCATAAGTTAGAAGCATTAAGTATCATATAAAAGAGAGAAAGGTGAGTTAAACTGTGTTAAGTGTCTTGCTTATCATGAGAGTCTCATTCTATCTGTAGTTGATGTCTCCTGGTACAATAGGCACCATGTAAATAAAAATCCTCATTTTACTTGGCTTTCCTGATAATGTTTAGGTTTTTAGCCAAATTCTTATGACCTGTGGTTGCAGAAAATCGTGTTTCCTGGTAATGTGGCTCATGCTAACAATACAAGGGTCAATGCTGACGTTTGTCCTCGTTAGTGCTGGTATCATAAGTGACTCACATCTGTGGTTTCTTTACAGGAGTACAGTACTTTCATGTCCAGTTATCCCCTCAGTAAGAATTAATTTGAATCAAATTAAATGTACAAGCATGCAAACCCACTTCTCTAGTCAAAAGTGAAGCCCCTTGGAAGAGCCTGGAAGCAGATAGACAGCTGTGGACATCCTGTCAACCCCTTGATGGATGAGAATTTCCAGGTTGCCTCTTGGTATAGCTTGCATATAGAGTATGAAATGGGCCACCCAATGAAGTAGACTTGATTTGCAAGTTCAGTAGTGTAAAGTCTTAGTTTTTCTTATTTTTCAGTTAAAAGCACCAATAAAATGCCGCTCAAAATACTTTATGAACCCCAAATGTATGTATATATGCATTGGAGAATAAAGTTAAAATATGGGGCAGCTGCTGACTCTCAGCAAGACTTCAGTGACAAAAATAAGAGAAAGAAATTGCCTGAGTGATTAGAGATGAGACCATAATTGTCTTCCCCAGCCTCACAAGGCAAGACTAGATTATTTCTGTTACCACCTCCTGCTGTTACCATATTTCACCTCTTTTTATCCCCAAGGTATCTTTTTCCCTGTGTGATTTATTTTATCCTTACTTCACCACGGGTATGTCTTAGAGAGTCAGGCTAAATCCTGAATTGTAATTTTTCCTCAATTTCTAAGAAATTTAGGCTATTCCAATGTCCTTGGTCTCCCAAGGCAAAGATCTTCACACCAGGTTGTGTTATTTGGAGTACACAAAGATCTCCAGGGGACAAGCAGGATATGGAATTCTCAGGAAATCTTTCCAGTTCTTTCTTACGCTTTTCTAAAACCAGGCCTGTCAAGGGATACCTGAGGCCCAGATGGCTCTTCTCACTTAGGCCCTTCCCTTTTTGTGCCAGAGGGAAGGCTCAGGTATCATCATCCTGCATTTTAATACTGATGTTGTCTGAAGGCATGGATGCCCAGGGGCCAAACACAGGGACAGTTCTAAATAGTACTGGCTGAATTGAGAAAGTGAAAGACTCTAAAAACTGGGAAGTGAAATATTTTATAAACCTGGTGTTTTCAGTTCTCTACTGTCAACAAAATAAAGATGGGAGCCAAGTGTGCCCTCAGCTGACATTTCATCATGAATATTTTTGATTGTTAACTGTAATAGAGTCCCCACATTCTCAGGACTGGAAAGCATTCCAGCTCCTTTGCAGGTTGGGGGCCCAATGAGTAGAATATACTGTGTCACTTTCAGGCCAGGCAGTTGAGAGACAGTAGGTCCCCTTCAAGCCCTTTCCTGTGGACGCAACTGTGGCCAGGCCAAGTATTGAAATGGTGGAGC
The DNA here is from genome assembly GCF_053883595.1 of Heterocephalus glaber. Taxonomy (NCBI): domain Eukaryota; kingdom Metazoa; phylum Chordata; class Mammalia; order Rodentia; family Bathyergidae; genus Heterocephalus; species Heterocephalus glaber. Next base: position 36,495,358 of record NW_028258381.1, on the reverse strand, counting down.
ACAAGAAGGAAGCAACCTAGGTATGTGACTCAGAACTTGAGAAGGGTGGCCTTGTAGGGTCCCAGCACAACTGGACTTTAGGAGTAGGAAATGAAGCTTTATTGTTGCTAAGTGCTGAGATTTTGGATTGGTTTACTATTGATTACAACAAAGACTCTTATTAACTGTACTCTGTGGCTTTTGGTTTATAATTCCAGTTTAGAGAATGTATAGATATTCTACAAAAAATTTCTTCCATTCTCATAGCTTTATGTAAACAAAATTTCACAGCAGTTGTATCTGTAAAAGTAAAAGTACAACTCAAATTGGTGTTGAACTTCACAGATCCTGTTTTTAAAAATACATAAACTATTCATCAAAATTTGTAATGCATTCTTTGATTGAGTACCAGTGATAACTGTAACAATAACTCAATGGAGGAGGGTTTTTTTTTTTCAACAAAGCTGTATGATCCCTGGGTAAAATTTAAATTTATGTACATATTTTTTAGAGGCTATGATAGGGTGATCAATAAAATACTTTTAGTCATAAATTCTTAAATTAGAATAAACTTTGTGGGAGGAAGATAAAAAATGAGTTCAAGAAGAAAAGAATGATGTAAAATATCTTAATATTAGGAATTTGAGCTTGTTCATGTATTTTTAAGTGGGTGATGATGTGTATTAAATCTGTAGACCCATTTTATCAAATATTTAGATTCCTTTGAATATATATTAAAGACTGACACAGTAGTTTTGTTTTATTAAAACACACCAGAATATTAGAATATTAAAATATATTGGAACTATGTTATTTGGAGTCTTTCAGATTTATGATGAAAAATTTGACATGTGAACCTAAAATGTGAGAAAGATACATAGTTTTTACAAAGGTATTTCAGGCAATCAAGGAGCAAAAACTGTTCCAAGGTGTATGCAGATTTGATAATGATTTATAAATAAGAGTACTGTTAAGTGATTATCCAAGGGCATAGGTAGGGAAGGGCACTGGCTCTCCTCGAGCACCAGGCAGATGAGTTCATGTTTTCCTTAGCTCTACAGTCAATGATCATCTCCATTTCCCAACCAATCATATCCAGGCCCTGAGCGCTAAGGATACTGACCCAGTCATAGGATAGTAAGGAGAACTGGAGGACCCCAGCCAGGTGTGACCCCAAGCCCTGGTGTCTCCTTTGCAAGGGGAACATCACATTCCCCCAGGGCTGGGTGTACTCTTGGTGTCCAGCTGCCCAGGGGAAGTGCAACTGGGAAGGGCCATCTGCCAGTCAGCACCCTGCTTGGATTCTCAGACTTCTGCCACACAGTAGCTTTAGGGTTGCCTGCTTTCATTTATAAAGTGGGAGGCTTTCTTTTTTGATGCTAAAACCCCTCATGGTAAACATTCAGTCCAAGTGACCGGTGTGTTGGCCTTGAACCCCTCAGTGAGACATGTTTGGGTATGCATTGTGCTCTGGTACACAAACTGGGTATACACTGTGGTGTGGCTCAGTGCCACACTAGATGACACTAGAGTCAGTGCTTGCTAATGGAGCATCATAACAGTAAATTAAATGCACAGTAATACAGTGGTTATTTTATTATCGATCACGCCTTAGACACCACATAGGATATAAAATAAGACATGATTGGTCCTGCTGGGTTTATGGGACCTACACGTGGCCACACTCCCTCACTTCCAGGTGCTAACATTGAACACTGGTGCAGTTTATGCACAGAGAGTGACCCCTACCCAGGGAATAAGGTAAGCGCTCAGGCGAATTCATTAACCAGGCTGAACCTGAACTGGCTAGCTGGACTCTGCAAATGAACTATAAACATTCATTTACTTCTCCCAATTATCCTATGATTATTTGAGGGCACACTTGTCATTCAGCAGTGATTTGCCTAATAAGATTTTTTACCAACTCCTCCACAGAGCTCAGCTTCAGTAGTTCCTCCATACCACCTTCTCTCCTGCCCTCTTGTTCAGTGTACCAATTTAAATTATTACACTCAGATATTTAAGTGTGGGTGTCTGCTAATTGTAGCAGTTTCAGGGCTGGAACTTGAAGTAGCCCTACTAATGTTTACCCTTGACTCTAGGATCTAATTTTTCAAACTCAACCAACAGCCACATGCCTTAATTCAGATGACAGGGAATTTAAGATAATTTCATTGTAGTCTTCTAATAAATAGACATAACATTACAAAATGCATACTGTACTGAGAGAGACTCATAACTTGCTCCTGCAATGCCTTCCGGGCTCTGGACATTGCATGCACATGCTTTGTCTGCTTCCCCTGCCACTGAGACTGACAAGAAAAGATAACTTTTAGAGGGAACAAACAAGGATAAAGGAAAATTGAATTTTCCCTGAAGTTATTCTATAAACTTTACATCCATCATTCATCTTGTCTGGGGAGATCCTAAACAAAGTAATGCTTCTTGGTGGAGATGAAACCACAGAAGAGGTTGTTAGTTGTAAATGTAGTTTTCTTGGGGAAATGTATTTACTGCATAGTCTAATACATTGATGACCCTGGATAGTTCCTTGGTGTTTGACTTTTACTTTCTGGGCTAAACAATGCTAGCCCAGCCTTCCCAGTGTTATTTTTTCTTTTATGAATGAGTTCAGTATTCTGAAGCTGCTAATGAAGATACATCTGTTTAGCTTCTCATCTTTCAGAATTTTGAGAGTTTTCAAACCAGATTGTCTGACATTCTGGGCTAAATTGTCTTTGCATCTTTCTCCTTTCAGAAAAAATGAGAATATATGAGTTTCTGGTTTGGAGGGAACGTGTAGAGTGGGCCAGCTGCTGTAATAATAGCAGGGTATCTGTGCTAAGGATAGACCTCATCTTTCCTTGGTCAGTGATGGTGAACCTATGGCACCCATGCTGCAGTGGGCTATTTGTATCATTGAAGGCTCTAAAAGGTTTGCCATCACTGTCTAGGGTAACAGGAAAATTCATTCAAGCTGACAGGTAAGGGATAGAAGACATACTTTGGGCCAGAATATAATGAAAGGATGTTGTGGTAGTAACAGTAGTTATTTATTGTATGTCAACTCTGTGTTCAAAGCACAAATATGATATTCCATTAAAAATACGAACCTCAATTTAATCTTCATTTTAAAATAAAAACATTCTGAGGTCTATATTATCTGCATTTTACAGATGTGGGAATGAACCACAGGAATAGCTTTCAGAGTCTTACACAGTCAGGCAGTTTAGCTTAAAACCCCAGAGAGACTTTCACTGTTTTGTTTGTTGAGATTATTTGTATTACAGACTTGGATTTGATTTTGAAAATCATTTTGATAAGTAGTCAGGCTACTACTTTAGTGTATACAGCTTAAGAGTGGTCACCTTTAATCACAGTTCATTTCTACCTTTACCACTTAGTCATAATGTTTTATTACTGATCACTATAAATGATACTCCCCTGGCTCTTACAGAAGGCAATTACAGCAGGTAATTAAAATTGTAGATCTTTACAATGTGGTTGAGAATATTAAATCAAGCCTTAAGAAAATTAGGTAAAGTATCTTTTACAGTGAAAAACCACTTAGCAAGTCTGAAGTCCATGACCAAAGTCAGAGTCAGTTCTGGATTCTGTGCTTTTCCAAGAGCATATCATATCCAAGAGGGGAAGAAGTGGAATTTATATCAAAAATAATAGGAACCAGAAATTTACCTGAAGATGTAGCTTTTTCTGTGTGTTCTGATTAATGAATACTTAGCAATAGTCTCTGCCTGTAATTCTTTGTTACCCTAGGTAATTATTCTACCTTTTACGATCTTCGGGAATAGGCTCTTAATACACATCAGCTCCTGCTCTCCAGCTTCATGTGGCTCCTTATGTTCAGAGCAGGTCATAGGAAAGAACAAGAAACTCTGTGACCACTGATTGTCAGTGCAGCTTGCTCATTTGCCTAGAAATATCTAACAGGTATAGTCTCTTTTAAGATGGATTCCAAAGATTGTCATTCTATGTAATTTTATAGAACCGTAAAAATGAGAGCTGGGAATTCATTGATTCACCTTAATTTGGGGCTGGAATGACCATCTGAGACGTCACAAAACCAGACACGCAAAGCTCTAGCCAAACCCTTGAAAGGCTAAATGTCTTTCGATTGTGGTTGCTATTGTAGACCCAGGAGTAGGAGCTGGAGAGGGAGGAAGGCAGTGAGCAGCAGTCTGAGGCTGGGGCAGTCCAAGCTGGGTCCCACTCTGCACCATTCCCCTCTCTTTCCTAGAAAGATTGTTGCCCTCTGTTTCTCAAGGATGTCCCTGTTGTTTTATTAATTCAGAGAGGGTTGAATGTCATTTGGAAAAGTTTCCAGCACAAATGTGCTCCAGAATTGAAACCTCTCCCTTCCTATTCATCCTCATTAATTATAATGATCTAGGTATAGAAACCATATGATAAGTTAACCTTTGGTTATTTGTTCACTTCAAAAAGTGTAAGTGGTTTCACACTTCTTTACTCAAGAAAACTTCTGAATTGAAAAAATTGCCTCAGGAAAAATATATACAGTATTGATGTTATCATAAAGAAGCATCAAGTGAATATTTTGACCTTTTGTTTCTTTGTTTATCTTAAGTATAGTAGTTCTAATAATCATGACACTAACCATGTTCTTGGTAAAAACTTAGGAAGCAAGTCTGCAGGTCAATGTATTTGAACCTTATTCTAGTACTAAGATTAGCTTGATCATATCTACCTTTTTGGGGGAGCAATACTAGAGATTGAACCCAGGGGCTTTGCACTAACTACATCTCCACTCTTTTTTTATTTTGAGAAAGGATCTCACTAAGTTGCTAAATTCTCTAGATATGGCTCAAACTTGTGAGCTTCTTGCCTCAGCCTCCTAGAGTGCAAGGATTATAGATATGTGCTGCTGTGTCTGGCTCATATTTATTTCTTAAGCTTGTTCTTGAAGGATGATGTTAATCCATCCCCCCACCGATTTCTATGCTGACTGGTTAGTACACCAGCCATTAAATAAATATTAAATATTTTCAATATCATCCCAACCTGGAAGAATACCCAGGAGTGCATAAAACAGCAAACATATCATGATGATCACAGAAGCTGCTCATACTGGAACCATGTAGTCTGCTCTCTGTGTCCACACAGAAGCAGCACCTGGAAGTGTTGGACTACGCTTTCTTTTGTTGGGGGTCTCAATGTCTTACTCTTGTCTCAAACTGTGATTCCTCCTCCATTCTTACAAATTCTTAGTTCATTCCTGATACTTCATTCAGAAAAGACTGAGAATTTACCAGACATTGTGCTTGTTGCTGAGGAAACTAGAAGAAGCACATGGCTCTTCTCTTTCTGAGTCCTTGTGCTTGGAAGAGGCAAGTCCATGAACAGATGAGAAGAATGGTATGCCGAGCTCCAGATGAGCAGAGTTATGCAGACAGTGTCGGGGAAGCACAGGCAAGGGAGCCATTAATTCTGCTTCCAAGGTCTGAAAAGCTTTGTTAGCAGAACTCTTTAAAAATCTTTTCTTTAATGGAGAGCTGCACCACCAGCGAGGTGATTAAGAAGGGATCTGGGGAAAACTGTGCTCCATGTGACTAAGGACTGTTATAGCTACGGTCCTGTCACTCACTCCCTTTGTTTCAATGGCAGTGTCCCCTCCAAGACTATTTTTCACACAGCCTCATTCCAGAAATTCTTATTTGTGGCCTTTGTTTCCCATTAACACTTAAGTTTCAAAAGGACAGGGATTTTTGTCTTTTGTTTCCACAGGCAGCTGGAAGTACACATGACAAGCAAGGGCTTGGTAAATGCTAATATCCGGAGTGACTGAAAGTCTGTGGTGAAGCATTTACTTTCCATTTCTTGAATCTGTTTCCATTTCAGCTTCCCGGAACACCTTCTCACTGGTTTGTTCTTGCTTTTCTCCCATGTCCTTTTCCTTGGTCCTTTTGGTTCTCTTTACCTCTCGATGGAAGGAGTTGCCATTATATAGTCTTTAGTATGATGCTTTGTTTAGTTTTTCCCCACCCCTTTAGTTTGGAGAGCTCATTCATTCTTGTGACTTTAAGGATCATCTTTGATCAAATATTATCTCCAGACCTGAATGGCAGTCTGAACATCAATCTTCATTACGTGGGAAGTTGGATGAAATGTTTTAAAGTCCACTCTGACTCTAAAATATTCAGTCTTGGATGTTTTTAAGGGAATCATTTTCTACACTCCCAACTTACATACATACTCTTTCCCCAAACTTGATCAGCTGAGAAAGGTCTGGAGTGAAGGCATGAGTTCTCTCTCATCTCTCTTTTCACAGTTGCTTTTTCCCCACCTTCCAAAAGAAAAGCATTTCTTCCACCAAACCTTAATCTTTGTTGGTATTTTACTATGGACTCACAAAGCTCTAGGCTAACTAGCAAAGAGATAATTTAAAATATTGGAGTAAGAATTGAAAAGTAGACAACTTCACTGATTGGCTAAGAAATCCCCTTCCAAGATAGGTAGTTTACAATTCTTAGCTTTCAACAAAACTGAAAGAGGATCCAATCAAGTTGTCAAACAATAGATCACTAAAGTTCATTTTTGCTGATAAATTACTGTGTGATTTTGGACATAGCAGTCCAAATGATTTCAAAGAATTGAGTGAAATTTTTAGAACAAAACTGCTCCGTTCTGTCTATGCATTTATGAAGTTTTCTCAGTGCATACATTTACAAAAGCAAAAAATAGAAATAAAATTGATGCTGCATACCTTTTCATTTTAGCTGTAATATTCATTCATGAATACAAGAACTAATTTTAAAAAAAAGTCTCATTCATCTCTTAAGAGATGCATTTCTAATAAATTTTATTTTTCATATTCAATAATTATTCATTAAAACTTGTCTTCATATATGTTAAATTGTTGTTAATGATTATAATAGTGGATAACAACCCAGAATTGTTTTAAAACTTAGAGAATTATGGTCATGAGAAAAAATTTTAAGTTGTACCTTTTGTATAGAAAGGTGTGGTTCAGTGATAAATACAATACTTTCAAGCATAATATGTATATTCATGCACAAATAAAATTATGTGCATGAATTGTAGGAGGATAAGAAACAATAGACAATTTTCAGTTGTTGAAAAGGAGATTTTTAAGTGGATGACAGTGGATAACAAATCACATTGGTTTCTAAGTCCAATTTAAACCCTAAAATATAAACTTCAACTATGTGAGGGTGATAGAATTTTTCAGAATTCTTTTATGGAATGCATGGACAAAATATTTGAAGGCAATGTTCTGTGAAACTGGTGTTAAGATGTATGCTTAGTTTGAAGGACAAATTGAAGTGGGTTGGGGTGGGGGAAGAGGATTAGTGAGGGAGGAATCCAGCTGAGGCTTTCTAGGACAATGGGAATATGAGAAATCAAACCAAGAGCAACTCATATAACATTTGAAACAGTACATGGCCAATATATTTATTCATCATCATCAAAAAGAGGAGAAAATAACAAGATAGAAAAATCTCCTAAATATACAGCACTGTTTCTTAGCGCTAGAGCTCAAGAGAGACACCTGGGCTGGGCCAGGACTTTCTGTTCCCAGGTGATTTTGATATACAGCCACAGCAGCAAGTTGTTGGATACACTGAATGTATGGTCCTTAGACCAACAGTAGCAGCACCATCTTGGGAGCTTGTTAGAAATGCAGAACTTTGGGCTCTTTCCCAGACCCGCTGAATCAAATTGAGCATCTTAACAAGATGCTTAGGTTATTTGTATACACATTAAATTTTGGGAAAACAGGATTTCTAACAAGATCTCAGGTAGGGCTTGGGCAGCTGGTTCCTAGGCTACAGCTGTGCAGCAAAGTTCTCTTGTTACTCAGAGGTTCAATGGCAGAGCTGCTCAAAGCAGGGTCTCCAAACTACAAGCATCAGCATCACTTGCTGCTTGTTGGTATGAAAATTCTCAGGACTCATCCCAGGCCCACTGACCAGAGTCTGTGAAATAGGGTCTAGGAATCTTATTTAATCAAGCTCTCTGGGTGACTCCAGTGTCTGAGAAGGATTGCTCCAGAGAGGACCCACATCAATCTCACATTGTTCTGAGCCTCAAGTTAACCTAGGGAGATGGCCAAGAGTTTAATACCAAGGAGCCAATGTGATGAGAAAGGTGCCACTGAAACTTTCAGCATGAGCTTTGCCTGTCTCCACAGCCTGTTCCTCAGGGAGCCTCGGGTGGGTGCTAGTTATTGCACACAAGTGGCCGGTGCCTTGCTTCTTTCCTTACACACCTGCCTAGATAACCTCAGGCGCTGCCCCACCTGTAGCTTGGTAATTCAGAAGGCTGTAAGTTCTGGGGTGAGGCTGTGACGATCAAGAGAGGACTGCCAGGAGATCCAGGTGCAAACTTTCCAGTTATTTTGTCTTTTGAGCCAGCAGATCTAATGGTACTTGAGGCTTCTTGTTTAATAGGATGCTGTGTGAGTCCCTGTAAGCCGCAGTCAGAGCTGCAGTTCTGGGGCCTACAGTTCTGGAGCAAGGCCATTTGTTGTAGAGCAGAGATCTGCTCATTATTTGAAAAGTGCCAGCATTTCATTTGAATGAGTTTCTGGGCCCAAATAACACTGAGCACCATGAGACTCAGAACCAGAACTCCCCATATAAGCCAAGCATTGTCTTCCCCAAGTTTGAGGGGGGTCAGGTTCAAGGGCAGCCCATTGGATGGTAGAAATGGTGTGTGTAGGGCCAGGAAGACAGAAAAGGCAGGCTGCATTGCATACAGGTTTACCCCATGTTCTATGTCACTAGCTCTTTCATAGAGACCTGTCTCCCTCTTCACAGCTGTTGCATGAGAGGAAGGGAGTCCTTAGGACCAACTGACAAAGAAGTACAAATCTTGGAATGGATTCATAGGATGTTCTAGTGATATGTGGGTGCCAGCTGAAACAGCTGACCACTTTTCAGTGAATGCCACCTGTCTCTAAGAGCCTAAGGCCTTGCTGTGCTAAAGGTCCTATATCCTGGGAGAAAATGTCTCCATGGAGACAGAGTTGTGTAGACCACCTGACAGCACAGTGCTGCCACACAGGATTGGCAGCAACCACCAGGAGCCTGAGTCTGCTGCCTGCAGGAGGGACCCGTCCAAAACCCAGGTGACTCACTGGTGTGTCACAGGTGCTTCCACACCCAATGCTCATGGTCGGTAGGCAGCTGCAGCAATCAAGGGCAGGCTAGGTAAACACTGAGAAAGTTCTGGCCCATCCCGTCCGACCAGCACCCTGCATCAGCTGAAGTGCTGTCCAAGATCAAGGGACTTTCACTCTGTCTCCTTGCTTCTGCTTCACTGAGATTGTGCTCCCTCATGACTCTAAACTAAGACTGTGATACAACTGTCTGAACCAACACAGCAAAGAGATGATATCACCACAGGCACAACCAGGAAATTGCTGTGATAGTGCGGGATGCAGTGCAGAGCAGATCTGAAGTCAACATGCAACAACCAAAGAGAAACAGAGGCTCTAACTCACTCATGTTCCTGACTGGTAGAAAGTATCCAGCCACTGCTTTTCAGCCCCCTCAACAACCAAACTTAGTGAAGGAAACCAGTCTTGTGAACAACCTTTGGGTACTTCACTACTCAGGAACGTCTGTAGATCGGTGCAGCCCTGCTCTTCCCCGTGCCTCAATTTCCTCAACACCAGGGTTTGGCTGAGCACATGGAATTGGATCCTAATCCTAGGTATTTAGGTGGAGAGTAATGGTGACCCAAAAAGGAAAACAAGAACCACTTTCCTCAACTTTGTGTTAATGTATTTACTCCAGAATTCTGCATAGTATGAGTTGCTTTGTCTTCTAGGCCAAGTTGAATTTCCTGGCTCAAACTGTCTGTTTTATAACTATACATGGAATATGATTTATTAGCTTTGTCTTTTGCTATTTTAAAAAGAAGCTTTTATTGTGGAGAAGAAATTCTTAAAGTCCCATCACCTGCAAAATAGGACTTGGTTCTTTCTTCTCCAAAATAACTAAAATCAACCTGTTTTATATTGGTGATATTCCTTTATTAGTTTTAATTCATTTTTTTAGCCCATCTGATTTTTTATTCATAATGCTTTTGATGAAAATTAATTAGTTTCCTTTAGAGCTGAAACAATATTATCGTGGGCACTCAGACACTGTTATACAAAAAGGCCCCATTGTGAAGCGGCCTCAGGACTCAGAGCATGTCTCTTACTCCCAGAGAACTCACCTTACAAGGAAGCCCCAGGAACAATGATGCTGCCTGGCTGTTGGGGCTGGGCCTCAGTTTTCCCATCTGTACAGTGAGGATTTTGAAGCAGATACTCTTTCAACTTTGTTTTATAAGCCCAATAAAGCTAAACAGTATTTAGGGAATAGATATATAAATAATATAAATAAAGGTTTATGTAAATATTTTACTGATTGAACATCTTCTCGGCCTAATATGGAAGGTCAAAAAGTGGTAATCACCTAGGGAAAAAGGGAGAAAACAGGAGAGGAGAAGTGGGCACAACCAGGTCCTGCTCACCTGGCTCCTGGGACCATCAGGCTTGCCATCCATGTCCTTGCTGATATTTCACAGATGTAGGCTTCCCTGTAATTTCATCTCTGTTGTAACAGGGAATTGGGATCAAACTGTACTGCACAGAAGAAAAACTCACTTTCCTGACTAAAATTCCAACAAGGAAGAGCAGAGGGAGCGAAGGAAGGAGAGAGAGAGAGAGAGATCGTTTTTAAAAACAAACCACTTAATGCAAACAGTAGCTCTCCAGCCTTGTTCCATACACATAACCTTGCTGTTTGCCTAAGGCCTTGGAGAAGGAAGTCAGTCCATTTACCTACCACACTGCTGACCTGGTCTATTTAAATAGAGCCTTAATTTTTATAAGATTTTCAATTCTATGTTCAAAATCCGTTATGAATAGAACCTCCTGAATTGATCAAATTATCACTTAACAAATATTTTTTTCCAAGAAAGTGATTTATAACATGGTACTTTATTAACTGCAATATATTTCAACAGAACACCTGTCATCACACAAGAAATAGAAAATGAAGTGCCTGAAAATTGGAGCTTAACTGCCAGGTGCAAAGAGGCAAGGTGGGACAGGCATCCAGAGGTACAGCTTCAGGGAAAGGAATCCAGAGTAATGGCCCAGAAAGAGATGCATGGATGTGCCCATCTGAGGATAGCAGAGAAATAGGCACATGGAGTCAGGAGGCAAAACAGCTTCAAGGTGGAGGACAAGTGAGAGCAAACTTCCATGTGAAGCCATAGGTTGTTAGCCAAGCCTGTGAACAGAGTAGAGGGAGGAGCCATCGTTTAGCTGGGTAGACACCCTGGAGCTGGCAAATGCTGGACATGCTGACAAGACATTTAATGTACAGGACACACTGGGAGGTCAAGGAAGAGACTGATTTTGAGAAACCAACTCTTGGCCAGATGTGGTGAAACACACCTGTAATTCCAACACTCTGGGAGGCTGAGGTAGGAGGATCATTAGTGAGCCCAGCCTGGGCAATTTAAGAAGACCCTGTCTCAAAATTTAACAATTAAAAAGGGTGGGAGGGTGTGGCTCAGTGCAAAGTCTCTGGGTTGAATACCCAGTACCACAAATAAACAAAACAAAACAAAGCAAAATATCTTGACACAGTGACCCTTAAACTGAAGCCTCCCTTTAGCATCAAGACAAGATGCTCTCTGTCCAAACTTATTCTTTTCTTTCTTTTTCTCCCCGCCAGTACAGCTTAGTCAATTAAAAAGAAATTCATTTGCAGTGAGTATTTATTTAACACTGAACAATTTTTTGCTATATGAGCCAAAAAATAATTAAAATAAAATAACATTTGATGAATAGAGAAAATTACTGCTATGCTCAGAAGGTTGTCACTATAAACATTGAAATTGCATTTTCTAGAATAAGTTCAGTAGAAATAATATTTAACTTGAGCTGCTCCCCTATATACAACTTTGCAAAAATCCAATTTAATAATTTTAGACCCTATTCTTGATTACTTGAAGGAGAAGGCTGGGCTTGTATTTCAAGATAACCATGTGTATTTCTGACTGAAGTAAATAAAAGTAACTTGCACATGGCAGGAGGAAAGAGAGTCCCAGGAATTTATTAACTGTAATTTTAGATTGCTGAGAAATGACACTCTCTCTTAATTTCATTGAATAATAAGTGCTTCCGGAGGATATATACTCAACACATGTGTGTTCACACACCCAGAGAGAAAGAAGTGCACTGGTATGCCCTCTTGGGTATACAGCGAATATACTGGTTAAAGGGATCTCAGTAAAGATCTTCTATAAATTATGTTTATTGCATGAAAATAAGCAGAGTATAAGGTATGAATTCTAAATGTGCTAAGGGAATTTCAGCCTCTGAGTTGGAAAAGAGAGGACATTAAAGAATTTGATTATCTACTGATAGGCCATTTCTGAAAATAACACAGAACATTCATCTCTGATCACAGTTGATTTTTTTTGGTACCGGGTATCGAACTCGGGTTCTTGTGCTTGCACAGCAGGTGGCACAGTTGATGTTTTAATGCACACTACTCTCAGCTGCCTCGCAGCCTCACTTCCTCAGCCTTCTGGTTCTGTGTAGAGAAGGGGCCACTCGCCACTCTATAAATCCCTCACATCTGGGCAGATTGGCTCTCTTAATTTGGCTTCCTCATGTTCCAGAGGAGTATTCCTGCTCTTTTGCAAGTCTTTGCAAGCCTAAAACTTCTTCTTCTCTGCACTGTCTCCTCCACACGCATAGCAGTTTTCTCCTTTCTGTTTGAGGTTTACCTGGAACTCCACAAACATACTGAGCACTTCACCTAGACCAGTGGTTTAGTGGCGAGCCTATGGCAGGCATGCTGCCGCCAGCTGTTTGTCATTAAAAGCTCTTAAAGTTCGCCATCACTGCCCTAGACGGTCCTATCTTTGACCCTGGTTCCCACCAGGAGACCCCCTGACTACCTTCTCCTCCATGAAAGTCAGCAGCAGCCTGTGCCTCCCACTCTGAGGTCCCAACTTTAGGCTACCTGAACCTTGAACTAGTGTCTTCCTGTGTGTTCCCTGGTAGGACTGTTACCACAGATGAAAAGTCATTTACTCCAGTTCAGGTGGTAGTCTCACTGGCCTTGTCCTCTTTGCTAACCCCGCATCTTCTGGTTTCCTAGCTGTCCCACAACTTTTCCTGAGATTCTGCCTTTGCTGCTTCCCCATGCAGTGTTATTTTTCCTCAGGCTCTGCGTCACCTGCACTCCCCATTCTTTTCTGTTGTTCCTGTCAGCCATGTTTGCCAGAGTCCTCCACCTGCCCTCGTGACTTTGAGTCTTGCTCTGAAACACACACATCCCTGAAGTCTAGCAGTTCCCCTGATCCTCAACTCAACATCTTTCGTAAGAGAAGTCATTATTTCTTGCCCAGATCAGTTTCTTTCTATCAATGAAGTCATCATGAAACTTGAAATCATAAATCTTAAACTCTTTGACCTGGTCCATTCAGGTCCTAAATTCCATTCATTCTATTTATGAAATAGTAGTCATGATAAGTTTTAGTGTTCCTAGAGTTACACGTTAGTGTTATAGAGGAAATAGTAGCTAAGGCCAAAGTACTAAGCGTAGAACCAGGGTCTGCACCAGGTTCCTGCACCTGGAAGGCATAGACTTTGGATCTCAGGGCCTCTCCTATTGATATGGGGGAATAGATGTAACTCCTAAACTTGCTAGATAGCTGAAATGCAAGTTCGTGTTCTCTAAAATAGAAGAATGAATTCTAGGAACAATGGAAGTTAAGAATAGGAAAAATTTATTGAGAGAAAGATAGCATCTGTCTAAGAGAAACAGAAGGGTGACTGGAGAATGGGTTACCCACCCACCCTGCTTTTCAAAGATATTTTATAGGGCAAAGCCATGAGGTGAGGTGGGTACAAAGTGGGACAAAATTATGGTCAACTAGTAAGATTACAAGTACAGTCATTTAGGTAATATTGGTCCAATGGGAAATCTCAAGGTGAACATGAGGTGGGACAAAATCAGCCAGTAAGATTACAAAAAGTATAGTCCCTTAGGTAATATTGATTAAATGGGGATCAAATAGGGAAGCAGGTCACATAGCAAGAGTACAAGGAATGAACAAAGGTTTTCAGTAAAGGATGCATCAGGGATCTTTCCTGGGAGGGATGGGTTAAGACCTCGGTCCCCCACCCAGGTGATTAATACCTATTTAGAACATCAGTCACTGCTATCCATCCCTAAGGGAAGTACAGGGGTGTAGTAGTTTCTCTCCTTTTGTAATGCTAGCCAGTCAATGTGTCTCTGTTTTTCTATGCTGAGGGCCCAGGCTCGTCTAACTGCCTTGTGATTATTTCTAACTACCTTAGCTGTCTGCACTATTGTCACACTGCTTCGTAGTCCCCACTGTCACACTTTCATCCCCTCTCCTGGTCTAACTCTTTTCAGATGCTTTGCTACCATTTATCCTAAAATAATTTTTTTTTGGTACTGGGGATCAAACTTGGCTCCTTGCGCTTGCGTAGCAGGTAGTGAAACCACTGAGCTAAATCCCTAGCCCCTCCTAAAATAATTTTTAAAGCCATGTAACCCTTGCACATTTAAAAATGGATATGAATTTTATATGTATGTAGTTGCAAGGAGTATTTATTGTTCAGTATTGACATTTAAAAATAAAACTATTGTATCATTCTTATGAATGGATGCCCTGGAATACATAAATACCAAAATGAATTAATACTATCAAGTATTTCAAAAATGTGTGGAAAACATTTTCTTTGGTGGTTGTAGATGGTGCTGATACACTGATGTTTCCTTCCCCTTTCCAGAATTTCATTCAAATATAGCATTCTTTTATGCTTGAAAAACTGTTATTGACCACATACACACATGTACTCACCCCTATATGCACATGTGCATGTATGTAAATACACAGATTGCATATGAAGTTTCTTATTTCCAGTGACCCTAAACTCTGTTACAAATTAATCCTGTAGGGCCTGGGATTTAGCTCAGTGGTTCCGCTCCTTGCCTCGAAAGCCCAAGGTCCTGAGTTCAATCCCCAGTACCAAAAAAAAAATCTGTATTGTTATTATGATGGTGATTTTTTTAGGACACAGTTGACCAGAATTCCATAAATATACTACAGACTTTATAAATATAAAATGTTAATTGGAACAGCATCCCTGATTGGGCTAGATGCAGAAACATTTACGTTGTGATGCTCTGGTGGAACTGCTCCTCACTTTTGGTGTTCAGGAGGATTTTTTTTTTTGTCCAGAAACCCTTTGTCTGGAGCTCTCTAAGCAGACTCAGTCCTCTCTCCCACAGTTACATCTTGCTCAGGGGACCTTGTCTGAGTGGCAAGTCCTTGGGATCCAGGCTGGTGAGAGGAAGCCTTTTCCTCTTAGATCAAGGGCAGTCATGAAAGAGGAGGTAGAAGGGCCTGAAGTTGAGGAGACCTCTTGGACAGTGTTGGGAAAGAGGACCTATGGCACTAGTCAGGCGGAAATTGGCTCCCTTACATCACTCTGTGGCATGTATAGCCCTATGGAGCCAGTGCCTTCATCTGAAGACCACAATCCCTGAAGGCCGCATACAGTGATGACAGTAGAGTTCTAAAACGGGACATTCCCTTCCTCAGGACTCAGTGCCTGGCCTGGAGGGCCCTCATTTCTGACTGCCCCTCTGCAGGAGGGCCACACATCACTTCTTCTCTAAGGTCACATCTGCTCCTACAGCTCGGGCTGTGCTTGGCTTCGATGCCTGCCATGCTGCCCTGGGCCTCCTGCCCTGCCTGGCAAGCTCCTCAGGCTCCTTTCAGGCCACACCTGCTTTTTGACCTTGTATCTTTGGACCAAACACAATGCCTGGAGTTTGGAATGGAATTTTTACAGTTTCCCATGTCAAGAATTAAACTTGTTGGATATTTATGTGAGAATTGATTTATTTGTCTTGAGATAATTTTTGAGGAAATCTTGTTAAAACAGAAGGTAATTTTTTACTTCAGGAAATAGTTCAAGAAAATGTTTTGACTTTGGAAGATCTGTTAAACCTCACACTGACTATAAGTTTGAATTTTGAACAGGATGCAGACTCGTTTTGATGGATGCTTCTGAGAGGAGGCACATTTGCTAACCGATTGGGATGCTGCTGGTGCCTGGCAATTGCCTGAACTGCAGCAACAGTCTTTTGGGCAGGAAGACCATTTGTTTCTTTTCTTTTCTTGTTTTGCACCTATCTGTGTTCCTTTCAAAAAGCCGCAAATAAATCTTTTCTAAAAAACTGTTCCAAACTTCGCATAGGGAGTTTATGATAGAAAAGCTGACAGATCTTTAATTATTAAGGCAGTGCTTGGCACCACAACAAAATACTAGCTTTACTAGAAAGAGAATTTAGAAGTTTGGAATAATACTGTGTATTTTCACAAATGGGAATGACCAACATTTCATAAGTGTTAAGGGGCTGAAAGCCTGGTAAAGTTTCCTGGATATAGCTAACAAGTCAAAACATGGAACGTTTTTCTTCTGTATTTAGAAATGATTTTATCACACAGCTGCCCTACAACCACAGCCTGCTAGGAGAGATGATGTCTTACAGATTGGAGAATGGCAGGCTGGGGACACATGCCTCCCCTTGGTTCTGGCCTCCCACCTGCCAGCAAGCTGCAGAAACTTCCTCTCTACTTTCAAGTCCCCATCTGTCAAATGGGGGCAGCAATAGCCCTACCCTAGTTCACAGGGACATTTCAGTATGAGTAAATGCATGGAAGGCAGGTGTACCAGAGCCTGGCATGCAGCAAAGTGTTACTCATTCTAGTTATCATTGTCTTGAATGACAGTAAGATACCTATTTTTTTAATTTCTGAGAACCGTCTGAGTTCTTGACCAAACCTGATAGATGAACTAAAAAAATCCTATATGCACATGATTCATAATTCAAAATTGTTAAATATATGTTGTCATGTTCATTTGTTAGAATTAAAATTACCATTTTATTAAAATTCATTTAAATCTTGTTAAAAGCAGACAAAGATGCTATCTACCCTGAATAATAAGCTTTTAGAGACAGTCTTTCTTGAAGACATGATAGTCTTTTTTGTAAATTGAATTATTTGGTGATATTAACATTTTATTGAAGGAATTATGCTATTTTGATCTTTCTTAAGAAACTGATATTTAATTTCTGCCTCATGTTAATAATTTTATAAGTACTCAATATATTTAAAATATCAGTTAAAACTAATTTATACTTAATATTCCCATGTCTTTAAGACAGAAGCATAATATGCTTTTTTGTACTGTGTGTTTATATTCTTGCATTGTCACGAGCTTTCCCTTTACTGGATCTATATTTTGAAAATACTAATCCAAAGAGAATAATAAATGAGATTAGTAATATCTTTGATTGGAAAACATGCCAATCATATAACTGTTGCATGGAGTATATTTTTAGAAAGAGCCCTGCACACCAGTCAGCATGGCTGGTGTTGGGCAGCTTGGTTCCTGTGATTTATGGGAAAGCCTTTTGGTGATTTTACACAACCCACCAGTAAACCTGCCTCGTAGGTGGAAATGAGGTTGAACTCAGAAAAAATGGCCTTTGGAAGAGAACTGGACATTGAAGCTAAATGGCTAAAGAGCTTCAGACACCCCTGGAGGAAGAAAAACAAGATTTAAAGTGATGTTATTAAAGAATATGATCCATAAATAAAGTAGTATATTCTCCTACCCATGACAGATTTTGACAAATAAGAGAAAAAATTTTTCCTGATAGGAAAATGTATTTGAATTGGGTTTTACAGTATTTAATGCTGCTGGTGCATTGAGAGATTGCTGGACGTTGAGTTAATCAGGGTGAATAGCAAGAGAAGGAAGGCCTGCTTTGGATCATAGGGCTGCATTTTGTAGGCCATCGTTATTGACAACCAAGACCGAAGACTGGCTTCACTGCTAAGCCTTGGTCCCTCTTATTGATGGTGACCTACTTGCAGCTCCAGGCTTGTCTTGTTATTACTTAGGAATATTTACGTCATTTTGAAATTTTGATTTTTAGAAATAGTTCTGGCTAATATCCCAAAGAAGCATGAAAAGCTGACTAGCCAATGGAAAGGAATGAAATCCTGGTATCTGTAGCAAAATAAATGGAACTGAAGGACATTCCATTAGGTGAAGTGAGCCAGGCACCAAAAGACAAATAGCACATGGTCTCTCTCATCTGTGGGAGCTAAAATTGTTGCTTTCAAAGGAGAAGAGAATAGAATAGTAATTACTAGAGGCTGAGAAGTATAGAGGGAAAGGGGAAAGGAGGAAGGCTGGATAACCAGTGCCAAAACATAGCTAGGAAGCAAGAATGAGTGCTAACATTCTATATCACTACCTAGTGGCTACATAGTTCACAATAACTTGTAATATACTTTATGAGGAACTAGAAGATAGGAGGTCAAAAACTCCAAATATAAAGAAAAAATGAGAGGATAATGCTAATTGTCCCAATTATATCAGTACACATTGTATACATGTATTGAAATATCACATTGTACCCCATAAACATGTATAATTATGTGTTAATTAAAAAGAAAAACAGGGAAGTCCAGAGTGATGAATGGTACAAAGCCTTTGAAGGATACCCTTGTGTTTGGAAAGCATGGTGGAATTGTTGGGACAGGCTGCTGTCATTACCCATTGCCACTGGGCACACATCAGTTTCAGGAGTATTGCAAAAGATAAGGAAGATATTATTTGTGTAAAAAATTCTTCCTGGATAACTACCTTTAGAACATGCTATTTCAACAAGAAAAATGTGAGTTTCCTTAATCCTTTCATTCCATCTACCTTTGTCATAATAATCACCTACCCTAGAGCCTTTCTGAGAGATCATCTCAAATGAAGGCAGGATGTTCACTTGTGAATTAGCTGATTGTTTTAGTCTTCCTATCAGTATGAATAAGAGATTCTTGGCCTTTGGAGAGTACCTTGTGTGTATGTCAACTTGGTTAGCTGAAGTGATGGAAATAAACCTGTCATTCACACTAGTACTGGAAAAAGTGTGGCCCTGCATGTAGATTCTGGAATTTGTTCATTTATTCAACCGATTTGGAGGACATCTATTAAGAGCCAGCTACAGGGGATATTGCAGTACAGCTGACTGTCCTCAAGGATATACCTGGTCTATATTTTAAAAATCAGTGTGTATGTGTGTGTGTGTGTGTGTGTGTGTGTGTGTGTCTGTGTCTGTGTGTCTGTCTGTAATCTAGTAGATTTTAAGATTGTAAACTCTTTCAGAAAATTCTTGTTATTAAACTTTTTACATATGCATGAACGTGTATATATTACTTTTATTTAAAAGTATGAATCTTAGAAATTTCTCAATTTGAAAATAAGGGACAGGTATTATTATGCTCCCTGGGAGCAGCTTGAGATAAATGATGATGTGTGCTGTGGTAGATGAGCAAGAGTTTGGAATCATTGGTCCATCATTTAAATCTTAACACTGATCCTAGTTCCGTTAACGAGAGAAGGTTACCTACATGCTTCAGACTTCAGATGTCTCATCTGTCTGTTCAGATTGTCAGATGTATAAGTAGAACTGAAATACAGCTGACACTTGGTATATATAAACTATTTCCCCTTCTTATCTCCTTGCCCAAATTCTCAATACTTATTATCAGTTTCTACCATTAACTGCTCAAGATGATCTGATTATTGTAGGGTAACAGTAACCATATTCCATAATGCCAACAGGAAGACCTTTCCATGAGAATGAAATATAATTTAAGAAATGTGTTGTTCATGAAAATTCAGAACCTTACAACTCACTTGCACACCTGCATCCATTAGAATACTTAAATATGATAATTTAGTACTTTCTGTAGTATCTTCTGAAAATATGGGAAGACCGTTTAACAGATTTTAGGTCAAATGTCAGATGAGTGCACCTGCTGCAGCCTTCCCCTTATCTCACAGGATAGAAGTGATAGGAAACGATTCAGTAAAAGGGACAGATAGGCACATAGATAGATAATGTAGAAAATATGAAGTAGAATTATGAGGAATCCAAAAGAGAAAGAGCAGATGATACTGGATAGAAAAGAAACCTACAAAAGGTAGGATTAACACTGGAGGCAGGAGACCCTGGGAGTGGGAAGCCCAGTGCACATGCTGGTGATTAACTGAGCTCCTGCAGCTCCCTCTACTGCATGCTGCCTGTGCTATGCTTCCACTTTACACCCCCACTGTGGCCACAGATGTTTGTGCCCCAGGTGGGAGCTATGAGTATTGGAATCTTAGGTTAGAGTGATGGGCCAGTTCTCTGGTGAGATAGGAGGAATGGAGAACACCCAGGCCCAGAAGGTCATTTGGATGAGCACTCTGGCCAGCAGCACATTCCCTATCTTCCCACTGTGGGCCACAGACACAGCAGATAGTCTCCATGGACTCCTAAAGAAAAAGATGAATGAGCACAAGACCAAGAATCTCAAGACAGTGGGAAGTGCCAACCCCACAGAGTGACACCACTCAACAAAAAATATTTATGCAAGGAATCGGAACAGAGCAAGCAGAAAAGAACTACTGAAAAGATATACTTATTATTGTAGGAGAGATGTAGGAACCATTAAAAATTGGTGATCCTAGAAATTAAACATTGCTTGTTGAAGTAAAAATTAAGTAGACTGAAGAAAGTAGTGGATACAACTGGAGAACAACCTTAGGAATTCTCCTAGAATCTATCAGAACTTAAGTAAGAAATGTAATGTATTTTCTTTAAATTAATGGACATAGAAGCTAGAGCCAGCAATACCAGTTTTTACCTATTGACAGGTTTCTTATAATAAGAGAATGTAGGGCAAAGAAATCCCAGGCAGTTTCCATAAATGAAGGAAGGCCAATTAAAGGGGTCATTAGGTCTCAATAAAACAGAACCAAACTTAATTAAATACACTATCCCCAATGAGTAGGGTCTTTAGTCAAGGTTCTAAGGTGAAACCAAATGTAGAACTCTGCTCTCTTCCAAAGATCAAAGTGAAATAATGATAATAAAGACTTTCTCAGACATTCAAAGACTCAAACACTTGCCAACTTACAGACTGAAAGAATTAATAAATGATAGATTCCAGTAGTAAGAAAAGTATACACAAATGAAGTGATAATGAACAAAGAATTCACTGAACCTCACTGTTAAATCTAAATAATGTTTATTGTGGCTAGTATCAACTAATAGGCCAAAAGCTATCAATAGTCAGGGATATGTGGGTTGGGGGGAAAGACAGGTAGGAGGGGAGGCAGAGTGGAGAATGAAGGAGAAGCACTACCAGGTTGTTTTTTTTATCTCGTTCAGCAGAGAATCTAGAGAATGAGTCTAGATGTATATTAAAAAATCAATTTGAATAAGTGTTAAAAATTTAAAGGTAGCCAGTAGAGAAATAGAAATTGAATTTGCAGCTTGCAAATCACTGGAGAAAAAGAATGATGGAGGAAATCGTGTCAGTGCAAACAAAGACAGAAGAAGAGGGTTAAAAAAGAAACAACCTAGAATCATGAAAAAATAAGCATCTAAAATACCAGTCTAGTCCAAACAGATCAGTAATCTCAGTAAATGTGACTAATTAAACTGATGTGACTAATTTAAACCTACCTCTGAAAGACAGAGCCTTTCAATAAAGCTTTAAAAACAGCTACATTATATACTATACATTATATTTTTACAGGATTTACATAATTTTTAATGATATTGGTTGAAATAATGATATTGGTAGAAACATGTCAGGCAAATGTTGACCACGTATCTATGCTTAGCAATATTAATGTAACAGAAATTAGATTTCAGGGGAAACAGTATTAAAATGGACAATCATGTTGAAAAGAAAAGGATCTAACAAGAAATTATAATAATAATAATTAATGTACCATCACCAAGTAGATAGAATCCTCAAAATTGTAGGGATGACTTGGAATTACACTATGAAAAAAAACCTCCCAACCATTGAGATAAGTACTCTTAGCTAATTGAGTGTGAAAGGAAAATATATTAATTAAGTAGAGGGCATCTAACAAGATTCTACTGGAAACTACTTAAGGGGAAAATGGTGTCATAAACCGTAGTATATACATACTATGGAGTACAGTGGGTTAGGTAAAGATGAAGAGGTAGCTGTGTGTGGTGAGACATCCAAAATGTATTTCTGTGTGGAAAAGAGGAAAGTGCCAGACAGTACATGTAACAAGATAGCATCTTTTTAAAAGGCACAAAACACTATGCATCTCATTAGTACACGCATGTACAACGCTCCCAGGTGAACTGAAGTTGCCACAGTAAATCACGCCAAACCGTGAACTCCCTCTCTGGAGAGGAAGGGTGGGGACGGAAACTAGAACACTTGCCAGAGGGAGCTCCATGCTTCCTTCAGAATTTCTTACGTCTATGCCTCAGGCCCAGGGTTTTGGTTGTCCTCAGCAGGAAGGATAGGGAAAGTGGATCTGCACCATCTCCTGGGAGCCCAAGGTCCCACACAAGCTTTAACAGGAAAAGGAAGGAAGGATTTCCCCGGGAGCTGTCAAAGTGTATTATAAAGGTAATCGGTCTGCGAACAGGAAGGCACAGACGTTTTCCCTTTGGTTATCTATTTGGTAGCAATGACTTCAAATGCGAGTTGGTGAAAACAACCTTTTTTTTTTTTCTTTTGTTCATAATTTTGTGGGCCATGAATTGGGAAGGGGCTCATTTGAAGGACTCATTCCAGGTCCCTTTTCTGAGCTGGGAGGCTGGGCTGGAGGTCTCCTTCCAAGGGGTCGTCTTCACATTCTTCAGGGCTCTTGCCTGTGCCTGAAGCCTCTGCTGCAGTGTGGCTGCAGGAGGGTGGCACTTCCTATGCGATAAAATCTACTTGTCAGTCCACTGCTTCCGACCAGTAACAGAAAACTTCAACACAGACTGTTTTTTCAGGTAAGGTAATGTGTCACAGAAATCCAAAGTTAAACGATGTATGCATTTTCACTCACCAAATTGTCAAACATTTGGAAAGTTTAATAATATCAGGTGTTGGGCAGGGTAATGAGATAATGGGGTTTTTGAAATGCTGTTAATTGAAGTATAAGTTAATATAGTCTTCTTGGAGAACATTTTGGTGGAATCTATTGTAATGATAAGCCCCATACTCTATAACCCTTCAGTCCAGTGCTCTAAGAAATTGTGGCTCATGGTCACCAACAGATATGCAGAGGAGGATGTTTGTACCAGTGTCAACTGGAAGCTGTCCTAGTGTTCCTGAATAAAGGGTGATTTAAATAACCTACTGTGTGTCTAAATGCAACATTATGCATAAAGGTCAATGCAGTGCTATGCATAAAGATCAGGAAAGAATACTGGTCAAATCTCCAACTAGTTACTTAAGTCACACACACACACGCACACGCACACACGCACACGCACACACGCACACATGCACACATGCACTTGTTTAAACAATTCACTTGTAGTTTCATCTGATATCTTTGTAAAATTGGAGCTGCTCCTGCACTTGATTACTATGGTGCTGGCGGGAGGGTAGTAATCACTGAGCAGGCCTTCTGGGTTTGGGGAGTGCTGGCATGCTTCAAACTGAAGAGTTTCAGCTCACCCCCTGCTGCTTGGGAGCCACCAAAAAAGAAATGAAATGAGTAATTTGAACACAAATGGGAGAGAGCAAGACTCATTTCCATACCAGGGAGAACTTGAATGTCTCCACCAGAAGGGGTGTCTGCTAACTTGGTGCTCATTCAAGAGCCTTATTTGGAGCTAATACTTCTTTATAAGCTGCCTTCATGAGCCTGAAGTAATTCACAGGATTGATTTGTAAAACATTCTGAATCAATTAAGGCTTTAATCAGCAAAGTAGCAAACTTCACATGGCTTGTGGACTAATTTTACCGTCTCCCATCAATGTGAACCTAAGATGGAAAAAAAGAAAACAATTAAGAGGATGCAATTATCTGTCCTGATTACTGAATTAGAAGAGTTTGTGTTTATCTGTCCCAATGTGAAGGTGGGCATTTTCCGTGGAAAACAATCCCAGCAGCTGTGGCATTCAGGAGCCTCACTGTGGCATCAGGCTTTTCACACAGACCTACTTAGCATCAGAGACTCCAGTTAGTACGCTTTAAGTGATCCAGTCTCAAACAAAGGCTCCTGGGTACTATTGTGCATCAATGCTTTTGAGAACAAGGATGGAAAAAGTATCTTGCCAAGAGTGGCAGGAGTTTCCCACACGAACATCTCATTTGAATTGCTGCCTTTATAGATCTATCTACTTACACAATGATTAGGAAATTGCTTTTGTTATTTGGACCAGCTCTCAGCAGTGGGTGCATGTTAGAACCCACTTTGCAAAGTCCCAGAACCTACCCAGACCAATCAAGCCAAGGAGGAGAGAGGAAGCAAGGTTCTAGAGCTTTCTAAAGCTTTTCAGATGATTCCTGTCTGCAGCCCAGACTGAGAACCCCTAACTTAGATAGCACTTCCAGGCAGATCAGTCTCAGTTGGGGCTACTGTGAAACAGTGACCAAATCTTTTGAAATAGAGTGATTAATGACCATTTATTTTTTCCAGAAAAGGCTTTGTATTAAATGTATTACTAAAGGTAACTTTTGCAACTTTGTCAGATTTTTTCATATTTCTAATTCAGGGAGATTCTTTTCTCAAATAATGCTGTATTTATTTATTTATTTATTTATTTATTTATTTATTTTTGGTACCAGGGATGGAACTAGGGTCTTTCCGCTTGCGAGCCAGGCGGCCGAACCACTGAGCTAAATCCCCAGCCCCTCATGCTTTCTTAATTCTTGATTTTGAAAAGGTGTTCATCAAAAATATTTCTTAGGCAGAGCTTGAATAATCGGTTACTTTATTAGTTTTGCTTGAAGGGTCAGCTGCTATCTGCCAGAGAACCTGAGTGTGGGTTTCTAGTGTCTCCTTGGGAACATGTTCTCTTAGCCTCACATTCCAGAGCTGCTCACAGGATGGACAGAGAGCCACTGGCAGAAACAGCCTGTCTTGTGTCATCCTAGACCACTCACCACTGTCCTGAACTGGGATGTCTACTCAGCAAAATGATCCCAGCTCCTAGAAAAGGAGAACAGAGAACAGATGTCCTTATCCCTGCCTGTCTCCTGGGCTGCTGCACCCCATCCCAAGGGACTTATACAAGAATTTTCTCCAAGAGGAGCTCTGGGGGAGACTTTTCTGCACTGCTCAGCATTTCCACCAAGGTCTAGTGTCCCAAGGAGACTAGCAACCCATTGTTTGGCTGGTCCTTTAAAAAATCATGATAAAATATACATTACATAAATATTGCCATTTTAACTTTTTTTTTTTTTTGGTGCCGGGGATCGAATTCATGACCTTGTGCTTGCAAGGTGGGCACGGCCATTTTAACTACTTTTGAGTGCAGTGTGTAGTGCCATTAGGCACATTCACATTGTGCAGCCATTGCCACCACCCGTCTCCTGAACTTTACATCCTCCTCAGCTGAAACTTTGTCCCCATTACACACTGACTCCCTAGGATCTCCCACCCCCATAAGTTATACTTTCTGTCTGTCTGATTAATTCTGCTAGGTAGCTCATGTGAGTAGAATTATACGATAGTTGTCCTTTGTTGTTGGGCTTTTTTTACCTTGCATCCATCCATGTTGCGTGCATCAGTATTTTACTGCTTTTCATGGCTGACTTATATTTCATTGTATGGTTAGACCTCTTACCTGTTGTCCACTGATGGACATTTGGGTCGTTTCCACCTTTTGGCCATTCTACATAATGTGGCTGAAAATATGGCTGTTCAGATACCCATTTGATCCCTCTGAGTATATATTCCTGAAAGTGGAATTGCTGGGTCAATTCTGTGTTTAACATTTTGAGGAGCTGTCTACTGTTTCCCCTAGTGGCTGCATAGTATTTCTAGCAGTAGTACATACAAGTTCCAATTTCTCCATATCCTTGCCAAAATTTAATTCCTGATTTTCTTTTTCTTTTTCTCAAAGTAAATATCCTAGTGAGTGTGAAGTGGTTGGGGGAGGTCCATTTTTAATCTAACTCCACCTGGAACTAGCTCACCTGTACTATTCTTATCCATGGGAAAGATGGTGTTTATGTACGATCTGATGTTTTTATGTATGATGTCCCTGAACAGGGACCTCTGATCACTCTGTAGATAGGCAACAACCCCCATTGCCAGCCCTGGGCTCTCCCAAACTTCCGTAGAACCTGCAGTGCATCTTCCTTCACCTTTTTGGGTATCTTTTTAAACAGAATCTGTGTTCTAATTTTCTCTATTCTCATCAATTAAATTTGCAGTAATCTCTTGGAAGCTTTATCCTTCTTCTGTTCATTTTGTATTTACAGACCAATAATTTTTTTAAGTCTCGCTGTCATTTTAATTGAGTTTGGGGAGGGAAAGCAGGTGAATATCTGTTGACAGTTGTTATGATTTGAAGGTTCCACTAAATAGTTCCCTCTCTTTCCTGCCTGAGTTTTCAGTGTAATGAGGAATAAGACAAAAGGGTAAGGCAGAGAGGAGATTAAAATACTATCTTAATAACTGATAAGGAGGATAGTGGAGATGTGGCTCATACCTGCAGCAAAGTGGGCTTCCTAACACCAAACCCAGAGGTGAATGTGGCCCTTCTGACTCAGGCTGAGGAGATGTGTGTCATTCCTTTTGCAGGAGGAGGGAGTAAGGGAATGGAGCACTGTGCTTCCTGGAAAGGAAAAGTGGGAGGCACTAAGCTGCACCCACCCTGTTCACTCCCAGTATTCACCATTAACTGCCACACTCCTCTCTCCAGGGATGTGAAGAATGAAGAGGCAGAGGGAGGGAGAGGCATGATAATGATGGATTCTCTCCACAAAGAAGAGAGGTAGGCAAGGAGCACACCCATCCTGAAACCCTTGTGTTCAGTGGGCTCTCCTTCGCCCTGTTTGAACTTGGTCTCTTACCACTATCATCATGTGGTTGCTAGTCTTGACCACATTCTTCATCCTTCTGTTCGGCTACCCACCACTCTTCCCCTTGGAATGAGGAAAGGACCCAGGTTTTGGGAACAAAGTTTGTCCAAGAAGACAAAATTTATAGGACCCTTATAGGTGGGAGAGAGGGAAGGGCGTGGAGGGCCATGGAGGGAGGAGTTGGTTGGTCACCTTAAAGGAGGAGTCCCTGGGAGGAAAAGGCATTCCCTCCATTTCCCTTGGGGGAACTTTGGAATGTGGTAGAAGTAAGACCACGAGCTCAGGTTTGTCTGTTTATTTGTGACATATGACATGCCATTTATGAGAGATTCCGCCTTCAGGGACAAAGGAAAGAATGACCACCAGCTAGAAAGAAGCCACGTGACTGTTTGACCTCTATTCATGTCACATCAGTTTTGTGGGTGTCTTCTATATCATCCAAGTACAACCTAGGACCCTTATCCCATGCATTTTTACAGAAATTATTTTGGTCTATACAGTGAGGTAAGTGCATGTAGTAAACACTCTAAATGCACAATGGATACCAGAGAGGGGAAGAAGAAAGGTTCACAGCTCTGAAAGGAGACTGATGCATGTTGAAGGAGAAAGTCGCAGTAATACATCAGAAGACAGGAAAGAACCTGAAGGATGTATTTTGATAACTGATTTTTAGATATTTTAGAATACATACCTAAATACTGATTATCAAGAGACTGATTTCTGTGTTCTACAATAACCAAATCAGAGCCTTTTTTGGGTCTCAAGCCATATTGGAAGCCGATTCATTTATGTACTCATTAGTTCAGCAAATACTGATTGAGCCCCTCTCACTGGCCAGACCCTGCAGGCTCTGAGAATTCTATTGGTGAGCAGGACAACAATGGTCCTACTCTACTGAGCCCCTGTCCAGAGGAGAGAGCAAGCAAGTGAAAAGACCCATGACTATAGTAATTTCAGATAGTGATTTCTGCTTCCAGTGATGAAAGAGAGCCAGCTATTTTTCTCAGAAGAGAACAAGGACACTGGCTTAAACAAGCTGAAATTGTGCATTTAGGGAAAGAAAGCCAGAGTTGCTGGATCATAACAACCAGGAAGGCACAGGGTGGGATGAGGAGCCCTCGCAACCAGCCCTGCAAAGTAATGCCCAGGCTCACACAACCTCTCATATCATTCCAGAGAGGTTACAGACTCCCCCACTGCCCAGAACTCACAGACTACAGAGTGATTCAGGAGAGAAATTTAGCATCCATCTTGAGCTGATTAGAGTGGGGAGCAACCGTCCCAGCACCCTGGCCCAGGGAGGGTATGTTTAAGGGTAGTGTCCGTGGAGGAGCAGTCGGGAGCAAGCTAAGGAAGGACTGTGAAGGACTTTATTTCCAGGCTGCAGGGTTTTAATTTGACCCCACCAAGTGTGAGAAAGGGGTTTCCCAGAGAGAGAAAGGCCTATAGCCTCAGCCCGCAGCCCGTTCTTGGTGGCCTCCCTGTGGTATTCAAATGCAGGGTAGGGCCATCTCCTTCCTCTTCCTTGTGGCAGCCACAAGCTGACCAGACAGAATGCTGATGTATGGTTGTGAGTCTTCATTTCCAGTGTTAATGGAAGTCATGTTCTCCACATGGTGACATCGGAGTAAGGCTTAATCAAATACAGAAGAGCCGTGATGTGATCCTGGTGGGTTCAGTGAGCTAAAAACTGACCTCACCCAATCTCAGTCTAAGAAGATGAGTTCAAGCTGGCTGCAGTGGAAAAAAATGCCCAAACTCGGGACAGAAAAGACTATTAACTGAAAGCACATTTTCCCCAGGCACAAGAAGAAATTAGAATTTGACTAGGTTCATATGGAGATATATAAATATGTAGCACTTGATTAAGATAATTTAAAAACTTATCATATGTCTTACCATCTTTACCTTATTTTCCAGCTTTGAGATTTTGTGTGTGTGTGTGTGTGTGTGTGTGTGTGTGTGTGTATTTGTGTGTTTTATCAGAATTTGCTTTAGGAATAATTTGTGTTTTTTTCAGCTATCATTCCTTGACTTTGCACTAGTGTGTTCTTTTGTTTGTTTCTTTCATGGAAGAGATAAATATTATTTCTGTCAGATCATTACTTATCCTTTATATCTTTCTGGAGAGGATCAGAGTCCATAGACTGCATAAAACCTCTCATAAAAACCCCATTTCATAACTCGAGAACGATTTCAGTTTGAATGTTTAGCAGAATGTTAATCCTGGCATATTTAGCTTCTGTGATGAAGGATTGCAGCTGAGTGGCATGTAAAGTTCAGAAGAAATGTCTCAATCCAAAGAGTCAAAGGTCAGCCTATAAATTGGCAGGAAATATAATCAAGTAACCTAACATTACCCGGTAGAGTGTTTTCATTCATTGTTTATTAATAAATAATAAACCTGTCACCAATCATCAGTTCTGAAAAATGTGCTGCTTGGTTTGTTCCAGTGAATGCTGGAATCTGAACAGGGGGGATTTGTCTCACAGAAGCACTGTGATTATTAAATACCATCAACCAGACCCTTGATATAATGAGATTAAAGCTGTCTGTACAGAGGACAAGACTTTATTAAAGCAGAAATAGGAAAAGAAAGCCACCTTATCAAAGTTGGCTTTACAGACTGGGTGACATCTGGCTAATAAATTTGCTATTTTTGTTGAAGACATAATTTGCATTATTATTAGATAAAATAAAATATATGAGTATCTTCACAACCAGATAATGTAATCTACTCTGCTATTATGGTCAAACCCTGTTCTTTCATCTGTAATTTTCTTCCACAAGAATTTACTAATGTTTTAATATTGTATTGATATATACTCTGACTTGTATCCCAATTTTAGACATTAGCATGACTACAAATTGATATTGTTTGCTGTATTTCTTTGTAAACTAAGCGCACACAGTTATCTGTAGCTTGCACACACAGGTGTGTTCCTGGGCTGCTGCTTTCTTTGGCTTCTTCTTAGCCTCCAGAGTGAGAAACATCTACATTGCTCTATTTTGTGGCCTAGTATTCTGAGGGGAATAAATGATGTACACAGTATCATTGCTCTGTAGAAGAAAATGTAAATTACTACATTACATTGTTGGAAGGCAATAATATGGCAGGGAAATATGAAGTCAATTGACATTTTTCATTCGGGAAAAACAAAGCTGATTTTGGTGATTCTGTGTGGGGGATTCTACTTGGTTTCAGAGTATTGTCAACTGAAGATTTCTTTTTTGAAAAAGTAGAAACTAATGCCATGTGCATTTTTACTCAGTTACATTTTTCATCTAAGATCTCCATCAGGGGAGCAAACCCAGAGGGAAGCAGGCAGGTGGCTGAATCGGGCCGCAGGAGTTTTCTGGGTGCTGCTCCTCCACCTAGCTCAGGTCTTAACCCCCTCTCCTGACAACAAGGCCTCTTCCTGAGCCCAGCATCCTCTCCCCCAACTCAGCAGGCCACCTGACAGCCACTGTGTAGCTGTTGTTTCCTTATGGGTCAGAAAATGTGGATGTGCTGTTTTTAACTTTCAAAAATTGAGATTTTTGAGCCTTTTGCTGAAGGACAATACCTTGCAGGTAATCAGTCTCCTGCATGTGGAGATGTCTGGCTGCCCAGCAGAAGGGAAGAAGAGAGAAGGGGAGGGTGCTAAAGTGAACATTTAAATTAAAGCTCAGTCTAACGCACTGCCTGCAACCTTTAACAATTAATATATTGGTTCCTTTGGTTCCCACGGGGTAGAAAACGAAAACACAGTTTAAATTGTTTTATTCAAAAGAAATGCCATCTGATATTTATTGTTCCCTGAGTATTACAAGTTAAAAACTTCATGGATTTATTTTGGATCATCTATCTAAGGGTAATGCAAAAGGCTCTGTGTAAATGGAGTTCTGTCGTTGCATCATTAAAAGTAGAAATGATCAAAACAATAAAAGCCATTTAAAAATGCATTATCCTGTAATACAAAGCCTTGGTCAGTGCTCAGAAAAGTTTATGTAAAGCCATATAATACTTTCTTTTTAAGACTCCATAAAGATATTATAATCTTGAGCCATGGTTTCCATGGGTTTTTGATATATTAAACTTAACTCTCGTATTCCATAAATTTATTCTGATATATCAAGTAATTGCCCCTTCTCATTATTTTTACAGCTCTTCGTCCCTTTTAAGCTTTGATAGCTGACCTTGTGCACTAGTTTCCAGGGGACAGTGATGGCTATCAGGAATGAAAGAACTGCTCAGTAAGGATATAACTGTTCTGTTGAACAAGTAGGATTTGGAGAGTGTAATAAATTTTAGTAAATAGCTCCTCTTTGTGTCTCCCGCTGCCCATTCAAGGCATTCTTCTTAGAATTTGCTCTTCCCTGACCCCTTGGGGAAGTCTCCGGCAGATGCCATTTACTTAGAAAAAAAATAACCTTTTAATTCTAAATAATTTACATTTCCAGAAGTGTTGTGAAGCTGGTTCACAGAGTTTGTAAACATTCTTCACCCAGTTTTTTGTAGCATTAACATTTCATATAACCAAATACATTTATTATAACTAAGAAATTAACATTAGTAGCCCACTCTTTCCTAAACCACATAGCTTAGTCAGATTTCACTCATTTTCCTAGTATCCTTTTTCTGTTGCAGTGTCTGCTCCAAGATACCATGTTGAATTTGGATGTTATATATCCTTTGTCTGCTCCAATAAGTCACAGTTTCTCATTACCTCATTGTTTTTATTACCTTGATACTTTGGAAGGTTACTGGTCAGGTATTTTGTAGATATTATTTGATTGACATTATATTAAGTCTACAGATCAAACCGGAGATAATCTGACCTCTTTACGGAATCAATTTTCCATTGTGCAAACATGCTATATCACTCTATTTGTTTACAACTTTGTTGATTTTTTTCTCAGCATTTTATAATTTTTGCATATAGACTGTGTACATGTTTTGTTGGATTTATAGCCAAATGATTTTTCCTTTTCTTTTTTGGTGCTGGTGTAATGGTAGTTTTGGGGTTTTGGCCCTCCCTCCAAACCCCCATTGTTCATTGCTGGTATGTTGGGAAAGTTGATCCTCATATATTGACTGTACATCTTGCCATCTTGCTAAACTCACTTATTAGTTCCAGCAACTTTTTACATGTGCTTTGGAGGTTTCTACATAATCATTTCATTTGGGAATATGGCAGTTTAATTTCTTCTTTCCCAGTGTATATTGTTTCACTTCCCTACCTGATTGCACTGGCTAGAACTAAGTAGGAGGTTGTACTGGCTGGTGAGAGAAGATATCATTACCTTGTCCCTAACTACAAGGAGAAAGCTACCAGTTTTTCACCCTGAAGTAGGGTGTAAGCTGTATTTTTTCTGTGTTTCTTCCATATTTAGTTGAAGAATGTCCTGTTTCTCATTGTTCTGAAAGCTTTTGACATGAATTTATGATAAAATTAGTCAAATTTTTTCTATATCTATTGAAAAGATCATATTTTTATGATTATATGTTAATAAACTGGATTATATTGATTGACGAACCCACAGGGAAATCTTGGGATGAACCCCACCTGGTAACAATGTATCAATTCTTTGTATACTTTTCTGTGTTTTAGGATGCAATTTCCTAACATTTTGTTGAGAATGTTTGGGTATATATTCACCAGGGGTACTCACTGGTAGTTTTCTTTGCCAGTAATGGGTTGGTAAGGTAATGTGGACCTTATAAAGTGGGTTGAGCACTATTCTCTTCTTTTTTGTTTTCTGTAAGAGCTTATATAGAGTTTATGTGTTTGGAAGATTTCACCAGAGGTGCAACCAGGATCTGGAGTTTTGTTTTATCTCATTTTGCTTTTAAAGGTTTCAACTATAAATACCATTTCATTAATAGATAAAAGACTATTCAGATTATGTGTTTCTTGTGGAGTGGGTTTTAGTAGCTTATTTCTGTCAAGAAACTACTCTGTATTTTCTAAGTTGTTTTGGTGTGGGTATGGAATTGTGATATTTCTTTCTTATTTTAGCATATATGTCATCAGTAATGATACCCCCTCTTGAATCCCAATGTTATAATTTATGACTTCTTTTTTCTGGATCAGCTGGCGTAGAACTTTATCTTTCTTTGCTATTTAAAAAACAGCTTTGGTTTCATTTTTACTTCTTTTCTGAGGTACAAAATGAATAGACATTCAGAATATACTTGTTAAAAAATCTGTATCTCCTTCCGCTTAATACTGTACTGCTTCACATGCAATATAGAATGTGTAATCTTAATTCCTTCCTGCTATCACTTTTACTGTTACTCATTTGACTTTTACATGTGCAATTAAAAAATATATTGTTGCCATCGCACCTTTAAACAGTCAATAATCTTTTAGGACACTAATTTAATTTACATTCATTTGTTCCATTTATGGAGCTGTTCACTTCTTTGTGTACATCCAAGCCTCTGACTTATGTCATATTCCTTCTTCCTGAAGAATTTTCTTTAATGTTTCTAAAGAGTTTATCTGTTGGCAAATAACTCCAAGTTTCGTAATTGTTTTTGTCTGAAAAAAATCTTCATTTTTTGAAGGATGGCTTTACTGGACATAGATTGTGTTGACACACTTATATTCAACATTTGATAACCATACCATTGTCTCATTGTTTGCATGGTTTCTAAAAAGAAGTCCATGGTATTTCTTAGTCATCTTAGGCATTGTGTCATTTTTTGGTTTGGGTTTTTTGTTTTTGTTTTTGGCTTCCTGAGAGATTATCTTTGGTTTTTACCAGTTTGAATATGAAGTCTAAATGTGGGGGTATGTGTTTTTATCATTTTATCATTTGTTTTTATACTGTTTGGTTTTCTGTCAGCTTCTTGGATCTTTAATTTGATATCTGTTGCTAATTTAGGAAACTTCTTGGTGATTATTGTCTTAGCCATTTCTTCTGTCCCTTCTTTTTTCTTCTGTGACCTAGATTCCAGTTACATGAAAATTAGGCTATTTAGCTATTTAATTTCATTTGACCTTTTTTTCTCTTTGCATTTCCACTTAGGTAATTTCTGTTGACCTATCTTCAAATTCAATAATTTTGTCTTGGGTCTTTCAAATCTACTTAAGAGCCTATCAGAAGCATTCTTCATCTCATTACTGTGTTTTCTATTTCTATCATTTTCATTTAATTTGTATAGCCCATGTTTTTATGTGAAATAGCCTCTCTGGTCTTATACATTTTTTCTACCATTAAAGCCCTTTACATATTAACTATAATTGGTTTAAATTTCATATGTGATGAGTCCAATATCTGTGTCATGCCCTAGTCTGGTTCTCATCATTGTTTTGTCTCTTTGTAAAGTGTTTTCCATGCTTTTTTTCTGTGTGCTTCATATTTTGTCATTGTTGAAAATTAGAATTGCCATATAGGAAATCAATACAACAGTAAATATTTCTCACACGTGGAGTTGAGCATGCCCTTCTTCTGCTAGGCCTTCATATGAAAGTTTGTGTTGATTTAGTCAGAGATCGGGATGAGTATAAAACTTGTTGCTCTGGTTACCTGAACTTCCCTGGGAGCCTCACATTCCTCTAATGACATCTTGTGTTTAGGGTGTGGACTGATTTTCCAGGGAGGCCTTCACCTTGTATAGTTCCCCAGAAAAGTCTGTCTCTTGCAGCACCCTCAGTTATTACTTTTACTCAGTGCTTTTGCATATGTGAGTGGGGCTTAGGGATGAAGGGAATTCTCTTGTGTTCTAACAAGTCCTGTGAACCCTCACAAGTGTCCTACTCCTTCTCAATATGCCACACTGGGCCTAGCACCTAACTAATCCTGCCTTCTGGGATAGAACCTTTCTCCCCACTTCCCCACCTGTCTGCAGTGAGATTCCAACAGTGTTCCATGCTACAGAATTGTTTGCTCTTTCTCCTGCTTTGTTAAGGCTTATGTTCCTTAAAGGAGGTAGAGGAGATGGATATGGCAGGGTTCACTGGGGACTTCATTCCCTGCCTATGGCTACAATAGGTTTCTACCAGTGCCTTCAGGCTATAATTTTGGGATGCTTTTTGTTGTGTCCTTCCTCCTGCAGATTAAGGCATTTGTTTGTGGAAATAGGAGAGAGCCTAGAACAGATTCTTCAAGGGCTACTTACTTCCCCACATGTTGAGGGTAGGGGAGCTTTCCTAGAATTCCCACCCATCAGCTCTGTGAGTGCTGAAAGGGCTAGAAACCCCTATCTAGCCTGTTCACTAGCCCCTTTACACCCCTTTACACACTCACACTACCACACACTTGGCCTTGGACAACACAATAGATCTTCAAGCTGAATCCCTTTGGGGCCTCAAATAAAGTTAAAGGTGTCTGTCAGATGATAAGCAAATGTCTGGGCCTGTTTCTTATGGGAGGTGTCTGTTATTTTCTAGATGTTCTAAATTTGGGAGAAGTAGTTTTCCAATGGCCTTGGAGTGACTCTGTCTGTCTCTCTCTCTCTCTCAAGTTGTTAGTTTTCACTTTACATGTTGCCTAGGGGTTTTCTTGTAATGGTGGGAATGATGTTCTTTCCAGCTTTCTACATCTAAGAGCTGAAATTAGAACTTCACTTTCACCAGTTTCTGCTCTTTACCTTTCATGCCACTATCAGGAATAATAACCAATCCTTCATTCTCGTTACCACCCAGATAATCCCTCGTTCAGAGACTGAGCTGCTGGCCCCGGTGGAGGAGGTACTCCTGAAGCTATCTCTGCCTGCCCTGTCCAGGCCTATGTGCAACAGGCCACCCTGTACCTTGAAGAGAACAGGCGTAGCTTCTCCATTCCTGCTGTAGTTTCTTCTCCATCTTCCAGGTTAACTATGGTTTCCAGTTTGGTGATTTACAGATGGAAAAGAGAGGTTGACTAGAAATGATAGGAGAGGAGGGGTGGAAAAAAGGCAGAGTTCTTACATGGTTAATACTTTTCTAAACTGGTATGAGTGTTTAAAGGTGAAGTTGACCTTTAGGAGTCCTTGTGGAGACTCCTGAGAGCCTGTAGTGCTAAAGCATCTCCCCTGCCGATCCCTTAACATATATATATATATGTTATATATATGTTATATATATTTATGTTATATATATGTGTTATATATAACATATATATATATATATATATATATATATATATGAATGTATCTCCTCTCCCTGTAGATTCCAGGTCCCTTCATAAGCCCCAGCCTCAGGTGCTATACTTCCACCTTCTTTGTCCTCTCATTTTCCAAGAAGTTCTCTGGGGCAGAGTCTACAACACAGAAACTTCCACCTTGGTAGCCTCATGGTCACAGGGGGAGACATTTCCATTCTGAGGACAGCCCTTTCTGCAGCAGACACTGCTCTGGCCTCTTGGCCTTTTTGTTGCCCTGGTGTGAGTCAGGTACCCAGCTACTGTTCCCTACACCTCCAGGGACATGTACTCACACATGTCTCCCAGTGCCCTCTAAAGCCCCTCTCTCAACAGGAGGTGACATGGGTTAAGGGCCAAACTCCTAGCATTCTGCCACTATCTCCAGAATCTTTCTCCTACTATCCACTTGTCTTGGTGTCATTTTTCTTAGTCCTGTAGGTTAGAAATTTGTGTTTAGCTAGAAGTTGCAAAAAAAGTTTTCTATCTGATGTTATAAGTCCTGTTGTGAGGATCTTGTGCCTCAGAAGTATAGAATCATCACTTAAATTTCCTATACCCTTGATAGGAACTAAGCCAGGAAGAATCCAGTGTTAAACCCTCATAGCAGTGCTCATTTTCTTTAAATGAATAGATCTTTTTAGTAAATGCTTCCAGTAAGTGATATTTGTCTTGGTGTTATTTTTATAATTTAAAAACAGCTGGCCATTGAACACTCATAACATTCTACATTATAAAGAGTTTAAAACACTGTAAATGGTGTTTCAAATTCCAGAACTCAAAATTCACTGCCATATCAGACCTGAAGTGGCCAAATGAAAAATTTTAAGGGGAGGTATGTATACTTACTATCTTTTCCCTTAGCATAGTGACACTTATTTTCTGTGCAGTCTGTGTAGCTAAAGTGAGAAATAGTTGTTGAGCTGGGGGGATCAAGTCTTGGCCTTTTATTACAGCACTATCAGACTCCACCTAACATCCATAAAATATTTTTGTGAACTTGAATTCTATCTTAATATTAATGAGGATTTTCATTATGAGTGAATTCTACATTGTTCTTTTCTTAAAGTAAATACTTTCTTGCCAAAGTCAGTGGACTCTTTCCCTCTGTCCTCTCCCATTTATCTTTTGTATAAATCCAGATTCTCAGATTAAGGGGCACAGTGTTCACAGTGAAAGAGCACAACTAAAAGACCCACCTTCAGAATTAGAGAGACATTCAAGTTCTGATCAGGGACAGCTCAATCATGGTGAATGGGCTTCTAATCAGAAGGGCCACCTGATCTATCAGAGTCCCCTAGCCCCTTCTGGCTGGTGATGGCCAAGCATCACTCCTGCTGCTGCTGTCCGTGCGCTGGAAGCCAGGCACTCTGAACCTTGGTTTCCTCCAAAATAGGGATGGTGCTGTCTGTCTTAGAGCTGTTACAAGGATTAACAGTGGTTCCTTGGACGGAGTGGGCCTTTGACAGAGAGCAGATACTATCAGGATATTAGCAAATGTCGATGTCACAAGGAGAGAAGAGCAGGCTTCTTCTCTGCACCATGGTGCAGTGTGCCTAGCCCTGAGTTCGCATCTTTTTGGGGGTTGGCTAATGGATTAATCTGTACTATGTCTAATAGAGACTTTTTCATTTTAATTTTTCAGGTAAAAATCTGTAGATAATTTCCCCCTTTTGGTTTTCATTATGAAAGTATAAAATGAGACGATACAGAAAAAGTGTAAGAAAGAAATGTAACATCATCTATAATCACATCACATGTGACTTTTCTTTTTTTTTTTTATTTTGGTACGGGGGATCGAACTCGGGTCCTTGAGTTTGCGCAGCAGGCGGCGAAACCACTGAGCTAAATCCCTGGCCCCACGTGACTTTTGAGGTATATCTTTCCAAACCTTTTCCTATGAAAATGTAGTTATATGCTGGAGTCAGTATCACAGCAAAGGTGACACGTGACAGCCTCCTCGACCCCGCGCTCCCCAGCACAGGCACATGTCCACATGGGTGACACCATCCTTGCATGTCACTGTGCAGATTTTTCAGATTGATTAAGCCATCACAGGTGTTTAGATTACTTCCATTGAACTGCAGTGAATTGCCTTATACATCTTTTCTTTTTTAGAAATTATTTCTTAGACTGTATTCCTACAACTGAATTTGCTAGAACTGAGGGAATGCATGCTTTAAATAATGAGACATTACCAAATTCACTCAGGGAAAGCTGTTATACTTCTGCTGAGGTCCATATTTCCACATTTAGGTTATTTTGAGTAAAATGGAATCTTTCTATATTCTTTGAGAGGTGGGAGCATTTCCTCCATAAAATCAAATATTATCTTTTTAAAATCCCTTCATACT
This sequence comes from Heterocephalus glaber, assembly GCF_053883595.1. NCBI lineage: Eukaryota > Metazoa > Chordata > Mammalia > Rodentia > Bathyergidae > Heterocephalus > Heterocephalus glaber. Next base: position 36,456,925 of record NW_028258381.1, on the reverse strand, counting down.
AAATTTTTAAAAATCAACTTTTTAAAAAATAAGCCAAGCATTATGCCACACACTCGTAATCACAACACTTTGAGAGGCTGAGACAGGAGGATCACAAATTTAAACCTAGCCTGGGCAACTTACTTAGCAAGACCCTGTCTCCAAATTAAATTAAATAAATTTTTAAAAAGGACTGGGATTGTAGTTCAATGCAAAGGCCCTAGCTTCAATCCCTAGTACCATAAAGATAGATAAATGCAGAAGCTTTTTTTTTGGTACTGGGGATCGAACTCAGGACCTTACACCTGTGAGGCAGATGCCGGAACCACTGAGCTAAATCCTTAGCCCATAGATAGATAGATAGATAGATAGATAGATAGATAGCAGCCCCCCCCCCACTAGGGATACTGTGGAGCTACTTCCCCACCCCCTATTTTTTATTTTGAGACAGAGACTCATTAAGTTGCCAGGCTGGCCTTGAATTTGTGATCCTCCTGCCTCAGCCTCCAGAGTGTCTGGAATTATAGGCATGCACTACTATATTCAATAACAAAAGCTTTATAACAACACATGAAATCTTTTTGTTGTTACAAAGATTGTAACTACATGTGTCAGAATCCTCATGGAATCTTCAGTAGTATCATGTGTAGCCCTGCCTCTGTAACTAGGCACAGTGAGGGAGGGCTGCAGTCAGGGAATGGGAAGAGGAAGAGACTCCTTTCTTCCTGTCTATTGCTCCTCCCACCCACCTTCTTCCACCTTTTGTTCCTAGAGAAAATTTTATTTTTCTCCTAACATCACGACTGCCCTGTGACATTCAGAACTCTTTAGTGGAAGTATAACACATATACAGAAAAGTATAAAAATCTCAGCTGAATGAATTATCATAAGTAAATGTTTATATAATCACTACCCAGGACAAGATCAAAAACTACTATTTATTAACATTTCCTATAGATGATCATAATGAAAAAGGTAACATTAGCCTAATAATTTCTTGGATCACAACTTTTATACCAGATGGAGAATAATTCATCTTTGGGATAATTATCTAATTGCTTCCCCTTCTCCCGCAGTTATTTTTTAGGATAATACATTTGTAACATAGACTTACTATGGTCAGACTTACAATCTTTTTCAGCTTTTCATTGGTGATGAAGCAATCCGCATTCAGTAGAAACTACCCTGAGCTTTGGATCTGAATCTTTTTGAAATAGTGTCATGTGGTTTCATCCTGTCTCCCAGTGCTGAGCCCAGTGTGAGCCATGGCTGACAGCCAATGACAGTGAGATAAACAGCTAGTGCTCCACATGTACTGTGTGGTTGAGTGTGGTGATCACCCCCAATAGAGTAGCAATAGTACATGTATTGTTGACTTACAATATTTTCGACTTACAATGGGGTTATTGGAACATAATCCCATAACTTGAGAAGTGTCTATATTCTGTGTGTAGTGACTTGGATAGTTTTTAAATTATGCACAACATTGAAAAAGCTTTCAATATTCTTACTATTTGACAGTGAAGCCAAACCAAAAGTTGTAAGTATAAAGCAGGGTAGCTTGAAAAAATGTGTGATTGAGAGTATGTTACTGTGGTCTGAAACCAGATAGTCTGGTACAAGGCAAAGCAAATGGTTGGTACAAGTCATTATTTGGTATGAACCTTATAGCTGTTAGGAAAGGTGGAGGTAAAGGAACAAAGTGGACACATCTGGGACACTTACAGGAAATTAGAAGTTTCTGTACAGATTATTTGGTGGCATGGCCAGGCAGCCAAGGGCAAAGGGCTCTGCCACTTACCCATGACCTACGAACTCATCAGAGGCCAAGGTCCTTGTGCCCATGGACACCATGTTCTTTCCCAGGGGCCGGGCTGTGCCCCAGAATCTTGGCAGATAAGGTTCCAGCTCTGTACCAGTGGCTGCGGCCAGCAGGATTCCCACCCCCTGCTCAGCCTCACTTAGCCATTCATTTCGTGTCCAGGATGGACTATGTGTTTAATCTTGTTGTTCAGTCAATGGCTTTTGCATTATCTTCCTTTCTGTGGTTAATGTACCATTTTTCTTCCCTTTTCTTCCCCTACACAAACACCGCCATGCCTGAAGTGCTTCCCCTGCTTGTAGAGAAGTTATAGCCTGGGCTATAGCGGAACAGTGCTGTGATTAAAGTGATTAAAACTATATACAGCATGCATAATTAACCTCTGTGCGGCTGTCACTGCGAGCTGATGCGTGAAGCTGATACCGTATCTGTCTGTGGCAGCCAGCGTATGCTACATGACCATTTTTTTTCCTGCAGAATTTTAATCACTTGAGATAAAGAGCAGGAGAGAGAGATCAAGGCCATATTAATCCTCTCAATGGCTTTATAATTTCCCTTCTATTCTGCTGCTGGTAATCAAGAAAAATAATGCTGCCTTAATCCTGGATGCCAAGGTCAGTCATCTCTGTGCCCTTTGATAGCAAGAATGCCACTGCAAAATGGTTGTTGATGAACACAATGCCCACCAGCCCCTCAGGAACAGAATACATTCTGAGACCTTGGGACAGTCAGGTGGGCCCCAATGTCAGACAAAACTGATCTAAAACATCAGCCTTATTAGGATTAAATTCCTACCAACTGGTTGAGGCTGCAGACCAGCCACACGTAGTAATCAGTGATGGAAAACTTCAGGGGTGAGCCAGAGGCACCGGTCAAAGGTGAGCAGGGCAGCCCTCTGATTAGCAATTGGACAGCACAGCCAGGGGTCAGCACCAGCTGCTATGGGGCCAGAGCAGCGGCCATGGAGCCCTGTGTGAACCCAGATGCCTCTCTGGAGGGTTGCCAAGATCTAAGTACAAGTGCAGTGATGCACAGATGTGTGGTGACATTTTAAAACATTGCCAGTTGCTTTTTATTTTTTTTTCAAAAGAACATGCAGACAGGTGAAAAACAAAAATCCTTTCAGCCCAGAGAACCTGAACTAAATCCCAGATGGCCACTCACTTGCTCCTCCTTCACACTTCCCTCTCTCACCTGGTTTTCCCCTAAAACCTGTTCTCTTGGCTGAGTGACAGAGCTGATGTGGCCTTCACAGGAGGACACAGATGCAGGCTGAGAGCAGGGAGCCAGAGATGCTAAGGTTCTGGCCACAGCTGAGAATGACAACTTGGCTTATAACCTGGCACTGAAGTCAGCACTGTCAGGAAGTCCTTGTCATTTATCCTGGTAAAGCAATGGGTGAAGGAGGCCTTGAGTGCTGCAAATCCACGAGATTCCTCTGGCTATGGGACAAGGACAGGTAACTAGCTGACTCCTCACCCTTGAGAACAGAAGGAGAGAACCTCCACTGTGGTGGACAGCATCCCAGTGCTATTCCATGAGGTGCAAACACTGAACTGAGCCTCACCTGTCATGTTCATGTAAATAGTTCTTACTTATGTGTCCTTGAACATGTGTCAGGTTGTCTTTCTCTCTCTGGTGTGCCAGGGAAAGGCGGGTAGAGGTAGAGACCATAGGCGCCTCCCTTCCACTGCTGGAATGCTGCAGGGTGGCCTGGGGATGGGGAAATTGAAGGTCAGGCCAGGATAAGCAGGAGACCCTCAAGCGATTTGTCCTCTGCTGGGGAGGGCTTTGGTGTCTTCTCCCCTATGCAGTCTGACCTCAGACACAGACTCCTTCCTCCTAGAATTTGTGCTTGGACTCAGCAAATACTTCCTTTTGGATTCTAGTCACTTAGAATTTATGATTACCTGACCTGGCCTGGGGTGGAATTTACTCTCGCACTATCCATGGGAAGACGTGCGTGAAGCCAGTCTGGAGTGTAAATAGCAGCATAGAGGCACAATTTGCCTCTGTACATGAGCAAACTATTTTTAAGGACTTACATATCACTGGTGTCACTATTTACAAATGAACCTTCTAAGGTTTTGAGGGGTTTTTGTTTTGTTTTTTAATGAAAGCAGACTTGGCGGGCCTCTCCTTGAAACCACTTTGTTAGCAATTCATTTGAGTAGTTAAAATGAGTGAAACTGAATTTAAAAATCTGTAATTTAGACTTTCCCTGCTTCCTCTGAATTACTGTACTGTATCAGTGCAGAAAACAATTTAGTCACCCATATCTAAGAGATTGTTCCGGCTTTTTTCCCCTCAGTGTAATTTCAGTAATGGAGCATTCCCCCATTTCCATAGATCAGTAAAAGTGTTGCCTGGCTGGACCACACTGATGTGATCCTCCAAAGAAACTGGAGCACAGGAGCTGCCACAAAGAATGACCAGCATGGGGCCTGCAGCCCAAGGGCTTTTCCTCTGGTCCCCATGGCCCAGGCCCTGGACATGTACCTGGGGTCTCCTGCAGGTAAAGCAGAGATTCCTTGGGGGCGAGAGGACAAGGCCTCCATTTCAGTAGGGCATCCTTGCTTTTCTCTGTACTCTACATTGGGGTTCCTCCTAAGATTTCTTTTGGGAAAAAGAAAGCTTCATAGAAGTTGAGGAAGTAGAGTATACTTTGTGTTTCACTTCAGTGAGATGTGTAAGACAGGGCTGGTCTTCCAGGTGAGAGGGTGAGGGCGGGATGTGTCTGGGAGAGTACTCTTCTGTATGTCTGCTTTCCCTGTATTAACTAGGTGCATGTGCATGTGTCTGTGGTAGGATCTTCATGTGTGTACATGTGTGTGGAGCTCTTCATTGTTTGGGGCTGCCTCATTGCAAAAACGAGTTCCAGAATTTCACCCTCAACAACCATAGGGAACTGGGGCATAAGGATGCCAGGGGATGACTTTGTGCCCAAAATGATAGCAGACCCTTAACTATGAAGCCCTTTGACCTCTTTCCTAAGAAATTAGACTGTACCCTGAAAACAAAACTGGAAACCAGCTATGCAGATCTCTGCGGAGATCCAGAGATCTTGCTCCTGCTGTAGCCTTCAGCCACCTCCTGCTGTGCAGCAGATCTGACCAAGACTTCCCTTCCTGCCTCTCGCTTCTAGTCTGCTCTGTTTGTCTCTAAATGAGTTAATGTCTTAATTGTGCTGTCTCCAGCCTTTCCCCTTTACTTAAACCACCATACAGCCTCAAGGACTCTTAGCTATTTACCATTGCCAGAAGATGAAAGTCCGAAGACCAAGCTCTTGACAAGGTATTCAAAGTTCAACACAGACTTGTAAGTGATTTCTTTGATTACAGCTTTTTGATGCCTGTACATATCTCATATCCTTCAAGGTTGGAACTCACTGAGGGCCATTTGAAATCTTTGTGCCTAACACATGAAAGGTGTTTGGTACCTCTGAACTGAATTCGCTGACTATTTTACTTTGTCGTCCTAGCTGTTGTTTGTTCAGCATTACTATGTGCCAGACATTTGGGATTTGCCTCCCAACAACCCTAAGCTATAAGGAGCAGTAACTCCATTTTCAGATGAGGAAGCTTAGTCTCAGCAAGATGAAATACTTTGACTGACTCTCACCTAACTACTGTGTGCCAGGCATGCTCCAGGGGCTGGAGACACAGACACCCCAGGCTGAGGACAAGTACTACCCCTGGGCAGTCATAGCAGTGGGGGGACATGACCTCCAGCTGCAGCTCTGAGGAGGGGTCAGTGCTAGAGTGTGGCATATTCCTCACCTGGTATGAGGCGCTGAAGCACCTTTGGTCCAGCTTTTAAGCACATGCTTTGCTTACAGTGAAGCTCCTTCACACTTAGGAAGGAAAAGGTGACTCCCGGCTAAGTCATTTCCAATTGAGGACCTCAGTGTGTTTCTGGGCCAGTTGGAAAGGAGATGGGAAGTTTCTCTTCCTCGACTTCCCAGTGTACCCCCCTTTTCTGCCAGGAGCCCTCGGGGCTTCCCTGGGTGGAGACAGTATACCTGAACCAGAACCCACCGCATGTGAGGCTGCTCCTGTGTCACTGGAACATTGCAGCAGGTGCCAGCATAGGGACTCTGGATGGGATGACCTGACAAGCTGGGTTGTGACAGCCCTTGATGGCTGACTCTGAGGGAGAGCTATAAATGTAATGGTAATTACCTGGGTCTTGCTGCTCTGTGAATAACATGTAAACTGACTAGGACCCATGGCGAGTACCTGTGACATACATTCCTCACTCTGCAGAGATCACAGGGCAGAGCCCTTGCAGGCTGCATGCATGTTACCGGTTATCACAAACATGCTTTGTGGCAGGCGCCTGCCTTGGGCCACCCTGCTCCTCACTTGCCTTCTCCCTCTCCAAAGTGCTGGTGGTGCCTGTGTGTGCCTCTGCCTTCCCTTCTCGGTGAAAGCCATGACATCTATTGTCATGTCTTCCAACAAATAGGATGAGTGTTAATTATTTAGTTAATTCCTGGGCTACTTTATTTCCCATTATTCCACAGTGTCAACCTACATTAGCTAAACAGTGTCATCCCAGTCTTTCTGTCTCTTGTTTCCTCCCCGTGTTCATAATAAATAACAATGATAATAGCAAATGCTAACATTTATTAAGTGCTTTCTGGAGATGGCACAAAGCAAGCACTTTGCTGTTCTACTCTGAATTCCCCACTTCCCCCATTATGCTGGGTTCTGAGTTTCAGTAATCTGAGATGCTTCCTGTGAAAAAGGTTTCAGTGCAGGGGTTTATATAGGAGGTGATCCTCGGACAGTAGTGACTTGTGACACAGGGAAGGGAAGGCAGCCAATCAGAGGCTCATTATCAAGCACAATAGTGCTATGGACAACCAAAGTCTGATCCCGCTGGGACTACAGGAGGCAGTGTGATGCACTGCTGGTTCATCCCACCGCAGGGATGAGGTATAAGGATCAAGATGTTGTTTGCCAACTCTACACAGTCATCACTGGCTTGGGAGCTTATTGTAGTCAGCAGGATTTATTTAGCAAGGGAATACATTAAATACAGGACACATAATTTCTAAGATTATTTTATGACAATTACCCAAAAAGTCAAATGCAAGGGAGTTCAAGAGATTAACTGCACACTAGAAGCCCAAAGAATCCACCCAAGGGCCTAGATCCCAGCAGTTTCCCACACAGGTCCAGCTAAAGGCTTAGAGTCCAAGGTAGTGTCCTCCTCGAGTCCAGCCAGTGGCCTAGAGCCCACGGGAATGTCTCATGCTTGTATGTATTGAGGATCTGCACCTGGAAGGCCCAAAGGCCAGTGGTGGAAGCTGGAAAATGTACGCCAATAAGATGAAGGATTTGTGCCACCAAGCTGGAGGATCCACATTGGAGCCAGGAAGTGATGCTCACGGTAAAGATCAGAGCTCCCCTGATGAAAACAGCAGCCATTCCCAGTGACAGCGAGGCCTTGAGTGCCTCCTCTGACCAGAACATCCTAGTTTGCATCAGGAAAATCATCCACAGGAAGCTTCTTCTAGAAAATCAACATGCCAAGATCTTCCCCTTGAGTTCTCTTTTTATGGGTGTTGGTTACAATCTTCAGGTGGACAGACCACGATGATTCAGTTCAGCTGGGCGTTAACAAGTTGACCATTAGTCAAACTGCTACAGAGCTGTATATATGGGTGCTAATTCTTTGGATCATCTGGCCAGTGTGAAGGAAGGCAGAACAGCCTCCTGTCACCAGAGAAAGCTGTAAGGCAAAGAAAAGAAGATCCTGGCCAAAAGAAGTTGGTGGGCTGTGCGGTAAGTCGAGTGGATGGAGTAGCCACGTGGTGTAGTTTTCCTTTCACAGATGATGAGACTGTCTTAGTGGAATAAGTCACTTGCTCCAGGTAGCACTTGTAAGTCACTGGTGTTCTTTCCTTTCTGCTAACACCAATATTTAACCTGCACCAGTTGCTGAGTAAACTTGGTGTCTGTCCCTATTGGAATAGAGGTTCTCCCACTTGACCTTGCCCCCCAAATTGGCTCTGGAAATGCCACACCTACTTGTGTCCACAAAAGGAATATGTTTCAGCCCACTCTGAAGAGAAGCCAGGAAAGTTTTGTTTGTTTGGAATAATAATGTATTTTCAATTTACACTTAGAGTGTTGGTTAGGTAGGTTATGGTGCTAGTGGTACAAACAGCTTCATTGTCATAGTGGTTTAAGATGACATGGGTTTCCCACCCACATGGAGTCCACTGCAGGACCATGTAGTATTTCAGGGATCCAGGTTGCTTTCATCTTGTGGTTCCCCTATCTCAAACTCATCAATAACTATGGAAATCGCAAGTATGACTGGAGACTCATGCTTGGGCTCCTCACTAATTCAGTCTAAAAATGATAACACTATTTTGGTTTCCTGTTTCATTAGCCAAAACAGGACCACAGCTAATTATTAGGAAGCTAAGAAGGGCAGTTTCTCTATCCCCAGAAAGGGTAGAGAGGACCACTGAATATTATCAGCACCAGAAATGTCTCTCCCAGGTGAGAAGTAATAATAATGAAGCAATCATGGTCAAGGCATGCCTAGGGCATTTCCTGGGGTTTTTTTAAAAGGCTGGAAGGATTTTGCCTTAGGCTGTAAATGTCAGTTGCTCATTAATTCCTCAGAAATACCCAAAGCCACGGCTGCTATTGCTAATCAAATACATTTTTGGTTATTTAACAAAACAAAAAACATATTTTCATTTTCCCTTGGACCTGCAGATTCTTTAAACAGATGAGCATTCTCTATTTTATGTATTGTTTTGTTACATCTTTTTTTCTTTATTTCTCCAAGTTATAGTTGGGAATAAATCTCCCTGGCACAGAATATCATTGTGGAATAGTAGTAGTCAACAGTTGTTCTTGCAGCTGTTTTGAAATCCCAATAACTAAAAACTGCATTTTAATGTTTATTTTAATAGCACCCCCACAAATGATATTAAGACTTGCTGGCCTTGGATCCTGCAAATTTCCATTTACTCTTGGTGCATCTCTTTTCTCTGTTTTACAAAAAAAGTAACAATTATGTGGTTCTTGCAACCTTAGCATTAAAGGTACTTTCCAACTAGGGTAATTTCTTTCCAATATGATTCAACCAAAAGGAGCCATCTTAACATTACAACCGCTTTCCAAAGGGAAAGAATTCCTTTAAATATGATTCAACCTAAAAGAACTATCAAAGTTAGGGAAGAATAAGACCTGCTTCACTTAAATGGACAATGAAGTTTGGCTTTCCCCTTGTCAGTGAGTACTAAGCACTGTACCTTCTGGCCAACTTGCACAGATTCTATTTTACCCATTCAGAAATTTTACCCGTTCAGCTTTGTACTCCAGTATTTGTTGTGAAAATCCTGGAAATACTTTCTAGGTCCAAATGAGAGTAAGCCATCACTTAGCTGATGCTGTTTACATAATAGTGCTCCATCTCATGACAGCGGTCTCTGGCATCTGGACAGAACTGAAGACAGCTTCTACTGAGGGTCAAATAGGATATGAACCACACCCCACATCTAGAAAACTTATGCTGGTATTGGTTCCCATGTACAGAGTGGATTTACAAAAGCCTTTGAGGACCCAAAGAGAAAATGTATTCAGTAACTCAATAGTGATGCAGTAATAGACTGCTGCTATATTCATTGTTCACAGAATGTAATTTCTGGATAATGGCATTTGTGCCATGTAGCATCACAAAGCAATGGCAGTATCTCCACAACAGAAATGACTTTGATAAATTGCACATGAATGGGATCTTAGAATTTTAGTGCCGATCTAATTTGGGGTTATAAGTATTTGTGGAGAAGTAGATTTCATTTTTACATTGTACAGAAGTACAAAAAAATCCCCAGAAGAATGCACATATTATGAGAAGCCAATGTACGCAATAAGTTATTGGTACAGAATTGGCAAGGTTTTCACACCTTTGGAATCATTCTCCTTTCATTGTACATAATATACTATATACTCACTTTAGTCTTTCCTTTTACCTGGAGATCGGTCTATGAGCATTTCCAAAAAATTGTAAGAATGTTAAAAAGGAACTATGATATTTAATTTTTTAAAAAGAGCAGAGATCTGGGAACAGCATAATTTCGTTGCTCATAATATTTTTATGAGCTGTGTTGGTATTACTTGATACTACATCAAAGATTCTGATGTAATCACACTGATCCTTGTTACCCTCTAGGACTATGAAACACGGAACACCCACTAGCAGCTCTGAGCTCCCCCAAGTCTAATAAGAATTGAGACTGAAAGTGATATTTAATCAATGCCTCCAAGAGCCAACAAAATAGTAGAGTCTTTGAAAACATGATAGTATTTATTTGAATTCCTGATAACTCTTTGTACTCATACAAGTGCCTGTGTCTAGCTGGTGGTAAGTCTCTGAGGGGACATCACTCTCTCCACCTGGAGACCTGGCATGCAAGAGCCAGACTGATAGTTGGGTTCTCCCAGCACTGAATGTGCTGGTATAGGTGACAGAAGACAAAGAGGACTCCTTATGGTAGCTGTAGCTGCATTCAAAACCACCTTGGTGTCCAAAGCTGGCAACTTCTCCAACAGTACCAGGGACAGCCTGGCCTGCCAATTCCTGCTGGGAGGCGGAGGCTGCATGGACTATTTTGGAAGAAGCTTTGCTCCTGGTGGATAAGCAGAAACACAGCAAAGGAACAGAGACAAGTTGTGCTCAGTAACACCACCTGGGGAAAAAAAAGGGACCATGATAGTCCACCTCAGACCCAATAGCCTGTGAGGCAAATATTTGGGTAATTCCTGGGCTGGGAATAGGGAATGTTCCTCCATTGGGCATTTTTGTGCTCCTGGGAGAACCAGTCCACTCTTTGCATGGTTCCGGATCTGCCCTCTAGAAGTCACACTACTTTTCTGTCAACCTCACTGTTTCTCCAGAGGAAATGACTGGAAGATAATGCCCTCTTTGATGGTTGATATTTCTTATTCTGTTTCCTGCCCTAGAATAGATAGGTACCAAGGGTAGCTGAGATCTCCAGCAGTATAGTCTGTTTTAATAGCATCCAGGCGTAGTTCATCTCTTTTGAAATTGTCATGCTGGGATGGGGCTGTAGCTCAGTGATGCCTCGGCTGCCTGACAAGCACAAGGTCCTGAGTTCAATCCCCAGTACCAGAAATAAAATAAAAGCTCCCTTGAAATTATCATGCTTCTTTTTAACTGGCCTGATTCCTGTCAACTCCATGTGGGTGGCAGACTCCCACCATTATTTTCAGTTCAGATTTTTCTCCCAACTCAGTTACAAGTACACCAAGCACTTCATGCTTCCAAAGAGACCAAATTCTGTGTCTTTCTACAGGTCATTTTGTGCAACTAAACAATTTCACTGGGGAGTGTGCTGATCCAATTAGGGATTTTAAAAAAAAGAAGTGATGATCATAATTTGATTTGTTCTTTACCAGTAGGCTGTGCCTTCATGGCCAACCTGAATTTGGTGAGAACTAGGTCTGTTTTCAAATTCTTCAACTCATGGAATTTTTTAATTCTCTGCATTCCCTTTCGATTGTGTTTGCAAAACAGTAGAGGTACTTTGGGTGGGGGGTGTCCTTCCTGTAGCACTTTTTCAAAGGCATCCTTTAATAACCAATTCACACAGAAAACATTCAGTTTTAAAAACAAAGCTAGTAAGTACATTTCTGCCTTTTAAGTTATTACAGATGACTTTTTCTTTCCAAATGTTTCTGCACTGCATACCTGTGTTGCCATTTTTCCAACTTCCCATGAAGAGTTTTCTGGCTTGCCATCATCTGAACACCAAACCACTCTCCCATATTTCAGGGCTTTGAAATGGCAGAACCTACATTTATGTACCAATTCTGTATTAGTCAGCTTTTGCTGCAGTAACTAAAAAGCCCCAAATGCCTGTGGCCTCCAACAGCAGACACTTACATTTCCCTCATGAGTCCTGCGAGGTGGCCGCAACTCTGTTGTGCTTGGCTGTGCTCTCCTTGGCTTCTCCTGCCAAGACTGAGCCTTCGTGGGCAGCTGTCTGGGCCGTTCTCTCCTCCTGTGGTCAGCAGGTGCTCCAGAATGCAATGAGAAAGCCACATCTAAAGCCCCTGCTGGCACCTGGTACACTGTCGCCTTCTCCCGTGTCGCATGGCAGGCCATCATCATTGGATGGCCATGTACCCTGCATCTTCTAGAAAGTCATGATCAGGGCAGGGAGGAGGCAAATGATTGCACAGAAGTAATAAAGTCTGTTACCAGCACAGACTCCGTAAGGAAATCCATAATGAATCATTGTACCCAGATCAAGAACGGCTGTATTGCATCTTTATAGAGGCAGAAGCATGAACATGGTAATGAGACCTGGGACTCAGGTGGGCATCCAGCTGTACTTATGGCTCAGTGCAATAGAGAACATTGTGGGGGATTCAGGTGCCTGAGTTCTGGCCTCAGCTCTGCACCCCTTACTCATGTGGGTTAAGCAGCTACTTTGCAGATCTGAAGTTCTGGTTTGTGAGACAAGAGTTGAATTCAGCATGTCTTGATTGCTCTGGAGGATGGGGCTGTGATTCTTAGCCTAACCTCTTCACATTCCCAGGAGCCTGGGCTTCAGCACAAGGAACACAGGCTCAGGAATCAGGCCAAACGGAGTATGAGTGTCATTCTGTCATTTGCCCAATGTGAGAACATGGGTCATCTTCAGCTCTGTCAGTCTGTTTGCTTATCTGTGAAATGACCATAGTACTGCCTAACTCTTGGGGCTGTTGTTAGGGCTTTATTTTATGCGGTTCCTATTGTTAGGAAATTCTCTTTCATGTTGAGTCAAATGTGACACCTTCAGTTCTACCTCCACAAGGGCAGCAGAGCCCAGTAGTTGGGAGCATGGACACTGGCTGGTGTGTTGGGGGGAATGAATCTGCACTGCCTGCGGTACATGAGGGGCTGCTGTACCTAGCTCATGTTCCTGTTGTGGAACAGATGAACTGATGCATGGAATGCTGATGGCCCTTGTTATTGCATACAGCAGCTTCTAGTACCTGAGCCTGGTGTTCATGCCTTTTGCATCCCCAGGATTTCTTTAGCCCAAAAGATCTCAGCTCCCTCAAGAATTCTGTAGATGTCAGGTGGTCAGCACTTATCTCTCACCTAGCTGCCCTGTTGGGCAGCAGCTCGGGTTGGCTTCAGCAGCTCGAGTTTGGGAGGTGAAGGGAGAGTGAGTACTTTCAGAGTTGAGGGTAATCACCCCAGGCAAATGTGTGCTAAATGCATGCTCTATTTATCCACATGCTCCCCATGCTCAGTGTCTCCCTTCCTGCTTCCTAGCCAGCTCATTCTGCTCCCAGTCTTGCCTTACCCTGCAGATGGTGGCTATTTCATGATCTCAAGCACCTGTCTGACCCTCACCTCAACTGACCCTGACTCCTCAGCCACACACTGGCCACTGGAAACTTTGTTGTCTAAGTTTGATGTTTTGCTTATTCACTCTTCTAAGAATTTTGATTTGAACTCAACAGGGTAAAAATTTATATTGTAGAGTAAAAACAGCACAAAATATCCAACAGTTATGGAGAACATTGTAGGTGAAGAAAGATAATGATAAATATCAGTTCAGGGTCTTGATACCCATAGATTCAGTACCAAGAATTTTACAGGCTTACTTTCAAATGTAACTTCCAGTTCTAGCATCTCAAACCATTTATTTATTCTTTGCTTTAGGGTATGTTTTTTACTTGGCAGCATTCTGTTTTAATGACCTGAAATAGCTACTTTGCTAAGTGGATTCCTAAAGAAGCTACATTCCTCAAACAGGAAAGAAAAGTTAACAATCCCTAACCTTTATAGTTGGAGCATAAGAGGAAATACATTATTTTTCTGAAATCTATGAAATATCACTTATTCTTTTATATTTAAAGTAGAAATTGATGCACACAGCATTTGATCCTGATAAGACTTTTTTAATAAAAAACCCCATCATTTAGATATGAAACAAACCATACTAGCATTTGAGTGAATACTGCTAATTCCACCAGTATTTATACAAAAATCAGTTGCCTTGAAGGACATAGTCAACTCTTGATAGACCAGGGATATGTGAGCCAGGGTGTGAAGAGCTAGTGTCCTGTAAGGACTCACTGTATTGTGTTTCTGAAGACAGAGCATCTTGACATCTGACCTGATTTTCCTTTCTGAATCTCTTAGCCTGACCGCCAATGATATCCCTGCTGGCTTCACAATGGGTAGGCACTGCAGAGATGTTTAAGATACGAGGATAAATGCACTAACTGACAAGGGAAGTTTTGTAAGCAAGGCTCTGGAGATTTCAGTATGGCAAGGAGTGCCTTAAGCACTTTATGCTTGAAGCTTTCCTGCTTTCAATCATTGTGGTTGGACCCATTTTTAAAATATATATCATAAATAATCTTCAGAACATTTTAATATACTGCCAATAGTATTAAAAGTCAAAGCTTTCATAAAATGTAATTTACTTCCTCTGTAACTTAAATCAGGGACACTTTTAAAATGTGCGTGGCTCTTGCTAAATCGATCATCTTCTCCTGTGGCCTTCTGGGCTTGGGGCCTGCAACAACTGAGCCTGGAAACTTAATGACTTTAATACCTAAGGAAAGCTATATGTTCCCTACCCACCCCAAACCTGTGTACAGGCTTTGCAGAGCATTAGCACCAGAATGTGATCTCTGAGGTAGTGGGGAGTAGGGCTTCTTTCTTAGGAAGCCTTTATCCAGGGAAAAAAACTCCCAGGATGAAGCCTGTCCATCTGGGGAATCTTCAGCCTTGGTTTGCAGCTCTGTGATGCTCTAGGATCACCTTCAGTGTGTCTTCCTGGACAGCTACAAAGTCAGGGCATCAAATCTACAGAAAATAAATGTGCTTTACTATCAGGAGGTGTGCACTGAAACAAAAGCCGAATAATGTTATCTTTATTTCCTGGCTCTCAATTTTCAGCATGTCTCTCATATTTGTTTTGCTTATTCGTTCTTCTAAGAATTTTGATTTGAACTCAACAGGGTAAACGTTTATATAGTAGAGTAAAAACAGCACAAAATATCCACCAGTTATGGAGAACATCATTATAAATGAAGAAAGATCATGATAAATATCAGTTCAGGGGGCCGGGGATTTAGCTCAGTGGTTCTGCCGCCTGCCTCGAAAGTGGAAGTTCCCAAGTTCAATCCCTGGTACCCAAAACAAAACAAAATATCAATTCAGGGACTTAATACCCATAGATTCAATTTCATAATCACTACAAGAAATCACTCCTGAATTTAATTATCAGATCATGATGATAGTTCCTAACTTTTGTATGGCTTTTTATGGTTTATTGGGTGCTTTCACCTAGGTCACAACACATTGTAGTTTAGTTGACCCAGAGCCCAGCCCTTGTACATTCCCAGCAAGAAATGGCCATGTAATAAAGTTCTGGCCAATGAGAATTTAGTGGAAACCTAACAAATAGGGCTTCCAGAAATGCTATCTATTTTGAAGGTAAAGGAGGTGTGCCTAACACCACCTTGACATTCTGTCTTCTGGAACATGGATGTAAAGCTGAAGATGATGCAGCCACATTGTGAGGATGAAGCAAGGGGAATGAGGACAAATGCCCACACACTCGAACTTCCCTACATACTCTCATTTTTCATCCTCACGCTCTTTTTTCATAACTTACATAAAGTGGATACTTAGGTTTCTGGTTGCAGACCTTTCTTCTTTTCTAATGTAAGTACTTGATGCTGTGAATATCCCTAAAGCACTGCTTCAGGTACACCCCCTCATTTTTGATCTGTTAGGTTTTTATTTTAGTTGTGGCAAAATATTATCTAGTTTTGTTTGTAATTTCTCCTTTGACCCATGGGTTATTTATAAGTATGCTGTTAAAACACAACTACTTGGGGAATTTCCAGATATCTTTCTTTTATTGATTTCTGATTTAATTCTGTTGTGGTCGGAAAACATACTTTGCGTGATTTTAATCCTTTTAAATTCATTGAGATTTGTTTTATGGCCCAGAATATCTTGGCAAATGTTCTGTGTGCACTTAAAAGAATTAGGATTTTGCTGTTGTTCAGCGGAGTGTTCTGTAAATATCAATTAGGTCAAACTGCTTGATAGCGCTGCACAAGTCTTCTGTATCTTTACTGACTCTCTAACTTTTTAAAGGAACTTTTAAAATGAGAAACAAGTCTTTTATATTTGTTCACATATTGGCCATTTCTGACACTCTCTGTTCCCGTGGGTCCACTCAGCCTCCTGTCTGGCATCAGTCTCTTTCTGCCCGAAGACACTGCTTTCTACAGTCACAGAGCAGGTCTGCTGGAGACAAACTCCACGGCTGCCTTGTGTGTGAGGCTCAGTGCAGCACCAACTCTGGCCCCGAGTGGATGCTCAGGTTGACCCTGCCTCCTCCTGCTGCTCCTGCTTTGGTTGTTTCCTTGGTCATACACACAGAGCAGCACTCAGCAAAATACTAGAAGGGACTCCACACATCTCCAAAGCTCTTCCTGTGCAGCTGATGCCTCCTCTTTGGGGTTCTGCACCATCCCCTTTAGCCTCCTGGGCTTCTAAACTCTGGCTGTCTACTTGTGGCTCCCACTGGGACCTGCCAAGTCCCTGCACGTGGGATAGAAACTTTCAAGGCAACCCTTTGTCTCACCTCCTCGGGGATCATCACCCTGTTCTGACTGTGGTCAGGGTCTGAAAAGGATTGCTTCTTATATTTTGTCTGGTTTTCTGGTTGTTTAAGGAGGGAGACTAAATCTGGCTCTTGTTCCTCCATCATGGCTGAATATAAAAGTTCTCTTTATTACTTTTTTTAATTTTTAATTCTTGTAAAATAATGTATCATCTTAACGATGTTAAGTGTACCACTCAGTTGTACTAAATGCACTCACATTGTTGTGCAGCCATCCATTTCCTGAACTTTTCCATCTTCACCAAATGAAACATATTAAACAATAACTCTGAGCCCCCGGCCAATCCCCTGCAAACACCAATGGACTTTCTGGTCCATGAGTTTGACTACTCTGAGAACTTCTGTAAGTGGAATCATACAATACTTGCCTTTTTGTGTCTTCTTTTGTCTTCGCATAATGTCCTCAAAATCTACCCGTGTTACAGCATATGTCAGAATTCCCTTCCTTGTTAAGGCTAAATAATATTCCACTGTGTAAACCACACTGTGTTTGTTCATTTATCTACCCAGGTACTCCTAGGTTGCTTTCCGCATGTAACTACTATGAATAATACTGCTATTTTTCATGTGTTTTTTAATGTTCCACAAATATGTTGAAATTCTTTAAATGTTAAATGATGATGGCCCTCTCACCATATGGTTAAATTTGTTGTTAAAGTGTGTGTGTGTGTGTGTGTATGTGCATGCGTGTGTGTGTTTTCTCCTTGGAAGAAGAGATAAATGGGTATAATTAGCTAACATTGGCCACATTTTCTATTCCTTTTTCTTTCCTTTCTCAACTTTGCCTTTTCTCCCTATGTCTTCTCTTTACTCATCCTACCATACCCCCTGCTCTTTGCTGTTGCAATTCTCCTCTGCCCTTCTGAGTCCATGTCTTCCCCCTCACTTTTTCCTATGTGCCTTGTCACCCTACAAGGACACAGGTATGCAGAGTCCACTCTGTTCGGCTGCACTGCTGTTCGCATGCAGCAGTTCACATCCCAGGAGCAGAGAGGAAACATGAACATTGATTAGTATGATGGGAATGACAAACAGAGGCACAAAGTTATCACTGCAGTTATTCAGTGGGAGACGTTATTTTTGGTTAGGGGAAGTCATAAAGACTGCATGAAGGGCTGGCAGCTGCCCTGAACCTGAGCTCTGGTGCAGCTGGGCTTCCAGTGGAGGCAAGATTTCCCAGGTCAGAAGGACAGGGGAGCAAAGGAATGGCAACACAGAAGCCTTCAGCCCCGAGCACATGGCCTTGTCATTTTGTCAGTTACATCTCTTCTCCCAAGAATTATTTCTCAATTAGTTTTTTAAAATTTCAAAGTAATACACAGAAAATTATATATGTGTGTGTGTGTGTGTGTGTGTGCGCGCGCGCATGATAATTTTAATGGGGCAGTGAAAGTTATTAATCCTCATGTACTTCGACATTTTTATTGGGTTTAGACATTGTATATTGCAGATATTTTTCAAATTTTATCATTGTCTTGTGCTCTTTATACCTATTCTTTTTAAGAAAAGAATTGCTCCTAAAATAATAGAGCAGCGACTCAGGAATTCAGACTAATGATAAATCATCTGAATTAGTAAAAAGTTTGAATAACTAATTTAGAATCTCAGCTTTATTATGTGAAAGATATTTTGTCACCCTTGATTGTCAAGCTAAGTCTTAGCAATTAGAACTCTTTGGGAACATATTTAATAAATACATGGTAATTGGTTTGGTTAATAAGTACATAGAAGTTCATTCTCTACTAGGTCAACTGCATCTCTAGCATCTTAATTTGACTTTAGTGGGTTTTTTTGACATAATGAGAGTCAAACTCAGGGGTACTTAACCACAAAACTATATCTCCAGCCCTCTTCTTTTTTTTTTTTTTAATTTTGAGAGAAGGTCTCACTAAGTTGCCCTGACAGAACTCCAACTTGCAATTCTCCTGTCCCAGCCTTCCTCACTGCTGGGATTATAAGCCTCAGAAATATTTCTATCTTTAAATAAATGTACATTTTTTTCACTTATTCCCTAAGTAAATTATCATTAATTCTGAATCAGTCGTTTTTCAATCACATAGTAAAGTGAAATATGCCTCTTTTTATTGTATCAGCCCAAGTTTAGGTATCTTTTTGTTTAAATTTTAGTCATGACAAATACATTAAAATATTATATTTCCTATAAAACTGTCAGTTTTACTGGAGACTTTAAGTGAAACAGAGAGTTGCTTTTGGAAAGCAAAGATGTCATTCTTATGGGTCTCTGTAAGGGACCCCACACTGCCCTTAATTGTCAAGTATGTCATCCTTATTTCCCTTACCGGATGCTTCACTCTGAGGGTGACACAGGGCTCTGTCTGGGGCCCATCTATCTGAGCCCCTTTCTCTTCACCTCTCTCATACCACCTGTCACCTGCAGGGTACCTTCAATATGAGGACACAGGCAGCCTTGCAATCACAAAACCTTATCTAAGCACTGTGCCTTTTCACATCTGTCACGTGCTGGCGACTTAAAGCAAGTTACTCGGTTTTCTGAACCTCATCATCCATGTCTGTGATAGGGGCGTGCCAGTGTCCACAGCAGAGGACTGGGGAAAATGAAGGAGTGAATGATGCAGGTATGGCCCTGATTTATTCCCTTCTCCATCACTGGGACAAAATACCCAACATCCACAACTTAAAGGAGGAGAGATTTGTTTGGCTCACAGTTCCCAGTGAGTTCAGTCCATGGTTGGCTGGCTCCAAGGCAGAAACAGCATGGTGGAAGACATCTTCTCACCCTTTGGGCAGCCAGGAAGCAAGGAGAGAGGAGGAGCCAGGAACAAGAATGCAGCTTTCTAGTTCACACCCTAGTGACGCATGTCCAACCAGGCCCCATCTCCTAATAGCATATTCAGCTGTGAACTCATCAGTGGATGAATCCATGAGTAGGTACAGCACCCCCACGATCCAGTCACCTTCCAAACATACGAGAATTTGGGGAGACATTTTTTTAGTTCTAAACCACAACAGCCCTCCACCTGTCTCCTGGCCCAGGGTTGGCCCTCCAGAAACACATTCTGGCCTGGTTTCCTGATTGTGGCATCAACCTCTCCCTCCCTCCCCTGCTTGTCACTCCATGCTTGCTCCTCTTCACATCAACCTTCAGCTGCACCCAGCCATGTGCCATGATCCAAATACCTCCTCTGGTGTGTCTCTCTGTTTCTCCTACCATCAAGCATCAAGTGTCATTGCATGCTGGCATTCCTCCAGGGGACCTTCCATGACCTGACCACCCTGGGCACAGCCACTGCAGGTCTCAGCTGCAGGAACTGTCCTAGTAAATGGCAGTTCTTCCCCTAGACTTTGGCTCCCTTGCTCACATTCTCGTGACCACACAAATTTTGAGCTATTTGAGTGGATTCTTTTTTAAAATTCTAACTGTGAAATACTACAGACATGTAGAAAGCTATAATTTGATTCCAATGTACAACACTAACATTTAAAAAAATATGAACATATTAAAGAAATACATTTTTACAGAAAACCTTACCCCCTCCTATCCCTTTCTTTCTCTGCTAAGGAAACTATTAACCTGTAAATATTTGCACTTTTAAAGTGGTTACCCTCAAATATCGAACACACATAGCTGACTTAAGAGAGTCTAAAATTAACCAAGACATCCTGAACATAGACTGACCTTGTAATACTTCAGTTCCAACACACCTCCCCTCCACCTTTTGTATTTTTGTTGTCTACTGTATTGGTTCTGCCTTGTTTTTAATCCCCAAGTTGGCTGTAATGATAATGATGATACAAAGTTATTTTCGCAGTTAGTGCTTATTTGGATCTCCCAGGTGGTCTGCTCCTTGCTGCTTTTCTGGTCCCAGTCACACCTGAGCTGAGCAGCCTCTTTATGAAAGCACTTCTTGAAGTCCTTGTGACTAGAAGACTGAAGATATTTGTGATTCATCTCATGCTTTTCTTCCTCCACTTTTATTTTGAAAAGTTCAACCAAAGAAGTATAAGATGAATAAAATGAATATCTTATACCCTTTACCTAGATTCACCAGTTGTTAGCTTTCTGCCACTTTTGATTCCTCTCTCCATCCTGCTGTTCTTCACACACAAACATATTCACACCTGCGAATACATACTTTTTTAGACTGAAGCATTCATGAAGTTTTGGCCAACATCCTGCCCTGCTACTACGGCATCTGTCAACTATGAACAAGAGCATTCTCCAACACAACCACGATAGAATGTTTACCCTGAAAAGTTTAGCACTGATTTAGTACTGTATTTAATGTGTAATTCAAATCCAAATTTCCATAACTGAAGCAAAAAAAAGCTGTCAGGACTTTTTTAAAAAAACAATTCCAGCATTCATTTAAGGATTATTCACTGTGTTATGTCTCCTTTATCCCTTTATCTTTAGACTAATAGCACTGTTTGTTTTTCTTGACACTGACTTTTTTTTCTTTTTTCCTGCAGTGCTAGGGATTGAACCCAAGGCCTCTACACTGAGCTATATCCACAGTCCTTTTTATTTTTTGTTTTGTGACAGGGACTTACTAAGTTGCCCAGGCTAAGTCTTAACTTGAGATCCTCTTCCTCGGCCTTCTAGAGTGCTGCGATTATAAGCATGTGCCACCACCCTCAGTTGACATGGACATTCTTGAAAACTTCAGACCAGTTGTTTCATAGAATATTCTTCCATCATAAATATGTCTATTGCCTCCTGACTAGGTTCAGGTTTACCATCTCAGTGATACTGAGTCCTGATGTTTGTTTCTCCCATCATAGATGGTGTTAATTGTGATTATTCATTTAAATGGGGCCCAACAGATTTGACCAGAAGGAAAAGTACATTTTCCTGTGTAATTTGTTGATAAAGTATGTGATAATATTTGAAAATTACGTGATTTTTCTGTTTCTTAACAGTCTTTGTTGATGGCTCTTATTTTGATCAAGTATTGCCATGATGGTTAGAGTAGTGGTTTTTAAAACTTCTACCATACTATGTTTATTTAGTTAGCATTCTTCTGTAAATAACTGCTTTTCCTCCTCTATACTTTTATTCCTTTTTTTTTTTAGGAGGGACTCATGTGTTCTTTTTTTTTTTGTATTAAATTCTTTTATTGGTACATTGTAGGTATACAACACAATTACATTTCTCATTGGGAATTGTACCTTTACATAATGCATCTTGGTTCTTATTTTTTCCCCATTCCTAGCCCTCCCTTCACCCCCTCCACCCTTCCCTATTTACAAAGACTTTATTTCCATTTTTTCCATTTCTCAGCATTTTTCCTTTCCCTTCTTTCCTTCCCCCTGCCCCTCCCACTACCCCTAGCCCTTTGGACCTTTTCTTCCTATTTTACATTATCGATTATTCATTCTAATCATTGTTACATTTTAGGTATACAATATAATGACATACATCATTGGAAATTTGAACCTTTACATAATCTCTCTTGGTTCTTATATTTCACCCTTGCCCAGCCCTCCCTTCAACCCCTCCATTCCTCCCTATTTACAAAGATTTTGTTCCTATTTTTCCATTTTCTCATATTAATCCCATTCCCTTCTATCCTTTCCCCTAGCCCTCCCACTTCCTTCCCCTTTGCCCCTTTTCTTCCTATTTCACATTACCTATTACACATTTTAGTCCTTATTTACACTTTCAGTTTCTCACACCAGAGAAACTATTCAGTATTTGCACATGTGTGTCCTATTTATTTCACTTAAGAGTATTGCCTCAATGTGCATCCACTTAGCTATAAATGTCTCTAATTTCTCATTTTTGATGGCTGAGTAGTACTCCATTTTATAAAAAAACCACATTTTCTTTATCCAGTCTCCAGTTGATGGGCATTTGGGCTGTTTCCAAGTTTTAGCTATTACAAACTGTGCTGCTATGAACATGGGCGCACATATATCACTGTGGTATGATTCTTTTAATTCTTTGGGGAAGATCTCCAGCAGTGGAATAGCAGGGTCAAATGGGACTTCCAGTCCTAGTTCTTTGAGGTATCTCCATACTGATTTCCACAGTGCTTGCACCAGTCTACACTCCCACCAGCAGTGGAGCAGTGTTCCTCTTTCCCCACAGCCCCACCAGCATTTGTTATTGGTGGATTTCATGATAGCAGCCATTCTTTCTGCAGTGAAATGGAATCTCAGCATTGTTGTCATTTGCATCTCTCGAATGACCAGTGATGTTGAACATTTTTTCATGTATTTATTTGCTATTTCTACTTCTTTGTCTGAGAAATGTCTGTTCATTTCAGATGCCCATTTTTGGATTGGGTCTTTAAATTTGGGAGGTCTGATCTTTTTAAGTTCTTTATAGATTCGAGATAGTAGACCTTTGTCTGAGGAAGAGCAAGTGAAGATTTTTTTCCCACATTGTGAGTTGTCTCTTCACACTGCTGGTGGTTTCTCTTGCTGTGCAGAAGCCTTTTAATAAGAAGAGATCCCACTTGTTGATTGTTTGTGCTAGTTCACAGGCAACTGAGGTTTCGTTCATAAAATCTTTTCCTACACCGATGTCTTCAAGGGTTCTACCTAACCTCTGTTCCAACTGGTTCAGAGTTTCTATTTTAATATTTAGATCTTTAATCCATTTTGATTTTAGTTTAGTGCATGGTGAGAGATAGAGGTCTAGTTTTAATCTTTGGCAAGTTGAAGCCCAATTTTTCCAGCACCATTTATTAAAGAGGCTATCTTTCCTCCAGTGAGGGTGTTTGGCTCCTTTGTCGAAGAGGAGATGGCTGAGTGTGTCTGGCATTGTTTCAGCATCTTCTAATCTGTTCCACTGGTCCTCAGGTCTGTTTCTTTGCCAGTACCATGCTGTTTTTATCACAGTAGCTTTGTAGTATAATTGCAGGTTGGGGATTGTGGTACCCCCTGCCATGTCTCTGTGACCTAGAATTGCTTTTGCTATTCTGGGTCTCTTCTTGTTCCAAATGAATTTTTGGATTGTTTTCTCAAGGTCTATGAAGTATGCTGCTGGGATCTCAATTGGAATTGCATTAAATCTATATAGCAGTTTTGGAAGTATGGCCATTTTCACTATATTAATCCTTCCTACCTAGGAGCAGGGGATGTCTGTCCATTTCCTGATATCATCTTCAATCTCTCTTTTCAGAGTGCCATAGTTTTCAGAGAAGAGGTCTTTGATTTCTTTCATTAGGATGATTCCTAGGTATTTCAGTTTTTTGGATGCTACTGTGAAAGGAATTATTTGCCCTATTTCTCCCTCAGTGAGTCTATTGTTCATGTAGAGGAAAGCTTTTGATTTTTGTGTGTTGACCTTGTAACCAGCTACTTGACTGAATTTGGTTATTAAGTCTAGAAGACTTTTGGTGGAGTTCTTGGGGTCTTCTATATAGAGTATCATGTCATCTGCAAATAATGACAGTTTGACTTCTTCATTTCCTATCTTTATTCCTTTTATTTCTTTCTCTTGTCTAATTGCCATGACTAGTGTTTCCAGAACTATATTGAACAAGAGTGGTGATAGAGGACATCCTTGTCTTGTTCCTGATTTGAGTGTGAAGGATTTCAGTTTTTGACCATTTAGTGTGATATTGGCTATTGGTTTTTCATAGATGGCTTCTATCAGTTTGAGGTAGAGACCATCTATTCCAATTGTTTATAGGGTTTTTATCATAAATGCATGTTGGATTTTGTCAAATGCTTTTTCTGCATCTATGGAGATAATCAGATGGTTTTTATCCTTGGCTCTATTGATATAGTGTATTACATTGATTGATTTTCATATATTGAACCATCCCTGCATCCCTGGGATGAATCCCACTTGATCAGGGTGTATGATCTTCTTGATGATCTTCTGCATTCTGTTTGCCATTATCTTATTAAGGATTTTTGCATCTATGTTCCTTAGTGAGATTGGCCTATAGTTCTCTTTTTCACTTGGGTCTTTCTCTGCTTTGGGGATCAAAGTGATGCTTGCTTTCAGGAATGAATTTGGGAGTATTGCTTCCCTTTCAATTTCATTGAAGAGTTTAAACAGTAGTGGCAGCAGTTCCTCTCTAAATGTCTTGTAGAATTCAGCAGGGAAGCCATCAGGGCCCGGGATTTTCTTGGTTGATAAGTTTTTAATTACATTTTCAATTTCATTGATTGATATTGGGTTGTTCAGAATTTTTAGGTCTTCTTCATTCAACTTTGGTAATTCATATGTATCTAGGAATCTGTCCATTTCTTCTGTGTTGTCCATCTTATTGGCATATAGGTTCTGGAAGTAGGTATTGATGATCCTCTAGATTTCTGCTAGGTCTGTTGTAATTTCACCCTTTTCATTCCTAATTGCATGGATTTGGGCCTTTCTTTCCTTTTTCTGATAAGGTTGGCTAAAGGTTTGTCAATTTTGTTGATTCTTTCGAAGAACCAACTCTTGGCTTCATTGATTTTTTGTATTGTTCTCTTAGTCTCCATTGCATTGATTTCTCCGCTGATCTTTAGAATTTCCTCCCTTGTATGAGGTTTGGGTTTGTCCTGCTCTTCTTTTTCTAGAAGCCTGAGGTTCAGCATCAGGTTGTTTAATTGGGCTTGTTCTGTTTTCCTAATATGCATATTTACTGCTATGAATTTCCCTCGTAAGACTGCTTTCATTGTGTCCCATAGATTCTGATATATTGTATTGTCATTGTCATTTAATTGAAGGAACTGTCTGATTTCTTCTTTAATTTCCTCTGTGACCCACTGGTTATTCAGAAGTGTGTTGTTCAATTTCCATGTGTTTATGAAATTTTTTGAGTTTCTTTTGCTATGGATCTCCAATTTCATCATACTATGGCCTGATAATATACAGGGGATAACTTCAATTCCTTTGCATTTACTTAAACATGGTCTATGTGTGAGTATGTGGTCTATTTTGGAGAATGAGCCATGTGCAGCTGAGAAGAATGTGTATTCTGATTTTGTGGGGTGGAAGACTCTGTAAACATCTGTTAAGTTCATTTGTTCAAGAGTTCGATTGAGTTCTAGTATTTCATTACTTATTTTTTGTCTAGTTGATCTATCTATTTGTGACAGTGGGGTGTTAAGGTCCCCCACTACAATTGTATTAGTGCATATATGACTTTTCATGTCCGTTAGTATTTGTTTTATATAGTTGGGTGCACTAGTGTTTGGTGCATAGATATTTATGATTGTCATCTCTTCCTCTTGGATTGTTCCCTTTACAAGGATGTAGTGTTCTTCTTCGTCTCTCTTAATTAGTGTTGGTTTGAAATCTACTTGATCTGCCAAGAGGATAGCTACTCCTGCTTTTTTTCGGGTTCCTGTCGCATGGAGTATTGTTTTCCACTCTTTAACTTCCAGTCTATGAGTTTCCTTTTGAATTAAGTGTGTTTCTTGTATGCCCCATATTGTTGGATTTTGCTTCTTGACCCATTCTGCCAGTGTATTTCTTTTGATTGGTGAATTGAGACCATTAACATTAATGGTTATAACTGAAACGTATTGACTTGTCATTGCCATGACTTTTTCTTTTTGTTGGGTTCTCCCCCTTTCCATTTAATTTCTTGTCATGCCAGATGGGTTCATTCTGCTTTGCTTCCTGGGGTTGTGATCCTCAATGTCTGTTCCTAGGATAGTGTGTAAAATTCTTTGGAGTGCTGGTTTGGTATTCACGAAGTTCCTAAAGTGCTCTTTGTCATGAAAGTATCTTATTTCTCCATCAATTTGGAAAGATAGTTTTGCAGGGTACATCAATCTGGGTTGGAGGCTGTTTTCTTTTAGGGCTTGGAATATGTCACTCCAAGCTCTTCTTGCCTTGATGGTTTACATTGAGAAGTCTGCTGTGATTCTGATGGGCTTTCCTTTGTATGTGATTTGTTTCTTTTCTCTGACTGCTTGGAGAACTTTGTTCTTCAGTGGAGTTTCTGGAATCTTAACAGTTATATGCCTATGTGTAGATTTTTTTTGATCAAGGCTATTTGGAGTCCTATATGCCTCACTTATCTGTATGTCCAGCTCTTTTCCCCTGCTTGGGAAGTTTTCTGCCATTATTTCTGTGAAGAGAGTTTTTATGTCATCTTCACTCTCTCCTGTTTCTTCATTGACTCCAATCAGTCTTATGTTATTCTTCTTTGCATCATCTAGCAGCTGCTAGATTGATTTCTCATGCTCCCTTATAATTTTGAAGCAATTTTTCTTTTCCTGGTCACTAATTGCAATCTTATCTTCTATATCTGAAATTCTGTCCTCACATTGGCTCATTCTGCTGTTTAGACTTTCAGTGGAGTTTTTCATGTCCTAGAAATCTATTTGCATCTGTTTTATGGATTCCATTTGTTTCCTATGTTGGGATTCCATCATGTTCCTGAGCTCCTCTCTAGATTTATTAATCATGTCTTGCACTAGGGGCACAATTTCTCCTGTTATCTGAGAAATTATTTCTGATTTCATTTTTTCCAGATCCCCTTTTGTTACCAGTTCAGTGGGTCCAGGTGGTTGAGTATCAAGAGTGTTCCATCTCATTTCCCTTTGGGGTTGCTGTAGGTGATCTGGAAGTCTGGTTTTGAGACTTATTTACATGTTTTCTCATTTCGACTGGGGTGGGGGGCTGTTAGCGCCTGCACGGATTATCTCCTCTGAGGAAGGTGAGGTGGGACAGGGGCCAGGAACAGCAGTAGGGATGGTGACCCAAAAGCCCTTTCCTGTGGGCTGGGAGCAGCGGGAGGGATGGTGACCAGGAGCCCCTTCCTCTGGACCAGGAGCAGTGGGGTGACTGCTCAGAAGCCCCTATCTCTGGGCCAGGAACAGCGGGACTCAGTACCTTGGTCTGGTGGTCTGGTGTCCTCTGCGTCTTTGTAGTGTGGAACCAGGTGGCTGCCTGTCTGCAGCAGGATGATTCGGTGTCTTCCACGTGACTCAGGACCTCCTTAGGGCGTGCACAGACCTGCCTGTCTGCAGCGGGCTGATTAGGTGTCTTCCGCACAACCACATGTTCTTTTTATTAATTCAGTATAGTATAATTTAAGCCTTCAATTATTCATTTTGATGCTTAAACTGTTCCACATTTGGCTGCCAGAAGTCCCTTCAAAGTGTCTCCTATATCTTTCCAATGTGTTCTCATCTGTTTTGAGAAGTTCTGGTTTTCTGGCACAGCAAGATGTTCTGGGCTCACTTGTATGTTTCCTGCCCCAGCCCTGGACCAGCCATTTTTCCTGAATCCCTGATGCCCTAGAGTGGCATGTGGTACTCAGAACCAGACCTGCTGTGATGGTTTGATTTATGATGTCCCCACAAAGGAGTCTTTGGAGGAGGTGATTTTGGAAGGTATTTCCATCATGGAGACATTAAATTCATCGGTGGATTCATACATTGATGAGTTCATAGTTGAATGTGCTGTTAAGAGGTGGGCCCTGGTAGGAGGAGGTGCATCAGTGACAGCATGATTTGGAAGCGTGTTTTCTTGTCCTTAGCGCGCTCTCTCTCCCTCCCTCTCTCTGTCTCTCTCTGTCTCTCTCTGTCTCTGTCTCTGTCTCTGTCTCTCTCTCTGTCTCTCTCTCTCTCTCTCTCTCTCTCTCTCTCTCTCTCTCTCTCTCTCTCCCCCTCTCCTTTCTCTCTTGCTTTTTCTCTCTGCTTCCAGGCTGCTGTGGACTGGGCAGCATCCATCTGCCATGCCCCTCTGCCACATTGTTTCTCCCACCAACTGACCGTGGACTGAATCCTCTGAAACCATGCATCAAAATAAATCCTTCCTCCTTAAGTTGTGCACCTCAATTATTTTGTCTCAGTGATGGAAAGCTGACTAGTGCATCTGGGAACTAGGCATACTCACCACTCCTAGGGTATTAATACTGCCAGGCTCTCTGTGCACAAAAGAACCTAGAGCACAAGTACTCAGGAGTCATGAGCTTGCTTAGTGTGTGTATATGTTTGAGTGTGTGTGTTAAATCAAAAGTGTACACTGGCACCTCTAATTCCAATTTAATTTCCAGGGGTTCTTCTCATCCTTTCCCCATTCCATAGTGCTTTTCTCTTTTCCTGCATTGAGAACACTGTTTCCCAATAAAAATATATTTATCATTTACTCAATCCTGTACTTTACCCTAAATTGTTTTTGGAATTGCTATACCAGAATTACTATTCACTACAAAGTCTCTCAGAAAACCTCCAGATTTCTTTATTCCATTGAGAGTAATAGTCAGACACTGGGTTCTAAACTGTCTTGAATTAATTTCATTTTTTTTTCTTCTCGTGTTGTCTACTTGCTATACATTTGATTTTATTTAATGTAGGAAATTTTTCTTCACTGATTTAATAATATAACTTTGTGTACATACAACAGCATAGTGTGAATGTCAGAACTACATAGAAAGAGAAGCCCTGTCCCCTTCCTGCTCTATACTTGGAGCACCACTCTCAGTGATGCCCTGAAAGAGCCACTTTCCTAAGTTTCTGGTCTATCTTTCCTTTAAAAAATGTTTTTATTTTTATTTACTTTACTATTTAATTGCCAAAATAAGTATATACCAAAGATTGGCAGAAGATATTTGAAAAATTATATATTTGATAAAGGTCTATTGTCTATAGAGTATATAATGAATTCTTACAACTCAACAATAAAAGGATGAATCAAATAACCTAATTTAAAAATGGACAAAGGGTTTTAATAGTTTTCTGCAGTAGGTAAACAGACATCCAATAAACTCCTGAGGAACTACTTGACATATGTCATCTTAGGGGAGTGCAAATAAAAACCCCAGTAAGATACTTCTTCACACTCACTAGGATGACAATAATAATTTTTAAAATGTGGAAAAAAGTGTTGCTGAGAGTCAGAGAAAATGTAAGCAGTCCCGTACATTTTGTGTGGGACTGAAAAATGGTACAGCTGCTATGGAAAACAGTTTGGCAGTTCCTCAAAAAGTTAAATATAGAGATGTCATATGGCCTCGCGCATCTACTCCTAAGAATGTATTGAAGAGAACTAATATATGTTCATACAAAAACTGGCCCAGGGTGTGCATTCATAATGGCTGAAAGATAGGAACAAGTCCAGTTCTATCAGCAGATGAATGAATAAACAAAGTGTGATGTTACCATACAACGGTGTCATAGGCAGCCGTGAAGAGGAATGGAATTCAGTTGTGGGGTACAACACAGACGAACCTTAAGAAAATGGTGCGTGAAAGATGCCAGACACAAGGTCCTCCATGTTTTGTGGGCCTGTTTATGTGAAATGTGCAGAATAGGCAAACCCAGGGAGACAACAAGTAGATTAGGAGTTGCAAAGGGCTCAAAGAAGGACAATGGGAAGTGATTGCCGAAGGTTTCTTTTATGGATGGTGAAAATGTTCTGGAATTGGGCAGTGGTACACTACGTTGATAACACCACCGTATAATATATAATAAGGCTCGCTCAATTGTGCAGTTTAAAATGATGGCTTTAATGGCATGTAAATATAGGCACATTTTTTGGTTTCTGAGTACTCATTTGCATTCTTTCGCTAGTTAGTACCCTGGAAATATGTCCCATCAGCTCATAGATGTGGTCACCATTCTTTTCATGTAGGCTATTTTCAGTATTGTTTTATTATAAGTAGTCCCACAGTGAATACTTCTGCATATGTTTCTGTATCATTGGAGCTGATTTTGAACTCATTCTGGAGTGGTAGTCTGGATGTGTATGAAATTCTAGGTTGCAAGTTTACTTTCTTTCAACCATTTGATGCTAGTATTCTATTTCTTCTAGCCTCTTTACTTTGCTGATAAGGTATCTGCTGTCACTTCCATTATTCTTTTGTAGGCAATCTTTCTCTAGAGTTGTGTTGAAGATTTTTCCCCTTGTCTTTGCTGTCTGCAGTTTTACCACGCAGTTTATTTTCTCCAGCTAGGAACTATTGTTTCTTATGTCTGAAGAATCGTGTCTTTTATCAATTAATTTCTTTCTAAAATACTACTTTTTTCACCTATTTTAGTCTTTCTAGAACTCCTGTTGAACATGTTTGAACCTTTTTTATTTTACCTGCTTTTCTCTTAGCCTCCTTTTTATAGTTTCTGTTTATCTCTTTGATTACTTCTGGGAAATTTCTTTCATCTTTCAGGTATTTTCTGTTGAGCTTTGTCTTATTTGATTTTTATTTTCACCTTTGAGTTTTTAATTCCAATAACTAGTTTTCATTTGTAGATATATTTGTTACTTATTAACTACCTATCATTTCTTTTTCATAGTATTCTGTTATTTTGTAAGAATTTTAATTTCTTCTTTTATGTTTAATCATTTAAAAACTTACTTGCTGTAAGCCAGGTGTGGTGGCTCATGCTTGCAATGCCAGCACTCGAGAGGCAGAGGCAGAAGGAGCTCCACAAGTTTGAGGCCAGCCTAGGCTACGTAGTAAGCTCAAGGCCAGCCTGAGCTACATGGCAAGACCCTATCTCAGGAAAAAGCAAAACAAAACAAACAAACAAAAAAACCTTACTTGCAGTATAGTCTCTCCCAAAGTACTCTATTGTTTCAAGTTCAAGGATAAAATGCTTGATTTTGGAATCTGCTGATCTTCCAGGGGTGGCTACATGAGAGAAAGTGTCTCTTCATTACGTAATGTTACGTTCATGGTCTCCACGCTTCCTGGGTTGTGTAAGTGGAATGGCCTTGCATCTGTTTGTGCCATTGCTCCACTGGTTGCATTGGTCTGGAACTGGTTTAAATTGATTTTTCTCCTTATGGAGTCCTACAAGACACAGGTATTTCTCTGTCTTTTTTTTTTCATATAGTTAAAATCAGAAATCTTTAGATTATCTTTTTTTTAACTGTGGTAAGAAATAGATATATATATATATATATCGCTTCTCGGCCTTTTGGCTAAGATCAAGTGAAGAAATAGATATATAATAAAATTTGCCATTTTAATTATACAATTCAGTGGCATTAATTACATGCACAGCCCTATGCAAATATTATTAATATCCATTTACAAAATGTTTTAGAACCCCAAATAGAACTTGGTCCCTGTGGGCACTAACTCCTCATCCTTGTCTCCCACTCCCACTTCAGCCACTGGTAATCTCTTAATCTACCTTCTGTCTGCATATTCTAGATATTCAATATAAGTGGAAAAATATAGTATTTGTACTTGCACTTCTGATTTTTACTTAGCATCATGTTTCCAACATTCATCCACATTCATAGGGAGGCAGAACTCCATTTCTTTTTATGGATGAATAATATTTTTTATATGGATTTTGTTTACCTATAAACAACTTGTTTATCCATTCACCTGTTCATGAAAATTTAGGTTTTTCCCACCATTGTGTACAGTGAATCATGCTAGCATGATCATTCACATACCAATATATATCTGTTCGAATCCCTGTTTTCAGTTCTTTGGCGTACATACCTAAGAGTAGGATTGCTACATCACATGGTAATTTTATATTTTTAATAAATTCTTAGCAAAATAAAATAAATCACGAACGTGTAGCCCTCAAATAGCAAAGATGGTAAGGACTTTCTGTTGTCTTGCATCTATTTGTGTTAACATATGTGTTAATAAAAGTCAAGAGCAATACACATTAACCCTGGAATTGCCCAGTTCTTGTTACTTAGACCTCAGCAGTGTATACAGTACCCATCCAATATGAATTTCAGTGGAATTAAAATGGCTTCATTTAACAAGTGCTCTGTGTGTGTGATTTAAACTATGGTTTCAGGAGTGATTGTTTTCTGTTCATTTAGGGTTTGGGGTGATATTAAATCTGTGCTATACTCATTTTTACATCTCATCTTTTTCATCCCTCCTCTGACCACTGCTGGTTTTTTTACTTAACATTTATTGAGTGTCCACAATATGCTACGTTCTCTGATAGCAACACAGTACAATGTGGGTCCTACTCAGTGAGACAGAGATACATAGAGAAAAGATTAGAGCATTATGCTCAACACTATCATAGAGAAATGCACAGAATGTTCATGGAACTATATTCACAGCCTAGATGATGCCTGCTGTGTACCTCACATGCTTTTCACATTGGGCGGCACAAAAATAAACACTTGATTAGGTTCCAGCAAATGATGGAAAATTCACTGCACAGGTACACATGGCAATAAGCAAGGCAAGATTCTGGAACATTGCCATGTCCAGGAGAGGATCTGTTGTGGTCCAGTTCCCCACCTGGGCCGTGTTGGATCATGTGGGCAGAGCCCTTAACGTGCAGTGGCCATCTGGGTACAACAGTGCAGACGAAGGGCGGTGCACACGGAAGGATCCCTTGGCAGGGAGTTCTGACGCTTGGCTCACTTATACAGTGCCATTAATTCCTCCCTTCCCTAAAGACTCCAGCAACTGCCTCAAAAGTCTTACCACACCTAAGCTTGTACCAAAAGTTGTCTTTTTCCTCCAATTAACTCACTTTTGAGATAGTTTTATGTCAAGGGAGAAATCACTCCTTTGTAAGAAAATACATGATAACTTTACTTTATTTGTGTCTCCAAGGTACCTAGGGCAGGAGCCAGGAAAGAGGAACATCTGTGGGGAAACCCAGGAAAGAATGAACTCATCTGGGGGAATAAAGACATAATGAGCCACATCTTTCAGATGTGTGACTATTTAAAATATCTGCTAGAAAGAAGATCAATGATTAAAGAACCACTTCTTAATTTTTGTGATCAATGGCTTTATCTTTTTGTATACCTTGCTTGCTTTAGTGAGGTGCCTCTTCATACATAAATTAGTCCTTTTTGGATAAAAGTTAAATGAAATAGGATCAAAACACAGCCTTGAAAACATAATGAGCAGTAGAGATTATTATTCATGTACACCCCCAGGGAAGTGAATATTTTATATGAAAAAAGTAGGGTCCAAGGGCAAGGTTCATTTAAAATGTACAGAAATAATAAAGGCACTCATGGATTGAAAGGCCATTGGAAAGCATTGTTGACTTTTTGGAGATGCTGATGTGGAATCGGTGCGTTTCTTTGCAGGAAAAGAACAGACACAGTGTATGAATGGCTCCCTGCATCACGCTGCGTCAGCAGACAGTCACATTATTTTTCTGAGGAATGTGCAGTGCTCTGTGCCTCTGTTCTCTCTCCAGTGCTCAGAGTCACAGCAGAGAGAATCTGAGCATTCAAAGAGAGACAAAACAAAAACAGATTGTTCTTCTGGGCTACTGCATTGATGCAGCACAATGCGCTGTTCAAAATTGTCTCTTGTCAGGCAATTTTTTAAACAGTATTATGTCTATAAAGGCGCTCTGTGTTTGAGAATTTGCAAGTGTAGGGGAAAATAGCTGCATACTGCAGAAGATTTCTTGAAGAGGCCATGTTTTTGTCCAGGGAATCTGTTTCCTTAGCATTGAGGATATGGCTGAGCTTTGGAGGTCACTAAAAAGTATTGAGTAATTGACGATACCTTAAATGTGACTGTGCCAGTCTGAACCTTCTCACCATCCTGGTTGGAGGCCCTCTCGGCCCTCAAGGAAGTCCTGCCCTGCGCCCCAGTTGTATTTCTTGCACACACATGTAATCCAGAGTTGGAAGGCATAGACCTGAACATCTCCATTTCCCAACCTCCCTGTAAGGAGTCTCAGTGTTAATTTTTCAGAACACAAGTCACCTGAAAGGCCAATTGTTTGGCCCTTCTGCCTGAATAGCTGATGATTCTATTTTTGCACCCATCATGATCAGTTATCCAGAAAAATTGATTATTTGGATCATTAAATCCCCAATTAGCCTAGATAATCGGCATCCTATTGTCCCCCATAAACATGACACATGCTGTGGAGCAGGGTAGCTTCTTCCTGGGGCCTTGTGGCTCTTTTGTCCTCAAGTTCAGATGCATCCCTCTCTCCTACCCCATCAGCTCTCCCCTTGCTTTCTGATTATGTGACACCTTTCCAAGTTATGACCTTTACTTTTTGCTAGCTCTAAATTTTGTGGGGTCTAGAATGGCCCAGCTGGGGGATTTCCATAGAATCTCTTTTAACTGGGACAGAAATTGCAATGACACATGTACAAACCTGGATTGACATGAATATCCATGGGCTTATATAGCTGTATTGGCTGTAAGACCACTTCCTCTGCTTGCAGTATAGCTCAGTCCCAAACCCATGCTTGTTTGGACTTTAAAGCCTGTGTTTTTACTTAAGGAAAATTAGGTGACCTTCTGACTTAGTAGGTTCACTTGCTATAATAAAATGCCACAGACCAGATAGCTTATAAACAACAGAAATAATTTCTTCGAGTTTTGGAGGTTGCAAGTCCAAGATCACAGTGCCAGTAGGTTTAGTGTCTAGTGAAGGCTCATTTCCTGGTTCAAAGAAGGCACTAGCTTGCTGTGTCCTCAGATGGTGGAAAAGGTAAACAAAATTCCATGTGCTTCTTTATGTAGGCACTAGTCTCGTTCATGAAGGCAGAGCCTTCATGACCCAGTCACCTCCCAAAGTCCCTGTCTGTTAGGGTTAAGTTTCAACATATGAATTTGTGGAGGACACATGCATTCAGACCACATGAACTGCCCAAGGCCTTAGGGAAAGTGCAGAATTGGTAAGGACCCCAGGGAACCAACTGCTCGCTGACCCGTTTTGTCTTTAGTTCTACATCAAATATTGGGGCAGGAGGACACACTGGAGGTGAAAATGAGTCAAATGAAGAGGGATTAGACCCTGCTGGAGGAGATCATGGGGAAATGAGTGAGAATTCTGCCTCAGAAGTAGATGGTGCTAGTAAAGAGCTTGTCTTTTCATAGAGATATCAGAGGTGTCCCTGGAAGGGAGGAGAAGCAGAGATTTGGAAGTACAGGAGCATCCCGGGCAAGAGGATGAAGGTGAGCCAGACTTGTGGGTGGCAGCGCTAGGGTGCAACTCCAACCCCCCTGTAACCAAGGGTCCTGGAAGGAAGTCCAGACTGCAGGACCCTGACT
Source organism: Heterocephalus glaber (assembly GCF_053883595.1). NCBI lineage: Eukaryota > Metazoa > Chordata > Mammalia > Rodentia > Bathyergidae > Heterocephalus > Heterocephalus glaber. The sequence continues at coordinate 36,421,557 of NW_028258381.1, read as the reverse complement.
GGGTCGAGTGTTATCCTGTGTCCTCATTGAAGGTTCGCTGCCAAGGAGCCTTGTAATGGTATCTGTGTAGCAAAGAGATGACACAACATTGTGGAACTCAGGCGGAGGAGCAGCTTCTCCATTGAGTCTCTTGGGCAGCAAGAAGGGAAGCTGTCTATATGTCTTCCAGAATTTGCTGTCATGTATGACATATGTTGTGAATTCTGAGAAGATTTCTTAAATGTATTTGACCACAAAATGTTTTTCATAGTAATGGGAGCAGGGTAGGCCATCAGTGTTTTGGATGAACATGTAAGCAAGTTACAACACACAAACTCCACAGAACATGGTGGAAGAGACACTGTGTTCTGTAGAGGGATTGGAGCAAGAAGAAAAGCCTGTGAAAGCCTGCAGTAGTTATACAGGGAAGACGGAATGATTGCTCAGGAAGAGCTCTGCGGGGCTGCAGGTAGGAAGCCGACCACTGAGGACCCCCGCATGCCCCAGCACTTCCTTCCCCCAACCCACCTCTGGCTGTCCGGCCTCAGCCCACCCTCAGCTCTTAGCAGAGACTAACACAGGCCTGGCTCAGAAGCTTAAGACGTTTTCCGGAAGAAAGAAGAGCGGACCTAAGTGTCTTGGCGTGTGGGTGGGTGAGAAGATGTGACCTGTTCATCCCTGCACTGACTTGTTTGAAAAAAAAAGCATAGTGACCTTGCCAGGACACCATGCATCTCTTCTCACTGGGAGCCATGCGTGTTCACGTGCGAAGGGCCAAGAAACCGCCATGGGTAGACTGTGAGTCAGAATGGAAATGTTCTTGTGCTTTCCTCGTATTCCTCTTTAATCCCTCTCTTGGTGATTTAATATCAGAGAAAATGGTGGAAATGAGAAAGAGTTGCCTGAAGGGAGTATTTGGAAATGTGGACAGAGCCAGGGGCAATGGCAGCCTTGATGGCAGCCTTTGGGGCATGGAGCTCCCGGTTCTATGCTCTGAAGCTCATGTTCTCCAAACTGCTCTGTATCTGGTCTCCTTTGGGGTCTTGAGGCTCTTCTCTCCCCTCCCTGACCTTTCTGTTCTACCCTTCATTGCTGTTGGATGACCTTCTTCCCCTTTAACTCCCACTCCTCTAAACCTTGGTGATGACCTCTCCAAAGATTCATTTAAATTCATGTGTACTTTTTATTTCCCATACAGCAAAACTAAGACTTATTTCAGGTAAAGCAGATGCTGCCCCCATCCATTTCTTTTTTAATTTTTCTCCGTTTCTCTGTTGTTTTTTCACTAATCTATAAACCAGAGCGAAAGGTGACCCATGTGCCCCAGATTATACATCTGATTAGTGGCAATTCTGGAAGCAGAACCCAGATTCTGCTCCACTAGATCACACTCCCTTCCCTGACCTCACCTGCTTCTCTAGAAGCTTCTTACTCTTACTATAAACATGGAAGAATCTATTCCAGATGTTGAAACAAGGTTATATGCAATTATAAAGGCACAGTGCTGGGGATCGCTTGGCATTTTACATTCAGTGAAAACCCATTTGCAGCTTTCCTTCATATCTGGTTTAAAGCATTTGCATTATACAGTTCATTTGTGCCTTTATCATAATTAGGTGCAAGTTGCTGCTGCAGTATGCTTGCCTGTGTTATTATTGTGCTTGCTTTGTTTCATTCCTGTTCATCTTATGTTATTTTCTCTTATTGGCTTCATGTCATATCTTTTCAGTGTTTATAATCTATTTTCTAAAATCGGGATGAGAGTAAGATTGCTATGTCAAAAATTCAGGAAAAATGAAAAAAAATGTGCATATTTGTACACACAGAGAGAAGCTGCATTGAAACCCCAATGAGGTTGTGGCAGCAATCAGGAAACACACGATTAACGGCTTAGAGGGTTTGCGTGTTCCTGAAACTCTGAAATGGTATGTTTGTAGTGGCTGCACAAACACAGTCTAATTACTGGAGCTATTTTTAAAAATGAACATTTAAATTACTAAGGCAAGGAAGTTCAAAGGCCTGCTCTTGAACATGCACAGTAATATTTCCCAACTCTTATTTCAAAATGATTTTTTGCTTGAGGACAGAGTGTTGGATATCTGTGACAGGCACAGTGACAGGGAACTGTGAATTGACTCCAGAGGAGCCATCCCAGCCCATTGGGTAATTAAAAGCTAAGTGGAATGTTGAGAAATGTCCATACAATTTGATTAGTTAATTTACTTGCTTTTCTGAGAATTTAAATGCAATCATTTGAACTTTTAAAAAGAAATCTCTTCAAAAGTCTCTGAAAGTGAATGTTTTATGTGGCTGAGTGACTGGTGAGATTGAACTCACTTTATGTGGGTGGTGATAATCTGGATGCAGCTGTCAAATTTGCATCATATGCCATCCTTCCATAGAGTTCGAAAGGTGTTTTTCTCTTAAAAATCTTAACAATTGCTGATCATGGACCTTTTTGGTTCCTGTACCTGGGAGCTTTGAATCAGCTTCAAGGAACATGAGGAGTCAAGGCCATGTTCCAAAAAACAGTCTTCATGTGATTGACCAGGCATTGGGAGGAGCCAAAGGAGGCAGCATCAGCTCCTTCCCCTTTTCCCTTGCCCTTTAGTTAGCAAAACCAAGTGGTTGTGGCAATGGAGCAAGGACCTGGTTGGAGCCAGGGAAGTCTTTAGTCATTATGCACTGGAGAGCAAGTATTCTGACCAATAACTGCAGCCAAGTTCAAGTCATCAAGGGTATTCATATCATCCTCTCAAGAGCTTAGGACTGGGTCAAACTCAGATTCGTTGGCTATCCACACTGTCCACCTTCTCCCCAGAGCAAACCATTAAAAGGCCAGCCTGGCTGAGTGATACTGTGAACTATTCAGTTGATAGGTATTTTCTCTTTATTTGCAACCTTCTGTTTGTCTGTTTCTTTATTCTTTACTGCCTCTATTCAATGAGAAGAGAGATTAAACACTGAGAAGTCTGTCCTGTTACTTCTCAGTTCTCTGTAAGAAGGGGTTGCTTTTACACTCGTTGTCTTGTCTTGACAGACCATGGAAAATGGACTGTTCGTGTGTGTGACAGACAGATCTGTCACTTTAAGCAGTTCCTAGGTAAGGTTTAACTTGGGCTCAAACAATTATGTAGTGACTGGTAAGAAACTATTCATATTTGCCTGTATTATACACTGTGCCTCTGTGTGTGCATGTGCATTATATTTCTAAGAAAAATATCCAGTATCAGTTTCTTTACTGAATGATCATATATTAAATAAGTTTGACAGTATTCCTGCCACATTTTATAT